>NC_143575.1:145886309-147349889 GCF_048544385.1 Mastigoproctus giganteus
TGCAGGGAATAACGTTGATATTATATATTTGGATCTTAGAAAGGCTTTTGATACTGTTGCGCATGGAAGACTGCTGCACAAATTGGAGAAGTGTGGCATTGGAGGCAAATTGCTGCTATGGATAAAGGGATGGTTGAGTGGCAGAAGACAGAGAGTGGTAATCAATGGACACTGCTCAACGTGGACTAATGTTATTAGTGGAGTTCCTCAGGGTTCAGTGTTGGGTCCATTGTTGTTTTCTGTATTTATAAATGATATTGATGATGGTGTATCACGCTTAATGTCCAAGTTTGCAGACGATACCAAGGTTGGCAGGGTTGTTAAGGACACTACTGATACTATGCTGCTGCAACAGGATCTGGAAAGGTTGAGCAGATGGGCTGAGAGGTGGCAAATGAAGTTTAACATTGACAAATGTAAAGTACTACATATGGGAAACAGTAACCCCAGATCAACGTATCAACTCTGTGGTACTACGCTGACAGTGGTAGAGAATGAAAAGGACCTGGGGGTAATTGTGCAGGCAGATATGAAGTTCTCTGAGCAGTGCAGACGAGCTGCAAGAGTAGCTCATGGTGTCTTGTCAATGATATAGAGGAATTTTTCTAGCAGGGATAAGGATGTGATTATTCCCTTGTATAAGGCATTGGTCAGGCCACACCTTGAGTACTGTATACAGGTCTGGAGGCCTCATTTCAAGAAGGATGTAGAGCTGCTCGAACGAGTACAGAGAAGGGCAACAAGATTAGTGAATGGAACAAAGGGTTGCTCTTACGAAGAAAGGCTTAAGTTTTGCAAATTACAGAGCCTGGAGACTAGGCATCGGCGAGGTGATCTGATAGAGGTGTATAAGGCTTTGAATGGCTTGAGCATACTCAATGCCGATGGGATTCTTCCTCTTGCTCAGAATAATCACCTGAGAGGGCATAAATTCAAATTGAGGAAGGATGGATGTCGGATAGATGTGCGGAAATTTGCCTTTAGCCAGCGGGCAGTTGATTTGTGGAATAGACTCCCATCGCTTGTTGTTGAAGTTGATAGCCTAAATAAATTTAAAAGGCTCAGCTGGACAGGTATTTCGAACGAACGGAGGGGTGAAATGGGAGTAGTGGTTGTTTTTTTTTTTTTTTTTTGGCTGATGCTGAATAAGCTTGCTTTCTTGCATCATATGCCTCTACTAATGCTTATGCTAATGCTAATGCTAATAAACTGTCAAATAAACTGGGATAATTTTGACAAAAAAAAAAAAAAGATTTGTAGATATGCAAGGATGATAACCTATATCAGTCGTTCAGACTGGGGCTTAATAAAAAAATAAAAATACTCTCGCCCTGATTTATAAAAAAGCAACCTTCTTACCAATCATTACCTATGGTGCTGGAATCTGCTTTCCCATAACAGTCATAAGCAGAATTAAAATAGATAGTATACAAAGAATCCTGATTCTAACTACAACCAGAGCATACCACATTACATGCATCCATGCCCTGCTGGCTAGCACCTTGCTGCTGAATATAGCGATTGTCAAAACTGGACTATACTATAGATTGAAGAGGCAGATACCCATTGACTTCATGGGTATTGTTCTCAGTTTCAACAACCATACTAAACAAGTGAAGAAACAAATTGTCAGAAAACTATTTCAGAAGTGGCAAGACAGCCGGGCTGGACAACTAAATGGTGAAAAACCAAACAGTTTATATCCCCAGGTTGACCTGGTTTGCTTCAGGTATATACATGAAAATTTTCTTCACTGGTCACGGGTTATTCAAGGCTAAATTATTTAGCCAATGACCCATACTGTTCCTGTGGTGCCAATGAGGACTGAGACCATATGTTATATGCCTGATGCTATATGATAACCAGAGATATGTACTCATCAGTAAAATAGCAAACTCTCTGCCATGCAACTATGAACACCTATTTATAACAGAAGAATCATACTATACAAGGCTCTCGTGGAATATTCTCAGGCAGTCTTTGAATTGAACTCTGCTGCCCCATGTGCTGAACAACAATGTCACAACACTCCCTGTACAAACTGCTGACTAAGTTTTATTCATAAGACAGATTGCATCCCATGTGCAGTTCTCATCCTCCTCTTTGGTTGCTGGCAGTTGACATGGCAATACCCCTGGGGTTGGTCTAGGCTACCCTGCACAACACAAAAACTTTGACTGAGAAAAAAATTGATGCTAACTTCCAGACTAACTGGTGACCCAGGACAGGCTGGTCCTGTTGCTCACCCCGCACTGATGACTTATCAATTGCCAATATACACTGGGAAACCCAACTGTAACCTGAGCGTGCACTCACAGATAGAGAGGAAAACAGCAAGAGATTTAATTAGCAACAGGTGAGAAAGGAATGTGCAAGCGAGATGTCAGATAGCACAAGGTGTGAATGACTGTGAAAGTAACTGACGAAATTAAACTGTGTGTGTGTGTGTGTGTGTGTGTGTGTGTGTGTGTGTGTGTGTGTGTGTGTGTGTGTGTGTGTGTGTGTGTGTGTCCCTGTACATTTGCGAGCAATTGTGCATGCAGTTTATGTATGAATGGCTGTGCAAGTTGCAAATGTGTGTAGAGTTATCTGTAGAGCTACCGTGCAAATCCAGGTGTTTGAATGGGTGAGGTATCCATATGGTCAACAATGTGTGTGTATAGGTTGGGTTCGTGCAGGCTTGCACATTCTTCTTGTTCCTTGTGTGAATCCTCACAAGCAACTGTTAGTTCTGTGTTACCGTAACCTACTATTGTTTGCCGGTTAAGCTCTGTACATATTAAGTAATTGATTTAACCAATATAAAAACAAAACACACACACATGTGCATGTTGTTCATATTCAGGGATGCTGTGAACAATGTTAGTATGCTAGGATGAGTGTTTGTAACTAAGAAATAAAATAAATATTTATTGACATGAAAGATGTTTGATGTGTGTTGTATTCCATGTATTGCTTTGTGGGTAGTGTCCCCTGCCACTTGCCCAACTGAGATCATACTGTTGATGCCCCACTTGCCCAACTGAGACCATACTTTGAGACCAAATGAGACCATACTTCGGTCCTTGAGGTTGTCACAGACATTCTCTCAGATATGCCAGACAAGCTGTTCTTGCTACCTGGGAGTCTAAAACGCTGATGGAACTGATATTTGGGTGACACTCAAGTCAAAGTGGACCCAATTTCGGCGAAGTCCGGACGGTCTATGACAGCCAAATCCTCTGCTTGCACCTTCACGATGGTGGGACTGTTAGTAATCCTGGGTATAACCTTCATGCACAAGTACATGGTGGGTGACCACCCAGGTGTGAACCAAAGTAAGCAGGGGTCGAGGTGTGGCGCCCACACCACATGGAGGAACGCCGCCCCTCTATGTTACCAGGCAGTACTAGGTGGTAGATGACTCTCATCAACCAGTGAAATACCACCACTTTGCTTAATGGAGGCTTGAAGTGGTGGAACCCATGTTTAGTCTCTAGAGCTAAGTTCCGGCCAACCCTTCCCTATCTCTTCCATCATGCAGTATGATTGATGATTTTTGAGGTTATGATGAATGTCGTGGCGAGATCCAATATTCCTTACATTTCGAGGGTACAGCTCTAAAATGGTGTTCGCAGGCTGGCCGCTAGTTAGTACACCGGACTGAACCTATTGGTAACTCTCTAGGAAGCTTCCGGATCAGCTAGTGTATAATCTTGCTACCTCTACTCTGCCAGATAGTGACTGGAGGGAGTCCGAGTAGTGTGTATGCGGGGAGCATTGTTGAGGCCACGTTATGTCAAGGATCTGGGTATATTCTTACCACATGTACGCCATATCCAAAAATTTCATTACTTCATACAGCATGTCCCACCCACTTTTTCTTACTATTGAATACACCATGAATTGTCAAAATAATAGAGCAAGCTTATCTGCGAAAAGATCTAAGCCTCCCAAGGACTTCCTAATTCATTTCACAAATATACGTGGTCTCAATTCTAATCTCAACGATGTCCATTTCCACTTGCAGTCTTCCAAACCCCATGTACTTTTTCTGACTGAATCTCAGTTATCCGTTGATTCAACTACTGCTCATCTCAGATGTCCAAATTATTTGCTATATGATTCCTTTCGCCTCAAAGGTGGTACTTGTGCATATGTCCGTTCTGATATTCCCTGTCAGAGACTTGGCAATTTGGAATCTCCTCTCTTTGATCTTCTCTGGCTTAAAATCTCTCTACCTCATTGTGTAAAATTTATCTGTTGTCTCTACCGTTCTCCCAACTCCACTAATCACTTGGAGCTCTTTGACTTCCTCTCTTTGCAACTTGACTTTCTCCAGTCCAACTTTCCTAACAGTGAGGTAATTTTCCTTGGTGATTTTAACGTTCACAACTCCAGCTGGCTTCCGTTTTCTAGTCACACCGACCCAGCAGGTCGAGATGCTGAGGCTTTTGCAATTACTAATGACCTAGCACAGATTGTTCATTTATACAAGAATACCGGACAATCCTAATCATACAGCCAATACGCTTGATCTTTTTCTCACAAACAACCCTTCTAAGTACAAGGTTGAAGTGAGAGGGCCTTTAGGCACTTCAGATCACAACTTGGTGATTGCCTCTTCTCCAATGGAACCTTTATCTCATGGCTATTCCCAACCTCGTATTGTTTGGCATTACAAGAATGCAAAATGGGATGACCTGCGAGACTTCTTTTCTTCTTTTCCTTGGTCTGATTACTGTTTCAAAACTTCTGATGTCAACGTTTGCTCAGATCGTGTCAGTGAAATTATTCTTGCAGGAATGGAATCCTTTATCCCACACACCACTTTAAAATCTCGTCCTTTATCTAAACCTTGGTTTTCCAATAAATGTGCTAAGGCTGTCCAAGAGAAGAACGTTGCATATCGTAATTGGCTTGTTTCTAATTCTTCAGTTTCATTTTCTGCCTACACCAAAGTTCGCAACAATTGTAAAGCAGTTATTAATCAGTCCAAACTAGAGTTTGAACAGGCTAAGAGTAGAAAATTTGCTTCTTGCCCTAATGGTAGCCGAGCATTCTGGTCTCTTGCCAAAGCTATTGGCCGCAACTTTTGCCCATCTCTGCTCCCACCTCTGTCCAACCCAGATGGTTCTGTTGTCACTTCAGCCAAGGATAAAGCTGACCTGCTAGCATCCCATTTTTCTTTCAGCACATGTATTAATGATCTTGGTAAAACACCTCCCACCATTCCTAACACGCTCCATTCAATGCCTCCTGTTGTCTTCCGTCAAAAGGATATCAGAAGGATTTTGATGAATCTTGATGCTAAGAAAGCTCCAGGTCCTGATGGTATTTCTCCACTTGTTCTCAAAACCTGTGCTCCTGAACTTACTCCTATTCTTTGCCGCCTTTTTTCACTTTCTTATTCCAAAGGTGTTTTTCCTTCTGCTTGGAAATTTGCTCATATCCAGCCAGTTCCTAAAAAGGGTGACAAATCCCTCCCATCCAATTATCGTCCCATTGCAATTACTGCTACTCTTTCTAAAGTAATGGAGAAATCAATTAACCGCCAACTCTTAAACTACCTAGAAACCTTCCGTCTGATCAACGATCGCCAGTATGGATTCTGTCAGTGTCGATCCACTGGTGATATTCTGGCTTATGTTACCCATTTATGGACTAATTCAATGGAAAGGTTCGGTGAAACACAAGTAGTTGCTCTTGACATCTCAAAGGCTTTTGATCGTGTTTGGCATAAAGGTCTTCTAAACAAGCTTCCATCTTACAGTTTGCCAACTGTTTTAGTAATTGGTTATCCAGTTTTCTCTCTGATCGCTCACTGAGGGTGATGGTAGATGGCTCTCTGTCTTCTAACTTCTCCACTAATGCCGGTGTCCCCCAAGGTTCAGTTCTTTCCCCCACTCTTTTCCTCTCGTATATCAATGACCTTCTTCCATTGACCGGAAATCCTATCCATAGTTTTGCCGATGATAGCACATTGCATTCAACTTTCCATTTTGAGAAACCTTGTCCAGCTCAATCAGCTTCAAGTTCTCGAAAATCTGCTGCCAATTCCTTAAATGCCCATCTTCAGGTAATTCTCCAGTGGGGCAAAGACAACTTAGTTGATTTCAACCCTTCTAAAACTCAATCTTGTCTTATATCTCGCAAAAAGGATTCTTCTGCTCCTATGCTTATCTTTAGTGACACTCCGATTTCTAGGCAAAATGATATATCTTTTGGGAATTACCCTGACTTCTAATCTCTCTTGGCACAAGCACATCACAAATATTGCTTCCTCTGCATCTAAAAAACTTGGTTTTCTCTTTCGGCGTTACGTTTCTCCCAAACAGCTGCTCACTCTGTATAAATCACAAATCCGCCTTGCCATGGAATATTGTTTCCACATCTGGGGTGGTGGCCCCAAAACCTCTCTCAGGCTTCTTGATTCCATTCAGAAGAGGGCAGTTAGGTTAATTAATGATTCATCTCTAACAGAGTCTCTGCACTCGCTTTCTCATAGACGCACTGTTTCTGCTGCATGCCTCTTCTACAGATACTTCCATGGGCACTGTTCTTCTGAATTGGCTTCTATAATTCCAGCTCTCTCTTTAACAGTCCGAACACGTGCCGCCACCAGCCAACATCCATTTACTGTCCAACTTCAAACCCACAGAACCAACTTTTCATATTCCTCATTTATTCATTCAACTGCCGTTTTCTGGAACAACCTCCCTTCATACGTATTTCCTGAAAATTACAATCTACAGAAGTTCAAGTCCAATATCAACAAATATCTTCTTTCGTCTTCTCAACCTCCAACCCAAGCATGGTACTAAGTACTATAGGTTATAATACCTCTCGTGTTTGGGGTTCTCATAAAAAAAAAAAAAAAAAAAAAAAAATACTGCTGATGCCATGCTGGTTCCTCTTCGACAGCATAGTGTGGGATTATTAGGGTTCCTGGGTCTTCAGGTTAAGTGGTCAGACGAACATAATCTAACACTATACTACACAAACCACACATTATTTGGCCTTTACAGAGTTTGATTTACATCACAAAGTTATGATGCAGAGTTGGAGGACCTGAAACACTGTAGTATGTCCTTTCTGTGCACACTATGCTCCCCATATTCAAATTCTGCATCCATTTTATGTCTTGGTGACACCAATTCTCTGATATCACTACAATGTTCACATTCAGTGACATAACATGCAAGTATACACGTACCCATTTTTCACTCTTACCCCACTAGTATCTCTCTCTCTCTCTCTCTCTCTCTCTCTAGAAGGCCTCGAAATACCTGGCACCTTGCTTTTCAGTCTGTTGCATGTTCCAATAGAAGCAGTGCAAAAATTACTTGCACTTCTGCCTGCAGCTGTAGTTAATCTATTAGTCTGTGTTTCCCCATCCCACCAAGCTAGCAGTTTTCTGACACATCTAACACTGCCTCGATAGCACCATCAAATATTCGGGCACCTTTTTATTTAAGCGTATCCCATCCATGTAAAAACAGTCTCTCCTGTTAACAAGCACAGACCATGTGAGAAAATTTTATCCCATGAGCTTTGCAGTCTCTCTCTCTCTCTCCTGGGCCAAATTGATTGACAAGGCTCTCATCACATACACTCTCCTATCATATCTGGGCAAAACTGCAGGCACTTTCAAATTTCTAACTCATGACTTTTCTCAACATTGCCTTGTACCTTTTTAAGTCTTCAGATTTACTCTTAATATCATTATTAGGCAATGTGAACAACATCACTCCGTGCCATTAAAAGATGATTAACTTTTGCCCCAGGTGGCAGACACACTCTGGGCCTATTCCAACTACCTTTTTTTGCACAATATATTTCCCATTTCCACAATAGAGTCATCGACAATAACTACCTCCTGTGGGACTAGAGCATTCTGTCTTTGGGATTGCTGTTGTGTTTTCTGACATTCCAAGCATATGCTCTGGCATTGAGAGGTTGATGGGCCCGTTAATTTTTTCGAGGGCATCAACCCTGTTTGTAAAGCTCTCATAAACACTTATCAGAATGTCCTTAATTTCCTCATACTTTTTACACTGAATACACACAGACATCCCCTGGCTCTATCATGTCCCATTCCAAAGTTCTGCAAACATCGAAAGTAGCATATTTTGTAAGGCCACAATTCATAGTTTCATTGAGAAGAAGCTAGCTTGTGGAGAGTGTACTTTCTTCTACAGACTACCACACCCAGACAATACAATCTTGGGTGAACAGTGTTTTTGTGTTGTCCAGTTGCTAAACCAGAATGTGACACGGCAACTTTTCTCTGAAACTGTCATCCATGATAACTATTCCAATAAAAATCAAAATTTGTGAACAGCAGTTAACTAATGCCGTCAATGCTTTGTCCAATAAGAAAACAATGTCATTGATGCCAATCTCACAGTCTGTTTGAAGATGACCTCTTTCATCAGTGAAGAACTGACAAAGTCATACAACCATATCTTAAAGCAGGGAGATGTCCCAGACAACTGGCTGAATTTCAGAGTTATCTCAGTTGCAGAGGCACATAACCACACTTCAGCTACCGATGAAATATAAATGGACAAGTCCATTTCTGTTCCATCCCCATTTCTCCAATTCTCTTTGAGAAGAGCATTTTTAAGGCTATTGCCTATCAACCCATATATACACATTATTTGCACCAAGATCATCAATCATCATCTACAGGCACTGATCTGAAAAGCCTGCGAAAAACACCATGATCCTTTGTGCTGTTTTCCTGGATCCAAAAGCTGCCTCTGACTTTGTAAAGGCAGCCACTCCTCATGTGTCTCCACTCCCTACCAATCCCTGTGGGATCCCATTTGTTATGCTGGTCCACCCTGAAGAGTGACCATTTCCTATCTTTTAGCCAGCCTGCAATCCAGTACCCAGTGCACGATCTTACCAGTAACTTCAACTTCTACCAGTTTTTAAAGCAGCCTTCCATGAGGAACCATAACAAAAGTTTTAATAACGTCTAGATATATATAAGTCAAAATTGGTACCAGCATCCAATTGTTTAACAACTACATCATAGTAATTTAGCTTATTGGTAAGACATGATCTCCCCTTAATGAACCCATGCTAGGATTTAATCAAGATTCCATTCTTGTCCAGATGGTCCTGAATCCATCCTTAACCACAGACCCCATATCTTCCTTACCACAGAAGTCAAACTCACTACCTAATAGTTATCTACCTCCTCTTTGTCCTTCCCTATTTCTCCTTAACTCATAGTATTCACTGAAATGATATTCTTCATTTCATATCTCTGAGTGGCACCACATCAGCATTACTTGACCTGATTAAAAGCTCAAATTCATTTAATGTTTACAATACTCCTGATATTAATGTATAAACAAATTAAGTTTTTTACTTTATTTCTTTTGATAACCATAATGCATCACTTATAGAATAACACCTGCATAACACAATGGTAAGTTTCATGTGAAATATTATAATTTGATCATGTGTCCACACATGGAGAGAAGGGAGGGGGGGAGCATAGCTCTTTGAGTGTATTTAAAGAACAATCCAAACTGGTGAAGAGCACCAAGTGATATTCATATAAATAACGGCTTAGAGGGTGCAAACTGCAAAGTTAGATATCTTATGTGAGACGTAACTGAGGTATCTAATGCTACTCAGATGCAAGACATCTCATTTTCCATACCTTCAATTGCCATTTTCCACCACATCAACTAGTTTAACTGGATGTGGTTTGAGTGATATTCCCTGATTACTTCATCTATCACCAGCAAATTAGACATTAAATTTGAAATAGTCACATCAATCACCTGGCATCAAATCACAAGGTTCACTGTTGGGGGCCTTCATGTTCATACATCTCCAATCTATAAACAGTTCAGATTCCATTTGTGGCATTAGTTGTGGACATTTGTAACGACTGTCTGCCACCATTTAATTATCTCATATTCACAGTAGTAACTTTTCCTTCGTTCCAAATTGCTCTAATTTATACAAAATGTTTTCAACTATGAGTATACTGTTTCTCATTAAAGCAGCGTGCTTAATGTTTGTGATAACAGTCACATGTTGTGAGGGCAGCTGTAGTGAGAGAGAGAGGTTGGTTGAGAGAGAGGAAAGCAAGTTCCATGGAAGTTTGAGCACGCTAAAGCTATTAAAACAAAAAAAGAGTCAAAGAATAAGATAAAAGCTTAGCAAAATAAGTATTTACGTGTTACATGCAGAAAATTTACTTTTATAACTAGAAATCTTTGTATCTATTATTGTAATATTGCACAACTTTCGACATTAATTATGGGATGCATTTCACTAACCATTAGTTGCCCATTGAAAATACATTGTTTATGACTCCATATTGGAACATAATAATTGAGTCTGTACAAGGCAAAAAAAATATTAATATGCAAAACTTTAGCTGCAAAATTTTTATTAACTGGTTTATAGATAATAACTGGTTTCAAGAGGTGTTTTAGTTTGAAGAATAATCTTAGATGAATCAACATTTCTGGCAAGTTAATATGATCATTGTGTAATGCATGTGTTAACAGATAAAGATAGCAGAAATAATTGTGCAAATTAATTTCCTCATTGATGATAACCCTGCATGTATAATTTGATGCATGATTTTTCAACATCCTTACCTTGTTCAAGATGATACTGTCTAAGTAGCATACTTCATTTACAATGCACAAACATAATTAACCTGAAATGGTGTGAAAAATGGGAAACCAAGTTTAAAAAATAAATACAATTATCAAAATAAGTTTATTGTGGAAGATTACTGGTTGCACTGGAAAGAGACATTACACATGGAGATTGAAAGTGAATAAACATTCATCTAGTGATGTTTTTCAATAATGCATTTTTGACTCATCTCCAGAGATCAACCTTGAATGGAGTGTGCTTCCATTAAGGAACATGTCAAACAAAAAAATTGTGATCATTTAATTTTGTTCATTTTTTTGTTTATTATTATTAAAAGTCCATTACTGTGAGTATGGACTATAATGGTGGTTCTCAAACTGTGCGTCACAACGCCCTGCATAATTTACCAGGGGCATCGCGGACGATGTAATATGTAAGATTTCCATGGCAAATATTAAAAATGTATTAAGAATGATTTTTTTACTATTAGATATCTACTACTATTTGATCTGTATTATGAAGTTGGATTTTCGCCATTGGCAGTCATTAAATCTAAGTATAGATCAAAATTACATGTTGAAAAAGAAATATGTGTTGCCATTTCGAAAACGATGCCTAGGTTTGATGAATTATGCAATAAAAAGCAAGCACAAACATCACATTAATGTTTTTTAAGAATAAAATAATATCCCAATTATTATTTCATGTATTAATAATTATTATATTAACATATTAAAAATAAGAAATCGCACAATTATAGATGCTTTAGTTTGTGATAACTAAAGGAAATTTTACAGGTCAAGGGAGGCGTGGGCTCAGAAAGTTTGAGAACCACTGGACTATAATATAATGTTCAAACATATTCAGTTTAATAATGCTAAACATAGGGAAATTCTACAGTTACAATGAACAAACTATAAATAAGAAACTTTTGATTATTGCTGAGCACCTTAAACTGCCTCAATAATGTAATTTTTTTGTACATGTTTTTTTCAAATACACTACTCCTTTAATTTTAATTATTGCATCAGCAATAATTAAAATTAAAGCTAATGTGTACTACTTGGCACATGCTATTATGTTTTCATAATGCTGAGTTATGAAAAGTTTATGTGATATTGGAACAGTTTGAAACATAATACAATTCACAGAAAATTGAAAATTTAAGTTTCAAACTACACAGAGTAAAAGCTATCTTAAAGTTTTATTTTTTTTTATATGTTTTTTCCAGATAGTTAAGAATAACACTTATCAATGCAAACAAGCAAAACCATAAAAATAATGAAAAAATCACCGAACAGATCTTACTAATAAAGAACACCAAATTAGTGAATATAATAAAAATAGCAAAGAAAATATACACCAGATTCAAGGATAATACATTAAAAATACCAGTAAAACCTTTTCCCCATCTGCACAAAATATCCCCTCACACAGCCTACAATGTGGTGATTACCAAAATTCTTATGCTACACAACGTGAAGAATTTTATCAATGCCACACAGCCAAACCCAACTGAGCTTACCACATTTAGTATGGGTACCACCAGTGGGATTTCAGAAGCACCCATCACAACCACAGATAAGTACCAAAAACACAGATTTTTATATATACATTTTCCAAAGCATGGTTTTGGAACAAATAAATAAATAAATAATAATAATAAAAAAAAACAGAGTAACAGATAAAAAAACGTTAACAATGAGAATAAAGAACTCTCTCCACAATTAAGATCTCAAAGAATAGAATAAAAGCAGAAGACTAACCTCTAATCTACTAAAACCAGGTCCCACAGTTAATCTGACAGTATAATAAGGACAGAAATACATGGGTAATAAAAAAATAAAAAATTAAAAAACAAAAAACAATACCATTTGTTTTACCTTCAGTCAACAATTAATGCGAGAATGTTATTTTTGAGTTACACCTCACAAGTTTAGCACCACAACTGCAGGAATAATTAACAATTAAAAATCAGATTTTTTTTGTTTCTACCTTCCTAAATATAGTCAAACTTTCCTTGCAACAGTTCCTGAAATTTTTTTAAAACAATTTTTGCAGAGTAAATAAATTCTAGCACCCATCAAGGTGACACGCCTGTGTTTTTGCAACTATTTTCTTGAAGAGTAACATGGGACTTGAAATACACCAACCTGATTACATAGTCTTGATTTATGTCCAAGTCCAAGGTTGCTGGATTCTACTCATTTTCCACTCACAAGAATTAACATCTATAGTTCATCCCACTTTGTTGCCGATAGATTTGTTACTGCTTTCTATAAATAAAGATGGGAAAATTTCATTTTCCCATCAGTATTTATAGTATTTATCTGTATTCAGTCAAGAAGGATGCTATCAGCAAAAAAATGTATACTTCAAATGTTTGAAAATGGAAGTGAATAAAAGTATCTAATATATATACAGTCGAAATCGATCAATCGCTTGAAAAAATTTGTTATACAGAAATTTCATTATAAAGAAATTTGACCTTTCCAACAATGAAAAATACTGCAATTCAACTCAGAAATACAGCAAAATATGGGAAATAAATCAGACATAAGTGGGAATGAAAAAAATTTCGAACATTTTAAAACAACTAATTTATTAATACACACATATTAAGAAATGACTACTTACATAATGCCCACAATATATTAGTATACTTTTAAGAATTATGTCGTAAAATATTTGGTTATTTTTTGTTGTACACAGGATTTTATTGTACATTGTTCATAAAAATTAAACACAAAATATATTTTCTTCACACTGAAGGCCTGGATACAAAGTTTCAAATGCTGCCAACATTTCATGTTTGGAAGGTTTAATATTGCATCCATTGCCCTCAATTTCATATAACTCATCATCCATATTCCCACTAGCTTTTTGAATACTCTCCAAAATGTTGGAGTCACTCAGATATTCAGTTACTATGACATCTTTATCAACTCCTAAAAATTCTTCAAGAACAATTTCTCCACTGATCAAACCTCTTGCTTGGAGTTCTTCCCAAGATTGCTCAATGTCTTGTAGCAGCTCATCCCTCTCATCGCTGTTAGTTGGTGTTTTAGCAAAACCTGCTTTTGAGAAAAAATTCTTAATCGTTGTTTCCATCACATCTTGACTCCACACTTTTGCCAAGCCTGATATGCATATCCACATAAATTAAATTTTCACCTCCACCTCCTCCATCTCAGCTCCAATATGAAAAAATTTTCAGGCTCAATTATCAGACTCACCAGGAACGAATGGAGCCTATCCAGCAGTCATTCCAGCTATACTATAAAGCCGTTTTTCTTCCGATCGTGTCATATGCTGCAGGTGCTTGGTTCCACCAAGATAGATTGGTAAAAATGATAGATAAATTAATCTCTATACAACGGACGATGCTCCTGGCTACCCATAGGATATGCAGGACAGTATCCACTGCTGCTATCCAGGTCTTTGCTGGGACTCTTCCACTGGACCTGTATGTAACCTTCTATTGCCTGACCTTTAAAATCAGGAAGAAAATTCCGACCAAGATCTTAGACATTGAGCTAAACCTGGACACTGGCCCTAAGGTAGAGAGAGTGTACTGTTATAATGAGATGATAAACATCTGGCAGACAAGATGGACACTTCCACCAAGGGAGCAGTTACAAAGAGATTCCTTCCGGATGTGACTTTCCCATCCTCAGTGTAGTCAGTGTGGCTCTGCCCGTGTAGAAGTGGCTCTCTCTAACTCTTAAAACATCATTCCTAATCACTGGGCATGGCTCATTGAACGAGAAGCTCTTCCCACTCGGCCTAATACCCATAGATGTTTGCTACTGTGGTACCAACAAGAATTGGTTCCACCTTTTCTTCCTTTTTTTCCCTCCTAAAGCAAAGTTTAGTCTTTTCAATGCTACTTTGTTAGGCTAGATCTCTTCCCTTTGTTGGTTTATTTGCCTTGTTTGTTTAATTGCCGACTTCCCCATCACACGGGTATGGTTCACTGACCAATTTACACCTTCTCTCCCCCCCCACACACATACACTCGGGGTTACTTAAGTTGTTATAAATTCACTGGGAACTACCGGCTTACTCTTTTGGTCTCCATTACAACCTTGTTGCTTTCGCTTCCCTCGGTTTGTCAACAAGTTGTCATTTCCTGGCTATTTTCTTTCATCCTGAAATTACGCTTTTTTGTTTTTGCTATCTTTCATTTTTTCATTTCATTTTTTCTTTAACTGGAATCATTTGGTTTTAATTTTAGTGCAATCTTGCACTTTCTTTTTATTAATTTAGTGTTATATTGGTTTAGTTTTTTATTCCTTTTCTGTCTGGTCTCTGTCGGATCGGCTATGATGTATACATGGAGACGTATACATCATAACAGAAACAGAGACCATGCTTCTTTTGGTTTTGGTTGCCGGCCCTTGATGACGTAATTAAAATCTCAGGACATACAGCATTAAGTATCACTTATATATTTTAATTTAATTTAATTATATAATTTGTTGTTTAATCTGCTTTTATTTTTCAGGCTCTTTTAATTTTTTTCCATTGTTGCTAACCTGTCAGGTCAGCACCCCTACCCATACACTGGTCTAATCTATTTTCCTATATTTCATTATGGTTGCTGGGCATTTCTACTATTACTAGTAGTGTCCCAGATCCATATTCCATTCTAAGATATTATTATTATTATTTTGTTCTTTTTAGACTTTCTGTATATCACTACAACCTATTTTTATTAATTACATAATATATATATATATATATATATATATATATACACAGAGTTAATACACTACATTGACTAATTGGTGGGTACAAGTTTTCTAAGTTGTAAGTTCCCACAGAGGCCAAGTATATATATACACACTATGTATAGACCTGATAGCTAAGGAGAGGAAAAAAATATGTTTAAATATTCCTGAGTATATTATTTATATATCTAGGTTGTTGGTTACTAAGTTAGTGGCCATAGATTCAAATTGCAAGCTATTAAACCAAAATGCTTGGCATATTTATATCTACTTTTTATGTGTTGTTCTTGTTATTGTTATTTGGTTTTTAGGAGCATTAGCAACTAAGGCCATGTTGCTCCGGGGATATGCGGTGGTTATTCCCTGACCTTTCCGCATCCTCCATATTTGGTGGTCACGGGCTTGAACCCAGAGTCTAATCAAGAAGTGTGTGCTATGCACTGCTGCTCCTGCCCACCTGGCTACGGAGGTGCCACTTTTTATGTGGATGTTTTGACTACTGCTGGCTGGGGATTAGATTTTTATATTTGATTATATTGAGGGCATTGCTAAAGTGGTAATGGAGATAAGCTGGAGGAAATTTGTTTTAAATCAGTTTTTTATAGAGCCTTCTGATGTTATTAATAGTTATGTCTCTAATGCTACATATAGTAGCTATCCTAATGCATTGTGACAGGATAATGTTGGCATGCACTTTTTTTTGTAACCTTCTGGCTGAAGACAAATTTCCACGCATCTATCCTGCAACTGTCCTTCCTCAATTTTAAATTATTCCCCCCACTCCATGTGCATAGTCTGAGTAAGAGAAAAGATTCTATTGGCTTACTCGATTCATTCAGAATCTTGAATACCTCAGTCAGATATCCTTGTAGGTGTCTTTTCTCCAGGCACTGTAATTTGCAGAACTGAAGCCTTTCCTACTAAAAGCACCCTTTTGTTCTCATCATCACTTATCTTATTGCTCTTCTTTGCACCCTCCCCAACAGATTGACATCCTTCTGCAAGTGAGGCTTCCAGACCTATATGCAGTACTCAATATGTGGCCTTATACAAAAGGATAATCCTCCCTCCTTATCCCTTTTGGCAAAATTTCTGTATAACATTGACAAAAAAATCCCGTGAGTTGTCCTGGCAGCATGTCTATGCTGCTTAGAGAACTTCATATCTAACTGCACAGTTACAACCAGATATTTCTTTTTCTTTTTACATTCTTCACTATCATGAATGTGTTACCACACATTTCTGACATTAATCTGGGATTGCTGCTACCCATAAAAATTTCCTTGCATTTGTCAATGTTATGCTTCAATAACCATTTCTCAACCCTTCTGTGTAATTTATCTGGATCTTTTTGCTGTAGCATACCCTATTTACTGTTGTTAACAACCCTGCCAATCTTCATATCATCTGTAAACTTAGACATTAAGCCTTTGTATGCTTTCATCAGTATCATTAATAAATATTGAAAATGTCAAAAATCCATCACTCAATTCTGGGGACACCACTAATAAGATTTGTCCAAGATGAGCAGCACCCATCAATAACAACTTTGTATTCCCCACTCAGCCATCCCTTTTTCTTTAACAGTGACTGCCTTTAATTCATCACTTCACCAGTTTTGTTTAGCTTGTTTAAACTACATGAAAAATTTCATGTCTGATTGAATTGTAACCTTCCCCCCCACCCCAAAAAAAGTCTCTTTCTTCCCAAATAACTTTTTAACTCCATTCCCCCTAGCTTTTAGGTCTTTTATGTGCAACAGTATCAAGCTTGTCTATGAAATCTAAGTACATGATATTAGAATTATTTTTTGCATCCAGTTTGTTTGTCACCATGTCATAGTATCCATCAGATTTGTCAGCCAAGACTGCCTCTTAAGAAATCTGTGTTGTGATTGCAGCATAAATGTGTTTGCTGGGTGCCTCCATAGCAAACCTCCAGGAGCAGCAGTGCATAGCACATGCTTCTTGATTAGACCAGGGTTCAAGCCCGTGACCACCAAATATGTAGGATGCGGAAAGGTCAGGGAATGACCACTGCATATCCCGGAGCAATATGGCCTTAGTTGCTAATGCTCCTAAAAACCAAATAACTAACTAACTAATAAATGTGTTACTGTTAAGATGGTTCTGCATTATATCTTTAACCAGGAACTCTATTATTTTATCTGAACAGACATCCATCTAACAGATGCGTAATTACATATCACCCTTTGATTCTCCTTTGTGAATTTGGGATACATATACACATCTCCAGTCCACAGGAACCTCCCCTGAATCCAAGGATGCTCTCAATTATGGCTAAAGATTTGCTGACCTCTTTTGCTACATTCCTTAATAAAATTGGATAGATCCCATCCTCCCCAGATGCCTTACATTTAGCTTTAATGATACCTCTTACCTTATCAGTTATTAAAAAATTATTCAGCTCCATATTATAATTTGTTACACTTCTGGCAGCCCATTCCCTAAATTATTCCTCATGTGTGAATGTAGATGCAAAATACTTATTAAGTTTGCCAACAACAACAACAACTGGCAATGGTGTGCCAATTTTCTTTTTAATTTTTGAAAAACATTTTGAATTTTTTTGTATTTTATTTCAGTATTACCAGCATTTTATCTTTTTTGAATGATTTGGAATACTTATTGTATATAACTTTCATTTTTTTAATAAAACAAATTTAAATGCTATGTTTTTATTGTTGTTTTCAAAAAAAAAAAAAAAAAAAAAATTAAATACAATATAAACATTTTCAAGCCCACAGCTTTACCAATATAGACATATCCATACTAGCACACATTAATAATGATAGCCTTAGAACCAGGCAAGAAGAATTATATATGCTAAAATTAAAAACATTATACCCATATGGACTAAACAATAAATTCAACAATAAAATTATTACCAGCAGTATAGCAGAAAGTTGCACATATGATAAATTTAATATGATTAAATTCTATAACAAACAAACATCATAGACACTCCAAAAAATCAAATAATACTAAGAAGCCAAAATCAGGCAACTTTGCCCTAATAATTAAAGAATGGGATAACAACAAACATATACAATATATACACAACTTACTCTTCAGCACCAAACATAGTGAACTCAAAGCTTTACACAGATTCATATACACATTGAAACATCTGTTTCACTTGATAGATGATATCTGCAAATTTAATCTCAGACAAATTTAATCACATAGGAACCAGAGTACAGAAGAATATATTATAATCCTAAAATTTCAAAGCAAAATTATGGGCAATATCAACATTCATAAATATATAAACAACACAAAGATTTACTTCCCAGCAGCAGCAGTCAAAACATCCAAATAAAAAGTAGATATAAATATGATAAGCATTTTGGTTTAATAGCTTGCAATTCAAATCTATGGCTACTAACTTAGTAACCAACAACCCGGATGTTAATAATTGCACCTTCAAACAGAATAAAATACAACAATATATTGATCCTAACCAAGGACATATCATTACAGGAAATTTAAGCATTGTAGCAGATCCTGAACTCAGAAATATACTATCCCATGGATATAAAACTTCAGACCTTGTAATAAAATCAACCGTACAACCTTTCTTTTGGCACATAAACATAATACTTCTATAGAAGCATATCAAATGTGGATTAACACTATATTTACAGTATTATTATTATTATTACCCATATGGTGCAAGGAAGCCTGAGGCTTATGCTGCACCAAGCCAAAAAAAAAAAAAAAAAAATCTGAATTACCCTGAGAGATACAAGAAAGAGAAATCACCAAGAAAAAGAAGATATGCAGCTCAGGACTCTCGGTGTGCTAAGCCCATACTCGCTAGATGTGAGCCCCTGGGGATAATTAATCAACAAATATACAGAACAGAGCTCACATAAAGCCTTTTATCCATACACCTTAAAAAATGAATATAATTCCAGAAATACCTACAAACCTATCTCCAGTTCCTGCAGTATCATCACAAAGAAACTTATATCCCTTAACAAAAAATTGAAACTGAATATTAGTAACTACAATCTTTCATATATACATTTTATACCAAATTTTCATTAAAATCCTATCAGCTTCAGATTTATAACCTCATTTAAGAATAGTTACGCATATAAACCTGGCAAAACCTTGGACATTTTGTTCTGACAATTATGATAGTCAGAACAAAATTCCACCTGTTGTTGTGGAAGTGGATAGTCTGAATAAATTCAAGGAAGAACTAAACATATTATTGGAGGGGATGGACAGGTATAGTGGAAATTTTTTTTCTTTTTGGCTGATGATATATAAGCTTGCTTTATTGCATTATTTGCCAATACTAATACTAGTACATAGTAACATTCAATTACCAATCATTTCCTGTTTTATCATGACAGTCACTGAAGAAGTGGTTCAGAAAGTACCACAAAACTGAGAATTATTTGCATTTCTTTAAGAAATTAAAGGCAGATTTTGCTCTATGTAGGGTTGAAGTGCTTAAAGTTTTACTTTATTCCAGTTCAATTCAACTGGGCATCATGTCACTAAAAAGAATAACTTAAATAACATGATTTGCACATTGTTTCCACTCTTGCAGGTTGGAGGTCATCATTAGTTGAAATTTGAACATGTTTATTGTGAGGTGAACATGAAAAAGCATGATACTTGGTAAAATTCTGTTGCAGTTACTTTTCATGGGAAAATGTGCAAGGAATTTTGATTTAAAGCTTATTAGAAGATTATAAATCAATTTTCATTATCCTATTATCTGATTACAACAAAGATTACTACTTAATTTTTATTATTATTACATTAAAATAAAGTAAAAAGTAAAGTGCAGCCATTATCAACGCACTGCAGGATGGAAGCCTCCTCAACAATTCATGCTGAGGGAAATGGACCATAATCTGGTCCAGTGCGGGTTGGCAGATCGACCGTATTCAGCAGTCAGGGGCTTGAACCCCGGTCTACTCAAAGAGCGTGTGCTACTGCACTCCCGCTCCTGCCCACTCGGCTACGGAGGCCGTTTATTACATTATTAAACATTATTATTATTATAATGGAAGTGAGAAGAGATCAGATTCTGTTTATTTTGTTTCTTCATTTATGAAATTTTTAACCAAGAATTAGGTTAAAAGTTGTTTTCAAAAAACAAAATTATTAAATTATAACTAAAATTATAATTATTTTACAAATAATTATAATTTTAGCTATAAAGACAGTTTCAACCATATGCCACATCTTTAGTAGAATCCCATTTATCCGAAATAATTAAGACCAACGGTAATTTCCAATATTTGTTTATAAAAGTAATCTGCAGTATAAAAGGTACGCAGAAAAAAAAAAAAAAAAAAAAAAAGAGAGAGAAAATTATGACAAATTGCATTTATTAATCACTGAACAAAAATTTTGGGTCATATCTTGTTACAGGAATGAAAGCAAGTTTACTTTATAGATTTTGGGGTGCTAAACATGAAAATAGTGCTTAAAATGGCAGAGTGGCTCTTGTTTTTTTATATTTATACATTTTTTATTTATATGGCAGTAAGATGTAACCTGTAAAAAAATGAGACCTTTTCGCCTTTCACTTGTATTCAGCTTCGGGAGCATCCCTTTTCACTAACCAACAATAATCGGCTAACACGGTGACACTCCATTTCCTTTTGTATCTTTGTTCCATCGCTATGATGTCTTGATGGAAGTGCTCACCATGTTTGTTGCTGGCGGCACCACAGTTTGGTGGGAAGAAATCCAGATGTGAGTGCAAGAAATGCAACTTCAATGACACGTTGCACACCAGCTTTTCATGAGAAGTAATGAGTTCTTCCACAAGCTGCACGTAGTTGCTGGCTTTACCATTTCCTAGAAAACCAGTTGAAACATTTCAAAAGGCTTTCGATGCTGATTTATTGCTATCACTAAGGGCACATTCATACTGTTCGTCTTTGAATTGCTTTATTTGTGGACAACTGAAAATGCCTACCTTAATCTTCTCTGTACAAGTCTTGGGAATTTCTCTTGCAAGTATGTGAATAAAGGACTGTTCACTTCTGGAATTTTTCATGCCCTAGTTTCATGTGGAGTGGTGGAAGCAAAACTTTATTTGGATCTACCAGAGGTTCAAATGCTACATTCTTCATTCCAGGTGTTAATGATTTTCATCGAGGCCAACTCCTCTTCTCGTAATGCATATCCTTGGCACAACTATCCCACTCACAGAGAAAGCAGCAATGCTAAGTGTAACCATTTTGTAGTCCTAATAAAATGGCATATATCTGCCACTCATACTTCTGATAGTGCACACCTAAGAGGATGTTCTCCATGTTTGCATGTTTCTTTTTTGTGGGCAGGATACGCAAGAGGTATTAAAGGAGCACTTCCATTGTGTAATAACAAGCTTTAAGGCTAACCTTAGAAGTGTCTATAAATAGTCACCATTCTTCGGGAAAGTGCCTCATGTTCATTGCTACCATTAGACCATCAACATTCTTGCAAACAGTGACTTCACCTTCTGTTTGATAGAATTTATCAGTCTTTCTATTTTGAGTATGAAATGTTGTCACTTTCACAGAATGATCTAGAATATTTCTCTGTTGTAGCCTTGAGGCCAAAAGCTCTGCCTTATTCTTTGGTATTTTGAGATCTCTGATAAGTCATTAAGCTCATTTTCTGTGATCTTATGTGGTTCAGAAGGATAAAGGTTTGGACAAAATGGTGGATCCCTGATGTTCATTAGTGTCTTCATCTTCATCAGAGTGTACAGAAAACCGGTCTAGTGGTTCAGGAGTAGGTAGTACTTCACTGTGAGGCAAGGGATGAATTACAGATGGTATATTTGGGTACGTCACTTTCCACTTTTCCTTCATTGTTATCCCTTTTCTAATAGGCGGCATCATACAGAAGTAACAGTCTATGACGTAATTTGTTGGCTCCCTCCATATCATGGCACTGCAAAAGGCATAAAACCACCCTTTCAATTCACCCATGCGTTGAGTTTTGATGAATGGGTAGTGCAGCATATCTGTGGAGCCCATTTCATGTACTGGTCATCTACTTTACACACAAAGTACAAGAAGTAGGCCTCTTTTATGGCTCAAGTTAAGTGATGCTTTCTTGAAGCTAACATAATTTATCCACATATGTAACAGAAGGCATCGCGACTATTCATGATTTCGCCACATACGTAACAGATGTTATCGGGACCATTCACACAATTACAGGGCACATTAATTTTATACAACACAAAAACTGCACAAAAAGAAGGGAATCTTACAGAAAACAACCATTAACTGAGAACAAATCGCCCAAATACACCTAGGAATGCTAGCTGTATTCCAGGATTACTGCAACATAGTTGAAGATGCATTTGAGACGACAACATCTTATCATGTGATGCAGAGCGAGGCAACAGTTGCAGATCAAGATAAGAGCGTGGTGGTACTGAAACTGTGGTATTGCTATGCTTTTTGCTGAGAGCTGTAGTTGATAATGTAGAGTAACTCACTAATATGAGACCCCAACTGTAATTTGAAAACAAGAGTCAATCAACAAATTTTAATGTGATTTTCATGTTCAGCAGCATAAAATGAGTGAAGATTGGGTATTTTCCTTTTTTTTAATATTTTACGTGTTGACCAGTGTTATTTATATGGTATAGTTCATGCTAATACAGCTTTAAAATAATAGCTGATGTTCTGCTGCTTGGACAATGCCCTTTTTTTTGTTCAGATTCTGTACATCAGACATATTATTTGGTTCATGTTCAATTCTTCTTACAATTCAGCCCATTTAATAGCAATTAAAGGCGCCTCCGTAGCCAGGTGGGAAGGAGCAGCAGTGCGTAGCACACGCTTCTTGATTAGACCGGGGTTCGAGCCCGTCACCACCAAATACAGTGGATGCGGAAAGGTCAGGGAATGACCACCGCATATCCCCGAGCAATATGGCCTTAGTTGCTAATGCTCCTAAAAACCAAATAACAAACAAACTAAACAATAGCAATCGTTAGGTGTTAAATACTTTAATGGATGTTAGTTTCTATGGTGTATATTCACCAAAATGCTCTCTTTATTTTCAATTTCTGCCTGATTCAGATTAGGATTTAATGATGAAATGATTTCCTGATCTGTCAAAAAGTGACAACTTGGATCACATACATGTCAGTTCAACCACATTGCAATATCATCTGTGTTGCAGTATTGAAAAACTGGAATTTTCTCACAAAATTTCAACAGATTCTTGTTCTGTTGTTTTAGTTTTCTTCAAACATTTTCAGTGTTATAGCTAAACATAAGCTGACACTAGCACGTTCCTTCAGATTATTATTATTTTTTTCAATGGATATGTCTTCGTCATTAGCACTAACAACAGGTAATAAGCATCTTCCGAGAACCATTCAAATGTTTCAAAGGTCTCCTTTCGCCCAGTCCACAGACTGAATTGAAAAGGTGATCATGTGGAAGGAAAAAACATAATTTTAACATTTTGTTCATTCCCCTTGTAATGATTCCAGAAGGGCATGCTAAATCACTGTCAAGCAGTAGAAGTGTGGGCCCTGTTCGTTTGTTATTTGGTTTTTAGGAGCATTAGCAACTAATGCCATATTGCTCCGAGGATATGTGGTGGTCATTCCCCAACCTTTCCGCATCCTCCGTATTTGGTGTGGACCCTGATTCATTTGTTTTAATCTATCTTCCTGAACAAGAACTTCCCCAAACCAATTTGTAAATGTATCAATTCCCATCTACGAATTGAGAGAAATAGTTTGCGTAAAGCATGTCAGTTGTCTGACGGCACCAAGGGGTTCCCCCATCTCCGCGTTGTATTCTTTGTGAGTGACACAGAACTCTGTGGAGGCCAGAGATTTAAAAGTGTGTGGGGAGTGGTCTGTTGTTTCTCCGACCATTTAACCGTTGCCCACACTTTGCCATAAGGAGGCGGGTCAGGTACCCAGTAGATTATTTAAGTGGCAAGCCTAAAAAAAAAAAAAAAAAAAAAAGGATGTACACTAGAATTTGGCCAAAAGATACAAGAAAATGGTAGAATTTAGACATTGATTAGAATTTGGCGACATTGTTAAGGGGTGTACTCGGTCGGTTTAGTGAGAGAAGGGAGGGAGACTGAAGACTGGGGGGAAAACAGATAGAAGAATAGGGACGATAGAGTAGACATCCCCAAAGACAGGTTCTTTTTTAGTTTATGGGTAAAATAGTTCATGGGTAAGAGTTATTCATATTCATATTTTTAAACAAAGATGATTCCTGGATCTACAAATAACTGTTACTGGTAATCCATCGGTGCTAGCAGGTTACTTATTCTTTTCTTCTTTCATGTTCAAGATGCAACACCTTCTTACCTGGAAACAAGGGAGTTTCTTGGCAAGGCTCTCTAATTAGGTCCCAACTCTTCAGCATTATAAATGTTGTCCATTATAACCTTTTTTTGATAAAAACCTGGCAAAAGATTATTTAAAAATGTTTAACAGCATCCATATCTGCCAATAATTTTCTTAAAAGCCAAAGCCAACTGTCTTATTCTATAAAGGGATTGAAAGTATTAAGCCAACCAACTCTAGCTTTAAAATTGGGATCCCCATTTAGCAAAAAAAAAAAATAAAAATAAATTTTTTTTTTTTTTTTTGTAAATTAAAGAACCCGAAATGGGCTCATCTTTACTATGATAAATGAACCAAATAAGGTCCATTCAAAAAAGTATTTAGATTGCTACGATTACACTCAAGACAATTTCATCATTTATTGAAGTTCAGTGTCATAAAGATTGTGGATCGCTAATAGGCTCCCCTCTGTTTTTTCATATTTTAAAACAAAATTTAGCACCTGTGTATGTGCCATTTTGAAATACACTGAGATGTCAGAACAAATCTTCATTATTGGATGACAATTACAGACAATAAAGGAGGCCTTTACATCTGTTATTTTCATTTTTATCACTTTTAATTTATAATATTTTATGTATATTTTAATTTTATCTATATTTTTTATCACTTTTGACTCTTCAGTTGTTAGTGTATTTTATTTTAATTAAGTTTTGGTCATATACAGTTGATGTATTAAATTGCAGTTAGTATGATTCAACAGACTGCCATAAGTGAACAGCTTATTGTGTGGAGATAAGGACAAGAAATGGCTAAGCATCTTATGCTTTATCAAGGTGTGCTCTCAGATTGACCTTGAACAACAAGAATGATCCATACTTTTAAAACACTTTTCCCTACAGCTACGTTGTCATCTACTTAAACTATGTCTACTTTTACTTGGAAACACAAATAAGAGATAATAGCACATATCAGAAGATTTCAAAACAATTTATACATTCAATGGATGCTTTATTTAACTACACAAAACAGCCTTGGAAAATGTAAATTTATGCACATTCTTGAACAAATTAATACATCTTCATCACTCTGCAGTGAATTACACAAGATTAGCTTCACTTTTTAATGTCACTGATTGTCAAGTTTCCATTTTCACTTCCACTTTGTAGGCATAAACTTACCCATTTCACAAATGGAGAGACTGATTTCTGAATCATATGTCTTCCACAAAAATGCAGTCTGTTATGATCCAAAACCACAGATAACCTTTTAAGTGTTATCTACATATGAACTCAAAACAGATAAAACTCTTTTAGTGGGTAGTAAATTGTTTCATGTTTATCTGTAAATAAAGTCACAAGGTCATGAAACACAAACGTGCACTGATATTAAAATGTCCAAAGAATTTAGTACAGAATTCATTGAACTGTACATAGAAAATCCTATATTGATGGACTGTACATATAAAAATTTTAAAGAATAAGACATTGTTCCTTAAAATTTAATTTCATGAAAATTTCACAGACACATCCAAAAACTTAGATGTGTCTGTGAAAAAAAGCTGAGCAGATTATCCATACCACCTCCATATTCTCACAAACAATCCTAAGTACACGGTCAAAGTGAGAGGTCCTTTAGGCACTTCAGATCACAATTTGGTGATTGTTTCTTCTCCAATGGAGCCTTTATCTCATGGCTATTCCCAATCTCATGTTGTTTGGAATTACACGAATGCAAAATGGGATGATTTGCGAGATTTCTTTTCTTCTTTTCCTTGGTCAGATTACTGTTTCAAAACTTCTGATGTCAATGTTTGCTCAGACGTGTCAGTGAAATTATTCTTGCAGGAATGGAATCCTTTATCCCACGCTCCACTTTAAAATCTCGTCCTTTATCTAAACCTTGGTTTTCCAATAAATGTGCTAAAGCTGTTCAAGAGAAGAACGTTGCATATCGTAATTGGCTTGTTTCTAATTCTTCAGTTTCATTTTCTGCCTACACCAAAGCTCACAACAATTGTAAAACAGTTATTAATCAGTCCAAACTAGAGTTTGAACAGGCTAAGAGTAGAAAACTTGCTTCTTGCCCTAATGGTAGCCGAGCATTCTGATCTCTTGCCAAAGCTATTGGCCGCAACTTTTGCCCATCTCTGCTCCCACCTCTGTCCAAACCAGGTGGTTCTGTTGTCACTTCAGCCAAGGATAAAGCTGACCTGTAAGCATCCCATTTTTCTTCCAAATCATGTATTACTGATCTTGGTAAAACACCTCCCACCATTCCCAAAATGCTCCATTCAATGCCTCCTGTGGTTTTCCGTCAGAAAGATTTTGACAAATCTTGATGCTAAGAAATCTCCAGGTCCCAATGGTATTTCTCCACTTGTTCTCAAAACCTGTGCTCCTGAACTTACTCCTATTCTTTGCCACCTTTTTTTCACTTTCTTATTCCAAAGGTGTTTTTCCTTCTGCTTGGAAATTTGCTCATATCCAGCCAGTTCCTAAGAAGGGTGACAAATCCCTCCCATCCAATTATCGTTCCATTGCAATTACTTCTACACTTTCTAAAGTAATGGAGAAATCAATTTATTTCCAACTCTTAAACTACCTAGAAACCTTCCGTCTGATCAACGACCGCGAATATGGATTCCATCAGTGTCGATCCACTGGTGATATTCTGGCTTATGTTACCCAGTTTTCTCTCTGATCGCTCACCTAGGGTGATGGTAGATGGCTCTCTGTCTTCTAACTTCTCCACTAATGCCGGTGTTCCCCAAGGTTCAGTTCTTTCCCCCCACTCTTTTCATCTTGTATATTAATGACCTTCTTCCATTGACTGGAAACCCTATCCATAGTTTTGCCAGTGATAGCACATTGCATTCTACTTTCCATTTTGAGAAAACTTGCCCTGCTCAATCAGCTTCAACTTCTCGAAAATCTGCTACCAATTCCTTAAATGCCGATCTTCAGGTAATTCTCCAGTGGGGCAAAGACAATTTGTTGATTTCAACTCTTCTAAAACTCAGTCTTGTCTTATATCTCAAAAAAAGGATTTTTCTGCTCCTATGCTTATCTTTAGTGACACTCCGATTTCTAGGCAAAATGATATATCTCTTTTGGGGATTATCCTGACTTCTAATCTTTCTTGGCACAAGCACATTACAAATATTGCTTCCTCTGCATCTAAAAAACTTCGTTTTCTCTTTCGCTCTCGGCGTTACTTTTCTTCCAAACAGCTGCTCACTCTGTATAAATCGCAAATCTGCCCTGCCATGGAATATCGTTCCCACATCTGGGGTGGTGACCCCAAAACCTCTCTCAGGCTTCTTGATTCCATTCAGAAGAGGGCAGTTAGGTTAATTAACGATTCATCTCTAACAGAGTCTCTCCACTCGCCGTCTCATAGATGTACTGTTTCTGCTGCAAGCCTCTTCTACAGATGCTTCTGTGAGCACTGTTCTTCCGAATTGGCTTCTATAATTCCCGCTCTCTCTTTCAAAATAGTCCTAACACGTGCTGCCACCAGCTAAGGTCCATTTTACTGTCCAACTTCAAACTCACAGAACCAACTTTTCATCTTCCTCGTTTATTCATCAACTGCCGTTTTCTGGAACAACCTTCCTTCATACGTATTTCATGAAAATTACAGTCTACAGAAGTTCAAGTCCAATACCTCTCGTGTTTGGGGTTTACATAAAAAAAATAAAATAAATAAAAAAAAATATATATATATATAACACCAACTACATTCAGGTTATGCTTAATAACTTTTCTAGGGGGGGAGAAATCTATATATTAACTATTACATATATTTTTACGTATCATATCAGTTTTGGTAATTGTGTCATTCATAATATTTTGTAAAAATGAAAATGCAATTTTATTATTATATTCATGTGATAGTTTTCCCTCTTACAGTTACATACTTAACGTGTCAATTTCTTTAAGTAAAATGAGAAAAATAAAAGTTAAAAAACTGAAAAACTCTTTTGGATAACTGGAATTGTACTTTATTTCAAATATCGCTTTTTTTTTTTTGTTTGGTTCCATGTGATTGTTTTTACTAATCCACTATTTATTTTTACTGGTAGTACTAATTATTAGTACTAAGTTTCAACAAATACATTTCATAGAATGATGGTAAATTTTTTTAATTTTCAGCTATTTTAAAATTTAAATAATTCAACACCTCATAATTAAATTTTTACATAATCTACAGATTTTTAAATAGGAAGGGCAAAAAAATTTTTTTTTGTACATGCATTTTAACACAAATTTAAACTAAAATTCACTGATCAAGCCAACCGGGCTAGCCGAGTGGGTAAAGTACCTGCCCGGCAACCCAAAGGTCGCGGGTTCGATTCCCGCCTCGGGCTTGGATCAAAGTACTGCAAGAACCTTGGGAGGTGCAATATGGCCACAGAAGCCGATGCGCCAACAACTACCAAATCAAAAAAAAAAAAAAAAAAAAAAAAAAATCACTGATCAAATGTTCAATTTCCTACCTATTTCTTTAATTTCATTTACATAGCAAATCATTTCAAATGTCCTCTCATGGGGAAGTCCTTGTTCACTACATGTCTCATAGAAAGGTGGCTGCCAACGCTCTTTCATACAATACTCTTGTAAACTACCAACTGGATTACCAGGAATACCATCATCATTAGGCAACTGACAAGGTTCCCTGTGTAAATATTAAATAGTAGAAACTGAAATAAATTTATTTGAAAAAGTTTAGTATAAGATTCACCAATAAATTTATTCTTGTACCTGCTCTGTTTCAACATTTTGTAGTAACTTATTTTGTATTAATCTCTTCTGCACCAAATAACTACAACTAATATTTTATAATGAATGTTATTATTATATCTGAAGCTCAATGTAACCTTTTCACCACAAGTTTGGTGAGTGGCTAAATTGTGCTAGGCTAAACCTATCAACAACATCCTTTATACACTATATCTTCAAACAGGCCTATGGGGCTGGAAAATTCCATACTGCAATAATTAAAGACAAACACCAGCCAAGGAATTAAAAATTTTCACTATAAAAATAAAATATACAGAAATAAAATATAATGAAATACTGTGATACACTATCGGAAGACTAAAATATTGCAATTACGATGAAGAAGGAGACAGCAGTCTCCGAAAGCTTCAGGTTTTATCGCTTTTAATCCAGTTTATTTTAGATAATTTTATTGCTTCGGTATTTTTAACTCTGAGACTGCTGTCTCCTTCTTCAACAGTATTGATACTGTTGAAGAAGGAGACAGCAGTCTCCGAAAGCTTCAGGTTTTATCGCTTTTAATCCAGTTTATTTTGGATAATTTGATTGCTTCGGTATTTTTAACTATATTTTTAAAGTTTTATCGTAGTTTATTTTATCGTAATTGTAATATTTTAGTCTTCCTATAGTGTATCACAGTATTTCATTATATTTTATTTCTGTATATTTTATTTTTATAGTAAAAATTTTTAATTCCTTGGCTGGTGTTTGTCTTTAATTATTGCAGAACATCCTTTATAACAGGGCTGTAAAGGTATCCTATTCTTACCAGGTTTTTGAACCTGTGAAAGTGTACCACATAGCTCCACTGGTAGAAAGTGCACATCAGCAACTACTGTAGAAAGATTAAGAATGTTCTCACGAAGCAGTAATGCAACATTTCACTTCAGTAATCTCCCAGAATACTAATACCTTAATCTAAACCAAGCTTTATATTTAACACAGAGAGAGAGAGAGAGAGAGAGAGAGAGAGAGAGAGAGAGAGAGAGAGAGAGAGAGAGAGAGAGAGAAACTGCATTAACATCTGTATTAAAAGGGATCATGTTTATTAAGTGTACACATGATAACTTGGTGTATCATACAGAGACCAGAAATTAATAAACTAATAGAAAAAAGAAAAGAATATATTTTGTGTATAAAGGTATTCAACCCGATTCTAATAGTGGGCAGGTTGGAAAGTGGATATGAGCCTGTTATCTTCAGCATGACTGTCTGGCCGTATTGTAACAATTTTACGATATGAATTACAATATGATTTAGTGCATCACGTCGATTGTTGTGTTCCGTCGCACTGCAAAAAGACAAATTTTGTTTTGTTATTTATGTCAGGGATGTCGAAAATTTTTTTTTATGGTAAAAATTTTTTTTTTTATAGAAATCGCGAAAATGATGGACAAACACAAAAGAATTGCACTTTTAATTTAAACAAAAACTTGAAATTATTCAAAAGTTTGAAATCGGTGCATCCATTAAATCTCTAATGAACCATTATAATGCTGGTGACCAAACCATATGTAACATCATAAAAAATATAGAAAAGCTATAGACTTAAAACTGACATCACAGAAAAAAAAAAAAAAAAAAAAGGGAAAGCATCGTATTGGACACATGAGTAGTGCGTGGTAAGTTTTTTCATTTTTCATCCATCTGCATATTTTTTTACGTAGGTTGCTGAACATTTTTCGATACAGTAAGTCCCCGATTTACGCAACTACGGATTTAAGTAAATTTTTTTTTTTTTATTAGGATTGTAAAATTTAAAACAAACAAACAAACAAAAAAAATAAATAATAAAATAAGCAATCAATAACGACGATCACGGCACGCACAAATTGCACAAGTGAGATACGGAGTAACAAGCAAAAAAAAATAGGAAAGAAGAGAAGATTCTTACAATTTATTTATGGGTTTTTATTTTTATATGACTGAAGATTTTAGTGAACGGGTTTCAGTGAATACACACATTTCACCATAATAACGTAAAATCCCACAGAATTCCAGCTATCGGTATTTTTGCAAATGCAATAAGATCGAGTTTACTACCCATTTATAATGAATTGTACTAACAGAAAAGCCCAATAAAACAGAAGTGCAAATTGTTTTTATTGTTTTATGGCAGTGACCTCCAAAAATGTGCTTTAACAAAATGTGAGCTCGCGCTGGGTGATAATAGTGAGTTTTCGTCTAAACCCTGTGAAGTTCTTTACAGAAAATTTCATTTTGACCATTATCATGGTGCCGACTAAGAGAATAAGTGACAGCGGTGCTAGTAAATCTATGAAGAAAAGGAAAGCGATCGAGATGGATCAGAAAATTCAAATAATAAGGATGTATGAAAATGGTCAAACATTAACAAGTATCGCGCTGAATTCAGATTTGTCAATAATAATATATTTGCAATATGTTAATAGTCATTCCCAAGTTATGTAAAACTCGACGAAGTAAGAAGTCCTGGAATGTATCTCTTATGTATGTTGGGGACTTCTGTATTTTTGGATTAACCGGGATTTGTTTTTTACCATCTATCCCGGAAAATCAAGAGTCTACTGTATATGCTAATACGCCTGAAAATGAAGGTGATTTAGTGTAATCTATCAGAAGTATGAAGCATACCATGATCACAAAATTAACCATTTACAGCATGGCAGGTTAAAAGTTTGCATATTTAGCTGTGCTTTGTTATACACTGAATTCTTGAATAAAATCCACTGGATCCGTATATTCACCAAATGTAGAAACCACTAATTGTCTTTTGGCAACACGTCATACACCAAACTTCCACATACAGTGAAATGTCATCACTGAACTGTTGTATACACCACATTATCTTGCACTAAACTGATATGGACCCGTATTAATATGATCAAAGGATACTTTGCTGTGGTTTCCTGAAGCTGCATGTTTCTTTACATAAATCAAAACCCCACTATAATTTAACTGATTGATTCATTGATAAATTTCTTTTTTAGCATTAGCGGTGGCAAATGATGCAATGAAGCAAACTTATATAGCATCTTCTTCTTCTTCAGTGTATTAGTCTATTGACTGGTTTGCCCCTTTGATGAGCTGTTTCCATTTCTCCCAGTCTTGTGCTAAGTGTTTCACTTCTGCATAGCTTCGAAGCCCAGTTTCCTTCAGAATTGTATTTATGATGGTGTTTCTTGGTCTTTCTTGTTTTCTTTTTCCTGGTATTTTGCTTTCCAGCACATCCAGTAACATCTCTCTATGCCTTGTGGTGTATTCGATCCATTGTAGCCGCTGTCTTCTGATTCTTCCTTCTTAGCAATTCTCTTTCTTCTCCTACATGCTGTAAAACCATGTTATTACTCATTTTTTCTGTCCAGCTAATCTTTTCCATTATCCGCCAGCACCACATCTCAAAAGCCTCTAGTTTTTTCAAGTTGGTTTTGTTTAATGTCCATGTCTCTGCTGAATACAAAGCAATTGACCAAATGTATGTTTTCATAATTCTTTTTCTTAGGTCTAGTGACATGTTTCTTTGGCTTAGTAAAGAGATTTTACCCCTAAATGCTTGTTTTGCCATCGCAATTCTTGAACCGATTTCACTGTGGCAAGATGAATCTGGTGTTATAATCTGTCCTAGATATTTGAATTTTGTTACCTGTTCTATTTTTTCTCCATCAGTTTCAAGGTGAAATTATTTTGGATTTTTACTTATCATCATAATCTTTGTTTTATCAGTGTTAATGTTCATTCCATATTTCTTCACTTTCATACAGCATCAGCTAAAAAAAAAATCCATTTCAACTGTTCATTCCCTCCAATAGTTTGTCTGGTTCCTTGAATTTATTTAAGCTTTCATCTTCCACAACTGTGGGATTTACTCAAAGATGAGTAAAGGGAAGAGTTTTTGCTTTTGTAAAGATGACTACAGTGGTCTCAGAGATTTTTTTTAAATTCTATATAGTGGGACCAACCGATGATGCTACCAATAGAAAATTCGAAATGGAAAGCATTTAAGAATTATCTTGGAAGCTACAAGGCTTTTCATGTCAACTAAGAAATACCGTTCAAGGTTTAGGCCTAAATGGACGTCAGATGAACTGATGAGACTCGTAGCAGAGAAAAAAAATGCATGGGACACACGTATATTATCAGGAGACAGATGCCTGTGGTAGATATATGTTAGCTTGTAATCAACTCACAAAGGACATTAGGCAAGCAAAGGCAGAGTATGAGAAATCTTTGGCAAAGGATGCAACGAAAAACAGTAAAAACTTCTTTACTTATGTAAGCTCTAGAAACAAGATGAATCAGATTGGTCCACTTGACATTGATGGTTCGACTGTTGAGGATTCTGCTCATGTAGTTGACAAACTGAATGAGTATTTTGCATCTACATTCACATGAGGAATTCTGTAGGGAAGTGGAGGCCAGAAGCTTATCAAACTCTAACAAGGAGTTAAATGGTTTTGTAATAACTAAGAGCAAAGTGGAGGAGAAATTGATGAAATAAGGAAGGCACCTGAGGTGGATGGGATCTATCCAGTTATATTAAAGGAGGAAGCAAAAGAAGTAATCAGGCCTTTAGTCATGATGATGAGGACATCCATGGACTCCAGGAGGTTCACATGGACTGAAGATGTGCAAATGCATCCTCAATTCACAAAGGGGGAATTAAAGATTACACGAGTAATTACAGACTTGTTAGTTTAACTTCTGTTCTGGGAAAAAAAATATGGAGTCCTGTTTAAAGAAGCACCTAGACAAGACTGCAGTTATAGTTCAGACACAGCATGGGTCTGTTAAAGGGAAGTCTTGTCTGACCAATTAGATTGGATACTATGATGTCACAAAGGAACTGGATGCAAAAGATAATTTTGATATCATATATTTGGATTTTAGGAAAGCTTTTGATACTGTTGCACATGGAAGACTACTGTAAGTTGGAGCAGTATGGTATTAAGGGCAATTTGCTACAATGGATAAAAGGAAGATTGAGCGGGAGAGGCCAGAGAGTGGTAATCAATTGACATTGCTCTCCTTGGACTAATGCTATTAATGGAGTTACCCAGGGGTCTGTGATGGGCCCAGTGTTGTTTTCTGTATTTATCAATGATATTGATGAAGGTATATCAAGGTTAATGTCTAAGTTTGCATATGATACAAAGGTTGTTGTGGTTAATGACAGCAATGACAGTATAGTACTGCAACAGGATCTAGAAAAGTTGAGCAGATAAGCTGAGAGGTGGCAACTGAAGTTGAACACTGACAAATGCAAAGTACTGCATGTGGATAGCAGTAACCCCAGGGTAATATACATACTGTATGGTACACCACTCAGGGTAGTGGAGAATGAAAAAGACCTGGGGATAATTGTGCAGTCAGATATGAAGTTTTCTCAGCAGTGCAGACAGGCTGCAAGAGTAGCTCATGGGGTCTTGTCAATGATATATAGGAATTTTGATAGTAGGAATAAGAAGGTGGTTGTCCCCTTGTATAAGGCAGTGGTCAGGCCACACCTTGAGTGCTGCATACAGGTCTGGAGCCTCATCTAGAGTGTAGAGCTACTGGAACAAGTACAGAGAAGGGAAACAAGATTAGTGAATGGAACAAAGGGTTGCTCTTACAAAGAAAGACATAAGTTTTTCAAATTACAGTGTCTGGAGACTAGACACCTGCGAGGTGATCTGATTGAGGTGTATAAAGCCTTGAATGGTTTGAGCATGCTCAATGCTGATGGGATTCTTCCTCTTGCTCAGAATAATCACCTGAGAGGGCATAAGTTCAAATTGAGGAAAGACAGTTGCAGTATGGATGTGCGGAGGTTTGCCTTTAGCCAGCAGGTGGTTGATTGCTGGAACAAACTTCCATATGTTGTTGTAGAAGCTGATAGCTTAAACAGATTCAAGGCAGAACTAGACAAATATTTGGAGCGAGTGGATGGGTGAAATGAGAAGGGGGTGTGTGTATGTGTGTGTGTGTGTTTTTTTTTTGGCTGTTGCTATATAAGTTTGCTTTCTTGCATCATGTGCCCTTGCTAATGCTAATATGTTTTAGAATTCAATTTTTGTCTCATTTCCAAAATGAGTTTTAGACACAGTAATCAAACTGAGAGAGCACAGTTCTCGTTGTTAATTTTTTGAGCAGAACCTTTTCCTTGTTAAAATACTTTTTTTATACTACAAAAATGGAGATTGTGGTGCAAACTCTTAATTGCAATTACTGCATGTGCAATAAAATGAGTAATATACTAACTTATTAAAAAATGTTTAGCATTCCCCTTGTTAAATTTTTCCTTTTGAGCACTAAGTATATCGTGTAAAATAGTAAATGGTAGTTAATAAATTTCGGCGTGTTTATATACTAAAATTTATTTCAATTTGTGCATATGCCTCAATGAAGCAATTTTTAAAAATGCTCTTGTAGAATTATAGTCTACATGTCTACATTAAACGATTTTATTTATTTAGCTGTGCTCCAAATTCAATTAAATTAAAAAACTTCCAGAAAACAGTCCAAGTATGAGCAACCTCAGGTTGTAAAAAACGAAAATAATAATATTATGCTGAACTTAAATAATCTCGCATCTTGGCCAGCGAATATTTCTGATAAAATAAGATGCTTTTTAATAGATGGACCGGATCAAGGCAAAGATGCAGATTTTCATTATTCTTTATCTGAAAACAGACATTGATTTTCTGTAGGGTGGTTTCAAAAAAAAACAAAAAAACTTGCTAATGGTGAATTTGTAGACAGAAACTGGCTAATTTGTTCCAAAGAAACTAAATCTTTGTACAGGTAGTTCCCGACCTTACGAGTTAATTTGTTCCTACCATGCGAAAACTTGTAAATGGGGAATTTATTACCCATAAACATAATGTTAAAAACAGGGGTTACGTTATCAACAATGAGATTAGTTAGCTAATTAGTTTATCTTTAAACAACGATTGATTTATCCAAAGAAATGAAAATATAGCCTATAAAATCAAGCAAATAAGTCATACATAATTTAAAGAAATTATTTATGACTTATAAATGTTAAAGAATGTTTATTCTTCATCACCATTGACTAAATGCACTCGTTGATCACTCATTGTTGGGTCGGCACTCGTTGGTGTGTGTGTGTGTGTGTGTGTGGTATGGTTGTTTATTGGCGCATTAGCTGCTATGGCTATAGTGTGCCTATTCGTAGAAATATTAGAAAATAATTAATAATGAAAGCCAGTTTAAATTAATTTCAGTTCTGAAACCTATTCATAAAAGATGATACACACCAATTTGTTTTAAAAAGCAGAAAAGTTTGTTAACATTTGCATCCTCTCCAATGATATGATGTAATGTCAATGGTTCTCGACTATTAGCCAAATTTTGAAGTATTGCAGCTCGATGTTGTTGATACTGTGGACAGTCAATCAGAATGTGTTTGACTGTTAGATGTTCTAAGCAGTGTGGACACTGAGGAGGATCACTGCCCATTAGTAGATGGAGGCGAGTCAGATGGGTGTGTCCTATTCTCATTCGTGTGAGTACCACTTCGTCACGCCGCACTGTCTGATTGCTCGAGTGCCAGAACTTTGGGTCTTGTTTCAGCTGGAAAAGTTTGTTATTCGTTTGGTTATACTATAACTCTGTCCACTGTGCATGGCATGCTACTTGAATTAAGATATCATAATCGGGCGCTGGAATAGGGACAGAGGTTAGGTCTAAACTTGGACTTTTGGCAGATATATCAGCCACTTCATTCCCTTTTATGCCTGAATGTTCTGAAATCCAGCAAAACTTCACTAGTTGTTGACGATGATAAATCTGCAATAACAAACTCCTGATTTTCATTAAAATATGGTGATTCTTTTGAGAGGTATTCTGCATTGCTCTAATTGAGCTGGGCGAGTCAGTGTAAACTATATATTTTGCAGATGGATGTAGAGTCAAATTTTCTAGAGCTAATTGTATTGCATACAGTTCTGCTGAAAAATTGCTATACTCAGGTGGAGGAGAAGCTGATATGATAGCAGAGGGAAGCACTGCAGCTGCTCCAACAGTCAAAGAGATTTGGAACCATCCGTATATATCGGCAAGAAGTCAGACAGGTTTGAATATGGTTAGCATGAAGTTGTTGCACAGTCAGTGCCGGTAGACGATTCTTTCCCCATTGAAGAAAATAGGTATCACAGGTCAGTTGAGGAAAGGTGGTCCATGGTGGATGAGAGTAATTCTTTATCTGTTGCCTATTGTGGAGAGGAACATTCCAATTCTGTGATATTCGAGGAGCCGTAGGCCAACCGGTGGTATTTTACTTGGTTTATTTCTGTAGAGATTGAATAGTGGTTAAATAAAAAGGTATGGCTGAATAGGATGCGAAGAGCAAGTCTGTATTTTAGCTGCATATTTAAGTACTAACATTTTTCTATGAAGATGCAAAGGGGGCTCATGAGCTTCAATGTATAGACTCTGAGTTGGATGTCCTGCATGCACCAATTGCAATCTGCAGTGCATTATGTTGAATAGGATCCAGCCAGCGTAGCACACTCCTTCGGGCAGAATCATAAACTGGAGCACCATAATCTAAACGGGATCTAATCAGTGCTCTATATAAGAGCAGCAAAGTTGTACGATCTGCTCCCCAAGAGAGGGTGGACAAAGCTCTTAGCATGTTGATCTTTTTAAGACAGGCAATACATATTAATTTAACATGCTCAAAGAAGTTGAGCTTACTGTCCAGGATTAGTCCCAAGAATTTCATATTGCTGGCAATTGGAATGGTGGAATTTGAAATCCAAAGCTCAGAATCTGAATGTAATTTGCGTTGACTGCAAAAGTGGATCGCAACTGTTTTCTGTTGGGAAAGACGATATCCATTGAGCTCAGCCCACTTTTGTATTTTATTGAGGGAAATCTGCAATTGCCTTTCAATAGATCTCATGTTCTGAGAATGGCAAGAAATAAAGAGATTGTCAGCGTAAAGGTAAACCTCTACAGTATTTGGGAGTTCTTTTGTAATGGAATCAATTCTAAGGGCAAACAGGGTTGCACTCAAAACTGATCCTTGCGGTACTCCTTCTTCCTGCGAGAATGTAGCAGAAAGGGAATTTTGATATCTGACCTGAAAGATCGGCTCTTGAGGAAGTTTCTAATAAATATGGGCAGGTTGCCTCATAGACCAAGATTATATAAATCACTGAGAATGCCATACCACCAGGTAGTATCAAATGCCTTCTCTATATCAATGGAGACCATGACAAGGTGTTCGTTTTTCACAAAGGCATTGCAAATTTCAGATTCTGCCTTGATCATCAGATCTACAGGGAGGACCTGTTTTTGCGAAAGCCATGTTGACAATTACTCAGTAGATGTTGACTTTCAATGATCCAGGTGAGTCGACAGTGGATCATTTTTTCAAGAATTTTACCAAGGCAACTTGACAGAGATATTGGTCTGTAACTATTAGGACTAGAGGGATTTTTTCCAGGTTTCAAAAACGTCAAAACTGTAGCATGGTGCCAAGAGGTTGGATAAATATTTTCCAGGAAGATCCGGTTAAAAAGACTAGAAGCAGTTAAGTTTTTGTCATCGAGATGCTGCAGCATGACATAATATATGCCATCTGGCCCAGAGGCACTCTTTCGTGTTGTTCTGATGGCCTGCAAAAGTTCACAATATTGCAGAGGCTGATTATATGGAAGTGATAATGAGGTTCGAAAGTTGATAGGTTCTGTTCGGTGGCGGCCTTAATTTTCTGGAATTTTGGAGTGCAGTTTGATGTAGCTAATATTTGAGCAAAGGTTTTTCCCAAGGCATTGGCTATATCTAGAGGAGCAGAGAGTTCTTGCCCATCGCAGGAGAGAATTGGGGAAGGAACAGTTGGAAACTTCCCAGAAAGCTGCCTAATTTTTTTCCACGTTAGTCTGGAGTCAGTGTTTCTATTGATAGTTGATGCGAACCTAGTTCAAGAATCTATCTTGGCCTGCTTTTGAATGTAACACGCCTTTGCCCTTAGCTTCTTGTAGCTAATTAGATTAGCTGTGGTTGGAGTCTGATGGAATAAATTAAATGTTTTATTTTTTTCCTTCTTTGCTTTTGTGCACTCTTCGTTCCACCAGTAGTTGAAATGCCGTCGGGATGGGGGATTTGATAATGGAGCTGAGTACTTAGCTGCAACTAAAAGACGGGATGTAATATAATCAGTAACTTCATCTATGGGCTGTAGTTGAATAGTTTTTTTGTCAAGAGTGATTGCTGACTGAAATTTGGCCCAATTGGCTTTAGAGAATTTCCATTTCCTGCAGGGCTGTTGTAATGGTGGTTGTGTAGTCAACAGATTACAAACAATTGGAAAATGATCACTGCCCATGGGATCATCCAAAGCAGACCATTGCATGACTGAAAACAGTATTGGGGAGCAAATCGATAGGTCAATAGCAGAAGTCTGTCCAGTAGGTAACTGTATATGGGTGTGCGAGCCACTATTAAGAAGAGTGAGGTTTTGTTTTTCTAGTAAAGTTTCAATCATTCGGCCGGCACTCGTTGGTTTTTTGTTGCACAAGGAGTCGTCGTCTTCAGAAATGTTTCAAGAGGTGTTTGTTTCCAAGATAATCTCTTCTCCTCTCTTCTTTATAAATTTCATGATAGCATGCATGCGCATTTTTTAAAAAGCACATGCATTTTTTTAAAGCTTAAAAAAAAAAAAAGGAATGAAGAGCAGATTCCGAAAATTTATTTATGGTTTTTATATGATTGAAGATTGCAGTGAAGGGGGAACACATTTCACCGAATTTAGTAAACTCGGTGAAATGTGTTTACTCATAGTAAACACAGAGTTTACCAAGTGTTTATAATTGATTACACTAATAGAAAAGCCCAATAAACCTGAAAGTGCAAATTGTTTTTCTTGTTTTATGGTCGTGACCTCCAGAAATGTGCTTTAGAAAAATATCACAAAGGCGTTAAAAATTTATTCTTATAACAGGAACGTATGATAATGATGAAAGTGTAGTGCGTTTTAACGTATGATAACTGATTTGAATTGGTAACTAATACAATTTACATTATAAAAATAACCTTTTAGAGTGATAAATAGCTTAGTTATATAGTTTGTTGTTTGTTATTTGGTTTTTAGGAGCATTAGCAACTAAGGCCATATTGCTCCGGGATATGCGTGGTCATTCCCTAACCTTTCCGCATCCTCCGTATTTGGTGGTGACGGGCTCGAACCCCAGTCTAATCAAGAAGCGCACTGCTGCTCCTTCCCACCTGGCTACGGAGGCGCCTAGTTATATAGTGAAAATTTCAACTTCTGAGGTCTTGAAACTAATAACTAAAAAACAATGTGTTATTGAGTACACATTACGATATTTTCACGATACAATGGTGTCTCTAGAACAGATTAATATCGTAAAGCGGGGTGCACTGTATTGTATAGCTAAGCAAGTGGTTTGAAATGCGGTATTTATGAATGTTTAACATTATTTTTTTGCAATTAATGTTCATATTTTCAATTTTGTTGATACTTGAGAAAAAAAAAAAAAAACCTTGTGAACCTGGGAACTAGTAAAGTAAAAACTCCAGGAACTGCCTGTATTTTTTTCCATGCATTTTATTTGGAACTAACGAAAATACTGGCGATGTGCTTTCACTAGTCAATTTAAAGAAAGGCAATATTGATGATGCTCTACAAAAAACAATTTTAACAGAGAAAGAAAAAATGGAGATGAATTTTAAAAATTATTCTAGATGCAATATTATTTTGTGGAAAAAATAATCTTGCATTAAGAGGTTCAAATTAGATGATTGGGAATACGAAAGCTGGAATATTCCTCAATATTACTGAAGTTATTATAATAAAGAACTAGCAGAACAAATTTCAAATAATCGAAAAGGAACTGCAAATTATTTATCAAATAAAATTCAAGACGAATTTATATGTTTAATTGGAAATGAAATTTGGGGCAGTATCATTTCAAAAACTACTTCTAGTACTGTAAGTGCTTCTCCTTGTTAACTGATTGCACACCCGATTTATCACATCGTAAATAAATGCCCCAAATAATTAGATATGTGCAATTTATTGACGGAAAAATATCAAAAGAAGAGAGTTTCATTGATTTTATAGATAGTAAAGAAAAGACTGCCATTGGATTGGTGACAGAAATTATTACCAAATTAGAAAAGGATGGACTTGACAATAAAAATGTAAGAGGGCAGGGATATAATAATGGGGCCAATATGGTAGGAAAATATGATGCTGTACAGGTAATAATAATAAAAAAAAAAAAAAAAATTTGCCACATTTGTACCATGTTCAGCACATAGTCTTAATTTAGCTAATGTACATGCAGTGTCAATGACGTCTGGGATGATAAGTTTTTTTTTGGCATTGTTCAAAGAATATTTACTTTTTTTCTGGTTCCACTAGTCACTGGGAAATTTTAGAATACTATGAAGATTTCACTTAAAGGACATACAGACAGACACAAGATGGTCCCAAAGAATGAGCTATAAAATTTTTGTTCTTACAAATAATAAAAGTTCATGAAGTCTTAATTAATATTGAAGATATGTCTACAAATGCAAAAACTATCAGTATTGCTCAGTCTGCTTTTACAAATAGATTATGCATTTTTAAGCAGATTGGCTATATGGAATAAAGTTCTTCACAATACTGAATGCGTAAATAAAGCAATGCAAGCTAAAAAGCACTGCATACGTAATTCCCAATTAATAAGCGGATTGATAAAAAATCTCTAAGAAATACAGGAAAGTGAATTTGAAGATATTTTCGGATATGCTGCTACCAAAGTAGAAAAAATGCATATACCAGCTACATTTTCAGATGGAAGAAGAAAAAGAAAGAAAGAAAAAAAGAATGACACTTACAAATCTTTGGACAATTTCAATTTATTTGCTGAACAATAATTTTGTATTGAAATTATATACTTTTTGGATGTTCTTATGAATGACTTAAGCACTATATTTGAAAAAAATGAATAGTATTTCTTCAGATTTTGATTTTCTATTTAGAACTCCACTCGCATTAATTAATAATTCTGACTTGCAGAAGGCTGCTTCCGATCTTGCATTAAAATACAACAGATTTAAATGAGTCAGATATTTCAATAGAAATTGGAAGTTTCAAATATCATGTTTTATCAATTCTACAGTTGTAAAGGGGTTATAGATATAAAATCTATAACCCCTTAGTTGTAAAGGGGTTATAGATATAAAATCTATAACCCCTTTACAACTTTTTCAATTCTGATTATTTTCTCAATTTCCAATCAAGAAAATAACCAGGGTTTACTTCGCTTAATTGGGACAACACTGGAGATTACCCTATGACTATCTCCGACAGTACCATGTGGTTCGGTTGGATTTCTGGAGGTCACAACAATAAATCAATAAAAACAATTAGCAGTCACCTGTTTATTGGGCTTTTCTGTTAGTGCAATCTATCATAAACGGATAGTAAACTTGACCTTGTTGAATTTGCGACAATACCGACAGCTGGAATTCTGTGGGTTATTATGGTGAAATGTGTTTACTCTTCCACGGAATCTTCAATCATAAAAAAATTAATTTTCAGAATATTCTCTTCATTACTATTTTTAAAGCTTCATAACTTGTTACTCCGTTCTCACTTGCGCATATCGTGTTACTTGCAATTTGTGTGTGCCATGTTCTTTGTTATTCATTGCTTATCTTTTTACTGTTTTAAATTTTAACCTCCACCCACAAATGTCAGTGAACAGAAATGTCAACTAGTTGGTATGTACATATTACAGTACGTATTAATTATTCCGATTATCATGTATATTCTTCCGATTTTCACATATTTAATTTTTTTAATTGGTAAGGTAATAAAAGGGTAAATTTGTGCTTAATATATCTTTATTTTTATAGCCTGTGGATAATATTCCTCCTATTTCACTAATTAGAATCGCTGTTTAATAGAATTAAAATTCAATTCACAAATGTGATCACAATGACTGGTGCTTACTACACATCGTATAGTGAATGGTACTTTACTATGGTGAGTCCATTGTAACATGATTTGATTGTACAGTAAACCAATTGTAAAGCGGGAGTCCATTGTATTTTGAACTATTTACGTGAAACTTTGGATAATTGGGGCAGCCGCTTAATCGGGCCAAAATGCACTAGTCCCGATGTGTCCCAAATAACCGGAATCAACTGTATATGCAAATCACAGATCTTTGCAATAGCAATTTTTATAAATTCATAAAGATTGTCTACCTACATATAATGGGGGCATACTTATATTAATAATCAGAAGCAATATAACATAACATTACAACGTTTTTAACAAAGCACAACTTAATATATTAATTTTTGATATTGTTGTACTAAATTATTTACATTCAAAAACTGGAACCACACCCTACCCACGAATTTCATCAAATCATATTTTGAGGACTTGCAACTGCATCAAACTTCTGAACACTTTACCTGTGGGTACCTGACCCAATGCAGGACTATCCCCAATGCTTATTTTATACCTTTCTTACTCTTTGCATTCTATCATAGTTTTGGAAATAATGGGAGCAGAGCAAATGTCTTTGGAATTGCAACTGCTGCTGCTTGGACAACACTTTCTGTATAAGTACTTAACTGCATCAATGATTGTCTTTAACTGTGGTGGTGTAAAATGTTGCCAGATTTTTGAAGGCGTTCCAGATCAATCTTCTACACTAAATCCTTATCAGATGACACATGCTCCTGTTCCACAGGGTTGTATCACTGAGGAGTGATTACTTCCACACAGATTTCTGTCAACCTCCCATGTACACACAGAGAGGAGATAAGGTACTGGACTCCACATTTAGATTGGCAAATGTTATTTGGATAGTGGATGGCAGCTACTTAATGAGATCATCAAGGTCTGCTTGGGGATGTCATTACGAGGTGGTAAACAGATAGAACAAAACTGTGAGAGAAACCATATCACGAGATGAATTGCTACTGCCTCTATGCTAGTGGTAAGTGGAGTAAGTTGAAAGGGAGTATGGTTACTCATAAAGATGGCAACTCCTCCATGGCTAGGTCCATCTGCATAAGTATAAGAATGTTGGCTCATAATTAAGGGTGACACTCAAGTGGACCCAATTTCGGCGAAGTCCGGACGGTCTGTGACAGCCAAATCCTCTGCTTGCACCTTCACGATGGTGGGACTGTTAGTAATCCTGGGTATAACCTCCATGCTCAAGTACATGGTGGGTGACCACCCAGGTGTGAACCAACGTAAGCAGGGTTCAAGGTGTGGCGCCCACACCACATGGAGGAATGCCACCCCTCTATGTTAGCAGGCAGTACTAGGTGGTAGATAACTCTCATCAACCGGTGCAATACCACCACTTTGCTTATTGGAGACTTGAAGGGGTGGAACCCATGTTTAGTCTCTAGAGCTAAGTTCCGGTCACTGGCCTGCCTTATGGAAACTACTAGAGGTTGAACATGTACCTCGAAAAGTCATCACACTCCTCCAAACTGCATACAACGGTTTAACCAGCCAGGTGCGCATCCAGAACGATTTATCTGAGGAATTTACCATCCAAACTGGAGTCCGCCAAGGGGATGTAGCCTCCCCGTTGCTTTTCAACATCGTGGTCGACGCCATTATGAGGCAAGCATTCAGAAACAGACAGGGCATACAATATGACAAGGATCACTATGTGACTGACCTGATGTTTGCTGATGATAGTGCTATCCTTGCCGGTAACGACGCTGAAGCCACGGACATCCTCTACGACATTGCCCGCATTGCCCGGCCATACGGTTTGAAGATCAATGCTGGTAAGACAAAGGCCCTGACAACAGATGGGTCGCAAGCCACCATCTATCTCGAAGGCGTCCAGATCGAGCAAGTGCAGGACTTTAAATACCTTGGGTCGCTGGTCCAGGAGAAGAAAGTTGCATCCACCATGGAAATCCACAGCAGAATTGGACAGGCGGCCACTGCGTTCACCTCGCTCAAATGGTGTCTGTGGAAGAGGACCAACATTTCCACAAAGACTAAAATCCGACTCTTCCGGACTTTGATCCTGCCCATTCTTTACGGATCGGAAACATGGACTTGTCTCAAGTTAGATTTGAACAAACTTGAGGCATTCCAAATGCGATGCCTGCGGCAGATCTTGGGCATCTCTCTTCGCGACCGCATCACTAATGATACCATCCGCGCCAGATGCCAACAGCAACCAACCATTGCCGACCAAATCCAGAAGCGAAGGCTCAGATGGTTTGGCCACGTATGTAGAATGGGCACGAACAGAATACCATCCACACTCCTTTGGAGACAACGACCCACCCAATGGAGCATCCAACGGACCGCGCCTAGGAAAACGTGGGCCAAGCAAGTGGAAGATGACTTGAAGAGCCGACGTCTCGACCTTAACCAGGCCAGGACTGAAGCCATGGATGGTAAGGTATGGAAGAACATCACAGAGCAAGTCCGAAACCCTGCGGCACCTACAGCAGCATACTGGTTGCGTGGCCAACCGCCTCCCCCAGCTGCCAGCTAAGGACCAAAGAAGAAGAAGAAGAAGAGCTAAGTTCCGGTCAACCCTTCCCTATCTCTTCCATCATGCAGTATGATTGATGACTTTTGAGGTTATGATGAACATCGTGGCAAGATCCAATATTCCTTACATTTTGAGGGTACAGCTCTAAAACGGTGTTCGCAGGCCAGCCGCTAGTTAGTACACCGGATCAAACCTGGTAACTCTTTAGGAGGCTTCCAGATCAGCTACTGTATAATCTTGCTACCTCTACTCTGCCAGATAGTGACTGGAGGGAGTCCGAGTATTGTGTATGCTGGGAGCATTGTCGAGGCCACATTATGTCAAGGATCTGGGCATATTCTTACCATGTGTACGACATGTGTACTTGTGCATTACGTCATACAACATGTCCCACCCACTTTTTTCTTACTATTGAATAAACCATGAATTGTCAAACAAATAGAGTAAGCTTATCTGCGAAAAGATCTGAACCTTCCAAGCACTTCCTAATTCATTCCACAAATATACGTGGTCTCAATTCTAATCTCAACGATATCCATTTTCACTTGCAGTCTGCCAAACCCAGTGTACTTTTTCTGACAGAATCTCAGTTATCGGTTGATTCAACTACCACTCATTTGAGATGCCCAGATTATTCGTTGTATGATTCCTTTCGCCTCAAAGATGGTACTTGTGCATATGTCTGTTTTGATATTCCCTGTCAGAGACTTGGCAATTTGGAATCTCCTCTCTTTGATCTTCTCTGGCTTAAAATCTTTCTACCTCATTGTGTTCTAATCACATAGCCAACATGCTTGATCTTTTTCTCACAAACAACCCTTCTAGGTACACGGTCAAAGTGAGAGGTCCTTTAGGCACTTCAGATCACAACTTGGTGATTGTCTCTTCTCCAATGGAGCCTTTATCTCATGGCTATTCCCAACCTCGTGTTGTTTGGCATTACAAGAATGCAAAATGGGATGACCTGCGAGATTTCTTCTCTTCTTTTCAGTTTGAACAGGCTAAGAGTAGAAAACTTGCTTCTTGCCCTAATGGTAGCCGATCATTCTGGTCTCTTGCTAAAGCTATTGGCCGCACTTTTGCCCATCTCTGCTCCCACCTCTGTCCAAACCAGATGGGTCTGTTGTCACTTTAGGCAAGGATAAAGCTGACCTGCTAGCATCTCATTTTTCTTCCAACTCATGTATTAATGATCTTGGTAAAACACCTCCCACAATTCCCAACACGCTCCATTCAATGCCTCCTGTGGTCGTCTGTCAAAGGGATTTCAGAAGGATTTTGGCGAATCTTAATGCTAAGAAAGCTCCAGGTCCCGATGGTATTTCTCCACTTGTTCTCAAAACCTGTGCTCCTGAACTTACTCCTATTCTTTGCCACCTTTTTTCACTTTCTTATTCCAAAGGTGTTTTTCCTTCTGCTTGGAAATTTGCTCATATCCAGCCCGTTCCTAAAAAGGATAACAAATCCCTCCCATCCAATTATCGTCCCATTGCAATTACTTCTACTCTTTCTAAAGTAATGGAGAAATCAATTAACCGCCAACTCTTAAACTACCTAGAAGCTTTCCGTCTGATCAACGATCGCCAGTATGGATTCCGTCAGTGTCAATCCACTGGTGATATTCTGGCTTATGTTACCCATTTATGGACTAATTCAATGGAAAGGTTCGGTGAAACACAAGTAGTTGCTCTTGATATCTCAAAGGCTTTCGATCGTGTTTGGCATAAAGGTCTTCTAAACAAGCTTCCATCTTATGGTTTGCCAACTGTTTTTAGTAATTGGTTATCCAGTTTTCTCTCTGATCGCTCACTGGGGGTGATGGTGGATGGCCCTCTGTCTTCTAACTTTTCCACTAATGCAGGTGTCCCCCCCCCCAAGGTTCAGTTCTCTCCCCACTCTTTTCCTCTTGTATATTAATGACCTTCTTCCATTGACTGGAAATCCTATCGATAGTTTTGCCGATGATAGCACACTGCATTCCACTTTCCATTTTGAGAAACCTTGTCCTGCTCAATCAGCTTTAACTTCTCGAAAATCTGCTACCAATTCCTTAAATGTCGATCTTCAGGTAATTCTCCAGTGGGGCAAAGACAATTTAGTTGATTTCAACCCTTCTAAACTCAGTCTTGTCTTATGTCTCGCAAAAAGGATTCTTCTGCTCCTATGCTTATCTTTAGTGACACTCCAATTTCTAGGCAAAATGATATATCTCTTTTGGGGATTAACCTGACTTCTAATCTCTCTTGGCACAAGCACATTACAAATATTGCTTCCTCTGCATCTAAAACACTTTGTTTTCTCTTTCGCTCTCGGTGTTACTTTTCTTCCAAACAGCTGCGCTCTGTATAAATTGCAAATCTGCCCTGCCGTGGAATATTGTTCCCACATCTGGGGTGGTGCTCCCAAAACCTCTCTCAGGCTTCTTGATTCCATTCAGAAGAGGGCAGTTAGGTTAATTAATGATTCATCTCTAACAGAGTCTCCACTCGTTGTCTCATAGATGTACTGTTTCTGCTGCATGCCTCTTCTACAGTTACTTCCATGGGCACTGTTCTTCTGAATTGGCTTCTATAATTCTCGCTCTCTCTTTCAAAACAGTCCGAACATGTGCCGCCACCAGCGAACATCCAGGTGATTTACTGTCCAACGTCAAACTCACAGAACCAACTTTTCATTTTCCTTGTTTATTCATTCAATTGCCGTTTTCTGGAACAACCTTCCTTCATATGTTTCATGAAAATTACAGTCTACAGAAGTTCAAGTCCAATGTCAACAAATATCTTCTTTTGTCTTCTCAACCTCCCACCCAAGCATGGTACTAAGTACTATAGGTTCTAATTCCTCTCGTGTTTGGGGTTTACATAAAAAAAAAAAAAAAAAAAAACAGGAAAGCCTTGATGTCATCATTATTTCCATGGAAACCACGGCAATCTCACTGTAGGAATTTGAACAGACATTACCTAGGTCTGCTGGATTGGAGGAGCCAATGGTTCGATTTTCTTCAACCTTGATTTTATCCTTTTTTGGAGGGGAAGTATGGATGTTGTCCAGTGTCCATATCTTCATTCCTCTGTAAATAGCTATAAGACTGTGGCTGTGACTTTGGTAGCCTCTTGACTCCTTCACCTCCATACCCATTTTTAATCCCCAACTGTTGGGCATGGGTCAGGTTTTTTAGTCTTCTCTGCATTATTTGGTTTTTTTTCAGAGGTTTAGCTGGAGATATTGATATGGGAGTGGAAACTGACTGAATAATCTCTGCTGATTTTTGGGAGCTAAGCAAGTAGCATGCAACGGAAGCAAAAGACTTTTGGTGGGATGGTCATTTCTGTTTGTCTCCAATGGAATGCTGCCCTCTGGCTTTCTGAGCATATGCAGGCTTATTGGTATTACCAGTTTCCTTGCCTCCTGATATATAATATTTAGTTCTGCTTCGTGTTGTTACATTTCCTTTTCTTGTTTCCACAGCTGTTATGCATTAGAGCATGCAAAGTGCTTACCCCGGCAATTGACATAAGTGGATTTGGTGGCTACATTATTCTTGTGCTCTTTTCAATTGCACAAAGCACAGGCAAGTACTTCATGAGAGGCCATCTGTGACTCCATATTTTTAACAGAAACATTGCAGAGAGTTTGGGATGGCCTTACTGTGCAATATAGATACTTGGCTATTATTAAGTTAGGAGACAATGGAGAGCTTAACCTAAGGATGAGGTTTCTGTTTTGTCTACAATCCCATCCCTACAGACAAAAATTCGTTTTGCTGCTATAACTCCGACTTTCATTAATTCAGAACAGATGTCCTCTGAAAACTCAAGGAGGTGCTGTCCCACTCTGAGATGATATCTCTCAATAAAATTAGGATTGTGTGATGTCATGACGATTGTTAAGAGATCTCTGAGATGAAGCTTCTTAAGTAATTTGCAGGAACCTGCTAACCCCTCTAAATCCTTCTGTATAAAAAGGGCAACATTTTCCAAATAAACTTTCTCAGGTGTGGAACAGATAGTCAAGACTCTTGGAATAAGTCTGATGCTACCTCAACTCAGGGTCTCTTTGCTGCACCAATATCATCTGTTTCACCATTTTGATCTTATGATAGCGATTCAGTTTTTTTTTTTTTTTTTTTTAGTAATTCAGTATCTGGACTGCCAACCCACCACAGAGTCTAAGTGATGACTCAGGCATCATACCTGTGTCTCTGCCAGCCCAAATTCTGTCCCTCAGCCCACAATGGCAGATAGGAGCATGGCACCAACACAGCTGATTCATGCAGGCAAGCCCACTAGCCAAATAATCCTGGGCAAGTCATCCCAGATCTCATGCCTTGCCAAAGCAGAGGCAAAGGGGTGTGTTGATGCTGGGTCCATAAACCACTAGGATCTCCTTTCACAGTTTTCACCGAGAGAACTTTCAGAATGCACAACATGTACACTACATTGCTATAATGTTAGCCGACAACTTAGGTTGTGCGGGTTGGATCCCAGCGATGCTAATCCGGAGGATCAGCTCAAACAGGGAATTAACTTTGTGCTGTTTATGGATTTTTCTCTTTGCAAATTTAATTATAATGATATACAGTTGATTCCGGTTAATTGGGACACATCGGGACTAGTGTATTCTGGCCCGATTAAACGGCTGCCCCAATTATCCGAAAAAAATTAAATGATAAGTTCCACGTAAAAAAAGTTAAGAATACAATGGACCCCCGCTTTACAATTGGTTCACTGTACAATCAAATCACGTTACGATAAAGTACCGTTCACTGTACGATGTGTAGTAAGCACCGGTCATTGTGATCACGTTTGTGAATTGAATTTTTAATTCTTTTAAACAGCGATTCTAATTAGCGAAAATAGGAAGAACATTATCCACAGCTATAAAAGTAAAGGTATATTAAGCACAAATTTACCCTTTGTTACCTTACCAGTTAAAAAATTAAATGATACGTGAAAATCGGAAGAATATACGTAATAATCGGAATAATTAATACGTACTGTAATATGTACATACTAACTAGTTGACATTTCTGTTCACTGACATTTGTGGGTAAGGATTAAAATTTAAAACAGTAAAATGATAAGGAATCAATGACAAAGAACACGGCATACACAAATTGCAAGTAACACGATACGCACAAGTGAGAACGGAGTAACAATTTTATGAAGCTTTAAAAATAGGAATGAAGAGAAGATTCTGAAATTTAATTTTTTTATATCATTGAAGATTCCATGGAAGTGTAAACACATTTCACCACAATAACCCACAGAATTCCAGCTGTCGGTATTATTGCAAATTCAATAAGATTGAGTTTACTATTCGTTTATGATAAATTGCACTAACAGAAAAGCCCAATAAACAGGTGACGGCTAATTGCTTTTATTGTTTTATGGTTGTGACCTCCACAAATCTGACTGAACCACGTGGTATGGACAGAGAAAATCGTAGGGTAATCTCCAGTGCTGCGGTCTCCTGTCCCGATTAAACGGCATGTTGTCCCAATTAAGCGAAGGCTATTTTCTCGATTGGTTCTGTTTTTTAAGATTTGTCCCAAATAAACGGCTGCCCCGATTAACTGGTGGCCCAAATAACCGGAATCCACTGTATATATATACATACAGGCAACCCCCCCCCCGTATAACACGGTACTTCTACATGGTTTCACTCTAACACGATTGATAAATTGCAGCAATCCTCGCACAACACGGTTTCACTCTAACGTGGTTAGAGAATTTTGGCAATCCTCGCACAACAGGGTATTTTTGAGCTTTTGTGTGGGGAAAACCATATTGGATGCAATTTTTCAACATTTCCACTCTTTTGGAATCCCTGCTGTTGACTCACTAGTCAAAAAGAAATATTGAGAAATCCCAGTATTTTATTTTGTTGGAAAATTGCCGTGTTATGTTCTGTGCTATTGAACTTGTGGAAAAATCTAGATTTCAAAGTTTTATTACTATTGGATAGCACACCAGGCCATCCAAAAGGTGTAAGTCATTCAAACATTGAGTTTTTGTTCCTAGCACCACAGTTGTACAACTTCTTTCATTCAACCATTAGATCAAAGCATTAAATCCACCTTTAAAACTCATTCCACCAGAAAATCGGATTTTGGAAAAAACCGATTTCGAATCTATTGAAGTAATGGAGGCATGGAAACATTTCTCAATTGTGGACTGTATTAGAATCATAGCTTTTTCGCTGAAAGAAGTTAAACTGTCAATGTTAAATGCACGTGGAAAAATTTATGGCCAGAGTCAGTTCATTCAGGAAATATGGTCACACCAGCAGAAAAAGGAATCAGTGCGATAGTAGAGCTTGCCACGTCAGTAGGAGTAGGAGGGGAAGGTTTCGATATGACTACTGAAGTGGGTAGCACTAGATGTAAAAGACCTGAGTTCAAATCCCGTCGATGATGATGGGAGGAATTTTCACGGGTCTTTTTCGCAATGTGGCTGAGTTAGTAGGGCTCAGGCGAGGGTAGCATGGTTTTTTTCTTCCGGAATATCGGGGTTTTCATCCAGCATAACAGAAAATCAACCTCAGGACACATGAAATTTATAGACAATATACACAGAGTAACATGGCCTTAGTCGCCTATGCTCCTAAAAAAATTGAAAAAAAGATAGGATTACTGAAGACGTTCAAGAAGTCGCCTCATTATCAGCGGTGCATCGCGTGAACAAGCTGAGTGTCATAGGCAGTGCAATATCTGCATATATTTTTGCATCTTGATTGATTAATCCTGTGTGTACAATGGAAAAAAGTGTTCCATCAATAAGAGGCAAAAGAAAATTGGTAGATGATGACAACCACATTTACGTGTTTTCAAAGAGAACTGTAGATGAACAACATGGAATCTGGGTTTGTGAAAAAGTTCCACCTGCAAAGGGCGTGTTTGGACAGAGGATTTGGAAGGCCCAGTTGTGAAAGTCGTAACTAAACATAACCATGCAGCTCAAGCTGCAAGGTTGGAAGCATTGCAATTGATTGGTCAAATACGGCAACATGCAACAACCACGAACGAACGGCCACAGCAAAATTGTTGCATCAGTAATTGCAGAGGCTCATGCCAATGTCACAGCATTACTTCCTAAAAAAGGATTCACTTAAATGAACCATTCGTCATGTTCGATGCAACAATGGTACTCCTGCTTTACCGAGCAATCTCTAGGACCTAGTAATTCCACAAAATTAACAAGAAATTATTATCGACGACAATGTACAACAGTTTTTGATGTACGATTCTCAGGACAAACTGCTCCTGGGTCGCATGCTTATTTTTTTCACTAGTAACAATTTTCAGTTATTGGCGCGTGGCCAGGAGTTGTTTTGTGATGGAACTTTTAGCACAGTATCCACGCATTTCCAGCAGCTTTATACAATTCATGTGGCTCAATTCAATGCAGTTATTCCAGTGGTCTATGCGCTTCTGCCAAACAAAACTCATGCCACATTTTGCTCGTTGGATCCGAATGATTCCGGCACTGGCATTTATTCCTCCTGCTAACATTATTCATGCATTTGAAGATTTAGTTGAAGCTGATGACTTCCTCATTGAAGCTATGGTGATTGCAAACTACTTTGAAGACACATATATTGGAAGACAACGGAGAGGCCAGCAATTACCCAATTTTTGCCATCGAATTGTGGAATGTTTACACACGAACAGTGAATGATCAGCAACGTACCAACAATGGCATGGAGGGGTGGCACAGGGGATGTCAGGAAACTTGTGCTACTTTATTCCCAAATATTTACAGATTCATTGATTCTTTAAAGAAACACTGCACAATTTTGAAATTACACAACTAATTTCCGGTAATTCAGGCAATCAAAGAAACAAGAAGTATGCTGCAATTTCTGCTAGAATTAAAAGAATAGGCCAAGATTTTCAAAATCGTAATGTGATTGATTACCTTAGAGGCATTGCATACAACTTCGAGTTTAAACAATAATAATGTGCATTTATTCTATTAAAACAAAATAAATTAGAATTATTAAAAAATTAGGTGTATTATTTACATTTTTGTAGCCTACTCATTATCTACAGGGGGCGAAATGTGAGGGGCCACTTTTCCGGATCCTTCTGATTCTCCCCTTTCTTCCAGTGTTTACATAAGTAAAGAAGTCTTTACTGTTTTTCTTTGCTAAACACTTCTCATAACCTACTTCACCAGGTTTACCTATTCCCCTTTGTGACTTGATTGCAGATTAGTTTGTATCTACTGCAGGCTTCTGTATCAACTGATAATTTATATGCATCCCATGCATTTTTCTTCTCTGCTACAAGTCTCATTAGTTCACATCTGACATACATTTATCTAAGCCTTGAACGGTATTTCTCAGTGGTATGAAAAGCCTAATAGCTTCTATGATTATATCCCTGAATGCTGCTTCCCACTTAGAATTTCCTGTTGATAACATCATCAGTTTGTCTCGCTGCATAGAATTTAAAAACTATCTGAACCCATTGTAGTCACCTTTATGATGAAAGTAAAAGCCCTTTCCTTTACCTTTGATGGTTGTTATATCTTTAAGAAAATCCCACATCAATATACTGTGATCACTGCCACCTTCTGGTTCTTTTATCTGCAGATTCTTAATACACGAAGACTCTGCTGATAATCAGAGCAAGAGTATTGTAGTCTCTCTCTCTCTCTCTCTCTCTCTCTCTCTCTCTCTCTCTCTCTCTCTCTCTCTCTCTCTCTTTCTTTCTTTTTGCCTTCTAACATGCTTCTGTAGAAAACAGTTATCAATAAATCTACAGAGGCCTTACTATTGTGTGTAAAACTAACTTACAAGTTCCAGTCAATATGTGGAAAGTTAAAATTCTCCATTATAAGACAATCTGATTTACTGGCCCACTATGTCTCTGTATAGTTGTTCATTATACTCATCGCAGTCAGGCCTGCTTATAACACACTCCTACTCTCATTTTTGTTTTCCCAGTGCTTGTGTCAACCCAAACTGCATCAAAATTGCACTCACCATGTCAACTAGATACACTGCCTTAGATTTACTATGCTTCTTAACTAAGAGCATGTTCCTCATCCCTCTCCTATGCTGCCTGTCCTTTTTGTACACACTGCACTCCTCACATTCAAATTCTGCATCTGTTTATGTCTGAGTGACACCATGTCTCCACTATCCCTACAATGTCCATGTGTGAGATGGCTTAATACTTCAAATTCATCAAATTTATTTACTGTGCTCCTAACCATTAGTGTATATGCAAGTATACATACACCTGTTCTCTCATAGTTACTCAAACAAACCCATGTATTTGCTTGTTTCATGCACACCCTCAGCAGGCCTTGAAATATAGGATGACATGTTTTCCTCTCATAATTCAGCAACTCAAGAAATTGTGTTACTGAATCTGAATAACATAGAAAAGAAAAGTCCCCCCACCTCTCCACCACCACAAAATGAATTCATTTCGATTTATGGAAAATTCAAGCTATGGACTCTAAACTCATATAAGATGAAAATCCATAACTGTAATGCTTTCTACTCCTTTTAAAAGCTATAGCATTTAAAAGTAATTTTGTATTTATTCCCTTTATTTTTATTTAATATTTTCCTTTTTCACCAATTGCAATTTCTCTTTGCCTGATTGAGCCTTTTTCAAATGCTTTTATCAGTTTTATTCATTACAGAATTTTTGTTAAAATGCTTCTTAATTTATGTTCTAATTACCTGATTCATAAACTTGGTTCATAATTACAGGAAAGGTATTGTATATAATCAACTTTATTAGTCATGGACTTACAAGCACTAGTTTCAGGGTACACATATAACTATTCAATTTCTATTTTAAACATTAACTGGGAGGGCCTAAATCTAATATAAACCTTTTTTTGAATTATACTAAACATTTATATATATATAATTTTTTATAGAAGAATGAAGAGTATTTCACAAAATTTAACTCATGATAGTATATTTAAATATAAATATTGTGCAATATGTATTTAAATATAAAAATGCTGTTTTACTTGAAAAGTTTGTAATAAAAAGTGAAATTTATAAAACTGAGCTTTTATTTAATTTTGCACTCTACTAAATACAGGAACTCCCTGACTTAACGGAAATTCGACTTTACATAATTTTGTACCACCAGGTGCAAAATTAAAAAAATCGTGGAAACATATTTTGCATCCCGTAGGAATAAATGGAGGTATAGTGAAAGTATCGTAATGTGAACCCAATAAAACATTGTTTTTTTTTTTTGGAATTCGTTCCAAGACCTCAGAAGTTGAAATTTTCGCTATATAACTAAGCTATTTATTTCTCTAAAAGGTCATGTTTTTAATAGAAATTGCACTACATTTCATTGTTATCATATGTTCCCCTTATAAAAATCAATTTTGACTGCCTTTGTGATATTTCTCTAAAGCATGTTTCTGGAGGTCACAACCAAGAAATAAAACAATAAAAACAATTTGCACTTTCCGGTTTATTGGGCTTTTCTGTTAGTGCATCTAATTATAAATGGGTAGTAAACTCGATCTTATTTCATTTGCGATAATACCGATATCTGCAATTGTGTGGGTTTTTACGTTATTATGGTGAAATGTGTTACCTTTTACTGAAATCTTCAACCATATAAAAAACAAATTTTCAGACACTTCTCTTCACTCCTATTTACATATTACAATGATGAAGGGAAAGCGACCAACGAAAAGTGCAAGTGGGGGTAGTGCCAGGAAACAAAACAAAATTGATTTAGAAACGAAGACGAAAATGATGATTAAGAAGTACGAAGCAGGACAAAGTTTGTCATCTATTGCAAGGGAATTAGGTCTCGCAGCTTCAACAGTGAATACTATTTTAAAGATGAGTGCACGTATAAAAGAACATGTCAAAGGATCAATGCACTTAAGATCAACAGTGATCACAAAACAGCATTCAGGTGCTATATCGAAGATGGAACAGCTGTTCATAATATGAATGGAAAATCAGATTCAAAAAGCAAGTGCTCCCGACTTCACTCATCCAACCTATGGATCAGGGTGTTATTTCAAATTTAAAAGCATACTATTTATGCACAACATTTGCTCAGGCATTGTCTGTAGTAGACAATGAGAAAAATTTTACGTTAAGAGACTTTTGGAAATCTTACAATATTTACCACGCCATCTTAAACATTAATAAGGCCTGGGAAGAAATTACTAAAAGTTATTTTAATGGGGCATAGAAGAAAATATGCCCACAGCACATAAAAGGCTTCGAAGCATTTGAAAAAGATGAATCATATGAAGGGGTTACAGATAAGATTGCAGAGCTACGTCAGTTGGAGGTTGATGCCAAAGACGTGGAGGAGTTAATAGAGGAAGAAGAGAAGGAATTATCTAAGGAAGAACTTATTGACTTGCAGACAGCGACAGTGAAAGAAAAAAATGCTGACAAAGCTCAAGATGAACTAAATAAGAAGACGAGATGCTTCATCACCAGAGAGATGGCAATGGTAGTTCATGAAATGATTTTTAAAAGTTAACGGAGGGGTAAATATTATGCTTGCTTGCTACAAAGAAATCTACGATGAAAATAAAAAAAAGCCACTGTCCAGTCATCCATTAATATGTTCTTTCATAAGGTCAAGAGGCTGACCCCTTACAAATCTGCACAGCCTTCAACCTCTGCAGTGGCGTACTTATCAGCTGAAGATGTCGATTCTGGCAACGATGCTCGAGAGGTAAAACTTACTGATGTTATGCCTGTCTCCTCTCTTTTTTTGTAATTTTATAAATTTGAAATTTTTTAAATTGCACACTTTTCTAATTTTTCCTGCACAAGAGATAAAAAAATTAATAAATACAATAAATAATTCTATTTACACATTCGTCAAACATTTATTTTTTGATTCAATCAATTCAGTGAGCACAGTTGCAATTGCTGCACAAGCATGGGGAAATTCTGACTTATGTAGTGTTCAGTGGAATGCAAGCCTTACGTAAGTCGGGGAGTTCCTGTAAATGTTAATGTTACTCCTTGCAAGGGTGAGATGTACCATACAATTTGGGAAATGTTGAATTACTCAATTTTTGTTATACCCCATCCCGTTCCTCTGCTGTAATAGAAATGATTAGAAGACTATATATCTATTTTGGGTTCAAAATTATAGCAAAAAATAAAAATTAAACCATTTAAAAATAAACTTACGTAGTTATTGTACTTAATATATTGCAGTCCAATTTTACACCATCAGCTACAAGACAAGCATCTCCAAAAGGTCCACCTCCAGCTAGCAGTCTTTCTAGAATTGCTTTAGCAGCAGCGTGTTTTGCTTTTTTTTTGCTTTGACCTGTTGCTTTAGCAGTAACATCCGCAACCTGGACTAGGTACATAAACGTTGGAGCATGTACAGCACCTTCCACAGAAAGAAGTTTATAGTCAGGTGTAAGTCCATGTTGAGCACATATTTCTTGTAAAAGACTAATAGGAGTCTTCTGTGCCAAATAATTCATTTCTGTATTAAAAAAAAAAAAATTAATATTACTCACATATATGTATAAAATTAACTAGTGTAAGCATAACATATTTCAAAAAAGTAAACACCATCTAGGTTTCATATTTATACAGGGTGTTACAAAAATGGTCAATAATTTAAAGGTGAACTGTACAGACTACAATATGCAAAAAAAGCCCAGTAAACATGGGTCCTTAAGTGAATCGTTTTTGAGATATTGCACATTTCTAGTTGGGATCCACCACTGATTTGTTTGTTTAGGTTAGGTTATACTTGTTCTCTCCCTTTCCCCTCTCTCAATGCTCTGAGAAGCAGCAGGCATACTAGTACTTGTCAAAGGATAGTCAACATGAAAAGAGGTTACAGCAACAAAGAGTACGAGGACATGCACTTCATGTATGGTAAAGCCAACGGTAGTGCACTCGAGGTTGCACATTTGTACTGTACTCCTACCATATCCAATGCATACAAGGTCTCAACAATACAGACTACCCTCCCAGAGTGAACTTCTGCCAGTGGATGCAACAATAGTGTGTCCTGAACCCCCAATTTTTAAACAACATTTTGTTCACTGACAAAGCTGGGTTTACTCGTGATGGTATTTTTAATTTTCATAACTGTCACGTTTGGTCCGACGAAAATCCTAATGCAATTCACGAGTCACAACATCGGCAACGTTTCTCGTTGAATGTTTTTTTTTTTTTTTTTGGTAGTTGTTGGCGCATAGGCTTCTGTGCCCATAATGCACCTCCCAAGGTTTTTGCAGTACTTTGATCCAAGCCCGAGGCGGGAATCGAACCCGCGACCTTTGGGTTGCCAGGCAAGGCACTTTACCCACCCAGCTAGCCTGGTCGGCTTCGTTGAATGTCTGGGCAGGCCCACCAGGAGACCTTCTAATTGGACCACACTTTCTGCCAAATAGGCTAACAGGAAGAACATTCAGTTCATGCAGAATGTTCTTCCAGACCTCCTTGATGATGATAATATTCCACTTCAGCAACACCAGAACATGTGGTTTATGCATGATGGTGCACCGGCACATTTTGCTCGAGATATGACTCGGTATCTAACTAGAAGGTATGGTCAACAGTGGATAGGTAGAGGTGGGCCTGTAATGTGGCCTTCCAGATCACCAGACTTAAATCCTATGGAATTTTGTATCTAGGGTCATGTAAAAAGCTTGGTGTACACTTCTGACATTAACACAGTTGAGGAATTGCAGCATTGGGTTGAAGGAGCCTTACAGCAAATCAGAAATGACCCAAGAATGCCTGAGAGGATTCACAACTCAATGCAGAGAAGACTACAAAGCTGCATACGGAAGCAAGGTGCATTTTGAGCACCTTTTGTAACATCTGTAAAATCCTGTGGTGTTGAAACCAAAAATTAAAAATGTATTATCTTACGTTTAATAAAATCATCCTTAGCAAAGGATTCGCAGCTTTTTGCTAAACTAGTGCTCCCATAGTCAGTGGCGGATCTTAACAGAAAATGTGCATTATCTTGAAAACGGTTCATTTGCGGCCCGATGTTCACTGGGACTTTTTTGCTTATTTTAAGTTTATACTTTACCTTTAAATTATTGACTATCATTTTTGAAACACACTCTGTATAATTACATATTTTATTTCACCTATTTGCGACATTCAAATACATTACTATTTAAAAATTTATAGTTAAGTTGTAAATTTTTTAATAAAAAAATCTGGTAAACAAATATCAAAAATTTGATCCGGAGTGATGTTTTAAACTTTTTTTATTACTATGTGTATGGATTAAAAATTTTTTTTTTTTTTTTTTGGTGAAGACCAAATGTGTAATTTTTGAGAAAATTTTAAAAATTTCCCTCCTTTATTTCTCAAACAGTTCACTAAAATCATATACTGCATATACTTAAAACCTTGTTAATATGAATTTCAGATTAACAAGGCCTAAGTTATATGACCTAAGTTCTCTCACTTTGTAAAAATAATAAGGTTTATGAAAGGAACATTTCAAAAAAATTGCTTGTCAAAATTAAGCTGATTTTGACATATTCATTCTGTTTCATAATTTTATTTTAATTTTCTATTTTACAAATGTTTTTACATAAAATTAATATAGTCATGAATATAAAGAGGGGGAAAAATTAATTCCAAAAGCATGAAAATTGGTTAAATTCTCAATTAATAAGGACTACTAAAAGAAAATTTTAAAGATAATTGTTAATTAGTACAGTCAAGGTTCTCTATAATAAACATTATGGATTCATAAGAAATGTAGGATTTAACAAGCAGCAAAAGATACTTGCATAATTTGAATTATGCAAGTATCTTTTGCTACTTGTTATGCAAGTATGCAGAAAATAAAGATTAGTTTAGAAATGAAATGAATAAATCATATGAGTACTCTTTTTCATGGATTAATACACTGGTTAACTTATATGTGTCAACATTAAATTAAACTCAAGAAATGTATCTTCAAAAAACCTCACAAAATCCCTTTTCTCAACACCTTTTTGTTTTATTACAATTCTTAATAACAGCACAGATCTGATCAAAGGATACTAGCACCTCATTGCTAACATCACTGCAAGCCAGTACATATTCAATTACATTCAATGCATTCTGCACATGAAATTTGTTAGCTAATGTGCTTTTTCATCATCATCTTGTATAATTTCTTAATTATTTATAATCTTCAATACTGTCAACATACTGAGTGTTTAGCAGATCATCTTCTTACAAAGTAGCTTGATAGCAACAGTCATTCACATGAGTATAGTCTCGAAATTCTTCCGAGGTTTACACGTCCCTTCAATTCCTCCCATTCATTCACTTGGTGGTCAGATTCATCCTTTAAGCAATTTGTTATGAAATGACATCCCAATCAATCATTATGTTTCGAAGGGCATCTAACACATTTTTGGGGGCAATATCATTTTACCTTCAAAGTGGCGATCATACAATATAAGAGGTAGAGATCTGTAGGCTTTCTTCAAATCATGAATATCCTGATCCAGTGGCTGCAGGAAACTTATGGTATTTGGAGGCAGAAAGAGCAATCTAATATTTGGCAACTTTAGTGCCCCAACAGAATTTGTAGCACAATGATGCAGCATCATCAGAATTTTCTCTTTCTGTATGTACACTTTTCTATCCAATTTTTGAATCTATGATTGAAAACATTTAGCAGTAAGCCAAGTAGTTTTCTTTGATTCATACATACAGTGAAGTGGTCACTTCTTTCAAATATACTGGCCGAGAAGACTTGCTGATGATCAGGGTACAAAGCTTCATATTGCAACCTGTATTAATACACTCATCACAGTTTGCTCAATTCCTCCCCCCAACAGGTTTTACTACAAACAGCAAGTGGAGACTAAATTGTGAAACACTTCTGTCTCGACATACATCTTAAATATTCTTTTATATTTTGAAAACACATGTTGAAAATGTCTTGTTTCATATTCACCAATAACTGGTTGCAGAGAATCCAACCATTCTACAGTTTTCCCCTTGTCAACTGTCCAGATTTTGCATATCAGAGAAACCTAAGTTGTTTCACTCTTTAAAGGGCTGGCAGCGAATCACTGCGATGTTTAAAATCATAAACACCAAGGCTCAGTGCAAAACCATCAGTTTTTTTTTTTTTTTTGCAGTGGGTGGCCCTGATATTAGTAAATTCAATACAGTGGAATCTCCATATTCGTCATTAATCCATTCCTAAGGGACGGACGAATATAGAACAAATTTTTTCCATAGGAATTAACTAAAATTGGAATAATCCATTCCCAGCCCCAAATCTGATACACAAATAAATAAAAATTGAACCAGAACTTTACCTTTACTGAGGAGCGATGATGGCAGAAGCTGAAGAGGAGGAAAGGATTATTGTCACCTTCCATTAAAATATCAGGTAACTCCAATTCTTGTGATCAATGTCTTTTTTGTCCCTCTCCCGACGATTCACTAGCACTCGATTTAGCGAAAAACTTGTCCAATGTTGTCTGTTTTTTAAAATTTTCCGAAAGTAGCCAATCACATTATCAATGAATGAATTTATATTTTGATTAACTATGGCAATGTTTGGGTGCCACTTCTCGACTATACTCTGCGTTTTGGCCCAACTGGACAGCATTTCCTTAATGTCAGCAGTTGGGATGCTGCCTTTACTTTACCCTTCCTCCTCTGATGAAATTTCCTCCACAGCTTCAGCTTCCTGTTCTTTATGAAGGTCCAACAGTTCTTCTGTGGCAAGCTCCCTTCCATGATCCTCCACCAATTCTTCTACATCCTCACTATCAACCTCCAATCCTATGGACCTGACCAGAGAGAGAATTTCATCAACAACAGGCTCTGACCCAAAACCTTCAAAGTCTCTTTCTGACACACACTCTGGCCACAATTTCCTCCAGGCTGAGTTCATCCTGCCTCCATGTCTTATCAGTTATCCTCAAACAATGGAGGATATTGAAGTGATTTTTCAAAAATACAATAGTTCTGTCTCTGACGTCATTTCAAAACACCTTTGAAACAGGGCTTTTGTATTAAGTTTTTTAAAACAGGCAATGACCTGCTGATCCGTGGGTTGGATTAGAGGTGTTGTGTCTGATGGTAGATATTTAATTCGAATAAAGCTGTATTCCCCTGCCAAATCATCTTCCAAGCCAGGGGACGAGCAGGAGCATTGTCCAAAACCAAGAAGGCCTTTACAGGTACGTGACGAATATTGGATTTGATGAATATAGGGGCTGACGAACATAGAGGTTCCACTGTACATTCCAACAGCCTTTCTACAAGATCTTTGTTTTGCACCATGTACATTTCTTCTTCATTTTAGTGCCATTCCATCTTCAGAACATTCTTCCATTTTTCCCCCCCAGTTTTTTTAACACTACTGATAATAATGGTAGATCAATATTGAATTGCTTTGCAATTTCTGTTTTGGTGCACTATCATATCAACTTCTTCAATGATCTTGAATTTAATATCTAAATGTTCATTTTTGCAGTGATAATTTTCACTTTTGACACACAAACCAAATGTCTACTTGTGGTTCAAAACATGCAAGTCTCACTTGCACAGAAAAACCTGATGTTTGAAGTATATGTGCTTGAGTGACATGTTTTAATCCCATGTGACTGTAAAATGTGATGATGTTCTTGTATTCTCTCCCTATATCATGTAAATTTTTCTGACATTATGTGATTGTCCTGGAATATAAACAGAAAATTCATTTATTACACACATGCCCACAGTTGTAACACAAATTATGCAACTTGTATTTTAGCTGGGTTCATATTTCATACTAAATTGACAGATCTGAATATCCCCTCCTGAAATGGCAAAGTGACCCAATAACTAGGTATCACAGTGCGATCAGCAACTTAATGGGCAACTTAATTTGATGCAATCTACTTTTTTTCTTAAAAATGTGCCGCAATCTGCCATCTCAAGAATTTCATTGCACATGGTTAAAAAAGTTAAATACAATTCAGAATTCTTATTTTAAATTCATACATATTTAAATTTTTAATTTATGTGAAGTTTGTGTCTTCATGTCATCTGCCAAGTTTAAAAAATTGGGGATATACTGTGATAAGTCCAACCATAAAGAATCTTCTGTATGCAAGTCAGTAAGAGTAGAGCGATTCTTTGTCTTTGTTTCAAACACGAAAAGGCCGATTCACATAGATATGTGGAACCAAAATGTTCACTGCATTTTTTTACATTTAGGTACTTTTCTCAGCAAACATATTTCTAAAAGACTTTTTCTGATTATCTGGCTTTTACGAAGATATCGTTTTGAAATGTAATAATTTCATTTTCAAGTAATATTTTCTCCATGTGAAAAATCTCAGCAATTTTTTCTGAAATTTGTTTCATATCTAAGTAGATATTAAATGGATAAGAAATATATTGAACAATGTCTTCAATTCTTTTACATCCCTGAATCTGGTTTTAAAATCATTCACAACTTTCTCAGTTTCAGAAACATATTTCTCACTATTAAATTCAAAAACAGGATATTTTTGCAAATGATCTTGCACATTTGCAAAATGATCAAATTTCTTTTTCTTTGAGATTCTTAGCCATTGCCAAAAATTGATATTTATATGCAGAAATACTACTAATCATGTCACCCACATTTTTATTTTTTCCTTGTAATTCCAAATTCAGATCACTTAATTTACTGGTAAAATCTGCCAAAAGAGCCAGATCACACAACCACTCCATATCTTGTAGTTGCTGATAATCATCTCCCCTTTGATCAACAAATTTTTTAATTTCATTCAGCAAATTTTAAATCTCTGTAGAAACGTACTCTGACTCAGCCACCTCCATCTGTGTGTAATATCGGATCTGGTTCATTTTCATCGTTTGCATTTTGAAAAGTCTCCTCTGAAGAGACTGTCCATTGATGGAATTCACAATTTTGAAAGCTATGTCCATAACACTTTTAGTATTTAATCTTTTGCTGGCTAACACTTGTTAGTGGATGATACAGCGGTAACTCAAAAAATCTGGGAATTCATCATCCTTTTGGCACAATGCGATGAATCCATTAAGATGCTCCATCTGTTGTTATTGATACAAGCTTAAAGTGGTAATTTAATTCTTTCATTAAAATTTTTGAATGCGTTAAATATATCAAGACCTCCAGTTCTTTTTTTTAATGAAACCAAACCCAGCAGTTCTTCTCTAGTGGCAGAATCATCGAAAACCATATGAATAAAAATGAGCAATTGAGCTGTATCACTGACGTCTGTAGATTCATCCAGTTGTAAAGAAAAAGGACACACAATTTGCAATATTAGGATGGAATTGTTTGCTAACATTTTTACTCATTTTTTCGATGCGTCGCATCACAGTATTTTGAGATAATTGCAGATCTTGAAGAGCACTTTTAATTTCATTTTTGTTCTTAAAATTTTTAAAAAGAGAATCTTGTTATTTAAAAAAATGTATCTTTGATGAACTGACCATCAGAAAATGGTTTTTATTTTTTTTGCAAGAAAATAGACTCACTTTAAATGATGCTACAGTTACTGCTTTATATTGTAAATTAGGTGTCATGAAGAAATTTTGTTTTGAGAATAATCTGGATTTAAGTTCATTTAATTTATTTTTTTCTATGGTCACTATTAGGGGGAAAATTTGACTGATATTTACCATGGAATGTGCTGAAATGCCTTTCTAAATTTCCTTTTTTGGGTATAGCCAAGGAAGTAATGCAAATCAAACAACAACATTTTTCTCTTATCATTACAAAAAAGTTTGTTTGTTATTTGGTTTTTAGGAGCATTAGCAACTAAGGCCATATTGCTCCGGGATTATGCGGTGGTCATTCCCTGACCTTTCCGCATCCTCCGTATTTGGTGGTGACGGGCTCGAACCCCGGTCTAATCAAGAAGCGTGTGTTACACACTGCTGCTCCTTCCCACCTGGCTACGGAGGCGCTACAAAAAAGTATTCTAGTTCCTACTCTTGATGAAAATGATACGCTTTACTCTTTTTCGTAGTATTCATTTTAAATCAAAGGGCATTAAATTAAAGTGTAAGTACTGTCCAGTTATTAATATTAAGTAAGCTAATAAGAATTCAACACGTACACTATGCTCTCCACAATGTAATTGCGTGAATTTTCACTAGACAAGCCTAACAGCTGCGCAGTGACAAGAGTAGTCACATGGTTCAACGGATTTGTAATAAGCGTATGCATAATAATATTTAGATTTTGACTGATCTAATTTTTATATATATTTAAAATTCATCGTGATCAACCGAAATTAAAGCTGCAATCGACTGGTATATCACGGTTGACTTGTTGGCCACCCCTGCTCTATACTAACCATACTGAAAAGTATGGACACACTATCCATGACATAAACATTAACTTACTTTCTAATATATAAATGTATCTTGTATTTAACAAACGTTTTAATGTGAGAATGCCTATCTGTTTTAAAGGGATAAGCATTCTCACTAGGAAATCTACTTTGTATAAAGCAATACTGTATTAGCCAAGTTTTCCTGTATATTGATATTGTACAATATTAAAATGACATATTGAAAGCAATATACATATAAATCTGTCATATCTCTGATGAATATCAAAGCCCTCATCATGTGGAGATCTTGAGATAGCTTATTGTCCTGGTGCTATCTTGAGATTTGAATATTAAACAAAATAGTGAATGTTGACTAAGTCACCACTGCTATTTTATGCTATTCATGCTAGCTGACACAAAATAATTAAATTATGTGAATACATTCATGGTGCCGCACTCTCTAAAGTGCTCATTCACAGGAAGCAAATTCCATATGTGGCACCATGTTTACAGAAACAACCTGGTTTCATTCTTGTCTACATAAGTTTGCTGTATAAAGCAGTACTTAACACTTATCTTGAAGTGGCCGCTTAAAAAAAAACTGGGGTTTTCTGGTACCCTGCCTGGCTGATAAATTCACACCATACAGCTTTCAATGCAAAAAATAACTTTAATGAATAAGATCCCAATCTTGACCATATGTATTAAATTCAAGCAGACAATGCCACTTACGAAGTTACCCTGGACATTGATCTTTACACTGCTGCTGAACTTGGTACTGTGGTGGCCAAGTTGAATCCTAAAAAGTGTCCAGGTCCTGACCTGTTAGAAAATGCAGTCATCACCAGATTTCATGAGTTTTACCCTAATATTTTGTTAAATCTTTACAAGTGCCTCTTGGAAGGCATATTCCCCAATTTCTGGAAGCAGGCACTACTTAAAATTATTCAAAAACCGGGAAAACCTAATACCGACCCAAGAGCGTACCGCCCAATCTCTCTGTTAGCCAACCTGGGAAAGCTGTTTGAAAGAATGATTGGTCCCAGAATCCAAACTATCCTAAACTCACAAAACCTTTCATCCAACTTGCAGTATGGCTTCAAGAAAGGATCCTCTGCGGAAGATGTCATTGCAGCTTTGTTATTTGATTTTTAGGAGCATTAGCAACTAAGGCCATATTGCTCCGGGATATGCGGTAGTCATTCCCTGACCTTTCTGCATCCTCCGTATTTGGTGGTGACGGGCCTCGAACCCCGGTCTAATCAAGAAGCGTGTGATACGCACTGCTGCTCCTTCCCACCTGGCTACGGAGGTGCCTCATTGCAGCTCTTGTAAAACACTATACACATTTTGCATCAGTCTATGAGATGGCCATCTTCGTGGATTTTGAGGGTGCCTTTGATACCCTTTGGTGGGAGAGTGCCCTCAGGTCCCTTAGACTGGCAAACTGCAATCAATATCTTTACAAAGTCATAAGATCCTACTTCAGTAACAGATCAATTCAGGTCACTGCCCAACACTTGTCATATTCAAAATTTATAAACAGAGGTTGCTCACAGGGGTCAGTGCTAGGACCACTCCTTTGGAACTCCTTCCTTGACCAGTGGCTCACCAGAAACTTTGAAAACTGCGTCAATTTTGCCTATGCAGATGACTTGGTTATTTGCATTGCAAGAAGATTCAGGAGGACCCTTGAGGACTGAGCAAAGATTGTCCTGGATGACCTGGTATGCTAAACCCTCACAAATACATTAAAATATCAAACACAAAAACAAAGCTAATGATCTTCAAAAACAGGTTGAATTACCGCCGACTCCCTAAAGTGCTCATTCATGGGAAGCAAATTCCATATGTGACACAAACTAAACACACCTTGGCATCATATTGGATGACAGGCTCAGTTTCCAACCACACGTGAACAGTTTAGCAAACAAAACCAATGCCTTCACTGTAGCAGTCATCACAATCTCCCATTCAGTCTGGGGACTCAACAAACGAACACTATCTCTCTCTCTCTCTACTATAGAGCTGCGTTCTTACTAATTTGCTTCTATACTGCTGGGGCCTGGTTCCATAGGCCATTAACAGCAAAATCCAGGTCAAACTCCTTTCCATGCAAAGAACCATGCTGCTTGCGACACACCGAGTACCAAGAACAACCTCAACACTTCAGGTTGTATCAGAGGCCCTTCCCTAACCTGCCTTCCATTTGGCAGGTTAGATGGGATGAAAGTCCCGATGGAGAGGTCACCAGACTTTTCATCCCAGATGTCACCTTTGCCATGAATAAGCCGCATTGTAATTGGTTCTACATCCTAACAAGGCATGGTGCTCTTACAGCAAAACTGTTCCAATTTGGACTGGTGACAAATCCTTATTTCTCCTGTAGGGAAGAGGAAACCTGGAATCACATCCTATTGCCCTGCCCCAACTACGAAGAATAATAGACAACACTTAAAAATAAGGTTCAGAACATCTCAGAAGTCAATTTTAAAGCCTTAATTGAAAATGAGACTAACTTTTTAAGCCCTTCAAATGTTTACCAATGACTCTTCAGCAGAAGAATGCAGTTGCTTCACCACACTGGATAATTCAACAAACTCTTGCTGAACTGTTCCCTGTGTCACCTACTAGCCATCCTGGACTTTAATTCTTTTGATCTCTGAGGTTGTTCAGTGATGTCAACCACTGGTGTTTTTTTTTTTTTTTTTTTAAATTATTATTTTATTTATTATTAATTTATTTATTTTATTTTATTATTATTTTTTTATGTATTTATTTATTTTTTTTCTGCTGATACTCAGGACTGAGCATCCCGAGTATGGGATTGCTGGCATCCACTGGTATTGCACTACCTCCACCGAATACAGGATTTTAGCGCACTGCTGAAGCACAGTTGGAGATTATGCCTGGCTCCATGTGCCTTGGGACGGGCATCAGGCAGCAGTTGCTCAGGTGTTGTCTGCTCACGTTTGAGGCCCTGTAGTCAAGACAGAGACAATTTGCAGAGATGGACTCAGGTTCTGGAGCCACTACAAACAGGCCACATACATAAATGTCACTGAGTGTACATACATGTACAGTCAGTCAGTCCTCGTATAACACATGTTTACACTACACGAATTCGATCATACACGATTTATAAATAGGGGAACGATATCTTATATAACACGAACCGAATTCGCTTATGCACGATTCGCCTTTGTGTTTACAAGAAATGGCAGTCGACTGCGGAATCACCCCAAACTGAACGCAACACGATAGGAATGAAGAGAAGATCCTGAAAATGTATTTGTTTTTTATATCAGTGAAGGGGAAATACATTTCACCATAATAACGTAAAAACCAACACAATTCCAGCTATCGGTATAATCGCAAATGCAATTAGATCGAGTTTACTACCAGTTTTTAATAACAGATTCCACTAGCAGAAACGCAACTGGAAATTGTTTTTATTGTTTTATGGTAGTAACCCCTAGAAATGTGCTCTAGTAAAATGTGGTGTTAATAGTGTATCTCTGCCTTTATGGTGTTGTTTATTCAGTTGCTACAGCTTTGTTTGTGTGTATTAAGCGTGCTTCCCCGTTTTGTAATTGTGCTTTATTTCCTAAATGAGTAAAATACTTAAAAGGTGTGAAAAGGAAGCGTCCCAGTGAAGACACTGCAGATTCAGAGAGAAAAAGAAAAGCAATCGATAAACAGAGGCGGACTGGGTCAAAAATTCTTACCCGGAAAAATTTACAGTGGCCTCATACTAGCGTTTATGGCCAAAATCACACCGACCTCCAGCCCACTGCGGTTTCCCCGGTAAGGCTTATGGCCAGTCCGCCTCTGTCGAAAGAGAAAAAATATGAAATTGTGAAACGCTTTGAGCGAAATAAAAGACCATGTGACATTGCACGTGATACAGACCTAAATGAGGCAACGCCAAGAATTACAAAGAATGCAGAAAAAATAAAAACAACTTTCATAGCAGGAACAACTCAAAGTGTAATTAAAATCCATTAGATTAAGACACAAAGAATTGGAAGAGATGGAACGGCTGTTATCTGTTTGAATAGAAAATCAAACAAAAAACAAGTTTGCTTACAATAGAAACAAAAGCATTAGCAATATTTATTTTATTACGTAATAATCGTAATAAAATACTTGCGTATTTTATTACGATTATTTATTGTGTTTGGTAATGTTTTGGTTACACGTGTGTGTTTAATCTTGGGTGGTTGGCACCTAACCCTATTTTTCCCATAGGGCCTGTTGCTTATATTGCACGAGGGTTTCTAGGAACACAACTATCGTGCTATATGAGGACTGACTGTATTTCTTTTACTTTTGAGTCTTTGAGAGTTTTGTTGCATTTTACAATTTTGTAAGAGAAGCTCCATCTTCTGCTGAAGTTTCTTACACAAGGCTCAAATGATTATAAATTGAGAGTGTTTCTGTTTATGTAGTTTTGTATTTATGTAAATAAAAAAATGTAATAATTATAATTCTGAGCCCCCCCCCCCCCCCAACCCTGATGATGTTAAAACACGTTTTACATTTCCCTTGACTGAAAACATAAATCATCTTCCTACTTTCATGACTATTCCTGCATACCTTAGTTGTTTTTTAACATTGCCACCTTTTAACACAATTCACTTTTATTTCTTTTGATTTTTTGTGATTTTAAAATCTAGTTTAACTGAATGTGCCACCCAATGCCTCAAATAACTTTATTTTGCATTCAGATAATAGACACCTTATAACTCATGAAAGAGATGACCATCTAACATTTAAAACTTGGCACAACTGTTCAGTTTCTTCTCCTTCTAGCAACAAAAGTGATTTTCAGTTGTCATGCTTGTGCTTCTGCTCGCGTCAGAGGCAAAACCATTACTCATGAGCCAACCTGACAAATAGCATAGCTAAAATAAGGTAAATCAATGATGCATAGTATTGTCAAAAACTCAGGATGCTATCACTTATAACTGCTTCAAGACTTATTGGTCTAATGAAAAATGGAAGGCATGTTGGCCTACATTCACTAATGAGATTAGTGAACATAGGCCAACATGCGAGTAATATATCAAGTCTACATGAGTGGTCAAGTGATGTATGGGAAAAACTTCTGATTAAATACATAATGACCTTTCATGGCCAGAGTGATCAGTGTTCAAGTACATTTTTAGGAAATGGCCAAGGATTTGAGTCCAAGTGACTGCAAAATATGGTTATTGAAATAATATTCTTGTTAAATGAGTAGTGTAAACATTTCTAATACATGTGGCCTTCCCAGAGTATAAATAGATTTTTTTTCTTTTTTAAAAATGTACTGTTAGTTACTAATACTAGGTCATGTACTAGGGCTGTTGTACAAAGTCAAGTATTTGAAAAATTAAATGCACAGCGCATAATCCTTATGGGTTTTGATAATTAACTATATAGTATCGGTGTAAAAACACCATAGTTAACCTATATATTTGAACTACGTATGTAGCGTAGAGGGCATTGTTTTAATTGTATCTCATAATGTGGTTGCCTTCACAACGAGATAGCTACTATTGCATTACTTCAAATAAATAACTTCGCAACTGTGATGGCTTGTTGTATTACCTGGGTACCTGCCCGCCCACTGATGATGAAGCCGCACAGCTTCGAAGCGATCGTCTGGGTGGTGGTACCGCTGAAAATAAATAACAGTAGTCTTCTCTACTAGAGAAGCATTATTTATTTGAAGTAATGCAATAGTAGCTATCTCGTTGTGAAGGCAACCACATTATGAGATACAATTAAAACGATGCCCTCTACACTACATACGTAGTTCAAATATATGGGTTAACTATGGTGTATTTACACCGATACTATAAAGTAAAGTATGAAGGGTGGTCAAAAAACTTGAGACTAATTTTTACTACACAAAATGTAGAATGATTATTAATGAAGGCAGGCAATATACATATAAACCTGTCTGATATTCAGACAGATTTATAAATATTGCAAATCTTCTATAAATATAAATATTTATAGAATCTATAAATATTGCAGAAACTTCTTTTGTCTCTACAGATCTGCAATGCTTTCTAAAAACTATCATTGAACTCAAACAAAAATAACATACCACAAAAAAATGATGAATGAACAGCAGATAATGAGAAATTCAATGTCCTACTGAACAAAACATTAACAGAAACAGTAGAAATTTTGCAAAAAACCTATGGGGAATCTTCTGCACCTAGATCCACTGTATTAGACAGCAAAGGTAGAAGAGATAGCACAAAACATGATCCTATCCCATGATGCCAAAAGTCAATGCATGATATGACTGTTAGTACAGAATCTGCTATTGTCCTCAAGACAGACAAATTACAGTCAATGAACTAGTAGAGGCCTTCAGTATTAGCCCTTGAGGCTGTCACTCACATTCTCTTGGATATGCCAAGCTGGACTTGCTAACTGGAAGTCTAAAACACTGATGGAACTGATATTGCGTGACACTCAAGTCAAGCAGACCTAATTTCAGCAAAGTCTGGTCACTCAAACAGCCAAATACTCTGTCTGCACTTTCACAATGGTGGAACTGTTAGTAACCCTGAGTATAACTTCCATGTGTAAGTCCTAATACACAGCACCTAGTATACTGGAGGTGACCACCCAGGTGCAAACTAAAGTAAGCAAGGTGAGGGGGTCAAAGTGTAGTGCCCACACCACATGGAGGAATGCTGCCCCTTAGTGGAGGCTTGAAGTGGTGGAACCCAGTGGCTGATCCAGAAAAAAATGACAGGAGTGGCACCATTTGTGTCAGTAAGGGGGAACCATTTTGTTGTTTTGGTTTTTAGGAGCATTAGCAACTAAGGCCATATTGTTCCGGGAATATGCAGTGGTCATTCCATAACCTTTCCACATCCTCCGTATTTGGTGGTGATGGGCTCGAACCCCGGTCTACTCAAGGAGCATGTGCTACGCACTGCTGCTCCTTACCACCTGGCTACAGAGGCGCCTGAACCATTTTGTGCCTTGTTTGTGCACAAAAGGCACAAAATAATGCACAGAACAAAACAAATACAACATTCAAACATATATGACTGGCGGACACAGGCACACAGCTATAGTATGAATTAATTTGAGGTAAACATCACACAATACCAAACTGTGCGACGCCTCGAATTAGAATGGCGATCACGATAGCAGCGGTGTTGCCATATGTAGTCAGTTGAAAATAGCTGAGCCACAAGGCAAAAATAGCTATAATCCTATGTTCACAATGAAAAAAAAAAAAAAATTTTTTTTTTGTAGCTAAAGGGAATTTAAACAATTGGTGTATATGCTCTGAAAAATGACAGGGGGACACATGCCCTGGTGCCCCCCAACCTGAATCTGCCTAGGGTGGAACCCATGTTTAGCCGCCAGAGCAAAGTTCTGGCTACCCTCCCATATCTTCTATCATGTTGTTGTTGTTATTTGGTTTTTAGGAGCATTAGCAACTAAGGCCATATTGCTCCGGGGATATGCGGTGGTCATTCCCTGACCTTTCCGCATCCTTCGTATTTGGTGGTTACGGGCTCGAACCTGGTCTAATCAAGAAGTATGTGCAATGCACTGCTGTTCCTTCCCACCTGGCTACAGAGGCGTCTCTTCTATCATGTAGTGTTGATGTCTTTTGAGGTTATGATGGACATCATGGCAAAATCCAATTATCCTTACATTTCTAAAAAGGATGACAAATCATCCTTTTTAAAAACTGGCATCCCATTGCATTGCTATTCTTTCTAAAGTAATGGAGAATTCATTTAACCATCAACTCTTAAACTATCTATAAATGTTCCATCCGATCAATGATCACCAGTATGGATTCTGTCAGTGTCAATCCACTGGTGATATTATGGTTTATATTACTTATTTGTGGACAAATTCAATGGAAACGTTTGGTGAAACTCAAGCAGTTGCTCTTGAAATCTCTCTTTTTAGTCTTTTGATTGTGTTTGACATAAAGATCTAAACATAAAGGACTTCTAAATAAGCTTCCATCTTATGGTTTGCCCAACAGTTTTTGTAATTGGGTATCCAGTTTTCTCGCTGACTGCTCACTGTGGATGATAGCAGATGGCTCTCTGTCTTCTAAATTCTCCTCTAATGCTGGTGTTTCCTAAGATTCACTTCTTTCTCCTACTCTTTTCCTCTTGTATACTAATGACCTTCATCCAGTGAGCCGAAATCCTATCCATAGTTTTGATGATAGTAAATTGCATTCCACCTTCCAGTTTGAGAAAAATTGCTCTACACAAACAGCTTCAACTTCTTGAATATCCACTACCAATTCCTTAAATACTGATCTCCATGTAATTCTCCAGCGAGGCAAAGGTAACTTAGTTGATTTCAATCTTCTAAAACTCAGTAATGTCTTATATAGCAAAAAAGGGATTTTTCTGCTCCTGTGCTTATCTTCGATGACACTCCGATTTCTAGGCAAGATTATATACAGGTGTCGTTGTTATCCGAGGATAATTGGTTCCAGAAAATTCCACTTAAAACAAATCCACTTAAAATGGGGACCAAATTTGGGTAATGTGTATTATGAACTTGTACATAATATTAATACTTTTAACTGGATTGAAGGAACTGAAAAATGAAACAGTTATTTTATTAGACATTTTTATTATAATATGTTGAACAATGTAAGGTAAAGTAAAGTTTATTGAAGTTACATCATTATTTTTCAGTTTTACAAATAAAGAATGAATCCCGAGTTGTTGTTTTTTCCAGTATTTTATCAGATAAAATTGTGTCATAGCATTTAGTTATGTTTTTAACTTTGCACTTAACTTTTCCTGCAGGATCATGAAGAGGGTTATTCTCACAAAAATATTCAAGTGCTTGGTCAATTTTCTCAAGAGTTTCCTTTAATTCTTTAATTTTCAAATCCTTATAACTGCGAGGACTCGGATAATGAATACCAGGGATCCCTATATTTATATTGGGGATTATCCTGACTTCTAATCTCTCTCTCTCTCTCTCTCTCTCTCGGCATAAGCACATTATAAATATTGCTTCTCATGCATCTTAAAAAAACAGCGTGTGTACCCTGTATGCATGAAAGATGTTTTCACATAACATCTGATTTCATGAAAACATCTTTCATGCATACATACATATTTTATGTGAAAACAGAAAACATCTTTAACAAAAATCGGAACCATTTTAAAACCTAACAGCTAGAACCATATAACATTTTATGCTCACGCCCACTGACAGATCCAAAAAACATAAAAAAATAAATAACAGGAGGGGGGCACCATTTTGTGCCTTGGTTATACACAAAATGGAGCCTTATGCCTTGTTTGTGTGCAAACAAGGCACAAGAACAAAACAAATACGACACTGAAATGTAAAGTGACTGGCGGACACAGGCACACAGCTAAACTTTGAATTACAGTACTTTGAAGTAAACATAATACATGACCATAATGTGTGGCGCCCTGAACTAGAATGCCGATCACATCAGCATCAGTGATGCCAACTGTAATTAGTTGAAAACAGCTAAGCCACAATGCAAAAACAGCTAAAATCTTATGCTACAACGAAAAAAAAAAAATTTTTTTTTTTTTTTGTAGCTAAAGGGAATTTAAACGATTGGTGTATATTCTCTAAAAAACGACAGGGGAAACACCCCCCCCTTACCCAGAATCCACTTATGCTCACGTCTGCTACTTACTCTACTGAATCAATGCTAGTGACATTAGCATCATACTTCAGTCTGAAATATTTAGTATAAATGATGTAATGTTTTATGCACATGCCCGCTAATTATTCTACCGGATCAATGTTTGGAAGAGGTTAGCAAAATCCAAACCAACAGCCTAATTACCCATTTGATTTTAGCCATTTGTTGAATAGTATGACATCAAAATCATACTTCCTGCAATTAATACAAGTATTCTATTGTTGCAATCTGCATTTTTGTTATATTCCATTGTTAGGTGCTACTATAGTTGTTTTTACATTAATAATTTTCTGAGCAGTGAAAGGGATGGAATACCATACTGCTATAGCTGAGTGTTCAACGATGCTGAAGTCAAATGCAGAGCGTTTTTGAGACTATCAAGCAACACAACCTAACAAAATAAAGATGGAGATAGCAATGAGTGTGCAAGAATGACAAAAACTATTGAGATTGCTTAAAAGACAAACAGAAAATCAAGCATTGGAATTATCAGTGCCTTCAACCAGCAATGCTGCTGCTCCATCTAACAATGATGTACCCAAAGTCAGTATTATGTATGTGTTTATGTAAGGGGTGGCTCCTAGAACGCCTGTTCAACTCTGCCTCATATCTCTGTGAAGAACAGAACCAGTAAAAGGGCCAGAAGTGAGCTGGTGTAGGTTTGCGTGTTCTGTGGTAATGTTCTGGCCGCTTGGCTACCCAGAAGTATTAGTTACCGGGACAGATGATTCTGCATACTTGTCCACATCACAGGAGGGTGGGCCAGTTCCAGTAGATGGGACACCTATTGTCTCAGAGTATGAGACAAAAAAAAAAAAAAAAAAAAGAGAGATAAAGAAAAGAAGAGTAGATCTTCCAGTTGTGCAACAATTAAAAACGGCAAGATCAAAACATATTGGTGCTTTCAGATGGATTTCATCAACCTCGTATTACTGGAATCAAACGGGGTTCCTTAATTCAAACACTTCTTTAGCAAATACACGGAACATCTGAAACTTACTAAGGTCTGTTAAAAATATAGCTTCATCTTGGAGCTATACTGTCAAGAATTTCATGTATCACTGTCCTGGCACTGTCATATATTCGGCAATCATATAGTATGTGCTGCCAGCCTTCCTTGGCCCCACAAAAACAAAGGTCTGTGTTACTTAGTCCTAAATGCATATAATTTCTCATTCATCGACCTGTGCCCTGTTAACAAAAATCATCACTGTAAACTGGGTGTAAACCAATTGCGAATTTTTTTATCATCGAGGAAAGTCACATTCGGGATAAATAAGTTGGTCACTCTTCCAGTAGGTATGGTCTTGTCTGCCATAAATTGATTACTTCATTCATACATCTTTTCTTTTTGCCTCTACAGTCAGAGCAAATATTGATATCTATACCAAAAATGTAGGAATTTCCTTCTTAATATGGTAGCAAAAACCATGATACAACAACTGTAGATCTAAGCAAGTGTTGGTCTCTGGCCAACACCTGCAGAGCGGCAGTGGACATCGTTCTGCATACTCTTAGAATACCAAGAAGCAAGATGCGCTGTATTGAATTCAGTTTAGCACGAAACCTAGCTATTTTAACTCTATGGAACCAGGCTCCTGCAGCATACTTAGTTATAGGAAGGAATACTGCTTTGTATTACAGAAAGAATTTTATGTGATAAGCCCCAGTCATACTTTGAAATTCTAATGATAGCATCAGAAAATTTCCCGATTTTATTGCTTAAATATAATAAGTGCTGGTGAAATGATAACTTACTGTCCAAATTAATTCCCAGGTATTTGGTATCAAGGACCATAGGTAACTGTACACCATTCAACTTTATCTGAGGCGGTCAATTTATATACAAAACTGTTTTAAATAGCATAATTTTAGTTTTGTAAGGACTAATAGCAAGCTTATAGCTTTGAGCCCAAGAACTTAAGTCTGTCAGCACACTACTAGCTCTCTGTTCTAAAAGTGAGAGAGGTAATCCTGCAATTATAATTGTCAGATCATCTGCAAATGCCAGCACCTTACAGTTAGGGAACATGCGAACCAACCAATTCTGTAAGACTAGGTTCCAAATAAGGGGTCCTAAGATGGAGCCTTGAGGATACCCTCTCACAACCTGTTTTCATAGCTCAAAGTGCTTGGACTTCACTAGCACATATCTATTTGAAAAGTAACTGTTGAAAAGCATATGTAATTCCTTGGAACAATCAGCATTTGTTAACTGAGCCATCGCTGCCTCCCACCAAACTGCATCAAATGCCCCTTCGAATTCAATGTAGATTGCTAATTCATATTTGGATGTAGCATTCTCAATATGCGTTTGAAATGCCACTAGATAATCTTCACAGGATTTCCCAGGAGTGAACCCATATTGCTGAGGTGATATCATATCCTGCTGCACTAGCAGGTCAGTTACCCATAATGCCATTAACCTTTCAAGGATTTTACCAAGGTTTGCCAAAAGAGCAATTGGGCGATATGATTTAGGTTTAGATAGTGGCTTCCCAGGTTTTCTAACTAACTTCAATAATGCAATCTTCCACTGCATTGGAAACAGCCCTTCTGTAACAACTTATAGAATCTTGTTATAAATATATTCTCGACTCAATTCCAGGACATTTTGTGAGATTAAACTTCTTCAAAGCTCCTGTAAGTTCATCCATCGTAAACTCCGCAATATGTTCTCTAGCTACAAAGAGCCGATTATCTCTACGTATACCAGCTTGATGATCGGTATCTTCCTGAGGATTGTCAGTTGGAAATGGCTTACTTAAAATTATCTCAACGGAGTCCTTCCAACCAATAGTTTCACAGATACCCGTGGTTACAGTATTAAACACTTCCCTGTACCTGAATTTGTCACGTGACAGTTTATATAATAAACCCCACAGGTTAGAATTTCCCGATTCTTTCACAAAAAGTGTCCAAGTCGCCCGTTTCTGATCAGCTATCTTTCTACTATAAATGTTTTTTAAGCACAAATAGTCCTTGTGCAGCCTTGCAACCTCAGAGGCGGGGGGACCAATGCCTGTGGCATTGATATTGTTTTCTAGCCTGTTTACTGCTTGCCTTAATACTGTTAACTCTGAAGTCCACCAAGGACAGGATTTCGATCTAGCAACTTTCTTCTTACCAGCCTCATATGCTGCTCTTATAATTAAATCCTGTATAAATACACCAAGAGCCTCAGTCAAATACTCTATTAACTGACGCTGCCTTATCAGAGAAGTCCATAAGGATTGATGCATCAAAACGCAGACCAATCAATTGTTTTCAGTCAATATTGACTAGTTGAAGTTGTAACATTTTTCATATAAAAGGAGATGACTCTATGGTCATTAGATTTCCAGTCAGAAATGACCCGCCAATCATAGATGTGGTGTCGTAGGCCATAAGTTACTAGAGTTGTATCAATGTCGGACTCCCCCATAGGTCCAGAGAGTGTGGCCGGCTGATTGGATATATTCATCATATGTAAATTGTGATTAAATATAAATTCTTCAAGCAGACGACCTCTCCCATCTGTTGTAGAACTATGCCATTGACTTGATTTAGCATTTGCATCACTAGTGATTATTACATGATTAGGCTTTAACATAAATAATGCATGTTCCATGTAATCCAAAGAGCTATTAAAATCCATTGATGGAAGACAATATAATGAAATAAGATAATGTTGTTGTTGCAATCATCACACATGTGGCACATTGATTACATAACCTGTGTATCACCACAATATCTAAATTGTTATTGGTTACTACGATTCCTGATTTGGGCTCTTCTTGTACAGGCTGCACAACTCGTGCACTCAGAGGATATCCCAGTATCTTAAAGCATTGCTCTGACTGAACCTGGCCCAATATGGTTCTTGTACTTATACTATATCAATCAAGTTCTCCTTCATTGACTTCTTAATTTCATCAGCCACCAGCCTAGAACGTTGGCCGTTTACTATCCACCACAGAATCATGTGTAGATCCTTTTCTGAGTTTATTAACTCCATTCGATTGTTGATTATTTCGATTATTCATTGGCCATCCTTATTCGTACCAGCTCCATAGCCCCTAAATATTCCGGATAACGAGAATCTCTGACTGAGTGGTGACGTTCATGGCTCCCACACTTACAGTTCTTCATCCTTATTGGGACACTGCCAGTACATGCCTGCCTCTTGCGAAATGGCCACAAGATGGGGAGGTTTGAGAGCAATATTTCATAAGTCCATACCTAAGGCATAAAAAGCACCTAGAGACTATCGTAAATGGCCTATACCTATTGGAAGTAACACTCAAGTAAATTCTATCCAATGTAGAAATCAGTTTATACAATTGTAGAGAGATGCTAACTACCCAATGCCCTGTTATAGTGCTTCTGTACTTAGTTGAAGATCTGAAGTTTATATCCCTCTTGACTTCATCCCATGTAATACCAAACTCTTCTTAATTCTTACAATATAATTCTTCTAGTGTCTCATCCAGGCTTAAATCTTTGGGAACATCATAAATGATTATGGATGGATTATCTTTTCTGGGAACCACCGTGGCAATTCCTGCCATAGCTAAAGGATCTGACGTTGAATATTTATTAAATCAGCTTTTGATGCCGTTTCTAATAAAACTCCCTTGTTACGAACTAATCTTAATGACTTAACTTTAATAGGCTTAAATTCAGTTTTCATTGTATTCGCAGCATCAGACTCGATCATCAGAAATCCTTTGTCATGCCAGTTCTAAAGTTCTTTTATGTTTGCAGCAGTTGAGATATTTAATAGAATGCTGGAACTTTCTTTTGCGCCTTTTACAATTTATATATCAAGGGGATTCCTCTTTATTCGGGCATTCTGCGTAGACATGACCACTCCGGGCACAATTCCCACAAGATGGAGATGAGTGGGTACAGTACTGAGCCTTATATCCATATTCCAAGCATAAAAACACTTCATAACAATCATAAATAGCTGATGTCTATGCAAGCTGCAGGCCAAGGAAGTCCTGTCCATAGTTGAGATACATTTATAAAGTCGAGGGGTAAAACTGGTTACCCAGTGAACATTCGATGAAGATCTCGATCTTATCGTAAATCTGAAAGTAATTTCCTTTCTGACTTCCTCTAGTGAGAATCTGTTGTTACTAAGATTTTTATTGTTTAAATCCTCAATGATGTTTTCTTTACTTAAATCCTTAAGTATATCATAACTGGTGGATTGTCTTTCTTGAGAACCCCTGTAGATATGCCTGCAGAGGACAGGGAATCTGAAGTAGATATGTTAACTAGGTCAGACTTGGAAGTAGTTTCTAGCACTAGTAGTTTCTAGCACTACGCCTTTGTTATGTGCTAATCTCAAGGATTTTATTTTACATTCTTGAATTCTGACTTTAAAGCATTAGATACTAAATTTTTTATGTCAACACTCGTTTTCAGATTACTATTTTCTGAAGCTCGTAATATTATGACATTTTCACTTGATCTTACTGATTTTTCATTCACCGAAGGTGCTCCATGGGCATCATTAGCATATGATCTCACAGAAGATGCAACCTGAATCTGTTCCTCCATACACTGCTGTATTTGTTTCAGCAGTTTGATTAACTGATTCCTGGATATGGTCCATTTTGTTAATATTCCATAGTCAAAAAGTTTGTACAATTTTATCTAGTAAATTGGCCTGGATTTTGATTCATTTATTAATAGCTCTTAATCTCTCAATATCAATTAAGAAAATGACAGTCTCAAGATTTGACCATTTTTCCATAATTGTATCTCTAGCCTTTTTAGGAACTTTGTTGGTCTCCCCCCATGAGGAAGTGCATTACATCTTTTCTCATATTGGATATCTTATCATACATGATAGAAGGATCCTGTAATTTATCCAGGTTTTCTGTCTTGTCATTTTCTCCATAGCTTACAGAAGTTCCAACTTCTTGAGTTGAAATGGAACCTTCCCTATTAGGGTTTTCTTGAGTTAACAGTGATAAACTTTCCCCAGTCGGCTTTGGAGAACTGCTAACTCTACCCTTTGAACCAGTTGCAGGTTTTCTTAATGAATTAGTCTTCCCTTCCATGTTAGATTTCATAATTCTCAATTAGAAATATTACTAATCATGTTATTCTTTAAAAACAGCAGTTAAAAAAAAAAAACTGTTAAATGTAAGGTCTGGTAGTCATGCAGCTGTTTACAGCAAACTGTAATTATTTAGAGTCCTATGGGACAATAAAGATCAAGGAAACAACGCTCTCCCATAGTGGAGGACAATGAGTTCCAAGAAAACGTGCACAGTCCAGTACTTCCAGAAGGCGACAAGTTCATTCAACTAGCAACCAATGATGATTAATTGAAAGGAACTAATGAAAATAAAATTAGCATTAGCAGCAGAGGCATATGATGCAAGAAAGCAAGCTTATGCCGCATCAGCCAAAAAAAAAAAAAAAAAAAAAAACCTTCCATTTCACTCCTCCATACGTTCCAAATGCCTGTCCAGCTCAGCCTTAAATTTATTTAGGCTATCAACTTCCACAATAAAAGTGGAAGTCTGTTCCACCAATCAACCACCTAAAGGCAAAATTTCCACACATCTATTCTAGAACTGTCTTTCCTCAATTATAATCTATGCCCCCTCAGGTTCTTAATCTGAGCAAGAGGAAGAATCCCATCAGCACTGAGCCTGCTCAATTCATTCAAAGCCTTATACACCTCAATCAGATCGCCTCACAGGTACCTAGTCTCCAGAAGCTGCAATTTGCACAACAAAGCCTTTCCTCATAAGAGCACTCCTTTGTTCCCTTCACCAGTCTTGTTGCCCTTCTCTGTACTTGTTCTAGCAACTACATCCTTCCTAAAATTAAGCTTCCAGACCTGTACACAGTACTCTAGGTGTGGCCTGACCATTGCCTTTTAGAACGGGATAATCACCTCCCTGTCCCTGCTAGCAAAATTCCTATATATCATTGACATCAAGACTCCATGACCTGCACTGGCAGCCCATCTGCACTGCTCAGCAAACTTCATATTTGATTGCACAATTACACCCAGGTCTTTTTCACTTTCCACCTCCCTGAGTGTAGTACCATACAGTTGGTACGTTTCTCTTGGGTTATTGCTACCCATATGCAATACTTTGCATTTGTCAATGTTAAACTTCAGTTGCAACTTCTCAGCCCATTTTCCCAACTTGTCTAGATCCAGTTGAAATAGCATACTGTCTTTACTGTCATTAACAACCCTGCCAACCTTTGTATCATCTGCAAGCTTGGACATTAATCCTGATAAACCTTCATATATATTATTGATGAATACATAAAATAACAATGGGATCAGCACTGAACCCTGGGGAACTCCACTAATAACATTTGCCCATGAAGATTACAATCTTCAAATTACAATCTACAGAAAATTACAATTAATACCTGTAAATTACAATCTACAGAAAATTACAATTAATACCTGTAAATTACAATCTACAGAAATTCAAGTCTAATGTCAAAAAGTATCCTCTTTCATCTTCTCAACCTTCAGCCCATGCATGGTACTATAGGTTCTAATTCCTCTCATGTTTGAGGTTTTCATTAAAAAAAAAAAAAAAAAAACATTTTGAAAGAATATTTAGGAATGATACAAATATTTATACTGGGACTCTCAACTCTAATTCTGAACAAAGGCAGGTTAGAGTGGGCCTCAAAAACACCTAACAAGGACAGATAAGTGATTTTTAAGCAGAATAACTGCTGCTTAAAAATTTACTTCTGAATACAGCACTACAATCCTGAATCAAAACAAAATTTGCAGTGTAAATACAACCCATCTTCCTCCAAAAAAAAAGGCACAACTCGCAAAGTCTGCTGATAAGCATATGCTCATCATCTGTTTTGAAATGAAATGCATTATTTACACTCATACTGTTGGAAGCTATTGCAATGTATCTTATATTTGAGCCCATAAAAATCTGAATCACTAAGTGGACCAGAAAAGACTCGATTTGAAAACATTTGTTATTTTGCATCATGTAATGCAACATAACTTCCTACAACTCAAATCTTGTTTCTTGGGTGAATTAAAGGTCATTTTACCTCAGACACTGAGCTAAAAACTCTCGCTAAAGATATATTAAATCATCTCTCAAACAATGGTTTCTCTGAAGTATTAAGAAAAATGGGCGGAGAGGTCTACAGTGTTTGGAAGAGTACTTTAAAAAAAACAATGTTTCCCTCAGCAATATAACTGCAGTGGCTACCGATGGTGCCCAACTATGGTTGGCCATTACAGAGAATTTACCACCCTTCTCAAAGAAAAGGTTCCGGAAGTATGCACTGGTCATTGGGTATAACACCATCTTGCTGCAAAGAACATAGACACCACTTTGGAGCAAAAAAACTAAATGGTAAGCTGCATGATGCTCTAAAAGTGTGTATCAGATCAATTAATAAAATCAAAGCGCATCCACTTAATTCAAGTCTGTCTGTTTGCCATCACATTTATGTGAAAAAAAATGATGAAAGTTCAACCAATTACTTTTGCATAACGAAGTAAGGTGGCTGTCAAGAGGTGATAGTTTGCAAACACGTCAGTTTGCATGACTCAACTGTGGAGCTTCTTAAGAGCATAGATCCATCACTGCTGATGAGTTTAAAAAGTGTAAAACCCATGTTCTATTTGGCAGACCTGTATTCAAAATTTAAAAGTACAGAACCGACTTCAAGGTAAACCATCTTACCATCATTCAAACCTGCACAATTCTATTAGAGTTCTAAGTCAAGATAGGCCTATATAGATCTTCATTGGTATGCAGAGATTTTCAGTATTTCTCAAACTTAAAACAATTGGAAGGAGGAGGTAAACAGGAAATATTGTTCAAGCTTTAGGCCTAAATAGATGTCAGATGAACTAATGAGACACATGGCAGAGAAGAAAAATGCATGGGATACATATAAATTAACACGTGACACAGAAGCCTATGATAGATATAAGCTGTTCTGTAACCAAGTCACAAAGGAGGTTAGGCAGGCAAAGGCAGATTATGAGAAATCTTTGGCAAAGGATGCAAAGAAAAACAGCAAAAAGTTCTTTACTTATGTAAACTCTAGAAGGAAGGGGATGAATCAGATTGATCCACTTGATATCGATGGTTCAACTGTTGATGATCTTGCTCAGGTAGCTAACAAACTAAATGAATATTTTGCATCGACATTCACACATGAGGAGTTATTCAGCGAGGGGAATGCCAGAGGTGTACTCAACTCTGGCAGTAAGCTAGATAATCTTGTAATAACTGAGAGTAAAGTGGAGGAGAAATTGTTGAAGATAAACACAAGAAAGGCACCTGGGGTCGATGGGATCTATCCAGTTATATTAAAGGAGGCAGCAAAGGAAGTAAGCAAACCCTTAACAATAATTATGAGAGCTTCCTTGGACTCAGGGGATGTGCAAATGTGACCCCAATTCACAAAGGAGGATCAAAGGCTGACACAAGTAATTATAGACCTGTGAGTTTAACTTCTGTTCCAGGAAAATTAATGGAGGCACTGGTTAAAGAAGCACTGCAGGATCATCTAGACTAGACTTCAGTTATAGCTCGGACACAGCATGGTTTTGTTAAGGGGAAGTCTTGCCTGACCAATTTGATTGGATATTATGATGCGGTCACAAAAGAACTGGATGCAGGGAATAACTTTGATATTATATACTTGGAGCTTAGAAAGGCTTTTGATACTGTTGCACATGGAAGACTGCTGCACAAATTGGAGCAGTCTAGCATTGGAGGCAAATTGCTGCTATGGAGAAAGGGGTGGTTGAGGGGGAGAAGACAGAGAGTGGTAATCAATGGACACTGCTCATCGTGGACTAATGTTATTAGTGGTGTCCCTCAGGGTTCAGTGTTGGGTCCATTATTGTTTTCTGTATTTATAAATAATATTGATGATGGTATATCAAGCTTAATGTCCAAGTTTTCAGACGATACAAAGGTTTGAAGGGTTGTTAAGGACACTACTGATGCTATGCTGCTGCTGCTGCAACAGTATCTGGAAAGGTTGAGCAGATGGGCTGAGAGGTGGCAAATGAAGTTTAACATTGACATTTCAGGAGGTCGATGCTGAAATAGTAGCAGTAGTAGTAGCATGTGATGCAAGAAAGCAAGTGTATAAGCTTATGCAGCATCAGCCAAAAAAAAAAAATTTCCAAAACAATTCCTTCGATGTCCAGTTTCTCCTTAAATTTATTTAACCTATCAACTTCCACAATGACAGATGGAAGTTTGTTCCAGCAATTAACCACCAGCTGGCTAAAGGCAAATTTTCGCACATCTATTCTATATCTGTCCTTCTTAAAATTTCAATTTATGCCCCCTTAGGTTCGTAATCTGAACAAGCGAAAGAATCCCATCAGAATTGAGTGTGCTCAACCCATTCAAGGCCTTATACACCTCAATCAGATCACCTCGCAGGTTGATTCCCCTCACCAATCTTGTTGCCCTTCTCTGTACACATTCAAGCAAATCTACATCCTTCCTAAAATGAGGCCTCCAGACCTGTATGCAGTACTGAAGGCGTGGCCTGACCATTGCCTTATACAGAGGGACAATCACCTCTTCCCTGCTAGTAAAATTCCTATATATCATTGACAAAACCTCATGACCTGCACTGGCAGCCTGTCTGCATTGCTCAGAAAACTTCATATCTGACTGCACAATTACTCCAAGGTCTTTTTCATTTTCTACCACCTTAAGTGTAGTACCACACAGTTGATACGTTTCTCTGGGGTTACTTCTACCTACATGCAGTACTTTGCATTTGTCAAGGTTAAACTTCAGTTGCCACTTCTCAGCCCATCTGCCCAAATTTTCTAGATCCTGTTGCAGTAGCACACTGCCATTACTGTCATTAACAACCCTGCCAACCTTTGTATCATATGCAAACTTCGACACTAAGCCCGATATACCTTCACCAATATTATCGATAAATATAGAAAACGACAGTGGACCCAACACCGAACCCTGTGGGACTCCACTAATAACATTAGTCCACGAAGAGCAGCACCCATTCATTAACACCCCCTGTCTTCTCCCACTCAACCATCCTTTTATCCATTGTAGAAACTTACCCTTAATACCATTCTGCTCCAATTTGTACAGTAGTCTTCCATGCGCGACAGTGTCAAAAGCTTTCCTGAAATACAAGTATATGATATCAAAATTATTTTTTGCATCCAGTTACTTTGTAACCACATCATAATATTCTATCAGATTTGTCAGACAAGACTTTCCCTTAACAAACCCATGCTGTGTCTGAATTATTGCTGCAGTCTTGTCTAGGTGATCCTGCAATGCATCCTTAACCAGTGACTCCATTATTTTACACAGAACAGAAGTTAAACTAACTGTTCCGTAATTACTCGTATCACCCTTCGATCCCCCTTTGTGAATTGGAGATACATTTGCACATCTCCATCCGTGGGGACCTCCGCTAAGTCCAAGGATGCTCTCATAATTATGCCTGAGGGTGAAGGCAGACAAGACTGGCCAAAGAGAGCAGAAAAAGATAGCATGGGGCAGTTACAGAGCGATGAAAAGTACTGAGGCCTACAACAGGTAAAAGTTGATCTGTAATAGTACCATGAATAAGGTTAGGGAGGCCAAGATTGAATATGAGAGAGCACTGGCTAATAGAGCAAAGAATGGTGAAAAGGAAATTTCATGTACGTGACCATAACAAAGAAGAAGGCTAAGCAGATTGGACGCTTGTGTAATTGGTGTGGGAAAGTCCTAGATAACCCAGATGCTATTGGGATGAACTGGATATGTACTTCATATCCGTCTTTACTGATGAAAAACTCTTCATACTAAAAAGCAGCTGTGTGAGACACTGAGCCATATAAATTTAGTGATTTCGAAACTACAGATGATGAAAAGGCAAGTAAGGCTGCCGAAAATGATGGCATATACAAGCAGTTCCAGCTTTATGAGTTTTCGGTTTACGATTTCCTGGTTTTAAGAGGTTTTTTCTTTTTTTTTTTTCAAATATCAACAAAATCAAAAATATGAACATTAATTGTAAAAAATGAATGTTAAACATTCATAAATCCCGCATTTCAAACCTTAGCTATACAATACAGTGCACCCCACTTTACGATACAGATCTGTTCCAGCGCCTCCGTAGCCAGGTGGGAAGAAGCAGCAGTGCGTAACATGCTTCTTGATTAGATCGCGGTTCGAGACCGTCACCACAACTAAAACACAATGTGTTATTGGGTTTACATTACTTTATGATACGATGGAATGGATTAGTTGTTGTTGTTTTTGGTTTTTAGGAGCATCAGCAACTAAGGCCATATTGCTCTGGGATATGCGGTGGTCATTCCCTGCGGAAAGGTCAGGGAATGACCACCGCATATCCTGGAGTAATACGGCCTTAGTTGCTAATGCTCCTAAAAACCAACAACAACAACTAACCCGTTCCATTGTATCATAAAGTAATGATACGATGTAAAATCGTAAAATAAAGTAATGTAAACCCAATAACACATTGTGTTTTAGTTATTCGATCCAAGACCTTGGAAGTTGAAATTTTTACTATATAACTAAGCTATTTATCTTTCTAAAAGTCATTTTTATAATGGAAATTGCACTACACTTTCATCATTATCATATGTTCCGTTATAAGAATCAATTTTGAATGCCTTTGTGATATTTTTCGAAAGCACATTTCTGGAGATCACAACCATAAAACAATAAAAACAATTTGCACTTTCCCCTTTATTGGGCCTTTCTGTTAGTGAAATCAATTATAAATGGGTAGTAAACTCGATCTTACTGCATTTGCAATAATACCAATAGCTGGAATTGCATGGGTTTTTAAGTTATTATGGTGAAATGTGTTCCTCCTTCACTGCAATCTTCAATCATATAAAAAAACATTTTTTTTAAAGCTTTGTAAACTTGTTACTCCATGCAAAGTTAGTTGCAATCTCACTTGCGCGTATTGTGTTAGTTAGTTGCAATTTGTGCGTATCATTAAAAATGCTTATGCATGCTATCATAAAATTTATAAAGAAAAGAGAAGAGATTACCTTGGAAACAAATGCCTCTTGAAGCATTTCTGAAGAAGACAACTCCTCGTGCAACAAACCAACAATGAGTGATCAATGAGTATGCATTTAGTCGATGATGAAGAATAAACATTCTTTAACATTTGTAAGTCATAAATAATTTCATTAAATTATAATTTTCATGATTTTACAGGCTATGTTTTCATTTCTTTGGATAAATCAATCATTGTTTAAACATAAACTAATTAGCTAACTATTTTCATTGTTGAGAACGTAACCCTTATGTCTATGGGAAATAAATTCCCACTACGAGTTTTCACTTTCCGAGCACGCGCTAGAAACAAATTAATTCGTAAAGTTGGGAACTACCTGTACCCAGTAATTTTGAGAGAGGCCGCCAAGGAGTGAACCAAACTATTGAGATTAATTATGAAGGGATCTTTGGACTCAGGAGATATTCCTTTGGATTAGAGCAGCGCCAACATATCGCCAATACATAAAGGCAGTTCCAAGAGTGAGGTCAGTAACTATAGACTGGTTAGTCGGACTTCAGTGACAGGATAATCTTAGAAGCAATAATTAAGAGTGCAATTTGAGGACATTTAGATAGATATGAAATGCTGAAGAATACACAACATGGTTTTGTTAAGGGAAATTCATGTTTAGCTAACTTAGTAAGCTGTTTTGACACACTTACTTATCAGTAAGTAAGTGTGGATGCGGGGAACAATTTCTACATAGTTTATTTGGATTTAGCAAAGCATCTGACTAGGTCCCTCGTGAGACGTTACTGTATAGGCTTGAACATGTTAGGATAACTGGTAAGATTCTAAGATGGATTGCTGGGTGGCTGCAGGGCAGAAGGCAGTGGGTTGTGATTAATGGATATTTGTCACATTAGTGTAATGTCAGGAGTGGGGTCCCTCAAGAATCAGTTCTTGGACCGCTGTTGTTTCTCATTTTCATAAATGACATAGACAAAGGGATAGAAATCGGGATGTCAAATTTTGCAAATGATATTAAGATTGGTAGATTCGTTAATGATTGGTGCCAAGCAGCGTTCTTTCAGGATGACTTGAACAGACTTCAGAGATGGTCAGGGAAGTAGCAGCTATGTTTTAATGCAGCTAAATGCAACATCTTATACACTTGGAGAATAGCAACCTCAAATATATATTATCACACTTGGCAGGGTTGAATTAAAAACAGGAGAGGAAGAAAGGGATCTGGGAGTTATGATATGGACAGATATGAAGTTTTCTGAACAGTGTAAACAGGCAGTCAAGAAAGCCTATGGTGTCCTATTGACGATTTATCGAATGTTATCCTGTAGAGATGGAGATCATAATCCCACTTGCGATTTGATTCCCCCTATATAAGGCAATTGTTACACCAGATTTGAAGTATTGTTCAAATATGGAGAGACCTCATCTGAAAAAAGATGTTGACCTTCTTGAAAGGGTCCAAAGACAAGTAACTTGCATGGTGAGATCAGAAAAAGGGCAACTATACGAGGAAAGACTCAGACTATGTGAGCTACAGAGCTTGGCAGGAGGCACATTAGGGGTGACCTGATTTAGGTTTATAAGGCTCTGAGAGGGATTAATAAAACAAAACAAAGGCAGAATTTTCACTGTTATAAAGAATTCTAGGGACAATAAATTAAAATTACAGGGGAAGAGGTCCAGACACTAGACTGTAGGAAGTTTTCTTTTAGCCAGTGAGTTGTTGATTGCTGGAAAAAGTTCCTTCGCAGGTAGCTGAGGCTGACAGTTTGAATAAATTCAAAGGTCAACTGATAGTCACCTATATGAGGACAGAAGCACATAATTTGTATTTGCTTATCTACTTGTTTTTGTTTTTTTTGACAGGGCAGTAAAAGCCTGTGGCTTCCTTGCACTATATGGCAAATACCATTACTCTCTTTATTTTAAGAGTAATACAGGAGGAGAGTAATAAGTATTATATAGCTGTAATTAAACTAAATGATGACTAAGTTTAAATAACATAAGCCTATAGAGGTTTATTAATTGTTCTATAAAGTTATAATATTAGTAATTAATTTATAAGAGATAACTATATTTACTTTTCATTTCTATTAATCACAGAAAAAAATCATTTAATTTAAAAAAGAAAATTGGACACACCTGAAATGTAACGTGCTGCATGCATTAACTGACTTGTTTCTTTTTTTACAAGGGAGATACACTTCAAGGTTTTTTTTTTTTTTTCATTTGTCTGTCTCTTTCTTTTGCTAAATTTCTATACTAAGGGTGGGGGGAAACAAGGAAAACAAGAGGCAATGCACATTTACAAAAATTCGATTTATCACTAGTGCTTACCTGTCAGATGTATTTGTTCTAATCCAAAACATAACGAGGCTGCTTTTGAATCATTCATATCTTGTTCTTGTTCTAGTCAGAATACACATGAATTAAACTCTTTATTTAAAAAAAAAAACAAAAAAAAACCACATTTTCCAGAAGTAATTAGTATAAATAAAACTTGTAGTTTAACAAAGTACGGTATATGATAAGTAATTATTTAAAAATTTGTACACAGTCTCCTAATTTCTTAATTTTAATGAAACAAACTGTAAATTATTCTGTCAGGTTAATTCAGCAGAGAGCAAAAATAACAGCCTATTATGAGATTGAGCTAACTAACCAGAGTTCAGCAATGCCATCTGTTAAACAATAAAGCAAATAAGGCCATGAGGCTTCAGTATCTTATATCTATAACAGCACATATTCTTCAGCTGGTTAGCCTGTTTGTTTGGAAAAAAAAAAAAAATAATAATAATAAAACAAAATAAAACCCCTAAATTTCCAGGCGCAATCCTCACCCAAGACTGGCCAATTTGGTTGCAACAAGAAAAATACTAATAAAAGAACTTTCTGCCAAGACAGGATCTGAACACAAGGCATGACTGCTATCCTCTCACATGATGTATAACGGTGTTTTTCAAATTGTGGGCCGCGACCCATTAGTTGATCCTGAAATCAATTTAATGGGTTGCGACCAGAATTCCAAACATTATATATACACACATATGTGTATATTGGGTTGCAAGTAAAATGTATTCCCTACTGTAGGTCGTGGTCAAAAAAAGTTTGAAAATCAGTGATGTATAAGGATAGTAGTCATAACCACTACACTAACTACAAGGACCAGAATGCAGTAATAGTGTAGGAGGTAAAATGGTATTCATATAGAACACTAGTCAGTAATACAATAAATAAATAAAAAAAATAAAAAAACTGGGGGAGGGAGGAGATGGGAAAAAGTCAGCAGTTAATGAGAGCCGGTTCTTTGAGACAAAAATCGTCACAACAGCCAATCTCAAATTCTTGAAAACACTAAAAAGAGGAATTTAACAGATATAACAAACCCCCAAAATTCTGTTTTCCCCATCCCCTTCTCTATGCAGCAGCCTGTGTAGGGATTATCTTGGCTAGTAATTTTAGAGGAATATTATTTCCAACCAACACCCTGCTTCAGTCCTGTCCCGTTTTCAAGTGATATTAGTCCGCTGGGGTGAAAATTACCATAGTGAAATTACTAATTGTTTCTATAATTTCTATTCAATCTACAAAATTTAAACTCTCAATATACATAAACAGGAGCATTTTCATTGAGGTCCCAACTTTAAAATTCAGAAAATCTATTAATTAACACATAAACAGCAAAACTGTATGTTCAAGTAAGCATTTTCAGCCATTGACCTTGATTATAGAATGCGTCACTGAAGTTGTTTGAATTTCCTGTATGTGTGCACCGCCACTGGATAAATAGAATTATAAGTTTCATGGAGCAGTGAGTTACACAGAAGGACCCATCACTCACAAGCGTGACAGGAAAAAAAAAAAAAAAAAAAAATTGCACGCAACTGTTGTTGGCATAATAAACATAACCGAAAGAATTACAACGATTTGTTTTTGGAAAACGAAAAGATCATACTTCCTTTCTTTGTGTTATTTTTATGTGTACAGTATCTACTAACACAAAATCAAGGAAATTCATCTATTGGAAGCCATACTGGAAACAGAAAAAAACAGGTGTAAAACTGATAACACTGCAATGCGCATTTAATAAAAGAAAATTTCGCTTAATTGTAATTGTTTTTAGGGAACTATATCAGTACAGCAAGTCTTCTGGATGTATATTTTTTTCTTCAAATAAAATTTGCAGAAAATATTACTATTAATAGTTGTGTTATAAATTTCAAAAATTGGTGTCAAAGGGAACTTTGCATGAACATTCATAAAATCAAACAGTGATGTTATTGTTTGTTATTTGGTTTTTAGGAGCATTAGCAACTAAGGCCATATTGCTCCAGGAACATGCGGCGGTCGTTCCCTGACCTTTCCGCATCATCCGTATCTGGTGGGGACAGGCTCGAACCCCGGTCTAATCAAGAAGCGTGTGCTACGCACTGCTGCTCCTTCCCACCTGGCTACGGAGGCACCAAACAGTGATGTCAACCAGGATTTTTCTGTCAGACATTCACAAAAAAGGTGCCAATTGTCTAATGCTAATCTACCTTTTATTTTTGGTTTTAAATAAGAAGTGCCTGAATATTGTATGTCTATATTACAAAAAACATTATATTAAACATGTAAACAATAACAACAAACTATTTTATAAATGATTATTTTATTAATATATTTATTACATTTTTTTTATTCGTTATATAAATATGATACATTATATAAAATATAATGCAGTACTTATACAATTACAAAAATAAACATGTGAAACAAAATAAACTGCAAAAATAATATATAAACAATGAATGATAGATATACAGGTGACCCCCACTTAACACTGATAATTCGTTCCGTAAAAACAGAGCGCTAAGTGAATCTGCGCTCAGAGAGCGCCGCATTCCCATAGGATATTTCCTAATCAATAAGAAACGGTAGTGAAAAGATGCACAAATATTGGTCAAAATATTTAATATTCAAATATGCGTACATATAAAATATTCTGGATTACATATGTATATAATTATGTGGTAACTACTTAAGTATCAAAATTAAACTTAAAATTCCAATTAAAATCATGAATTTAATTGATTTAATTTAATTGATGAATTTAATCATGAAAAATATATCGATTTTCGGTTGTACTTTGGCCCTCTACCTGGTAAACTAAAAGGGGTATTAATTTTAAATCCCCCGCACCATTACCACCAACAATAAAGTCAACCGATTCTTCGCCACTTTGAAACCTGGCATGTTTTCTTCTTCTTTCAATATGAAACTTCTTTTAGGCATTTGTTTCCAAAAAAAGTCCTGCTTCATCTATGTTAAAAACTTGTTGAGAAGTATAACACATAATACCCCTGTTCAATAATTTTAACAAGTTCTTTTTTGAAAGTTTCGGTTCCTTGATTTGCACTTGCAGCTTCTCCCTGTATTTTAAATTTATTCAACCAGCCCTTACTAGCTTTAAATGGTTCCACATTTTTTTTTTTTAGGTGAGCTTTCTTCAGATCATCATATAGGCTAATCTCTCTCTCTCTCTTTTTTTTATAATATTTAACTTAACTGAATTCTGCATTGGATATTATCTTCAATAAAATTAGTTAAAGTCTCTCCATTTCAGTCCTAATAGCTGGCCTAGCCCTAGTTGCTTGCTGTGGAACAGCTGTCTTTCCCGCTGCTAAAATTAATTCTTTATTTTTTATAATTGTTCTTACAGTTAAACTGCCAGTCCTAAATTATGGGCGCCTCCATAGCCAGGTGGGTAAGAGCAACAGTGCATAGCACACGCTTCTTGATTAGACCAATGTTTGAGTCCGTGACTACCAAATATGGAGAGTTTACATAGAGTTTACATAAGTAAACTCTATGTAAACTTCTAGAGTCCTTCTAGAGTTTACATAAGTAAAGAACTCTGCTGTTTCTCTTTGCATCCTTTGCCAAAGATTTCTCGTTATCTGCCTTCGCCTGCCTAACCTCCTTTATAACTTGGTTAGAGATCAGCTTATATCTATCATAGGCTTCTGTGTCACATGTTAATTTATATTTGGAAAATTAAATGCACTAGGCATAATCCTTATGGGTTTTGATAATTAACTATATAATATCGGTGTAAATACACCATAGTTAACCCATAGATTTGAGCTACGATTGTAGCGTAGAAGGCATCGTTTTAATTGTATCTCATAATGTGGTTGCCTTCACAACAAGATAGCTACTATTGAATTACTTCAAATAAATAACGCTTCTCTAGTAGAGAAGACTACTGTTATTTATTTTCAGCGGTACCACCACCCAGACGATCGTTTCGAAGCTGTGCGGCTTCATCATCAGTGGGCGGGCAGGTACCCAGGTAATACAACAAGCCATCTCAGTTGTGAAGTTATATCCACATTATGAGAGATGCCAAAAGGGTGTGGTGGTAATGTATTTGGAAAATTAAATGCACTAGGCATAATCCTTATGGGTTTTGATAATTAACTATATAATATCGGTCTAATTACACCATAGCTAACCCATAGATTTGAGCTACGATTGTAGCGTAGCTCAAATCTATGGGTTAACTATGGTGTATTTACACCGATATTATATAGTTAATTTATATGTATCCCATGCATTTTTCTTCTCAGCCATATGTCTCATTAGTTCATCTGACATCTATTTAGGTCTAAACCTTGAATAATATTTCTTAGTTGGTATGTAAAGCCTAGTAGCTTCCAAGATAAGTTCTTTGAATGCTTCCCATTTTGAATTTGCTGTTGGTAACATCATCAGGTGTTCCCACTGTACAGAATTTAAATACTGTCTCAGACCATCGTAGTCGCCTTTATGAAAGCAAAAACCCTTCCCTTTACCCCTGATGGTAGTTACCTCTGAGTAAATCCCACTTCAGCACACTGTGATCACTGCCACCTAGTGGTTCCTTTATCTGCAGATTCTTAATGCATGAAGAATCACTGCTGATAATCAGATCAAGAGTATTACTCCCTCTAGTTGACTCCCGAACATGCTGATGTAGAAAACAATCATCCAATAAATCCACAAAAGCCTTGCTAGTGTGCGAGTGACCAACCCACAAATTTCAGTCAATATCTGGGAAATTAAAATCCCCCATTATAAGACTCTCTGATTTACTGGCCCACTATTTCCCTGTACACTTTCTTATTATACTCATCAGAGTCATTAAACCTATAGCACACTCCTACTCTCAATTTTGATCTCCCAATGTTTATGTCACACCAAACTGACTCGACACTGCACTGTTCAGCAATGTCGACTGGCTTCACTTCATTGGATTTTATGTGTTTCTTAACTAATAGCATAACCCCTCCTCCCTTCCTATCCTGTCTATCCTTTCTGTAGATGTTGTACTCCCCAAATTCCAGTTCTGCATTCCTTATATCTGTGTGACATCACGTTTCTGATATCCCAACAATATCCTCCTTTGATGCTTTGAGCAATACCTCAAATTCATCAAATTTATTTACCAAACTCCTAGCATTGGTGTACATGCAAGTATACATGCACCTGTTTCTATTCTTAGCTACCCTAACACAACCCGTATGTTTACTTGTACTGCAGGCACCTCTGTAGCCAGGTGAGCAGGAGCGGCAGTGCGTAGCACATGCTTCTTGATTAGACCGGGGTTCGAGCCCGTGACCACCAAATACGGAGGATGCGGACAGGTCAGGGAATGACCACCGCATATCCCCGGAGCAATATGGCCTTAGTTGCTAATGCTCCTAAAAACCAAATAACATAACATAACATAACTTGTACTGCAATGACTCCCAGCAGTCTCTGAAATATCCTGCATCTTGTTTTTCAGGCTTCTGCTCATTCCAATAGAAGCAGTGCAAGAATCACTTTCACCTCTGCCAGTGGCTACTGTTAATCTATTAATCCTTGTATCCCCCCAAGCTTGCAGTTTTCCGACCCTCCTAACACTGCCTCGATAGCATCAGCAAATATTCTTGCACCCTTTCTATTTAAGTGTATCCCATCCCTGTAGAAGTAGTCTCTCCTGTTAACAAGTACAGACCAGGTTGAAAAAAATCCCCTTGAGCCTTACACAATATTTCCAGGGCCGAATTGATTGACAAGGCTCTCATTATATACTCTCTCCTATTGTGTCTGGGCAGAATTGCAGACACTTTTAAATTCAACCCTAATTCACGGCTTTTTTCAACAGTGACCTGTACTTGTTAAGTAATTCTGCCGGTCTCCTACTCTTAATGTCATTAGTGCCAAATCCCCCAACTATATCACCTTTTGTGCCCTTAAAAGATGATATCCCTCTACAACGTCATCAACCTTTGCCCCTGGCAGACATACCCTGGTCCTGTTTCACCTATCCTTTTTACAAAGCATGTTCCCCATTTCCCTGACAATAGAGTCACCAACAACTACTAGTTCCTGTGGGACCAGTGCATTCTGCCTTGGGAGTTGCCACTGTGTTGCCTGATGACCAAGTGCAAGCTCTGGCATTGATGTGGGCTGCTGAGAGCTTGATGGGGCCCCCTCAATTGTCACACACCCGGTGATAATAAACATAAGGTTACCTAACCCTGATTAATTTAGAATCCAACCAGGATGATGTCCAATCAACCTGATTCTAAAATATTAAGTTAACTGTAGTATCATTCAACTAAGGAAAAAGAAGCCTTGATCTAAAATCTCAAAGTTTAAATTAGCCTACATTAATCTGCCATCCAATCAGATAAATCTGAACAATTCCAGATTATCAAAAAACAGCATATAGAACTTAATTACTTAATTCAAAGCAATTAAATAACTAAGCCTGTGGCAAAATCCACACGACTGTTATTAACAATTAATCCACAAAAGCATCAGGAAAGTAAACTGATCTAGATCCAACCACATTAAAACAGAGCAAAGCTCACAAAGCTGATTATCAATATTTACAATTTATATATGTTCAAAACAAGCCTGTTAAGAACATAACATATTTACAGTTTATAACATATTCAAAACAGCAGTTTGTCTGAACAAAACAAAATCAGGTGTTCAAAACAAGTCTGCTAAGAACAAAAGAAAGTTCAAGTCCAAAGTCAAGATTCCATGACACAAACCCTAAAAAATTACTCGTTATTTACGAATTCTGTGAAGAATTAATAAATTCTAACACAATTCAGAAATGCCATTAGGATATGAAAAATTCATGGCACAAGATGAAGTCTCTCACAAACTTATATGTCAGTTCCAATAAGCATTTTCCTTCACATGAAAACCTTGTCTGCATATTTTGCTAGAGCAAAGTAGTTATCCTTGTTTTTAAGAAATTTGTATAAGTCACATTCATCATATATATTTGTTAACATTTGTAGTTGAGATCTATAGTCAAGGTAACAATGAAAAAAAAAAGTGAGAGAATTCAGGTTTCAGGGAGGGGGAAGGAGTAAAGTTTTAGGCAATAGGGGATGGAAGAGAGAGACATCCCTTGAGAAAAGTACAGTTAGGACAGTAAAACCCTTTGGTTCCAATCAGGATTTTTCAGCTTGGCATCGTGCTTTGGTCTTTGTCATTGTTGGCGAGTATCCAAATTGGTGTCCATCTGCATCCGGGTTCTGTTTACAGTAGTAAGGATTCTTCTCCTGCATTTAAAGAAGCCATCCGCAATGTCAGCAAACAAGATGAATCTGAGGAGTCGAGATGAGATTTTTGAAATTTTATTGATCATATATTTCAGTGATTATTTGTAAATAAATAAATAAAATAAATTTTCTGTTTATACTCCGGCACGACAACCAAGTCAGTAGAGTTTACAATAAATCGTCAATACAAATATTTATCGTATTTAGTAGTCACGGGCTTGAACCCCGGTCACTCAAGGAACTAACAAAAAAGAAGCCTGAGGTTTTCAGGAAGCATCCATCTTGTATCTAGAAGGTTTTGGATGAGTTGGGGCCTCACGAACCAGACCCTCTTCAACACCTTCACCAGGTCGTGGCCAGGGCATTTTCCATTCTTTAACTTCTTCAACTAGGAGGTGTAGGGGGCACAAAGACGAATCGGAATCACATAGCATTGCAGGGTCCGAAATGCCTTCGTCATGCGGTAGAGGACGTTGAACGGGAGGTCGCGCGAACAGCGATCTCGCTGGAAGTCAGCATTTGCAAACCAGTTCCCGAGGCAGTGGGATGGACGAATATTCAAACGTTGAACTGGCCGACATGCACCTCGTGTATGGAGCTGCGGACTGTAACGGGCGTGCCGCTCTACGCTTGTACCAGGAACGTTTCCCACAGAGGCATGCTCCTCATCATATGATTTTAATCGTATGATGAGAAGGTTACGTGAGACTAGTTGTTTCACGAGAGGTACCATGAATCGAGAGCGAACGACAAGGATACCAGACAATGAGGAGAATGTCCTACGTCTTGCAGAAGGCAATCGAGTACGAGTACTCGAGCGATAGACCAACGATTGGGTACTTCTTCAAACAGGCCTCTGAGGTTGGGTATATTCATACTGTAGATTTTAGTGTTTTGCACCAACCTTACGTAAAAATAAAAACACAAAGGAAACTGGACTTTTAATAACTGTGTTTATAATAAATTATAATAACCTGTATTTACAATAAATTTAACTTTACGATAAACTATACATATAAAATATTAAAATCTGCTACATTAAGAACAATAAAATGCATTAAAATATACTAAGTTAAAAGCGATAAAAAACCATAGCTTTCAAAGGCTCCAGCCTTCTTCTCCAGCTTCTTCTTCATGTTTGTGTTTTTATTTTTACGTAAGGTTGGTGCAAAACACTAAAATCTACAGTACAACGATTGGGTATTTACCAATCCACTGTATGGAGGATACTGTCAACAAACCAAATGAGTTCATACCATCTGCAACGCGTCCAATCATTGGAGCCTGCGGATTATGCACTCCGGAGGACTTTTGCTACTTGGTTTCTTCAACAGAAACGGTTTGCAAATGCTGACTTCCAGCGGGATCGCTGTTCACACAACCTCCCGTTCAACGTCCTCTACCGCATGACAAAGGCATTTCGTACCTGGCAATGCTATGTGATTCCGATTCGCCTTTGTGCCCCCTACACCTCCTGCAAGTTTGTCGCACTGGTAGTGAATCACCCTGTATACGAGGCGCCTCAGTAGCCAGGTGGGAAGGAGCAGCAGTGTGTAGCACACGCTTCTTGATTAGACCGGGGTTCGAGCCCATCACCACCAAATACGGAGGATGCGGAAATGTCAGGGAATGATCACCGCATATCCCGGAGCAATATGGCCTTAGTTGCTAATGCTCCTAAAAAAAAAACAAAAAAAATCCCTGTATACGTCAGATTGTTTCTTCTGATCTCAGTTTGTTGAGGGCTAGATTTATGAGGGGTCTGTGATTAAATTTCGTCTTCATGTATGGTTTTTATCTAGGATGGCTTTAATTGATTCCACCCAGGAGAGGGTTTCATCATCTGTAGAAGTGCATATAGATGAGAGTATCTCTCCTGGGTGTATTTTTCCAGTAATGATTCGATAGTTAATGCCCAAGGGGCATTGCCTATTGAATTCTTAAACTCAAAATGAATTCTTAAAATGGGAGTTCTTAACAAACTTATCCCAGGCTGCTTTCTTCTCTTTGTACATTGTGTTGTGGTACTCTCTTCTATAGTTTTTATAAATGTCTTGCAGTCAGGTTGTCTCCTCCAGTGGTCTGTTTCTTCTTTTGGCCTTTTAGTAGTCCCTTCGGGCCGTTCTTCTGGTATTTCTTAGTTGGCTTAGTCGTTGGGTCCAGAAAGGGATGAGGTTCTTTCTTCTTGTCTTCTTTTTGAATGTATCTTCACATATGGAAGTGATAAGCTTTTGGATCTCTTTGGCTTGGATATTTACAGAAAGTGAGGCAATCCTATCCATGTTTTCCGGCGTGATCTTTTCTTTTAGGTTCACATCAAATCTTTCAAAGTTGGCATTATGCATCTTAAACCTGGGGAAGTCGTGCAACAGTCTGGTTGGGACTGTTGTTTGCAAAGGCTGGTATTCAGGTTGTGATCACTCCCAGCCCATGAAGTTCTGATCTGCCAGTATTTGATGCTGTGTCTTGCTGGTTGGTTTGTTAAGGTCAGGTGTATATGTATGGATGTGTACCCTGCCTATGGTGGCTCCCAGACTAATGTCCATCTCCACCTTTTGCCACTGTGGAGAAATACAGAAACTCTGTAAAACAGGACTGAGGTGTGGTTAATGAATTTATATGTAGTGTTAGTGAATGTTCTGCAGTATGTGTTGTGAGTGTCAATGCCTCTTTGCTACCAGGGAGCAGCCATCACCTGCTCCCTGGTAGCAAAGAGGTAGCAAACTGCTGCCCAGTGCCCATCCTTGGCATGTGGCTTCCACTGTTTCCTGTATTTTATTGCATCCACTGGAGGTAGTGCAAAACCAGTGGATGCATTAACCACATACTCAAGTTGCCCAGTCCTGAATGCAGCACTATCTTAACTACAGGCCTTTTCTATGGGCCAATGTTTGTGCACAATGCACAAAATCTCGCATCCATAGAAGGTAGTGCTATACCTGTGGATGCCAGCAAAATCCCGTACCCCGGCTGCCCAGTCCTGGGTACCAGCAAAAAATAAATAAAATAAAAAATAATAATAATAATAAATAAAATAAAATAAATTTAAAAAAAAAAAACTGAAAGCGCAAAACACCACAAACATACAATATAAACTTATATACAAAGTTTACTCCTCAAGTTACTCATTAATGTTAATATATTTACAATATCACATCAGATGTTCCTTCCACCTCTAGCACAGAGTAGATCGACTCAAATTATTTCTTCTATTCCAATCTTAAGATCTATATTTGTATCTTATAGAACTATGGCAGGTTTAGACTGCAAAATTTTTACTTTTACATACTTCAGGAACCCTGTTTCCAGCACGGTAGGAGACGGGTGAGTTCATGCAATCATGCTATCCATGTGTGGCTCTTCTGATTATCTCAACAGTTTCAACCACCTTTCAACAAAAGTTTGATTCTAATCACCTGTAACCTGAAGGCCACAGTAACCCCAACAGTATTTCCTCAATATTTTCAAATTTTACAAATGTCACATTTTTAGGGTATACTCAAAATTTTATGTCCCACAAAGAAGCCTTGCCTCACATTCTGCTAAAAGCCAGTTATAAGTGAATATTAAATCATTCACCTCTGAGGTGAAACTATAGAGTTACATATTTAGCTGAACCAGATTAGCCAGATTTATATATATATATATCTTAAATGTTGAAGATTTGTCCAGCACAAATAGAAGTTGAATTAAATTAATAGTGTTCATATTTAAGTATTATCCCTTTTTCAGTTTTCAGCATGTCACTATACAAACTATTACTGGTCTATAACCAACTGTTCAGCAAAGAGGATTATAAACAAAATCTATAACTGTTTCTAGAAGTTCAGTTCTTCTAAATTTTTTAACTGTACTGTAAATTAAATCCCTGGAGGAAAAGCAGGGTAAATCCTCAATGCGACAAAGGTAACCCAAACTCAAGGAAAGGGAAAAATTATCCACTCATCTTGTATCTACCATTTGGGATCTTAGGTCAAGTCTCTTGAGAAACACTTCAGTCACAAAATTCTGAAAGGCTTCAAAATTTCCTGGACCACCCACAAACAGGTGAACATTACTGTCTAACAATTCAGGAATTTTTCTCATCAGTATCTGTGTTGCATCAGAATAGAGACTACAGTGAAACGATAAAACATGAAGCCAAGTTTCTGCTTCTCCACATTCACCACCAAGGATCTGGCTCAAGCCCCATCTCAAACAGTTTTGACCTGAGTGAGCCATGTCTTGGGAGTAAATATGAAGTATTCATCCTGAGAGAAAACCATGGCTTCAACAGTTTTCAAATCCACATATTCAACCTTCGGAATGAAATTTCTTGTTACCTCTCCATACTCTATTGCAGCATTGTTGCCAAACTTCTACCAAGCAAGTCTAAATCCTTGTTTTCTCATTTTTGAGATTATTAGCCGGATCTGAAATAAGGTCTAGTTGGATTTTTGAGATTATTAGCCAGATCTGAAGTAATGTCTAGTTGGGTAGTAGACAAGCCCTTTTTTAATTTACTTATCATGCCCAAATAAATAATATGTAGATCTAAAGGCAGTGTGCCAGCAAGCACTTGCAGGGCATTATTAGGGACTGTACTTGGTATATGCATGATAGAAAGAAGCATTGATCTTTGCGTGAAAATTAGTTTTGTTTTTACCTTAGTTTTAGTAACTGCAATATGCCAAATTCTGGAAGCAAAAGACACAATAGGAATAAATATCATTTTAAAATATATAAAAATAAGACCTTTTTGGTTTAATCCCCATTCCTTTCTAGAGATATGCATTACAGATGCAGTAAAATTCTTTATTTTTTCCAAAATTTTATTAACATGTACCAGAAATGTAAGCTTATTATCAAGAGCCAATCCAATCCAAGAAATTTAACACTGAGACAGAAGAAATTTGTTTTTTGTCTAGTAAAATTCTAGGAGATCTGTTTAATTTTGTTTTAAATACCATAAAATTGGTCTTATTTGGAGAAATTTTCAATTTATTCACCTTCGCCCAATCAGATAGGTCATCAAAGGACCACTTGAATTTTTTCCTCAATATTTCTCCTGGACCAACCTGAGACACCCAACAACAGGTATTCCGCACAAGCAACCTTAATACAATCCAGATTATCCCTTACCAACAATTGATCTAAAACTGCATTCCAGAGGAGAGGCGGCCCCAGCACAGAACCCTGAGGGCATCCTCTGGAAACACAAGACTCATAGATTAAATGCTTAGCACGTACTTTTACTTTCCTATCCCGAAAATAAGATCTTAGAGTTTCAAAGATGTATTTATCACAGTGTGCATAATGCAAAGGTTAGGTGTACAGAAAGGACAGACAGAACAAAATGGGATGGTTATGCTCTTAGTTAAGAAGCATATTAAACTGAAGGCAGTGCATCCAGTTGACAGGGCCAGTGCAATGTTCAGTCAGTTTTGTGTGATATAAGCACTGGGAAAAAAGAAATAAGAGTATGGTTGCGTCATTCGCCTAATGACTATGATGAATATAATGAACAACAACAATCATTGGTGTAAATGTGGAGAAGCAGAAACTTGGCTTCATTTTTTGTTTCACTGTCGTCTCTATTCTGATGTAAGACAGATACTGATGAGAAAAATTGATGTAAAGAAATACAGTGGGCAAGTAAATCAATGTCTTCTTCTAAAGAGGGATTTTAGCATTCCATATATTGACTGGAACTTGTGGGTTGGTCACACACACACACTAGCAAGACTTCTGTGGATCTGTTTTCTACAGTAGTATGTTAGAAAGGCTGTTAGAAGGTTAGAGGAAGCAATATTCTTGATCTGATTATCAGCAGCTATTGTTCATGCATTATGAATCTACAGATCACAATGTACCAACATGTGATTTACTTAAAGACATTAACTACTGTGAAGGAAAAAGGGAAGGGTTTTTGCTTTCGTAAAGGTGACTACACAGTCTGAGACATTTCAAATTTTATGCAGTGGGAAACGCTGATGATGTCACCAACAGCAAGTTGTAAATGGAAAGCATTCAGCGAAGTAATCACAGAAGCTACTAGGCCAGGGGGTGGCAAACCTATGGCATGCATGCCCAAAGGGGCACGCAGAATTCAGTGTCCCAAAAAAATTTAAAACCTTGAACATCACTCCAGAAACCTTGAGTCGTGATCTTCGCACGCCCCTTCTCTCTTCCAGGCATGTAATGATGTTACACCATTTAGTAAATAGCTGTATTATTGCAGTGATGTTTCTGAACCAGCTTGCACTCTGATGTTCTTTACAGATTTTGGCTTGCATTTAAATGACTTGAATGCCATATTACAGGGCTCTGGTAAGACCCTTGATGTTATGTTCGATAACGTAAAGGCATTTGAAATTAAGCTGGAAGTTTTTAAAAGAGATGTACAGAGGCAATTTTAAATATTTCCAAAACCTTAAAAGATACATCACTGATCTTGAAACTGATGAGAAAACAGACTGTCAGAGCCTTCAAATGCTATGTGTGAACATTATTTAGTCAACTATTGAACAGTTTTCTTCAAGATTTGTAAAGTTCAGCAAATTGGAAGAAACTGCAAAATTCATTAAGTTTGCAGACAGTGTAAAACTAGCCGAACTGAACCTGAAAATGTTTCAGTGGATTGACCTGGATGATTTTGAGATGTGCAATTGATTGATTTTCAGAGTAGCTCAATTAGGAGGCAAAAATTTATCAATCTCTGAGTTCATTCAGAAAATATTGAAAGGTAACAACTAGTGATGGGATTAGCAAAGAAAACTGCAGAAAATGAGGTATTCAAAGTTTGGAATTCTATTCTTGAAACTTTTGTCTGTTTAAAATCTGGCAACAGCATTACTAACAATTTTCTCACAACACATTCTTGTGAGTTGTTGTTCTCAGTGATGAACTTTAGGTCTAGTCATAGGGGAATCTCACAGATGAAATAAGTGCTGCATGCATAGCTCTAAAAGTTACGAAGTACAGCAACTCTCCGACTTACATAATACTTGACTTATGGAAATTCAACTTTACGTAAGTTTTTGCCAGCTGGTGCAAACTTAAAAAATTCGTGGAAATGCATTCTGCATCCTGTAAGAATAAATGGAGGTATCGTGAAAATATCATAATGTGAACCCAATAACACTGTGGTTTTTTTTTTTTTTTTTTTTTTGTAATTTGTTCCAAGTCCTTGGAAGTCGGAAAATTTCGCTATATTACTAAGCTATTTATCTCTCTAAAATGTCATTTTTGTAATGGAAATTCCACTACACTTTCATTGTTATCGTACGTACCATTATAAGAATTAATTTTGAATGCCTTTGTGATATTTTTCTAAAGCACGACCAAAAAACAATAAAAATAATTTGCACTTTCCGATTTATTGGGCTTTTTTGTTAGTGCATCTAATTATAAATGGGTAGTAAACTCAATCTTATTGCATTTGCGATAATACCGATAACTGCAATTGTGTGGGTTTTTACACTATTATGGTGAAATGTGTCCCTCTTCACTGAAATATTCAATCATACAAAAAACGAATTTTCACAAACTTCTCTTCATTCCTATTTACGTATTACAATGATAAAGGGAATGCGACCAATGAAAAGTGCAAGTGGTGGTAGTGCCAGGAAATGAAACAAAACTGATTTAGAAATGAAGATGAAAATGCTTAAAAAGTACAAAGCAGGATAAAGTTTGTCACCTATTGAAAGGGAATTAGGTCTCGTTGCTTCAACAGTGAATACTATTTTAAAGGACAGTGCGCATATAAAAGAACATGTCAAAGGATCAACGCATTTAAGATCAACAGTGATCACAAAACAGCATTCAGGTGCTATGTCGAAGATGGAACAGCTGTTAATAATATGAACGGAAAATCAGATTGAGAAGTGAGTGCCTAGTCTAATGACCATTCAAGCAAAAGAAACAAGTATTTATAAAGATATTAAGGATATGCGCGGCGAACCCCAACTCAAGTTCGTGGCAAGCAATGAGTGGTTTAATAGGTTCAAGAATTGCGCTGGTTTCCATAACGTTAAAGCATGCGGTGAAGTTGCCAGTGCCGATTCTGCAGCTGCAGAGAAATTTTGTGATGTGTTGGAAAAAATTATTGATGAAGGTGGCTATTCAACACAGCAAATTTTTAACGCTGCCGAGACTGTTCTGTATTGGAAAAAAAAAATGCCGGATCGAACATGCATTGCCAAAGAGGAAAAGATAATGCCAGGTTTCAAGACATCAAAAGATAGGGCCACACACTTGCTTGGGGCTAATGCAGTGGGAGATTACAGATTAAAAACACTGCTTGTGTATCATTCTGGAAATCCTCATGCATTTAAGGGCATCAATAAAGCTACCCTACCCATGCATTTCCGATCGAACCAGAGAGTATGGATAATAATATCTCTCTCTCTTTGAGGATTGGTTTAAATGCTGCTTCATTCCCAAGGTCGAAAAATATTGTAAAGACAATGACGTTCCTTTCAAGATTTTGCTTCTATTAAATAATGCTCCTGGACATCCTACGCATCTAGACAGTGGCGTATCCAGGTATCATCGTAACAGGGGGCATGGCGAACATGTCCAGGTATCATCATAAGGGGGACATGGTGACCAGTGAGTTTTTTAGAATGCAGGAGGCATTCTGAAAAAATTAGGGTCAAGGAGAGGCATATGCCCCTTCTGCCCACCCCTGCATCTATATGATTTCGATTCAAATGTGAGAGTCATATTTCTATCGCCAAACACGACTTCACTTATCCAACCTATGGATCAGGGTGTTATTATGAATTTAAAAGCATACTATTTACGGACAACATTTGCTCAGGCATTGTCTGCAGTAGATGATGAGAAAAATTTTACATTGAGAGACTTTTGGAAATCTTACAATATTTACCATGCCATCTTAAACATTAATAAATAAATCTTTATTTGTCCTACCAAATTTAAAAATATAGGTGTACATTGGTAAGTGACAAATTCCCTTCACGGCAGACAATGCCAGGGGATTATTATAAAATGCGAATAAAAGAATGTCTAAAATATACAAGAAAGGTTAAATATACACGAAAAGATGACATTTAAACTACATTACTCTTCACTACATTTCTGTCTAGAGTCCTGGCAATTGTAATACAAAAGTTCACCTTAACATCACATCCACTGATCAACTTGTGCGAGATATACATTATTCAATTGCGTACACACAGTTCAACAGAAATTTGCACAACTACTAGGCAACAGTAGCCTCAGCGAGCCACACTGCAGTTTGTTTCCTATATTTCGGGTCTTCTATGAGCCTTAGTAGGTCAATTCCGATATGTGTTAGGCACTGAATTGATTCTAATGCACTGGCGGGTATAAACCTGTCGACCATCTTCAGTCTGTTGGTCTTCATTCTCAAGGATTTTGTACCTCTTAATGCAGATGGCGGGATGTGCCACTCACAAAGCTGCCAGAAGCATGGTGATGATATCGTGCCAGTCATCATTTTCATTGTAGTTATTAATCGTTTCCAGGAAATGATGTCTGGTAAACGCTGCAGTTTAAGCTGTTCAGAGAGCTGCGTGGTCCTTAACTGTTGAGGGAGGTGGTGCTTATGGTTTGCCTACTTCAGCAGCCAGAATTCACTCGCATATATTCTCCTAATGTGGGTAGGGGTGGCTGACGCCCACAATTCAGCGCCATACAAAATGGCCGAATACACTGTGGTTCTTAAATATCATGCGGTTGTTGCAGTCAGTTTCACGTGCAAGAGGTGCTGTTTTGTTGCCCACCGTAAGTAGTTCATTTTCTTCACAATCAGGTCAATATGAGAGTTGAACGTAAGTTTTGTATCAAATGTTACTCCGAGATCTTTATGCGTCTCAATAACTGGGATAGGTTTGCCATTAAGTTTCGGGTGTACGAGCGTAGGCGATTTTTTGAGCGAGTACACCATGATTACTGTCTTCTGCGGATTTAGGGTCAAGCCAAATTTGTCTAAGTACACGAATAAGTTCAGAAGCTTATAATTAATCTGCTCACACAATGCCCTGTTGTTCATGGACGGTTGGATGGGTGTTAGGATCTTAATGTCATCTGCATAAGTGCATACATCATCCCTACCGTTACAGAACGGGATCATCATGGCGGTAAAGAGGAGTCCTGATAAAACTCCACCCTGTGGAACTCCTGCATGGAGTTGGCGTTGGAGGATCTGACTATCTGTGCGGTAATAAATGGACTGACAAGTAAGTAGGGTCTGTAGGAACTTCAGCAAATTTCCTTTTATTTGGAAGGCGTGTTGGAGCAGATGAAGTAAGGCATGTACATCCAGACTATCGAAGGCTGCTTTTATATCGGCATAAATTATTGCCATTTCCTTTCTGGCTTGGAAAGCATTTAGTATCGTGGCCTGAACTGTGAGGAGGTTAGTTATTGTTGATCTTGCAGTCATTGAATAATGAATTTGTTGAGGTTGCCCAGCCAGTATCTGATTCGACAACTTTGGCAACAGAGCTTTCTCCAGTACTTTTAACAGGGTAGATGAAGTAGATATTGGCCTATAATGCTCCACAAGGTTAGGCTTTGTAATTTTTGGCATTGGAATTACAGCGTACTTATTCCAGCTTTCAGGGAAAACTCGGCAAGCAAGGATAGAGCTATAAATTGCTTGGAGTGGTTCAATTAGGTAAGGACTAAGACACTTTACCATGAAGTGGGTCACTCCATCAACTCCAGCTGTGTTAGTTGGCCTGAGGGAGTTAATACTCTGTATTAGTGCTTCTTTAGTGATAGGAACAGACTCCATCTCATTGTCAACTAATTGATCCCACTCAAACTCCCTGACTTGAGACTCATGATATATGCTGGAGAATCTGCTGATGTGGTCCATCCACGCTTCTTTGTCAAGCCCCTGATTTGTGTCACTTTTATGTGTGCAACGAGGTAGCTTTCCCCTGTCAAGTGTGTCTTTCATGTAACGGTTGATTGCTCTAGATTTTTCCCTATTAAATATTGCTCTGGCCCTCGAGTAGTTAATTCTATTTTGCGTGTCATTAGACAGTTTCCATTTTCTGTGCAGAGTTTGCTTTAGTTTAAACAATGTAGATAGGCTAGAGTTCCACCAGGTTTTAGATTTTGATGACATCCTTACTACTTTGGAAGCCGCAAATTCTGTAATAGAGTTGATCCAACTTGTTAAGAGAGTTGTTGCAAATAAGGCATCATATTTGAGTAGACATTCCCACGGGATACAGCTGGCAGCAAATAAGCATTTATTTGGGTCCAGAAAGGCTGGCGAAGTGACGCGCTCGCTCTTAATTTTTTCCTTGACATTGAAGTCCACATACGGTAGCATTATGAGCATTGCAATTGGGCTATGATCGGATGGAAAGAACATTTCGGGGGATACATCAATTATACATTTACCAGAAGACAGAATTAGGTCAAGTCTATTTTCACCTCTTGTAGGTTGATCATTTATAAGAGAGATTGAACATGGCTGTAGTTTATTTAACATGGTGTCCAGTAGGTTATTGAGCTGTGGTGGAAGGTTGAAATCTCCACATACTATATGGGTGGCTGACACATGTAATTTGTTGAGAAGCCAGTCTACTACATTATTTATCATTTCTAGACTCGGAACAGGTGGAATGTAAACGACTGCTATATCCAAGAGTGCTGAGTGGACTTTTAGAGTGACGAGTAATGCCTCATAAAACTCTGAATCTGAGTAGGCGACCGAGATTATTTGAAGTGCTATGTCACGTACAAACAGGGCTACTCCTCCACCCCTCGCTACAGATCTGGATTTGAAGTAGGCATTGTATCCAGCAGCGTCAGCAGCGACCAGAGACTCTTGATGTGGCTGTAGCCAGGTCTCTGTAAGACAGATAACATCAGCAGACCATGACAAGAGCATTTGTTCCAATGTGTCCAACTTGTTTCGTATGCTCCTAACATTCTGATAAAAAATCTTCCCCATGGATAATGGTTTTATCTGTGTTCTAGTAGGTCTTCTACAGGGTAAAGTCTTACTTTGTATCATGTGTCGGGTAGTGACTATTGTAGAAATTCAATTGACATCTGAATGGCGATCCGGTAGCGGTTCAGTATCCTGTGTAACTGACGAGATACATATATTCTGCGATGGTCTGGTTTCCTTCCTTTGGCGTCATACTTGTGAGTTTGTGGTTGGCTTACTGGGATATACATAGCGAGGTAGTTTTAATCTCGGCTGGCCATTGTGATAAAAAGGTCTGATGAGAGCTCCCACTGGCCAGAAGGAAGTGGCGGCAACATTATTAATATCTTTTTCATCGCACTCAATTTTGAAGGATGCATATGTGGCTGCCCTCTTCAGTAGGGTGACTCTTACAGTTATATTCATGAGTCGTAGGCATTCAGACACAATTTGGTCTGGAGTAGTCTGAGGGTCGACTCGGGAAACAAAGATTGCTTTAGATTGTTGGATGGGTCTTGTGATCATGGGTTTTATTCGAGAGGAGAATGATGCACCTGACAATCTACCATAATTGTTATTGGTAGGGTATTGTGTACCAGCTGCCAAGATGGAGTTGTTTCGGCTGTACCCGCTACGACTATAACGCCTGGGCGGAAATTACTAAAAGTTGTTTAAATGGCGCATGGAAGAAAATATGCCAACAGCACGTAAAGACAAAAAGGCTACGAAGGATTTGAAAAAGACGAATCGTATGAAGAGGTTACAGATAAGATTGTAAAGGTTGCAGAGCTACTTCATTGGAGGTTGATGCCAAAGATGTGGAGGAGTTAATAAAAGAAGAAGAGAACGGAATTATCTAACAAATAACATACTGACTTGCAGGCTGCAATAGTGAAAGAAGAAAATGCTGAAAGCTCAAGATGAACCAAATAAGCAGCCGAGATGCTTCATTGCCAGAGGCAATGGCATTTCATGAAACTGCATTGGCAATGGCGAGGTTTGAGAAGATGGATCCCAACAGCGAACGATTCTTAAAAGTTAACAGAAGGGAGAATGATATGCTTGCTTGCTACAAATAAATTATGATGAAAAGAAAAAAGCCACCGTCCAGTCATCCATTAATATGTTCTTTCGTAAGGTTGAGCAGCTGACCCCTTCTAAATCTCCACAGCCCTCAACCTCCGCAGCAGCGTACTTATCAGCTGAAGACGTCGATTCTGGCAACGATGCTCGAGAGGTAAAACTTACTGACGTTATGCCTGTCTCCTCTCTTTTTTTGTAATCTTATAATTTTGAATTTTTTTAAAATTGCATGCTTTTGTAATTTTTCCTGCACATAAGATAAAAAATTGAATAAACACAATAAATAATTCTATTTACATGTTCTTCGAACATTTCCTTTTTGATTCAATCAATTCAGCAAGCACAGTTGCAAGTGCTGTACAAGCATGGGGGAAATTCCCCAACTTACGTAGCATTCTGCGGAATGCAACCTTTACGTAAGTCGGGGAGTTCCTGTATAGGCCTGATATAAAGTATCTGTCATCAATGGTGCAGCAACAGAACTCTCACTTATGTTTTATAGTTATAATATAAGAGGTTTATCATTTTATATTAAATTATTTGTTCTGTAAGCTAAAAGCTACATTTTTGTTATGAAGGATTTTATTTTAATACCTTTATTAAAGCATCTTTGATATAATGTCTTTTATTTCATTCTTTTTTTGGTTATGCTTCTGTCAAGCAACATGTATGAAAAAAATAACGACACAGTACTTTACAAAATTCTGAGTGGCATGCAAGGGTAGTTTTTAAAAAGATTTAGCCACTTTTGGCACGCACCCTTAAAAAGGTTTGCCACCCCTGTACTAGGCTTTTCATGCCAACTAAGAAATATTGTTCAAGTCTTAGACATAAATGGAAGATTAAAGGCAAGTTATCACCATGGGTAAAGGGATAGTTGAGTGGGAGAAGACAGAGTGGTTATTAACCCCTTCATGGATTATCCCGAGATATCTCGATTTTAGTTTAAAAAGTTATTTGGAACTACATGAAATATCTCGGGATACAATAATACCCGAAGCAAACAATAATATCTACAAATTTAGGACTCAAAAGTATTTTCTAGGGCATTTATCTGGCTAATTTTGCATTAGCCCGGTAAATCCCGAGATTTCGCAGGATTTTCTTATGCCTGGCTTTCATTTTACTTATATTGTATGATAATGTAAGAACAGCAGTGCACATTCCTGTGCTGTCAGTAAGCAAAATATAATTGCCGTCCTAAATGCAGAATATCAAACCCACGAAAATAATTCACAAAAACAATATCGAAAAATATTTCGGCGCCCTCTTGAACTGCTGCCCATAAGCAACAACTGCTGCCCATAAGCAACGCTTATCTCGTCTATCCACTTGGGATGGCTGTGTGTCAGAATGTAGTTAGTTCGCGATTATTGCTTGTGGCGGAAGGTAATTGCTTGTGCGTTTCACTTGATTTTTTGAATTTATTTATATAATGAGTAATGAAGAGTTTTCTGTCCTTTTTTTTAACCCAAGTGCTAATATATTAATCTGTATAACTTGCACACTTTTTGGCATACCCAAGATAATTTGGGATAACCCAAATGGGTTAATTACTCCTATGTATTTTCTACGAAAAAATGAATAAAAAAAAAAAAAAAAAAAAATTAGTATTTGCATGATGCATACTTTTAATCTGTAAAATAAAAAAAGTCGATCCGTTACAGCACATTTTCCGGAAAAAAGGTTCCGGGAAGGGGTTAAGGAAACACTGCTCTTTGTAGACTAACATTATTAGTGGACTCCCCCACCTCCAACATTCAGTTGTAGGCCCAGTGTTGTTTTCTATATTTATTAATGATATTGATGAAGGTATATATATCAGGTTAAAGTCCAAGTTTGAAGGTGATAGGCAGGGTGGTTAATGATGGTAATCATCAAAGTGAGATCTAAAAATTAGGCAGATAGGCTGAGAAATGGCAGTTGAAGATTAACATTGACAAATGCAAGGTTGTGCATATTAGCAGTAGTAATCCCACATTAACGTACCACGTGATACTACACTCAGATAGTGAAAAGAAAAAAAAAAAAAACCTGGGGGTATCTAATCAGATATGAAGTTCTCTCAGTAGTGAAGAGAGGCTGCCAGACCAGCTCTTGGGGTTTTGTCAAATGATATACATATTTTTGCCAGCAGGAATAAGTAGTGATTATCCCATTGTACAAGGAAATGGTTAGGCCCCATTTTGAATATTGCATACTGGTCTGGGTGCCCTCATTTTAAGAAGGTTGTAGATTTGCTGTAAAGAAAGGCAATAAGATTGGTGATGCTGATGGGGAGGGACAAATGGGATCTTATCATAAAACACATCAGTTCTGCAAATTGCAGCTTCTAGAGACTAGGCACCTGCACTTGCTAAGACTATGCGTATGATATGGCATAAATTCAAATCGAGGAAAGATGTTTGCAGAATAGATATGCAGAAGTTTGCCTTCAGCCAGCAAGCAGGTGGTCGATTGTTGGAACAACTTCCACCTGTTGATGTGAAAGTGGGTAGTTTGAATAAATTCAAGAAAGAACTAGACAGATTCTTAGGGGGGGAAGAATAGGTGAAGTGGGAAGCGGGTTTTTTTTTATTTGCTGATTATATATAGGCTTGCTTTCATGCATCATTGATTGAAACACAAGAAATCTTGTCTGCCATCATATACTTATATTTTTCAGAAAAGCTTTTATATTGTTACACATAAAAGATTGCTGCACAAATTGGAGCAGTATGGCATTTACAAAAAGTTACTGCTATAGATAAATGGATGGCCGAGTCGTAGAAGTCACAGTTGTTATCAGTGAGCATTGCTCTTCTTGGATTAATGTTTAGTGGAGTCTTCAAGGTTCAGTTCTGGGCCCATTGCCATTTTCAATATTTATTAATGATACTAATGATGACACATCAGGCTTAATGTCTAAGTTCGTTATATGGCAATACAGTTCCTGGACTGGTGCAATAAAAAAGGACACAAAGTGAAGGAGCTGAAAATTGGTTGTATTTTTATTCAAAGTAATCGCCACCTGATTGAATGATCTTATAACAAAGTTTCTGAAAAAAGTCACATTTTCATGAAACAGATGCCACTGAAGATAAAAAAAAAAAAAAAAAACTGGACATCCTTCATTGCTAAGAGGAGCAGCAGTGCGTAGCATACGCTTCTTGATTAGACCAGGGTTCGAGCCTGTGACCACCAAATACGGAAAGGTCAGGGAATGACCACCGCATACCCCCGGAGCAATATGGCCTTAACTGCTAATGCTCCTAAAAACCAAATAATAAACAAACATAAATTGCTAAGAGAAGAAAAACTTGAACTGCTAGTTAAAGTTTTTCTTGCTATCATCCAAAAAAAAAAAAAAAAAAAAAAATCACTAAGACTTGCATTGCAAAAGCTGCCCTATTCAAATAATACACAAACTTAAAGAACTCATTAAAAAAAAAAAAAAAGAAAGAAAGAAAGACTTACGGTCACTGATTTTGCACCTTTATTGATTTGGATGGAAATGGCATTCTAGACTGTGTTTCCTTCGGTGACGAAGCTTTGTCCCACTTCAGTGACGAAGCTTTGTTCCACTTCAGTGGTTGCATAAATAGTCAAAACAGCAAGATATGTAGAAATGAAAATCCTCATGTTTTTCATGGAAAAACATGAGGATTTTCATTTCTACATATCTTTCCATGTTAATAACCTCAAAAGATTGGGGTATAGTGTGTGCTACTTCACATCACCAATTGGATTTCTCTTCTTTGTAAACACAGTTGGTGGAAACATCTATCAGGATTTAATATATCAGTTTATTGTGCTACTTGACAATGACAAACGTTTTTATTGTTGGTTTTGGAAAGATGGGACAACTTGTCACATGCCCAATGAGAATGGCAATGCTGTGAGAGATTTTCAGTGAACATCTTATTTCAAAAATATTTATGGCCACTAGATCCCTATATTTAATGTTGTCTGATTATTTGTAGGTCCTGTTGAAAGGCAAAGTATATGAAAATAATCCCGACACACAGAAGGCCAAATATATAGAATAAAATTGTGAACTTAAGACATAACTAGGGATAAACAGATGCATTCCTGCTGAGAAAAAACTTCTAAACCACTGACTTATGTGTACACATGCTATTACTGGAGTTTGATACTGCCTACTTATTTGAATCTCAACAGTTACTGATGTTTAAAGTTCACTGAATTTTCTAATAGCACAAGAACATAGCAACAAAGAAAATGATACATGTGATAAAAATAATTTAGAATTAAATATTGCTTAGTTTCACACACACACGGCTATTTGTCTGTGTGGTGGGATGCCATACTTCAAATTGTGTTTGCATTGGTTCAGATCTGGATAGCCTTCTCTAGAATAATAATCATTTATAGTATTTTTAGATCTAGAACATGACTGATGTACTTAGGGTTACCAAAATTCATCTCACCTGATCTACAATTTGATCCTCAATATCAGTTCCATTAGCATTTTAGACTACCATCAAATTTAGTTATCAAAAATGGAAGAATGTCCATGACAAACCTCAGGAACCAGATATATAATTTAAGTAAATTGCAGAGTTAAATTAAATTAAAAATAAGTTAGCAGAGTGGGTAAACAGAGGGATGGGTGAGGGGGTGATTTAGACTGGTGCCCCTTGAGCAATTCTATGAAAAGCATATTAATGACACCAGAAACCAACAACAGCAATGTGAGCATATGAAACAAAAATCAATTAAAACATTAGCATTAGTAGAGACATATGATGCAAGAAAGCAAGCTTATACAGCATCAGCCAAAAAAAAAAAAAAAAAAAAAAAAAACCCTTTCCCATTTCACCCATCCATTTGCTCCAAATGTTTGTCTAGTTCTGCCTTGAATTTATTTAAGTTGTCAACTTCCACAACAACAGATGGAAGTTTGTTCCAGCAATCAACTGCTCACTGGCTAAAGGTAAACTTCCGCACATCTATTCTACAGCTGTCTTTCATCAATTTGAATTTATGTCCCATAAGATGATTTATCTGGGCAAGAGAAAGAATCCCATCCACATAGTGACCACGAGTCCCATCTCATCGCAACATCATAAAACAACAGCAGTCAGGAGCCTTGTGGCTTTCCAACAAGATGGGCCTTGATAGTTGCTCTCTTTTAATTTATTTTTTGTTTCATATATTATTCACAACGTTGTAATTATTTTTTAGTATCAATAATGTGATATTTCACAATGTTTGATTTGGCAATGCTCAAGGAGTGCTGGTTGAAATTTATTTGTAACTGGGTGTACATTTGCCATTATTGATCTTTTCATTTTATATATTCTAAATCAGTACATATTCCTTCTGCAATATCCTTATTCTTAATTTATTTCTCTCTCCCCTCATCTCTATTTTCACTGCAAGTACTGATTTTCACTGTACTTGCAAAGCTTACCTTACCCACTCTGTTAATGTGTTTAGGTAACATTAGTTTGGTTATGCTTTGTGATCACCGATGCTTGTCTTTCTTTATTTGTTATTCTTCATTATGCTTCAATTAAATTTAATTGAAGGCATAATGAATATAAATTTAGACAGGTCTAGTACACTGACATAGCTCACTGGCTAAAAGAAAACCTCCTGCAATCGAATCTAAACCCCTGTAATTTGAATTTGACTCCTAGTTCTGGAATTCTTTATAATAGTGAGAATTCCACCTTCGTTCATTTTACTAATCCTTCTCAGAAACCTCAATCAGGTCACCCCCGAGGTGCCTGATTGCCAAGTTCTGTAACCCACATAATCAGATTCTTTCCTCATACAACCATCCTTCTAACAAGCTCACCATTTGAGCTATCTGTCTTTGCACCCTTTAAAGAGGCTCAATGTTTTTTTCTTTTTCAGATGAGGTCTTCATACTTGAACAATACTCCAAATGTGTTCTAACAATTGCCTTATACAGTGGGATTGTGACCTCCCTATCTCTACAGGATAATGTTTGATAAACCATCAATAGGACACCACAGGCTTTCTTGACTGCCTGTTTACACAGTTCAGGAAATATTTGCCCATATCATAACTCCCAGATCCCTTTCTTCCCCCTGTTTTTAATTCAACCCTATCAAATGTATAATATATTTTGAGGTTGTTATTCCCTATGTATGTAAGAACATGTATTTTGTTGCATTAAACTTCCAGCTGCCACTTCCCTGACCATCTCTGAAGTCTGTTCAAGTCATCCTGAAGGAGTGCTGCTTGGCACTGATCATTAACGACTCTACCAATCTTTACGTCATCCGCAAATTTTGACATCACGACTTCTATCCCTTTGTCAATGTCATTTATGAAAATGAGAAACAACAGCAGTCCAAGAACTGATTCTTGAGGGACCTCACTCCCGACATTACACCAATATGACAAATATCCATTAATCACAACCCACTACCTATCTTCTGCCCTGCAGCCACAAAGCAATCCATTTTAGAATCTTACCAGTAATCTTAACATGTTCAAGACTATACATTGCATGGCGGGCCGAGTTAAATGCTTTGCTAAATCCAAATAAACTATGTAGAAATTGTTCCCTAGATCCAACTGATGAATAAGTGTGTCAAAATAGCCAACTAAGTTAGTTGAGCATGATTTACCCTTAACAAAGCCATGTTGTGTGTCCTTCAGAATGCCATATCTATCTAAACGTTGGATTTCACTCTTAATCATTGCCTCTAAGAATTTTCCTACCACTGAAGTCAGACTAACCGGTCTGGTCTAACAATGAAGTTGGTAGTTACCAACTTCACTGTTAGAACTGCTTTTATATATTGGCACTTCTCCAACCCAAAGGAATTTCCCCTGAGTCCAAAGATTTCCTCATAATTAACCTGAATGGCTCAATACACTCCCTAGCACTCTGTCAAAACAACAGGATATATGCCATCAACTCTGGGCGCCTTACTTGCCTTTATGCTCAAAAGTTTTCCTAATAAACAATCATCTGTAATTACGACATCACTAATTTCATATGGCTCAGTCTTACTCGCACAGCCTCTTCTCAGCACTACGAGTCTTTCTTCAGTAATGACCAATGAAAAGGACCTATTCAATTTGTCTACATCAGCTGGGTTATCTAAGACTTTCCCACACCCAGTCCCCAAGGGTCCAATCTGATTAGCTTTCTTCTTTGTTGCATATACACACATAGCATAGTCCTATCTTTGTTGTATTCACAACAAAGATAGGACTATGCTATGTGTGTGTGTGTGTGTGTGCGCGCAATTCTGCCCAGACACGACAAGGGTTATATGCTGAAAGTCTTGTGGATTAACTCAAGACTTGAGGGAATCTGCAAGGCTCTGGGGTAAGGAATTTTTACAGCATGCCCACATTTGTAGATAGAAGAAATCTATTTTGTAGAGATGGTATTAATTTGAACAAAGGTGGTACAAGGATTTTTGCCAGTATCATTGACGACATTCAGGGAAACTGCTAGTTAGGGGAGGGGAATTAGAGTAATTTATATCTGCGTTTATCTGATGATATGGTTATCAGCTGTTGTTGCCACAACAGCCAATGTTGAAGGTGTTCTGAGAGTAGCAAAGTTTCAAATGAGGGGGAAGATAAAGCTTGTAATACAAACCTAAATAATTTCAAGGAGTGTGTCAGGGTAGTAAACTATACAAGATTACTTAGTCTTAACTGTGTCTACGGTAATGTTTAGTCTCTGGCAAGGTTTATGAACTCTGGCTTGACAGGTTCTGGCACCTTCATGTGAGGAGTGTTGTCAATAAAATGGCTGAATTTGAACTCCTGGTTGGGACAACTAATGCTGACATAATAGAGCTAACAGAAACATGGTGCCACCCAAAAATTGGAGATGACAAGTTCCACTACTGTATGTATAATATATTTAGGAAAGATAGAAGGGGTGGGGGTTATGCTTCTTATCAAAAGCACCCAGAACACAAAAAGAGTTTTTTGCTGGGTCTGAAGTCATGTTTGCAATCATAGAATCTGTGTGGTACGAGTTAGTTGAAATCAAAGGTATAACAAGACTGGGAGTAATCTACAGAGCAGAAGATTGTGAAAAGTATGATGAGTCTCTACATGCAGATGGAATGGGCAAGCAAGTGCAAATGTGTTACTATGGAGACTTCAATCTGTCCCAGATTGACTGGAATAAGTGGGAGGGATCTTACCATTGAAAAAAAAAATTTTTTTAAACAAACTAGATTATTATTATTTCTACCAGCATGTTAGAGAAAGTACTAGCGGTGAGAATATTCTTAATCTCATCATTACTAATGAATCAGATAACAGTGCAGGGCTTAAAATACAGGACCCATTGTCAGGAAGTGATTATACAATCATCAGTTAGAAGATGAAGACAGATGTTGCAGTAGTTAACGGTGAAGGCATAGGTTTTAACTTTATAAGAGGGGATTTTGACAGTTTAAGGCTCTGCATGGCATCTATGAATTGGTTACATTGCTGAACGAGGGCAAATACATTTGAATTATGGAATACAGTCAATTCTGCAGTACACGTGTTCTTAAAAATCTCAGTGTTGTGGTATTTCATGCATTAAAAAACAACAGGGCTTATGAATTTAAAACAGTAAAAAAGATAAGAAATCAATAATGACAAACACGGGTTGCACAAATGAAACAAGTTTATGGAGAGAGAGATTCTGAAAATTTATTTCAGTTTTTTATATGATTGAAGATTTCATGGAGGGGGAAACACATTTCACCACAATAACGTAAAACTCACAGAATTCCAGCTATTGGTATTATTGCAAATGCAATAAGATCAAGTTTACTACATATTTATAACTAGATTGCACTAACAGAAAAGCCTAACAAACCAAGAACTGCAAATTGCTTTATGGTAGTGACCTCCAAGAAATGTGCTCCTCTGCTCCTGCTATCACACCTCACGAAATTTCTATTCGAACAGGAAAATGTAAGCTCCTGAAAACATGAGTTGGCCTACAATATCATGTGTTATCTTGTGAATACAGTGAATGGCAACAGTGTATCTCCGAACAATACAACTACAGTAAATGGGAAATATAGCTTTCACACATTTGACGTTTGACATTTTTTAAGCTTCGTAAACTTGTATGTATTGCCACGCAGGCTGCTACATTCAGCTTGGTGCCAGGTTTTGCGTTCACCTGGTGTATTACTTTGCACGTGAGCCAACACGAAAATAGTGTTATACTCACATTATATCCCAATATATCAGTCGTGTTGCAAAAATGCACATTACAGCAGAACTGACTGTACTTTTAAAGCAAAAAATCACAGAAGCCATGAACGCATACATACCATTAAGAAAATATTGCTGGAGGATGCAAAATGGATGACTGCGAAGATGGCTAGCCAAATAGAGCAGAAAAAGGTAGTATGAGATAGTTACAGAGCAATAAAAAGTACTGAAGCCTACAACAGGTAGAAGTTGATCTGTAATAGTACTACAAATAAGGTTAGGGAGGTCAAGTATTCTAGAATTAGGGGCCAAAAATTCAAATTATGGGGGATGAGGTTCAGATTAGGTTGTATCAAGTTTTCTTTTAGCCAGTGAGTTGTTGGTTGTTGGAAAAGTTGAGGCTGACAGTTTAAATAAATTCAAAGTTCAACTGGATAGTTACCAACATGAGGAGGGACGCATTTAATTTGTATTTTCTTATCTACTTTTTCTTTCTTTTTTTTTTTTCTGTTAGTGCAGCAAAAGTCTGTGGCTTTCTTGCACTATATGGCAAATACTAAATAAAATACTATTACTATGACTAATTTCGATGTGTGTGTATGTAAACCAGTGGCTGGCAACCTTTTTCTACAGTCAGTCATATCTTGCTTTTTGAATTTTCTTTGATGGATAATAACAGTCGATTGGTAATGAAAACTACAGTGTAGATATTGTAGATTATGTAGAATGTAATTAATAAAGAAAAAATCATTCACAAATCTTTTATTTGACTGATGATATATTAAGGAATCCTTATGTGCTGTGATGTAACAACTAGATCGTAGGTATAGCGTAGCTCAATTATCAGCACTCACCTCATAGTAATCCGCTTAGTTTGATGAAACTTACAACAGATACATAGTAGTTATAAAACTTTTAAATTCCGATTAGTAGCTATTCGTAACTTAAAGTAATTATGAATTTTAAAAATTAAAAAATTACTAAATTATGAGCTTTAAAAATGTTAAAATTTGCCTAAGAAAGGAAAGTGCACATTCCATTCTATAGTTGTCTTATTAAAATCATGTATTAAAATAAAAGTGAGATAAAAGCTAATAGCTGCGCACGAGCAACTTTCGAAACCATCCTCGGTTAGCTATAGTGGGAAGAGAAGAACACATGAAGTAGTATGTTATATACTGGTTAAGTTCTCAAAATGCATTTCAGTGCATGTGGAAACTTTATACATGCTAAATTCCAGATAGGGGAGAAGTTGATTGGAACCTTCATGTTTAATATGTTGAACGATGTGTGGCGCTTAAACCACTCAATGACGAGAGCCTCATTTTGAAGAATTTTATAACTGGAATTCAATTAAACTACTGTAATAGCCGAATCGATGAGTGGGTTATGATTATGAGATTGAACATGTTGTGTTAATTCTGTACCAGATAAATTAGATTTGAAGCTATTAAAGTGGTAGTAGGCACGTGTGTTAGAAATTTTTGAAGTCCCAAATTTAGCTGTTGTACTACCAACATAACATGCTTGACAATCTGATTGACATCTAATCAAATATATAATGTTATTATAATCCTGTGTCGCATACTCGTATGTTGTCCTGTATGAATTAAATTTAGAACCTAATTATCAATTTTTTAAAATTCATAATTAGGTTCTATTACTTTCAGTATTACTTTTAATTGATTTGAATTTTTTTTTTTTTTTTTTTTTTTTTGAAATTCATGGTGCAATTCTTTGAATTTAGTTACCCATAAAGCTGAGTTTTAACTATTGATTCCATCTGCAAATTGTCAATTCCCAAAAATTCAAAATATTGAAGTGTATGTGGGACACCCATTTCATTGATTTCCTTGGATATTACGAATGAAATCATTGGACTATGTAATTTTAAATTTTGGGATCTTTTTTTTTTTCAAATTCTATTTTTATGTAACCAATATAACTGTTCAAAATATCCAAGTCCAAATTTTCAGTTAGTTTATCTCCATTATATACATGTGTTCTCACTGATGAGAAGTACAGTTCGACCGTCACTAATCTGGCAGTGTTGGGACCTGTGGGGTGCCAAACAGTTTACCAAACAGCTAACCACCTCATCCTACCTTTAACACATTGACTGCCAAGCTAGTTTAAGAAAAACATTCCCCAGGGACCAAAAAATATTTGATAAGTAAATTGCAAATTATTTGATTAGTAATTCTAAAATAAATATTGTAATGTCAATAGTGTTGTTTTTTTCATTTAAATATCAAAAAAAAAGGGGGTCTTTCTTTATGTTGCATATATGTGGCCGACGTGGCCCAGTAGGTTACTTTATTTCTTGAGAAGCCATGTGAAGCTATTACAGCATACATATGAAAGTCGTTTGTGATTAGTTTATTGCAAGCGCTGCAATAAAACTAATTGCAATAAAATAAACTCTCAAACGTTGCAATAAGTTTGTCAGTATTGTTAGAGATTTTGTGAAAACAAGTTTGTTAGCGCACTGTATTATCCATCATATTGTGTTGTGTTTTTTGGCAAGTTTGTTGTAAAAAAAAAAAAAAAAAATATCTAAAAAGGAATGGCTAAAAAAAAATTATTAAAATAAGAGGAACTGAGAGAAATTGCTGTAATTTACAATTAAGCAGTTAAACTTCTTACAGACACACTGCTGTCGAGTTTTTCAGAGGTTCAACTTTATTATCTGTTATGGACGATGTACGCTATTTGCACTTTACACCATGAGAGGCACTTCCTTTATGCATTGGAACCATGGCTGGGGCTAAATGTGAGCAGGTTATAATAATAAATGCAGAAAAACAAGTGGGAATGGCTTGCCAGTGTTTACTGGTTCGTGCCAACAGCTGATGCTGCAAACAATGCCACCAAAGCAGTAGTGGCGGTCATTGCGCTGACACAGGAAATTTCAAATTACACTCGCTGAAATTATGTCTGAATTAGTGATGGAACCGGATTAGTGATGGTCAACCTGTACTTAAATTTTAAAGTTTTGATATCGTTTTCAAATAAAATAAGTTTCCTACAAAAAATTTTCCATTCTCTCTGTACATTTTTAAAATAATGAACTCATTACTCTGAACATGTAAATTAAAATCATTAAAATGATTCATATTATCAGTTATCATTCCAAGTTCAGCAATTTTTTCCAATTTCATTGATACAGGCTATAAATCTATTTAAAATTTTGCCTCTACTCAGTCAACAGAATTCTGAATGTTACAATAAGTCATCACACATTCAGACAATTTAAACTGCCTATGTGTAAAGCTGACTTTGCTACAATTATATTTATGATCTTCACTACAACACTCATAACTTCATTTAGTTGCTATGCAGGTACTTTAGCAGACAAACTTTCTTCATGAATTGCACAATGACAAGATAAAATCATGCGGCCAATTTCATTTTCTAATAGCTTTATAAAGTCAATATTTTTTCCAAACATGGCTGGAACACCGTCTGTAGTTACAGAAAATAGTTTTCTCTTTAAATCCAATTTTCTTTCAACACCAAAATTTACAAATACCATTAATTTGTATTTGTTCAAAATGTCAGATCCCTTGGTATTATATAGCATCGATGTTAATATGCACAATTCCTCACGAATTTGTTGTGAACTAATATGACCATAACAAGCAACGATTACCAGTGGAGTGATATTATTAATATCTATACTTTCATCAGGAGCAATACTAATAACTTTTCATATATATCATCTAATAACTAATAACTTTTCATATATATCTTTTCATATATTTCATATATATCATACCATGAATGGATGATGGCATTTATTTAGTTCTATTTAATATATCGTCTTTGTTGTTAAAATCATTAAAAAGTTCTTCAGCACAATCCATAAAAGTGTTCTTTGGGTATCACCATCCGTAAAAAGTTCTGTGTTTTTCTGTAAAAAAGCAGCAACAAGGCTTGCTTTTGTTGAATTCTTTGTCTAACATATTTCTGCAAACTTCCTTTTTGTTTTACATAATCCAAAACAACATTTTAGGTATTTAATTTTCCTTCTGCACTTAATTTCATCAGTGAAGTAATGTGCTTCATGGAATAATGATGCTCCACACTGAATGTGCGACCAGTTATGCCTTTGCTGCACAAAGTACATACAACTCTGTCTATAATTTGAACACATCCATATTTTTCTTCTCACATAGATTTAAACTGCCTAGCTTTCTTAGACATAGTCAAATTAAATTTTACATCACATAAATATATAATTTAATTACTTATAAAAGTATTACTTAATTAAATTTTCAATAAATGCTCAAATTATTACAATCAACCTGTACTGACTGCTAGATGCCTGGCTAACTACAATGATTGATGTCCTCTCCTCTCTACTAAAACTTTTCAACCAAATTTTTGTCACAGATTACTTTCTTATTTCCTGGCATCATTCTATAGTTCTACCCATTCCAAAGCCAGGAAAAAACCAATCAGACCTGCATAATTATAGACCAATCTCAGTTACTAACTGCTTGGGTAAGACTCTGGAAAAAACGATACTGTTGCCTCACCAGGTATCTGGAAACTCAGACTACCATGAACAAAGTTCAGTTGGTTTTCGTAAAAACAGATCCACCCTAGACCTTATGATAAAGGGTGAAGCAAAAGTCATTCATATGATAAAGGCTGAAGAAAGTCATTCATAAAGAATGAACATCTGGTCATTGTAAGCTTAGATATAGAGAAAGCCTTTGAAACCACATGGCATCAACAGGGTGGCCATATTTTGAAAATTGGTAAGCAGGACACAACTTGAAACGAAATGTGTAGCGGTATAGCATTTTTTCCCTTCAAAAAGTAAAAGAAAAATATAAAATTACAATTAAAATACATTTTTTTTTTTATCAATCGACCATAGTATTTATTTGTTATGTGATTGTTGTTAATATGTATTTGTCCTATATAAACTATAATATTATTTATAACAGTTATTTTCAAAATAGCGAGGAAGACTACTTTTGGTTAATATATTTTTCTTTAATTAATATGTTTATCTTTAGATTTCGCTAGTTTTAAAATTTCTTCTCCTTCTGAAGATTTTAAAAAGTTTTTAAATTCTGAACAGGCCGTGTTATAGTTTTCTTTCACCATAAGTTTGGCTTTTAAATTTTCTAATAAAACACAGTTTCTCTCTCTCCACCAAGCAGTTTTCATTAAGCCGAAAACTCTTTCTGTTGAAGCATTTGAATGTGGAATGCTTACTATGGAGCTTACAATTTGAGACAAATTATTTGCCTCCAGAAATTTTGAGAAAAATTGCACCCATTTTTTATCAACACACATTTTCTTTTCTTCATTACTCAGTGGCGAACAAAATGCCTTTAGATTAAAATTTCTTCAAAAAGCAAATCTAATTTAACATTTTTGATGTTGAATATTTCTACTAATTTTTCAATTGCACAAATGTTGGTGGAAAAAAATATTTCTCAATTCTCGTTTTTCTCTTGTTATTAGAATTTTTAACACATCCGTTCGATTCCAATAAGAATTAATTAAAAATACTGTATGTAAAATCAATAAATTAACAGTTTTTCCTCTTATTGGGATAATTGATGGTATTATCAGAACTTAAAGTTCTAAATCGGGAAAATCCCGGCCATATCAGGATGGTTGGCTACCCTGGCATCATGGCATCCTTAATGACCTACTTGTCTTAGGATTGAGAGGACATTTACCACCACTAATTCTGAGCTTTCTTGAAGATTGAACCTTTCAGGTCCATTATCAAAGTGTATTCTCAAGAAACTCCATGTAGGAGGAAGGTGTATCACAAGGATCAGTCCTGAGTGCCATACTCTTCACAGCTAAAATACACACTCTAACAGCAACCATCCCAAATTCTGTAGAAACTTATCTTCATGCCGATGATTTCATTATATCCAGTCACTCTCAAAATATGTATTCCACTGAAAAGAAACTGTCAATAAATAAAATATAATCATGGATGTTACAAAATGGTTACCAACTGTCCCCTCAGGAAACTTTTGCTATACACTTCTGTAAGAAGCAAAAAATGCACCCTGGCCATGAATTGCATTTGAGAATCATGTTATACCAGTAAATGATAACATCAGATGCCTAGGTTTAATATTAGATAAAAAATTAAACTTCCTAAGACACATACAGCATATACAAACTATTTGTCTGAAGAAAATGAATATCCTTAGTGTTCTCTGCGATGTCATGAGTAGTTGACCTATACTCTCTTCTTCATCTGTATCAAATCATAATCTGATCTCAACTAGACTATGGGTTTTTTTTTTTTTTTTTTTTAGTTTTTAGGAGCATTAGCAGCTAAGGCCATATTGCTCCAGGGATATGCGGTGGTCATTCCCTGACCTTTCCGCATTCTCTGTATTTGGTGGTCACGGGCTCGAACCCCAGTCTAATCAAGAAGCGTGTGCTACGCACTGCTGCTCCTGCCCACCTGGCTACAGAGGCGCCGCCTAGACTATGGTGCACCTGTATATGACTGAACTCGAAAATCAGCATTAGTGTCTCAATGCCATTCAACACAATGCCCTTAGAATAGCTTTAAGTGCCTTCTGAATGTCACCAGTCCATACATCAATGCACAAGAACCTCCATTATCCTTTTGGGGACAGATGCTGCTGATTACATCTGCATTGAAACTTCGGAGTTTTCCCTCACATCCTATCTAGTCTTATCTTTTTAACTCATTTTTTATGAACTGCGACAGGAATAAACCAAATATAAACAAACCCATTGGAATCAGATAGAAGAGTGTAATGCAGAATTGGAATGTCCCACTAGACAATATCCACCCGGACACTGAAAAAAAAAAAAAAACTGGAGCCTCCATGGTCCAAATTCAAACCATTATGTGATGACTTTTTTTAGAATGGGGAAAACAAGCACTGGATAATCAAAATATACAGCAACTACATCAGCTCAAACAACAGCAAATGCGCATTCTCTGCAAATATATACTGATGGATCTAAATGTAATACATGTGTAGTTGCTGCAGTAGTTCTTCTAACTTGTATCTCCAAAACTCTTTCCCCCTAGTTGCAGTATTTACACCGGCCGAACTTCATGCAATCAAAATGGCTATTGAACATGTCAGCATCATGCCTAATCAAGAGATAACAATCTATACTGATTCCCTAAGTGCAGTAATTTCTTTACAACACAAATATCCTTACTCTCATCCTATTTTGAAAGAACTCAGAGCACAGTTGATAAATTTCACAAAATACAACACAGTGGTAAGATTCTGCTGAAATCCAGGAAAAGCGAGAAGGCTGCTAAAAATCCACTCAACCCCATGTCTTCACTTGCCTTAGTTCCTTATATGGACTATGACTTTTGGTTCATCCCACAGTGCCAGTTCTGCTTACCAAAAGTGGCCCACTGGGCACTCACATTCTTTCGTCCAGGCTCCGAGTCAAACAAGCTGGACTTCTCACCCATTTAAAGTTTGAGAATAGGTTGAGATCGTTTCGGCCCCAACCCATTATAAAACAGGCATGTATTGAACAACGAGCATCAGTATGGCAGCAATAAACCCATAATAAGCTCTTCCAAATAAAGAAAATGCCAAAATACTGGAAACCTAGTTCACTGTTAAAAAGATGAGAAGAGGTTGTCCTTGTAAGGACACAAATTGGACATATCCATCTCATCCACTTTCACTGATAGGCGAGGATCCTCCTCACTGTCCTCATTGTCCTGCCCCATCAACAGTAAAGCATGTCCTTCTTGACTGTCTCCACAATCAAGCTGCTCAATTGGCAAGTTTTAAATCTCCTATATTCCAGAATAATTCATTAGAGATGAATCTCATTCTCAGTGATGAAGCCAATCCATCCAATCTATTTAATTTTCTAAAGCAGATTCATCTATATGAACTTTACATGATCAGAAAAATATTATCACATTTACATAATTACTATGACAGGCACATTTTGGCCTTAGTTGCCCCTGTGCCATAAAACTCCCATTAAAACTAACCAAACCAACCAGCATAGAGTACATGGATACATCAACTCAGAGGTTACATGCATACGCATCAATACATCAACAATCAGGAATGTAATATGCCATCATATACTACAACCATGCTTACAAGGTGCTCGAATTGAAATTGTATTGTGGATTTAAAATTTTTTTTAAATGAATTAAAATGTTTGGCTATGGGTCAACCAAATCATGCTGGCAGGTCACCTTCTGAACCACAGATCATAGTTTGCTGACCACTGGTGTAATTAACAGGAGAAATGGGTATTTATTTTACTGAACTTTCTTAAAATAATGTTCTTCTTGTATACCAACTATTGTTTTATTTTTTGTTTTAATTTTAGAAAGTTCCAGGAATGAAACGTTATGTAAAAACTTAAAACAGAGCTTATATTATTTGCTTTTGCCCTCTTCTTTCCTCATGTAAGATTTACAAGAAGCCATTCTCTTCTGTCACAACTGAAAGCATTTCCAATTGAGATAAAGAAATCTTTGTCAATAACTCTTGGGAGAGAGTGAGACAGTGGTAAGCTTCAAACATTTCTTCCGAATTTCAAAATCTTGTTGCTGCCTCTGTTCCCAAAAGAACCCTGTACCATTCTTTGCAAAGATGGTAATAAGACTCATAATGCGAGCATAATTTGGAATGAACTTTCTATAAAAAGTTCAACATTATCAAAAATCTATGTACTTCTCTGACATTGAAAGGGGGTTTGGAATTTCTCCCTGTTTCTTGAAGTTGGACATATCCCATCATTATGTACAATATTTTGAAGAAAGTTAATTTGTCTAAAATTTGCATTTGGAGTCCTTCAAAAATAGGTGCAATCTTGCTAACTTACTTAAGTCAGTCCTTAAAAAGCTTTTATGATATTCATAAACTGTCAGAATATATAGTATAATGGAATCTAGTTAAGAGTCCATTGTATAGGTATTCTTTAGTGTTCCTATCTATTAGCATAGTAGCAGGAAGATGGACGATGAAGAGAGAGGTAGAAGTAGTTAAAGATAAAGAATGGGTTATAATTTCAGAAAAGGAAATTACGAACGCTTAAGATACTAACATGACCTCTATTAACTGGGACAATATCTTACAGAGAGCAAACACGATTGAATTATGGTATACCTTTAAAACATTAATCACAAAAGCCTTGAATGCATATATACCATTAAAAAAATACTCCACAAGTAGGAGGATTCCAAATTGATGAATAATGAAGTTGCCAGATTACTTGAGCAGAAAAAAAGATGACATGGAAAAGTTAGAGAGCAATAAAAAGTACTGAAGCCTATAACAGCTACAAATTGATCTATAATAGGGCCACAGAAAAGGTTAAGCTGGCAAAGGTAGATTATGAGAAATGAGAAATTGCTGGCAAAGAGAGCAAAGATGGGGGGGGAGGAATTCTTCACATATATAAATGCAACCAGATTGAACCCTTATGTAATGGACATGGGTTAGTATTAGATACCCCAGCTGAGGTTGCAGATAAACTCAACAGTTACTTTGCATTGATATTTACAGGAAAAAAACCCTATACATCATTGAGAAATTATGAGAGAGTGAAGCTGAAAAAAAATGCAATTAATGATGTTGAAATTTCACATGTTTATTTAATGAAAAAACTTTTGAGCCTACAAGCCAGTAAGACTCCTGGGGTTGGTGGCATATATCCTATAATCTTAAGGGAGGTGGCAAGTGAGTGGATCCAATGGGACTAATTATGAGAGCATCACTGGACTCTGGAGCGATTCTGTTGGATTGGAATAGTGCCAATGTATCTGCAATACATAATGGGGTTTTTTAAGAGTGAAGTGGGAAATTACCAGCCGGTCAGTCTAATTCAGTAGTGGAAAATCATGGAGACTATGATCAAGGGTGGAATTCAGGATCACTTTGATAGAAATGGAATTCTGAAGCATACTCAGCATGGTTTTGTAAAGGGAAAATTATGTTTAACTAATTTGGTTAGCTATTTTGACAGGATCACTCAAGAGCTGGACTTAGGGAATAATTTCGATTGTTTATTTGGATTTCAGCAAAGCATTTGACTCAGTCCCACACGAGCGGTACTTTATAAGCTGGAACAAGTCGGAATCACGAAGAAAATCCTTAGATGGATAACTGGATGGCTTCAGGGCAGGAGGCAGAGGGTTGTGATAAATGGTTATTCCTCAGATTGGATTGATGTAAGAAGTGGGGTTCCCCAAGGATCAGTATCAGGACCACTGCTGTTTTTGATATTCATAAATGACATTGATGAAGGAATAAAACATGATGTCTAAATTTGCAGATGATGTTAAAATTAGTAGAGTAGTTAATGATTGCCGCCAAGCAGAACTTTTTCAGAATGACATAGATGGATTTCAGGCAAGGTCAGAAAAATGGCAACTATGCTTTAATCCAGCAAAGTGTAAGGTATGGCACCTGGGGAAGAGTAACCCCAAAATAACTTATACACTTGGTGAAGATGAACTAAAGCCCGTAGTGGAGGAAAGGGATTTGGGTATTAAGATACGGTCAAATATGAAGTTCTCCGAGCATTGCTGGTAGCAAGGAGGGCCCATGGTGTCCTATCGATGATTTATCGAACAATTGTTAGTAAAGATAAGGACATAATCCCATTATATAAAGCTATTGTTAGACAACACTTGCAATACTGTGTTGAAGTATTGAGACCATTGTGCTTCTTGAAAGGGTACAAAGATGGGTAACTCGCCTGGTGAGATCAGCAAAAGGGTGTCCATATGAGGAAAGACTTCGAATATGTGGGTTGCAGAGCTTGGAAACTAGGCACCTTAGAGGAGACTTGATTGAGGTGCTTAAGGTTGTGAGAGGCATAAGCAAAATGAATGAGGACGAAATTTTCAAGGTTATAAATGGTTCTAGAACAAGAGGCCATAATTTCAAGTTACGGGGGTGGGGGCGATATTTAGACTGGATGGCAGGAAGTTTTATTTTATCCAGCGAGTTGTAAATTACTGGAATAAGTTACCTACATGGGTGGTGGTGGAGGCTGACAGTTTGGGAAAATTCAAAGGTCAGCTAGATAATTACCCACAGGAGGAGGGAAACACATAGTTGTTTCCTTTTATCTTATTAATTACAATAGAATGTCGGTTATCCGAAAGTCAGTTATCCAGAATAATCTGAAAGGCCAATTTTCTTCTTATTTTTTTTTTATTAGCATTAGCATTAGTAGAGGCATTTGATGCAAGAAAGCAAGCTTATGCAGCATCAGCCAAAAAAAAAAAAAAAAAAAAAAAACCCACTTCCACTTCACCCCTCTGTTCGTTCAAAATACCTGTCCAGCTGAGCCTTAAACTTATTTAGGCTATCAACCTCCACCACAAGGGATGGAAGTCTGTTCCACCAACCAACCACCCGCTGGCTAAAGGCAAATTTCCGCACGTCTATCCTACATCTGTCTTTCCTCAATTTGAATTTATGCCCTCTCAGGTGATTCTTCTGAGCTAGAGGAAGAATCCCATCAGCATTGAGCATGCTTAAACCATTCAAGGCTTTATACACCTCTATCAGATCACCTCGCTGGTGCCTAGTCTCCAGAAACTGTAATTTGCAAAACTTAAGCCTTTCTTCGTAAGAGCACCCCTTTGTTCCATTCACTAATCTTGTTGCCCTTCTCTGTACTCGTTCCAGCAGCTCTACATCCTTCTTGAAATGAGGCCTCCAGACCTGTATACAGTACTCTAGGTGTGGCCTGACCATCGCCTTATACAATGGAATAATCACCTCCTTATCCCTGCTGGAAAAATTCCTGTATATCATTGACAATACTCCATGAGCTACTCTTGCAGCCCTTCTGCACTGCTCAGAGAACTTCATATCTGCCTGCACAACCACCCCCAAGTCCCTTTCATTCTCTACCACTGTCAGTGTAGTACCACAGAGTTGATACGTTGCTCTGGGGTTGCTGTTTCCCACGTGTAGTACTTTACATTTATCAATGTTAAACTTCATTTGCCACCTCTCAGCCCATCTGCTCAACCTTTCCAGATCCTGTTGCAGCAGCAGCATAGTGTCAGTAGTGTCCTTGACAACCCTGCCAACCTTTGTATCGTCTGCAAACTTGGACATTAAGCCCGATATACCATCATCAATATCATTTATAAATACAGAAAACAATAATGGACCCAACACTGAGCCCTGAGGGACTCCACTAATAACATCAGTCCACGATGAGCAGTGTCCATTGATTACCACTCTCTGTCTTCTCCCCCTCAACCACCCCTTTTATCCATAGTAGCAATTTGCCTCCAATGTCACACTGCTCCAATTTGTGTAGCAGTCTTCCATGTGCAACAGTATCAAAAGCCTTTCTAAGATCCAAGTATATAATATCAAAGTTATTCCCTGCATCCAGTTCTTTTGTGACTGCATCATAGTATCCAATGAAGTTGGTCAGGCAAGACTTCCCCTTAACAAAACCATGCTGTGTCTGAGCTATAACTGAAGTCTTGTCTAAATGATCCTGCAGTGCTTCTTTAACCAGTGCCTCCATTAATTTTCCTGGAACAGAAGTTAAGCTCACAGGTCTATAATTACTTGTGTCAGCCTTTGATCCTCCTTTGTGAATTTGGGTCACATTTGCACATTTCCAGTCTTTTAATGATATTTTTTTAATGATATTTTAATAAAAATATTAATGATAGTATTTGAGACAAATGTTTATTATGCTACATGAGTATTTGTCTGTTTTTTTTTTTTTTTTTATGTCGTGTATCTATTGAAATGTTGGATTAGGACTAATGGGTTTTCTTCGAAACCATGAATATCCATGAATGAGAGTTTAATCATTCGCATCCGTGAACCAAATTTTCCACGACATATTTTGTTTACTTTAGGTCCAGATTCAGTAAGAATACTGTACAGTAATATCGACCCAAAACCGTGCAATTTATTATTGTTGTCAGTTTTTTACGGTAAAATGTCAACGAAAAGAAACAGTACTGAAATGGGCAGAAAATCGGGAGGAAGGAATGCCTCGATTAGCGCGATTAATTGGTTCTGCAAAAATGGCACGCTATGCAAAATCGTGCACTAATCGAACTTAATAATCAATACAAAATAGCCTAATTCGTTCCAAGACCTACAATATACCAATCAATATTTTTAAAAATACGTTTTTTTATGGCAATTTAATGTACAACAGTATAAAAGCAAAGGATAATTATGAATATTTGCAGTACAGTAATAAAAAGTTTATTGAAATTAAAAAATTACAATGTATAACTCACTTTATTTCATTGTAAAATATTTCAAAAGGCTGATTTGTGCACACTTTTCTTCCTTTCATCTTAAATTTGCTTGTATGGATACACATCTTTTTCAACGTTCTTGCAAATTTGCATACTGCACTCGATATCTGGGTCTGCATCCATGATTAGTTGTTTCAAATTTTCAGCTGTGCGAAATATCCCTTCAAGTTCTTTTAATGTCATCTTCTTTTCTTGAACATTTTTTTCCTCGCAAATTTTCGTTGTTCATCATTGTTCACATGCTCGTTGTTCATCAATATTAAGGAGGTCAGACTCACTTAATTGTTCTGAATGTGATTCCAGCAATTCGTGAACATCACTGTTGTCGATTTCATCAAAGCCTAGATCTCTTCCAACATTTGCTATTTCATCAATAACAATGTTGACATGAGTAAAACTACAGAAATCATTTGTGCAATGTGGCAAAATATGCTTCCAAATTGCTCTCATATTGCTGGATGTTACCTAAGACCATGACTCACGAATATTGTCTATTGCTTTCCTTATGTAATTTCTCCAAAATTCAACTAAAGAAACTGCACCATTTCCAGCTGTTGCTTCAATTGTTCGTGCAAATGAAGGCCTATTAATTTTAAGGCCTATTATGTTCTGCGTAAATAACAGGCCTTAAAAGTAATGATTATGCCTTGATCCATAGGCTGTAAAAGATTTGTAGTATTTGGAGGTAAAAAAATAACTTTCACGTTTTTACACAAATCAGAAAATGCTGGTGGTTGGCCCGGGGCATTGTCTAAAATTAATAAAATTTTGAATGCAAGATTATTTTCTTCACAGTAGGCCTTAACTTTCAGAAAAAAATAGCTGGTAAACCACTCTTCAAATAAAGCTTTCGTGACCCAAGCTTTTCTATTAGAGCAGAGTGCTTTATTAAAACCTTTACCGAAAGATCTGGGAGTTTCATTTCTATAGATAACCATGGATTTTAATTTCAAATCACCTTCTGCATTGCCTCCCAATAAAAGTGTTTTTCTATCTTTGGAAACTTTTTTTGCTAGAAAGGTATTATTTTTGGCATTCGCTTCCAAAAAAAGGCCCGTTTCATCAACATTAAATATTTGTTGATCTGCGTTGTTGATGACGGCGGCTACTACTGTCATCAACAATTTTCTTTAAAATTTCGGGATATTTCGTGGCTGCATCTTTATCTGCACTTGCTGCTTCTCCAGTCAATGCAACATTATGCAGTCCTGTTCTTTTCTTAAAACGTTCAAACCAGCCTTTACTGGCAGTGAATTTTCTTCCGTTTCCACTTCAATCACTTTTTGTTTTGAAGAACTTGCTTGAACATTTTCTTCAGTTACCACTCTACCCAAGTTTTCTATTGTTGACTTTTCCTTTAACATTGCAAAAATACTCAAGGCTTTTGTTTTTATGGTCATTGTGCAGATTGGCATTCTTTTTTGATTGCAGTCTTCTGTCCAAATAGCAAAAAGACATTCCATCTCAATCATCGTAACACTTCTATTTCTTGTGGTTTGTGTGCGTGCTGACGATGAAGCAAGCTTACTTTTTTCCTCATATGCACTGGCTTTACTTAAAACTGTCCAAACCATTGATTCAAGCATTCCAAGATGTCGAGAAATTTGTATTTTACTATCACCATCTTCAAATCATTTTATGACTTCAATTTTTTCATCTAATGTTATCACTTTTCTTTTCTTTTTACCAGAGGCACTATCAGATACACTTTTCCTTTTATCCACAGTTAATAATTACATAATATATAAAAAATTTAATAGAAATTAATGTAATTAATTAGTATGCACAGTAATTAATGGAGGGAGACACATGGGAGTCTGCACGTTAACGCGCAATGCAAGAACAACTGAAAGCAACTGATCAGCATGTACGTAATAAATGCGGTGTGGCTGGTGATGTCCTCCAGAATGCATAATGTTAGAAAATATTTCAATTGTTGTAATAATACACGTTTGAAATAATCAGTTTCTTTTTATTTTCTTCTGGTAGAAAAACAAACTAGCTTCCCACACTGTATCTTGTGTTCATTTTTGTTTATTTCTCGATAATGCTTCTCGATGGAGAAGGTATGATGTGACACGAAATAAACAGTAACTCCCTTTTGTGAACAGAGCCGTGTGCTCACTAAGAAAACAAGCAATGTGTTTCTATAATTGTCTCTAATGTTATGCATATTTTAGAAGTGTATTTACATTCGTAGCATCACCAGCTTCAGTTTCTTTAGGCCAGGCCAAAATACCGCGCTAATCAAAAATTGGTAGCTAAATATCAACCGCGCTAATTCGAGTCTGATGCCAATCGAGGGATTCCTGTATAATCAAATTGATATTATTAAGGAATTAGAGAGATTTAGCAGCAAAAAAAAAAAAAAAAAAAAAGTCACAAAAAACAATCAAACATTATTTTAAAAAATTACTTTAAAAAGTCTTTTTTATTTTATCTTAATACATTATAACAGAATTAAATGTAATTTTACCTTACATTTGATTATCCAGAAAATTCTGCTATCTGGAAAAGGTGTGATATTAATTATTCTAGATAACTGTCGCTCTCTACTGTATTATTATTATTTATTTTATTATTTTTTTTTTCTTATTATGTATTATTATTTATTTATTTTTTTTTTTTTGGCTGTTGCAGCATAAACCATAGGCTTCCTTGCACCATGTGGCCATTGCTAATACTAATACTGAAACATCTACTTACACTCATACAATTACCAAAAATACATAGGAGTGCTCATGTGGCATCTATTAGACTCAAACTAAACATTTAACCTCTTCTTAATGGTAGTAAATTAAAAATAAGAAAATATCACATTTCGAGATTATCCAGGGGGAAAGGTACAGGGAAGGATAAAATGTTACATATAAATTAACAGGGGGTGAAAATGGTAGTCTGTCAGGTGCCACAGGGTCACTATAGTTAAGGTTAGGATTATATACCAAGATTCAAACTTACTGGGCTCAATGCAGTGCAAACTGTCTTCACCTTTTTGATTATTTTTTCCATCTTCATTTTCTTTTAATTAGGATAAAATAAAAAAAATTTAAAAAGTCAGAATTATGTTTAATATAATAACACAATGAAAGTGAATTTAAATTTTTAATAAAAATTATTATTTGGCTTGAAATTTGCATTATTTTTTTTTTTATATAGAACTGGTCTATAAATTTATATTGTAAAGAGAAAAAAATGAGGTGAAAATAAACAGTGGACAACATTTCAAAGTCTGACAAAATTGAAAATATTCTTGCAAAAGTAGTCAAGCTCTGTTGTGCACAACCAAATTGTGAAATTCTAGTAAACGGGACTATGCTGAGACTACTCTTTTCAGTATTTTTATAGCTTTTCTCAAAAATAATCAAAACATCATTACTGATGAACTGAATATTCTAAAAGTCAAGACCATCAACAAATTAAGATACCAAATAAGTTTTTGCCAAAGCACTGAATAACCTATTAATATACAGGGAAATTTGATTATAATAAGATCAAAGGGCCAATGAATTACACTGTAGGCATTGATTTTCAATTCCAAAATTCATGGTGTTTTTGGTCTACTTTTAATGCTAATTATAAAAATCCAAACTTTATCAGTTTTATTTTTTGAAATCAGTATTGTTTTGTTAGATACACTTTCAATGTTTACGCAAAATGCATACTTCTTTTGTGACTGAAAGGTATAGATGTGCACAGATGTGTTTAGACATATTGTGACCTGCAATTCAGGCAGTATATAAACCCAAGAATGGTTTCTTCTACATTTAGTTGTTTTCTGGTGCAGTCACACTAATTAGTATCTGCTTCTAATGAGATTTTCAAGCAGATACTATCAACTCATGGTTGCGCAAACTATACAAATATATTTTGTTACATTTTCGGTATGCTGTGGTGAAACAAAGGATATAACATTTGTGAAACATGTATATGCCACATTTTAGAAATAAATTAGGTGGCCAAGTTAAAAGTTGGCCCCTCCCTCATAAGGTGTGCAAAATTGTAAATTGAAGAAACATTGTTCCAGGAAAAAAATAGCCTTTGATGTCAAGTGGACCAATCTGATTCATCCCCTTTCTTCTAGAGTTTACATAAGTAAAGAAGTCTTTACTGTTTTTCTTTGCATTGTTTGCCAAATATTTCTCGTAATCTGCCTTTGCTTACCTAATGTCCTTTGTGACTTGATTACAGAATATCTGATATCTACCATAGGCATCTGTGTTTCCTGATAATTTATATGCATCCCATGCATATTATTTCTCTGCCATGAGTCTCATATTAAGCCCATTTTGGAAAGACTGAATGATTAAGACACATTTTTAACACCTCATGTCTGTAGTTGCAGGTCAACATCAGAGGGATAGTTTTGTGGCAGTTTTGAAGGGTATCCCCAGGGCTGCTGCTAGCATTTGTGGCACCTGAGGCAAAACTTTGTAAAAGGCACCTAATTCATATTGTATCTTAACATCCATATACAGGGTGTCTCAAAAATATTGGTTGTGATTTGGCAGTTATTGGCGCATCGGCTTCTGTGGCCATATTGCACCTCCCAAGGTTTTTGCAGTACTTTGATCCAAGCCCGAGGCGGGAATCGAACCTGCGACCTTTGGGTTGCCGGGCAGGTACTTTACCCACTCGGCTAGCCCGGTCGGCTCAAAAATATTGGTACAAACATTTAGGGGAGGTAGGTAACATCTAAAGGAATGTGAATCGCATAGGAACCCATAACCGGAAACATAGTGAGAAAGTAGTAGCAGAGGCACAAGAAGCAGAAATGACACAAGACAGTAATTAGTGGCAAACATTTATTTGACATAATATTAACAATGGAGTACGAGATGGATGCATTTCACGATGTTACAACAGATGCATGCGTGACACCGACATAGCATGAATTGGCAGACATGGTCGAACACACCTGGAGTTTCTTTGACAGTAGCAGCAGTGCAAACGAGTCTCGCCACAAGATCCATTTCTGTCTCCACAGGTGATTCATACACGATAGATTTGAGGGCCCCCACAGAAAGAAATCAAGACTCGATAAATCAGGTTAGCGTGGGGGCCAGGCAACGGGTCCACCAAATGTTGCATCTCACATTTGCTGGAACATCGTCAAGTAACAATGGTAGAACTTGTTCAAGAAAGATCCGATATTTAGCAGAGTTCATGCGGGATGGTAACAGGTATGGGCCGACTTAGCAGTCACCGACCATATCCGCCCACACATTTATTGCGAAGCGATGTTGTGCCGCATGGGGGCACTCACCGTGTGGGCCCCTCTGCTAATCCATACACTAGGTGTATGTCTGCCAGCTCACAGTTCGTATATCGATGCATGCTCTTCGTGCGGCGACTACTGCTTGAATGAGTAAACCAGAAATTTTCCCTCTCGCGAACTGATGAACAGCGCCGTGTACCGACTTACGGTGACGTTTCCGGTTGTGAGTTCCTATGCAATTCACATTCCTTTAGATGTTACCTACCTCCCCCAAACGTTTGTACCAATATTTTTGAGACACCCTGTATATGCAGTAGCATGTCTAGCAATGCCTATTTTAGGCAGAGGCTATGGCAAGTGCCTCACTTGCACATCCCTAGTGCCAGCACTGGGTATGCCTTTTGCTATACCTTGTATATGGAGAACCTACAACCTCAGGAAAGTAATCAAAGACGCTACTAGGCTTTTCATACCAACGAAAAAATATTGTTCAAGACTTAGGCCAAAATGGATGTTAGATCAACTACTGAGACGAGGCAGAGAAGAAAAGTGCATGGAATGCATATAAATTATCAGGCGATCAGAAACCTATGGCAAATATAAATTAGTCTGTATTCAAATCACAAAGGAGGATAGGCAAGCTAAAGCATATTATGAGAAGACTTTGGCAAAGAAAAACAGCAGACTTCTATGCTTATATTAACAGTAGAAGGGGTGAATAACATTGGGCTACTTAATGTTTATGGATTAACTGTTGATGACCCCACTCAAGTTGTGGTAAAATTGAATAGATATTTTGCATCTACATTCACAAATGAGATATTCTTTAGAGAAGGGGATGCCAGAAGTTTATCAGTCTCTATGAGGAGCTAAATGACTTTGTAATAACTGAAAGGAAAGTGAAGGAGAAATTGATGAAGATGGACATAAAAAAGGCACCTGGAGCCTACTCAATTATATTAAGGGAGGCAGCAAAGAAGATAAGCAAACCCTTAGCCTTAATTATGAAAGCATCGATTAGGGGAAGGTCCCTATGGACTGGAGAAGTGTGAATATATCCCCAATTCATAAAGGGGGGTCAAAGGCAACAGGTGCCTTTTTTATGTCCATCTTTGAGTAATGAGACCTGTTACCTTAACATCTGTTCCAGAGGAAATAACTGGATCACTGGTTAAAGAAGTAATGGTCTTGTGTAACCAATCTAATAGGTTATGATGGTGCAGTGACCACAGAACTGAATGCAAAAAATAATTCTGACATCATATACTTGGAAGGCTTTAAAGTGATAAGTGGAAGAAGACAAGAGGGTTATCAGTGGTCACTGCTCATTGTGAACTAATGTTATTAACGGAGTTCCCCAGGTTTCAGTGCTGTTTTCAATATTTATCAATGATATTGATGAAGGTATATCAGGCTCTTAATGTTTAAGATTGCAGATGATACAAAGGTTGGAAGGTGGTTTACGACAGTCATCAGGATGAACTACTGCAACGAGATCTAGAAAAATTGGGTTGATGGTCTGAGAAATGGCAGTTGAAATTTAACATTGACAAATGCAAAGTACTGCATGTGGGTAGATGTAACCCCTAAGCAATTTATCAACTGTGTGGTACTACACTTGGGTAGTGGAGAATGAAAAAGACCTAGGGTAATTGTTCAGTCAGACACGATATTCCGAGCAGTGCAGACATGCTGCTAGGACAGCTCATGGGGGTTTTGTCAATGCTATACAGAAACTTTGCTAAAAGGAGGACAACCAGATTGGCGAAGGGAACAAAAGGGTGCTCTTTCTTAGAAAGGCTTCAGTTCTGCAAACTGCAGCATCTCAAGACCTGCGGGGAGATGTGATTGAGGTGTTTAAAGCCTTGAATGGATTGAGTAAGCTGAATGTTAATGGTGTTCTTCCACTTGCTCAGACTACACACACAAGAGAACATAAATTCAAGTTAAGGAAGGATCATTGCATGTAACCTGGCAGGCAACCCTTAAAAATAACGTTCCCATGTTAACAGTTTTCAGAGAGTAAGATGATTATACACCCGACATTCTCTCCAAATGTTGCCATACTGTAAGAAGCAGGATCAATGATTAAAAATCCAAAATTTGTTCTACCTTCCTAAATATAGTCAAATTTTTACTGCAATAGTTTCTGAAGTGATTTTTTTTTCAGGTTTTTGTACAGAAACTACAGGTAAGAACCTGTCAGGTTGCTTAACACCATCTTTGCAACTAATCACTGGGCAATTTCTCATAGAAGTTCTCTGAGCAGTGCAGACAGGCTGTAATGACAGCTCATGGGGATTTTGTCATTGATATATAGAAACTTTGTTAGCAGGGATAAGGAGGTGATTATCCCTTTGTACAAGGCAATGGTTAGGATGTATCTTAAGGTGGATGCAGAACTGCTGGAATGGGTGCAGAGAAGGGCAACAAGACTGGTGAAGGGAACAAAAGGGGGCTCTTTGCAGAACTGAAGCCTTTCTTGGAGAGGCTTCAGTTCTGCAAATTGGAACATCTGGAGACTAGGCACCCACTAGGAGTTGTAGAAGCGGGTAGTTTGAATAAATTCAAGGAAGAACTAGATAAATTCTTGGAGAGCATGGACAGGTGACGTGGATAGGTTTTTTGTTGTTGTTGCCCTATAAGCTTGTTTTCTTGCATCATATACCACTACTAATACTAGTACCTTCCATATTTTTAATTCAATTATTTCTGCTTTTAGATGTCTATACAGCAGGCCCCCGTTATAACGCGGTTCGCTTTGCGCTGATTCGCTATAATGCTGTTCTTATATTATAACCCGTATCTAACTATAACGCTGTCACAGATCAGTATAACGCTCTTTTACAGATTGCATTTTTGGCATATTTATGGAGTTGATATTGCATTTTTGGCATTTGATGGAGTTGATAGCTTGAAAATGAATAGCAAAACAGCATTAAAACGTTTCCCACACCGACTTGAGAAATTTTCCCATGCTCAGTGAAATTTTCTGATTGAACGCAGTACAGTGACTTGTTACGTAGTTTCGAGATCAACATTTTAAAAAATTATCAAGTATATTGCTTGTAATATTTGCGTTATATGCATTTATCCAAAGACTAATCATCACTCAGTACAGTATTACACATCGTGTGTAACGGACAGTTTACTCGAACATTGTATCATAATTAATGCAACCAACGCAGTTACATTTTCGAAGAGTTAATAATGGCCGATAAGAATAAAAAAGCAACAACGTCTGGACGCAGTACGAAGACTATAAATGTAAGAAAAAGACTGAATTTGAAAATTAAATTAGACGTTTTGAAGCGAATCGATTCCGGTCAACGACAAGTGGATGTGTGCCATAATTTAGGACTTGCAAGTTTAACTGTAAGAACAATTATAAAAAAATAAAGAATTAATTTTAGCAGCGGGAAAGATAGCTGTTCCACTGCAAGCAACTAGGGCTAGGCCGACTATTAGGATTGAAATGGAAAGACTTTAAGACCGACATTTGTGCATCTTTTCACTACCATTTATTATTGATTAGGAAATATCTTATGGCACCGACCGCAACTTACAAATACATATGTTACCTTACGGAATGCGGAGCTCACTTAGCGCTCCGTTTTTCCGGAACGAATTATCAGCGTTAAGCATGGGTCACCTGTATTGGCATTTTATTATGCTGCATAGTAAACTGAAAAAAAGAAGGTTATATATAATTCCCTTATTTGAAGATTCCCTAAGTGTATATATAATTCCCTTATTTGAAGATTCCCTAAGTGTATATATAATTCCCTTATTCGAAGATTCAATGCGCAAGGCATGATATGATACGGGTTTAAATTAACTATATATTATCGGTGTAGATACACCATAGTTTAAAAACATAGTTTAAATCCATAAATTAAACTACATACGTAGTGTGAAGACATTGTTTTTAATTGTATCTCGTATTGTGGCTACCTTCAAATGAGGTACCAGGTATTGCACTACTTTGAATAAGTAACACTTCTCTAGCAGAGTAGACTACCATTATTTATTCTCAGTGGACACCACCACCACCCAGATGGTCACCCTTTCAAAGCTGTTGGGTGTTGGCGGGTGGGCAGGTACCCTGATAATGCAAATATGCCATCACAGTTGCAAAGTGGTTCCACAATATGAGAGATGCCAAATGGTGTAGAATGATACAATATTTGAAGATTGTTTATTTGGTTTTTAGGAGCATTAGCAACTAAGGCCATATTGCTCTGTGGATATGCGGTGGTTATTCCCTGACCTTTCCGCATCCTCCATATTTGGCGGTCACGGGCTCGAAACCCCGGTCTAATCAAGAAGCGTGTGCTACGCACTGCTGCTCCTGCCCACCTGACTACGGAGGCGCCATATTTGAAGATTCAAAGTGAGAGGCATAATATATGGGTTTAAATTAACTATATAATACTGGTGTAGATACACCATAGTTTACCCATAAATTAAACTACATACATAGCGTGAAGGCATCGTTTTTAATTGTATCTCATATTGTGGCTTTCTGTATTACTGCTCATGGCTGCTGATTTAAATCCTTTGTTTTCCCTTAATGCTTGTTCTACTTTTCTTGTGTTAAATCTTCTTATGTCCTCTCTGAGTCTCTTTCTAATGGCTTTGCATAACTCAGTATACTCAATTTTCTCCCTATCAGTGTTTTTCTTGCTCTTCATTTGTCGTCTTTGGTTCATCATGACAAGTGTTTCTTGACTAATTTTCTCTTCTTTGGATTTCTGTTTCCCTATAGGTTTCTTGGGCTTTATCACTTTCAGAAAGTCGTAATATTCCTCGTCGATATCTTGGTCCTGAGCAGTCTGCAGAAGCTCAAACTTGTTCTTAAGTTCCAGTACATACTGCTTTTTCTCCTCCTCTGTTATTTCAAAGACCTTTGTATTATTTACTCGAGTCAGTTTTTTCCTTTCCTTTCCTACATCTATATCAAGTGTACATCTTACCATTCTGTGATCACTTCCAACATTTACCTTATTTAGGACGGTAACATCATTCACAATATATCTTCTGTTAGTGAGGATGAAGTCGATTTCATTAGTTGTTAATCCATTTGGACTCTTCCATGTCCACTTTCTGTTCACCCTTTTCTTGAAAAAAGTGTTCATTACTGACATTCCTTGAGATTCTGCAAATTCCACAAGTCTTTCACCAATTCCAAAATTTCCTATAGTTCCTCTTTCTGCGCTGTTTTGCCTTTTTCCAACCTTAGCATTGAAGTCCCCCATAATAGTAGTGTAGTGGGTTTTCTGCTCATCTAGAAGACTCTCAATTTCAGTGTACATTTCTTCAACCTCTTCATCATCATGGCTCGATGTTGGTGCATAAATCATTATAATCTTTAGCTTGTACCTCTTAGAAATCTTGAGTATTAGTCTTGACACCCTTGGTGATGTACTTTTGAATTCCAAAATGTTGTTTTTAAAATCTTTATGGACCAGAAACCAAACTCCACCTTCACTCCTTTCACTGTTTCCATTAGTGTACAGCAGATTTCCACTTGATAAACTTATAAGTGATTCATTTCTTCTTCTTGTTTCAGCCAAACCAAGCAGCTAACTACAAGGTTATTACTAGAGGTGCACTAAATACATATTTTGGGCTAATGCCGAATGGCTGAGTTTTAAAATCAATACTCAGGCGAGGTAAAAGCCGACGCGAATAACACCAGCATAGAATGAACTTCTGGAATAGATAAATAAATCTGAAATTCCATCAAAAAATATTTATTTAATTATTATTACAATTTTGTCATTAAAAAATTGTAGTCAAATTTTAAAAGGTTGACATTATAGAACAACAACTTCTCAGCATTATCAGCTGCTAGACTGCTCCTACAGTCACTGTACTGCACATTTGCAATACTAAACAGATGCTCACTTTCATCATTATCAGCTGCTAGACTGCTCCTACAGTCACTGTACTGCACGTTTGCAATACTAAACAGATGCTCACTTTCAACTGAGGCTGGTGGAGGGGCAAGATATTTCTTTCAATTTCTGCTAGTATAGGTTACTGCTGATGGTGGCACTGCTACCAAGTTGTTGGGCTTTCCTTCCTCTCTAATAGTGCCTGACTAATGTAAACCCTTATCTCCTCTTCAACTCCAGGACTAGAAGAGTTGGTTGATGGTGATGATCCAATTTTATTGAAGCAATCCCACAAACTGAAGCCTTGTGCACTGCTTGAAAGAGAGTACTTTCTGAATATTTTCAGAAATAGATTTAAAATCGGTGCCCTTGCTTATATTTTTTATTTCTAATATTTTTGCTTGCACTTGCTGCTTCACATCATCACTTGAGAAAAATGTCCTTAAACCTAGGATCCAAAAATGTGGCAATGGAGCAATGTAATTGATTTTCAAGATAACAAAATAGCCTCTGAATTTCCACCTTCATCTAAGCTTTCATTGCATACACATCAATTTCAGCATCTTCCCTGGAGTAGAATGATAAGAGGATTTTTACAGCAGGAGGTATCATGTAAGAAATACTTGCACTCTCAATTTCTTCAATACTTGGTTATTTCTTCAGCTGGTTCCAGCAAATGAACTACTTTCTCTGCAAGCAACCATTGATTGTTAGTGAGTCCTGCTATGTTAGTATTGTTATCTGCAAAGTACAGTATTATGGCTTTCTTTTGTTCAAGCAGCCCTTTTAACACAGAATAGCTGTTATTCCATCTTGTTTGAACACCTTGTTCAAATATGTCTATATTATGTCTATATTTGAACAAGGTGTACTTGTATAAGTACAGGGTGGGCATAATTTAAGTATTCCTATTCAGAGCTCTCTGGAGCTCAAGTCAACATTTCCCAAACTTTTTTTTAGTCACGGAACACTTTTCATCTCACAACAATATTCATGGAACATGATAATGTTCCATGAATATGTTGCAAAACACAAGTTTAGCAAGAGCCAAAGAACTGTTGCTAATATTTTATTACATATGGTGCACTGTGCATCAGAAGCATCTTTATTTCCAACACATGTAAAGCCGAAGTTCCTGTTTTTTCCTTTGGATTTCTGGGGAACAAAAAGCTGCGATTGTTCATCCTCACTTTGAAGTGTGACAATATTGTGTTTATTTTCATCTACCACAGTTGCACTACTAGAAGTACTTTGCTTCTCATTTTAAAGTTCCTTTTTTCAACCACAAATCCATGGTCATTTATTCTGATGATAATATTTCAAAATACTAATAATTATCAAAAAAAAAAAAAAAAAAAGTTCAGTTATGATATCAGTTCGCTTCCTCCTCTCCTTCAACCCATGTACTCCAGGCTAAATTGCATACGATTGGCATACTTGCCATACTAGATCACCACATCGCTATCTTTTCATAGGTGCCATTACCTTTACGCATCATACCCTGGGGGCTCACATCTGGTGAGTATGGGCTTGGCAAACCCAGGGTCCTGAGCTGGATATCATCATTCTTCTCTTTCTTGGTGATGCCTTCTACTTCTCTCTCTCTCTCTCTCTCTCTCTCTCTCTCTCTCTCTCTCTCTCTCTCTCTCTCACACACACACACACACACACACACACACACACACACACACACAGGGGGGGTAACTCGGGAATTTTTTTTTTTTTTTTGGTTGGTGCAGCATAAGCCTCAGGCTTCCTTGTACCATATGGCTAATATTAATAATAATAATAATTATAATACTTCTCTATGCAAAGCCTGCCAAAATAAAGTGTTCCGCGGTCTATGCCAGAATATTAATAACCAAAAAAAAATTATGTTATAATGATACAAAAGTGTTATAATGATCCAACTGCCTCACTACTCCCCATGTGCTGCTACTGGTTTCAGCAGCCGTATCCATGGATCGGTCAACGATAGCCACTGCAACTTCCTCTGTTACCTGAGGTGAAACAGGCTTCCTTCCTCTTCCAGACTTAACAACAAAGGACCCAGTTTCCTCAAATTTACTAATCACCCTTCTAACTGCCACAGCTGATAAAGGACCTTGAAGTAAGTCCTTACAGCATCTAAATTCATTCAGAGCCACATTGCATCCATTAACATAGAAGAACTTCGCAATTAAAGAGTGATTGGGCAGAGTGAGATGCATTGTTAACAGTAAACTTACAGAATATGTTTGCAATGTTCACCTTGTTCCTTTATAGTTCTCTGCTGCTGGGAAAATTTAAATTACCTCCGATTTATGCAAATTCTCTGCTCTCTTAGGTGTCTTATTTTTCAGTTTTCATTTAAAACTTAATGCAATTCAGTTTCTTTCTGTTTTTTTTGCAGAGCACAAATAAAATTTTGTAACTTCATTAAGTTTATCTTAGTTATTTATTTGTTGGTATTCTGTCATGTTTTTCCTCTTTTACAGTGCCATATTATCCCCAATTGGCAGATTTTTTAACTATTTTTTTTTTTTTTTTTCATGGAATTCTCCTCCCCATGCCTTGAATAGTTTACTAATTTTGGTGGCATTCTGCTTATTCAGAGCTACAGAGAACTCTGAATAGGAATACTTAAATTATGGCCAGACTGTACATGAAAAGGCAGGTCCAAAGTCTTTTGTATGCCATGTAGCTTGTCTTTAGCTGAAGAAGAATGATGAAAGTGACCTATCTTTCTGCTTACATTACATTAATTCTGTTACATTACGCTGTACTATAACAGCTTTCTGAACACGGAAGTGAAGGGTGCGAACAGAACATCATATCTATAAGTGATTCCTAAATCACTTATAGCCTTCACCATGTTTGTTCCATTGTCAGTGATAATTGCATGGCACTTCTTTACTAATTTTACATTCCATAAATATTTCCTCAATCAGCTTCACTATATTGCTAGCTGAATGAGACCCAGAAATCTCCCAACAAGCAAGTAAAGTGGAAGCACAGTTGAATTCATGATTAACCCATTGTGCTGTCAAACTTAAGACTTCTGGTTGTTTGTGCATGTCCAAATCTGTTGTACAAGATACAGAAGTGGCACACTTTATAAGATCATTAACCTTTTTGAACACAGCAGAATGTACATAAGGAAAAAATTTTTCTGTAACATGTTTTCTAGAAGGAACTTTGTATCTAAGATTCATAGCTTGGGCAAATCTCAAAAATCCTTCATCTTCAACTATTGAAAATGGTTGACAATCTATGGCAATTATTTCAACAAGCTTTTTGTTTAAATTTTTAGCCTCCATAGATCAGAGCTATAAGGAATTGTCTTCTGAAACCATTCTTGTAAAGTCTGTTGTTTTGAAGTTTGATTATAGTGAAAACACTGTGTTTTAGATGCCTCATTTTTCTCTAATTCTTTCTTCTGTTCTTCATACTCTTTATTATGTCAGGATTGAAGATGATTTATCATAGATATCGTTGTAAATGACTTTGGTGTTTTTCCTCCTAGGCGAAGCCGAGTTTTCAAATAGGACTTTTTCTTGAAACTCATGGCCTAAATAGAATTAAATAAATAAAAACTAAATATAGCTTTTAAAGTTTATTTATAAAGAACATAATATGATTTTTGCTTCTAATTACATCTAGAAGATATTAGGTACCTTGTTAAAAGGGATTATTCACATATTAACAATAAATGCAAGTGAGCGACGTGGATGATGGTACAGAAATATTAACTGAAATATTATTTCTTAGATTAATTATATCTGACATATTTTTATTATAGTAAAAAGTTAAAATATAGTTTCATTTCGCACTTTGTAATAGTAAAGTTTGTACTGTAATCGTAGATCAATTTTTACCTCTGAAATGGAGGCTCGCAATGGTTTACACGGTTAAATTACAAGCCACCAATTATTTTTAAACACATAAATTACTTTTACTTTGTTTTGCAGTTTTTGTTTATAGTATGAAAAATCGTGATTCAATATTGCTCTTCTTCACATAGTGCTATTACTCACCAACCGGTGGCATTGCTGGAATACTCCCAAAATGCCAAACAGAAATTAGATGGATAATTTATTTCATATTGTTTATTTTACTTTATAAACTGCAGAAACAGTCGATGAAACTGTGAGTCATGCAAATTTTGAAGCCACACATTTGGGGGTCCTACTTTATTGTAAATTAAACAATCTATTACACAGATTTTTTTTATTTCATTAAGTAAAATACGTAGGTATTCAGCCTTCCAATAGCCAAGGCTGAATACTGAGGCCGAATGTCGGTGCGCCTCTAGTTATTACTGAAGAAAATTAAATTATATAGCCATATAGTAAATCCACACCTGCCAGTGTACATGAGAATTTGTGAAACATTATGCTCATGTGATGAATTACTAAAAATTTTATCCATCCTCCATTAAATGGGAAATGCTATGAAGATTGCCATGAATAGGATACTTACTGCCATCAATGTGTTTACGACAGAATATTATGCTCTTTATATATTTTACTGGTATGTTAATCTTTACAAAAAAGGGATACTGTTGACATTAACAGTAGCATTAGCAGAGGCATATGATGCAAGAAGGCAAGCTTATGTAGCATCAGCTAAAAAAAACCCTTCCCATTTCACCCATCCATTAACTCCAAATGTTTGTCTAGTTCTAAAGGCAAATTTCAGCAACATCTGTTCTACAACTGTCTTTCCTCAATTTGAATTTATGTCCCCTCAGGAGATTAATCTAGGCAAGACGAAGAACTCCATCAGCACTGAGCTTGCTCAAACCATTCAAGGCCTTATACACCTCAATCAGAACACCTCGCAGGTGCCTAGTCTCTACACACTGCAATTTGCAGAACTTAGCCTTTCTTTGTAAGAGCAACCCTTTGTTCCATTCACCAATCTCGTTGCCCCTTCTCTGTACTCGTTCGAGCAGCTCTACTTAAAATGAGGCCTCCAGACCTGTATACAGTTGGTTGATTGTTGGATTTTATTGGTGCATTAGCAACTAAGGCTATAATGCACCAAAAGACCTGTATACAGTACTCAAGGTGTGGCCTGACCATTGTCTTATAAAGGGGATAATCACCTCCTTATCCGTGCTAGAAAAATTCCTGTATATCATTGACAAGACACCATGAGCTATTCTTGCAGACTGTCTGCACTGCTCAATTACCACCAAGTCTTTTTCATTCTTTACCACCCTGAATGTAGTACTACACAGTTGATACGTTACTCAGGGGCCACCTCTCAGCCCATCTGCTCAACTTTTCTAGATCCTGTTGCAAGTAGCATAGTGTCATTAACAACCCTGCCAACTTTCATATCGTCTGTAAACATTAAGCTTGACATATTGCATCAATCAGATAATATTTACCTTCCTTTCCATGAGTGGGTTTGCCAAATGTGTGTGTGTGTGGGTGGTGGCATCAGTTTTCCAGTAGCAGCCAGCACTGGGAGCATGTTTCTTTGTGGTATTTCAAAATTCATTAAAATGAATACTTTGTAACTTAATTTTTTAAATATTAATTTGTTCTTATTTTAACTTGGTTACTCAAACTCAGAGTGAAAATTATCAAATCAAAATAAACTGCAAACAAACATTATAAAAATTGCAGCTAGTCATTATTGTTATTATTTTTTTTTCCACAGTGCAATATATCTTATGTACTTGTTTCAATTTTGTCAACTTCTGGATTCCTGAGAATTTTGACTTTTGTAAACTCAGAGTGGACAACAATGATTGAAAAGTACAATATTCTCCTCAATTTTAAAAGCTATTTTCACACTGTCACCAATCATAAAAAGTAATTGTAAATGGTGCCAACAATTACTTGAACTCCCAAATAAGAGAGGCAGCAGTTACTGGAAGGTTTCAATATGATTTGTTTTTAAGCAAAAAATTTCATATCAACATGGATCTGATTAAAAAGCGGTATGAAAATGTAACAATCATAGGAAAAACTAAGATACCCTATTAAATATTTATTGATCGTACATACATACATCATACTGATCCAAACCAGTAACTATTGTTGTTCTGATGGTGCCACCCCATCTCACAAGTTTTGTCCGTCCATTACTAGTGCGACATCCTGAATGCTCCAATTTTTGTTTCTTATATGTAAGTAACCAAATCCTCTCTCCCGTCCTATGCATGGTATCAACTGGATGATGATTACAATAAAAGGGAGTGCGATAGCCCCATGGTTATGACATTGGCCCACCAACAAGTTTGAGTCTCACCTTGATAGGAAGCAAAATCGTAAAAGTCACTTCATTGGACCTACCTCCCTGAGGGCAAAGTGATGTCTGAGGATGGAAGTGTGCCATCTGGTGCCATTCCCAATAACTAACCATCCACCACTGGATGCAAACTGAAGAGGCGAACAGGTCCAACTGCATAGCTGGTCAAGGATGTTGAATAGTAGCATCGAACATGCTTAATCACATGAATCGTGTATGGAACCCGACAACATCATGTACTCTGGCCTCAAGCAGAGGGCAATTTGAAAAGTCAGCAATAGGGAAGTACGTGGTGCTGTCCTCCACTCCATATGGCTATCACAAGGAAAGGGCAAAACCATCCATGAAGAATGACATGACAAATTACAAGACCAAAATTTACAAAAAGTGGTCAGAACGATTCCCGACTGTTCAGATCAACGAACAATGAACAGCTATTGCAATCTTGGGAAAAAATTAGGCAGGATATGAGCAACAAACTACAATTAAGAACAAAGAATATGGTACCAGAAGTAGAGAAGGAATAACAAGTACAAACCAAAGCAGCCAGATGAGAACAGAAAAAATCAAACAGGATATGAGCAACAAACTACAATAAAGAACAAAGAATATGGAACTAGAAGTAAAGGAAGAAGAAAAAGATGTACAACTTGGAGCAGCCAAATGGGTGACAAGGTTGAAATATCCAAACCAGAAGACAAGTGGAAGAAGGCCCTTGCAGAATTCAAAGGAATGGACCCCACAAAGACCCAACAAAATCCTGTGGAAATTCACAGACCACCTCAATCAACAAACAATACCAGATTACTTCAATAACCAAGTAATGAGGGATGCTACTTGCACACTAGTGTACTAAACCACCACAGCAGCCACCAGGATCACCATCAGAAAAGAAACTAGAGACCTGCAAACAATAAACACAAAAACAAGGATCCACCAGCTGGGCAAAGGCTTCAACAGAAGATAAAAGAAAAAGCTGATCTAAAAAGTGTAGAGAATCATCAAGAAAGACAACACCTACAGCAAACATGAGACCAAGACTTAGAGGATACTTAGACACCCCAAAGCAGAACATTCTTGCACTCATAAAGAGACTATGCCAATATAGAGAGCCCAGAGGAAAACAAACAACCGGATTTTTGATGAAAAAACCAAACAGCTTTCTACAGGAACATCAGACAAGAGAAGGTGGGTAATAGATCACCCCAACCAGAAGGCAAACAAGGAGTTCTGGGGGAACTTATGGGGTAGCGAAGTTAGACATACAGTACAGTGTCAGTTATCCGGAATAATTGATGTCAGACCTCTTCCAGATAATCTTTTTTGTCCTTGCTCATACTTTTCTTCGTGATGCTGTAGAAAACAATCATCCAATAAATCCACAAAAGCCTTGCTAGTGTGCGAGTGACCAATCCACAAGTTCCGGTCCATATCTGAGAAATTAAAATCCCCCATTATAAGACAGTCTGATTTATTTCGCTGTAGAGTTGTTCATTGTACTCATCAGAGTCATTAGGCCTATAACACACTCCTACTGTCAAATTTGCTTTCCCAGTGCTTATGTCACACCAAACTGACTCAGCACTGCACTGTCCACCCATGTCAGCTGGATACAGTTCCTTAGATTTTATGTTTCTTAACTAACAGCATTACCCTCTCCTCCCTTTCTATCCTGTCTATAAATGTCTATATTTGGCAAAGGATGCAATGAAAAATAGCAAAGACTTCTTTAATTAAAACTCTAGAAGGAATGGGATGAATCAGATTGGTCCACTTGAGATCGGTGGTTCCACTGTTGATAATCCTGCTCAGGTAGATGACAAACTGAATGAGTATTTTTTTCATCTACATTCACACATGAGGAATTCTCTAGAGAAGTGGAGGCCAGAAGCTTATCAAACTCTAACAGGGAGCTAAATGATTTTGTACTGAGAGCAAAGTGAAGGAGAAATTGTTGAAGTTAAACATAAGAAAGGCACCTGCAGTGAATGGGATCTTTCAAATTATATTAAAGGAAGTAAGCAAATCATTGGCCATAACTATGAGAGCATCCTTGAATTCAGGGGAAGTCCCTACGAACTGATGTGCAAATATCCCCAATTCACAAAGGGTGACAAAACTAATTACAGACCAATTAGTTTAACTTCCGTTCCGGAGAAAATAATGGAGTAACTGGTTAAAGAAGCATCACAGGATCATCTAGACAAAATTGCATTTATAAGTGAAACACAGCATGGGTTTGTTAAGGGGAAATCTCGTCTGACCAATTTGATTGGATACTATGATGTGGTCACAAAGGACCTGGATGCAAAAATAATTTTGTTATCATATACTTGGATTTCAGGAGAGGTTTTCATACTGTTGAACATAAAAGGCTACTGTACTTGCACCTTTCTGACTTCTTTTGGCAGATAGTTTCAGAGGCTGTTCCTCTTTTTTGTAGCATCCAGCAGTACTCAGCCATAACCCCAAGGGTTCACATCTGGTGAGTATGGGCTTGGCACACCCAGGGTCCTGAGCTGGATATCATCATTCTTCTCTTTTTTGATGACTCCTTTCTACTCCTCACTCTCTCTCAGGGTAACTCAAGAATTTTTTTTGGCTGGTGCAGCATAAGCCTCAGGCTTCTTTGCACCATATGGCCGATAATAATAATAATCATACTGGCACATAAAAATTATCAGACTAAATCATACTTGGTACTTCTTTACATTTCTTTTATACCTTGATGGAATCTCTCTCCCACCCTACTCTTCAATGAAACTACTTAAAATTTTGTAGGAAATAATCGAGATGAGAGTGCAAAAAATGTATCCTAACACTCAGCCACCTAGTTTTTTTTAACTTTTCTAGCATGTCGCCAATGTTCAGCTCATAAACTGGATACTTATTGTTCCATAATAGTGTATTACATTTTTAAAGTCAGCCAAAGAGCATCTCTTTCAGTTTGGTCCAAGGATTCTTCAAATACAGAATCTAGCAGCTTGTAAATCTGTGGTCCAACAAACATTCCTGCTTTGATTTTTTTCATATGTAAATAATGGAAATTTAGTGCAAACATACCTAACAATTTTCTTCTTTATTCAGGATGTAGACAAAACTGTTTCATTAAATCTAGCTTATATTTAGAGGAGGTAACAACACTTCGTTTTGATCTAATAGTGGCTTGTCTTCAAAGTTCTTTGAACCTTGTGCAGTGACTGTCTAGGTTCATTCCACTTGCACTGAAAGCAAGGCATTTTTGTGTAACCAAGTTGTTGGCTGAGTAGTAGACCAATAACTTTAAAATTTCCACATCTAGCCAACCACGATCCTTGTGCTGAATGTTTTCGAAAAGAAGTTGAAGACGATGAGCCAATAAATAGCCCCCACTTTTTTTAGTTGGTAGAAAATTACAAAAAAAAATTCATAACTGAAGGAATGTTGTTGTAATATATCATTGAGCCTTCTTTGGAAAGGCTCAATGATATAATGGAAAAATATATTTGGAAAATATATGATATAATGGAATGATATATTTGGAAAAATGGGGATCCAATTCTTTCCTGGGGCCAGTAGATTCTTGAATTTCAGTTTTGACCCTAAAAGTTCTGTAGATCCATAGGGTAGGTTTAAATCTCTCACAAGATTATTGAGTTCACAAAGTGAGCTCAACAATCTTGTGAGAGATTTAAACAGCTTTAATGAAGAAATTCACTACTCTGGTCCTCAAAACACACTTCCCTCTAAATTTGGGCAAGGATGCACACCCACAAAAATTTATTTACTATTATCAGAGTAATATAGTTGGAGAATGATGTTATGTGGATCCCACAGAATCTAGATTTCTATAATGAGCACTGTTACCCCACGTAAATATTAAAATAGTTTATTTAGCTATTGACTAAATCCCTATACATAAAGGTAACGTGCAGAACGCAGTCAAAAATGAGACATTCAGCAAGCTGAAGACTGGCAACAGAATATGTATGGTCTGAGGATGGGTTCTGGTAAGGTTCCCAAAATGTTACCTTAACGCATAGGGATTTAGTCAATAGCTAAATAAACTATCTTAATATTCACGTGATATAAGAGTGGTCATTATAGAAATCTAGATTCTATTATCAGACTGCTCTTCACAATTAGCAGCATGCCAAGCTTTATTTGTGGCAACAAATCCAGCACGTCTCTGGAGCAACTGGCAATCACTTTGTCATTAACCTCAATCAATGACCACATACATTGCTTGCAACAATCGATTTCACATTTTGTTTTATTTTCAAGGTAACAGCACAATTTTGATTAACAGCATTCGTCAATAGTTTTTTTTTTTAAAGCACTGGATTACATCTCAATCAAGTAGCACACAAACTGATGTCATATTAGTTGGCAGGTATTGAACAGCGACTGCACATATGTGATGAGATATGAAGTTATCCACAAACAGCAAAATTTTTCTATTCTCCCCATTCATCTCGCAATCTAAGCATCTGATCCATTCTTTGTATACTTTTGACAACATTTGTCTTTTAGTTTGCTCGATACATAAATAAATAAATTTTGTTTATACTCCAGGACAACCTAAGGTCAGAGGAGTTCAGAAAACAAAAAAAAATAAAAGATGCATCACCATATTTAGCATTTACATGAGTTTGAACCACTATCATTAAAGTGCGTGCATGTCTCTACCCTCAAGCTGACCACTCACCAATGTCTTCAAACCTTTAAAGCACTGGAACTTCTGGGCTCTCCCAATGATTATGAAAGCAATCTTATCTCTGCTAGATGTTTAATGCTACTAGAATGTAATCTGTTATTCTGCCTTTTTTCCATTAATACATTTCTCACCTTTCAATTTAAGCATTTTATCCAGTGGCAATTTAAAGTTGTTTCATCTGCATTTGAAGGTCTTTTTGGTTGGTCTTATATCAATAAAATATTTTTTAAACAATTCTCTTTCCATTTCTTTGAGGCTTTAGTGTCAATGGCTGCACTTTTGCCACACACTTTTCTGAAAAACAGCCCATAATGAGTCTTAAATTTCTGAAACCATCTGCGCCTGATTTGAAATTTTCAATATTCATCCAATGCTTAAATAATTCAGCCTTAGTTTTGAAAAGATTTCCACCTATGGGAACGTTTTTTGCATGAATCAGCATTAGACATTCCAAGAGTACCTTTTCAAAATCTGGATATTTTGCCTTTCATGCTCTGTTCCTAGTGCAGCAGATTTCTATAAGCTTCCAATTTATTTTTCATCTTTCAGAATGGTGAACAGTACTCTCGAGAATGCTGAACTGTTTTGCAATGTCAGTTGAAAGCATGCCATTATCTACAACTTGTGAAGTCGTAATCTTATCTACGATTGGCAATGTCCATAGGAGCCACATTAATAAACATAGTAATTTCTTATCACTTTGAAATTGGTTTATTTATAACATATTGCAGAACTCAAAAACATACACCACTACAGATGACCATCAGATGCCAGTAGAAGGACATATACAGTTGAAGCTCTTTATAGTGACCCTCTTTTAATGTTCCAGCACACTAGTAGTAGTAGTGGAATGTGATGCAAGAAAGCAAGTGTATGAGCTTATGCAGCATCATCCAAAAAAAAAAAAAAAAAAATTTACAAAACAAATCCCATTAAATGTTTGTCCAGTTCCTCCTTAAATTTATTTAACCTATCAACTTCCACGACAGATGGAAGTTTGTTCCAGCAATTAACCACCCGCTGGCTAAAGGCAAATTTCCGCACATCTATCCTACATCTGTCTTTTCTCAATTTGAATTTATGCCCCCTTAGGTTCATAATCTGAACAAGTGGAAGGATCCCATCAGAATTCAGCGTGCTGAACCCATTCAAGGCCTTATACACCTCAATCAGATCACCACGCAGGTGCCTAGTCTCTAGCCACTGAAATTTGCAGAACTTAAGTCTCTCTCTTGGTAAGAGGATCCCTTCATTCCCCTCACCAATCTTGTTGCCCTTCTCTGTATACGTTCAAGCAAATCTACATCCTTCCTAAAATGAGGCCTCCAGACCTGTATGCAGTACCCAAGGCATGGCTTGACCATTACCTTATACAGAGGGACAATCACCTCCTTTTCCCTGCTAGCAAAATTCCTACATATCATTGACAAAACCCCATGACCTGCCCTGGCAACCTGTCTCCATTGCTCAGAAAACTTCATATCTGACTGCACAATCACTCCCAGGGCTTTTTCATTTTCTACCACCTTAAGTGTAGTACCACACAGTTGGTATGTTTCTCTGGGGTTACTTCTACCCATATGCAGTACTTTGCATTTGTCAAGGTTAAACTTCAGTTGCCACTTCTTAACCCATCTGCCCAAATTATCTAGATCCTGTTGCAGTAGCACACTGCTATTACTGTCATTAGAAACCCTGCCAACCTTTGTATCATCTGCAAACTTCGACACTAAGCCTGATATACCTTCATCAACATCATTGATAAATATACAAAACAACAGAAGACCCAACACCGAACCCTGTGGGACTCCACTAATAACATTAGTCCACGAAGAGCAGCACCCATTGATTACCACCCTCTGTCTTCTCCCACTCAACCATCCTTTTATCCATTGTAGCTACTTACCCTTAATACCATTCTGCTCCAATTTGTACAGCAGTCTTCCATGCGCAACAGTGTCAAAAGGAAATTTCAGGAAAGAAATCCAAATATATGATATCAAAATTATTTTTTGCATCCAGTTCCTTTGTAACCACGTCAAACAAGACTTTCCCTTAACAAACCCATGCTGTGTCTGAATTATTGCTGCAGTCTTGTCTAGATGATCCTGCAATGCATCTTTAACCAGTGACTCCATTATTTTACCCGGAACAAAAGTTAAACTAACTGGTCTGTAATTATACATGTCACCCTTCAATCTCCCTTTGTGAATTGGGGATACATTTACACATCTCCAGTCCGTGGGGACCTTCCCTGAGTCCAAGGATGCTCTCATAATTATGGCTATGGGTTTGCTTAGTTGCTTTGCCGCCTCCTTTAAAATAACTGGATAGATCCCATCCACACCAGGTGCCTTTCTTATGTTTAACTTCAACAATTTCTCCTCCACTTTGCTCTCAGTTATTACAAAATCATTAAGCACCCTGCTACAATTTGATAACCTTCTGCCATTTTCAAACCTTAACAACTCCTCATGTGTGAATGTAGATGCAAAATACTCATTCAGTTTGTTTGCTATCTGAGCAGGATCATCAACAGTCGAACCATCGATATCAAGTGGACCAATCATATTCATCCCCTTCCTTTTAGAATTTATATAAGTAAAGAAATCCTTACTGTTCTTAGCATTCTTTGCCAAAGATTTCTTGTAATCTGCCTTCGCCTGCCTAACCTCCTTTGTGACCTGATTACAGACTAGCTTATATCTGCCATAGGCTTCTGAGTCGCTTGATAATTTATATGCATTCCATGCATTTTTCTTCTCTGTCACGAGTCTGAATAGTTCATTTGATAACCATTTAGGTCTAAACCTTGAACAATATTTCTTAATAGGTATGAAACTTTTAGTAGCATCTACGATTAATTCCTTGAATGCTTCTCACTTAGAATTTACTGTTGGTAACATCGTCAGTTGATCCCACTGGACAAAATTTAAAAACTGTCTGAGACCACTGTACTCACCTTTACGGAAGCAAAAACCCTTTCCTTTACCCCTGATAGTAATTATATATTTAAGTATATCATTATTATGTGATTGGTTCTCTCAGCCAACTGGACCTATGTGATTGGTCCTCTCAGCCCATTTTCCATAAACCTTGTTTTTATTTCTTTCTTCCTTTTTTTTTTTTTTAATTTCAGGTTCTGGCAGTGAAAGTACTTCTAGTAGGGATGTCAAGAAATTTTTTATTTCAAAGTCAAAATGAATTTTAGTGACCTTAGGGTTAGGGCTGTTCATGAAACCAACAATACAGCAATTATGGTTCAAGTCAATACAAAGAATGCTAAGAGACTGGAAACTAGTTCTGGCTTTTGAAAAATCCGAGTTACTGACAGAGTTAGATCTGAAGCCAAAAATCATTTTTTATAATATGAATCTAGATGTAGACAAAGAGCAACTGATGCAGGAACTGTTTAGCCAAAATCTGGCTGATTAAGAAATATCACAAAGTGAATTTAATAATGAGTAACAATAAAGTTCAATTTTTGAGGGAAAATAATATTTCTGATGGAATGAACTAAATAACAGAGATCTCGTTTGGTGGCCTGAATATGAGAAAACACATTGAGAAACTTTAAAGGGTCCACAGAAGGGCAACTTTCCTAGTGATATCGGAAAAAAGGGCGACCGTACAAGGAAAGACTTCGATTATGTGAGCTATAGAACATGGCAACCAATTTTTGGTTTCTGGAAAAATTGTGATTGGAGTTTTATGAGGGGAATTTGAAAATAATCTGTGGCCTGAGTATGAAAGGTGGTAGTGATATGGATGTTTAACAGCACAAAGGCAACTGAAGTCAAAATGTGCCTATTCCTATGTTATAATTCTATATAATAATTTGTCCCCCCACTTTTTTTTAAATCAGACAAATATATATATATTTGCTTAAGGAAGGTATTTAGTTCATCTATATTTCCACTATTTCCAATAATGCTGGTAAGTGATAAGGGTTCTTGCAATCGTGACAGAGTGAAAAGCACTTTTTCTGATATGGAGATAGTAAGTGCATTCTAATAGTATATGTCTGACACTGAGTAGTGATGAACAATGCATGCATAGAGGTGGGTCATCCCTCACAAAAAGAAACAAATGGGTTGGGTGTGTATACCCTACATGTTATCATACCAGTACAGCTTCTTCCTGCCTGTTTTGCCTGCAGTTAGAATTCCATAATGCTGGTTATTGTTTGATTTGGAACAATTTGTTCTTCAATTTGTAGCTTCCAGATTTCTGACTATTGAAATGTAGAGACTTTTTCTATATGCTTCAAATAATCTGTATATAGTACTTTGTAATTTACTGGTGTCGTACTGTTTGGCTGCCTGATCTGCTCTCGCTCTCTCTCTCTCTGTGATACAATGCCATGGGATCCAGCAAAACTTCATTGAATGATTTTTATTCCCATAGATAGTTTAAACAGAAAAGAATCTGTTTTATGATGGGATGTGATATTGAAAATTTACTGTCCAATGCAGACACTGCACTCATGGAATCGGTATTTTTTTTTTTTTTTTTTTTTTTTATGAAAACCCCAAACACGAGAAGTATTAGAACCTATAGTACAGTAGACTCGATTTTCCAGGATAGATGGTAAAAAAATATTCCCGGTTAATCAAAAAATACAGCAAGTCCCTGACATACACAAGAGATACGTTCCACGACTTCTTACATAAGTCGAGTTTTACGTAACTTGGGAACGACTAATAAAATATTGCTACTATATCCGTGTTATGCCAAAATTACAAAAACCACATAATATCCTCAGAAGAATGAAGAAAAACAGTTATATATTTTTAATTATTTCAATTGAAAACTTTATATGGGCAACAGCAATGAAGTAGATGGAGTGGCACATAAGAAAAGAAAACATAAAAGGAAGAAAAAAACACATGTTATTGTACTGTAAAAACTGATATGTACTTCGTAGCCTTGGTTATTATAGCTGACCTTCATTGGTGCCGATCACTTCACTACTTCTCGTATTGTCTTTCTCCTTTATTGTGTTCACTGTTGCCACTGACAAATCTGAATTCCGTGCAATACTCGTTAATGTTTGGCCACTTTCATACATCATTATTTTAATACTGATAGATTTACTAGTACCGCTGTCACTTATTTGCTTAATCAACACCATGATAATGGTCTAAATAAAATTTTTTGAAAAGAACTTCACAGGGTTAAGGCGAAAACTCACTATTATCACCTCACGCGAGCTCACATTTTACTAATGCACATTTGCGGAGGTCACTGCCATAAAATTATAAAAACAATTTGCAGTTTCCACTTTATTATGCTTTTTTGTTAATGCAATTAATTAATTATAAATGGGTAGTAAACTCAATCATATTGCATTTGCGATAATACCGATAGCTGGAATTCTGTGTGTTTTTATGTTACGGTATTATGGTGAAATGTGTGCCCCCCTTCACTGAAATCTTCAGTCATATAAAAATATATATTAATAACGTAAGTCCAAAGCTATTTAAGTCGGGGACTTACTGTATTGAAAAATGTTCGGCAACCTATGTAAAAAGTATGGCTATAGATAAAAAACAAAAAACTTACAACGCACTACTTGTGTCCAAAAGATGCTTCCCTTTATTTTTTATGATGTCGATTTTAAATCTAATAGCTTCCCTTTATTTTTTACAATGTCACGTATGGTTTGGTCACCAACATTATAATGGTTCATTAGAGATTTAACAGATGCACCATTTTTAAACTTTTGAATTTAAAGTTTTTTTTAATTGAAAGTACAACCCTTGTGTTTGCCCATCATTTTCACAATTTCTAAACAAAAAAAAATAAAATAATAAAATAAATAAATAAAAAATAGTTACTATAGAAAAAATGATGCTCCTTTGTCACCGGATGAAAGTGATGGAACCTACATCTCATCCATGGTCAAAACCTTGCAAGGATATCTGCTATTTCTGTTTGTAAACAATGTAAATGTTCATCTGAATTTACAACTCTTGTGTGTTTCTGATCTGTTGTCAAAACTTTGAGGACACATCTTGCTGACACCTTTTTCACAGTGAGAACCTCTGTTATTATGTAGTACACACATTCGGAAGAAGTGCTCATAATGCTAGCAATGTACTGAAATGTCACTCATTGATCACTCATCAACAAGACCATGCACAATTTCTGGAGTGATGGATGTTGCAGGTCTTCCATATTGTGGATCATCTTCCAAGCTATCCCTACCTCATTTAAATTCTGCTGCCCACTCTTAACCATGGAATAGGAAAGAGCATCCTCCCTCAATGTTTTACAGTATTTGTAAAACATTCATTTCCTCATGAATTGCCTTTGGCCTTTCCCTTTTTACCCCCAAGCACTAGATGACTGATTTTGTCCATCTTTCATGACAGAAAGTTTTGCATAATAGTCCTCTGCCATCAACAATTGATGCACTTGAATCTTGTAAGGTCATTTGTGCAATTTCACTCTAAGAATTTTGTGCACTGTTGCTTTAGGAACATAGACTTCCAGAGATACCAGTCTTAGTGATTTTTGTGGGTTTTGCTAAAAAGCTTCTGTGGCAAGTGCCAATTTCCTCGTTTAATCCAGACCTTCCAGTTTGTGACTTATCATTAACAGAACCAGTCTCTTTAAATTTCTTCTTTAAATTTACAACACATTATACAAAGGAACACTACACAGAAATCCAGTTTGAAACTTAATTTGTGTGTAGTGCTCCTTTGTGTAATGTGTTGCAAATTTTCTTCTAACTGCTGATATGGACTTAAGCTCTGCAAGTTAGAGGACATAGTTCACTTTCACTTCTATTGAAGCCATCTCTTATAGTGTAGATTATCTGAAAAAATTTTTAAAAAAATTGGAGTACATTAAGTAATTATTTCTGTGCATAAAACTAGAATAAATTACTTTCCAATGCATTTCCCAGATTGTTTTTGGCTTGCACAGAACCTACATTATTGCAGTTTTAAAGTGCACAAGGATTTTATGGATACCCAGTATTATTTAGATATGCTTTGCTTCCTTGCATCATGTTGCTCATAGTAATATAATATAAATATTTTTATTCATCCCAGTTGTCTTGGAAAACGTTTTTTTTTTTTTTTTTTTTTTTTTGTTAGTTGTTGGCGCATCAGCTTCTGAGGCCATAATGCACCTCCCAAAGTTTTTGCACTACTCTGATCCAAGCCCGAGGCGGGATTCGAACCCGCGACCTTTGGGTTGCCAGGCAGGCACTTACCCACGTGGTTAGCCCGGTCGGCAGAAAATTCTTATATTTTTGGATTTACATTCATGGGCTAATCTGAATGATGCCTCAATTGAAAAACCATACAAGATCCACCAATCATTCTTATATATGTGCTTGTGGCTAAAAGCAGCAAGCACATTTCCAACAATTTCTGTAGCATACCACAAGTTCCTTGCAAAGAACCTAGGCACCATGCTATAGTCCATTTCTTTCTTTTTAGCTTATTCCCAATGTAATCAAATGAGTTGATTTCACTTCTGGAAATGGCTTTCTCATTTATAGGTATAACCATCAAGTATATAGTTACCTTAGCTGACTTACTCATCTAAAATAAAATGAATATGAAATGAACTCGCACAGGCTAAAATAAAATGAGATGAAGATTATAGTCTAAAAAATTGTAAGGCTATCTGAAAAGCCAAATAAAATTTAAATTAATAATAAAATAAAAATACGAATTCCCCTTTCTAGGTGAAAGTTATGATATTGCACATGTATAAAATTAATTGTGTCAAATATATGCATATTAACTTCCTTTGTCTTCACCCTTCATAATTTTGACTTTTTCTTCGAGAGAGAAAGAAAGCTAATCGAGTTGAGGAATGTTACATTACATTACCATTCCAAAATGAGCTTCAAAACTGGATATCTTTTTGTCAAGGAAAATGAGGGTTTAATTCCTTTTCTTATACATAAATAAAAGACCAAAACCTTTAATCTCATCGCTACATAATTCTAATAAAGAGATTCTAATTTTTTCTAGTCTTTACGATGAATACCCCAAAGAAATTCATGCAGGAATTATTACACTAAAGCAATTCATTCTTCTACTTCTGCACCGATGAAGAAGTAGAACAAGCACTGAACGCAGGTAGAATATTCCAAATTAAATAATATAATTTTGAACAATCCAAACATCGATGAAGATGCTAAAGATTAACAAAGTTAAAATACATAAAACTCTAGCAAGACCTATAATAACATACACAGTTGAGACAACAGGTAATATGACAAAAATAAAACAAATAAATGAAACCACAGACACTAAGGAAAATAAATAATAAAACACTATGAGATAAAGTGAGGAAATCAGGAAACAATGCAAAGTAAAACCTATTAATGAATGGATATATATATATATATATATATATATATTTTTTTTTTTTTTTTATGAAAACCCTAAACACGAGAGGTATTAGGACCTACAGTACTTAATACCATGCTTGGATAGGAGTTGGAGAAGATGAAAGAAGATATTTGTTGACATTAGACTTGAACTTCTCTAGACTGTAATTTTAAGGAAATACGTATGAAGGAAAGTTGTTCCACAAAACGGCAGTTGAATGAATAAACGAGGAAGATGAAAAGCTGGTTCTGTGAGGTTGAAGTTGGACAGTAAATGAATGTTGGCTAGTGGTGGCACTTGTTCGGACTGTTTTGAAAGAGAGAGCAGGAATTATAGAAGCAAATTCAGAAAAACAGTGCCCATGGAAGTATCTGTAGAAAAGGCATGCAGCAGAAACAGTACATCTGTGAGACAGCAAGTGGAGAGACTCTGTTAGAGAGGAGTCATTAATTAATCTAACTGCCCTATTCGAATGAAATCTAGAAGCCTGAGAGGGGTTTTGGGTGGGGGCACCCGCCCAGATGTGGGAACAATATTCCATGGCAGGGTGGATTTGTGATTTCTACAGAGTGAACAGCTGTTTGGAAGAAATGTAACGCCGAGAGTGAAAGAGAAACCCAAGGTTTTTAGATGCAGAGGAAGCAATATTTGTAATGTGCTTGTGCCAAGAGAGAGATTAAAAGTCAGGGTAATCCCCAAAAGAGATATATCATTTTGCCTAGAAATTGGAGTGTCACCAAAGATAAGCATAGGAGCAGAAGAATCCTCTTTGCGAGATATGACAAGACTGAGTTTTAGAAGGATTGAAATCAACTAAGTTGTCTTTTCCCCACTGGAGAATTACCTGGAGATCGGCATTTAGGGAATTGGTAGCAGATATTCAAGAAGTTGAAGCTGATTCAGCAGGGCAAAGTTTCTCAAAATGGAAAGTGGAATGCAATGTGCTATCATCAGCAAAACTATGGATAGGATTTCCAGTCAATGGAAGGTCATTAATATACAAGAGGAAAAGTGGGGGAAAGAACTGAACCTTAGGGGACACCAGCATTAGTGGAAAAGTTAGAAGACAGAGAGCCATCTACCATCACCCTTAATGAGTGATCGGAGAGAAAACTGGATAACCAATTGCAAAAAACAGTTGGCAAACCATAAGATGGAAGCTTCTTTAGGAGACCTTTATGCCAAACATGATCCATCAGGATCATGTTTGGCATAAAGTTTTGTCATGTTTTATGCCATCAGGACCTGGAGCCTTTGAGATGTCAAAAGCAACTGCTTTTGTTTCCCCGAACTTTTCCATTGAATTTGTCCATAAATGGTAACATAAGCCAGAATATCACCAGTGGATCAACACTGACGGAATCCATACTGGCAATCATTGATCAGATGGAAGGTTTCTAGGTAGTTTAAGAGTTGGCGGTTAATTGATTTCTGGATTACTTTAGAAAGAGTAGAAGTAATTGCAATGGGATGATAATTTACTGGGAGGGATTTGTCACCCTTTTTAGGAACCGGCTGGATATAAGCAAATTTCCAAGCAGAAGGAAAAACACCTTTGGAATAAGAAAGTGAAAAAAGGCGGCAAAGAACAGGAGTAAGTTCAGGAGCACAGGGTTTGAAAACAAGTGGAGAAATACCATCAGGACCTGGAGCTTTCTTAGCATCAAGATTCGTCAAAATCCTTCTGACATTCTTTTGACGGTCAGACATCCATCTGGACATCCTTTAGCAGGTCAGCTTTATCCTTGGCTAAAGTGACAACGGAACCATCTGGTTTTGACAGTGGTGGGAGCAGAAAAGGGCAAAGGTTGCGGCCAATAGTTTACGATTGTTGCGACCTTTGGTGTAGACAGAAAATGCATCTGAATGTTTGGAAACAAGCCAATTACAATATGCAACATTCTTCTCTTGAACAGCCTTACCACATTTATTGGAAAACCAAGGTTTAGATTAAGGACTAGATTTTAAAGTGGAGTGTGGAATAAAGGATTCCATTCCTACAAGAATAATTTCACTGACATGATCTGAGCAAACGTTGACATCAGAAGTTTTAAAACAGTAATCCGACCAAGGAAAAGAAGAAAAGAAATCTCGCAGGTCATCCCATTTTGCATTCTTGTAATGCCAAACAACACGAGGTTGGGAATAACCATGAGATAAAGGCCCCATTGGAGAAGAGACAATCACCAAGTTGTGATCTCAAGTGCCTAAAGGACTTCTCACTTTGACCGTGTACTTAGAAGGGTTGTTTGTGAGAAAAAGATCAAGCGTGTTGGCTGCAATGTTAGGATTGTCTGGTATTCTTGTAGGTAAATTAACAATCTGTGCAAGGTAATTAGTAATTGCAAAAGCCTCAGCATCTCGACCAGCTGGGTCGGTGTGACTAGAAAACAGAAGCAAGCTGGAGTTGTGAACATTAAAATCACCTCACTGTTAGGAAAGTTGGACGGGAGAAAGTCAAAGAGCTTCAAGTGATTAGTGGAGGTTGGGAGAATGGTAGAGACAACAGATGAATTTGACACAATGAGGTAGAGATTTTAAGCCAGAGAAGATCGAAACGAGGAGATTCCAAATTACCAAGTCTCTGACAGGGAATATCTGAACGGACATATGCACAAGTACCACCTTTGAGGCAAAAGGAATCATACAGCGAATAATTTGGGCAACTGAGATTAGCAGTGGTCGAATCAACCGATAACTAAGATTCTGTCAGAAAACGTAGATGGAGTTTAGCGGACTGCAAGTGGAAATGGACATCGTTGAGATTAGAATTGAGACCACGTATATTTGTGAAATGAACTAGGAAGTGTTTTGGGCGGTTTAGATCTTTTCACAGATAAGCTTACTCTATTAGTTTGACAATTCATGGTGTATTCGATAGTAAGAAAAAGTGGAGGTGACATGTTGTATGAAGTAATGAAATGTTTGGATATGGCGTACACATGGTAAGAATGTACCCAGATTCTTGACATAATGTGGCCTCAACAATGCCCCCACATACACACTACTCAGACTCCCTCCAGTCACTATCTGGCAGAGTAGAGGTAGCAAGATTATACACTAGCTAATCCGGAAGCCTCGTAAAGAGTTACCAATAGGTTCGGTCCAATGTACTAACTAGCAGCCGGCCTGCGAATACCGTTTTAGAGCTGTATCCTCAAAATGTACGGAAGATTGGATCTCACCATGATGTTCATCATAACCTCAAAAGTGATCAGTCATACTGCATGATGGAAGAGATGGGGAAGGGTTGACCAGAACTTAGCTCTGGAGACTAAACATGGGTTCCCACCACTTCAAACCTCCAATAAGCAAAGTGGTGGTATTTCACCAGTTGATGAGAGTCATTTACCACCCCTGCTTACGTTGGTTCACACCTGGGTGGTCACCCACAGTGTGCATGTGCATGGAGGTTATATCCAGGGTTATTAACAGTCCCATCATCGTGAAGGTGCAAGCAGAGGATTTGGCTGTCACAGACCATCTGGACTTTGCTGAAATTGAGTCCACTTGACTTGAATTTCACCCAAATATCAGTTCCATCAGCGTTTTAGACTCCCAGGTAACAAGTACAACTTGTTGTTGTTATTTGGTTTTTAGAAGCATTAGCAACTAAGCCCATATTTAGGTCAGGGAATGACAACCAGGGATATGCGGTTGTCATTCCCTGACCTTTCTGCATTCTCGATATTTGGTGGTCACAGGCCCGAACCCTGGTCTAATCAAGAAGCATGTGCTAAGCACTGCTGCTCCTGCCCACCTGGCTACGGAGGCACATAGCATAGCTTGCATACCTCTGGCATACCTGAGAGAATGTCTGTGACAACCTCAAGGACCAATTATATGGTCCTTGAGGTTGTCACAGATAAAAGATGAGATAATGGCATATCCGGGAGAATGTCTGTGACAACCTCATATAACAGGAAAAAAACAGAAAAAAAGGGTAGTGGGAACGTATATAACCGTTTAAAAAAATGGGAAAAACATATAAATAAGACGGATAATGACAGGTTGGTAAAAATAGTAAAGTAGAGACAATCAACAAACGAAGTTGGAAGGCTAAGAAGATGGGAGGGTAATCCTGCAGTTTAGTGTCGTGAGTCACGGTCAGCCCGCAAGCTCCAATCTGTCGTCAATCGTATTCTAACGGACAGCTCCGACTTGCTGAGCATGCGCGACACTCACGATATCTGCCGTTCTGTGTTTGGAATTGTCATGGAACATGCGCGAAACTCAGTGTATCTGCTGGTCTGTATACTGGCAATGTACTACGTATTCGCAGTTAATTTTCTTTTTCCCCTGTTTGAATAAATTTCGATAACATAATACGTGTACTCCTGAATCAACTGAGGATGATACACGTGTGTGTAGAGTGTACATATATATATACATAAAAAAGTTAAAATCGTTGGATCTATAGCATTAAGTACTATATGTATTTTTATTTAATTCACCTTTTCACAAAAAATATATACTATTAATCACAAAATATACTCATTTTATTATTTTCAGGCAATACAAAATATATTACCTGAAAATAATAATTAAAATTTAATAATAATTATCGCTTTCCATTATCGTTTTTATAAATTTTTATTTTTATAATCAAATTCGGTCGAGATTCAGTATCGGGTACAGCCAATGAGAGCGAAGTGAAAGAAGGCAGCCGGCTCCACCCAGTGGGCGGAGTCAATGACGTCAGACGATTACAACTGACACGCAGTGCGTGTCACCTTGTGCCGCGCCGTGTTAGTTGTGTGTGTAGCTTGTGCCGCACGTGTTAATAGTGTTTTGATGTCACGTGGTTGCGATATAATAATCGGTCTTAATTTCATTCGTAAATTAAACGTAAAGTTAAAAAATCCGGGGGTGTGGGGGCAGGGCCCCCAGAAAAAAAAAAAAAAATTAAATTAATTTTTTTTTTTCTGAAAATAAAGTAATTTCGAAATGTCGACTGAGGAAAGTGACGTGCCCACTTTCCTCCTCTTCTGAGCCTTCTCATTGGCTGATTAGTAATTCCTAATTACACTCTTAATTACATTCGTAATTTAAAAAAATCACTTATCCGAATTTCAATGTGCAATAAAAAATAAAAGTAGCGTGAGAGCGACCCGAAAATCCGCTCAAACGGGGGTCTGGGGGCAGAGCCCCCAGAAAAAAAATTAAATTAATTTTTAAATGTCGACTGATGAAAGTGACATGGCCACTTTCCTCCTCTTCTGAGCCTTCTCATTACTAATCACTGATTAGTAATTCCTAAGTGCTTCTGCCGTATTCCTTTGTTTTAGGTATGTATTCTAATTTTTTTGTTCTGTGTTTAACCTATTTTTATTGCGCAATTTTCAATTTCGTGGTGTTTCTTCGTGGTTAATTGATGTTTGTGAAATAGTCTTTTTTGCAATTCCCGGTCGAATTTTACGTTGTGCTGTATTACCTGCGGTCGAGAAAAGGGTTAGTTTTTTAAATTGTTCAGTTTATTTGCCTTTCATTTTAGCGAAATTTCGGTTTAAATTACCTTTTCTCCTTTCCTTTTTCATCTTCTTTTTAGCTCAATCAGACTTATTCAAATGTCACGTGACATTTCGCGAAACCGTAGAAACGTGTATTTTGGTATTTGTATTTTCCTGATTATCGGGTTTATTCTTTGTTTTCAGCCGCCACATTCGTTGCTGTGCTGCGTGCCATCTGCGTGTCACTTCGCATCCGCCGGGCGAGGAGAGGAGGGGGAAACGCAGTGAGTGGGTGGAGTCACAACCGGTCAATCACTGCTTTCCCCCTTCCTCTCCTCGCCGCCATTTTTGGTGGCCGTACCCCATATTGAATCTTTACCTCAAATTCTTATGTAGTCAGGAAATTTTTTTATTCTTTTTAAAAATGAAAAAAAAAATTATTGCCCGTACATAGTCAGTGTCGCGCAGGCTCAGTCAGGTTGGAACTGCCCGTAAGAATACGATTCACGCCAGGTTGGAGCTGGCGTGACTTGCGGGCTGACCGTGACTCACAATACTTAAGTGCAGGAGTACCGGATAATCAATCCAAACCCACCAAGCAGCATGCTTAACGGATAAAGATTTACACAGCTGCACTATAAAAAAAAAAAAAAAAAATCCTTCAAATCTTACCTCCCATTATGGATTTATTCCTTATTGTTCAAAAAGTAAATAAAACAAGAAAAAATATAAACACTTCACCAACCAATTCTCGAAAACATACACAAACCAAACACTAAATATGTAAAAAGCTAACGTTGAACTCGTTGTTTGAAAAAGCGACCTCTGAAGGCTAAATTCATAGAATACTCTAAGATTAAATGTACGTTAACTGTTTTTCCATAAGAATAATAAACATAAAATAAAAAGGAAAGAGGCAGCATAAGTTGTGCGAAAATTGATTGAAAGAATAAAGTAGCATTTAGAGTGGTGCACAAAAACATCACTTATGAATTTTCAAATAATGTGATTTGCAGGTTGCACAAATGCTCGAAATACATTTGTTAGATGGGATATATATCTCCCTGAATGAAATCCAATAAAAAGACTCCACTTGATACACATAATTGCCATAAATATCTTTCAAAAGGGTAAAATGCGTAATTAATGGAAATATATGAGAAATCATGCAAATGGCAATCATAACCCCAAGGGCTAACATCTGGTGAGTATGAGTTTGTGTTCCGAAGTCGTTTCTGTAATAGTGTAGGGCGCCTGCTGGGCAGGCCCCTACACTATTACAGAAATATGAATAACGAGATTCCCATGCAGGTTTCCCACACTAAAATGAGAAACTAGAAAGACTGGGATTTATACGAGCGTCTAGCAGTTCCTTCAATACAAAATCCTGTATTCTTAGATTGACTCTGAGAGGTACAGAGCAAACTGCAACATCAAGAGGCGTTGTGTTTTTCACCCACAGGTACCTCTTATATAAGGGGGCCCCAGGGTGACCGCAATTAATGGTTCTTTTAAACTACTTATTTGAATGCAATCCAATGTGTACATTAGAGAATAGTCCTGGAGAAAGAGAGATCAACAAACAAAGTATAGTTTATTGCACGTATATTGACATGTTTATTTATTTACAAAAAGGAATATTAAGTAATATAGGAAATTAAAATTATGTTATGTTGTAAATGGTAGCTTTACTCAGGATAGCTTTACATTTAACTAGTTAATGGGTATTGGTAACATGGCATATTTCTGCCGTTCTGTCTACATACTTCATGTAGTTTTCGGTAAACAATCGTTGTTAATACACAATAGGTAGAAGAGATTCCAGCTATTCGAGTTTATAGGCAAATGTGTAAGGTTGACATATAGTTTCCTTTATCGCTACTGGAGACGCAGTACCCAGTAGTCGGTACAATTGATGACACATTCTGACATTAATACAGAAAATGAATGTACATCTGTGTATTTATCTGGGAGGAGAGAGGTTATTATGTGATATTAGGTCGGGAATATAGTAGTAGTTGTGGTTGTACAGTAATTCCAGATAACCGGTCGTTAAATTAAAAGGTGAACTTACCTAAATAGCTCCCTAGCGACTATCTAGGCACTACTTGATCCTTCTCATTCGTCATAGTTGAAAATTATGTGTTATCTTTCCAATAATTCACCAACAACTCCTCGTTTTCCCCCTATTCCCAATATATGAATGTCCCTCTCCCCTTTGGATGGTTCTCTTTGATTGGTTAGCAGCCTATTTCCGTGAGGAAAAGCAAATCTAGGATCACCTGTCCTCGTAATTAGACACGTTTAATTTGAGAAATCTATCGCGAGAAAAGAACAAATTATTAATTGATATGCGGCGATATTTCGGGGTTATACCAAGGTATTCTTTTCATTCAAAGTCTATTCACCTCTATCCATTTTCTGAAATGGATAGAGGTGAATAGGCGAACTGATTACTGATCCAGTAATCAGTTCGAATTTCACTCAAGAGTACCTTCCTGATTCCGATTTACACACTGGCACCGACAGATTTTGCAACTGTCTACCTAAGTTTTACTAACGCGACACTAGTTAGTTGACCCTATCGAGTGTCGGCTTCATGCAGTGTATTGACCGAAACTATGGGAGTCAGATGGAAATTCGATTACTGCTTTCATAAGAATAGAATAGACAAAACAACTTTCAACCCGGCCTTATTACTTCACACATATAGTGACTAGCCAAAGTAATGTATGGTTATTTATGAGAATATTTTATGATGTAAAAATGTTCACATTTTTATATTTGTCACAGCCAGGGTCCTGAGCTGGATATCATCATTTTCTCTCTCTCTCTCTCTCTCACACACACACACACACACACACACACACACACACACACACACACACACACACACACACACACACACACACACAGGATAACTAGGGAATTTTTTTTGGCTGGTGCAGCATAAGCCTCAGGCTTCCTTGATACATACGGCTAAAAATAACAGCCAAACATACATTTTATTCCATTTCAATGTACAAACTGAAATGACAAGTTAAGATAATAGTATTATGTACTGTAAATCAGCAAAATAAGTCCTCAATACGTTGTTGTTCTCCCCTCCAGCTGCAATTACAGCATTGCAACGATCTAGCATAGAGTTAATCAACTTCTGGATATACTGTTGCCCAATTTCGTGGTACCACAGCCTTCAATGCTCTCCTGCAGCTGAATCTTACTTGTTGGCTTCTTCTGAGCAATTTTAGACAACATTATGTACCAACAATTTTCAATGGGAATCAAATATGCCCTGTTGCCAGGTTAAACCAACACTGTAATGCCAGCATTTCTGAGGTATAACTGCACATTCAGGGAGTAAAAAACATTGGTGTAAGTATGTTTTAAGCCTTGTGAAAGAGGAAGACAACTCATCATTTAATCTAAATAGCATAAAATTTACCAATTTTGCTATGTGGCAAGGTACTGAGTGTTGGGGAAAAATGCAGTTTTGGACGTCTGTCTGGTGATCCCTAATAACGAGTTTCAGGCACTCCTCCAAGAGTGCTTACCAGATGTAAGTCCCCAGGCGCTCACATCTGGTAAATACAAGCTTGGCACCCCAGAGTCCTGAGCTGGATATCATCATTCTTCTCTTTCTTTCTTGGTCATTCCATTCTATTTCTCTCTCTCTCTCTCTCTCTCTCTCTCAGGGTATGGGAATTTTTTTTTTTTGGCTGGTGTAGCATAAGCCTCAAGCTTTCTTGCACCATGTTGCTAAAAATAATAATAATAACATTGTAGGTTACTGCATTCGCCGTTCTGATAATAACAGGTGACGCAGAAGCCTGTGGCAGATATAAGCTAGTCTGTAATCAGGTCACAAAGGAGGTTCGGCAGGCGAGGGCGGATTACGAGAAATCTTTGGCAAAAGATGCTAAGAAAAACAGCAAGGATTTCTTTACTTATATAAACTCTAAAAGGAAGGGGATGACTCTGATTGGTCCACTTGGTATCGATGGTTCGACTGTTGATGATCCTGCTCAGATAGCAAACAAACTGAATGAGTATTTTGCATCTATATTCACACGTGAGGAATTATTACAATTTGAAAATGGAAGAAGATTATCAAATTGTAGCAGTGTGCTTAATGATTTTGTAATAACTGAGAGCAAAGTAGAGGAGAAATTGTTGAAGTTAAACATAAGAAAGGCACCTGGGGTGGATGGGATCTATCCAGTTATTTTAAAGGAGGCGGCAAAGCAACTAAGCAAACCCTTAGCCATAATTATGAGAGCATCCTTGGACTCAGGGGAGGTTCCCACGGACTGGAGATGTGCAAATGTGTCCCCAATTCACAAAGGTGGATCGAAGGGTGACACGAGTAATTACAGACCAGTTAGTTTAACTTCTGTTCCGGGTAAAATAATGGAGTCGCTGGTTAAAGATGCATTGCAGGATCATCTAGACAAGACTGCAGCAATAATTCAAACACAGCATGGGTTTGTTAAGGGAAAGTCTTGTCTGACAAATTTGATTGGTTATTATGATGTGGTCACAAAGGAACTGGATGCAAAAAATAATTTTGATATCATATACTTGGATTTCAGGAAAGCTTTTGACACTGTTGCGCATGGAAGACTACTGTACAAATTGGAGCAGAATGGTATTAAGGGTAAGTTGCTACAATGGATAAAAGGATGGTTAAGTGGGAGAAGACAGAGGGTGGTAATCAATGGGTGCTGCTCTTCGTGGACTAATGTTATTAGTGGAGTCCCACAGGGTTCGGTGTTGGGTCCACTGTTGTTTTGGACACAAAGGTTGGCACGGTTGTTAATGACATTGTGCTACTGCAACAGGATCTAGATAATTTGGGCAGATGGGCTAAGAAGTGGCAACTGAAGTTCAACCTTGACAAATGCAAAGTACTGCATATGGGTAGATGTAACCCCAGAGAAACGTACGAACTGTGTGGTACTACACTTAAGGTGTTAGAAAATGAAAAAGACCTGGGAATAATTGTGCAGTCAGATATGAAGTTTTCTGAGCAGTGCAGACAGGCTGCTAGGGCGGGTCATGGGGTTTTGTCAATGATATATAGGAATTTTGCTAGCAGGGAAAAGGAGGTGATTGTCCCTCTGTATAAGGCAATGGTCAGGCCACGCCTTGAGTGCTGCGTACAGGTCTGGAGGCCTCATTTTTGGAAGGATGTAGATTTGCTTGAGCGTGTACAGAGAAGAGCAACACGATTGGTGAGTGGAATGAAGGGATTCTCTTACCAAGGGAGGCTTAAGTTCTGCAAATTGCAGTGGCTGGAGACTAGGCACCTGCGCGATGATCTGATTGAGGTCTATAAGGCCTTGAATGGGTTGAGCACGCTGAATTCTGATGGGATCCTTCCACTTGTTCAGATTACCAACCTACGGGGACATAAGTTCAAATTAAGAAAGGACAGATGTAGAATAGATGTGCGGAAATTTGCCTTTAGCCAGCGGGTGGTTAATTGCTGGAACAAACTTCCATCTGTCGTTGTCGAAGTTGATAGGTTGAATAAATTTAAGGAGGAACTGGACAGGCATTTGGAGGGAATGGTGTGATTTTTTTTTTTTTTTTTTTTTGGCTGATGCTGCATAAGCTCCTACACTTGCTTTCTTGCATCATGTGCCACTACTACTACTACTACTACTACTACTACTACTTAATTCGCCCCGCCCCTTTGCTTGTTTTGCATCCCCAGACCATCTGACCGTTGGGGAACTTTATGCAATTAGGATGGCATGCCACCTATTTTCGTCTTCTGAGATATCGCTTCTCATCTGATCCATGCATGTTAAATTTCGATTCGTCAGAAAAGATGACGGTGAACCATTGCTCTTTTGTACGTAAAACATACGTTTTAGCCCAAGCAAGTCGCTTCTTCCTCATTTTTTGGGTGAGCGAAGGCTTCTTCTTGGGTCGATAAGCATGCAGACCACATTCCGAAAGCCGTCTTTGGATAGATCGTGCACTTTCAATAAGACTTTTGCATCTACATTCACACATAAGGAGTTACTAAGATTTGAAATTGCCAGAGGGTTATCAAATTGTAGCTGGATAATTAATGATTTTGTAATAACTGAGACATTAAAAATAAGAAAGGCACCTGGGATGGATGGGATCTATCCAGTTGGCTGCAAAGCAAGTAAGCAAACCCTTAGCCATAATTATGAGAGCATTCTTAGATTCGGGGAAGGTCCCCACGGACGGTAGATTTGCAAATGTATCCCCAATTCACAAGAGTGATCGAAGGGCGACACGAGTAATCAAAGACCAGTTAGTTTAACGTCAGTTCCGGGTATATTGGAGTCACTGTTTAAAGATGCATTGGAGGATCATCTAGACAAGACTGCAGTAATAATTCAGCCACAGCATGGGTTTCTGAAGGGAAAGTCTTTTCTGACAAATTAGATTATATAATATGATGTGGTTACAAAGGAACTGGATGCAAAATATAATTTTGATATCATATACTTGGATTTCAGGAAAGCTTTTCACAGTGTTGCGCATGGAAGACTATTGTATAAAGTGGATCAGAATGGTATTCAGGGTAATTTGCTACAATGGATGAAACGATGTTTAAGTGGGAGAAGACAGAGGGTGGTAATCAACGGGTGCTGATCTTCGTGGAATAATGTTATTAGTGGAGTCCCACATGGTTCGGTGTTAGGTTAGGAAAGCTATAATGGGGGATTTTAACTTCGCAGATATTGACTGGAACTTGTGGTTTGGTCACTCACACACTAGTCTGACTTTTGTGGATTTACTGGATGATTGTTTTCTGCAGCAGCATGTTCGAGAGGCAGCCAGAGAAAGTAATACTCTTGATCTAGTTATCAGCAGTGATCATTCGTGTATTAAGAATTTGTGGATAAAGAACCACTAGGTGGCATTGATCAGAGTGTACTGATGTGGGATTTACTTCAAGATTTAATTACCATCAGGAGTTAAGAAAAGGGTTTTTGCTTCCGTAAAGGTGACTACAGTGGTCTCAGACAGTTTTTAAATTCTGTACAGTGGGATCAACTGACGATGTTATCAACAGAAAATTCTAAGTGGGAAGCATTCAAGGCATTAATCGTGGATTAATTCCTTGAATTAAGACATTCCGGTTTACTAGCCCACTCTCTTTCTCTGTACAATTGTTCATGTACTCATTCGAGTCATTAGGCCTATTCACACTCCTACTCTATCAACTGGATGCACTTCTTTTGATTTTATGTTTTTCTTAATTAACAGCATAACACATTGTACACATTGTACTCCCCAAATTCCATTTCAGCACTACATATATCTCTGTGACACCACGTCTCTGCTATCCCAACAATATCCGGCTTTGATGTCTTGACCAACACGTCAAATTCATCAAATTTATTCACTATATTTCTAGCACTGGTATACATGCTCCGACTCCTATTCCTAGTTACTCTAACGCATCCCATATACCCACCTATTTCACGATGACTGTCATCCGTCCCTGAAACCCTCTGCCAGGGGCAAAGGTTGATGACGTTGTAGAGCGGATATCATCTTTCAAGGGCACAAAAGGTGATATACACAAGAAAAGAAAAGACGATACCGAACATCAATTTGGCACTGTGAAAAATTCTGACTCGTGTGAATATGCTTAAATATGTGCTTAAATATTATGCACATACCTTGGTGTACTGTCTGCCTCACAACTATACATACTCGTATCTATTGAATGGCTAATGCTACGTTTTTAATTGTTATGTAATCTTTTATACTGCAAATTCTTATACTGTACATATTTTTATATTACCCTATATCATTGTCAAGCCCCTGGCCTCCTGGCTGTGGCGGGCACATTATTGTATCTGTATCTTTACTGTACAATAAAGATTTTCTTCTATAGTTGTACACGTTGGCACTAATGATATTAAGAGTAGGAGACCGGCGGAATTACTCAACAAGTACAGGTCACTGTTGAAAAAAAGCCGTGAAGTAGGGTTGAATTTGAAAGTGTCTGCAATTCTGCCCAGACACGATAGGAGGGAGTACATGATGAGAGCCTTGTCGATCAATTCGGCCCTGGAAGGATTGTGCAAGGCGCAAGGGGTAGAATTTTTTTCAGCCTGGACTGTACTTGTTAACAGGAGAGATTGCTTCTACAGGGATGGGATACACTTAAATAGAAAGGGTGCAAGAATATTTGCTGATGCTATCGAGGCAGTGTTAGGTGGATCGGAAAACTGCTAGTTTGGGGGGATACAAAGACTAATAGTTTAACAGTAACCGCAGGCAGAGGTGAAGGTGATTCTTGCACAACTTCTATTAGAATAAGAAGCGACCTGGAGCGAGGGGTGTTGGCGGTTTCAGGGACGGATGGCAGTCATGGAATAGTTGGGTATATGGGATGTGTTAGGGTAACAAGGAATAGGCATAGGAGCATGTATGCTTGCATGTATACCAATGCTAGAAGTATAGTAAATAAATTTGATGAATTTGAAGTGTTGGTCAAGACATCAAAGGCGGATATTGTTGGGATAGCAGAGACGTGGTGTCACAAAGATATAAGGAATGCAGAACTGGAATTTGGGGAGTACAATGTGTACAGAAAGGATAGACAGGACAGAAAGAGACGGGGTGTTATGCTGTTAATTAAGAAAAACATAAAATCAAAGGAAGTGCACCCAGTTAATATAGATGAACAGTGCTCTGTTGAGTCAGTTTGGTGCAAGATAAGCACTGCGAAAGGAAAAATAAGGGTTGGAGTGTGTTATAAACCTAATGACTTGAATGAGTACAATGAACAATTGTACAGAGAAATAGAGTGGGCCAGTAAATCTGAATGTCTTATAATGGGGGATTTTAACTTCCCAGATATTGACTGGAACTTGTGGGTTGGTCACTCACACACCAGTCAGACTTTTGTGGATTTATTGGATGATTGTTTTCTGCAGCAGCATGTTCGAGAGGCAACCAGAGAAAGTAACACTCTTGATCTGGTTATCAGCAGTGATCATTCGTGTATTAAGAATTTGCAGATAAAGGAACCACTAGGTGGCAGTGATCACAGTGTGCTGAAGTGGGATTTACTCAAAGAGGTAACTACCGTCAGGGGTAAAGGAAAGGGTTTTTGCTTCCGTAAAGGGGAGTACAGTGGTCTCAGACAGTTTTTAAATTCTGTACAGTGGGATCAACTGACGATGTTACCAACAGTAAATTCTAAGTGGGAAGCATTCAAGGAATTAATCGTGGAAGCTACTAGACTTTATATACCGATTAAGAAATATCGTTCAAGGTTTAGGCCTAAATGGTTATCAAATGAACTAATGAGACTCGTGACAGAGAAGAAAAATGCATGGGATGCATATAAAATATCAGGTGACGCAGAAGCCTGTGGCAGATATAAACTAGTCTGTAATCAGGTCACAAAGGAGGTTCGGCAGGCGAAGGCGGATTACGAGAAATCTTTGGCAAAGGATGCTAAGAAAAACAGCAAGGATTTCTTTACTTATATAAACTATAAAAGGAAGGGGCTGAATATGATTGGTCCACTTGACATCGATGGTTCGACTGTTGATGATCCTGCTTAGATAGCAAACAAACTGAATGAGTATTTTGCATCTACATTCACACGTGAGGAATTATTACAGTTTGAAAATGGAAGAAGGTTATCAAATTGTAGCAGTGTGCTTAATGATCTTGTAATAACTGAGAGCAAAGTGGAGGAGAAATTGTTGAAGTTAAACATAAGAAAGGCACCTGGGGTGGATGGGATCTATCCAGTTATTTTAAAGGAGGCGGCAAAGCAACTAAGCAAACCCTTAGCCATAATTATGAGAGCATCCTTGGACTCAGGGGAGGTTCCCACGGACTGGAGATGTGCAAATGTGTCCCCAATTCACAAAGGTGGATCGAAGGGTGACACGAGTAATTACAGACCAGTTAGTTTAACTTCTGTTCCGGGTAAAATAATGGAGTCACTGGTTAAAGATGCATTGCAGGATCATCTAGACAAGACTGCAGCAATAATTCAAACACAGCATGGGTTTGTTAAGGGAAAGTCTTGTCTGACAAATTTGATTGGTTATTATGATGTGGTCACAAAGGAACTGGATGCGAAAAATAATTTTGATATCATATACTTGGATTTCAGGAAAGCTTTTGACACTGTTGCGCATGGAAGACTACTGTACAAATTGGAGCAGAATGGTATTAAGGGTAAGTTGCTACAATGGATAAAAGGATGGTTAAGTGGGAGAAGACAGAGGGTGGTAATCAATGGGTGCTGCTCTTCGTGGACTAATGTTATTACTGGAGTCCCACAGGGTTCGGTGTTGGGTCCACTGTTGTTTTGTGTATTTATCAATGATATTGATGAAGGTATATCAGGCTTAATGTCGAAGTTTGCAGATGACACAAAGGTTGGCAGGGTTGTTAATGACAGTAATGGCAGTGTGCTACTGCAACAGGATCTAGATAATTTGGGCAGATGGGCTAAGAAGTGGCAACTGAAGTTCAACCTTGACAAATGCAAAGTACTGCATATGGGTAGAAGTAACCCCAGAGAAACGTACCAACTGTGTGGTACTACACTTAAGGTGGTAGAAAATGAAAAAGACCTGGGAGTAATTGTGCAGTCAGATATGAAGTTTTCTGAGCAATGCAGACAGGCTGCTAGGGCAGGTCATGGGGTTTTGTCAATGATATATAGGAATTTTGCTAGCAGGGAAAAGGAGGTGATTGTCCCTCTGTATAAGGCAATGGTCAGGCCACGCCTTGAGTATTGCGTACAAGTCTGGAGGCCTCATTTTAGGAAGGATGTAGATTTGCTTGAGCGTGTACAGAGAAGAGCAACACGATTGGTGAGGGGAATGAAGGGATTCTCTTACCAAGACAGGCTTAAGTTCTGCAAATTGCAGTGGCTGGAGACTAGGCACCTGCGCGGTGATCTGATTGAGGTTTATAAGGCCTTGAATGGGTTGAGCACGCTGAATTCTGATGGGATCCTTCCACTTGTTCAGATTACGAACCTACGGGGACATAAGTTCAAATTAAGAAAGGATAGATGTAGAATAGATGTGCGGAAATTTGCCTTTAGCCAGCGGGTGGTTAATTGCTGGAACAAACTTCCATCTGTCGTTGTGGAAGTTGATAGGTTAAATAAATTTAAGGAGGAACTGGACAGGCATTTGGAGGGAATGGTGTGATGATTTTTTTTTTTTTTTTTTTGGCTGATGCTGCATAAGCTCCTACACTTGCTTTCTTGCATCATGTGCCACTACTACTACTACTACTACTACTACACCCCACGCTCCAGGCCGCTACTTATTCTAATAGAAGTTGTGCAAGAATCACCTTCACCTCTGCCTATGGCTACTGTTAAACTATTAGTCCTTGTATCCCCCCAAGCTATCAGTTTTCCGACCCACCTAACACTGCCTCGAAAGCATCAGCAAATATTCTTGCACCCTTTCTATTTAAGTGTATCCCATCCCTATAGAAGCAGTCTCCCCTGTTAACAAGTGCCGTACAGGCTGAAAAAAATTCTACCCCTTGAGCCTTGCACATTCTTTCCATGACCAAATTGTTATTAGTGGAGTCTACAGGGTTCGGTGTTGGTTTCACTGTTGTTTTCTATTTAACCCCGGGGGCTCACATCTGGTGAGTATGGGCTTGACACACCCAGGGTCCTGAGCTGGATATCATCATTCTTCTCTTTCTTGGTGATTCCCTTCTACTTTTGACTCTCTCTCTCTCTCTCTCTCTCTCTCTCTCTCTCTCTCTCTCTCTCTCTCTCTCTCTCTCTCTCTCTCTCTCTCAGGGTAACTCGGGAACTTTTTTTTTTCCTGGGGCAGTATAAGCCTCAGGCTTCCTTGCACCATATGGCTATTAATAATAATATATATAGATCAATAATATCGATGAAGGTATATCAAGCTTAGTGTCGAAGTTTGCAGATGATACAAAGGTAAGCAGGGTTGTTAATGACAGTAGTTGTATTAAAAAAAATTGGCAAACCATAAGATAGAAGACTATTTAGAAAACATTTATGCCAAACACGAACGAAAGCCTTTGAGATGTCAAGGGATGCCCTGAAATGCTTCCGTTTCACCGAACTTTTCCATTGAATTTGTCCCTAAATCGGTAATATAAGCCAGAATACCACCACTGGATCGGCACTGACGAATCCATACTGGCGATCGCTGAAAAGAGGGCAGATTGCTAGATAGTATAAGAGTTGGCAGTTAATTGATTTCTTCATTATTTTAGAAAGAAAGAAGTAATTACAATGGGATGATAACCGGGTGGGAGGGATTTGTCACACTTTTAGAAACTGGCTGCCTGGATATGAGCAAATTTACAAGCAGAAATAAAATCACCTTTGGAATAAAAAAAAGTGAAAACGCAGCAAAGAACAGGAGTAAGTTCATCAGCACAGGATTTGAGAAAAAGCGGAAAAATACCATCAGGACCTGGAGCTTTCTTAGCATCAAGATTCGTCAAAATCTTTCTGACGTCTTTTTCACAGAAGACCACAGCAGTAATTCAATGAAGTTTGTTAGGAATGATGGGAGGGGCTTTTTTAAGATCATTAATATATGAATTGGAAGAAAAATGGGATGCTACCAGGTCAGCATTATCCTTGGCTGAAGTGACAATAGAACCACCTTGTTTTGAAAGAGGTTGGAGCAGAGATGGGAAAACGTTTTGCCCAGTGGCTTTGGCAAGAGACCAGAATGCTTTGAAACTGTTACGGCAAGGAGCAATTTTTCTACCCTAAGTTTGTCGAAAATCTGGTTTTCACTGATTAATATCCGATTTGCAATTATTGCAAAAGCTTTGGTGTAGGCAGAAAATGAAAATGAAGATTTGGAAACAAGCCAATTACGATATGCAACATTTTTCTCTTGAACAGGCTTAGCAAATTTATTGGAAAACCAAGGTTTAGATAAGAACGAGATTTTAAAGTGGGGTGTGAAATACAGGATTCCATTCCTGCAAGAATAATTTCGCTGTAACGATGTGGGCAAATGTTGACATCAGAAATTTTCAAACAGCAATCTGACCAAAGAAAAGAAAAAAAATCAATCAGGCAGGTCACCCCATTTCTCATTCTTGTAAGGCCAAACAAGACGAGGTTGGGAATAGTAGTAGTAGTAGCAGTGGCATGTGATGCAAGAAAGGAAGTGTACGAGCTTATGAAGCATCAGCCAAAAAAAAAAAAAAATCACACCATTCCCTCCAAATGCCTATCCAGTTCCTCCTTAAATTTATTCAACCTATCAACTTCCACAACGACAGATGGAAGTTTGTTCCAGCAATTAACCACCCGCTGGCTAAAGGCAAATTTCCGCACAAATATTCTACATCTCTCTTTTCTTAATTTGAATTTGTGCCCGCTTAGGTCCGTAATCTGAACAAGTGGAAGGATCCCATCAGAATTCAGCGAGCTCAACCCATTCGAGGCCTTATAGACCTCAATGAGATCACCGCGCAGGTGCCTAGTCTCCAGTTACTGTAATTTGCAGAAATTAAGCCGCTCTTATTAAGAGGATCCCTTCATTCTCCTCACAAATCTTGTTGCCCTTCTCTGTACACGCTCAAGTAAATCTACATCCTTCCTAAAATGAGACCTCCAGACCTGTACGCAGTACTCAAGGCGTGGCCTGACCATTGCCTTATACAGAGGGACAATCACCTTCTTCTCCCTGCTAGCAAAATTCCTATATATCATTGACAAAACCCCATGACCTGCCCTAGCAGCCTGTCTGCATTGCTCAGAAAACTTCATATCTGACTGCACAATTACTCCCAGGCCTTTTTCATTTTCTACCACCTTAAGTGTAGTACCACACAGTTGGTACGTTTTTCTCGGGTTACTTCTACCCATATGCAGTACTTTGCATTTGTCAAGGTTAAACTTCAGTTGCCACTTCTTAGCCCATCTGCCCAAATTATCTAGATCCTGTTGCAGTAGCACACTGCTATTACTGTCACTAACAACCCTGCCAACCTTTGTATCATCTGCAAACTTCGACATTAAGCCTGATATACCTTCATCAATATCATTGATAAATATACAAAACAACAGTGGACCCAACACTGAACCCTGTGAGACTCCACTAATAACATTAGTCCACGAAGAGCAGCACCCATTGATTACCATCCTCTGTCTTCTCCCACTTAACCATCCTTTTATCCATTGTAGCAACTTACCCTTAATACCATTCTGCTCCAATTTGTACAATTTGTCGTTCATGCGCAACAGTGTCAAAAGCTTTCCTGAAATCCAAATATATGATATCAAAATTATTTTTTGCATCCAGTTCCTTTGTAACCACATCATAATATCCTGTCAGACAAGACTTTCCCTTAACAAACCCATGCTGTGTCTGAATTATTGCTGCAGTCTTTTCTAGATGATCCTGCAATGCATCTTTAACCAGTGACCCCATTATTTTACCCGGAACAAAAGTTAAACTAACTGGTCTGTAATTACTGGTGTCACCCTTCGATCTCCCTTTGTGAATTGGGGATACATTTGCACATCTCCAGTCCGTGGGAAACTCCCCTGAGTCCAAGGCTGCTCTCATAATTATGGCTAAGTGTTTGCTTATTTGCTTTGCCGCCTCCTTTAGTATAACTCGATAGATCCCATCCACCCCAGGTGCTAGTCATGAGATGACGGCTCCATTGTAGAAGAGACAATCGCCAAGTTTTTATCTGTGGTGCCTAAAGGACCACTCACTTCGACTGTTTACTTAGAGGGGTCATTTGTGATAGAAGGATCAAATGTGTTGGCTGAATAGATAGTTAGGATTGTCCGGTAATCTGTTAATTTAATGAATAATCAGTGGAAGGTCAATAATAATTGTAAAATCATCAGCAGCTCGACCAACTGGGTCGTTGTGACTAGAAAACAAAGACAGCAGGAGTTGTAAACATTGAAATCACAAATGAAAATTACCTCAATTTTGGGAAGGTTTGAATGGACAAAAATCACGTTGCAAAGAGAGGAAGTCAAAGAGCTCCAAGTCTTGCTGGAGTTGGGAGAACGGTAGAGACAACAGATAAATTTGACAAAATGAAGTAGAGAGATTTTAAGCCAGAGAAGATCGAAAAGAGGAGATTTCAAAGTACCAAATCTCTGACAGGAAATATCACAACAGATATACGCGAAAGTACCAACTCCGAGGCGAAAGGAATGGTATAGCGAATAATTTGGGCAACTGCGATCAGTAGTGGTTGAAACAACTGATAACTGAGTTTCCGTCAGAAAAAGTACATGGGGTTTGGAAGTCTGTAAGTGAAGATGGACATCATTGAGATTAGAGTTTATTTACTATGTATATTTGTAAATTGGACTAGGAAGTGTTTGGGTTTAGATCTTTTCGCAAACAAGTTTGCTCCGTTAGTTAGAAAATTAATGATGTATTCAATAGTAACAAACTGTGGGGGCTGGTGGGACATGCTATATGAGGTAATGAAATTTTTGGTTATTTGCATTAGCATCAGCAGAAGCATACAACGCAAGAAAACAAGCTTACGCAGCATCAGAGAAAGAAAAAAAAAAAAACACGGTCCCATTCCCCTCCCCCCCGTTCAATCCAAGTATCTGTCCAGGTCACCCTTTAATTTATTTAGGCTATCAACTTCCACAACAAAAATGGAAGTCTGTTCTACCAATCAACTACCCCCTGGCTAAAGGCAAACTTCCGCACATCTATCCTTGAACTGACTTTCCTCAATTTGAATTTATGCCCTCTCAGGTGATAATTCTGAGGAAGAGGAAGAATCCCATCGACATTGAGCATATTGAAACCGTTCAAGGCTTTATACACCTCTATCAGATCACCGCCCTGGTGCGTAGTCTCCAGACACTGTAATTTGCCAAACTTATGCCTTTCTTTGTAAGAAAAACCTTTTGTTCCATTCACTAATCTTGTTGCCCTTCTCTGTACTCGTTGCAACAGCTCTACATCCTTCTTAAAATGGGTCTCCAGTCCTGTATACAGTCCTCAAAGTGTGGCCTGACCATTGGCTTATAAAGCGCATGATCCCCTCCTTATCCTTCCTAGAAAAATTCCTGTATATCATTGACAAGACACCATGCGCTACTCTTGCAGACCGTCTACACTGCTTAGAAAACTTCATACCACCTGCACAATTACCACCAGGTCCTTTTCATTCTCTACCACTGTCAGTGTAGTACTACAAGTCGAAGTGGATCTATTTGGTTCGGTGAGTCGACTGATGTTTATTTTATGCCTAACTTCTAAGGCGTTCTCCAGTTATGAACGACTTTAAATCTTCACCCTTATCGTTCATTCACGGTTCACGGCTCGTTCATAATGGCTACGCCCTATAGGTCCGGCCGTTGTTTTTAACTTTCACTCTTTGCCATAGTTTTAGACCACTTATCTTTTAGAGAGTTATGGATACCCTAATTAATTTCATATCAGCTGCTACTGATTTTAGTGAAATTGTGTTGATTGCTGTGATTTGAGGAATATATTGTTTTGGCGCGAATAATTTCGTCCTTTCTTCTTCGGCCACTTTGTTTGAAATAACAAATCACGAGACCTCCAGGGCGATCGGCTATTGGTTCTCCTGAAGCCAGGAACTTAAGTTAGAACTTCTAATTAGGAACATTTATTTATTAATTATGATGTCAGTAGTAATTAATACTGACTGTCTATTTAGTTAATTAATGTGGTTATTCATTTTGGAACATACTATTTACATAGCTTTTGAAGGGGACTCTCTTTTATTGTGCATTGATACATCTGAATACTGCTCCTCGGGTGACGTCAGCAATCCTCTGTCGCCCAAGAATACAATATGCAAATTTTTTCCCATCTCTTTCAGCGCCCCCTACCGACAAGAGTTGGAAACTCTTCTTTTCAGTTAATTATTTAAATTCTTCACTAGCCATTTCTGGATTTTTGACTAAAATTCAGTAGAACCATTCACCCCCTGAATTTAAATATTTCATCCCAGCAGAGCAAGATGGTTGAAAATAATGAAAATACTGAAAGTTCACAGGATGAGGTTAGCACGTCTGAGAGAGACGAATCGGAGACTTCTAATTCACTGCTTCTTAGAGTATCTGGCAAATCCTCCTCCAAGAGAAAGAAGTCCAAGGGAAGGTCCAGAGCTTGTCCTCTGCGCTCCTCTTGCTCTCCACTTCCTGCACAGATGAATAATATTTGTATATCACCTTACATAGACCATAATTACTCAGCTTCCACCTTGGACCAAAGAATCTCTACACCAGTAGCTGCCTCCATCCTCGAATCGATGGCAAACTCCACCTCAACCGCAGCCTTACCTGCAGCTCCAAACACTCCTGTAGCTGCTGCTTCTGAGACGCAAAACTCCTCAGGTGCTCACCAAACTCCATCAGCTCTGCCACTTCAAACTGCCCCAGCAGATTTCTTGGCTACACAACTACCGTCTGCTCTGGACCAAGTGGTCTCATCTGGGATCCCACCATCCAGTATGCTTACCATTCCTGCACCACCTGTTCTGGCTGGCCTCTTTAATGAGGGAGACACCACCTCCTTCCATCAGATCATTTCAGTCTTGCACAGGAACTTGGTGGCACTCCTGAACCAAGACTCCATAAGATTCACCAAAGCCATTGGAAACTATGTCCAGGAGCTTTGGACAAGCCTAGAAACAATCACAACAGCTCTTCTAATCGAGAATGAGAAGCTAAAAGCTGTCAATGAAGAAATCAAGACAAGGTCTACAATACTGGAAAAGGCCTTAGACATCTGCGCTAAGCTTCCGCAGTCTTCACTCGAGCGGGAACTGGGACTAACCAAAGAACCTGAATCAACTACAGTGCCCTCTTATGCCGGTGCTGTATTTAAGAACCTTCCAACCTCTAAACTGGGTGCCTCCATCCAAGGGCATCCACCAGAGACCAGTCAACAAAACCCCCAGCATATAAGAAAGAGAACCCTGATAAAACAGCAGAATCTGGTCGTTATCAGACCCATTAACTCCAAAGAATCACATACAAGTGAACAAATCAAGACCAAAATAATGACAGAGTTGAAAGATGATCTCAAAACTACGAAAATAAAAGCAATAAGAAAAACTAGAAATACAGGCATAGTGATCGAAACGGAAACTAAAAAAGAAGCTAACAAAATTATGACCAATGCAAAAATAATGACAATGGGTCTAAAGGCAGAGCCGCCAAAAAAGTTGGGGCCCTCTATCATCATTTTTGACCTCAGTGACAACCTGACCCCACAGCAACTCACTGAGGAACTATACTGTAGGAACTTGCAGGAGTACTTCCCAGACTTAGAGGCAGATGCCTTAATCACACCTAAATACTCAAAAAAAGTCAAAGGAGGAGGAGGCAAAAACTGGATTGTTCAAATCAACCCAATCGCCTGGAAGGTCCTTAACAATCAAGCAAGGGTCTACATAAACTGGGGCAGCCACCGCTTTCGCGAACATGTGGCTGTGCCTAAATGCTTCAAGTGTTGTAGGTTCGGCCACACCTCACACACTTATATCCAGACAGTGCCAACGTGCGGCCATTGTGCTGAAAAAGGCCACGAATTTAGCAGCTGTCCTAACAAAACCAAAGATCCTATTTGTGTGAACTGTAAAAGTTTCAAAATCGACTCAGCACATTCCATCAGAGACAGAATATGTCCAACATATATAAAAGCCAAGGGTCAGCACCAACAACGGATCGATTATGGGGAGACATCTTAAAAAATTTAACTTCGAAGAGGTAAAAATAATGCAAATTAACGCACAGCGGGCCCGGGCTGTGGTCGGCCAAATCAGGATTCGGGCAGAAGAGGACAACACGGATGTAATTATCCTGCAAGAGCCGTACACCCATAAGAACCAGGTCAGAGGCTATCCCTTGACCTACAAAGTCATCCAGGTGGAAGGGGAAACCCCCTGGGCAGCAATAGCTGTAAGAAACCCTGACATCACAGCCACAAAGATAACACAACTTTGCACAGCCTGGGCCGTATGTGCCCACATTATTACAGCGCTTGGAAACTTTTACGTCGTTGCCCTATACTGCCGTCCAGGAGAAGATATTATCAGGGCTATAAGATACCTTCAAAGTGTACTAAATACTCTTCCTGAAGGGAGAATTATCGTTGGGGCAGATGTAAACTGCAGGTCTCCCGCGTGGTACAGCACAACACCAGACCGTCGAGGAGCAACAAACGGCCAAAGACTGGAGAACTACCTGGGTAACTCCCCTTTCGGAATCCTCAATCAGCCAAACAACCTCCCCACTTTCAGCAGCACCCTTTGGGAAGCCACCATTGACATTTCTCTTGCTACAAGAAACACAGCCAGCTATATCTCCGACTGGAAGGTCCAAGATGATTGGACGACCTCGGACCACCGAGCCATTACATTCAGGATCACAAAAAACAGTAATAGACAACCAATTTCCAGAGTAATGCAACATAGATATGCAATAGAAAAAACCAACTGGGACACGTTCAGGGGTGCCCTGCTGGAAATGGTGGGAAAACAGCAGCAGAAACTCAGGCAAACTCAAAATCCAAACCTTCTTCAAAAAGAGATTACCACCCTATTAACACAAGTCTGCAATGCCACAATTAAAAGGAAAAAACCTTCTCCGGGAGCGGTGCCCTGGTGGAATGAGGAGCTTCGAAGGATGAGAAAGGAGGTACAAGCCAAACGAAAAGCGTTCCAAAGGGCGAGAAGATCTTGGCCTGATGTGGAGGTCGAAGAACTTAAACAAGTATATCGAACAGCAAGAAACGTGTATACGGAAAGAATAAAGAAATCAAAGCAGCAATCCTGGGAGCAACTTGTCTCTTACACGGGAAATTCTGATCCCTGGGGGGTGGTGTACAAAATCACCACGAACAAACTCCCCAGGGGGGAAGTGAACACCGCTACAGAAACCCCGCAGGGAAACCTAACCACCACCTGGAGGGACTCAGTCTCAAACATCTTAAACAACATTTTTCCTCCAAACATTAATCCAACAACAACTGAGCAGCATGAGATCTGCAGAGAAAATGAAACCTATTGGACTGGACAAGTTGAACCGCAGTTCACACATGAAGAACTCCTAGCCGCAGCAGCTCTTATCAAAGGGAAAAAATGTCCAGGGCCTGACTTGTTCGAGCCTGAGATTGTGAAGAAGGTTGTGGAGCTTTCCCCGGAGCTATTGCTGCACCTATTCAATCTCTGCCTACACACTGGCACCTTCCCTGATGACTGGAAAGTTGCAAATATGAAACTTATCCTTAAAAATCCGACAAAACCACCACATCTACCAAGTTCGTACAGGCCCATAGCCCTATTGTCCGTATGCAGCAAGCTCCTAGAGCGTCTCCTCCATGTACGGATCCAAAGCCACTATGAGAAAGCAAACCTAATATCTCCAAACCAATATGGTTTCAGACCAGGGCGTTCCACGGTTGATGCTCTACAGGCACTGCTCACTGAGGCCCACCAAGCAGACAGAAAATACTTCCTGATGATTACAATTGATTTCGCGGGAGCGTTCAACACCCTTTGGTGGCCGAGCGTCCTCCGCAGACTCAGGCAAGCAAATGTACCGGACAATTTGTTCAATATCATGAAAAGCTACCTCTCAAATAGGGTAATCACAGTAAATGCACCTTATCAGAAATTCACAAGACGGATACACCGTGGCTGCCCCCAGGGCTCGGTCCTGGGGCCGACTTTATGGAACATGGTGATGGACGAATTTCTATGCCTTGACCTCGGGGAGGTTCGTTCACAAGCCTTTGCTGATGATCTCATCCTGATGGTGACTGCAAATTCCAGGGCCCAGCTTGAGACATTGGCAAACCATGCACTCCAAATCCTCCAGGACTGGGCAAAAACACACTGCTTGACCATATCACCATCAAAAACAAACTCTCTGCTTCTTAAAGGAACTCTCTGTATTACAAGACCACCACAGATTAAAATTGGAAACAAGACCATAAAGTTGTCAGAGCAACTGAAATATCTTGGCATAGTACTAGATAGAAAACTCTCCTTCCAAGCTCATCTCAAATACATCAGAACCAAAGTGAGAAACTATACTGCCATGGTTGCTAGGATATCCCGTCGGGACTGGGGTCTCAGCAAGCGAACCCTCTCGTTGTACTACAAGGCTATCTTCATCCCTGTGATTACGTATGCAGCCGGAATTTGGTTTGGCAAGGCTACGACTGCAGTAAACAGACGAATCCTGGATTCCACTCAACGCACGGTCCTGCTCTCCATCTCTCGTGCCTGCTGCACTGTGAGTACTCACGCCCTCCAGGTCCTGGTGGGGGCCCTCCCCCTCGACCTGGAGGTGGTGAGAAATGGAATGTTGTATCATCTGTCTAAGGGCGTGTCTCAGACCTGCTTGGGATTCGAGCTGAATCTTACCAACAACCAAAAATTTGAGAAGAGGAGACTTCAAGCACACATGCAGTGGGTGTGGCAGGACCGCTGGACAAATTCAACCAAGGGGGAAATCACCAGGAGATTCATCCCAGATGTTAGCAGAATTTATCCAAAATCCCCATTATGGTTTTCTCCAGGCCTGTATGCCACGTATTTGCTTACTGGCCATGGTTCAATAAAGGCAAAACTAACAACCTTTGGCCTAGAAGAGGACTCAACATGCGCCTGTGGAGGAATTGAGGACTGGGATCACCTCATGCACGAGTGCCCCCTCTACGATGACCTCCGCTGCCAGCTTATCACAAAGTTGACTTATATACCAAAAGGCAAAGAAAACCACTTACTGGATACTAAGGAAGAGTATCAAGCTCTCACCAACTATGCACAGCAGCTTTTCTTGAGGAGAAGACAACTAATTGCAGCAACATGATAACCCTCTACTAAATGAACCCAGGGACCCTGATGGTACTGGAACCAGGCAGCTAAACTTAACCAGCATTACCATCATTGGTGTGAACTACTATACATTCTCCAAAATGTCACCCATCAAAGATAACTACCAAATAACTACCTTTGAATAGAGACAACCCACAAATTAAGACAATCTAAGAAAGACAAAAGGTTCTTATTCTTCTGGACTTGTCTCTCATGGATGTGACCAATAAGACAATCTCCTAGATAAAGACTGACAATGCCACCGGCATGCCATTGGATGTCAACTTCTTTTCTTGGCCAACTAGCATTCCGAACCATGTACCCTAACTTGGTTCACTTTAATACCCCCTCCCCTGGTAGGGGGAGGGAGGGGATGGGTTTCTGTCTCCTCCCCCTCCCTGCTACACCCTTTTTTTTTTCTCCTGGTGGGGCCAGTCTCCACTGACCTTTCTGGGGTTGCCTTCCCTATCATCCCCATATTTCTATCTGTCCCCCCCCTTCCTCAGTCTTCACCCCTACTCTAACTAAATATGCATTTTATTCTATTTTATTTTTATTTTATTATAATTTTTTTTATTTATTTATTATTATTATTATTATTATTACTTTTTTTTATTTATTTATTATTATTATTATTACTTTTTTTTTATTTATTTATTTATTTTATTTTTTTATTTATTATTATTATTTTTTTATTTATTGATTTTTTTTTATTATTATTATTTTTATTTATTTTTTTTATTTATTTATTTATTATTATTATTATTTTTTTTTTTTTATTTTATTTTATTTATTTTATTTTTTTATTTATTATTATTTTTTTTTTTTTTTTTAGGCCCTTGCCACTGAAATCTTAGGAAATTAGGTGGCAGGGCCTGCCAGAGTAATTACTTCTAATGCGATCCCTCTATGCCTGACCTGCCTCCTCGGGGTTAAGTGTGGGCAACGGGGGGTCCCACTAGGGGCCCAACGGCTAAAAGGTCAGAGGAACAACACAACATGACACTACACAACATAAACATGTACCTTACACTTTTTAAAATCTCTGGCCTTCACAGTGTTCTGTGTGTCACAAACAGAGTACACAACACGGAGATGGGGGAAACCCCTTGGGCCGTTAGACAATGAACACTTTACACTTTACTTTACACTTTTGTCAGTGTAGTACCACAGAGTTGATACTTTACCCTATGGTTACTGCTTCCCATAACTTTACATTTGTGAATGTTAAACTTCATTTGCCACCTCTCAGTCTATCCTCTCAACTTTTCTAGAACCTGTTGCAGCAGGATACTGTCATTAATGCCCTTAACAATCCTGCCAACCTTCCTATCGTCTGCAAACTTGGACATTAATCCTAATATACCATCAACAATATGATTTATAAATACAGAAAATAACAATTTACCCAACACTGAACCCTGAGTGACTCCACTAATACACTTTAGTCCACGAAGAGCAGTGTCTATTGATTGCCACTCTCTGTCTTCTCCCGTTCAACCATCCCTTTATCCAAAGCAACACTTTGCCTCCAATGCCACACACTGCTCCAATTTGTGCAGCAGTCTTCCATGTGCAGCAGTATCAAAGCCTTTCTAAGATGAATTGTGGAATTCATCTTCCCCAGTTTCAGGGTGGTACCGTTTTCTGTTGGCCCGATTTGTCAGCATTACTGTTCTAAAAAAAAATATTATTTTAGGGTTGCCCGTAATTAAATACATTAACCTGTATTTGTGTCTGTAAATTCCTTATGTTCTATGGTTGATTTGCCTGTTTTGCTGGACGAAAAAACCCCAGTTACTTGGGAGAAAAACCTTGCTATCTACGCCTGACACCAACTAATCCAGTCACGGAGTGAAAAAAGCCCATTAAACTCCTCGCGTCATCGACGGGATATGATATTACTGTCCTAAGAATGGATTCAGCCGTTTTACTGACGATGCTCCTGACAACCCTGTGGACACTACTTTGGACATTACTTTGGCCCTTGAGGTTGTCGCTGTCATTCTCTCAGATATGTCAGAGAAGCTGTGCTTGCTACCTGGGAGTCTAAAACACTGATGGAACTGATATTCAGGTGAAACCCAAGTCAAGTGGACCCAATTTCGGCGACGTCCGGACTGTCTCTGAGAGCGACATCATCTGCTTGCGCCTTTATGATAGTGGGAATGTTAGTACTCCTTGATATAACCCCCATGTGGAAGCACACTTTGGGTGACCACCCAGGTGTGAACCAACGTAAACAGGGGTCGAGTGTGGCGCGCACACCACATGGAGGAATGCCGCCCCTGTGTGTTACCAGGAAATACTGGCAATACTGGTAGATTACTCTCATCAACCAGTGCAATACCACCACTTTGCTTATTGGAGGCTTCAAGTAGTGGAACCGCTGTTTAGTCTCCAGAGCTAAGTTATGGTCAGCCCTTCCCGAAATCTCTCATAATACACTATGATTGATATAGTTTGAGGTTATGATGATCACCATGGCGAAATCCAAACTCCCTTACATTTCGAGGATACAGCTCCAAAACGTTATTTGATGCCGGCTGCTAGTTAGTACACCGACAGATCAGCTAGAGCAGCTGTTCCCAACCGGTGGTTCGCGAACCCCCAGGGGTTCGCGAAAGTGTTCCAGGGGGTTCGCGCTAAAAATTCTGTAATGGGGTCTGCTTAGATTTACATATTTTATATAAACATATAAATAATAAACAATAAAGTAAAATAAAATTAAGTAAAGAGTAAAGAATGGCAAAGAAAGAAACCACATCTCCCACAATTCCTTATAATTAGTGTACTCTCTCTTTCAGTATATCTTGTTAAATAAATACGTTTCCATACTAAATTTTTTTTCATTCTAAACGACCATTGTTATGTATAGGTCCTGTTTTTTTTTAGAACCAACAGTATTTAGTACCGGGCATGGGTTGAAGGTTGAAAAGATCAAAGAACATACTTGTTTACATTAGACATGAACTGCTGTATGTTGTAATTTTCATTAAATACGTATATGAAGAAAGGTTGTTTCAGAAAAGAGAAGTTGAATGAATAAATGAAGATGAAGAAAAGTTGGTTCTGTGAGTTTGAAGTTGGACAGTAAAAGGATGTTGACTGATTTCGGCACTTGTTCGGACTGCTTTGAAAGAGATAGCGGGAATTATAGAAGCCAATACAGAAGAGCCGTGCCCCTGTAATTATCTGTAGGAAAGGCATGCAGCAGAAACACAAAGTCGGTGAGACAGAGTGGAAAGACTCTGGTAGAGATGAGACGTTAATTAACCTAACTGCCCTCTTTTGAATGGAATCTAGAAGCCTGAGAGAGGTTTTGGGGGCATAGTGACAAAGTAACATAGTGTTTTTTGACAGGCGGCACCGGTGCTTTCGCACAACTCCGCATTTGAATCTCTTTTGAAGTAAGACAGTACGGTCAAGGCCAGATAGCATATGTTAGTGTATGTTCATGTTTGCTTAGTGCAGGTTATGTTGTTCATCTGGTCGCTTAGCCAACGGTCTGTGGAACACCACAGACTGCTAGTTACCGTCACTGGCACTGGGAGCCGGACCAGGTAAGTGGGAAGAGAACTCTGGCTGGCCGACCCTGGGATTAGCCTGAGCTTCCCAGGGAGGGCCAAAAAAAAAAAAAAAATAAATAAAAATAAATAAATAAATAAATAAATACAAAAAATAATAATAATAAATAAATAAATAAATAAATAAATAATAATAAATAAATAAAAATAAATAAATAAATAAAAAAAATAAATAATAAATAAATAAATAAAATAAATAATAAATAAATAAATAAAAAAAATAAATAAATAAAAAAAATAAAAATAAAAAAAATAAATAAAAAAATATATATATTATTTTGAAATAGGAGAAGGGGTGAGAGATTGAGGAGAAGAAAGAAAGTAAGCATTAGAAAGAGGGCGAGGTAGGGTGGGCCACCCCAAAGGGGAGCCCACCCTACCTCAGGAAGAAGAGAAAAGATTGTGAGGTCAAGTGACCCACAAAGTTAGGTTGCCTAATAGCATGACCCTGCATTTGATAAGTCATATGCCAGTCCCACTCCCAGAGGAGTATTTATGTGAGTTCCTACACAAGTAAGAAAATCAGTATTGTCCTACACCTCGAAGAGAAGAGGTGCCAGCAAGTGAGCGGGTCCCACATTGGGCAAGAACACAGTGTCAGGCAATTTAATCTTCTTCAGCAAAGGATGATTTGTAGGCAATGAGCCGTGTCCCGCACTGGGTAGAGGACTTGGATAATCTTCTCTTAGCGGATGAGAGGAGGCAAATGGATTCATGAAGCTCAAGGATTGCTTGGAGTTCTTGTGTCTACTGTAGAAAAGTCCTTTTTTGGGTTGGGGGGTTTGTCAGATAGCTTCCTTTGTGAACGTCGAGAGATTCCTGTTAGGTCAGGATAAAGATCAATATCCTGTTGGTGTTTTCTTTGATTCCATTCAGGATATGTTCTGTGAATTGAGTTTTGGGTTCATTATAAGATGGGGGTGCGCTGAACAGTTTGGCGTAGGTGAATTTGACGCATTTCAAATACTGTCTGGGCAAAAGTAGTGAAGGCTTTGTAGTTGGTTTCGTCAATTAGCATTAGCATTAGCATTAGTAGAGGCATATGATGCAAGAAAGCAAGCTTATTCAGCATCAGCCAAAAAAAAAAAAACAAAAAATAAAAAAAAACGCAACCACTACTCCCATTTCACCCCTCCGTTCGTGCGAAATACCTGTCCGGCTGACCTTAAATTTGTTTAGGCTATCAACTTCAACAACAACAGGTGATGGAAGTCTATTCCACAAACCAACTGCCCGCTGGTTAAAGGCAAATTTCCGCACATCTATCCGACATCCATCCTTCCTCAATTTGAATTTATGCCCTCTCAGGTGATTGTTCTGAGCAAGAGGAAGAATCCCATCGGCATTGAGCATGCTCAAGCCATTCAAAGCCTTATACACCTCTATCAGATCACCTCGCTGATGCCTAGTCTCCAGACTCTGTAATTTGCAAAACTTAAGCCTTTCTTCGTAAGAGCAACCCTTTGTTCCATTCACTAATCTTGTTGACCTTCTCTGTTCTAGTTCCAGCAGCTCTACATCCTTTTTGAAATGAGGCCCCCAGACTTGTATACAGTACTCAAGGTGTGGCCTGACTAATGCCTTATACAATCACATCCCTATCCCTGCTAGAAAAATTCCTGTATATCATTGACAAGACACCATGAGCTACTCTTGCAGCTCGTCTGCACTGCTCAGAGGACTTCATATCTGCCTGCACAATTACCCCCAGGTCCTTTCCACAGAGTTGATACATTGATCTGAGGTTACTGTTTCCCATATGTAGTATTTACATTTGTCAATGTTAAACTTCATTTGCCACCTCTCAGCCCATCTGCTCAACCTTACCAGATCCTGTTGCAGCAGCATAGCATCAGTAGTGTCCTTAACAACCCTGCCAACCTTTGTATCGTCTGGAAACTTGGACATTAAGCTTGATATACTATCATCAATATCATTAATAAATACAGAAAACAACAATGGACCCAACACTGAACCCTGAGGGACTCCACTAATAACATTAGGCCACGATGAGCAGTGTCCATTGATTACCACTCTCTGTCTTCTGCCACTCAACCATCCCTTTATCCATAGTAGCAATTTGCCTCCAATTCCACACTGCTCCAATTTGTGCAGCAGTCTTCCATGCGCAACAGTATCAAAAGCCTTTCTAAGGTCCAAATATATAATATCAATGTTATTCTCTGCATCCAGTTCTTTTCTGACTACATCATAGTATCCAATCAAATTGGTCAGACAAGACCTGCCCTTAACAAAACCATGCTGTGTCTGAGCTATAACTGAATTCTTGTCCAGATGATCCTGCAGTGGTTCTTTAACCAGTGCCTCCATTAATTTTCCTGGAACCGAAGTTAAACTAACAGGTCTATAATTACTTGTGTTAGCCTTTGATCCTCCTTCGTGAATTGGGGTTACATTTGCACATCTCCAGTCTACGGGTACCTCCTCTGAGTCCAAAGAAACTCTCATAATTATGGCTAGGGGTTTGCTTACTTCCTTTACTGCCTCCTTTAATATAACTGGATAGATCCCATCTACCCTGGTGCCTTTTTTATGTTTATCCTCAACAATTTCTCCTCCACTTTCCTCTCAGTTATTAGAAAATCATCTAGCTCACTGCCAATTTTTACTTCACCTACGACATTCCCCTTCCTGAATAACTCCTCGTGTGTGAATGTAGATGCGATATACTTGTTTAGATTGTTAGCCACCTGAGCAGGATCCTCAACTGTTGAACCATCAACATCCAGTGAACCAATCTGGTTCATCCCTTTCCTTCTTGAGTTTAAATATTTAAAGAACTCTTTTCTGTTTTTCTTTACATCCTTTGCCAAGGATTTCTCAAAATCTGCCTTTGTCTGCCTAATCTCCTTTGTGACTTGGTTACAGACCAACTTATATCTATCATAGGCTTCCATGTCACCCATTAAATTGTATGTATCCCATGCATTTTTCTTCTCTGCCATATGTCTCACTAGTTCATCTGAGAACCATTTAGGCCTGAACCTTGAACAATATTCCTTGGTTGGTATGTAAAGCCTGGTAGCTTCCAAGATTAGTTCCTTGAATGCTTCCCATTTTGAATTTGCTGTTGGTAACATCATCAGTTGGTCCCACTGTATAGAATTTAAATACTGTCTCAGACCATCATAGTCGCCTTTACGAAAGCAATGACCCTTCCCTTTACCTCTGATGGTAGTTACCTCCTTGAGTAAATCCCACTTCGGCACACTGTGATCACTGCCACCTAGTGGTTCCTTTATCTGCAGATTCTTATTGCATGAAGAATCACTACTGATAATCAGATCAAGAGTATTACTCACTCTAGTTGCCTCCCGAACATGCTGGTGTAGAAAACAATCATCCAATAAATTCACAAAATCCTTGCTAGTGTGTGAGTGACCAACCCCAAAATTCCAGTCAATATCTGGGAAATTAAAATTCCCCATTATATGACTCTCTGATTTACTGGCCCATTCTATTTCCCTGTACAGTATCGTATTATACTCAACAGAGTTATTAGGCCTATAGCACACTCCTACTCTCAATTTTGATTTACCTATGCTTATGTCACACCAAACTGACTCGGCACTGCCCTGTCCATCGATGTCGACTTCCTTCACTTCCTTGGATTTTATGTGTTTTTTAACTAATAGCATAACCCCTCCTACCTTCCTATCCTGTCTATCCTTTCTGTAGATGTTGTACTCCCCAAATCCCAGTTCTGCATTCCTTATATCTGTGTGACACCACGTCTCTGATATCCCAACAATATCTGCCTTTGATGTTTTGAGCAATACCTCAAATTCATCAAATTTATTTACTAGTAGAGATGTAGAGATGTTCCTGCCCACTGGGTATATTTCCAGTTCTGGTTATTAGGAGACTTCTGGGTAAATCATAAAGAGGGCAATTATACATGAGGTGAATTCAGTCTTCATTATCACCACATATGCAGAGAGGAGAATCGGTGAGACGGTTTTGGGGGCACTGCCCCAAGTGTGGGAACAATATTCTATGCTAGGCCGGATTTGCGATTTTTACAGAGTGAACAACTGTTTGGAAGAAAAGTAACGCCGAGAGCGAAAGAGAAAACTCAGTTTTTTTAGATGCAGAGGAAGCAATATTTGTAATATATTTTATGCTAACAGAGAGAGAGAGAGAGAGAGAGATTATAAATCAGGGTAACCCCTAAGATCTTGCCTTGAAATCGCAGCGTCATTCAAGACGTGCACAGGAATCCTTTTTGCGAGATATAAGACAGAACTGAATTTTAAGAGGAATGAAGTTCTCTTTGCCCCACCGGAGAATTACCTGGAGATCAGCATTTAAGGATTTGGCAGTGGATACTCGAGAAGTTGAAGCTGTTTGATCAGGACTAGGTTTCTCAAACTGGAAGTTGGAATGCAATGTGCTATCCTCAGCAAAACTATGGATGGGGCTTCAGTCAATGGAAGAAGGTCATTAATATACGAGAGGAAAAGAGTAAGAGAAAGAACTGAACCTTGGGGAACACCACATTTAGTGGAGAAGTTAGCTGACGGGGCTACTAAAGACGGTCGTGTTCCAAGCCGCTAAGTGGATTTTTCTTATTTATTGATTTGAAATTATTGTTTTTCTAAAACTTTCGATTTAAATTTAGTAGTATAACATTCTTTTGTGATTTTTGATTAACTTGGTGTATTTATTCTTTACTCGGCCTTGTAATTGCATAAAAGTATCGGTAAAGGTTTCCACGTGTTTCAACTCCGATAGCGTTCGTAATTTTCCCGCCATTGTGATACGATAGTTGTATGCCGTACTAGATAGCGTTAGTTGAACTTCGTTAGCAGTTAAATTGTACGTTTAAATAAATACATATAACGACTTAGATTACAAACGTAATATAATTAATAACATAACATAATTAATTATAATTAATTAATAAATTAATAGAATCATGACTCAGACCAGAGCAGCAAAGCAAAAGGCTCAAGCTAATGGAAGCGCTGTGGCTCAGAGCAGAACTGAGGGGGGCAGTTGTCCTCTGACTCACAGCCTTATAAAATGCACTGTTTGCTTGATGTTTGCAGAGCAATCGGGTACGGCACATGATACTGCCAAGGGGGATGTCTTTGTGTGTGCGTGATGCAAGGAATGTATCGATATCAGGCAACAACTCGGCGTTCTTGTGGGCCTATATGAGAGCTTGAAGGACAGGGTGGATGCCCTCGAAGAAACTAAATTGAGGGGCCCATCAAGCTCTCAGCTGCCCACATCAACGCCAGAGCTTGCACTTGGGCATCGCGTGACAAAGAGACAACCCCCCTGGCAGACATAGCGCCTGGTCCGAGGACCACCGTAGTCTGTTGGTGCTTATCAGAAGCATGTTCCCCACATGCTTTGTAAAAAAGATAGGTGGTACAGGACCAGGGTATGTCTGCCAGGGGCAAAGGTTGATGACGTTGTAGAGCGAATATCATCTTTTAAGGGCACAAAAGGTGATATAGTTGTACACGTTGGCACTAATAATATTAAGAGTAGGAGACCGGCAGAATTACTTCACAAGTACAGGTCACTGTTGAACAAAAGCCGAGAATTAGGATTGAATTTGAAAGTGTCTGCAATTCTGTCCAGACACGATAGGAGGGAGTATATGATGAGAGCCTTGTCGATCAAATCGGCACTGCAAAGATTGTGCAAGGCTCAAGGGGTAGAATTTTTTTTCAACCTGGACTGTACTTGTTAACAGGAGAGATTGCTTCTACAGGGATGGGATACACTTAAATAGAAAGGGTGCAAGGATATTTGCTGATGCTATCGAGGCAGTGTTAGGTGGGTCGGAAAACTGCTAGCTTGGGGGGAGACAAAGACCAATAGATTGACAGTAGCCACTGGCAGAGGTGAAAGAGATTCTTGCACTGCTTCTATTAGAATGAGCAGAAGCCTGAAAAACAAGATGCATGGTATTTCAGAGACTGCTGGGAGCCTTTGCGGTACAAGTAAACACATGGGTTGTATTAGGGTAGCTAATACAAGTAAACACATGAGTTGTATTAGGTAGCAGTGATTCTTCATGCATTAAGAATCTGCAGATAAATGAACCACTAGGTGGCAGTGATCACAGTGTGCTGAAGTTGGATTTACTGAAAGAGGTAACTACCATTAGTGGTAAAGGGAAGGGTTATTGCTTCCGTAAAGGCGACTACGATGGACTGAGACAGTATTTAAATTCTATACAGTGGGACCAACTGATGATGTTACCAACAGCAAATTCAAAATGGGAAACATTCAAAGAACTTATCTTGGAAGCTACTAGGCTTTACATACCAACTAAGAAATATTGTTCAAGGTTTTGGCCAAAATGGATGTCAGATGAACTAATGAGGCATATGGCAGAGAAGAAAAATGCATGGGATACTTACAAATTAACACATGACACAGAAGCCTATGATAGATACAAGTTGATATGCAACCAAGTTACAAAGGAGGTTAGGCAGGCGAAGGCAGATTACGAGAAATCCTTGGGAAGGGATGCAAAGAAAAACAGCAAAGAGTTCTTTACTTATGTAAACTCTAGAAGGAAGGGGTTGAATCAGATTGGTCCACTTGATATTGATGGGTCAACTGTTGATGATCCTGCTCAGGTAGCTCACAAACTAAATGAATATTTTGCATCGACATTCACACATGAGGAGTTATTCAGCAAGGGGAATGCCAGAGGTGTATTCAACTCTAGCAGTAAGCTACAGAATCTTGAAATAACTGGGAGTAAAGTGGAGGAGAAACTGTTGAAGATAAACACAAGAAAGGCACCCGGGGTGGATGGGATCTATCCAGTTATATTAAAGGAGGCAGCAAAGGAAGTAAGCAAACCCTTAGCCATAATTATGAGAGCTTCCTTGGACTCAGGGGAGGTACCCATAGACTGGAAATGTGCAAATGTGACCCCAATTCACAAAGGAGGATCAAAGGCTGACACAAGTAACTATAGACCTGTGAGCTTAACTTCTGTTCCAGGAAAATTAATGGAGGCACTGGTTAAAGAAGCACTGCAGGATCATTTAGACAAGACTTCAGTTATAGCTCAGACACAGCATGGTTTTGTTAATGGGAAGTCTTGCCTGACCAACTTGATTGGATACTATGATGCAGTCACAAAAGAACTGGATGCAGGGAATAACTTTGATATTATATACTTGGATCTTAGAAAGGCTTTTGATACTGTTGCACATGGAAGACTGCTACACAAATTGGAGCAGTGTGACATTGGAGGCAAATTGCTGCTATGGATAAAGGGGTGGTTGAGGGGGAGAAGACAGAGAGTGGTAATCAATGGACACTGCTCATCGTGGACTGATGTTATTAGTGGAGTCCCTCAGGGCTCAGCGTTGGGTCCATTATTGTTTTCTGTATTTATAAATGATATTGATGATGGTATATCAAGGTTAATGTCCAAGTTTGCAGATGATACAAAGGTTGGCAGGGTTGTCAAGGACACTACTGACACTACACTGCTGCAACAGGATCTGGAAAGGTTGAGCAGATGGGCTGAGAGGTAGCAAATGAAGTTTAACATTGACAAATGTAAAGTACTACACATGGGAAACAGCAACCCCAGAGCAACGTATCAACTCTGTGGTACTACACTGACAGTGGTAGAGAATGAAAGGGACTTGGGGGTGATTGTGCAGGCAGATATGAAGTTTTCTGAGCAGTGCAGACGGGCTGCAAGAGTAGATCATGGAGTATTGTTAATGATATACAGGAATTTTTCCAGCAGGGATAAGGAGGTGATTATTCCATTGTACAAGGCAATGGTCAGGCCACACCTAGAGTACTGTATACAGGTCTGGAGGCCTCATTTCAAGAAGGATGTAGAGCTGCTGGAACGAGTACAGAGAAGGGCAACAAGATTAGTGAATGGAACAAAGGGGTGCTCTTACGAAGAAAGGCTTAAGTTTTGCAAATTACAGTGTCTGGAGACTAGGCACCAGCGAGGTGATCTGATAGAGGTGTATAAAGCCTTGAATGGTTTAAGCATGCTCAATGCTGATGGGATTCTTAATCTAGCTCAGAAAAATCACCTGAGAGGGCATAAATTCAAATTGAGGAAAGACAGATGTAGGATAGACGTGCGGAAATTTGCCTTTAGCCAGCGGGTGGTTCTTTGGTGGAACAGACTTCCATCCCTTCTGGTGGAGGTTGATAGCCTAAATAAGTTTAAGGCTCAGCTGGACAGGTATTTTGAACGAACAGAGGGGTAAAGTGGAAGTGGGTTTTTTTTTTTTTTTTTTTTTTTGGCTGATGCTGCATAAGCTTGCTTTCTTGCATCAAATGCCTCTACTAATGCTAATGCTAATGCTAAAAGACAGAGAGATATCTATCGTCACCTGCAGTGAGCGAGAGAGAGAAACTGGATACCCAATTACATTGCCAAAGTTATCCATGATCAAAATTTACAGATTTGTAAAATCTTCAATTATCTTTTGTAAAAAGGATAGGTGGAATAGGACCAGGGTATGTCTGCCAGGGGCAAAGGTTGATGACGTTGTAGAGCAGATATCATCTTTTAAGGGCACAAAAGGTGATATAGTTGTACACGTTGGCACTAATGATATTAAGAGTAGGAGACCAGCGGAATTACTTAACAAGTACAGGTCACTGTTGAAAAAAAGCCGTGAAGTAGGGTTGAATTTGAAAGTGTCTGCAATTCTGCCCAGACACGATAGGAGGGAGTATATGATGAGAGCCTTGTCGATCAATTCGGCCCTGGAAAGATTGTGCAAGGCTGAAGGGGTAGAATTTTTTTCAGCCTGGACTGTACTTGTTAACAGGAGAGATTGCTTCTACAGGGATGGGATACACTTAAATAGAAAGGGTGCAAGAATATTTGCTGATGCTATCGAGGCAGTGTTAGGTGGGTCGGAAAACTGCTAGCTTGGGGGGAGACAAAGACTAATGGATTAACAGTAGCCACGGGCAGAGGTGAAAGAGATTCTTGCACTGCTTCTATTGGAATGAGCAGAAGTCTGAAAAACAAGATGCAGGATATTTCAGAGACTGCTGGTAGTCATTGCGGTACAAGTAAACACATGGGTTGTGTTAGGGTAGCTAAGGATAGAAACAGGTGCATGTATACCTGCGTGTACACCAATGCTAGGAGTTTGGTAAATAAATTTGATGAATTTGAGGTATTGCTCAAAACATCAAAGGCAGATATTGTTGGGATATCAGAGACGTGGTGTCACACAGATACAGGGTGTTTCAGTTAAACGTTTCAGAACTTCTAAGAGGGGTAGGGTACATCCTGACAACTCGAAATCATATAGCAATGTGGGGTCGGAAATGCTTTCCTGAAGTCCTGAAGCGGTGTTGTACACAGAAGCACCATAAAGAAAAGAGACCGTAAGTGAGAAATCGTTTTAATAATACATGAAAAGAAGCAAAAGGTACATGGATTAAAGTAAGTGTTCGAAGTTTCTTCCACGGGCTACAATGCACGCCTCACATCTCCGACGCATGGACATCCGAACATTCTGGAATACTCCAGGCGAATTTCGAATTTCTTCGGCAGCTACTGCGATTCCTACTGAAGTGTTGTTTTCCGATGAGGCATCCTTCACAAGGGAAGGAATTTTCAACACGCATAACGACCATATCTGGGCGGTCGAGAACCCGCATGCAATACGACGTCGTGCAGCACAGATTCGATTTTCGGTCAATGTATGGGCCGGTATTATGGGAGATCACCTCATCGGACCTTACCTGTTACCGTGTCGTCTAACCGGACCTATCTACTTGATCTTTCTGCAGCAAGTATTGCCACAACTTTTGAGAGATGAACAGATTTCTGCATCGACGCAACAGACAATGTGGTTTCAACACGATGGAGCCCCTGCCCATAGCGGAGATGTTCGTAACTACCTGGATGTCACATTTGGTCAACAGTGGATCGGACGTGGTGGTCCCGTGCGTTGGCCTGCTCGGTCACCCGACCTATCATGTCTTGATTTTTATTTCTGGGGTCATATGAAATCGCTAGTTTATGACACCAATGTTGACAATGCTGAGGAGCTGGTTGCAAGAATCGCAGTAGCTGCCGAAGAAATTCGAAATTCGCCTGGAGTATTCCAGAATGTTCGGATGTCCATGCGTCGGAGATGTGAGGCGTGCATTGTAGCCCGTGGAAGAAACTTCGAACACTTACTTTAATCCATGTACCTTTTGCTTCTTTTCATGTATTATTAAAACGATTTCTCACTTACGGTCTCTTTTCTTTATGATGCTTCTGCGTACAACACCGCTTCAGGAAAGCATTTCCGACCCCACATTGCTATATGATTTCGAGTTGTCAGGATGTACCCTACCCCTCTTAGAAGTTCTGAAACGTTTAACTGAAACACCCTGTATAAGTAATGTGGAACTGGAATTTGGGGAATACAATGTGTATAGAAAGGATAGACAGGACAGGAGGGGAGGAGGGGTTATGCTATTAATTAAGAAACATATAAAGTCCAAGGAAATGAAGCCAGTCGACATCGATGGACAGGGCAGCGTCGAGTCAGTTTGGTGTGACATAAGCATAGGGAAATCAAAATTGAGAGTAGGAGTGTGCTATAGGCCTAATGACTCTGATGAGTATAATAAGATATTGTACAGCGAAATAGAGTGGGCCAGTAAATCAGAGAGTCTTATAATGGGGGACTTTAATTTCCCAGATATTGACTGGAATTTGCGGGTTGGTCACTCGCACACTAGCAAGGCTTTTGTGGATTTATTGGATGATTGTTTTCTACATCAGCATGTTCGTGAGGCAACAAGAGGGAGCAATACTCTTGATCTGATTATCAATAGTGATTCTTCATGCATTAAGAACCTGCAGATAAATGAACCACTAGGTGGCAGTGATCACAGTGTGTTGAAGTGGGATTTACTCAAGGAGGTAACTACCATCAGAGGTAAAGGGAAGGGTTTTTGTTTTCGTAAAGGCGACTATGATGGTCTGAGACAGTATTTAAATTCTATACAGTGGGGTTGAACTGATGATGTTACCAACAGCAAACTCAAAATGGGAAGCATTCAAGGAACTAATCTTGGAGGCTACCAGGCTTTACATACCAACTAAGAAATATTGTTCAAGGTTTAGGCCTAAATGGTTGTCAGATGAACTAATGAGACATGTGGCAGAGAAGAAAAATGCATGGGATACATACAAATTAATGGGTGACATGGAAGCCTATGATAGATATAAGTTGGTCTGTAACCAAGTCACAAAGGAGATTAGGCAGGCAAAGGCAGACTATGAAAAATCCTTGGCAAAGGATGCAAAGAAAAACAGAAAAGAGTTCTTTACATACTTGAATTCGAAAAGGAAAGGGATGAATCAGATTGGTCCACTGGATATTGATGGTTCAACAGTTGAGGATCCTGCTCAGGTGGCTAACAATCTAAACGAGTATTTTGCATCTACATTCACGCATGAGGAGTTATTCAGGAAGGAGAATGATGTAGGTAAAGTAAACATTGGCAGTGAGCTGGATGATTTTGTAATAACTGAGAGGAAAGTGGAGGAGAGATTGTTGAGGATAAACATAAAAAAGGCATCTGGGGTGGATGGGATCTATCCAGTTATATTAAAGGAGGCAGCAAAGGAAGTATGCAAACCCCTAGCCATAATTATGAGAGCTTCTTTGGACTCAGGGGAGGTACCCATAGACTGGAGATGTGCAAATGTAACCCCAATTCACAAAGGAGGATCAAAGGCTGACACAAGTAATTATAGACCTGTTAGTTTAACTTCTGTTCCAGGTAAATTAATGGAGGCACTGGTTAAAGAAGCACTGCAGGATCATCTAGACAAGAATTCAGTTATAGCTCAGACGCAGCATGGTTTTGTTAAGGGCAGGTCTTGCCTGACCAATTTGATTGGATACTATGATGTAGTCACAAAAGAACTGGATGCAGGGAATAACTTTGATATTATATATTTGGATCTTAGAAAGGCTTTTGATACTGTTGCACATGGAAGACTGCTGCACAAATTGGAGCAGTGTGGCATTGGAGGCAAATTGCTGCTATGGATAAGGGGATGGTTGAGTGGCAGAAGACAGAGAGTGGTAATCAATGGACACTGCTCAACGTGGACTAATGTTATTAGTGGAGTTCCTCAAGGTTCAGTGTTGGGTTCGTTGTTGTTTTCGGTGTTTATGAATGATATTGATGATGGGATATCAAGTTTAATGTCCAAGTTTGCAGATGATACAAAGGTTGGCAGGGTCGTTAAGGACAATACTGACGCTATGCTACTGCAACAGGATCTGGAAAGATTGAACAGATGGGCTGAGAGGTGGCAAATGAGGTTTAATATCGAGAAATGTAAAGTGCTGCATATGGGAAACAGTAACCCCAGAGCAACGTATCAACTCTGCGGTACTACACTGACAGTGGTGGAGAATGAAAAGGACCTGGGGGTAATTGTGCAGGCAGATATGAAGTTCTCTGAGCAGTGCAGACGAGCTGCAAGAGTAGCTCATGGTGTCTTGTCAATGATATACAGGAATTTTTCTAGCAGGGATAAGGAGGTGATTATTCCCTTGTATAAGGCAATGGTAAGGCCACATCTTGAGTACTGTATACAGGTCTGGAGGCCTCATTTCAAGAAGGATGTAGAGCTGCTGGAACGGGTACAGAGAAGGGCAACAAGATTAGTAAATGGAACAAAGGGTTGCTCTTACGAAGAAAGGCTTAAGTTTTGCAAATTACAGAGTCTGGAGACTAGGCACCGGCGAGGTGATCTGATAGAGGTGTATAAGGCTTTGAATGGTTTGAGCATGCTCAATGCCAATGGGATTCTTCATCTTTCTCAGAATAATCACCTCAGAGGGCATAAATTCAAATTGAGGAAGGACGGATGTCGGATAGATGTGCGGAAATTTGCCTTTGGCCTGCGGGTGGTTGGTTGGTGGAACCGACTTCCATCACTTGTTGTTGAAGTTGATAGCCTAAACAAATTTAAAGCTCAACTGGACAGGTATTTCGAACGAACGGAGGAGTGAAATGGGAGTGTTTTTTTTTTTTTTTTGGCTGATGCTGAATAAGCTTGCTTTCTTGCATCATATACCTCTGCTAATGCTAATGCTAATGCTAATGCTAAACGAACTCAATCTGACTATAAATGCAAGCAAATATGCTCAAATTAGTTATTCCCTTCAGAAACAACCCAACCAAATAGAAATAAAAATTCCAGATGTCCCAATTCCATATGTCTATGAAGCTTGGAGTTGCTTTGGATAAAAATCTCTCCTTTAATACCCGCTATTTATATGTTGCTCAAAAAATTCTAAAAGCAAAAGGGTTAACAAACAAAAAATAGTAGCGATTCAATACAAAAAAATAAAAAAAAGTCGTTAAGCATGTTCAGAGATTCTCTTTCCGATTCTGTCCTATGATCCGAAATCTGTTCTGGTGTTTCTCAAGTAACCGTCAATAAATTCCTTGCCCTAGAATATTGGTACCAGCAGAGAGAAAAATAAATAAATAAAATCATAATTAAAATAATAATAATAATAATTTAATTAAAAAAAAAAATAATAATAATAATTTAATTTAAAAAAATAATAATAAAATAAATGTTACTTAAAAAAAGAAAGAAAATAAACTAAGATAAAAATTTATAGATAAGAATAGAAAAAAAATAAATAAAAATAAATAAATAAAACAGTATTAAAAAAAGAAGTAAAATAAAATAAAATAATAAAATATATATATATATATATATATAGATACAAAGTAAAAAAAAATAATAATAAGAGTAAAATTTATAAATAAATAAAATGAAGGTAAAGGAAAATAAATAAAAAATATAATAAAAGTAAGAACAATAAAATAATAATAAATATATAAGTAATGATTGTAAATATAAAATGAAATAAAATAAAATAAGAAAAAAAAAACCCACAGCTTCCCAGACTTTCTTCTATTTCCTTTAGTCCTACACGGCTAAAGCAAATAGAAGAAATAAAAATCACAAAATAAATAAATAAATAGAATAAAAATAAAATATAATATATATAAAAAAATAAAAACAAAAAAAAATAATAAAAAAATTTATAAAAAATTAATAAATAAAGTGATTTGTCTAAGATGTCCATGCTTTGACTAAGAAGTCAAAAGCATCCTCGAAGTCTATGAATTTGGCCATTTCATATTTTGATGTGGAATTCTGGTGAGGTCTTCAGCTTGGATTCTATGGGCAAGTATTCGTTTGTAGAGTTTTCTCAAATTGGGTAGGAGAGAAATGGGGCTGGTCGCTTTGCGGTCTGATTGTGGCTTGTTGGGTTTTCTTAGTAGTTTGACTTGTGCATTCTTCGAAAGGTGGGGAAAAGTACCACAGAGAAGACATTTATTGAAGAGATTTAACAGGATGTTAGGATAAGTTTCTTCGAACTTCTTAATGACAGTATTCTCCAGGAAGTCAGATCCAAGACATTTTTGGACATTGATTTTATATAAAGCTATTTGAAGCTCTTTTTGATAAACAGGTCAGTAACCACAGTGCAGGAATATTGAAGATTGCGGGTTCTTATTATGGATTGAGTGGGAGACTCTGTTGACTGATCATTCTGAGGAAAAAGTTAATCCACAATCACTGTGACAGTATCATGCGAGGTCGTGGTTTCAGATTCATTAGTCAGTATGAAGTTGTAAATACCATTGGTTGTCACTTTATCTCTTCTAAGTTTATACAGTAGTCACCATGCGTTCGAGTTGCCCACAGTGGAGACTAAAGACTGCCAAGTAGGGATTTTTGGCACTTAATATCTGCTAAGTTTGTAAAGTAGTCCGCACGGGTTCCAATTGCCCACACCGGAGACGAAATACTGCCAGTTAGCGTTTTTTTGCTTTGAGATTTAAAGATTATACTGATGTTTTATGGTTCTGTATTCATTTCTGAGTGTTTGTACTTCTTTGGGAGGCCAACAGCGTTGTCTTTGATATAATTTCCTTGCCCTGTAAACAGCTCTTCTTAAAACCGTTAGATGTGGATTCCACCAGAGAACACATGATTTTTTTGTAGATATTCTCTTAGTCGAGCATTCAGTTGCTCGTAGTAAGGCAGTTTGGATATATAAGGCTTGTTATTCGGCATTAAATTGATTAAATGAATCTAAAATTTCATCACGAAGTCATGTTATTATCATTATTAGCCATATGGTGCAAAGAAACCTGAGGCTTATGCTACACCAGCCAAAAAAAATTTCTTTTCCCCAAATTACCCTGAGAGAGAGAGAGAGAGAGAGAGAGAGAGAGAGAGAGAGAGAGAGAGAGAGAGAGAGAGAGAGAGAGAGAGGAATCACCAAGAAATAGAAGAATGATGATATCCAGCCGAGCTCAGGACCCTGGGTGTGCCAAGCCCATACTCACCAGAAGTGAGCCCCAGTAGGTAATGGTCTGGGGCATGCTGAACTGGCACACGTTGGTACTTCTGGTATGTCTACTCGAAGTCCCAACGTGTCTCTGAACATTCTATCCTTTCAGACCATCTGGATTCCTTCATGGTCATCGTGCACCCACAGGGCAATGGACTCATCCAGCTGGACAATGCTCCTCCTCACAGAGCCGTGGTGAGTAGAACATAGTTCGAAGAGCATCATCAGATGCTACCGCCATGGAATGACTTCTCCATTCACCAGACACGAACCCTGCACAGGATTTTTGGGATGCTGTCGAAAGGTCCTTTCGAGCTTTGGATCCTCCCCCAGGACTGCGATGGAATTATGGACAGCGGTGCAGCAAATTTGGATGAAAATACTTGTGGAACCCCTTCGTGAACTGGTGGACTCAATGCCTCATTCATGTAATTGCTCTTATCTGGGCAAAAGGTGGACCTACCCGTTACTAGGTAGGTCCCATGATTTCTGTACACAATTTTTTATACATACATAATGTATTGACACTCCTTTGTGCAAAACTCGGAAATCTCAAGTCAGTTGATTACAACTTCCGTTGAGAAACCTGGTGGTAGCCGTTAAGTGTCGTGTTCCGATTTTCTACAAAAGAGAAAAAAAGGCGTTATAAAATATATTGCTGTATACAATTAAATTGTTTTTAAATTGTTTATGTCTACCACCTGCAGCAGACGGTGTGTTATTGTTGTTGCTTTTTATTATTTTATCTGTGCTAGCGCCTAGTCCCAGAGTAGTAAGATTTGTTTTGCTCTGTGTACTTAGTAGCGAGATTATTTGGCTGACAGAATTTTGATGTGCACGTGTTGTTTTTGGGAAGGGAAGCTGTGTTTTGATTTGCGGCGCAAACATTTTTTATGGTTTGCGAATTTAAGTTTAAAATTTAAAAGAAATGCATTTACCATATGCGGAGAAATACAATAATTGTGTAATATAACAGTATATTGAAAAGCCAAGTGAGGAAGAATGGGTAAAAAAGGTAAAAGTTTCCATGCAGCTTGTGTATTCACATTTGGAATTTAGAAACGTGAACTGTTTGGCGGAAGGTTTGACAATGGAGGAAGCAAAATAAGAAAATAAGCCCACCAGTTGGTTACGTAGTCTACTTACCGCAGTTTTGCGTTACAGAAAATGTCGTTTCCTGAAGACAGCAGTCAGGAATACCATGCACAGTCCAGTGAAACCACGGTTTTTAGTAGAATAACAATTTCGATATTTTTTCCTTGCCTTGCGGCCTTCATTCCGTTAGGCCAAAAAAAAAAAAAAAAAAAAATATGTAAAGTTAGTGTACGCTACTAATTCGAGATGGATTCAAGAACGGTATCTGTAATCTTTGGCTTACGGTTTTGCGTACGGCTACAGTTTTTTTTCTTGAATCCTTCCCGAAATAGGAGCATAACATAACCCAACCTTTATTGACTAAATGAAAATGGAACAAAAAAAAAAAAAACTAACCTTCAGTATATACCGCCTTTCACGCATCCACCGAAAAAAGCGGAAAATTACAGGACTAGATCTTCCAATCAGCGAACTGGTGGGCGGAGCTAGAAATAACCATCACTTGTCGCAAAGAACCATCAATTGGGCCTCATATTCTGAATATTAACCATTATTTAACAGTAGTTATGTCGGGTATCAAAGAAAATGCAGATATGGCACACTGGAATATCTTCCTATTTATATATTTAGAAATAAAAAAAAAAGCTGCACCACTTGTATTTTGTACATTAAAAAAATTAAACTAGAATAATTTTTTTTCACCATTTTGGCGAAGCTGCATGTCCCAATTTATATGTAAATAATATGCATATTTTGCTATAAAAAAAAAAAAAAAAGTAAACTGCAGCCATTATCAATCCACTGCGGGATGAAAGCCACCATCAATGCTGATGGAAATGGACCATTTCCATCTCATACATGTTGAGGGAAATGGACCATAATCTGCCACGCTGGTCCAGTGTGGGTTGGCAGATCGACCCTATTTAGTTTAGCAGTCAGGGGTTTGAATCCTGGTCTATTCAGTGTGCTACTGCACTCCTGCTCCTCACCACTCGCCTTTGTAGCCGAGTGGTCTATTCAGTGTGCTACTGCACTCCTGCTCCCCACTACTCGGCTACAGAGGCCATTTGTAAAGGGAAAATCATCCATTTCTATTTAAATGATCCCGAATTCCAACCTTGATCATTACCTCCGTGATTTTCCCTACTACTGAAGTTAGACTGATTGGTTTGTAATTTCCCACTACACTCTTAGAACTGCTTTTATGTATTGGCAATACATTGGCACTTTTAAAATCTAATGGAATTTCTTGAGTCCAGTGGTGCTCTCATAATTAGCTTTAATGGTTCAATGCACTGCCTTGCTGCCTCCCTTAAAATTATAGGGCATATGCCATCAACCCAAGAGCCTTACTCACCTGTAGGCTGAAAGTTTTTTTCATCAAATGATCATGTGAAATTTCAATATCATTAATTATATATTTTTCAACTTCACTCCCATAATTTCCCATTGACATAAAGGTTTTTCTTCTGTAAAGAGTGATGCAAAGTAACTGTTGAGTTCATCTGCAACATCAGCTGGGGTATTGAAATTTGCATTTGATGCCGTGCACATCCTGTCTCTCCTAAAGCTACTAGAAAACCACTACCAGATAGGAGGCAACATCTTAGCTTTCCTTACATTTGTGTTGAATAACCACATAGTCAAATTATCTGTAGATAACTCCCAATACTGCAAAATAATCTCGGTTGGAGTCTTGCAAGGGGCAGTACTATCTGGTCTCCTCTTCACCACCCTTATTGCTTCACTGGTAATCCAAAAGTTAAATATCCTGGTATATGCTGACGATCTAAAGGTACTCACGCCAATTAAGGAAAACTAAGACCCTCACCAAATCCCGGAAGAGCTAACATCCACTCTCTCCTCAGTATGTATTTCAAACGATTTAGTCTACGTATCAATCTTGAGAAGTCAGAAATCATGGTCTTCTTGTTAAAGCAAAAACCAACAAAAATCTATCCATCCTCCATCCCACTTGTCGAACATTGTGTCGACCTAGGAATCAGATTTGACCCAAAGCTTCTTTTTGGCCAGCATGTAGAGGAATGCAAATTTGCGAGATCTTAGAAGAAGAGTCCACCTAGCCAGGAAGACATTTCAACGAGCCGGAGTACACCTTTCCCCCCAGAGAGGTAGCTACGGCATGGGAGGCTTACCGTGTGATAAGAAATCATACTCCAAAGAAATACACAGATGTAAGAAGTAGTCATGGCAAACTCTAGTTTCCACAGTGGGAAATGGCAATCCATGGGGCATTGTATTCTGGATCATTACAAACAGGCTCCCCAGAGGTGAAGTTTTGGACACCACACTCAGGCTGAATGGAACCTCGACATACTCTTGGTCTGATTCTCTCAACATACTGGACAATATCAACCCAGCTGATGACTTCGCACCGACACTGGAGCAACAAGAAATCATTGACAGAAACAGGGCATACATATCAGATACTAGTGCTGCTCTTCACATCCCTGGAAATGAATTTGGCCTTGGCCAAAACGAAGGAGGGTAAAACTCCAGGCTTGAACTTTCTGGAGGTCGACATAGTAAAAAAAGTTTGCAGAACACTATCCTATAACTCTTAAGTTTATTTAATAGATGCCTTGCTAAAGGAACATTTCCTGACTTCTGGAAAATTTCAACACAAGTTAATCCTAAACCACCCGAAAAAACCACCCCAAGTCCCGACTTCTTACAGACTAATGGCTCTGCTTTCTGTTTTGGCCAAATTCCAAGAATGACTTTTGCTCTCCCGTTTCACTGACTACTACACAGGGCAACAATTACCATCTCTGCATCAATTTGGATTTAAAACAGGCTGCAGTACAGAAGATGCTATCTACAGATTAATCTCTCTAGCTACCCAGAAAGAATCTAAATACTCTCTAGTCATAATGGTGGACTTTGCTGGGTCCTTCGATCGACTTCAGCAGGCCAAGACGTTCAGCAGTCTATATAACAGTATAAAGTCCTACCTCATCAATAGAACAGTGCAGGTAACCACCAAATACCAAACAGTCACCAGGAATATACTGCGAGGCTATCCTCAGGGCTCTGTCCTTGTTCCATTTCTTTGGCCATTATCTTGGACGAGTTCCTGGAGATGGATCTCAGCGAGGTCAAGCCCCTGGCCTTTGCTGATGATCTCGTACTGGTTGTTTATTCTGGTACAAGAGCCTCATTGGAAGTACAAGCCAACTTTGCACTGGGAAAACTTCAAGACCGGGCTGCCATGCACAAATTAACAATCTCCAGTGAAAAAACAGTCAATCCTTCTAAAAGGAAAGCTCCAAATCTGAAGGCCACCAGTGATGAAAATTAACAACACCGCGATCCATCTCTACACAGAAATCAAGTATCTGGGCCTGTATCTAGATGCCAACTTATCCTTCCACCCCACTTAAAATATCTGTCAGCTAAAATCCAAAAGTACACTGCAATGATAAGGCAGATTAGTAGAGCGGATTGAGGCCTAAAGAATAAAGCTCCATCATTAATATATAAGGTAGTATATGTCCCAATTGTGTGCTATGGAGCCTCCATCTGGTGTAAAAAGGCAATCCTGGAAAGGAACAAGTGTAAACTTGAATCCATTCAAATATTTATGTTACTATCGGTTACCAGGTCGTATCTATTGCAGGATACCTACCTCTCTATCTGGAAGTTGTCAAGAGGCGGGGTCTCTTCCAGCGCCTGAAGAAGGGAATCCCAACACAGTTGTTGAATTTGCTTTGTTGGACCATGCAAATGACCCTAAAAAGAAAAGAAGAAAAATTGCAGACCACCTTCAAAACCTCTGGCAAGAAACATGGGATACAACACCGAAAGGAGCAATCACCAAAAGGTTTATTCCCTCAATAAGTCTGACTTCCCCAAAGCCTCCTCCCTGGTACTTGCCTGGATTGCAAGTCACCTTCCTGCTTATAGGCCATGAACCATTCCAGCAAAAATTAACAGCCATGGGAATAGAAAATAACCATATTGCCACTGTGGTGAAGAGGAGTCCTGGGAACACTTTATGTACAAACGTCTCGCTTACGAGAATGCCAGACTTCAATTCCTTACAGAGATTCAAGGAAACCCCCACAATCAAGAGTCAAATTTACTTCAGGAAGAGGCCACATACCTAGCCTTAACACACTACGCCCAGGCTGTTTTCAATTCTAGAAGAGCAAGATTTGCAGAACTCAGGACAGAACAGAATAACGTGCCACCCTGCAATCTCCGACTAGGGTAGGATAATGCAAGCATCCTGGGTGCAGGATTTCAAAGGCAATTTGCCCTGCTAACCCGATAAGGGTTGGATTCATACTAGCACTCAGAGTGCAAGATATTCAGAGAGAGAAAAGTGCTCACACAGGAGCACTTGTTGCTGTGACTTTCAACTCCCTTCTCCATCCCCTACCTTAGAGTGGACTGCCTTCCCTATTGGTTCACTTCGACTACTGTTCCCCACATTCTGACCTCTTCTTCTTCTTATCTTACTCTCCCATATGCTCTTTTCAAAAAAAAAAAAAAAAGCCTTTTTTTTTTTTTATAGTCAACTTTTTTTTTTCTTTTCTTTTTTATTTTTATGGCCTCTGTCAGGAAGCTCAGGCAACCCTGGCAAAGGCCAGCCATAGTATAATGGGCAGCCTTACTCACCTCCCAGTGGTTGTAGTGGGCAATGTAGGGTCCCACTAGGGACCCCCGCGGCCAAGCAGCCAGAGACACAACAACAGAACAAAGCACAATATTACATAAACCAGACATTACACTTTTTCTGGCTGTGCCGTAGTTCTGCATTCCATCACAGAGTACATATGGCGCAGATGTGGGAAACCACTGGTGGTGCCCGAAACCTAAATACTATGCCACTAATATCACTTTCTCCACTCTTAAAGTGTCTTACCCAACATCTAATTGTCACCGTAAACATTTTTCTAATGCGTATGGATTTTGATAGGCATCACTTCTTCCTTGGTGAGAAACTGAATTACCACTCTTTGCTCAATGCATAAATCTTTAACATCCACCATTTTGAACTGTATTCTGCACTCACGAGACTGAAACAGTGCCACTCAGTATGGTGAAACTAGAGACCTCTAGTGACCACTCAGTGACATGCGAAATGATCTACAGCGGCACATTCGAAAGCAAAAAATTAGGAGGCAATACTTTTGTACCAGGCCTCATATTATTGTGAAGAATTTACTGGGTCTTTAGTGTTTGCTACAAATTAAAGTGAAACTGAAATGAAAACAGATCAACAGGATGATTAATGTAAGGTTTTAATTATGTTACTAATATTTATTGAATATTAAGATGTCAACATTTATTTCTGAATATTATGATTGTATTTCTCAGTAATCCAGTATTACAATATAGATATAAAAAGAAATAACTACTAAAAGAGTTATTATTTGACCAGCTTAATGCTCCTTTACTTCTTGGCCTCTATTTCAGAGAATAGGGGGTGCCTACTTAGCCACGCCCTCAGGTATAATTGAGTCGTGAACAGACAGTAGTGTTTTTGTCTTATCTTCCTGGATTTGGTTCACAGAGTCCTCAGAAAAAAAAGTACTTATTTCTGCATCTCTCTCTCTCTCTCTCTGTGAAGTTAGTGGTTTTACCTAATGACTTTTTTTTTTTTTTTTTTTTAAACTTAATCACATTTAAGATATCACTGGAAGAGTTCGATTACATTTATATAAATGTTTATAATTGAATGAGCAGAATTATTTTAGTTTCAAATAATGAAATATGACAGTGTGGAAACTATTTAGATACCCCTTGTATAAGATAGTGTGCACATATAACACTGCCCTACCGATTCATGTTATGAACTTAGTTAATTGTGTGCCCCCAAGTCTAGAAGCCTACATGCACAATACACTGCTCTACTATTAATAACTGGACATCATTCTGTTGAAAGTTGGGTATATTCTACCCAATCACCACATGTTAGACTACTATAAAATATGCTCATAGGCCTTTGAGGAGACATTAAATACAATTGTGAATACAAGGTGTTGTGATTGACACAGTTAACAGACTTTCAGGACAATGATAATAGGGTGCCACATACAGTCTTGTATGCAACATTTAAATGGCACAGAAGATCCCTAGGTTGACAATTTGTGATATGATTGGCAAGTGAAAGCAGACAGGACTTCTGATGAAGAACTTCCAGTGTTGATGGAACATGATAAGGGAGCCCTGCAAAGAATCGTCTGCTTGGAATGCAGGTTGTTGTTGTAGTGCACATACACACACACATACACAGGCCCTTAGTAAACAACTAGGACACATATCAGCACCAGTATAGTATGCAAGATGCTGCACGATATGGGTTACCATGGTCATGCAATCATCCACGTCACTAATCATCCTGCCTAATGTCTGATGAGGTCTATCTTGGTGTAATGCCTGCTGTTCTTGGGCTGTACCAGTGGAAAGCTGTGCTTTGGAGGGATAAGTCATGGTACATGGTCTGCCAGTCTCATGGTTGTTCCAGGGTGTGGTGGATGCCTGGAGAAAGCTACCTGCTGGATTGTATCGCCCTGACTGTGAAGTTTTGCAGGAGCAGCATGATGGTCCAGGCTGTTTTTTGTAGTTTGGTTTGGGACTATTGGTGTTTTGGATAAAACTATGAATGGTGTGGTCACTGAAGAACTTTTGATGTTGATGGAACATGATAAGAGAGCCCTGCAAAGAATCGTCTGCTCGGAATGCAGGTGGTTGTTATAGTGCGCACGCACACACACACACACACACACACACACACACACACACACACACACACACACACACACACACACACACACACACACACACACACACACACACAGGCCCTTAGTAAACATGTCTATCTAGATCTTCTGGACAATGTGCTACCTACTTTGTGGCAGCACATCAGGGAAGGTTCATAAAAGGACAATGCTCCATCATACTGTTCACGTTGTGATGGACTGGTTTGAGGATATGAGCATTAAAAAGTTGGACTGACCAGCCCATAATCCTGACCTCAGTCATGTAGAGAGCCTCTGGGATGAATTGTATTGTCGTGTGTGTGTGTGTGAGAGAGAGGAGAGACTGCAAAAAAATAGAGCTGAACTGATCACCACTTCGAAGGCTGAATGATGCAGAATTTTGGAGGACATTTACAGAAAAACTGCAGTGTTCCATGGAGTGCGGTTTCAGCGTATGTTATTTGTTTTTCTGTAAATTTTTAGACATGCAGGTGTGTGTGTGTGTGTGTGTGTTGCTGATTCTAAATTTTTTTTGTAGATTTTAAGAAGTCGAAGAGAAAACGAGAGAAAGATGAAGCAGAAGATTGCATTCCAGATAGTTTTGGAGATGAAGATATTGAAATGGGTAATTTAAATAAAGTTTGATAGATATATGCACTTTCTTTGTGGATTATTTTACTTTTAAAGTGATGACCTGATTCTCTTGGAAACTAAATTTAAATGATTTTTAATTGTAATATTTGTTTTCACATTTTTCTTGCATAACAATTTCTGTTATATGCGTGTACACACACATGCAAACTAAAATTAAGTTTAAATTATGTATTAAAGAAATTAAAGAAGAAAGTAAGAAAAAATTATAAAGAAGAAAATAAAAAATAAAGAGAAGGGAAGTAAATAATAAAGTAAAGCAAATTCTGTTATATTTAGATTTCAGTAAAGCTTTTGATGTTGTTCCACATTAGACATCTGTGCAAATCGGAGTGTGGCATTACGGGGCAAGTTATTACTATAAATATAAGGATGGTTGAATGACAGAAGGCAGAGGGTGGTTACTAATGTGGTACTGCTCTTCCTTGTCTAATGTATTTAGTGGAGTCCCTCAGGGTTCAGTGCTGGGCTGTTGATTATTTTCAATACATATTAACTATTGATGAAGGCATTTCGACCTTAATGCCTATTTTTGCAGATGGTACAAGTCTAGCAGGGTAGTTAATGATAGGAATAATATACAGCCTGTATATTATTCTGTTCCTGTATATTGTGGCTGTATATTATTCTGTTCCTTTATTATTCTTTTTTGTTCCCCCCTCAATGTAGGGGAACAAAAAAGACCTGGACGTAATTGTACAGTTCAACATGAGAGATAGGCTTCTTGGACAGCTTGTGTAGTTCTATCAATGATATATAGGAATTTTTCTGGCAGGAATAAGGAGTTGATTATTCTGTTATTTAGGCTGTAGTTAGGCTGCATCTTGAACACTTCATATAGACCTTTGAAGCCTCATTTTAGGAATGATTTTGATGCAGAGAAAAGTAACAAGATTAGTGAGAGGCACTTTTAAAAGGATGCCTTTACCTCTTGAAAGATCCAAATTTTGCAAATTGTGGTGCTTGAAAACTAGGCATTTGTGAGGAGATCTGATTGAAGTGCTTAAGTCTTTATATAGATGCTTTTAGCCACATAGTAATTTCTTGTTGGGACAGATTTCCATTTGTGGTTGTGGAAGAGAGAAATTTCCATCTGGAGTTGTGGAAGTAGGTAGGGTTGAATAAATTTAAGGAGAGCTGCTTAGGAAAATTTCGTTTAGCATTTAGCAGGAGCCACAATTGAGAAAATGAAGGAAATCACTAGTATATTGAAAGCAACCATCTCTAAAGTTTACAATGAGTGGTACTACCACTAATTGTAGGGTAGAATGCAGCTCTCAAAGGAAGAAATCTGGCCAAAAGGGTACTCAAAGAACATGACCACAGGAATTTAAAGAATTAATTTTGTGTCAGAATAGAATGTCCAGTGTATAGCAAATGACTGAACTTAATTTAGGTATTCAATATAGGAAAAATTTAATTTAGGCAAAGAAAAAGCCCATTTCCAACCGAACTATTTGGCAAAATTTGGTAGTCACGTGCTTGTATGAAAGCCACTTTTTTTTTCAGTAAAAAATCTAAAGATTTTGTTAGAAAGAGTGTGGACTGTGGAACAATGGAAACGATCATGTGGTCTGATGAGTCTCAATTTATGCTTTTCTGCACCAATGTTAGAGTGAAAGTGTGGCATGAACCTCGTGAGACCATGTATCCAGGTTTACTTGTGTCCACCACTCGAGTGGCTGGAGTTGGTATCGTGGTGTAGGGTCTGTTGATATTGCCTTCATCTATTTGCTCATACCATTAGAAAGCCGTGGTATCTCCAACAAATATCTTTCTGTCATATCAGACTTTCTGTTATATCAGACATGTCTTTCTGTCATATCAGACCAATTTTGCCCTTCAGTGCTTAATTTTTACCTGGATTGTAATAGACTCTCAAGGTGACAATGCAACTAAGCAGCATGCAAAAATTCTCAAGATTTTCTACTTAAGTCTGCTTAAGTCTGCAAATATGAATCCAGTTGAGATCTGGGATAGTTGGAAGGGGCAGTTCAGCTTTGTAATTCTCTACTGATCATAATACAGCAGATGACAAATATCCTAATGGAAGGATGTCCAAATATGGAACTAGATTCCTCAGACACCTAATGGAATCCATGGCACAATGTGTACAGGCTGTAATTTGGGAAATAAGTGGCCCTACTTGGTATTGAATAAAGGGTTCTAATTTTTCCAGTTACTGTATAAGCACCTGTTATTGTGATCATGTTAGTGAATTTTACTTTGATTCCATTAAATGAAAATTATATGAAGTGTGAATGGTTTCAGCAGAAAGTGAAGGTAGAAAAAATATAATAATGTAAATACTCTAGCTAAATATAATTCATTCCTGTATAAAAATTAACCTTGAAACTCTGGATATTTTAATGTGAAAGCTTTAAATAACATTGAATGAAATGTTTATAATTCCAAGAAAGAACTTCAGCTAGTTTTACAAGTTTCCTATCAAGTAACAGTGATACTTTATCATCATTCACTCTCAACACCACATATTTAGCAAATCTTATAAATTCTATATATACAATAATAACATATTGTGATATTTTCAGATGATGATAATAATATGAAATTTTTATGCAAAACTGAGAATTTATTTGTATTGGAACTTTAGTTATTATGCAAAATACTTTTGTCAACTATTTATATTACATACTGTCCTAGAAGGGCATTCCATTTTGTTTATTACCCAACAAAATGGAATGTACTTAAAGAGATTAATTAATATCATATTTAAAAAGATTGTCATTAGTTTAGTATTAATGCTGCAATCTATAACTGGTTATTCAGAATGCTATCATTGTTTCATTTAGAGTGGGCTTGGTTCTGAGAAGCTAGGAATTTCTGGCTTTCATGTTATAAAGATAGATTCATCTTATGAGTACCCAATTTTCATGTATATAAGTGAAAAAAAAACTATTTCCTCAAATTCTCTCATCAAAAGCACTGAATAAAACAATGCTAAATCTGTTTGCTATTACAGTAGAACTTCGATTTTCCTTCACCCTATTTACCTTCAGTCTCTGTTAACCATCACTTAACCCCACTATGCTGAAATGCATTGTGATATTGGCGGCATGTGTCAGAGTCTGTGTACTGTTGTACTTTAACCTCTTCTTTCACATTTTAATAATTTTTATTTAGTAAATCCATTGAAATGACAGAGAATGTAAATGTAGTGTTGGGATTATTACAAAAAATTGAAATAATCAATTGTCTAAGGAAAGGTGAAAGTGCTACAAGAATAGTATCGGTTTATGAAATAGGAAGAACAACAGTAAATGATATAAAGCATGATGCAGACAAAATTGAAAACCACGTGGTGAAAATGAAAACCACGTGTTGAAAATGAAAACCACTGATGGTAATGTTAAAAGTCGTAAGACAATGAAGTTTGCTAAAAATTAAAAATTGGATACTGCAATTTTTCAATAGTTCAAAAATGTAGCCCAGGAATTCCATTGTCGGGACCTGTAATATTTGAAAAAGCCATTGAAATCAATAAAAAACTAGGTGGAGATCCTTCATTCAAGGCTATCATCATATGGTTGGACATATTTAAGTTTCACCATGTCATTCAACAGTTGTCGATCCAGGGCGAGAAGCTAAGTGCAGATAGCGCAGCAATTTCTGTTTATCATGAAAAACTACAGAAGGAAATAGCTGATCAATATTTGGTTAAAGACCAAATATACAACTGTGATGAGACTGGCCTTAATTCGAAGGCACTACCTCAAAAGACAGTGGCCTCAATGATAAAACATATAGCACCGGGATAAAAGATCATATCACTGTAATGGTATGTGATAATGCCAGCAGTAGTCATAAATTTCCTTTGGTTATTATAGGTAAACTAAAAAGGCCTAGATCATTTAAAAATATTAATTTAAATGCTTTTCCACTTAAATATTTCTCACAAAACAATGCATAGATGACCTAAGATATATTTCATGATTCGTTTCATAAAATATTTGTATCCTGTGTAAGATCACATATCCTGCCACTTTCTGCCAGCAAACATGCCATCTCTCATTCAACTGATGAACCAGGGCATGATTGAGAGTATGAAACATCGTTATCTCAAAATGTTCATTCAAAAACTTGTTTCGGCAGAAAATAAATTAGATTTGATAGTTTTGGAAAAGCTACACTATAAAAGATGTAATTTTCAATGTTGCTGATGCCGGGAATGATATTCCAGTTCAAACAATACAAAGAAGCTGGAATAAGTTATGGCCAGAAACCATTCCAAAAGAAACTGAAATTTTGCAGTTGTGTTTGAATGTTCCTGGTTTTAAAAATATTTCGATGGAGGAAGTAAATGATTGGCTGGATATGGACAAAATGGACATCGGATGTGAAATTTTAGATGATGATGAAATTGTGCAAAGAGTGATGACAATTTTGGATGATTATGACATTGAAGAAGAAGAAAAAGCTGCTGATAATGGAACAACAAATATAATTAGCCACTGTGAAGCTGAAACTATGTTGTTCAAGGTGCATTGAGTGGTTCGAAATGCTATGCAAGTGTTACTTTTGTGTAAAATTTGTATTGTGTCCCAAAAGGCTTTGAGGGGTAATGAAACAAAAGAAATCGACTGACTTTTTTAGAAAAGAAATCATGTAATAGTTTTCTTTTAAATTTCTTTAATGACGTTAGAATAAAGTTGTATGTATATAATATTGTTTTCATTTAAAGGTTTTTTTTTTAAGACGTTACTAGACCAATGTAAGTCAAAATATTAAAAATATATATGTACTATATGTAGATATCTGTACTATGATTTTTTGATGACCCTGTAAAAAATAAATAATAATTAAAGTTTAATTAAATTTCATTAGGTTACGTATTATGTAATAAAATAAACAAGTTAGATGACCCGGTCTATTGTATGTATAATATTTTTAATGTACATATTCTATTATCCATCTATTCCATTATCCTTCATGGTCTCGATCCCGTACCCTGGCGGATAATTGAAGTTCTACTGTATGTTTTTTTGTGTATAACTTTATTTTTGAAAGTCCTCTGAATTTGTGTATTATGTTTTTTTTTTTTCCCCTTGTGAAGAAATTTATTTAAATTTCCAAATGCTTGCAGTATATGCTGTAGATAAAAAGACGAATAACTTAAATTTGTGTTATTAATTTAGATGGTGTTCCAGCTGCTGCAAGCAAGCAACTTTCAGATATTTCTCTTGAAGATGAATTTGGTTCAAAGGATTATCGTTCAATTATGGAATTGCGTGTAGACCATGTATCCAGACCATTATGGGTAGTAAGTCAATATTTTGATTGCTGTAAAAAATATTTTGATTGAAAGCAGTTAAAAAAAAAAAAGTATCTTGATATATCTGTATTATACAAAAAAAAGTATTTGTATACTTCTTTGTATAACATATATTGAACCTTTTTATAATTAATTTTGATTGTGTTTTTTTTTTTTTAATGATTATGCACTTCTCTTAGTGAACAGATTTATTTTGGTAGCCACCTTTTTTGGGCATATCCTTTTATGGCTCCTTCTATGACAGTATTGTGGGTTCTCTACTTGGCACTTTTTTGCCAAGTTCAAACCCCATTGGAGACCAGAAGAAATTTGCAAAGCCTCATTAAATGGAGGGAGTAGTGTGTTTCCCATGAGCTGTATGGTGTTTTTAGGCTACAAAGCATGCAAACAACTCATGTATTACCTGAGTTTTTAGAAAGATTTTTATTCTTTTCACATAAAAAAATGACAAACCAACATGTGATAGTTAAGTTGTCTACTGCTCTGTGAATGGCTATTTACATTTGAAGTTTCGAATTAAGTGTTTGTTTATTTATAGGTCAAGGTTACTTGCTTTTCCATTAGTTCTGTAATCTCATAGAAGCTGTTTTTGAAAGATTTATTATTGTTTTGGCATATGAAAAATGAGAATACTAAACACAATATTCACTTCAGTAGTTATCTTGAAATATTGACTGCTTTGGAAGATAGGAATGTGTAATTTTCAAAGTTCGCTTGCATCATAGTGCCCCAGATTTGAAGTAAATCTGAAAATGGAAGTAATTAATTCTATTTAAAAAAATGTGTGTTTTTTTTAAACAATTTTTCTATATGTAATAAGCAGAAATACATGCGCATTTTTGAAATTTTACATATTAGTAGTCTTTTAAACTGAAAAATGTAAGAAACTTTTCTTCAGTGTGCCGTCTCTTTACAGAGGTTGGCTGTCATCTTCACAATGGGCGAACGTGAGGTAGAAGCCCTAAACAAACCCTCGTTACTCTGATCATACCACTCTCTGAGGTTTGCTAACCAAGATTTCCTTCTTTTCCCTCGACTTCTTTTTCCATTGCCCTGGATTATCAATTGCAACATCTTATATTTGTCATTCCTCATCAAATGTCCTAAATGTTTTAGTTTCCTCTCCTTAATGGTGTTAGTTGTTTCTGTCTTTTTCTTCATTTGTCTCATGATCTGATCATTCTTTATCTTATCAGTCCATGACACTCTTAACATTCGTCTGTAACACCACATCTCAAAAGCATTTAACTTATTCTTGGATCTTCTTTGTCAGTGTCCAGGCCTCATCTTCTTAAAGGAGGACAGAAAAGACAAAACATCTCAATATTCTTGTTCTTAAAGGAAGCATAATAAGATCACTGTGGCATAGAAGATTCTTCATTTTAAAGAAGGCTGCACGTGTTTGTTCAATTCTTGAGCGTACTTCAATAGAATGGTCCCAGCCCTTGCTCAGCATACATCCAAGGTAGCAATAACTTTTAACCCTTTCAATTTCTTCATTATTGATTTTAATTTTTGTTTGTACTTTTCTTACTGATCACCATAAGTTTTGTTTTCTTGATGTTTAACTTCAGACCAAAATTTTAACTTATTCTATTAACTGTATTCATTAGTGCTTTTAAATCCTTCTCAGAGCTGGCCAACAATATAGTATCTGCATATCTGATCATATTTGTTGTATTGCCATTAATCTTTATCCCTTCTGTACATCCCTTTGAAGCTTCTTTAAAAATTTCTTCAGCATACACGTTGAATAATATAGGTAATAGAATACAACCTTGACGAACTCCTCTTTTAATTTCTATCTCTTCCGATTCTTCTCCTTTTATGCATACCTTTGTTGATTGTCCCCAATACAAATTTGCCAGTATTCTGTCTTTGCTATCAATTCCAATCTTCTCTAAGATTTGGAACAGTTTGTCTTGTCTACCCGATCAAAAGCTTTTTCATAATTCAAGGATATTGTGAACCAATATTCATAATTCAAGGATTGTGAACCAAGAATACCTCTTGGTTCACATCTCGGCATCTTTCTATTAGAGTCACAGGCAGGGCTTCCCTGGTACCCAGTCCTTGTTGGAAGCCAAATTGAGAATCACTGTGTTTCCTCACATCTTTTATGAATTTGGTTGTGTATAATCCTTAAAGTATCTTCAGTGAATGGCTCATCAAACTAATTGTTCTATATTGAGAACAGCTATTTGCATTTGCACATTTCAGTATGGGTATGAACGACAATTTCAACTATTCTCTAATTCTCTAAGTAAATTCTAAGTGGGAAGCATTCAAGGAATTAATCGTGGATGCTACTAAACGTTTCATACCTATTAAGAAATATTGTTCAAGGTTTAGGCCTAAATGGTTGTCAAATGAACTAATGAGACTCGTTTGTTTGTTATTTGGTTTTTAGGAACATTAGCAACTAAGGCCATATTGCTCTGGGAATATCCGGTGGTCATTCCCTGACCTTTCCGCATCCTCCGTATTTGGTGGTAACGGGCTCGAACCCCAGTCTAATCAAGAAGCGTGTGCTACGCACTGCTGCTCCTTCCCACCTGGCTACGGAGCCGCAGTGAGACTCGTAACAGAGAAGAAAAATGCATGGGATGCATATAAATTATCAAGCGACTCAGAAGCCTATGGCAGATATAAGTTAATCTGTAATCAGGTCACAAAGGAGGTTCGGGAGGCAAAGGCAGATTACAAGAAATCCTTGGCAAAAGATGCTAAGAAAAACAGCAAGGATTTCTTTACTTATATAAACTCTAAAAGGAAGGGGATGAATCTGATTGGTCCACTTGACATCGATGGTTCGACTGTTGATGATCCTGCTCAGATAGCAAACAAACTGAATGAGTATTTTGCATCTACTTTCACACATGAGGAGTTATTAAGGTTTGAAAATGGCAGAAGGTTATCAAATTGTAGCAGGATACTTAATGATTTTGTATGATCATACTTAATGAGAGCAAAGTGGAAGAGAAACTGTTGAAGTTAAATGTAAAAAAAGCACCTGGGGATCTATCCAGTTTTATTAAAGGAGGCGGCAAAGCAACTAAGCAAACCCTTAGCCATAATTATGAGAGCATCCTTGGACTCAGGGGAGGTTCCCACGGACTGGAGATGTGCAAATGTATCCCGAATTCACAAAGGGAGATTGAAGGGTGACACGAGTAATTACAGTCCAGTTAGTTTAACTTCTGTTCCGTGTAAAATAATGGAGTCGCTGGTTAAAGATGCATTGCAGGATCATCTAGACAAGACTGCAGCAATAATTCAGACACAGCATGGGTTTGTTAAGGGAAAGTCTTGTCTGACAAATTTGATAGGATATTATGATGTGGTTACAAAGGAACTGGATGCAAAAAATAATTTTGATATCATATATTTGGATTTCAGGAAAGCTTTTGACACTGTTGCGCATGGAAGACTATTGTACAAATTGGAGCAGAATGGTATTAAGGGTAAGTTGCTACAATGGATAAAAGGATGGTTAAGTGCGAGAAGACAGAGGGTGGTAATCAATGGGTGCTGCTCTTCTTGGACTAATGTTATTAGTGGAGTCCCACATGGTTCAGTGTTGGGTCCACTGTTGTTTTCTATATTTATCAATGATATTGATGAAGGCATATCAGGCTTAGTGTCGAAGTTTGCAGATGATACAAAGGTTGGCAGGGTTGCTAATGACAGTAATAGCAGTGTGCTACTGCAACAGGATCTAGATAATTTGGGCAGATGGGCTAAGAAGTGGCAACTGAAGTTTAACCTTGACAAATGCAAAGTACTGCATATGGGTAGAAGTAACCCCAGAGAAATGTACCAACTGTGTGGTACTACACTTAAGGTGGTAGAAAATGAAAAAGACCTGGGAGTAATTGTGCAGTCAGATATGAAGTTTTCTGAGCAATGCAGACAGGCTGCCAGGGCAGGTCATGGGGTTTTGTCAGTGATATATAGAAATTTTGCTAGCAGGGAAAAGGAGGTGATTATCCCTCTGTATAAGGCAATGGTCAGGCCACGCCTTGAGTACTGCATACAGGTCTGGAGGCCTCATTTTAGGAAGGATGTAGATTTTCTTGAGCGTGTACAGAGAAGGGCAACAAGATTGGTGAGGGGATTGAAGGGATCCTCTTATCAAGAGAGGCTTAAGTTCTGCAAATTGCAGTGGCTGGAGACTAGGCACTTGCGCGGTGATCTGATTGAGGTGTATAAGGCCTTGAATGGGTTCAGCACGCTGAATTCTGATGGGATCCTTCCATTTGTTCAGATTATGAACCTAAGGGGGCATAAATTCAAATTAAGAAAGGACAGATGTAGAATAGATGTGCGGAAATTTACCTTTAGCCAGCGGGTGGTTAATTGCTGGAACAAACTTCCATCTGTCGTTGTGGAAGTTGATAGGTTGAATAAATTTAAGGAGGAACTGGACAGGCATTTGGAGGGAATGGTGTGATTTTTTTTTTTTTTTTTTTTGGCTGATGCTGCATAAGTAATATTGCTGATTCCTGGTTGTATTAGTTGTACTGTTCTGCCATTTTTCTCTGGAAAAATGGATAATCATTCAACATTGGCTGCATTTCATAGGCCCTATAGCTCCACTTTATTACAGGTGACCCCCACTTAACACTGATAATTTGTTCCAGGAAAAACAGAGTGCTAAGTGAATCAGTGCTAAGCAAGCACTGTATTCCCATAAGGTAACATATATATTTATGAGTTGTGGTCTGTGCCATATGTTATTTCCTAATCAGTAATAAACAATAGTGAAAAGATGAACAAATGTCGGTCAAAATATTTAATATTCAAAATATATATATAAAATATTCTAAAAAATCATGAATTTATTAATCTGATTGCCCTGGGCTGTCGAGTTTTTGTCTTTGGACTGAAAAATGTGTTGATTTTGGGTTGTATTTTGGCCCTTTTCCTGGTAAACTAAAAGGGGTTTTAAGTTAAAATCGCCTGTAGCATTACTACCCAACAATAAAGTCAACAATCCTTCACTGCTTTGAAGCCTGGCATGTTTTTTCTTCTTTCGATATGAAACTTCTTTTAGGCATTTGTTTCGAAAAAAGTCCTGTTTCATCTATTTTAAAAACTTGTTGAGAAGTATAACACCCCTCTTCAATAATTTTAACAAGTTCTTTTTTGAAAGTTTTAGCTTCTTCTTGATCTGCACTTGTGGCTTCTCTCTGGATTGCTTTGTTGTGTTGGTTATAGTGCTTTTTAAATCTATTAAACCAACCCTTACTAAGTGTTAAATGGTTCCACATTTTTTTCGAGGTGAGCTTTCTTCAGATCTTTGTATAGGTTAATCATTTTTTCTTTAATAATAATTGAACTTAATGGAATTTCTGTGTTGGATATTATCTTCAATAAAATTATTTAAAAATCTCTCCATTTCAATCATAATAGCCGACCTAGCCCTAGTCAATCAATTGAGTTGCTTGCAATGGAACAGCTATTTTTCCCGCTACTAAAATTAATTTTTTATTTTTTATAATTGTTCTTACAGTTGAACCTGCCAGTTCTAAATTATTGCACAGATCCACTTGTCATTGACCAGAATCAATTTGCTTCAAAACATCTAATTTAGTTTTCAAATTCAGCCTTTTTCTTATCTTTGTAGTCTTCGTACTATGTCCAGGCGTTGTTGCTTTTTCATTCTTATCCACCATTATTAAATCTTCAAAAATGTAACTGTGTTGCATTAATTATGATACAATGTTTGAGTAAATTGAGTGATGACTAGACTTTGGATAAATGCATATAACATAATGCAAATATCACAAGCAATATACTTGATCATTTTTTCAAATATTGATCTCGGAACTATGCAACAAGTCACCGCACTGCAATTAAATTATCGTGGGACAAAATTTCACTGAGTGTGGAAAAATTTCTCAAGTCAGTGTGGGAAACATTTTAATGCTGTTTTGCTATTCATTATCAAGCTATTGGCTACATCAGATGAAACATTTTCATTAAACATGCCAAAAATTCAATCTGTACTGGTAAAAGAGCATTATAATGAGTTGATTACGTTATAGTGAGATATGGGTTATAATATAAGAACAGCATTAAAGCGAATCAGTGTAAAGTGCTGTATTTGCACTTCTGTTGTGCATGTATCCATGCTGACTCTAGGAATTTGACTGCCCAGTAGTAAAGGAAAATACCACTTTAATGAGGGAGAGAGCCTCTGCATAACTGTGTTGAGATAAATTTGACTACCTAGATTTATTTTATTATGTTTTAATTATTACTGGAGCAAGTTGCTAAACCCTCTTTAGTTTTTATACAGAAAATATTTTGGCATTATTACCTTAAATAATACTGAACAGCAAAAAATGTTTTCAGTAGAAATATGGTAAACTTAGTGCATTTTTTAATGCTGATTTCAAATGTAAAGCCTGTTTTTTCTTAGCATACTCATTTTGCAAGATATTTCATATTTTAAAGTTGTTTTTTTTATTAAGATTAATTATTTTATTTAATAACCGCTCACATACAACATGAAATTAATAATATAGTTATCAGTGTGTGGCCTGACCATTGCCTTATACAAAGGGATGCGAGGGTGGCTGAGTGGTTAAGGCACCAGACCCTGCCAAGATAATGGCCTTATAAGTTAAAAGTTGATAAATCATTCAGATGTTATAACTGCCTCCGTATCCCTGCTAGCAAAACTCCTGTATATCATTGACAAGACCCCATGAGCTGCTCTGGCAGCCTGTCTGCACTGCCCAGAAAACTTCATATCTGGTTGCACAATTACCCCCATGTCTTTTTCATTCTCCACTACCCTGAGTGTAGTACCACTCAGTTGGTACCCTACTCTGGGGTTACTACTACCCATAAGTGGGAACTCCCTTATGAGCATCATGGATAAGAAACTGGAGTTTCTTATCTGTGATGCTTGGTGAAGCCCTTTTGGTTATTAAATAGCAGTTTGGTAAGAGAGTGAGAGTGAGTAGTAAAAGCCATATTCAGTATAAATTTTCTTCAACTAAATTTTTTTAAATTTAGATAAGTGGCATGGTTTACTGCCTTAAACCTTAGTCCATCTAAACTGTTGAATGCAGGCATATCGCTTCACCTTTGTTTGCCTAATAGTATTTTTCATGTGTTTGTTTCAGAATAAGGTGAAAATGATATGCTATCTTCACTTTATTGTTGGTTTTATGGAATTTGGTGACATGAGCTTTTACAACATTTTTTAATCTGGATCAGGTCATCAGATTGATTGTATGTTATTAGTTGTTACCTTAACTTGGTTCACTCTAATGTGCTTTTTTTTAAGTTACTATCTTATGGAGTAGAGAAAAATAGATACATACAATGATAACCCAGTTTAATGTAATAATAATAAAATATATAATAATAAGTAGCAGGCAGTAGCTCATTGCACTTATCCGTTGTATTTAAATTCAGTTGAAAAAGAGACTTGTTAGTCTTAAAAGCTACTGCCTGCTACTTATTATATATTTTATTATATTACATTAAACTGGGTTATCATTGTACATATCTATTTTTTCTCAACCATGGACCCCAGTACACCAGGCCCATTCGTTACTATCTTATGCATTGTTACCACCCTGAATCATTCGCTTACTTTCACTCATTAAGTGAAAGTAAGAGAATGATTCAAGGTGGTAACACTCCATAAAATAGCACTAATATTCATAAATTACATGAAATTCATGTAATTTATAAATATTAGATAAACCTTAAAGAAGTATGAAGAGAAGAAGAGAAGACAGTTATGGTATTATTATGACAGCAAAAATGAAACTTGGAATCTTTGTTATGTTGGAAAATTAGCATTAGTAGAGGCATTTGATGCAAGAAAGCAAGCTTATGCAGCATCAGCCAAAAAAAAAAAAATAAATAAATAAATAAATAAAAAAAATAAATAAATAAAAAATAACCACTTCCACTTCACCCCTCTGTTCGTTCGAAATACCTGTCCAGCTGAGCCTTAAACTTATTTAGGCTATCAACTTTCACGACAAGGGATCGAAGTCTGTTCCACCAACCAACCACCCGCTGGCTAAAGGTAAATTTCCGCACGTCTATCCTATATCTGTCTTTCCTCAATTTGAATTTATGCCCTCTCACGTGATTATTCTGAGCAAGAGGAAGAATCCCATCAGCATTGAGCATGCTCAAACCATTCAAGGCTTTATACACCTCTATCAGATCACCTCGCTGGTGCCTAGTCTCCAGACACTGCAATTTGCAAAACTTAAGCCTTTCTTCGTAAGAGCACCCCTTTGTTCCATTCACCAATCTTGTTGCCCTTCTCTGTACTCGTTCCAGCAGCTCTACATCCTTCTTGAAATGAGGCCGCCAGGACTGTATACAGTACTCTAGGTGTGGCCTGACAATTTCCTTATACAAGAGAATAATCACCTCCCTATCCCTGCTAGAAAAACTCGTATATATCATTGACAATACACCATGAGCTACTCTTGCAGCCCGTTTGCACTGCTCAGAGAACTTCATTTCTGCCTGCACAACCACCCCCAGGTCTCTTTCATTCTCTACCACTGTCAGTGTAGTACCACAGAGTTGATACGTTGCTCTGGAGTTGCTGTATCCCATATGTAGTACTTTACATTTGTCAATGTTAAACTTCATTTGCCACCTCTCAGCCCATCTGCTCAACCTTTCCAGATCCTGTTGCAGCAGCATAGTGTCAGTAGTGTCCTTGACAACCCTGCCACCCTTCGTATCGTCTGCAAACTTGGACATTAAGCTTGATATACCATCATCAATATCATTTATAAATACAGAAAACAATAATGGACCCAATACTGAACCCTGAGGGACTCCACTAATAACATTAGTCCACGATGAGCAGTGTCCATTGATTACCACTCTCTGTCTTCTCCCCCTCAACCACCCCTTTATCCATAGCAGCAATTTACCTCCAATGCCACACTGCTCCAATTTGTGCAGCAGTCTTCCATGTGCAACAGTATCAAAAGCCTTTCTAAGATTCAAGTATGTAATATCAAAGTTATTCCCTGCATCCAGTTCTTTTGTGACTGCATCATAGTATCCAATCAAATTGGTCATGCAAGACTTCCCCTTAACAAAACCATGCTGTGTCCGAGCTATAACTGAAGTCTTGTCTAGATGATCCTGCAGTGCTTCTTTAACCAGTGCCTCCATTAATTTCCCTTGAACAGAAGTTAAACTCACAGGTCTATAATTACTTGTGTCAGCCTTTGATCCTCCTTTGTGAATTGGAGTCACATTTGCACATCTCCAGTCCATGGGTACCTCCCCTGAGTCCAAGGAAGCTCTCATAATTATGGCTAAGGGTTTGCTTACTTCCTTTGCTGCCTCCTTTAATATAACTGGATAGATCCCATCCACCCCAGGTGCCTTTCTTGTGTTTATCTTCAACAATTTCTCCTCCACTTTACTCTCAGTTATTACAAGATTCTCTAGCTTACTGCCAGAGTTCAATACACCTCTGGCATTCCCCGCGCTGAATAACTCCTCATGTGTGAATGTCGATGCAAAATATTCATTTAGTTTGCTCAATTTTAATGAATATTAAAATTGAGCAAAGCTGCCTTGTTGTGAATTCCTCAAGAAGAATTGTTAATTTTACAATCTCAAATGCAGAAAGTATGTTTTCTTTGAAGCATGTTTGTTATCATTCTCTGTCATATTGAGCATGCTTCAAAATATTAGCAGTCAAAGTGTTTGTTGGTTTCAGTGGCATGAACGAAATGGATTACACGTGCTTTTGTAGGGTGAGTTAAAGCTATGTGAATGCCTTAGCAAAGGCACATGATGCAAGAAAGCAAGCTTATATAATATAGCATCAGCAAAAAAAAAAAAAACCCTTATTTCACCCATCCACTCGCTCCAAATGTTTGTCAAGTTCTGCCTTGAATCTATTTAAGCCATCAACTTCTACAATGACAGATGGAAGTTTGTTCCAGCAGTCAACCACCTGCTGTCTAAAGGCAAAACTTCCACACATCTATCCTACAATTGTCTTTCCTCAATTTGAATTTATGCCCTCTCAGGCGATTATTCTGAGCAAGAGGAAGAATCCCATCCGCATTGAGCATGCTCAAACCATTCAAGGCTTTATACACCTCAATCAGATCACCTCGCAGGTGCCTAGTCTCCACCTGTGTAGGAATATGTGTAGTCAAGTGAAATGCTTCACGTTTCTTCACATATTTCTGTAGGAACTGAGTAGAAATGTAAAATTTAAAGGTAACACATCCTGTGTAATGAATACTGCATACTCTTCAAATCTTTGTTATAGCATTGTCTGACTTGTCTTTTTGAATTAGACAAGCTATTCTGCAGTCATGGAACCCGATTTGGATTTGCTGATTACATTCAAAAAACCTAAAAGAAATTTCAGTTGGTGTTGAAGGTTTAATGATTGACTATTGGACTACCAAAGTCCTTTACAGTTCAGTTTTATATTAATTGTCATACTTATAGTGTAAGTGGGACTTTCCTTATGAGAAAAGTAGCCAGTGGTAATCTAAAGTTAAAAAGCATTAATTAATTTCGAGTTGCATCATTATATGGTTAACTCTTCAATAAATTCTTGAACTTGGCCATTAAAAACTATGAAAATAAACCCATGAAACTGGAAATACAAATATTTGAAAGTTAACCATGGGTCTTCATGTACTTCATACTTAACAGAGCTTTGAAGTGGGACTAACACAAGTAAGTGCATATAATGATGGAAATTGAAATTAACACTTAACTTTAGATTATTTCTTGTTAATATTATTATTATTAGCCATATGGTACAAGGAAGCCTGAGGCTTATGCTGCACCAGCCAAAAAAAAAAAAAATTCCCCAAGTTACCCCCTGAGAGAGAGAGAGAGAGAGAGAGAGAGTGAGGTATAAAGGAATCACCAAGAAAGAGAAGAATGATGATATCCATCTCAAGACCCTGGGTTTGCCAAGCCCATACTCACCAGATGTGAGCCCCCTATAAGAAAGCTCCATCTTACAGCGTGATTGTGTCAGTTCACATTGTTAACTAGTAGATCGTATGTATAGCTTAGCTTAATTTTCAGCACTCACCTCATAGTGATCCGCTTAGCTGGTGGAGAGTTTTACCACATACATAGTGGTTATAGGATTCTAATAACTTACAAGGATTATGGGTTTAAAACTAAGTTATGCGCTATAAAAATTTTCCTTAGAAAGGAAAGTGCACCTTCCATTCTATGGTTGCCAAATTTTAAATTAAATTAAATGAAGAAAAAAGAAGAATAGAAGCTAATAGCCGCGCACGAGCGACTTTCGAAATTCGTTCTCAGTTAGCTATAGTGTTGATAAATATACAAAACAAAAGTGGGCCCAACACTGAACCCTGGGTGACTCCACTAATAACAATAGTCCATGAAGTGCAGCGTAGATCTCGGATAAAGGGGCAGAGATACCGAGGCCCATGGGAAAGAGAGCGCGCTTGTGTTATATACGGTTGGGTTCCCGAAATGCATTTCAATGCACGTGAAAACTTAATACGTGCTAAATTCCAAATGGGGGAGAAATTGGCGGGAATCTTTTTGTTTAACCCGTTGAGTGATGTATGGCGCTTAAACCATTCGATGACGAGGGCTTCGTTTTCAAGGATTTTGTAGATGGAATTTAATTTAACTACTGTGATGGCTGAATCGATGAGTGGGTTGTGATTTTGAGATTGGACGTGTTGTGTTAGTTCTGTACTTGCTGAATTAGTTTTGAAGCTATTAAACTGGTAGTATGCACGCGTGTTGGAAATTTTTGATGTCCCGAATTTTGCTGTTGTATTGCCTATGTAACATGCTTGGCAATCTGATTGGCATCTGATCAAATATATAATGTTGTGATCTTGTGTGTTGTCTTGTATGAATTGAATTTGGAACTTAATTTGTTATAAGATGTGAATATTAATTTGATATCTGTATTTTTAAAAATCTGTTGAAGTCTTCTAGCATATTGTTGATGATATGGGAGTGCGATAAGGGGTTTATGTATCTTATTCTTGTTCACGTGGTTAATAATTTTGTTTGGGTTATTAGTGTTATTATGAACTTTGGTGATGGTTTCTTTTATTAGTTGTGAGGGGTATTTTCTGTCGATGAATTTTTTGGTGAGGTATTGCAATTCTATAGATAGGTCTGTTTGTGTGTGGCTATATTTTACAGCGTTGTATATCTGGTTGTATAGAACTGCTTTTTTGATGTATAGAGGGCGGGTGGTGTGAGTGGTAATGTAGAGGCGCCTCCGTAGCCAGGTGGGAAGGAGCAGCAGTGCGTAGCACACGCTTCTTGATTAGACTGGGGTTCGAGCCCGTCACCGCCAAATACGGAGGATGCAGAAAGGTCACAGAATGACCACCGCATATCCCGGAGCAGTATGACCTTAGTTGCTAATGCTCCTAAAAACCAAAACAAAAAAAACAAAAACAAGTAATGTAAGAATTTACCTGTATGTGTGTTTTTTCTGTATATTTTGGTGCCTAAAGATGTGCTTATTTTGTATACAGTGAGGTTTAGAAAATTTATTTTATTATCGGTTTCTACTTCGAGGGTAAATTTGAGTGTTTCATGTGTGTGTTAAAGGTGTTCAGTAAAGTATCGATGGTGGTTCTGTTGCCTATTAAGAGGACATCATCTGCATACCTCATGTATAGTTTAATTCCTGGGGGAAAGGGTTGGAGAATTTTTTTCTTCGATAGATGCGAGGTAGATCTCGGATAAAGGGGCAGAGATACCGAGGCCCATGGGAAGGCCGAAAATTTGTTTGTAGATGTTATTTTGGAATTTAAATTGTTTGGCGTCAAGTAACAGTGATGTCTTAGAGGGGAACAGGTATCCTGTGTGTTATCAGACACTCAGCCTAAAACACTGATGGATCCAATATCTCTCTATTACAGAAGATTTAGGAGAAGTCCGGTTGGCCTGCCTCCCTAAAATCCACTCATGCACACCTTCTCGATGGTAAGCCCTGTTACGTCACTTAGGTGGCAATGAATGTGTAGTGGTTCGCTTCAAGACACCTGGTCAGCGTGAAGAGGAAAAGACCAAACCCTCCAGCAATGAGAGCACAACAATACAAATGGTCCTCAGTCCCCAGCAGCTTTCACTCTCCCTCTTACGGCAGCGAGAGGATCAGAGTGGAAGCAGAGGGTGCTAAGAATCTCTGGGTACGACCAGGCTGCCATGCACGGAAATTGAACTTGGCCTGTTATAACGTACGATCACTCATCGGTGAAGACAGGATATTAGAGCTAGAAAAGGAATTAGAAAATGTGAATTGGAATATCATCGGTTTGGCTGAAACAAGAAGAAGAAATGAATCATTTATAAGTTTATCAAGTGGAAATCTGCTGTACACCAATGGAAACAGTGAAAGGAGTGAAGGTGGAGTTGGGTTTCTGGTCCATAAAGATTTTAAAAACAACATTTTGGAATTCAAAAGTACATCACCAAGGGTGTCAAGACTAATACTCAAGATTTCTAAGAGGTACAAGCTAAAGATTATAATGGTTTATGCACCAACATCGAGCCATGATGATGAAGAGGTTGAAGAAATGTACACTGAAATTGAGAGTCTTCTAGATGAGCAGAAAACCCACTACACTATTATTATGGGGGACTTCAATGCTAAGGTTGGAAAAAGGCAAAACAGCGCAGAAAGAGGAACTGTAGGAAATTTTGGAATTGGTGAAAGAAATAAAAGAGGTGAAAGACTTGTGGAATTTGCAGAATCTCAAGGAATGTCAGTAATGAACACTTTTTTCAAGAAAAGGGTGAACAGAAAGTGGACATGGAAGAGTCCAAATGGATTAACAACTAATGAAATCGACTTCATCCTCACTAACAGAAGATATATTGTGAATGATGTTACCGTCCTGAATAAGGTAAATGTTGGAAGTGATCACAGAATGGTAAGATGTACACTTGATATAGATGTAGGAAAGGAAAGGAAAAAACTGACTCGAGTAAATAATACAAAGGTCTTTGAGATAACAGAGGAGGAGAAAAAGCAGTATGTACTGAACGTAAGAACAAGTTTGAGCTTCTGCAGACTGCTCAGGACCAAGATATCGACGAGGAATATTACAACTTTCTGAAAGTGATAAAGCCCAAGAAACCTATAGGGAAACAGAAATCCAAAGAAGAAAAAATTAGTCAAGAAACACTTGTCATGATGAACCAAAGATGACAAATGAAGAGCAAGAAAAACACTGACAGGGAGAAAATTGAGTATACTGAGTTATGCAAAGCCATTAGAAAGAGACTCAGAGAGGACATAAGAAGATTTAACACAAGAAAAGTAGAACAAGCATTAAGGGAAAACAAAGGATTGAAATCAGCAGCCATGAGCAGTAATACAGAAAGACAAATGATACTGAAACTGAAGAATAGCGATGGTGTACTTATAAACAGCAGAGAAGGCATAATTCAAATAGCAGAAGACTACTATAGAGAATTATACAAGGAGCGAGGGAATGATACCAGGGAAGATGGATTGCAAAGTAGCAACACATACGACATACCCGGTATTCTTCCTGATGAGGTAGAACATACATTGAAGAAAATGAAGAATCGGAAAGCCCCAGGGGAAGATGAAGTTACTGTAGAGTTGTTAAAATTGGGAGGAAGAGACATAACACAAAAACTGGCAAGGCTCTTCACAAAGTGCATTAGAAAAGGTGTGGTGCCTAAGCAGTGGAATAATGCAATCATAGTTTTGCTGCATAAGAAAGGAGATAAATTGGAAATTACAGACCAATTAATTAGCTTGTTGTCCCACATCTACAAGTTGTTCACAAGGGTCATTACTAACAGATTAGAAAGAATACTTGATGAGAATCAACCGAAAGAGCAAGCTGGCTTTAGGACAGGATTCTCAACTATGGATCACCTTCACGTAATATCACAGCTAATGGAGAAAGCAAATGAATATAAAACACCATTATGCCTGGCATTTGTGGATTATGAAAAGGCATTTGACTCCATACAGCATAAGGCAATGTTTGGGGCACTGGAAAGACAAGGCATAGATACTCCATATATTATGATTTTGAAGAAAATATATGAGAGTGCTACATCCTTTATTAGACTAGACAAAGACAGTAGGAAATTTAAAATCGAGAAAGGAGTTCGACAAGGAGACACAATATCTCCGAAGCTGTTTACTGCTGCCCTTGAGGAAGCTTTCAGAAGATTAGACTGGTCGCAGAAAGGAGTCAATGTGAACGGAGAGTACCTAAACCATTTACGATTTGCAGATGACATTGTGGTCATAAGCCACGATCCCAAAGAATTAGAGGAAAATCTTAATCAGTTATGCACAGTTAGTAAGGATTTTGGACTAAAGATGAATATGGCTAAAACAAAAGTAATGATGAACAAGTATGCCACGGAAAGGGAAATAATGATTGAAGGAGCAGTAATTGAAAAGGTGGAGTCATATATTTATCTGGGACAAGTTATTAGCTGTAATAATGATAAATGGCTGGAAGTCAAGAGAAGAATAAATTTTGGATGGATAGCATTCAGGAAATATAGTCACATACTGAAGAGCAATATCCCAGTTTGTCTGAAACGTAAAATAATGAATCAATGTATACTCTCCACCATGACTTATGGAAGTGAAACTTGGGCACTCACCAAAAGAATGGAAGAGAAGCTAAGAACTACACAGCGAAGAATGGAACGAATTATATTGGGAATCAGACTGTTAGATAAGAAGAGAAACACATGGATTAGGCAGCAAACTCAAGTAAAGGACATTCTTATCAAAACTAAAGAACTAAAATGGTCTTGGGCAGGACACATAGCTAGAAGACATGATGACAGATGGACTAAGAAAATAACAGAATGGTACCCAAAAGGAGCTAGAAGAAAACCTGGAAGACAAAGGCGGAGATGGATAGATGAAATTCATGAGTTTTTGAGTAGTAAATGGATGGCCAGTGCTCAAAACAGAAGGAACTGGAAAGTTGCTGGAGAGGCCTTCATCCTGCAGTGGATTGAAAATGGCTGATGATGAACAGTGATGTGAGTTCTAAAATTTCATTAATGTTTAAGTCGGTACGTTTTGTCAATGTGCCGTCTTTAATTAATAGTTCTTTAAGGGCCAGTAGCATGGATTCGATGTGCACGTTTGTGTATAAGGAGATGACGTCGAAGGACGCGGGAATATCGTTTTCAGATATGGTTATGGAAGTTATACGTCACGTGCTTGTTTAGTATTGTAGACCCTGAACCGAGAAAATCTCATTAAAGGTGAAATAATTTTGTTGAGGAATATGTTCTCAACAAAATCTATCCTGGATAGGTTAGCATAGGCGGACTGTTTATAGGAAACGATGGGCCTTAAAGGATAATCTTGTTTATGGAGTTTGACTATTCCAAGAATTATGTAAATTAATTTGTTTTCTGGCTCTGAGTCTTCTTAGGATCCCATCAAGTTTATTTTTAAGCTTGTTAATGTTAAACGTGTTGCAAGCTCTGTATGTTGTTGAATCTGATAAGATGTGTAACATTTTCTTTATATATGTGTTTTTGTCCATGATTGCGATGGTATCCCATTTGTCTGCCTTTTGTATTATAATGTTCGGGGTTTTCATAAAGTCTCGTACGTGGGTTAATTGTTGTTGGGGAATGTTAGCTTTACTAGTTAATTGGGAGTTAAAAACAGCATTAGTTTCATGTATGATTTGATATTTATCTGGGTGGTTATCAAGTTTGGTTTGTATTTCTATCATGGCGTCTTTAACTGGATAGTGGTTGCTGTTAATGGCGAAATTGAATCCATATTCTAGACTGGCAAGTTCGTTAGGTTTGAAAAGCTTAAAAATAAACTTGATGGGATCCTAAGAAGACTCAGAGCCAATAAACAAATTAATTTACATACCCTCCAGCAAATAGGCATACGCAGTAACATTCTCCCACACATTTTTGGAATAGTCGAACTCCATAAACAAGATTATCCTTTAAGGCCCATCGTTTCCTATAAACAGTCCGCCTATGCTAACCTATCCATATTCCTTGTCAAAATTTCTCGGTTCAGGGTCTACAATACTAAACAAGCACACTAACGTATAACTTCCATAACCATATCTGAAAACGATATTCTCGCGTCCTTCGACATCGTCTCCCTATACACAAACGTGCACATCGAATCCATGCTACTGGCCCTTAAAGAACTATTAATTAAAGACGACACATTGACAAAACATACCTACTTAAACATTAATGACATTTTAGAACTCACATCGCTGTTACTTGACGCCAAACAATTTAAATTCCAAAATAACATCTACAAACAATTTTTCGGCCTTCCCATGGGCCTCGGTATCTCTGCCCCTTTATCCGAGATCTACCTCGCATCTATCGAAGAAAAAATTCTCCAACCCTTTCCCCCAGGAATTAAACTATACATGAGGTATGCAGATGACGTCCTCTTAATAGGCAACAGAACCACCATCGATACTTTACTGAACACCTTTAACACAACACATGAAACACTCAAATTTACCCTCGAAGTAGAAACCGGTAATAAAATTAATTTTCTAAACCTCACTGTATACAAAATAAGCACATCTTTAGGCACCAAAATATACAGAAAAAACACACATACAGGTAAATTCTTACATTACCACTCACACCACCCACCCTCTGTACATCAAAAAAGCAGTTCTATACAACCAGATATACAATGCTGTAAAATATAGCCACACACACACACACAAACAGACCTATCTATAGAATTGCAATACCTCACCAAAAAATTCATTGACAGAAAATACCCCTCACAACTAATAAAAGAAACCATCACCAAAGTTCATAATAACACTAATAACCCAAACAAAATTATTAACCATGTGAACAAGAATAAGATACATAAACCCCTTATCGTGCTCCCATATCATCAACAATACGCTAGAAGACTTCAACAGATTTTTAAAAATACAGATATCAAATTAACATTCACATCTTATAACAAATTAAGTTCCAAATTCAATTCATACAAGACAACACACGAGTACTAGACACAAGATCACAACAACATTATATATTTGATCAGATGCCAATCAGATTGCCAAGCATGTTACATAGGCAGTACAACAGCAAAATTCGGGACATCAAAAATTTCCAACACGTTTGCATACTACCAGTTTAATAGCTTCAAAACTAATTCAGCAAGTACAGAACTAACACAACACGTCAAATCTCAAAATCACAACCCACTCATCGATTCAGCCATCCCAGTAGTTAATTAAATTCCAGCTACAAAATCCTTGAAAACGAAGCCCTCGTCATTGAATGGTTTAAGCGCCATACATCACTCAACGTGTTAAACAAAAAGATTCCCGCCAATTTCTCCCCAATTTGGAATTTAGCACGTATTAAGTTTCCACGTGCACTGAAATGTATTTCGGAAACCCAACCTGTATATAATACAAGCGTGCTTTCTTCCCCCCCCCACTATAGCTAACTGAGGACGAATTTCAAAAGTCGCTCGTGCACGGCTATTAGCTTCTATTTTTCTTTTTTCTTCATTTAATTTAATTTAATTAGGCAACCATAGAATGGAAGGTGCACTTTCCTTTCTTAGGAAAATTTTTATAGCCCATACTTAGTTTTAAACCCATAATCCCTGTAAGTTATTAGAATCCTATAACCACTATGTATGTGGTAAAACTCTCCACCAGCTAAGTGGATTACTACGAGGTGAGTGCTGAAAATTAAGCTAAGCTATACATACGATCTACTTATTACAGCACATAAGGACTCCTTAAAAATCAAGAGTCTTTGTTAACTACATAATCATAGGCAAGGTGCTAAGCATGTGGGGGTGCAGTAATAGACATATGTTTGAGTGGACTGTGGTTCAAGCCTGCATAACAGCTAAAAATGAATTTGATAGTATGAACCAGAGCTATTATTCTCAATACATTCTATATCGATGTCAATATTTGTAAAAGAATAAGACTATTTCATTCACTTCCTTTCTCTCCAGGTATAACATTGTTTTCTTTTTAATTTCTGGAGAGTATCATACGGAAGTGTTCTATGTGTATCATATTGAGGTAAACTTCTCTTATTCTTTTACAAATAACAGCTAAATGCAGTTGAATATTCTATCCATTGACAAAAAATAGTTAATTGTAAACTCCTCTGATCTAGTGGTCGTGCTGGAGTATAAACAAGAAATAAAAGTGTGCGATTTCAAAGTTCTTTTAATTGAGGTGTTCACTTTGTCTTTTTCAAAACTTTTTTTGGTTGATGAGCTGCATTTGAACATAAGCCACTGTCACTCACTAGTTATTGCTTTAATTTTTCAGTTTTTAAACTTGGGGCTCATATCTGGTGGGTATGGGCTTGGCACACCCTGGGTCCTGAGCTGGATATCATCATTCTTCTCTTTCTTGGTGATTCCCCCCCCCCCTCTCTCTCTCTCTCTCTCTCTCTCTCTCTCTCTCTCTCTCTCTCTCTCTCTCTCTCTCTCTCTCTCTCTCTCTCTCTCTCTCTCTCTCTCAGGGTAACTCAGAAAGTTTTTTGTCTGGTACAGTATAAGCCTCAGGCTTCCTTGTACCATATGGCTAATAATAATATTAAAAAAAAATCCTTAATATAATTGGATAGATCACATCCACTCCAGCTCCCTTTCTTATGTTTAACTTCAAAAATTTCTCTTCTGCTTTTCTCTCAGTTATCATAAAATTATTTAGCCTTCTATTAGAATTTGATAGACTTCTATATCCCCATCTCTAAAAAATTACTTATGTGTGAATGTAGAAGCAGAATAACTATTCAGTTTGTTAGCAACCCAAGCAGAATCATCAGCAGTTCATGTCTCTCAAACCAATGTGATTGATCCCCTTCCTTTTAGTCTTTGCTGCTTTTCTTTGCATTCTTTGACAGAGACTTCTTGTAATCTGCAGTAGATTGCATAACCTCTTTTGTAACTTTGCAGACTAGTTTATATCTGCTGTAGGCATCTATATTACCCAATAATTTATGTGCATCCCATCCATTTTTCTTCTCTGCTACAAGTGTCATCGGCGCCTCCGTAGCCAGGTGGGAAGAAGCAGCAGTGCGTAACGCACGCTTCTTGATTAGACCGGGGTTCGATCCCGTCACCACCAAATACGGGGATGCGGAAAGATCAGGGAATGATCACCGCATATTCCCGGAGCAATATGGCCTTAGTTGCTAATGCTCCTAAAAACCAAATAACAAACAAACAAGTGTCATCAGTTCATTTGATATCCGTTTTAAGTAACAGTATCTCTTAAAGCCTACTAGTTTTTATGATTACTACCCCAAATGCCTCCCAATTATAATTTACTGTTGCCAACCTTATCAGTTGAGTCCCACTGAATTGATTTTAAAAACAAACTGTATGAGACTTTGTAGTCACCTTTATGAAAGCAAAAGCCATGATTTTGCCCTAGATAGAACTTATATCTTTAAGTAAGTCCCACATCAATAAGCTGTGAACACTGCCACTTAGTAGGTATGTTATTTTCAGTTTCTTAATGTGTGAAGAGGTGCTGCTGATAATCGGATCAAGAGTATTACTTTCTGTCATTGCCTCTGTAACATGCTGCTATAGAAAAAACAGTCATCCAGTAATCTACAAAAGTCTTGCCACTGTGAATGTACCAGTCCCCCAGTTCCAGTCAATATCTAGAAAGTTATAATCCTCCATTGTAAGATAATCTGATTACTCGCCCACTCTACTTGTCTGTACAATTGTTCATCACACTCATCACGGAAATTTAGCCTGTAGCACACTGGGTTTAAATCAGGTGAGCGTGGAGGCCAGGCAGTTGGTTCACTTCTACCTATCTACCGACCAGGAAACCTTCGATTCAGGTAATTGCGGGCTAGGTGGCTGAAATGTGCGGGAGCGCTATCGTGTATGAAGTGTGCTTGTTGATGAATGATCAGTGGTGTGGCATCCAAGAAACCAGGCATGTTGTTTTCCTGAAGGTTTCTGTACGCCTGCCCTGTGAGTTTGTTTGGAAGTACATGGGGCCTAAATAACTTATCACCAAAAACACCCGCCCAGATGTTGAGGCTGAGCCACTGTTGGTGATGTGATGGAAGAATTGCATGTGGATTTTCCTCAGCCCATACATGCTGATTGTGAAAGTTTTGGATTCCATCTCATGTGTGATATCACTAAGGGAGGAAAGTTAGGGGTTGTACCACACTGCTGCAAGAACCACTGGCAGAATGTTACTCGCACAGGGTAATCTGCTGGTGACAAGGCCTGTACCCATTGTAGATGGTAAGGATACAGTTGGTGTTCTCGCAACACTCTCCAAATAGTCGAACGTTGAACAGCCAGTTGCATTGCTATTCTGCCTGTGATAATTCCAGGAGTGGCATGCACAACATCCAAAATCTCCTCCTCTACTTCAGGAGTCGTAGATCTTGGTCATCCTCTGCCGGCAGCATGAGGTGTAAAGGTCTCATGTTCAGAAAGGTGGCAATGGATACCTTCAAACGTTTTCCTGTCTGGACATCTTCGTTCTCGGAACCTTTCGTGGTACAAGTGACGAGCCTCCAGAGCATTGCATCTGCCAAACTGTACGTAAAGTGCATATCTGCTTGCTCCTGATTTGAGTACATGGTCGGAATGGAAAACCACCAGATTCTGTCAGTACCTTGTGATGAAGGAAATCACCTGCAGGAGATAAGACATTCTGGTTAATAACTTGGGAACCAAGTATTTCCGGAACTATGTTGATATAAAATATTTTTATTGTCTATATATGAGGAACTCATTCCTCATATGTAATTATGAGGAATAATTACCTTAATTATTTTGAAAATATAGTATCTTGAATTTTAGTGATTTATTTTTGCCATCTACCACCTAAGAAGTACCACACTTAGTTGATGTGATTTTTCTTGTTGTTTATTTGACATAAATTTATTGAATTTGTGTTTTATGAAATAAAAATTACTATTTCTCACTGGGGGGGGGGAATTGTATTCTACTGGTGGTAAGTTTCATCCCCATCATTCCCCAGATTCATCACTGGTTTGAAGGGTCCTTTTTAGTTTCTTCAAGGGCATCAACCCTGTTTCTCAAGCCCTCGTATATGCCTATTAGAATGATGACTTGATGCCTAAGACCCTTGCATTCTACAACAAACTGCATAAAGATATCCTTTGTTAGACATCTTATATTCTATGCTATTATGTTTCTATTGCCTTTCTAATTTCTTAGCTAAAAACAAAAAAATATACGCCAACCTATGTGAGTGATTAGAACCTTCATGCTACTTATTTACCAGAATTAAAACACTACACTAATTACGATATTTGCACTGAAATCACCGATAACAAAGGCTCTACAAATACTAAGCTGTAAGTTATTCAATTCTTAGTTAAATTTTAAAATACACTATTGAATATGACTAGAACCATTTATTGAACACAATTTTTCAAAAAAAAAAAAAAAACATCCATTTTGAAGAGTTAATTCCTCAATTATACTGTTCATAGTCTCAAACCTTTTTTATGTACAAAGTTTTACATTGATCTAAAGTGCAAGCATTTATGACAAAGTTTTGATTTTTACGAAACTTCAAAATTTCATAGTACCCACCCACACCTATATAAAAAAAAAAAAAAAAAAACTCAACTGGGGCCCATATTTTTGGAAAACTCACTTGTGAAAGGGTTTAGAAATTAAAGACAGCTTTTACTCTACTCAAGTAGAAGGGCTTAAATTTTCTCTTTTCTCCATTTCAATTTATGATAAAAGAACAAAAACTAAATATTAATAAATTATCTCAAGGCATGCCAGCACTTTAATGATTCCTCATTGTGAGAGGATATTTATCCATGTGGTAAAAGGAAATACTCAGTTCAAATCTTTTCTTTTCCTAGTGAAACTTAGAAATGCTCTTTACAGCCAAGTCTAGGCTGCAGGACCATTGTTATACACAGAATTTTTCACTCAACATTTTTGAAGAGGGTCAAGTCAGCAACTGTCTTCCTTGTCCATAGACAGAAAAATTCTGCAAGTGGCTAATTTTTGAAAGACTGTATTGTTAAACCAGTCCTATGCTCTATCTTAATATAAAATATATATTGTCAGTGAAATTTAATTTCAAGGCAAAGTGTGGATTAACAAATGTTTTCTGCTTTATCCTATTAAAAAAATCTCAAATTCTCCTGCTTTAAATGTTGGCAGCTATGCTAATGCAATATTTTATTTTTATAGAGCTGTTACTGATCAAAATAAAAAATTTAATGAGAGATATTCAAACTTTGATTGATCCTTTTTGAATTTCTTTGTAGAATTATGAAGTATGGTAAAAGTGAAAATTTTTAATGACCCCAGGAATTGCCTCTTAAAGTTGTAACCTAAAGTTGTGGGACTCTCTGTATACCCATTGAGTTCAGTATGTGTACTTTATTTTGAGGGCAAAGAGGAAATATCTGAAATTTTTTTTTTTTTTTATCTCTGAAAAAGAATTGTTATCACTTGAAAATCAATGCCCATTCAAATTTCTTCAGATTTCTTGAGGAGGAAATAATCACTTGGGATGGGTGGACAAGTCTGGACTGTAGAGTGAATTTTTTAACTTGTGGAATTTGCAGACTCTCTCAGAGTGGCAATTTTTTTATGGAACTTGCATATGGTAGCATTTTAACAAAGAAGGAAGAACTTTGTGTCAATTTCTCTCTTTTCTGTTTCTTTATGACCCCTATTTAATTTTCGAAAACAGCAGTAGCATAGGTATCTCTAGTGATTGTTTTCTTATGTAGCATGTGGTCTATTAAAAGAATTCTCTCAATATCCTGGTGCACTATGGCCATAGATACTGATGTGCCAAAAAAAAAAAAAAAATCCCCAACCACCAACCGTCTGAATATCCTAAAAACGGTGACCTTGGTCTATCTGGCTGGTGGTGATCCATGGTATTTCCATTGAATGGGTTCCTGTTTTGTTTCCAGATTCCAGTGATAAATGCACATTGTCACAAGTTACAGTTCTTGAAAGAAATCTATGCAGATCTGCTCATGTGTATATAAATTTTCCTCACAAATTTGAGCCCTGTGCTGTTTCTAAAGAGGTGTAAGTATTATTATCATCAGTTATATGGTGCAAGGAAGCCTGAGGCTTATGCTGCACTAGCCAAAAAAAAAAAAAATTCCCCAGCCACCATAAGAGAGAGAGAGACAAAAGTAAAAGGGAATCACCAAGAAAGAGAAGAATGATGATATCCAGCTCAGGACCCTAGGTATGCCAAACCCATACTCACCAGATGTGAGCCCTTGGGAGTATCCTTAAACCTGCAAGAACTGACCTTCAATGTGGCTAAATGTTCACGAAGACTGGTCAGTACTGACCCCTTGGAAATATGACATTCTCTGGCACTTTTTAGAACATCCTCCACTTAACTAATCTTCACTTTTTTGTCCCATTTCTGGAGTTGTAATTTCCCTTTGTCATCCTATGCAGGGGGCGATCAACTTCTGTGGACTTCCGATCTCATTTAAACTGCTTTGACCAAAATTTTATCTGGTATTCTGAAGGGGCAACATTATATTGCTTTCATGTATTAAATAACTTTGGGCTGTTCTCTTCTCTTCTTTTGTCAAAAATTAAGGCCCAATGCTCAGGTTTTGTGATGTCTGAGTACAAAAAAGCCTAGACCTGCACAAATAACGTAAAGATAACACTGGTCAATACCAAAAATGTTTCTGGCTTGAAAATAGTCAATTCTTCTTAATTTCAGGATGAGAAAAACAAATATAACATTTAAACATCTTAGTTAGCTTTTGGTTCCACGATATAGCCTCTCTTTGATTTAGGGGAATATTGGTGAATACTAGGGAACTTTTGAGTCTAGAGAATAGACAGGTTGGTAACACTGAAACAGAAATCGATACATCATGTTTTTTTTTTGTACAGTGACCCCACCCTACCCTGATTTGCGCAGGGGTTACGTTCTGGAAAAACACCATGCAGTCAATCTGCACAATCCAAATCCGTGCAATGTGAAACATAGTTTATGATGTAATGAGGGTTCTGTACCTGTGCACAAAAAAAAAAATTGTGCAAAAAAAATTAAACTGAAAAATATTGTCTTCATCATTCAATGAGAAAAGAAAAAAAAAATTCGCAAGATTAAAATTAATCTTGCTGATACTTACCTCTAGATTTTTAATTCTTCGTCGCTGTTTTCCTGTGCGACAGTATTTTTTTATTTTTTTTTTTTTTATGTGAACCCCAAATGAGAGGTATTAGAACCTATGGTACTTAGTACCGTACTTGGGTTGGAGGTTGAGAAGACGAAAGAAGATATTTGTTGACATTGGACTTGAACTTCTGTAGATTGTAATTTTCAGGAAATATGTATGAAGGAAGGTTGTTCCAGAAAATGGTAGTTGAATGAATAAATGAGGAAGATGAAAAGTTGGTTCTGTGAGTTTGAAGTTGAACAGTAAACGGATGTTGGCTGGTGGCGGCACGTGTTCGGACTGTTTTGAAAGAGAGAGCGGGAATTATAGAAGCCAATTCAGAAGAACAGTGCCCATGGAAGTATCTGTAGAAGAGGCATACAGCAGAAACAGTACGTTTATGAGAAAGTGAGTGGAGAGATGAATCATTAATTAACCTAACTGCCCTCTTCTGAATGGAACCAAGAAGCCTGAGAGAAGTTTTGGGGGCACCACTCCAGATGTGGGAACAATATTCCATGGCAGGGCGGATTTGCGATTTATACAGAGTGAGCAGCTGTTTGGAAGAAAAGTAACGCTGAGAGCGAAAGAGAAAACCAAGTTTTTTAGATGCAGAGGAAGCAATATTTGTGATGTGCTTGTGCCAAGAGAGATTAGAAGTCAGGGTAATCCCCAAAAGAGATATCATTTTGCCTAGAAATCAGAGTGTCACTAAAGATAAGCATAGGAGCAGAAGAATCCTTTTTGCGAGATATAAGACAAGAATGTGTTTTAGAAGGGTTGAAATCAACTAAGTTGTCTTTGCCCCATTGGAGAATTACCTGAAGATCGGCATTTAAGGGATTGGTAGCAGATTTTCGAGAAGTTGAAGCTGATTGAGCAGAACAAGGTTTCTCAAAATGGAAAGTGGAATGCAGTGTGCTGTCATCGGCAAAACTATGGATAGGATTTGCCGTCAATGGAAGAAGGTCATTAATATACAAGAGGAAAAGAGTGGGGGAAAGAACTGAACCTTGGGGGACACCGGCATTAGTGGAGAAGTTAGAAGACAGAGAGCCATCTACCATCATCCTCAGTGAGCAATCAGCGAGAACTGGATAACCAATTACTAAAAACAGTTGGCAAACCATAAGATGGAAGCTTGTTTAGAAGACCTTTATGCCAATCACGATCAAAAGCCTTTGAGATGTCAAGAGCAACTACTTGTGTTTCACCGAACCTTTCCATTGAATTAGTGCATAAATGGGTAACATAAGCCAGAATATCACCAGTGGATCGACACTGACAGAATCCATACTGGCGATCGTTGATCAGACGGAAGGTTTCTAGGTAGTTTAAGAGTTGGCGGTTAATTGATTTATCCATTATTTTAGAAAGAGTAGAAATAATTGCAATGGGACGATAATTGGATGGGAGAGATTTGTCACCCTTTTTAGGAACTGGCTGGATATGAGCAAATTTCCAAGCAAAAGAAAAAACACCTTTGGAATAAGAAAGTAAAAAAAGGTGGCAAAGAATAGGAGTAAGTTCAGGAGCACAGGTTTTGAGAACAAGTGGAGAAATACCATCGGGACCTGGAGCTTTCTTAGCATCAAGATTCGTCAAAATCGTTCTGACATCCTTTTGACGGAAGACCACAGGAGGCATTGAATGGAGCGTGTTGGAAATGGTGGGAGGTGTTTTACCAAGATCATTAATCCATGAGTTGGAAGAAAAATGGGATGCTAGCAGGTCAGCTTTTATCCTTGGCTGAAGTGACAACAGAACCATCTGGTTTGGACAGAAGTGGGAGCAGAGATGGGCAAAAGTTGCGGCTAATAGCTTTGGCAGGAGACCAGAATGCTCGGCTACTATTAGGGCAAGTAGCAAGTTTTCTACTCTTAGCCTGTTCAAACTCTAGTTTGGACTAATTAATAACTGCTTTATAATTGTTGTGAGCTTTGGTGTAAGCAGAAAATGAAACTGAAGAATTAGAAACAAGCCAATTACGATATGCAACGTTTTCTTGAAAAGCCTTAGCACATTTATTTGAAAACCAAGGTTTCGATAAAGGACGAGATTTTAAAGTGGAGTGTGGGATAAAGGATTCCATTCCTGCAAGAATAATTTCACTGACACGATCTGAGCAAACGTTGACATCAGAAGTTTTGAAACAGTAATCCGACCATGGAAAAGAAGAAAAGAAGTCTTGCAGGTCATCCCATTTTGCATTCTTGTAATGCCAAACCACACGAGGTTGGGAATAGCCATGAGATAAAGGTTCCATTGGAGAAGAGACAATCACCAAGTTGTTATCTGAAGTGCTTAAAGGACCTCTCACTTCGACCGTGTACTTAGAAGGGTTGTTTGTGAGAAAAAGATGAAGCGTATTGGCTGTATGATTAGGATTGTCCGGAATTCTTGTAGGTAAATGAACAATCTGTGCTAGGACATTAGTAATTGCAAAAGCCTTAGCATCTCGACCTGCTGGGTCGGTGTGACTAGAAAATGGAAGCCAGCTGGAGTTGTGAACATTAAAATCACCAAGTAAAATTACCTCACTGTTAGGAAAGTTGGACTGGAGAAAGTCAAGTTGCAAAGAGAGGAAGTCAAAGAGCTCTAAGTGATTAGTGGAGTTGGGAGAACGGTAGAGACAACAGATGAATTTGACACAATGAGGTAGAGAGATTTTAAGCCAGAGAAGATCAAAGAGAGGAGATGCCAAATTGCCAGAAACGGACATATCTGACACCTTTTGAAAAAAAATTAGTTAAAATTGTTTGCTTAGAAGCATGTTGTTTTTCTCTATAAATTTCTTCATAAACAACTACAGCTAATGATAAAGTCCTGCAAAAATTTAAACTCCTCTCCAAATTAGGATCCATATCCAGAGCTTCTTGGCTAAGCTGTGATTTGCAAGTCTTAAAAACTCAGCTAGTCCCTTCGCGGTCAAATTTTTATGTGCATCTTCTTCGTTTTTATCATTTTTTTTATTGTCCACTGATAATTGTTCTCTATGTGAGATTCAAGGATTTCTCTGATATCTGCTGGTTCCAGTTCTTCAAAAATCTCTCCACTAATTATTTTTCCAATTCTAACAATCTCAACTTCCTTTGGCATTTCGGCCGTGGCTTTTTTTAGTGCAGCTTTATGGCCACAGCTTTTTCCACACTGCATTCAATATTTTTTACAGCATCAAGAATGTTATAATTCTGCCACTAACCTTGAATTGAAAGACTGCCTATTCCATCAGTAGCTTCTACCAATTGTAAAAAAGATCTTAGGTAATGAAATTTAAAGGAAGTTATAACACCTTGGTCCATCGGCTGAATTAACGAACTTGTATTCACTGGAAGAAATAGAACTTTCACATTTGGGTGCAGATCAGGCAAATGTGCAGGATGGGTGCATTGTCAAGAATGAGCAAGATTTTGAATTTTGAGCAAGATATGTTCTTCTTCAGGCAATATATATATATTTTTGATGCAAAAGCAATTTAAAAATCAATCCTCAAAGATTTTAGCTGTCATTCTAGCTTTTTTGCTCGATTTCCAATGGACTGGTAAGAAACTTAACGATATTTCTTTAAAAGCACGAGGATTTTCTTACCTAAAAATTAGCAGCGGTTTACACTTAAAGTCCCCCTCTGCATTGCCACATAACAAAAGTGTTAACCTATTTTTTGCAGCTTTGAAACCAGGGGTGGTTTTCTCTTCTTTTGAAATGAATGTTCGGCTTGGCATATGCTTCCAAAATAAGCTGGTCTCATCAGCATTAAACACATGACTTGCTAGATAGCTCTCAGTTGTAATAACATCCTTCCATATCTGCACTAGCTGCTTCGCCTGTTAATTTTAGGTTGTGACATTTTTTAAAATTTTCAAACCAACCCTTACTGGCCTGAAAGACGTCCATTGGATGAACCGGCTTCTTCTTGTAAGTGATTAAAAATTTGCAGAGCTTTGGCACGAATAATATCTGAACTAAGAGGCATTCTCTTTTGATTAAGATCTATCCAGAAAAAGTAATTTTTCAGTTTTCTCTATTAACGGATTTCTCACTTTTGTAGTGCATTTGCAACCAATGATGTGGAACAGATATTTCAAATTTTAATTTTCTTAGCATTTTCCCTAATTCTTCGAATGCTAGATTCATTTATGTTGTATTTCTTGGCCATTGTCACAACCTTTTTTTGCCATTTTCTAACTCCTTAACGATTTTTAATTTTTCCTCTAAATTAAATTTTTTTTTTTGTTGTAGCTCTCTTCATTTTAGGTACTAATTAAACACACTTTATATAGACAAGAAATATTAAATCAGCAAAAGCGATGTTTACCGATTAAAACACTTTATATTGCACGAACCAGAAAAAGATTCTATCTGATCAGCAAATGTAGGATAACTGATGGAGGTTCCCGAATGAGGAAGTTGTTTCAAAAATAACCAGACAAACACATAACCTTTTATTGCTATGTTTGGTTATAAGAATCAGTTTTGAGCGCTTTTATGATATTTTTCTAAAGCACATTTCTTGGAGGTTTTGACCATAAAACAATTTGCACTTTCCGGTTTATTGGGCTTTTATGTTAGTGCATCTAATTATAAATGGGTAGTAAACTCAATCTGATTGCATTTGCAATAATACCGACAGCTGGAATTCTGTGGATTCTACATTATTATGGTGAAATGTATTTCTCCTTCAATGAAATCTTCAATCATGTAAAAAATATAAATAAATTTTCAAAATCTGATCTTCATTCTTATTTTTGAAGCTTCGTAAAAAAAAAACACGCAGGTAGCAAAACTTGCCGCTACCTGTGAGAGTTTTTTTTTTTTGTATTTCTGTGTATCATTTACCTTGCAAGTGATGTTCATTTCTTTTTCTTTTTTTCCAGGTTTATGGACAAACATTACGTAAGAAGCCGGGATGCCACGTAAATGTGTTAACAGTGTTAACAACTTTTGTTATGTGTGTGGTGATGTGACATTTTCCACTCAGATACGCCAATTGACTACTTGTGAAGACAGCCTACTACCATTATGCCGACTAGGCTAGCCAGGTGGATAAAGTGCTTGCCTGGCAACACAAAGATCTTGGGTTTGAATCCCACCTCGGCCGGGCGCCTCCGTAGCCAGGTGGGAAGGAGCAGCAGTGCGTAGCACATGCTTCTTGATTAGACTGAGGTTCGAGCCCGCCACCACCAAATACGGAGGATGTGGAAAGGTCAAGGGAATGACCACCGCATATTCCCGGAGCAATATGGCCTACCTTAGTTACTAATGCTCCTAAAAAAAAAAAATAAAAAAAAAAATCCACCTTGGGCTTGGATCAGAATAAAATGCAAAAACTTTGGGAGGTGCATTATGGCCACAGAAGCCGATGCGTTAACAAAAACAACAAAAAAAAAACTATTATTATTTTGACTGTAAGGTAGGGGATGAAGACAACCCCGGGCACCTCATATTTGTTGCAACACGTGCTGTAAATCTCCATGGATGGTTGAATAACAAAGGACGTTCAATGTCTTTTGCCCTCCCAATGATTTGGAGGGAGTCTTCAAATCATGTAAATGACTTATTTCTGCATGGTGCCTCCTCTTCAGCATGGCACGTCAAAAAAAAAAAGGAAGTGGACTTTGGAATACCCCAACATCCCGTCAGCTATCCGACAGTGGCACATGGGGATGGTCTGCCTGTACCTGACCCTCCAGAAGAGTACACTTTGGAGTGTGATGAAGATGGGGACAGTGTGAGGAATGATGGTCAACCTGGGCCTTCAACATCACAGGATCCTGATTTTGTGCCAGAACCTGAGTCACCGGATGAATCACACAGAATCACTCAATGTGAACTAAGTGATCTAATTCGAGACCTAGATCTATCGAAAGATAAAGCAGAGCTTCTGGGATCAAGGCTCCAACAGTGGAATCTTCTGCAACCAAATGTCAAAGTGTCCATGTACAGGAGCAGGCAGAATGTTGTGACTCCATATTTTAAAAGTGAAAACAACCTTGTTGCCTGCTGTGATGTCAATGGTTTGATGACAACTTTGAATGTGGAGCACAACCCAGGACTGGAGGCTATTCATAAACTCATCAAAGCTAAGTTTAAAAACTGTTTTGCTCCACAATGGCAACGCTCTTCCTTCAATTCCTCTAGGCCATGCTGTCCACATGGAGAGCCCCAGGGGCTAATCTTGGGGACTTGACTAGGTGATTATCAAAAGCGTAATAGCGAAGTTTGATTAAATTTCTTTTTTATCTTGATTGTTACCTGTTTGAGTTTTCCGTTGCACGAAGTGCTTGATTAGCTGCCCTACGTTCTTGTCGTCTGGGGTGGGCGGTTAGGGGTTCATCCCCCTGACTGGCTAAACGGGTACCAAGTGGTGGGGCAGAGTGAATTTGTTAAATTGCATTTTGTGCCCTCAAGTTGAGCTTTTGGGACCCCCGCTCGTTAAACTTGAGCGGGGGGTGTTTTTAAATAAGTCTCCGGATAGATTTTCGGACTCTTGTGTTTTTTGAGTTAAAGTTGTTTGGGTCTTATAGACTCAAGTGTTTAAAAGTTCTAAGACTTGTGTTTAAAGTTAAAAGTTGTAAATAGTTGATAATTTTAAAAATGTCCGGTAAGAAGTCGAGCGCTGGCTCTCTTTCCAAGAAGAAAGCAAACACTGAGATTGATACAAGTAGTGATTCGGATGAATCAGAGAGTAGAAACTCCGAAGTTTTGGAAGAAGATATGACTTTGGATGTAGGGAAAGGTTCAGATGAATTTAAGCAAAGGAAAATAAAGGATTCGGCTCTTAAAAGGAAAATGCAGAAAGATACCACGGGTGGAGCCAAAAGTAAGAAGGCTGGGAGTAGTCAACCAGTCGGACAATCTAAGAGAAAGGCAGTGTGGACACCAGAAAAGAAATTGGAAACGATGAATGCTATGAAGACATTGTTGAATGGTATGGCAAAAAGTCCTGAATCAGGGATTGTTGCTGTAAATGGACTAGAGAAGGTAGTGGAGGCACGAAAGAGACTAAGGGATCTCCTGTTCCAAAGAGAAAATCGTGTTACTAGCAATGTCGCAAATAAGATACTAGACATATGGGATGATTTAGAAATGGTTGTAATGGAGCTGGAAATAGATTTGAATGTTAGTAAAGCAGAAAAGAAGGATATACAAGAAGTGTGTAGAAAGGACTATGCTGCCGTGGTGAAAGGGACGGGTGTTGTAAAACCCAAAGTGTTGATTATCACTACTAAGAATAATAAACATAAAAGTAGTGAGGACATTAGACAAGACTTAATTGGAAAAGTAAGACCTGAATTGCAAGACGTTAAAGTAAGAAACCTTAGAGCAGTACAGGATAAGAAGATCATCCTAGAAGTCGAATCTGAAAAGGACATTGACATGATTACGGAGTGTCCGAAGTTTAAAGAACTAAAACTCTGTGCGGATAAGATCAAGAAGCGACATCCAAAAGTCTTAATTTATGACGTGGAACAAGATGTAAATAAAAATGAGTTGAAAGAACAGTTGTGGGTAAAAAACTTAAAAGACTATGGAATTAGCCAAGAAGAATTCCAGGAAAATTTTGATGTGATCTCAGTGAATAAAGCAAAGAATAAGAACTTGAACAACTGGATAGTGCAGGTAGCTGGTCCGGTGCACAAGCAGTTAACTAGAACAGGAAGAGTGTTTGTGCATTGGTCTGCCTGTCGGGTTCGTGACATTGTCACGGTGACCCAGTGTTATAGATGTATGGCCTTTGGCCATATTGCAAAATTTTGTAAAGGAAAGGTATTTTGTGGACACTGCTCAACTGAAGGACACTCTTATAAAGAGTGTATAGACAAAAGAAATGTACCTTGTTGCATAAATTGCAAACGTCAAAAAGTAATAGGTGAGCATAGTGCTGTAGATCACAGCTGTCCAGAATATAATAGAGCAATGGCCTTAAATCAAAAAAGAACTGATTACGATTGAATTGATGTAGTATGGTCAATGGTTGTGATCTGTTTTGGGTTGCTGTGGCTTTGTCATGGGCCTGGCGGGTATGGCTTAATGTAAGTATGTTAAGCTTGGAAAGAGACTCAGCGTGAGACTAGTTTTTAAACTAAAATATAAAGTTTAAAATTTTAACTTCTATTGCGAGTAGAGGTCTTCCTCCCCGAGGAAGGGGCGGTAACTGTTGTCACACGGGATATTCGTTTATCTCTGTGTGACAACAGGCTAAAGACCGATATAACGAACATTAATCAACAGAAATGTCTAGAAATAATTTGATCTAATAACTATCATAGTGATGATAAATCACCAAAATATAATTGTAATATCAAAAGTTTAAAGACTTTTGCGCAGATAGGCTATTGCCTGGGTGGCGCACTGAAGGTTCTGTTGCTTAATGGAATGTCCACATGGAGACAATTTCATATTCTCATATGTCTTCATGTGGACATATGAACATACCATTTGTCCACATGGAGGCATATGAGAATGTGAAATTAATTCTGGAAGCAATGAAGTACAAAGACCACCAATGGCAGAACTGTGGAGACCTGAAGGTGATTGCAATACTGCTGGGCATGCTATTGGGATTCATGAAGTACTGCTGTTTCCTGTGTGAGTGGGACAGTCGGGCTAGGTCCTCATACTGCAAGACAGAAGTCTGGCTTCTAAGAGAAATTCTGTGCCCCAGGGAAAAAATGTCCAGCACAATCCTCTGGTTGATCGAAGCAAAATTCTTCTGCTCCCTTTACACATCAAACTGGGACTCATAAATAACTTTGTTAAGGGGATGAACCAGGATGAAGAAGCTTTCAAAAGTACCTGAGAGGACAGTTTCCACTGTTGACTGCTAAGGTTAAGGAAGGAATCTTTCTTGGTCTGCAAATTCATGAACTTTTAAAAAATGAAACTTTGAGTGAGTCCTCCAGGGTAATGAGAATGCAGCTTGGGAAGCCTTTAAAAGTGTTGTGCATTGCTTCCTGGGACCGAAGAGCTGGAAACTATGTTGGGACTGTGAACAACCTTCTAGAAAAGTATCAATTAGGCTGCAACATGTCACTGAAAATCCATTTTCTTGTCTCTCATTTGGATATCTTCCCTGACAACTGTGGTGCAGTGAGTGATTTCAGCAATGGAAAGAAGATATCAGGGTAGGTGGAACGCTTCTATGCTTGCTGACTACTGTTGGACAGTAACAAGAGATGCCCCGGAAGTGGAATACAACTGACAAGCAAAAAAGAAGTTGCTGTCGTGAATAGGCCACATTTTGAGAAAGTACTTTTGGTTCCTGTGCAGTTTTCTTGTGTTCTTGTTTTTTTTACATTTCAATTAAAAACAACTGTAATTTATGTTGTATCAAGAAAATGTAAATATGAGACTGTTTTAATATTACTTTTCACTCCTACTACTACTACTGAAATTATTATATTCTTAGACAATAGCAAAAGTACTGTATCTCAAAAACTAGAGCTAATAAAAAATTTCTGAAGTCATATTTGTTTTTCTCGACCCAAAATTAGTAAAGTTTGCCTATTTTAAGAAAGGAAACAAATTCAAAATTTTTTTTGTTGAACAGTGTAATTAAGTGAGAGTATGATAAAATTACATTTTTTCATTTATCAAGCATATTTATAAACAAGGTTGATATTTTATTGAATGGTTCTTTTATAACATTACTCTCTGGTACTGTGGTTTTGTTGCTACTTTCATGTTAAAGTATTAAGGAAAAAAAGTTTTTTTTTTTTTTTCTCTTTCACCGTTATCTCCAGGCTCCAGATGGTCACATATTTCTGGAATCATTCTCACCGGTATATAAACATGCTCATGATTTTCTTATTGCTATATCAGAGGTAAGAGTAAATAGAATAGTTTTTTTTTACAGAAATATGTGTTTAAGCTGTGGCATTTTTTTTTAATAATTAGTGCATCGTACTTTTCAGTTTTAACTAATTTAGTTCATAACATACCTATTTAAATAGTATAATGATTAAATTTATAATAATTGGACTGTAAAGTACTTATTGAAAAAAAGTTTTGAAATAAATAAATATGAAAATTTGAAGAAAATAATGTACAGCCACTTCCCGACTTATGTAAGGGTTGTGTTCCGCGGAACACTACGTAAGTCGGAATTTCCCTAAATGCATATGCAGCACTCGCAAATTTGATTGAAGCAAAAAAGAAATGTCCGACAACTATGTAAATAGAATTATTTATTCAATTTTTTAATCTCATTGCAGGAAAAATTACAAAAGTGTACAAAATTACAAAAAGATAGAGCAAGGCAGGCAGAATGTTAGCAAGTTTTGCCTTTTGAGCATCGCTGCCAGAATTTTCAGCTAATAAGCACTCTGCTGTAGAAATTGAGGGCTGTTGGGGATTCAGAAGGGAGATTTAGTTGGAGATTTTTCCAACACATCACAATTTCTCTGCAGCTGCAGAATTGGCACTGGAAACTTCACCGCATACTTTAATGTTTTGGAAACCAGCATGATGTTTTTTTTTTTTTTATGTAAACCCCAAACATGAGAGGTATTAGAACCTATAGTACTTAGTACCGTGCTTGGGTTGGAGGTTGAGAAGATGAAAGAAGATATTTGTTGACATTGGATTTGAACTTCTGTAGACTGTAATTTTCAGGAAATATGTATGAAGGAAGGTTGTTCCAGAAAACGGCAGTTGAATGAATAAACAAAGAAGATGAAAACTTGGTTCTGAGTTTGAATTTGGACAGTAAATGGATGTTGGCTGGTGGCGGCACACGTTCGGACTGTTTTGAAAGAGAGAGCGGGAATTATAGAAGCCAATTCAGAAGAACAGTGCCCATGGAAGTATCTGTACAAGACGCATGCAGCAGAAACAGTATGTCTATGAGACAGCGAGTGGAGAGACTGTTAGAGATGAATCGTTAATTAATCTAACTGCCCTCTTCTGAATGGATTCAAGAAGCCTTGCCGACCGGGCTAGCCGAGTGGGTAAAGTACCTGCCCGGCAACCCAAAGGTCGCGGGTTCGATTCCCGCCTCGGGCTTGGATCAAAGTACTGCAAAAAACCTTGGGAGGTGCAACATGGCCACAGAAGCCGATGCGCCAACAACTACCAAATCAAAAAAAAAAAAAAAAAAAAAATCAAGAAGCCTTAGAGAGGTTTTGGGGGCACCACCCCAGATGTGGGAATAATATTCCATGGTAGGGCAGATTTGCGATTTATACACGCAGCTGTTTGGAAGAAAAGTAACGCCAAGAGCGAAAGAACACCAAGTTTTTTAGATGCAGAGGAAGCAATATTTGTAATGTGCTTGAGGGATTAGTACCAAGAGGGATTAGAAGTCAGAGTAATCCCCAAAAGAGATATATCATTTTGCCTAGAAATTGGAGTGTCACTAAAGATAAGCATAGGAGCAGAAGAATCCTTTTTGCGAGATATAAGACAAGAATGAGTTTTAGAAGAGTTGAAATCAACTAAGTTGTCTTTGCCCCACTGGAGAATTACCTGAAGATCGGCATTTAAGGAATTGGTAGCAGATTTTCGAGAAGTTGAAGCTGATTGAGCAGGGCAAGGTTTCTCAAAATGGAAAGTCAAATGCAATGTGCTATCATCTGCAAAACTATGATTTATAGGATTTGCCTTCAATGGAAGGAGGTCATTAATATACAAGAGGAAAAGAGTGGGGGAAAGAACCGAACCTTGGAGGACACCGGCATTAGTGGGGAAGTTGGAAGTTAGAGAGCCATCTACCATCACCCTCAGTGAGCGATCAGAGAGAAAACTGGATAACCAATTACTAAAAACAGTTGGCAAACCATTATTTAGAAGACCTTTATGCCAAACACGATCGAAAGCCTTTGAGATGTCAAGAGCAACTACTTGTGTTTCACCGAACCTTTCCATTGAATTAGTGCATAAATGGGTAACATAAGCCAGAATATCACCAGTGGATCGACACTGACGGAATCCATACTGGCGATCGTTGATCAGACGGAAGGTTTCTAGGTAGTTTAAGAGTTGGGGGTTAATTGATTTATCCATTATTTTAGAAAGAGTAGAAATAATTGCAATGGGACGATAATTGGATGGGAGAGATTTGTCACCCTTTTTAGGAACTGGCTGGATATGAGCAAATTTCCAAGCAGAAGGAAAAACACCTTTGGAATAAGAAAGTAAAAAAAAGGCAGCAAAGAATACTAGTAAGTTCAGGAGCACAGGTTTTGAGAACAAGTGGAGAAATACCATCGGGACCTGGAGCTTTCTTAGCATCAAAATCCGTCAAAATCATTCTGACATCCTTTTGACGGAAGACCACAGGAGGCATTGAATGGAGCGTGTTTGGAATGGTGGGATGTGTTTTACCAAGATCATTAATACATGAGTTGGAAGAAAAATGGGCTGCTAGCAGGTCAGCTTTTATCCTTGGCTGAAGTGACAACAGAACCATCTGGTTTGGACAGAGGTGGGAGCAAAGATGGGCAAAAGTTGCGGCCAATAGCTTTGGCAAGAGACCAGAATGCTCGGCTACTATTAGGGCAAGAAGCAAGTTTTCTACTCTTAGCCTGTTCAAACTCTAGTTTCGACTGATTAATAACTGCTTTATAATTGTTGTGAGCTTTGGTGTAAGCAGAAAATGAAACTGAAGAATTAGAAACAAGCCAATTACGATATGCAACGTTTTCTTGAAAAGCCTTAGCACATTTATTTGAAAACCAAGATTTAGATAAAGGACGAGATTTTAAAGTGGAGTGTGGGATAAAGGATTCCATTCCTGCAAGAATAATTTCACTGACACGATCTGAGCAAATGTTGACATCAGAAGTTTTGAAACAGTAATCCAACCAAGGGAAAGAAGAAAAGAAATCTCGCACGTCATCCCATTTTGCATTCTTGTAATGCCAAACCACACGAGGTCGGGAATAGCCATGAGATAAAGGCTCCTTTAGAGAAGATACAATCACCAAGTTGTGATCTGAAGTGCCTAAAGGACCTCTCACTTTGACTGTGTATTTAGAAGGGTTGTTTTTTTAGAAAAAGATCAAGCATGTTGGCTGTATGATTAGGATTGCCCGGTATTCTTGTAGGTAAATGAACAATCTGTGCAAAGTCATTAGTAATTGCAAAAGCCTCAGCATCTCGACCAGCTGGAGTTATGAACATTAAAATCACCAAGGAAAATTACCTCACTGCTGTCAAGTTGCAAAGAGAGGAAGTGATTAGTGGAGTTGGGAGAAAGGTAGAGACAACAGATGAATTTGCCACAATGGGGTAGAGACATTTTAAGCCAGAGAAGATCAAAGAGAGGAGATTCCAAATTGCCAAGTCTCTGACAGGGAATATCAGAACAGAAATATGCACAAGTACCACCTTTGAGGCGAAAGGAATCATACAGCAAATAATTTAGGCATCTGAGATGAGCATTAGTTGAATCAACCAATAACTGAGATTCTGCCAGAAAAAGTACTTGGGGTTTGGCAGCCTGCAAGTAGAAATGGACATCGTTGAGATTAGAATTGAGGCCATATATATTTGTGAAATGAATTAGGAAGTACTTGGGAGGTTTCGATCTTTTCACAGATAAACTTGCTCTATTAGTTTGACAAATCATGGTGTATTCAATAGTGAGAAAAAGTGGGTGGGACATGCTGTATGAAGTAATGAAATTTTTGGATATGGCCTACACATGGTAAGAATATGCCCAGATCCTTGACATAACATGGCCTCGACAATGCTCCCTGCATACACACTACTCGGACTCCCTCCAGTCACTATCTGGCAGAGTATAGGTAGCAAGATTATACACTAGCTGATCCGGAAGCCTCCTAGAGAGTTACCAATAGGTTAGGTCTGGTGTACTAACTAGCAGGCGGCCGGCCTGCGAACACCGTTTTAGAGCTGTACCCTCGAAATGTAAGGAATATTGGATCTCGCCACGATGTACATCATAACCTCAAAAGTCATCAATCGTACTGCATGATGGAAGCGATGGGGAAGGGTTGACCAGAACTTAGCTCTAGAGACTAAACATGGGTTACACCACTTGAAGGCTCTATTAAGCAAAGTGGTGGTATTGCGCCGGTTGATGAGAGTCATCTACCACCTAGTACTGCCTTGTAACATAGAGGGATGGCATTCTTCCATGTGGTGTGTGTGTGCCACATCTCGACCCCTGCTTACCCTAGTTCACACCTGAATGGTCAACCACCATGTATTTGTGCATGCAGGTTATACCCAGGATTACTAACAGTCCCACCATCGTGAAGGGCAAGCAGAGGATTTGATTGTCACAGACCGTCCGGGCTTTGCCAAAATTGGGTCCACTTGACTTGAGTGTCACCCAAATATCAGTTCCATCAGCATTTTAGACTCCCAGGTAGCAAGTACAGCTTGTCTGGCATATCTGAGAGAACCTCAAGGACCATATTAAGAACCATAATATGCTTGAACCTATTAAGCCACCCCATTGCTTGCCACGATCTTGGCTTGGGGTTTGCCGTACTTATCCATAATATCTTCATAAATACTTCTTGCATTTGCTTGAATGGTCATTAGACTCAGAGGCAACCACTTCTGAATTTGATTTTCCATCCATATTATTAACAGCTGTTCTATCTTCAATATATCGCATCTGAATGCTGTTTTGTGATCACTGTTGATCTTAAGTGCATTGATTCTTTGACATGTTCTTTCATATGCGCAGTGTCCTTTAAAATAGTATTCACTGTTGAATCAGCGAGACCTAATTCCCTTGCAATAGATGACAAACTTTGTCCTGCTTCATACTTAATAATTTTCATCTTCATTTCTAAATCAGTTTTGTTTCGTTTCATAGCACTGCCAGCACTTGCACTTTCCGTTGGTCCCTTTCCCTTCAGCATTGTAATAAGTAAATAGGAATGAAGAGAAGATTCTTAAAATTAGTTTTTTATATAATTGAAGATTTCAGTGAAGGGGAACTCATTTCACCATAATTACGCAATGTAAAAACCCACAGAATTCCAGTTATCTGTATTATCGCAAATACAATAAGATCAAGTTTACTACCCGTTTATAATAGATTGCGCTAACAGAAAAGCCCAATAAACTGGAAAGTGCAAATTGTTTTTATTTTTTTTATGGTAGTGATCTCCAGAAATGTGTTTTAGAAAAATATCACAAAGGCTTTCAAAATTGATTCTTATAATGATGAAAGGGTAGGGCTCCATTATAAAAATGACCTTTTAGAGAGATAAATAGCTTTAGTTATATAGCAAAATTTTCAACTTCCAAGGTCTTAGAACGAATTACCAAAAAAAAACAGAAAAAAAACCAGTTTTATAGGGTCACATTATGATATTTTCACAATACCTCATAGATAAGTTTCCACAATTTTTTTAAGTTTTCACCAGCCGCCAAAAACTTATGTAAAGTCAAATTTTCGTAAGTTGAGTATTACGTAAGCCGGGGAGTGGCTGTATTCTTAATTTAACATAATGTATTTGTTTGTTAAAGACAATGATATATGATTTGATTTTGTTACAAACTGTTGTCTGTATTAAACAACTCACCAGCTGGCTTTACAATGTATATTCAGAACAAATTTGAAAAGAAAATTCTGCTAATATCACTGCTTATGAAAGTTAAAATTTTTAAATTGCATCCCTGAAATAGAAATTAGGTAAAAAAAATACTTAAACCTATTTTCTACCGAAAAGCCAGTATAATGATCCCAGTATACTAAATAATATTGCATTCTTAGTATTAGTATTACCAATAGGAAATGATGCATGAAAGCAAGCTGTTAAAGCATCAAAAAAAAAAAGAAAAAAAATTTTTCCCATATCACCTATTCATCCACTCTAATAGTTTGTCTATTTCTTCCTACCCATTGGCTGAAAGAAAATTTTCACACATCTATCTTGAACCACCCTTCCTCAATTTGAATTTATATTCTCTCATGTTTGTAATCTCTTGAAGGATGCAATGAATAAGTTGAATGTTAAAACATGATGCACAGAATCTGATATGCATCCTTCAGTGACTGAGGTGAATGTTTAAACGTGATGTTGTTGTGTGAAACAACATCACATATTGTGCCCTTAAATGATGATAGCTGCTCCACAGTGTCATGAACATTTGCCCAGGCAGACATATGTGCTACTATTCCACCTATCCTTTTTGCAAAGTGTATTTTGTAGAGCAGATATCATCTTTTAAGGGCACCAAAGGTGATATTATTGTACATGTTGGCACTAATGATATTAAGTGTAAGAGATCTACAGATTTACTAAGCAAGTACAGGTCAATGCTGTAAAAAAGTCAAGAGTTAGGATTAAATATGAAAGTGTCTGTAATCCTGCCCAGACACGATAGGAAGGGGTATGTGATGAGAGCCTTGTCAATCAATCCGGCCTTGGAGAGATTGTGCAGGACTCATGGGGTAGAATTTTTCTCACCGTTGTCTGTGCTTGTTAACAGGAGATTGATTCTACAGGGATGGGATACATTTAAGTAGACAGGGTACAAGAATATTTGCTGATGTTATTGAGGCAATGTTTGGTGGGTCAGAAAACTGCCAGCTTTGGGGGATTCACAGACTAATAGGTTAACAGTAACTGCAGGCAGAGGTGGAAATGATTCTTGCACTGCTTCTATTGGAATGAGCAGCAGCCCAGAAAGCCAGTTGCTGGGGGGGGGGGTCATGAAACAAATAAATACATCGGCTGTGTTAGAGTAACTAAGAGTAAGAACAGGTGCATGTATACCAATGGTTCCCACTCGGTGGTTCATGAACCCCCAGGTGTTCGCGAAAGTGTTCTTGGGGGTTTGCACTAAAAATTCTGTAATGGTGGGTGCTTAGATTTACATAGGTAAATTATTGTAAAGTACAGAATAGAACTAATAATAAACAATAAAGTAAAATTAAATTAAATAAAAGGTAAAGAATTGGCAAAGAAAGAAACCATGTCTCCCACAATTTCTTATAATTCCTTATTATCTTACAGTATATCATGTTGAATAAATGTTTTCTGTACTATTTTTTTTTTTCATTCTCAAGAATCATTGTTATGTATAGGTACTTTTTTTTTTTTTTTTTGTAGAACCTATAGTACTTAGTAATGTGCATGATTTGAAGGTTGAAAAGATAAAGGAAGATACTTGTTGACATTAGACTTGAACTTCTGGAATAAACACCTTTGGAATAAGAAAGTGAAACAAGACGACACAAAACAGGAATAAGTTCAGGGGCACAGGTTTTTAGAACAGGTGGAGAAATACCATCAGGACCTGGAGCTTTCTTAACATCAGATTCATCAAAATCCTTCTGACGAAAGTTCACAGGACACATTGAATGGAGAGTACTGGGAATGGTTTGAGGGGATTTATCAAGATCATCAATTCATGAGTTGAAAGAAAAACAAGATGCTAGCAGGTCAGCTTTATCTTTGGCTGATGTGGCAATAGAACCATCTGGTTTTGACAGAGATGGGCAAAAATTCCAGCCAATAGCTTTGACAAGAGACCAGAATGCGTGGCTACGATTTGGACAAGAAGCAAGTTTTTTACTCTTAGCCTGTTAGAAATCTGGTTTGGATTGATTAATAACTGCTTTACAAAGTATAAATAATACTTAATAATAATTATTATTATGCAATTTCGCTTATAAAAACGTGATACTGGAAATATTTTATAATAAAAATTCAGAAATATTATACGATTTGAGAATATAGGCTTAGTGGTTTGCATTAGAAATACAGTAATACCCCGAAGTTACGCGATAGGTGGGTCCGACGAAAATCGCGTAAGTCGAATTCGCGTAAGTCGGGGTACAACTTTGCATATAAATACATATAAATTTTGCTTAATTGGGACCAAGGACTAACAAAAACACTAGTTTAGAAGAAAAATATTAATACAATTGCAGTTCTTTATACATATTAATACAAAATATGTATTAAAAAAACAAATTACTTACGTAAAAAAGTTATTTCGATGTCGATGGCTTCATAAAATCTAACAAATTCGGCTGACGACACAGCGCGTTCTTTTTTTCACGCAGAATTTCTTCTTAGCAAGCTAATAATTTTTTTTATTCCTTGCTTTGTAGCTATAACGCGTTCTTCGTTCCATGTGCTTTTCGCCGTTGCTTCATTTAGGCTGTAGCACGTGCAATATCACATGGTCTTTCATTTCGCTCAAAGCGTTTCACAATTTCATATTTTTTCTCTATCGACAGAGGCGGACTGGCCATAAGCCTTATCGGGGAAACCCCGGTGGGCCAGTGTGATTTTGGCCATAAACCATAGTATGAGGCCACTATAAATTTTCCTGGGTAAGAATTTTTGACCCAGTCTGCCTCTGTTTATCGATAATTGCTTTTCTTTTTCTCTCTGAATCTGCAGTGTCTTCACCAGGACGCTTCCTTTTCACACCTTTTAATTAAGTATTTTACTCATTTTTAGGGAATAGAGCACAATTACAAAACGAGGAGGCACGCTTGATACGCATAAACAAAGCTGCGCGCATGTAGCAACTGAATAAACAACACCATAAAGGCAGAGATACGCTATTAACACCTCACATTTCTAGGGGTTATTACCATAAAACAATAAAAATCCAGTTGCGTTTCTGCTAGTGAAATCTGTTATAAACTGGTAGTAAACTCGATCTAATTGCATTTGCGATTATACGGATAGCTGGAATTGTGTTGGTTTTTACGTTATTATGGTGAAATGTGTTTCCCCTTCACTGATATAAAAAACATATAAAAGCAGCAAAGTTGAATTTTGTTCATCTTTCGCTCTCATTCTCCGCCGTCGCACCGTATATCGATAACATATGAAAAACGACCTTGAAGATAGTGGGCGGCAGCGTTGCCAAACGAAAAAATCAAGAACCGCGTAACTCCGAGTTCGCGTAAGTCGGGGTAGCGTAAGTCGGGGTATTACTGTATTATGTTGAAAGGGGTTCGCAATAAAAAAATATTACGTTGAAAGGGGTTCACAAATCAAAAAAGGTTGGAAACTGCTGATGGACACCAATGCTAGGAGTATAGTAAACAAATTTGATGAATTTGAAGTGCTGGTTAAGACATCCAAAGTGGATATTCTTGGGTTATCAGAGCTTGGTACACTCAGATATACAGATATAAGGGATGCTGAATTGAAATTTGGGGAGTACAATGTGTACAGAAAAAAAGGATAGGAAGAGAGGAGGGGTTATGCCGTTAGTTAAGAAACACATAAAATCTAAAGAAGTGCATCCAGTTGACACAGATGGACATTGACATGTTGAGTCAGTTTGGTGTGACATAAGCACTGGTACAGCAAAAATGAGGGTAGAAGTTTGTTATAGGCATAATGACTCTGATGAGTACAATGAACAATTATACAGAGAAATGGAGTGGGCCAGTAAATCAGAGTGTCTCATAATGTGGGATTTTAACTTCCCAGATATAGACTGGAACTTTTGGGTTGGTCACTCACACAGTAGCAAGGCTTTTGTGGATTTATTTAGTGATTTCTACAGCTGCACGTTAGAGAGGCAACAAGAGGGAATAACACTCTTGATCTGATTATCAGCAGTGATTATTCATGCATTAAGAATTTACAGATAAAGGAACCACTAGGTAGCAGTGATCAGTGTACTGATGTGGGATTTACTTAAAGATGTAACTACCATCAGGGATAAAGGGAAGGGTTTTTGCTTTCGTAAAGGCGACTACAGTGGTCTCAGATTTTTTAGGTTCTATACAGTGGGACCAACTGAAGATGTTACTAACAGCAAATTCTAAATGAGAAGCATTCAAAGAAGTAATCTTGGAAGCTACTAGGCTTTTTGTTCCAAAAGAAATACTGCTCTAGGTTCAGGTCCAAATGGATGTCAAATGAACTAATGAGACTCGTGGCAGAGAAGAAAAATGCATGGGATGCACATAAATTGTCAGGCGACACAGAAGCCTATGGTAGATACAAGTTAGTCTGTAATCAAGTCACAAAGTTAGTTAGGCAAGCGAAGGCAGATTATGAAAAATCTTTGGCAAATGATGCAAAGAAAAACAGCAAAGACTTCTTTACTTATGTAAACTCTAGAAGGAAGGGGATGAATCAGATTGGTCCACTTGATATCAATGGTTTGACTGTAGATGATCATTCTTAGATAGCTGCCGAACTAAATGAGTATTTTGTGTCTACATTCCCACATGAGGAGTTATTGAAGGAGGAGAGGGCCAGATGGTTATCAAACTCTAACAGGGAGTTAAATGATTTTGTAATAAGTGAGAGCAAAGTGGAGGGAAAATTGTTGAAGTTAAACATAAGGAAGGCACCCAGGGTGGATGGGATCTATCCAGTAATATTAAAGGAGGCAGCAAAGGAAGTAAGCAAACCCTTAGCCATAATTATGAGAGCATCCTTGGACACGGTGGAAACCACCACGGACTGGATGTGCAAATGTATCTCCAATTCACAAAGGGGATCAAAGGGTGACACAAGTAATTACAGACCTGTTAGTTTGACTTCTGTTCCAGGGAAAATAATGGAGTCACTGGTTAATGAAGCATTGCAGGATCATTCAGACAAGACTGCAGCAATAATTCAGACAAATCATGGGTTTGTCAAGGGGAAGTCTTGTCTGACCAATTTGATTGGATACTGTGATGTGGTCACAAAGGAACTGTATGCAAAAAAAAAAAAAAAAAAAAATTGACATCATATACTTGGATTTGAGGAAAACTTTTGATATTATTGCACATGGAAGACTACTGTACAAATTGGATCATTACGGCATTAAGGGAAAGTTGCTACAATGGATAAAAGGATGGTTGAGTGGGAGAAAACAGAGTGGTGGTCAATAGGTACTGCTCTATGTGAACTAATGTTATTAGTGGTGTCTCTTGAGTTCGTTGTTGGGCCTATTGTTGTTTTGGGTATTTATCAATGATATTGAGTATATCAAGCTTAATGTCAATGTTTCCAGTTTGTTAATAACAGTAATGACAGTATGCTGCTGCAACAAGATCTGGAAAATTTGGGTATATTGGCTGAGAGGTGGCAACTGAAGATTAACATTGATAAATGCAAATACTACATATGGGTAGCAGTAACCCCAGAGAAATGTATCAACTATGTGGTGTTACACTCAGGGTAGTGGAGAATGAAAGAGACCTTGAGTTAATTGTGCAGTCAGATATGAAGTTTTCTGATCAGTGAAGGCAGGCTGCCAGAGTAGGTCATGGGGTCTTGTCAATGATATACAGGAATTTTGCGAGCAGGGATAAAGATGTGATAATCCCCTTGTATAAGGCATTGGTCAGGCCACACCTTGAGTACTGCCTACAGGTCTGGAAGCCTAATTTTAGGAAGGATGTAGAGTTGCTAGAACAAAGGGAACAAAGGGGTATTCTTAAGAAGAAAGGCTGAAGTTCTGCAGATTGCAGCTTCTGGAGACTAGGCACCTGCGAGGCAATCTGATTGAGGTGTATAAGGCCTTGAATAGATTGAGCAGGCTTAATGCTGATGGGATTAGCATTAGCATTAGCAGAGGCATTTGATGCAAGAAAGCAAGCTTATGCAGCATCAGCCAAAAAAATTAAAGTAAAATAAATAAATAAAAAATAACCACTTCCACTTCACCCCTCTGTTCGTTCGAAATACCTGTCCAGCCGAGCCTTAAACTTATTTAGGCTATCAACTTCCACGACAAGGGATGGAAGTCTGTTCCACCTACCAACCACCCGCTGGCTAAAGGCAAATTTCCGCACATCTATCCTACATCTGTCTTTCCTCAATTTGAATTTATGCCCTCTCAGGTGATTATTCTGAGCAAGAGGAAGAATCCCATCAGCATTGAGCATGCTCAAACCATTCAAGGCTTTGTACACCTCTATCAGATCACCTCGCTGGTGCCTAGTCTCCAGACACTGTAATTCGCAAAACTTAAGCCTTTCTTCGTAAGAGCACCCCTTTGTTCCATTCACTAATCTTGTTGCCCTTCTCTGTACTCGTTCCAGCAGCTCTACATCCTTCTTGAAATGAGGCCTCCAGGCCTGTATACCGTACTCTAGGTGTGGCCTGACCATTGCCCTATACAAGGGAATAATCACCTCCTTATCCCTGCTAGAAAAATTCCTATATATCATTGACAATACACCATGAGCTACTCTTGCAGCCCGTCTGCACTGCTCAGAGAACTTCATATCTGCCTCCACAACCACCCCCAGGTCCCTTTCATTCTCTACCACTGTCAGTGTAGTACCACAGAGTTGATACGTTGCTCTGGAGTTGCTGTTTCCCATATGTAGTACTTTACATTTGTCAATGTTAAACTTCATTTGCCACCTCTCAGCCCATCTGCTCAACCTTTCCAGATCCTGTTGCAGCAGCATAGTGTCAGTAGTGTCCTTGACAACCCTGCCAACCTTCGTATCGTCTGCAAACTTGGACACTAAACTTGATATACCATCATCAATATCATTTATAAATACAGAAAACAATAATGGACATAATACTGAACCCTGAGGGACTCCACTAATAACATTAGTCCACGATGAGCAGTGTCCATTGATTACCACTCTCTGTCTTCTCCCCCTCAACCACCCCTTTATCCATAGCAGCAATTTGCCTCCAATGCGGCGTCTCCGTAGCCAGGTGGGAAGGAGCAGCAGTGCGTATCACACGCTTCTTGATTAGACCGGGGTTCGAGCCCTTCACCACCAAATATGGAGGATGCGGAAAGGTCAAGGAATGACCACCGCATATTCCGGAGCAATATGGCCTTAGTTGCTAATGCTCCTAAAAACCAAACAACAACAAACAACAACAACAGCCTCCAATGCCACACTGCTCCAATTTGTGCAGCAGTCTTCTATGTGCAACAGTATCAAAAGCCTTTCTAAGATCCAAGTATATAATATCAAAGTTATTCCCTGCATCCAGTTCTTTTGTGACTGCATCATAGTATCCAATCAAATTGGTCAGGCAAGACTTCCCCTTCACAAAACCATGCTGTGTCTGAGCTATAACGCTATAACTGAAGTCTTATCTAGATGATCCTGCAGTGCTTCTTTAACCAGTGCCTCCATTAATTTTCCGGGAACAGAAGTTAAACTTCACAGGTCTATAATTACTTGTGTCAGCCTTTGATCCTCCTTTGTGAATTGGGGTCACATTTGCACATCTCCAGTCCATGGGTACCTCCCCTGAGTCCAAGGAAGCTCTCATAATTATGGCTAAGGGTCTGCTTACTTCCTTTGCTGCCTCCTTTAATATAACTGGATAGATTCCATCCACCCCAGGTGCCTTTCTTGTGTTTATCTTCAACAATTTCTACTCCACTTTACTCTCAGTTATTACAAGATTCTCTAGCTTACTGCCAGAGTTGAATACACCTCTGGCATTCCCCTTGCTGAATAACTCCTCATGTGTGAATGTCGATGCAAAATATTCATTTAGTTTGTTAGCTACCTGAGCAGGATCATCAACGGTTGACCCATCGATATCAAGTGGACCAATCTGATTCATCCCCTTCCTTCTAGGGTTTACATAAGTAAAGAACTCTTTGCTGTTTTTCTTCGCATCCCTTGCCAAGGATTTCTCGTAATCTGCCTTCGCCTGCCTAACCTCCTTTGTAACTTGGTTACAGCTCAACTTGTATCTATCATAGGCTTCTGTGTCAAGTGTTAATTTGTATGTATCCCATGCATTTTCTTCTCTGCCATATACCTCATTAGTTCATCTGACATCCATTTAGGCCTAAACCTTGAACAATATTTCTTAGTTGGTATGTAAAGCCTAGTAGCTTCCAAGATAAGTTCTTTGAATGCTTCCCATTTTGAATTTGCTGTTGGTAACATCATCAATTGATCCCACTGTATAGAATTTAAATACTGTCTCAGTCCATCGTAGTCGCCTTTACGAAAGCAATACCCCTTCCCTTTACCCCTAATGGTAGTTACCTCTTTGAGTAAATCCCACTTCAGAACACTGTGATGACTGCCACCTAGTGGTTCATTTATCTGCAGATTCTTAATGCATGAAGAATCACTACTGATAATCAAATCAAGAGTATTCCTCCCTCTAGTTGCCTCCCGAACATGTTTCTGTAGAAAACAATCATCCAATAAATCCACAAAAGTCTTGCTAGTGTGTGAGTGACCAACCCACACGGTCCAGTCAATATCTGGAAAGTTAAAATCCCCCATTATTAGACAGTCTGATTTACTGGCCCACTCTATTTCTCTGTACAGTTTCTTATTATACTCATCAGCGTCATTAGGCCTATAGCACACTCCTACTCTCAATTTTGATCTCCCAATGCTTATGTTACACCAAACTGACTCGACACTGCACTGTCCAGCGATGTCGACTGGCGTCACTTCCTTGGATTTTATGTGTTTCTTAACTAATAGCATAACCCCTCCTCCCTTCCTATCCTGTCTATCCTTTCTGTAGACATTGTACTCCCCAAATTGCAGTTCTGCATCCCTTATATCTGTGTGACACCACGTCTCTGATATCCCAACAATATCTGCCTTTGATGTTTTGAGCAATACCTCAAATTCATCAAATTTATTTACTAGACTTGGGTGTAGTAATTTGTAGCATTGGTGTACACGCAAGTATACATGCACCTGCTCTTCCTCTTAGCCACCCTAACACAACCCATGTGTTTACTTGTACCCCAATGATTCCCAGCAGGCTCTGAAATATCCTGCATCTCATTTTCCAGGCTGCTGCTCATTCCAATAGAAGCAGTGCAAGAATCACTTTCTACTCTGCCAGTGGCTACTGTTAATCTATTAGTCCTTGTATCCCCCCAATCTAGCAGTTTTCCGAGCCTCCTAACACTGCCTCGATAGCATCAGCAAACATTCTTGCTCCCTTTCTATTTAAGTGTATCCCATTCCTGTAGAAGCAGTCTCTCCTGTTAACAAGTACAGACCAGGCTGAAAAAAAATTCTACCCCTTGAGCCCTGCACAATCTTTCCAGGGCTGAATTGATCGACAGGGCTCTCATCATATACTCCCTCCTATCGTGTCTGGGCAGAATTGCAGACACTTTCAAATTCAACCCTAATTCACGGCTTTTTTTCATCAGTGACCTGTACTTGTTAAGTAATTCCGCCGGTCTCCTACTCTTAATATCATTAGTGCCAACGTGTACAACTATATCACCTTTTGTGCCCTTAAAAGATGATATCCGCTCTACAACGTCATTAACCTTTGCCCCTGGCAGACATACCCTGGTCCTGTTCCACCTATCCTTTTTACAAAGCATGTTTCCCGTTTCTCTGACAATAGAGTCACCAACAATTACTAGTTCCTTTGGGACCAGCGCATTCTGCCTTGGGGGCTGCCGCTGTGTTGCGCGATGACCAAGTGCAAGCTCTGGCATTGGTGTGGGGAGCTGAGAGCTTGATGGGCCTCTTACTTGTAATCCTTCGAGGGCATCCACCCTGTCCTTCAAGCTCTTATATAGGCCCATAACAATGCTGAGTTGATGCCTGATTTCCTTACACTCCTTGCATCGTGCACATACAAAGACATCCTCCATGGCAGTATCATGTCCCATACCTGACTGCTCTGCAAACATCAAGCAAATAGTGCATCTTAAAAGGCTGTGATTCAGAGGGCAACTGCCCCCCTCAGTTCTCCTCTGAGCCACAGCATTCCCATTAGCTTGAGCCTTTTGCTTTGCTGCTCTGGTTTGATTGCTTTGCTGCCATTACTGTCATTAACAACCCCGCCAACCTTTGTATCATCTACAAACTTTGACACTAAGCCCGATATACCTTCATCAGTATCATTGATTAATATACAAAACAACAGTGGCCCAACACTGAACCATGTGAAACTTCACTAATAACATTAGTCCACGAAAAGCAGAGCCCATTGATTTCTTCTCCCACTGAACCACCCTTTTATCCATTGTAGCAACTTACTCTTAATACCATTCTACTCCAATTTATATAATAGCCTTCCATGCGCAACAGTGTCAAAAGCTTTCCTGAAATCCAAGTATATGATATTAAAATTATTTTTTTACATCACATTCCTTTGTAACCACATCATTGTATCCAGTCAAATTTGTCAGATAAGAATTTCCCTTAACAAACTCATACTGTGTCTGAATTATTACTGCAATCTTGTCTAGATGATCCTGCAATGCATCTTTAACCAGCAACTCCATTATTTCCCCAGGAACAGAAGTTAAACTAACTGGTCTGTAATTACTTGTCTCCCTTAGATCCCCCTTCAAGGATGCTCTCATAATTATGGCTAAGGGTTTGCTTAGTTCCTTTGCCACCTCCTTTAATATAACTGGATAGATCCTATCCACCCCAGGTGCCTTTCTTATGTTTAACTTCAACAATTTCTCCTCCACAAGATCCTCCTCTGCATTCTGCCATGGAGGATCTTGTTGCGATTTGTGTTGCTTGAAGGGTTCCTCTTTTCAGTTCCTTTAAGGGCATCAACCCTGTTCCTCAAGCCCTCATATAAACCTATCAGAATGCTGACAGCACCTAAGTCCCTCACACTCTGTACAATAAAAGCAAGAAAGACTATGTCATGGCCCACTTCAAGGCCACACATAGAAGAATGAACGTATCTATGATTTGCCGGAGAACCACCATTTATGGTTCTCTCTTGCACCAAAGCATTCCAGCCACCTTGAGTTTTTTGTTTAGTTGCGCTTTTTTGTTGCTTAATTCTAGTCTAATAATTTTTGCTTTATTATTAGCTGACCTTGTTTGATGCATGATTCTAGTCATGAACTTAAAGGTCATAGTATAACAATGAACACTATTGCCAGATTTTGTTGTGTGTACTGATGCTATTTAAATAATGCTACTGCCTCTCTAATTGCTTAGCTAAAAGTGATAAAATATATGCCAGCCTACATAATTAGAACCTTCAAGCTACTTATTTACTACAATTAAGACTACAGTTAACCACTACACTGCACAAGTTTCTAATAATGAGATACTATATTATGAGATATATTCATGCTGAAATTATTGATACAAAGGCTTTACGAATATTAACTTTTAACTTACTAAATCCATAGCTAAATTTAAAAATAAGTTAAAGAATGTGACTAGGACTATTAAGACTATTTATTAAACAAAATTTAGTATGTTAATTATGTAAAACTATTGCAAAATTTTTCAAAAAACTTATTCTTGAATCCAGTCTTGTGGAACTCAATTTTAACATTTCCAATCCATCATCCAAGTTTATTGCGATGACCGACTAACTGGTTAAAATAAATTTATTAAAATAAAAATGATATATACATAAGATAAAACAGAAATAAAATGAGATAAAAGCATTAAAATACAATAAGATAAAAGTGTTAAAATATAATATAATAAAAGCATTAAAATACATAGTAGCTTTCGAAGCAAAGTGCCTCTTCATCAGCTAGCCTGTGAATTGTGTACTTCAGTATATATGGATGGTTACAATAGAACAAGTCAGCTGGGCATGATCATGTATCACGAGGCTGGTGTTGGTAGAGCAGAATTAGCATTAGCATTAGTAGAGGCATTTGATGCAAGAAAGCAAGCTTATGCAGCATCAGCCAAAAAAAAAAAAAAAAAAAAAAGCCCACTTTCACTTCACCCCTCTGTTCGTTCAAAATACCTGTCCAGCTGAGCCTTAAACTTATTTAGGCTATCAACCTCCACCACAAGGGATGGAAGTCTGTTCCACCAACCAACCACCCGCTGGCTAAAGGCAAATTTCCGCACGTCTATTCTACGTCTGTCTTTCCTCAATTTGAATTTATGCCCTCTCAGGTGATTATTCTGAGCTAGAGGAAGAATCCCATCAGCATTGAGCATGCTTAAACCATTCAAGGCTTTATACACCTCTATCAGATCACCTCGCTGGTGCCTAGTCTCCAGACACTGTAATTTGCAAAACTTAAGCCTTTCTTCGTAAGAGCACCCCTTTGTTCCATTCACTAATCTTGTTGCCCTTCTCTGTACTCGTTCCAGCAGCTCTACATCCTTCTTGAAATGAGGCCTCCAGACCTGTATACAGTACTCTAGGTGTGGCCTGACCATTGCCTTATACAATGGAATAATCACCTCCTTATCCCTGCTGGAAAAATTCCTGTATATCATTGACAATACTCCATGAGCTACTCTTGCAGCCCATCTGCACTGCTCAGAGAACTTCATATCTGCCTGCACAACCACCCCCAAGTCCCTTTCATTCTCTACCACTGTCGGTGTAGTACCACAGAGTTGATACGTTGCTCTGGGGTTGCTGTTTCCCATGTGTAGTACTTTACATTTGTCAATGTTAAACTTCATTTGCCACCTCTCAGCCCATCTGCTCAACCTTTCCAGATCCTGTTGCAGCAGCATAGTGTCAGTAGTGTCCTTGACAACCCTGCCAACCTTTGTATCGTCTGCAAACTTGGACATTAAGCTTGATATACCATCATCAATATCATTTATAAATACAGAAAACAATAATGGACATAATACTGAACCCTGAGGGACTCCACTAATAACATTAGTCCACGTTGAGCAGTGTCCATTGATTATCACTCTGTCTTCTCTCCCTCACCGTACACATGATGATCGCCAGCACTCATCACACTGCAATAAAGTACATTCTATAAGGGGGTAAGTGTACTCCCCTCATGCGATTCATAGTACTATTATTGGTGGTTATGTGCAGTGCTTCAAGCCATGAGTGCCGTTGGTAATCACGTCAATAGTCGATGATTTCAGTATCCGTTGGGAATAAAGATTGTGCTGCTCAACCCAATAATGCTCGGCGACTGCGAAGCATTCAAAATTAGCGGTTCGTAGAGCCACCTCGTGCTCAGAAACCCGATCTTTCAATCTTCTACCAGACTCATCTACATAACACCCTCACAATCCGGACACGTAATATGGTATACGAAACCACTCCGTAGGAAAGGAGAAACAGGTGTTTTCACCTTAAAAATAAATAGATTGTAATTTCCTCCCTGGAAGTTGCACACATCGTATATGATGGAGATGCAAAATTCTAACAAGACGTTCCGATTGCCCAGATAATAGGGGATATAGGTGGTAGAGATAAATTGATTGACGCGAGGCAGGTTAGATTTTGTAACAAATTCGTGAGCCTGAGGCTCACATCTGTCTAGAACATGAGGTGGATAGCCGCAATTTGAAAGCGCTGCCCTTATTTTAGAAATCTCCAATTGCCTGTCACCAGTCGAACTAAGGTGCGTCCAAGCGCGGGAGAATAAAGTATGAGCAGTGCTATGTAAATGACTAGTGGTGTGCGCAGAGCCATAATTTGTAAATTGGCCTGCACACATTGGCTTCCTAAAAACGGAAGTTACTAAATGCGAATCCACGTGTTGGGCTAACACATCCAAAAGAGGAAGAGTATTATCAACCTCTAGTTTAATTGTAAACTGAATGATGGGTGATAGGGAATTGAGATAGTGCAGCAGCCCAGATTCTGATCCCCGGGGTGCAATTGCAAAAATATCGTCAACATAACGCCACCAGAGAGTGATAGGAATAGGTAAATTCAAGAAAATCTGACTCTCAAGTTCCTCCCTTGTGTCAATCAATTTATCTCTACCGCCTACATCCCCTATTATCCGGGTGTATTGGTACATCTTGTTAGGATTTTTCTTATCCATCATATACGATGTGTGCAACTTCCGGGGAGGAAATTACAATCTATTATTTCTAAGGTGAAAACACCTGTTCCTCCTTTCCTACGGAGTGGTTCCATACACTGTATTATGTGTCCAGATTGTGGAGGGGGGTGTTATGTAGGCAAGTCTGGTAGAAGATTGAAAGGTTGGGTTTCTGACCATGAGGTGGCTCTATGAACCACTAATTTGAACGCTCCGCAGTCGCCTAGCATTATTGGGTTGAGCAGCACAATCTTTATCCCCAACGGGATATTGAAATCGTCGACTATTCATGTGATTACCGGCAGCGCTCATGGCTTGAAGCACTGCAATTCGCCACCAATAATGGTACTATGAATCGCACGAGGGGAGTACACTTACACCCTATTATAGAATGTACTGTATTGCAGTGCGATGAGTGCTGGCGATCATCACGTGTACTTAATTCTGCTCTACCAGCACCAGACTCATGATACATGATCATGCCCAGGTGACTTGTGCTATTGTAACCATCAATATATACTGAAGTACACCATTCACAGGCTAGCTGAAAGAGGCACTTTGCTTCGAAAGCTACTATGTATTTTAACACTTTTATTATAATATATTTTAACACTTTTATCTTATTGTATTTTAATGCTTTTATCTTATTGTATTTTAATGCTTTTATCTTATGTATATATCATTTTTATTTTAATAAATTTATTTTAACCAGTTAGTTGGTCTTCGCAAGAAACTCGGATGATATAATGCAACCCGACGCACAAGGCCTGTTTTCTAATTTCCAATTCAACTTTAGATGTCCATTATCAAGGCAAAGTTAAACAGCTAATTTAACAGGCCTCTACCAAGAAGTAAAGCTAGAGGAGACCTGTTCTCTACTGAACTTCATCTTGGGTAATGTTTACTCAAAATTGTATCTGAAATGTTGACAAGAATGCAATATTATTGAGCCTGTTGGGCTTTTTGATTTGAGTCTTTTGTCCAATTATTTCTTCAGAGACTCAATGAACCATTTAAAATTGCATAAATAGTAATTCAGTATATAATTTAAAACTTTAATTTATTGTGCAATGTCTTTCACACAGAATAATTTTTATTCATTCATAAAATTTACATTCAGCAGTAATTAAGATTGTTACGCATCACATAACGTGATGAACGATAGTATAAAACATTAATACAAAGATGCTGCCCTCTGAAGTTTTTTATGTGGCACTCAACTATCTTCAGTATTTCAGTAAAGAAGCAGGGTAGTACTTTTTCTATGCGGATATTGAAATTGTTTGAGAAAATAATAGTACACTGCATTTTGTTTTTCAGTTTGTCCTGCATTTGGGGACTATATTGTCTCACCTGTGATAGTGACAGAGTTTGGGCTTAAACTTTTTAGAAATGACTATGTTTGTCTGCAGTTCACTTAAAGTAACTAATATTGTTTTTTATGAATAATGGATTTGCCCAATAGGTGAATCTGTTATTTGTTAATAACAAATAACAGATTCAAATAAAATCCTTTAATCCTTTCTGGGCTATCAAAAAGGTCATACCCTTATATAATAGCCCAGAAAGGATTAAAGGATTTAACTAATATCCACTGCATTTGCGATGAAATGAATTGTCACACTTCTATCACTCAGCACCATCTGCTGAACCTTTGCAACCATCTCACTGTCTGTGGATGTTGATGACCTTCCTTCTCTTGGCTCGTCAAAGACACTTGTACGACTGCACTGGATGGAACTCTCGTTTTCACTTTTTTATAGTGTCATAGGACGGACAATTCTGCTCATACACAGCTTTCATTTCTTCATCAATTTCTTGAGCTTTTTTGCCCTGTAAATGCTGGAACTTGATCAGTGCTCGATACTCCACTTTGTCAACCCTAGCGTCCTTCCTCAGATTCCGGGCTCCACCTCTTATGTACGATCACCTATGGGAATGAAATTTTACATGTTAGTTATTGAATATGTAGACAACTTATATTAAAAATGGCATCTTCCTACTGATGTTTTATCTAGGTCAGGGTACAAACTTTCTGATACTCCCTCATAGCTTAATTAGCCACCTTTGTATCACTAAGCAGTGCATAAATTATCCAACCTAAACAAGCATCCAAGTTTATTCAGAAGAAAAATTCTGATTGAAAACAACTTTGGCTACATGTATAATAAACCCATTGTCCCAATGCATCATTCTGCTCGGTCATTTTCACAGGAGGGACAATTTGATTGTCAGGCAGTAAAGGTAGAAAAACATAATTTAATGTAAATTTATTTTTTCAAATTATTTCAATACCTGCATTGATATAAAACCTCACTTATTTATTGAAATGCTGCATTGGGCCAATTATACCAGTTTATTATACATTAATACATTATATACATTACTCTTTGTTTGGAAGTTTTTCTTCTTAAACTGCTTGGCTGCTCTCATAGCTTCAATACATTTATTCACTGCTTGACACAAAAGTTGTTCATTTAATCTACTCATTATCTAATATCATGATCCAAATAGATCTAAAACTAGTCTCAACAGTGCTGTAATTGATAAGAAGATAATGATATTCACCTCTCACTTCTTTTAATCACAAAAAAATATAAAAATATCAGTTTAATGAAAAAAAACACACCTGAAGTATAACACGCTGTGTACAGTACATAACCTAACTTGTTCACATTATCTTCAGTATATTTCATTTAATTGCTAAATTATTGTTTATTTGTTAGGTCTAATAAACATGATGAATGGATTACTTGGCAAGCCTGCTCTGCCGAACTCATTTTACCCAGTTATTTGTGCAAACTTTTTTTATTATTATTATTTTTTTTTATTTTATTAATTAATGACCTGAAAAAATCCATTATCTTGAAAAGTCTCTCAACACCCTCTTTAATAATCCAACTGTTGGTTAGTTGCTTTGATTATATTTGATATGTGAAGTAGAATCCTTCATGGATCCATTGTGATAGACCTGCATCTCAGTCCAACCTGCATCTGAAGTAACTGGAACCATGTACAAAGGGTACTAGGAAAGTTTTGCAATACAGCTTTGTTTATTTAATTTTTTCAAAGTAATTTCCTCTACATTCAATACACCTCTCCATCCTCCGAAACCAATCTTTAAACCAGTTCTGCCAAGTTTCACTAGGGAGTAAAGCACACTCGTTGTCCCAAGCCCGTAGAAGGTCCTCATCACTGGAAAACCGCCTCCCTTTTAGCTTCATTTTCACATGCGGGAACAGTGCAAAGTCGCAGGGAGCAAGGTCTGGACTGTAGCAAGGGTGCTCGAGAAGTTTCAGTCCTGTCGTGGTCAAATATTCGGTGCAGGCTTTGGCGCGGTGAGCTGCAGCATTATCGTGATGGAGGTACCAGGTGTCCATTCTTGACTTTGACCGCAGGTTCTTCATAGATCCAATGACTTTAGGCAGGCATTGTTCAGTATACCACTTAGCTGTGACTGTCTTCTGCGTGTCCAAAACGACACGTTCCACAATTCCACTCGATTTGAAAAATACAGCTATAATTTTCTTCTTTACAGATCGCGATTTTCTGACAATTACGGGTGTGTCGTCATCATCAAAGACCCAAACTTTGTTTTGAGCCTTGGTCGGCAGATCGTAATAGTACAGCCAAGTCTCGTCACCTGTCACGATGTTGTTCACATACCGAGATTGTCCCTTATCAAACTTTTTTAACATCTCCCGGCACCAAGTCACACGTCGTGTCATCTGCTCTTCAGTCAGTTGATGCGGCACCCAGAGAGAACAAAGTTTCTTCACGTGCAAATGATCTTGCAGAATCGAACGAATTGCTGGTGCATTTAGGCCCAAAGTATCCTCTATCTGTTGGTAGGTCACTCGCCTGTTTTCGTCAAGCATTTTCCTCACAGCAGTAACGTTTTCCTCCGTAACTGACGTTCGTGGCCTTCCCGGCCTCTCAGAATCCTCCAGAGTGAAATTTCCCCTTTGGAATTCTCTATACCACCTGAATATCGTTGTACGATGTGGACAATCATCATCTAGTGCAAGAGTCATTTCTTCTAAGCACTGGTCTATGGTTAAACCACGCACGAAATTATACCGCAAAACTGTCCTTATTTCATTTCGTGACCACGATGCCATTGCAAGCACTTTACACTCTCACTACTAATGAATAACTGAGCCCATCGACTTGGCGCGGCGGCTACTATGCACGTATGAACATGTCTCAACATACAGCAACAAGCAGCTTCCTGTGATTCATTGTTGTATTGCAAAACTTTCCTAGTACCCTTTGTATAAACTCGATGCACATTGTTTGTATCTACAGCCCAATCCACAAGAAAAAAAGAATGACATAAGAAAATTTCTTGCATTTTTAATACAGTATTAATATCAATTGAAAATATCAATATTTATAATCATTATTAATGCAATATAAATATATTGCAACATAGTTATATTTGCATTAATACTGATATTCAATAATATTCATATTTTTATTATATATAATACACTAAAATTAAAAAAAATTAAATAAAAAGAAAGGAATGGAAATATTCATAATATTGACTAATTTTACAAATTTTTGGTAGGTGGTTGTGCAGAAACAAAACATCAACAGTTCCTAGATTCAGCTGTATTTTTCTTGGCTTAGAAATCCAGCTGCAATAAGCTCTTTTGATGGTTGTGCTGCTGCTTGGGCAAGAATTAAATTCCTCCCATTTCTCCACAAAGGATAGCAATGGACTTACACTGGATGAAACTGTATATCCTAAAATGTCACTTACCATCTTGACCCAGACAAAACTGTATATAAGGTAATTTATGCAAATTTCTTTAAACAGACAACACCACAATCAGCATTCATAAGAGTTTTGGAACTAGGACTACTATGTTAACCTCCAATTTGCATCACCAATTTCAAAGTAAATGCTCATTTTTTAATTATCAGAATTAGATAGTATGAATCAGAGCTGCAATACTCAATATGTTCTACGTTGATAATAATATTAGTAAAATAATAAGAGGAGTTTACCTCAATATAGTACGTAGAACACTTTATCATTAGCATTAGTAGAGGCATTTGATGCAAGAAAGCAAGCTTATGCAGCATCAGCCAAAAAAAAACAAAAAAAAACCCACTTCCACTTCACCCCTCTGTTCGTTCAAAATACCTGTCCAGCTGAGCCTTAAACTTATTTAGGCTATCAACCTCCACCACAAGGGATGGGAGTCTGTTCCACCAACCAACCACCCGCTGGCTAAAGGCAAATTTCCACACGTCTATCCTACATCTGTCTTTCCTCAATTTGAATTTATGCCCTCTCAGGTGATTTTTCTGAGCTAGAGGAAGAATCCCATCAGCATTGAGCATGCTTAAACCATTCAAGGCTTTATACACCTCTATGAGATCACCTCGCTGGTGCCTAGTCTCCAGACACTGTAATTTGCAAAACTTAAGCCTTTCTTCGTAAGAGCACCCCTTTGTTCCATTCACTAATCTTGTTGCCCTTCTCTGTACTCGTTCCAGCAGCTCTACATCCTTCTTGAAATGAGGCCTCCAGACCTGTATACAGTACTCTAGGTGTGGCCTGACCATTGCCTTATACAATGGAATAATCACCTCCTTATCCCTGCTGGAAAAATTCCTGTATATCATTGACAATACTCCATGAGCTACTCTTGCAGCCCGTCTGCACTGCTCAGAGAACTTCATATCTGCCTGCACAACCACCCCCAAGTCCCTTTCATTCTCTACCACTGTCAGTGTAGTACCACAGAGGTGATACGCTGAACCTTTCCAGATCCTGTTGCAGCAACATAGTGTCAGTAGTGTCCTTGACAACCCTGCCAACCTTTGTATCATCTGCAAACTTGGACATTAAGCTTGATATACCATCATCAATATCATTCATAAATACAGAAAACAATAATGGACATAATACTGAACCCTGAGGGACTCCACTAATAACATTAGTCCACGATGAGCAGTGTCCATTGATTACCACTCTCTGTCTTCTCCCCCTACACCATCCCTTTATCCATAGCAGCAATTTGCCTCCAATGTCACACTGCTCCAATTTGTGTAGCAGTCTTCCATGTGCAACAGTATCAAAAGCCTTTCTAAGATCCAAGTATATAATATCAAAGTTATTCCCTGCATCCAGTTCTTTTGTGACTGCATCATAGTATCCTATCAAGTTGGTCAGTCAAGACTTCCCCTTAACAAAACCATGCTGTGTCTGAGCTATAACTGAAGTCTTGTCTAAATGATCCTGCAGTGCTTCTTTAACCAGTGCCTCCATTAATTTTCCTGGAACAGAAGTTAAGCTCACAGGTCTATAATTACTTGTGTCAGCCTTTGATCCTCCTTTGTGAATTGGGGTCACATTTGCACATTTACCCCCTTGACGTGGGCACCTGTACGTGGTGAGGGGACCTCCCAGTGACGCTTCTGGACTTCCAGACTAGCATCACTGGGATCCAACGCCCACAGCCCAGGTTCCAGGCTTACATCAATGGAATCCGGCGTGTTTGCTGAGCTGCGACCTGTGGAAATTCGGAAAGGGGGATCCTGGTGGTTGAGGGGCCCAGCTTCAATACACCACTTTGGCCCCTGCTTCGACAAGACGGGTGGTCCTGGAAGGCCCGACTAGGATCAATCGGCTAGTAGGCTCGCCTGCGAGGGTCAACCATGTCAATGTCACGCCCCTACCCTCATGGTCCGAGGGACAGGATTCAGGCTGGCGGCGGTGCGGGTATAGTGTCTGGGTAGCCCTGGGGTCCCATTCCCGAGCGCATTTATTGCATGCCGGGTAGTGGGCGTCCCTTTGGGCTCCGTGGTGGGTGGGGAGCCCGGGCACTGAACAATTTAATAAACTCCATGAATCCTGATAAACTAACTTCTTCAGGGGCCCCAACCTGGTCCCTATCTGAAACCATTGAGAAGGATCCAGATAGCATTATTGCTAATAAGGGGCAGCGAACCGAATTACCATCAGGGCCAGTCCCAAGGTTCTTAATCATGCATTCTACCAATGAGACACCGATTGGTAAAATGTCGCCCTTTTTTATTCAAAAAGGGTTAGATGGGTTAGCAGGTTCACCCAAATCAGTTAAAAGGCTTCGTTCTGGAGACCTTTTAATTGAAACTAAAAATGACAGGCAATCAGAACATCTACTCCGAACAACATCAATCGGAGGAATCACTATAACTGTGACACCACACAGAACACTCAATTCATCCAGAGGTGTCATTTCGGAGTGGGACCTTCTCGACGTAACCGAGGAGGAAATCTGCTCCGAATTAAAACCACAGGGAGTCATTGCCGTCAAGAGAATCACTGCGCGAAGGGATGGAAAAATTGTTAAAACCAGGAGCGTTATCCTGACTTTTAACACTCCTAAACCTCCTGATGAGATTAAAGCTGGATACATCAACTGTTCAGTGTGTCCATACGTTCCGAACCCTTTACGGTGTTTTAAATGCCAGAAGTATGGACATTCTCAAATGGCCTGCCGTGGAGTCCTTGCATGCGCTCGATGCGGTGCAAAGGACCACGAAACAACAGCATGTTCAGCCGAAAAACCCACCTGTATTAACTGTGAAGGCGAACACCCGGCGTATTCACGAGCATGCCAGAGGTGGAAAGAAGAAAAAGAAATTCAACGGCTGAAGGCAGAGCTAAATATATCATACCAGGAGTCAAGGAAATCGGTCAAACCCCTGAATATCAACAAACCTACCTACGCCCAGAAGGTAGCAGGGAGATGTTCCGTCGGAACTCAGACGGACATGACCATTCCTCCAAAGGAGTCTTTCACTCCCATCGCGCGTTATCTCCTAAGTTCACAAAAACCTGTACAGAAGGACCAATCAGCTGCCACTCCTATATCGGTACCTCCTAGTGCTCCACAAGCAAACAAGATAATTATGAAAGAAAAGAATAAGAAAGGGGAAGTCCCCCCTAGTACCCAAGAAAAGATGGATGTGGAGCAGAAGGAGGTACCCGAAGATTCAGTCTTGAAACACTTTGCGGAGGAGGAAATGGACACGGGACAGCGTCCATTCTTCCCCAAAAAAGACAAATCCAAGACTGATAAAAGTAAGCCCTCAGCACCTCGGAAGCCGCCTGATGGACCCACCAAGCCAAAATAATGGCTAAATTCCTACAATGGAATTGTCGTGGATTCCGGCGAAATATTGATGACATCAAGGCCCTCCTGCAAAAGCACGAGCCAGTTTGCTTTTGCTTTCAGGAGACATATCTAAAGGCAAATGATGATCCCACCATGCACAACATCACATTTTTTCGAAAGGATAGAATTGCGGATGGCTCTGTACATGGGGGGGGCTATCCTTGTGGGTAACCAGACCCCAGTGCAGCCCTTGCTAATTACAACCAGCATAGAGGCTGTTGCAATTCGCCTTTCAGTGGGATTTTTAATAACTGTGCTCCATTTATTTGCCACCTGGGACTGACATCACCCAGGCAGACCTTGATGATCTTCTAATGCAGCTGCCTCCCTCTTTCTTACTTCTCGGGGATTTTAACGGACATAACACCCTGTGGGGTAGTGCTAACATCAACGGAAGGGGACGAGTCATAGAGCGTATGCTCAATGACAATGACCTTTCCCTTCTAAATACTGGAACAAACACCTTCTTCCACATGCCTACCCGTACTTTTTCTGCCATTGATCTCTCTATCTGCTCCCCTTCTCTACTCCCTTCACTCACCTGGGAAGTGGAGGAGAATCCATACGGAAGCGATCACTTCCCCGTGATAACCTTGTTACACAATGGGAGACCATGTCTTCCTTTTAGGTTACCACGGTGGAAGATTGATCAGGCTGACTGGACTGCCTTCCAACATCAGGCAAATTTTGATCTTAGCACAGTCAGTCAAGAGTCTATCAATGATGCAGTTAAGTACATCACAGAAAATATTGTCCAAGCAGCTGCTTGGACAATATTTTCTTGGACAATATTTTCTTGGACAATATTTTCTTGGACAATATATTTCGAATGCTGTTTCAAAAACATCTGCCCGGTTTCCACCATTTCCCAAACCTTGGTGGAATTCACAATGCACAGCAGCAAAAAAGGCTCAAAACAAAGCGTGGGGGATATTCCATCGATATCCTACCACGAACAACCTTATAGCCTTCAAAAGGAATCGTGGATCCGTTTTACATCATCTATTAACCAGTCTACCAACTCTAAGGTAGTCTGGGATAAAATCCGGAAAATGAAGGGAAAATATATATCCCACCCTTCTTCAATCCTAGATTATAATGGATGCGCTATTGCAGATCCAACTGCAATAGCCAATGCTCTTGGGGAAACATTCTCTAACATCTCCGCAACATCCTCGTACTCCCCACAGTTCCTGGTCCTGAAACATAAACTGGAAAGAGAAGCACTTAATTTTAAGTCCAGGGGCCTCTATCCCTACAACGGGGATTTTACTATTCAGGAACTGAAAAGAGCCCTCGCTCTTTCCAAAGCAAGTGCTGTTGGACCAGATGGCATCCATTATGACATGATTAAACATCTATCACCAAAATTGATGGATTGTCTGCTCCTTCTGTATAACAGAATCTTTACTGAAGGGCAGTTTCCGGACTCCTGGCGAAAGGCAATCGTTCTTGCCTTCCCTAAGCCAGGAAAGGATCCAAAAGTCACCACCAATTATCGTCCTATTGCTCTGACCAGCTGTCTGTGCAAAATCCTGGAGAGAATGGTTAATTCTCGTTTAATATGGTATCTCGAAACAAATGATCTTCTCTCCAACATCCAGTGCGGCTTCCGAAGGAACCGGTCCACTTTGGACCATCTTATCAGATTGGAAGCATCCATCCGGGATGCTTTCCTAAAACGCGAACACTTGGTGTCAGTGTTCTTTGACATGGAAAAAGCGTATGACACAACTTGGAGATGTGGCATCTTAAAAGATCTGCATAGCCTTGGCCTTAGGGGGCAACTCCCCATTTTTATTAAAAACTTTCTAGCCAATCGATCTTTCCAAGTTCGTGTGGGATCCTCACTCTCTCGTTCCTTCACTCAAGAGGAGGGAGTACCACAAGGATCAGTATTAAGTGTTACGCTTTTTGCCATCAAAGTAAATTCCATCACAGAACAACTTCCTCCAACTATACACAGTGCTCTTTATGTTGATGACTTTAGCATATTTTGTCAGTCATGCAACATGAGGGTTATTGAAAGACAACTGCAGAAAGCTATTGATCGCCTCAACTCCTGGGCACTTGCTAATGGCTTCAGGTTCTCGCCGGAGAAAGCCGTTTGCGTACACTTTTGTCGTAATCTTCAAATTAAGCGTAATCTTCATCCTGAACCTGAATTAAAGCTCGGACAAAATGCAATTCCAGTAGCAGCGGACACAAAATTCTTGGGACTCGTATTCGATAAAAAGCTGACCTTTCTGGATCACATCCGTCAACTCCGCACAAAGTGCACAAGATGGGCTGAATATTCTGCGCTCTCTTTCCTCAACATCTTGGGGTGCGGATCGATGCACCCTACTACGCATCTATCGTGCACTTGTACGATCCAGAATAGATTACGGATCCCTGGTATACAATTCGGCCAGAGACAGTGTACTTCGATGGCTGGATCCTGTCCATCATCAGGCTCTCCGTATCGCTATTGGAGCATTTCGAACATCTCCCGTCCAGAGCTTATACGTCGAAGCAAACGAACCACCGTTATCACTTCGACGTAAGCAGTTGTCTCTAAAGTACGCCTTAAAACTAAAATCCCTGCCAGACCATCCTACGTGGCCGTTTGTTTTTGAGCCACGATGGGAAAATTTGTACTACACCTGTAAGACTGCCAATCGTCCTTTTGGTATTCGTCTCCAAGAGCTACTCAAAGAACTTAATATTAAGGTAGACAAGGTTGCCCAAACACCAAAGCAACCCCTTCCACCCTGGCATGCTCATTTCCCAACATGTGACTTGTCCCTTCGAAATTGGGGAAAGTCGGACACTCCATCGTCTGTCTACCTGCAGCTTTATTCAGCACACCGAGCTGAACATTCTGACTTCGTGCCAGTTTACACAGACGGTTCGAAGTCAGAATCATATGTGGGATCTGCTGCTGTCTTTACAGACAGCACTACATCGGAGCAGATTCCCTCTGAATGCAGCATATTTACTGCAGAGCTGCAGGCAATTGAGTTAGCCTTGGATCACATTAGTGAATGCCAATACCAACGGTTCATTTTATATTCTGATTCTCTCAGCGTGTTACAGGCTTTAATATCTGTGAGATATAATCCTCATCCAGTTCTGTCTAGTATTCAGCAGAAGATTCACTCCCTCCTCGGACGTGAATATGATATCCGCTTCTGCTGGATTCCCAGCCACATTGGGATTAGGGGAAATGATTTGGCTGACGCCGCAGCCAAATCAGCAATTCCCAATAATAACCGCTGCCTGTCAGTCCCCTATACAGACTACAGGCAAATAGTACATCAAAAGATACTTTCCCAATGGCAGGATTCGTGGAGTAGAAAGACTGCGAATAAATTATATCATATAAAGCCTGTTATTGAACCGTGGCAGTCTAGTCTGTGCAGGAATTGTAAGGAGGAAGTTGTTCTTGCCCGGACCCGCATAGGACATAGTCATTTAACTCATTCGTTTTTGCTGAGGGATGATGACCCTCCTATGTGTGAGTCCTGTGGCACAGTTTTATCTATTAGACACCTTTTAGTTGAATGTCCAGATTTTAGCAATATCCGTTTTACCGCCTTTAATCATCTGACTGAGCCGTATACACTCAGTCAGATTTTATCTGACAATGACAATGTGTCTGCTGTTTTTAGCTTTTTGAAAGCAATAAACCTTTTTAATAGTATTTAAAATTTATATGTTATTGTTATATCTTTTATTGATTTATCTTTTTAATTATTTATTATTAGATCTGGACATGGTGGCCTAATTAATTAGGTCACTGAGATGTTAAATTTTTATATATTATCTGGTCTTGGTGCATTATAGCCTTAGTAGCTAGTGCGCCAATAAAATCAAAACCAACAACCAACATTGCACATTTCCAGTCTATGGGTACCTCCCCTGAGTCCAAGGAAGCTCTCATAATTATGGCTAAGGGTTTGCTTACTTCCTTTGCTGCCTCCTTTAATATAACTGGATAGATCCCATCCACCCCGGGTGCCTTTCTTGTGTTTATCTTCAACAGTTTATCCTCCACTTTACTCCCAGTTATTTCAAGATTCTGTAGCTTACTGCTAGAGTTGAATACACCTCTGGCATTCCCCTTGCTGAATAACTCCTCATGTGTGAATGTTGATGCAAAATATTCATTTAGTTTGTTAGCTACCTGAGCAGGATCATCAACAGTTGACCCATCAATATCAAGTGGACCAATCTGATTCATCCCCTTCCTTCTAGAGTTTACATAAGTAAAGAACTCTTTGCTGTTTTTCTTTGCATCCCTTGCCAAAGATTTCTCGTAATCTGCCTTCGCCTGCCTAACCTCCTTTGTAACTTGGTTGCGTATCAACTTGTATCTATCATAGGCTTCTGTGTCATGTGTTAATTTGTAAGTATCCCATGCATTTTTCTTCTCTGCCATATGCCTCATTAGTTCATCTGACATCCATTTTGTCATAAACCTTGAACAATATTTCTTAGTTGGTATGTAAAGCCTAGTAGCTTCCAAGATAAGTTCTTTGAATGCTTCCCATTTTGAATTTGCTGTTGGTAACATCATCAGTTGGTCCCACTGTATAGAATTTAAATACTGTCTCAGTCCATCGTAGTCGCCTTTACGGAAGCAATAACCCTTCCCTTTACCCCTAATGGTAGTTACCTCTTTGAGTGAATCCCACTTCAGCACACTGTGATCACTGCCACCTAGTGGGACATTTATCTGCAGATTCTTAATGCATGAAGAATCACTGCTGATAATCAAATCAAGAGTATTACTCCCTCTAGTTGCCTCCCGAACATGCTGATGTAGAAACCAATCATCCAATAAATCCACAAAAGCCCTGATAGTGTGTGAGTAACCAGCCCCCAAATTCCAGTCAATATCTGGGAAATTAAAATCTCCCATTATAAGACTCTCTGATTTACTGGCCCACTCTATTTCCCTGTACAGTTCCTTATTATACTCATCAGAGTCATTAGGCCTATAGCACACTCCTACTCTCAATTTTGATCTCCCAATGCTTATGTCACACCAAACTGACTCAACACTGCACTGTCCAGCGATGTCGACTGGCTTCACTTCCTTGGTTTTTATGTGTTTCTTAACTAATAGCATAACCCCTCCCCCTTCCTATCCTGTCTATCCTTTCTGTAGACGTTGTACTCCCCAAATTGCAGTTCTGCATCCCTTATATCTGTGTGACACCACGTTTCTGATATCCCAACAATATCTGCCTTTGATGTTTTGAGCAATACCTCAAATTCATCAAATTTATTTACTAAACTAGCATTGGTGTACACGCAAGTATACCTGCACCTGTTTCTATTCTTAGCTACCCTAACACAACCCATGTGTTTACTTGTACCGCAATGGCTCCGAGCAGTCTCTGAAATACCATGCATCTTGTTTTTCAGGCTTCTGCTCATTCTAATAGAAGCAGTGCAAGAATCTCTTTCACCTCTGCCAGTGGCTACTGTCAATCTACTGGTCTTTGTCTCCCCCCAAGCTAGCAGTTTTCCGACCCACCTAACTCTACCTCGATAGCATCAGCAAATATTCTTGCACCCTTTCTATTTAAGTGTATCCCATCCCTGTAGAAGCACTCTCTCCTGTTAACAAGTACAGTCGGAAAAAAATTCTACCCCTTGAGCCTTGCACAATCTTTCCAGGGCCGAATTGATCGACAAGGCTCTCATCATATACTCCCTCCTATCGTGTCTGGGCAGAATTGCAGACACTTTCAAATTCAACCCTAATTCTCGGCTTTTGTTCAACAGTGACCTGTACTTGTTAAGTAATTCTGCCGATCTCCTACTCTTAATATTATTAGTGCCAACGTGTACAACTATATCACCTTTTGTGCCCTTAAAAGATGATATTCGCTCTACAACGTCATCAACCTTTGCCCCTGGCAGACATACCCTGGTCCTGTTCCACCTATCCTTTTTACAAAGCATGTTTCCCGTTTCTCTGACAATAGAGTCACCAACAACTAGTTCCTTCGGGACCAGCGCATTCTGCCTTGGGGGTTGTCCCTGTGTCATGCGATGCCCAAGTGCAAGCTCTGGCGTTGATGTGGGCAGCTGAGAGCTTGTTGGGCCCCTCAATTTAGTTTCTTCGAGGGCATCCACACTGTCCTTCAAGCTCTCATATAGGCCCACAAGAACGCCGAGTTGTTGCCTGATATCGATACACTCCTTGCATCGCGCACACACACAAAGACATCCCCCTTGGCAGTATCATGTCCCGTACCCGATTGCTCTGCAAACATCAAGCAAACAGTGCATTTTATAAGGCTGTGAGTCAGAGGACAACTGCCCCCTTCAGTTCTGCTCTGAGCCACAGCACTTCCATTAGCTTGAGCCTTTTGCTTTGCTGCTCTGGTCTGAGTCATGATTCTATTAGTTTATTAATTAATTATAATTAATTATGTTATGTTATTAATTATGTTAAATATAATTAATTATATTACGTTTGTAATCTAAGTCGTTATATGTATTTATTTAACCCGGTCTAAGTCCGCCCTGTTTTTGTCTAATTTTTAACCCTAACTCAAAAGTTGCTCCCCCCGAAGAAAACTAATAATTTTCATAATTTCTACTCAATTTACAAAATCGAAACTCTCAATATACATAAACAGAACTATATTCTTTGATTTCCTACCTTTATCGCTCAGCAAAAACTATTAATTCACTCTAAAACAGCAAAAATGTACGATCACATTTCAATTTACTAAATTTTGATGTCGGCAAAACAAGATCCAAGCTTTGAAAATAAAACGCGTTACAGCATTAGTTCAAAAATTCGCGCGTCAGCTCGGCGCCTCTGGCTAAAACGAATCAACGCACGCAGAGAGATAATTGACTGGTCAAGCTTACGTCATTAGCGTTACCAAGGTGATCCAAGGAGAAAATGAAACTGTAAACAACTTTCGTGGAAAACAAACAGTTGAGCATCATTACTTGCGAACACTAATTTGCATGGCTCTCTCACAACAGTAGCTTTATTGCTTTTCGTAATTGTTGTACGAAAGAATTGCAACGAATTGGTTTTGAAAAACTAAAATATTGCATTTCCTTTCTTCAATATGTATTATCTACTAAAAAAAATCAAGGAAATTCATCTACTGGAAGCTATACTGAAAACGGAAAGAAAAAAAACTGATCACTACAATGCGCATTTCATAAAAAAAAAGTTCGCTTTATTGTAATTGTTTCTAGAGGACTAAATCGGAACAGCAGTTTCATGGATGTATATTTGATCTTCTTACGAAATTTCAAGAAAATATTTCTATTCATAGCTGCGTTATAAACTTCGAAAACTAATATCGAAGGAACTTCACATGCATCTCACCTGGTGTACAAACGAAAAAAAAAAAAAAAAATGCGCAGCTAGTAACAGATTGTGAGAACAATCCATTACTCGTAGTGAGGGATTGGGAAATTGTAAGTAATTGTTATTGAATACATCAATATTTCCTTGATATGCATTTGATATCATCAAAAAATTTCCAGAGAAAAATTGAATTTTCATTATCACACAACGCCCGAAAAATTCACCATAAAATGTCATGTGTTTCAATGTTTGAATTCCATTCTGAGCTGCAAATGTAATTTCACTTCTCTTGCGCTGACAGAGTAGCCGTTCACCGAATGAAGAAAAACAGGGTTCATTTTCATGAAATTTCCAATTCCCTTCTTTCACTTGAGGGAAAAAAAATTCCTTAGGGGAGGGAGTCCACCCTTTCTAGTCCGACCCTGGAGAGAGAGAAATAAAAAATACCCTTTTGGTGGGGAGAAGGCCAAGAGATTGTCAAAGGTCCAGAGTGCTAACTTTCATTTATTTTATTTATTATTATTTATTTTATTTTATTATATTATTATTATTATTTTTTTTTTCTTGTGTTGTTCTAGCAATCCATCCTGGATTGGGGCTTCCCTGGCCCGGGATAGTGCTTCTCCTCTTTTCTCCTTCCCTCTCTTCATCTTATACAAGTTTTTCTTTCCTCTCTGGGAAACTTTTTTTTTTTGGCTGATGCTGCATAAGCTGATACACTTGCTTTCTTGCATCACATGCCACTACTACTACTAGTAGTTCCCCAGGGAGGAGGGCGTGCAGTTAGTAGGGGAGATCTTGCCCTCCTGCTAGGGACAAGTACCTGGAGGCAGTCGTCCAGGTGATCGCTGCTTCCAGGTAGCCAGAATGCCCAAATACAACATCACAATACAGAACCCTTTTCGTCAATTGGATATACTAGCCATAAATATATTGGAAGCTGGATTATACATTTCAAACATCACTTGAATACAAATGACTACACAGTTACTTTGGACTGATCTGATGTCTTCGGGTAAAATCAGTCTTTTTGTTGTAATTTTCCCAAATGTAATTGTATTCAAACAATTTTCCCAAATTGTTTGAATACAATCACATTTGATTTTACAAAATACAATTACAAAAAAAATATTCCTTGTGTTCAAACAATTTTCCCAAATTGTTTGAACGCAGGAATATTTTTTTATTTCCAATGTGTATTTTACTATCGTATTTCCTTTCTTCAATATGTATTTCAATACATATTGTTATAATTTACATATTGTAAATTTCTTCAATACATATCGAAGAAATTACAATACATATTCTGTGTACTGACACAAAATCAAGAAAATTCAACTGAAAGCCACAGTAGAAACGAAAAAGAAGAAAAACACTTTGCTGTACTATTGTTTTAGGGAACAGTATTTAGCATTTTTACTTTCTAACAATATTTCACATTATTGCTCTGTTACAATGTTTTGCTTTGTTGCTTTACGTTATTGTTGTAGCGAACAATATCGTGCACGACATTTCATCACAGATGCTGGAATTCTAATTAGTCAGTTCATCCTAGGATGCGGAATTACTAATTAGTCCGATTTTGGTCTGGCGCTCATTTGATAAAAAATCCAGAATAATTCCTCTGGAAATATTAGCTAGTGAACTGCATTATAAATTTCAAACATCGCTGTATTGCTTATCCTTTGAGTGACCGCGTGTTTTCGCCTTTTATTGTAGACACTTTCTTCCAGTCAGTAAAATCATTATTATACCTATAAAGTAATTCATTATGTTGGGGCAAACCGTTTTTGCTCCTAATTGATGTAGCACTTTTGAATTTCGCAAAGTGGATTATTTGAACACAACATACATTAGAAGGTCGGTAAAAGAGTTGATAATTGATGGGCAGCATTCCGACAAACAAATTTTCTGTTTATATTCCGTGATGGTCAGAGATCCCGAAATATAGAGAGAGGGAGGGAGGGAGGGAGAGAGAGAATACAAGAAACCGCACTGACTCATCTGCCAAAAACCACAGTAAAACAGTAAAAGTGTTGGGGAGTAAGTCTATTTGTCAGCAGAGTTTATCTGTTTATTGCAGCTCAGAACAACTTTATGACCGTGGATAGTGAATTTATTCGGCTTCTGAACTAAAACAGAATTTCTCCCTTTGCAATGACATCAAAGCGTAACAAGCAAATATCTTCTAACGATACTTTTTGAGTTACAAATATTGCAGTTATGTGAACAATACACATTTCAAGAAAGAAAGAAATTCATAGCGGATGATTTTTTTTTTTCTTTCTTTTGATGCACCAGTTTCGAAGTTTAGAAGTTTATAACGCAGCTATAAATAGAAATATTTTCTGGAAATTTGGTTAGAAGATCAAACCCAGGAAACTGCTGTTCTGATATTGTTTACTAAAAACAATTACAATAAAGCAAATTTTTTTTTTTTTTTTTTATCAAATGCGCATTGCAGTGTTATCAGTTTTACACCAGTTTTTCCCGTTTCCAACAGATGAATTTCCTTGATCTTCGGTTCGTAGGAGCAATACACGTTGAAGAAAGGAAATACGATCTGTTCACCTTCCATAAACTGTTATTGGTACTGTATGGCTTTATTGCCTCTTATGTCAAAAACAGTAGCTCCTGTTCGTCTTTTGTTTATTTACACTTCTCCCTTACCGTCTCAACTGGTGACGTGATATATACCTCCCACGCTTCGCTCGTATTCACGCGGAGTTGTTTATCAGAACTGCTCCTCTCCGTAAAAAGAAATTCGCGCGCTTTACACCAAGAAACGAATCAAGTGTCGGGTTTCATAAGCTCTAGGCTGGTTAGGGCGGGGGTAAAAAAATTAATTGAAAAGGCCTAAAAAATTGCATACTTGATGTCACATTTTTGTCATTTGCGTGAAATTCAATAGAAGGTTTTGAAAATTTAAGTGGGAAAATTCAAGAAAACAGTTCTGGCTCCAACTATAGCAAGTTTCAGCTCTGTAATTAGAGTAAAAATTATAGAATTAACTTACTGAACCCAGTTGGGGCTGGTACGTACCCCAGCGGACGGGAATATGGTTAAACGTATAATTTAACTGCTAACGAAGTTCAACTAACGCTATCTAGTACGGTATATAACTATCGTATCACAAAGGCGGGAAAATTACGAATGGTAGCGGAGTTGAAACCTTTACCGATACTTTTATGCAATTACAAGGCCGAGTAAAGAATAAATCACACTTCCGTATGATACCCTCCAGAAATTAAAACGGAAAAACCGAAAAAATCGACAGCTTACCGGTACATTAGAGTAAAATATAAATAATTAAATAATCAATTTAACCCAATTCAAATCAATTAAAACAGTTAAAAATCAAATTAACGCAATTAAAAGAATCCAACGAAAATATTCAAAACGATTTTCCTTCCCGAAGCTGACAACGCTTTTCGACCGTATGTCGTGATCACAGGAATGAAAATTACCGAATCGGGTTAAACCTGAAACCTAAATAGTGATTATTTGTCTTCACGCATGCGCGAAAAGGTCCACGCATCGGAGATCAAATATGGCCGCCGAACATCGCGTAATATTGTTAAACTTGCCTTAAAATCTCGAATTCGAATAAACAAAAATACCTTTCCCAGGTTAGGAAACTTTGCAATAAATTAAAAAATGATCTACATCCGAACGATTCGTCTGTATTGAAGACCTCCATAGATTTGCGACGGGAAGCACAGGCCTCAGAAATAAAAAACAGACACGTTAATAAGTTGCAAACATTATCGGATAGGTCAAGACACGTTCATGCGAATTCTAACACATTGTTGTGGGCTTGCGACCAAGTTCATACGAGGTGGGTGGCAACCCCCCCCCCACAAGACACAACGTTCTACCACAGAATATGGCAGCTAGTTTACGAGCACCCCCTCACGCAGTATTCAACGAACCGACATATCAACAGGTTACAAATCTTTCCTCGTGTACACTATCGCAGGACCACATTTCACTTTTATCCAAAGGACTAAATTATAATTTACCACCTCGAAAACTACCTACAAAACAATGCGTAATTGATATTGAATTTGGACTTCGTAATGTTCCACAAAAAGATGTATTTATTCAACAAGTTAACCAAGCAGTGAATAACATAAAAGAAACACGACTTCCTAAATTGAATACACATGACAGTTCAGCTTTACGAGAACTTTGGGGAAATAAGGACATTATTATACAGAGGGCAGATAAAGGAGATACAGTGGTAATACTAGATAAACACGATTATATTAATAAGTTAGATTCAGTTGTGTCAGATACCTCCACTTATCGTGAAGTAGACCCGGCACTGTTTACCAATTTGGTCAATCAATACAATAAAACGTTAACCACGTATCGAAAAAACGACTAGATTACTATGGTTCAGTTAAAGGAATTGAAGTCCAGAACATACAATATTCCTGCACTTTTCAGTCAGGTAAAATTACACAAGGCTGATTTTCCTATTCTACCTATTGTTTCCTACAGGAACTCGGCATTTTCATCCTTAGCCACACATGTATATAACATTATAAAACCCTTTAGACAGGTAATACAATTTGGGATTAGGAACTACGATACATTATTTAATAATCTTAAAGACTGTAGACTCGGTGACAATGACAATTTATTCTCACTAGATGTTACCTCGTTATATACGAATGTAAATGTTGAATACACATTAGATATTATTTGGGATATGTTAAATAAAAACTCGACACCGATTAATTATACGAAGCTACCTATTAAGGATATTTTTCACTTAATTAAACTGTTAGTTGAGGCCAACTACATCACCTTTCGAGACAAGGCGTACAAACAAATTTTTGGATTACCAATGGGTTTGAGCCTGAGTGGCTTAATGTCAGAGATCTATCTCTCAACGATTGAGCATATACATTTGACACCTTTTCGACCCCGTATCACATACTATGGGAGGTATTTAGACGATGTTCTAGTTATTTACCGATAGTAGTACTATCAAATTTACATTGGAAAGGGAGGATATGGATACAAAGTCATTAAACTTTCTAAATTTCACGCTTACCCGGGACTCGAATAAAATACAATTTAGCATTTATCGAAAACCTACAAACGCCGGTATGCTTCTACATTATAATAGCTATCACCCGTTCACCTCCAAAAGATCGATTATCTTTAATCAATTTCTAAATGCCTATAAATATCCAATGACGGAATCTGCTTCGGACTCAGAAATACAAATATTAACTAGCAAATTCTTAAACAGGGTTATTCCATTACCACAATAAACCGAATTAGGGTACAGGCTAAGGATAGGATATAAAATACTACACCAATCAACAATAGTAATATCAAAAAATACTTTATTTCTGTCCCATATGTTGAGCAGTGTCAAACAGCTTAACAGATTCTTTAAAGATACTGAATTTAAAATTGTAGCTAGCTCAATACGGAAGTTACACACTATACTGAACAATCGCTCGGTTCTTTCCGCGTTCGCAACACAAATTAATGATCTGGTATACAACATTTCTTGCAGTGATTGCGACTTGTCTTACCAAGGTTCAACGCGATTTTCTCTTAATATTCGTGTAAATCAACATGTTAGCCTCAGTTCGTGCTTCTCGTTCAGCAGTGTCAGAATTAGCCTTTCAAGCCATTAACGAAAAACATACTTTTTTATTTAACGAGGCCAAAATACTTAACGTTCAACGTAATTATATGCGACTATTAATTGCAGAAACTGTTGAAATTAAATTACACGAGAATTCTGTTAATGTTTGGCGGCCATATTTGATCTCCGATGCGTGAACCTTTTTCGCGCATGCGCGAAGACAAATAATCACTATTTAAGTTTCAGGTTTAACCCGATTCAGTAATTTTCATTCCTGTGATCACGACATATGGTCGAAAAGCGTTGTCAGCTTCAGGAAGGAAAATCATTTTGAATATTTTCGTTAGATTCTTTTAATTACGTTAATTTGATTTTTAACTGTTTTAATTGATTTTAATTGTGTTAAATTAATTATTTATATTTTACTCTAATGTACTGGTAAGTTGTCGATTTTTTTTCGGTTTTTCAGTTTTAATTTCTGGAGGGTATCATACGGAAGTGTTCTACGTACCATATTGAGGTAAACTCCTCTTATTATTTTACTAAAATTATCAGAATGTACACGTTTTAAAAAATGTATTGTTCTCTACTTAAGTCTTATTCCATCTACTTGGTGGAATCACAAAAATTGGTGGTCCTGGAGTTCCAACCACTGCTGTGTACACAGAAACCATAAACACCACTTCTGTAATTGTGAGAGAATATCGTCATGTAACAGTAAGGCAACTGTCAGATATGTTGAGAATATCAGTAGGAAGCATGCATGATATTCTCTGTGACCATTTGCATATGGTACATGTTTGTGTGCACACTGGGTTCCAAGACTACTCACATCTGAGCAGCAACAGCAAGTTTGCATGGCGGTTTCTCAGGACTGTTACTGAAGATGGTGAGATGATAACGGCAGATAAGACATGGCTTCTTCATGTCAACTCACAGAGAAAGCGACAAAGCTCTGTTTGGAAGTCTACGTCATCACCAACACCTAGGGGGAAAGCAAAGGTTATTTTTATCTCTTTTTTTTGACATTCAAGGAATGGTTTACCAGCATGTTCCATGTCATGCGACATTTGCAGGTCCTTATTACAGACCTGTACTATTCTACATTTTGCGGGATCACGTTTCTGGCAGACGACCACAACTACACACAGATGGGTGATGCTGCATCATGACAATGCGAGACCTCACATTACTTATACTGGCATTTGGTACTTAGCCAGCATTAATGTCAAATTTTTTTTCCTCATCCTCCCTACAGCTCTGACCTTGGACTCTGATTTTTTTTTTTTTTTTTAATTTACAAATTTAAAGAAGGTGCAAGGAAAATGTTTCAAGTTGTCAGAAGAAGCTGTAAAGAAATTTAGGCAGTTCTGTCAAAAAATGGCTTCTACCATGTTTTTTAAGAATGGCAGAAACATTGAAATAATTCCATTTCATCAGACAGGAACTACTTTGAAATGGACCATCAAAATATTGATTATTAGTATTATACTAGTGGCAAATGATGAAAGAAAGCAGGCTTACAAAGCATCAGCCAAAAAAAAAAAAAAAAACACTACACACTTCATCCATCCATACCTTCCAAGAATTTGTCTAGTTCTTCTTCCTTGAATTTATTCAAACCACCTAGTTCCACAACAACAGATGAAAGTTTGTTCCAACAATCAATCACTTGCTGCCTGAAGGAAAACTTCCACACATCTATCCTGGAACCATCCTTGCTCAATTTGAAGTAATGCTCCCATATGTGTGTAGTCTCAGCAAGAGGAAAAAGTCTTCAGATGCTGCAGTTTGAGGAACTAAAGCCTTTCTTGATAAAAGCATCCTTTTTTTTCCCTTCACCAGTCTGGTTGCTCTTCTCTGCATCCGTTCCAGCAGATCTATATCCTTCCTAAAATTAAGCCTCTAGACTTGTATACTCAAGATATGGCCTAACCATGTCCTTGTACAAATGGATAATCACTTCCTTATCCCTGTTAGCAAAGTTTCTGTATTTCATTGACTAAACTCTACTGCATGCAGGGTAGTGGAAAATTTCATTTTCCACTACCCTGCGTGCAGTACCACAGAGTTGGTATGTTAATCTGGAATTACTGCTGCCCATATGAAGTGCCTTGCGTTTGTCAATGTTATACTTCAACTGCCATTTCTTAGCCCTTTGACCTAATTTTACTAAACTTGTTGCAGTTGCTCACCCTGATTACTGTCATTGACCAACCCGAAAACTTGGTGTCATCTTCAAACTTAGACATTAAGACTATGTACCTTCATCAATATCATTAAAAAATATTGAAAAGAACAATGGGCTCAACACTGAATGCTGAAGAACTCCACTAATAACATTACTGCACATAGAGCAGTGCCCATTGATAACTGCTCTGTCTTCTCCCACTCACCCATCCCTTTATCTATAACAGTAACTTGCACTTAATGCCAATTTGTTCCAGTTTGTACATTAGTCTTTTGTGTGCAACAGTATCAGAAGCCTTCCTAAAATCCAAGCACGTGTATATGATATCAAAATTATTTTTTGCGTCCAGTTTCTTGGTCACTGCAAGCATAGTATCCAATAAGATTGGTCAGACAAGGCCGCTCCTTAAGTATTCATGCTGTGATTGAAGTACAACTGCATTCCTGTCTAGATGGTCCTGTGTTACTTCTTGAACCACTGACACCATTATTTTTCCTAGGAACAGACACTAAGCTAACAGGTGTGTAATTACTCATGTCACTTTTTGATCCTTCTTGAATTTGTGATGTATTTGCACATCTCCAGTGCCGAGCGATCACCCCTGAATCCAAAGATGCTCTTGATTCAGGGGTGCTCCCTCCCTTAATATAATTATATAGATCCATCCACACAACATGCCTTTTTTTTTATGTTTAGCTTCAGCAATTTCTCTTCCACTTTCCTTTTAGTTATCACAAAATCATTTAGTTCCCTGTTAGAGTTTGATAAATTTCTGGCATCCCCTTACCTAAAGAATTCCTCAGGTAGATGCAAAGTACCTATTTAGTTTGACAGCAGCCTGAGCGAGGTCATCAACACTTAACCCATTTACATTAAGTGGCCCACTATGGTTCCATCCCCTTACTTCTACTGCTAATATAAGTGTAGAAGTCTTGAAGCATAGAAGTTTTTTGCTATTCTTTTCCAGAGATTTCTCATCTGTCTTAGTTTTCCTGACCTCTTTTGTGGCTTGATTACAGACTAATATATACACACACACACACACACACACACACACACACACACACACACACACACACACACACACACACACACACACACACACACCATAGACTTCTGTATCACCTGATAATTTATATGCATCCCACACATTTTTCTTCTCTGCCACAAGTCTCATCAGTTCATCTGACCTCCATTTAGATCTAAGCCTTGAACAGTTCTTAGTTGGTATGAAAAGCTTGTAGCTTCTGGATTAGTTCTTTGACTGCTTCCTTTTTTTAGAATTTGCTGCTGGTAACATCATCAATTGGTCCCACTGCATAGAATTTATAAACTGTCTACACTGCTGTAGTCACCCTTACGAGAGCAAAAGCCTTTTCCTTTACCCTGACATTAGTTATCTCTTTAATTAAATTCCATATTAGTACACTGTGATCACTGCCATCCAGTGGGTCATATACCTGTAAATTCTTAATGCATGAAGATCTGCTTCCAATAACCAGATCAAGAGTGTTGCCTATCCTTGTTGCTGCTGTAGAAAAGTTATCAAATAAAGCTACAAAAGTCTTGCTAGTGTGTGAGTAACCAATCCACAAATTCAACTTGACCTCCCCCCCCCATTATGAGACATTCTGATTTGTTGGCTCTCTCTCCTGAGCTGGATATCATCATTCTTCTCTTTCTTGGTGATTCCTTTCTACTTCTCTCTCTCTCTCTCTCTCTCTCTCTCTCAGGGTAACTCGGGAATTTTTTTTTGACTGGTGCAGCATAAGCCTCAGGCTTCCTTGCACAATATGGATAATAATAATAATATAATCATCACAGTCAGGTCTGTAGTACACTCCTACTCTCAATTTTGCTTTCCCAGCACTTATGTCACACTGCCTCAGCATTATGCTGGTCTCCCATGTCGACTGGATGCACTGGTTTAGATTTAATATGCTTTTTAATTAAGAACATAACCCCCCTCACTCTCCCTGTATATGTTGTTCTTCCCATATTCAAATTCAGCATCGCTTATGTCTGTCACTCAGACATAAGCGATTATCTGTTCCATGATTACCCATAACAGGGCTAGAAATCCCCAACACACCCTGCATTTCAGGCTACTGCATATTCCAATATAAGTAGTGCAAGAATCATTTTCACTTCTGCCTGTGGCTCTAGTTAATCTATTAGTTTGTGTATCCTCCCCAGGCTAGAAGTTTTCCAAAAGATATGTTTTAAAAGTCTCTCTCTCTCAGAATTTTGGGCACAGCTCAAGGATAAGCCTGTTCTATCTCAGGAAGCTGAAAAGGCTCTTCTGCCTTTTTCAATGACATACCGTTGTCAACAAGGACTTTCAACTCTTGTTGCAACCAAGAATAAATCAAGAAACCATATGGATCCATGCCATGATTTGAGTTGTGCCCTGTTTTTAATTAAGAACATAATCCCCCACCCTCCCTGTATATGTTGTTCTTCCCGTGTCTGTCAATGTCAGATCAAAACTTCAAGAGCTCATAAGCAAAATGAAACAGAATCATGGTAGCCAATGAAGACTGTAACAGTAATTAAAAAAAATTGTTTTAATTTAGTATTAGTAATGGTCACATGGTGCAAGAAAGCCTATGGCTTATGCTGCACCAGCCAAAAAAAACAAAAAAAAACCGAATGAAACAATGATAAAAAAATAGAAAAAAAAAAAATAATCATAATAATTAATAAAAGAAAAGAAAATTAACCCTATCATCCTATGCGCTTCCCTCGCCCGAAGGTACTATCTAGATGACCTTTGAATTTCCGCCGACTGGGCTAGCCGAGTGGGTAAAGTACCTGCCTGGCAACTCAAAGGTCGCGGGGTCGATTCCCGCCTCGGGCTTGGATCAAAGTACTGCAAAAACCTTGGGAGGTGCAATATGGCCACAGAAGCCGATGCGCCAACAACTACCAAATCAAAAAAAAAAAAAAAAAAAATCTTTGAATTTCCCCAAACTGTCGGCCTCTACCACCCATGTAGGCAACTTATTCCAGTAATTTATAACTCGCTGGCTAAAATAAAACTTCCTGCAGCCCAATCTAAACATTTCCTTCTTCAGAGAGATCTAGATAGACTTCAGGAATGGTCAAAAAAATGGCAGCTATGCTTTAATCCAACAAAGTGTAAGGTATTACACTTTGTTGGATTACAGTGGGAACACCGTAACTTGAATTTATGTCCCGTAGTTCTAGCATCATTTATAATCTTGAAAATTTTGTCCTCATTCATTTTGCTGATGCCTCTCAGAGCCTTAAACACCTCAATTAAATCTCCTCTAAGGTTCAGTTTCCAAACTCTGCAACCCACATATTCGAAGTCTTTCTTCATAAGGATGCCCTTTTGCCGATCTCACCAGGCGAGTAAGCCATCTTTGCACCCTTTCAAGAAGCTCGATGTCTTTCTTTAGGTGCGGTCTCCATACTTGAACACAGTATTCCAAGTGTGGTCTAACAAAAGCCTTATATAATGGGATTATCACGTCCCTATCTCTACTTCCAAAAGTTCGATAGGACACCATGGACCTTCCTTACAACCTGTTTACAATGCTCAGAGAATTTCATGTCTAACCGTATCGTAACACCCAAGTCCATTTCCTCTAGTAATGAGTTTAGTTGAACTCCGCCAAATGAATAAGTTATTTTGGGATTACTCTTTCCCAGGTGTAATACCTTACACTTTGTTGGATTAAAGCATAGCTGCCATTTTTTTGACCATTCCTGAAGTTTATCTAGGTCTCTCTGAAGAAGCTCAGCTTTGACAGTGATCATTAACTACTCTACCAATTTTAACATCATCTGCAAATTTAGATATCACGCCCTCTATCCCTTCATCGATGTTGTTTATGAAAATTAAAAACAACAGTGGTCCTAATACTGATACTTGGGGAACCCCACTTTTTACCTCAACCCAATCTGAGGAATAGCCATTTATCACAACCCTCTGCCTCCAGCCCTGAAGCCATCTTGCTATCCATCTAAGGATTTTCTCAGTGATTCCAACCTGTTCCAGCTTATAAAGCAACTGCTCATGTGGGACTGAGTCAAAAGCTTTGCTGAAATCTAAATGAACAATGTCGAAATTATTCCCTAAATCCGGCTCGTGAGTGACCCTTTCAAAATCGCGAACCAGATTTGTTAAACATGATTTTCCCTTTACAAAACCATGCTGAATATCCTTGAGAATTTCAATTCTATCCAAATGATCCTGAATTCCACCCTTGATCATTGCCTCCATGATTTTCCCTACCACTGAAGTCAGACTGACAGGTCGATAATTTCCCACTTCACTCTTAGAGCCACCCTTATGTATGGGAGATACATTGGCACTTTTGCAATCGAAGGGAATTTCCCCAGAGTCTAATGATGCTCGCATAATTAGCCTCTAATTAGTCAATGCCGCCTCCCTTAAGATTATAGGGTATATTCCATCAACTTCAGGAGCCTTACTGGCCTGTAGGCTCGAAAGTTTTTTCATTAAATAATATTTTTCATTAAATAATTAAATTTCGATATCATTAATTACATATTTTTCAACTTCACTCCCACAATTTACCATTGCCACAAAAGGTTTTTCATTTGTAAATATCTGTTGAGTTCATGTTGATGCAAAATAACTGTTGAGTTCATCTGCAACGGCAGCTGGTGTATTTAATACTATCCCCTTTCCCTTACGTAAAGGTCTGATCTGGTTTGTCCTGCTCTTCTTGGCATTTATATATGTGAAGAATTCCTTACCCCCCCCCCCCCTTTGCTCTGTTTGCTAGTGCTATCTCATAAACTGCCTTTGCTTGTCGAACCTTTTCTGTGGCTCTATTACAGATAATCTTGTAGCTGTTATAGGCTTCAGTACTTTTTATTGCTCTGTAACCTTTCCATGCCACCTTTTTCTGCTCAAGTAATGTGGCAACTTCACTATTCATCCAACTTGGAACCCTCCTCGTGGAGTATTTTTTTAATGGTAAATACACATTCAAGGCATCTGTGATTTATGTTTTAAAAGCATACCACAGTTCAATTGTATTCATTCTCTGTGCGATATCTACCCAGTTAATAGAGGCCATGTAGCACCTTAAGGCATCATAATTTCCTTTTCTGAAATTATACCCCATTCCGTTGCCTTTTACTACTGCTTCCTCTCTCATCATCATCCACTGTAGAACTCTGTGATCACTTCCTGCTACTGGTTCCTCTACTGTCAGCCCTGTTATGTCATCTGAGTCATTGGTGATGATGAGGTCTAGGATATTCTTTTTTCTAGTACTTTCCCTGACATATTGATACAAATAAGTCATCTAGTTGATTTAAAAATTTTGTTCCCCATGTCGAGTTTCTTTCCCATTTACTCCAATCAATTAGAGGCAAATTGAAATCGCCCATAATAAGACATTGACGCTTACGTGCCCATTCCATTTGCTTGTAGAGGCTTTCATCATAATCTTCACAATCACCTGATGTGTAGATTACTCCTACTCGCATTATACCTTTCTTTCCAACTATCTCACACCATACAGATTCTATACTAGCACGTGAAACGTCTGAATCCGGGAAAGCTATCGTCGCACTCGGGCTGCTTCTGATAAGAAACATTACCCCACTACCCCTTCTAATCTACCCTATCCTTCCTAAATGCATTATACAAGCCGTACTGAAACTCATCATCCCCAATTTCCGGGTGGCACCACGTCTCTGTAAGCCCTATTATGTCCGCGTTACTTGTTTTAACCAGCAGTTCGAATTCGCTCATTTTATTGACGACACTTCTAACATTACTATACAGCTAGGCCTCGCATAACGCGAGTTCGATTAACGCGATATTCAGTTAACGCTATTTGAAAAATGATACCACTTTTCACTTTACAGATGCAAATTTCCAGTTAACGTGATCTTTTTTTTATGCGATAGTTGAAAAAGATTTGAATCGCGCGTTAAGCTTACCGCGAGTCATACGGTCAATAAACAAACGTTTGCCTGTTGTCCGCCTCGGTGTATTCCATCAACCATCGGAAGAAGATGTGTTTGTCTCCCAATAAAGTCAATGCAGACTTGCATTTAAAAATTCAAATTTTTAAATGAGCCAGATGAAAATGTTACCGCGAAGGAGATAACGGTAAAAGAATTAGATGAAATCTTTCGTATCGCATAGAACCTCAAACAAAAGGTTTGATGTTCTCTGCAATATTTATTTCGCCAGGGCCCAGAGAAGATTGTTGTCGGCTATCGGAAATTGATTGATGAAAAGAAAAAGTCAACACTGTTCAAATATTTCCACAACAGTAATTTCTTCATTGTGTATTTTATGTCAGAGGTTCCCAAAGTTTCTCAGTTCACGGTGCCTTTAATGTTTTTTCAAGGCGCACCCAGACCAAAAGAAATACCTAACAGTTTCGTTTAGTAGTTAGGTCCAAACAACTTAATAAGAAATGCTGAAACTGTGAACTACCTCAGTGTAGTTCACAGTTTAAGCATTTCAAATATTTCATTCAAATATTCCGTGGCGCACAGTTTAAGAACCGCTGTTTTATGCAATAAACATTTAATTCCATAATTATTTTCATTATATTTTACATTATATACAGTTAAAAAGTTATTTAAAAGGTATTTTTAAAATTCTTTATGGACATTCCAAGAAGGTCAAGGACCAATTATAATTTTTCCTATTGGTTATTATATTCGATTAACGCATTTCCGTTTTGCACAATGCGCTCGTGGGACGAATTCATTGCGTTAATCGAGGCCCACCTGTATAAACAATTAAGACTTACTGTTCTTGTATTTTTAGGCTGTCTTCCCTGGCATTAGCTACCTGCTCACTTGAAACGTTTCTGCCCCCAAAACATCTAGATAATGTCCAGTTGGGGTAACAGATAAGAACTCTTGAGGTATGTGCAAGAGTTACTTTGACCAATATTATCAGATAAATGCATGTCAGTATTACCCCCCCCCCCAACTAGCAGTTTCCCTGAACCTTTAAGGTATCCTCAATAATACTGGCTAAAACTTTTGCACCACCTTTAAGTGTATCCCGTCTCTACAAAACAAATTCCTTCTACCTACAAGTGTGGGTCATGCTGATAGAAATTTCCCCCTAAAGCCTTGAGTTAATCCACAAGGCTTTTAACATATAATCCCTCCTATCGGGTCTGGGCAGAATTGCAGACACATAGACATTGTGACCTAGCTTGCGGCATTTCCTCAGCATGGTCCTTATTTTTCCAACAGATCGTCAGATCGTGTACATTTAATGTCATTAGTGCCCACATGAATAATAATATTCTCTTTACCACCCTTAAAATCTGACAATCTGTTGGTGACATCATTAATAGTTGCTCCTGGCAGACATACCCTGGTTCTACTCCACCTATCCTTATTACAAAAACTATTCCCCAATATTTTAATGTTTATCAGTATAATAATTTTCATTGAGTATTTTTTCTTTTATTTATTTATTTATTTTTTCATTTGAAAAATGAGAAATAAAAAGATATAATTATTGAAATAATGAACTTTATATATTTTTATACCTGGATAAAAGAAATCTGTACATAATTAAAATTTATTTAATGCTAGTTCCATGAATAAGCTTATATAGCCTGCTTTTAACTTTATTGTGGTAATAATTATATTCTCCAAGGGTTGCAATGAGTGAAAAAAACAAAAGAATTGAGTCTCCATCAAAAGATTTTGGGAACCACTGGTCTATATAGTGTATCAGTGTTTACATGGTATATGAAAGTCTTCACATTTTAAATAACTAATATACATTTACCAAAGTGTAACTTTGTAAATCTGTCCCTGTAATGGGAATGGTAGAGATCGTGCTTTTGGCAATGAACTGACTGATTATCTTGGAATTTATCTGTCATCCCTAGGGTATGCTAATATTTAGGCTCATTTGTCATTTTCATCATTTTAGAGATTTTGTTTAGCATTTTCCTGAAGTGCTTGTCAGAGTAAAATAGATTTATTTTTTCAGCCTGTGTGTAGACCAGAGCATATTCATGAATATAGGCTCACAGCATATTCCCTGTATGCAGCTGTATCAGTAGGTTTACAGACAAGTGATATTATCGAATATCTTCGAAGGTTAAGTAAAACAAGTATTCCAGATGGCATTGTTGATTTCATCAAGGTATTGTAGCTTGTATTATCTGTAATAATCATAATTTATAAACGTGATTACATATTAGAATGTGTTTCAAAAGTTCCATTAGACTTTTCAGTCATATACTATTTTCTCAGTGAATATGCAGATATAAATGTCAGATTATGCAGAATAACTTTTTTTTTTTTCAATAATAATAATAATATGCTCAACATTTTAAAAAATATACCTATAATTTTTAAATATTTTTATATGCACAATTTTATAGCAGTTATTGGGATACCATGTACATCACATCATGTACAAAATAATACTATGCTAATTATGTAGGAGTGTTTTGGTAGTGTATGTCTATAAATTGAACTTCAAAGTGGATCTTGTTCGGTTTCAAGGGAAATTCCTGTTGGATCAGAGTTAGTAATAGTAATGGAGGCATGTGATGCAAGAAAGCAAGCCTATGAGCTTATGTAGTATCAGCCAAAAAAAAAAAAAAAAATTCCCACATCCATTCCTCTTAAGTTTCTTCAGTTCCTCCTTGAATTTAAGCTATCAACTTCCACAACAACAGATGGGAGTTTGTTCCAGTAATTAACCACCCATTGGCTAAAGGCAAATTTCCACACATCTATTCAAGTTTGAGTTCAGCAAGTTTGAATATGGGTAAGTTGTATTGGTTGTCACCTTGTGGTACCTTAATGTTAGACAATTCCAGAGGCTCTGAAGTTCCTATAAATCACTGTATAAAATATCTGCTCTATGAAGTTCATACAGTAGTCTGTCATACAGAAGTGGAAGATGAGATAAAAGTTGAATAGGGTAGTGGCTTAAATAAATTCAAGGAGGAACTGAACAAACTTTTAGGGTGAATGGATGTGGGAATTTTTTTTTTTTTTTTTTTTTTTGGCTGATACTACATAAGCTCATAGGCTTGCTTTCTTGCATCATATTTTGACAGGAGTCCTCCTCAGAACAGAAAAAATATGGTGACATACAAAATTTAAAGAGTTTATTCTGCCAGATTCTTAAACTACTCTAGACTTGTTTAGTATTTTTCATCGGAATGTGCTGATTGTTGACTATCCCATTGAGCTTGCTCTTGAACTAATTGGCTGTCATGTATTGCTTCCAGCTCTTCATCTTACCTTTCTGAGGAAAAAGAGTTGGGAATCCTTCCTCTCAAAATGAAGGATACCCAACTCTTTTTCCATAGCCAAGTGGTCAAGAGCGGGAGTGCAGTAGCACATGCTCTTTGAGTAGACTGGGAGTTCAAGCCCCTGACTGCTAAATATGTTTGATCTGCCAACTTGCACTGGACCAGCATGGCAGATTATGGTCCATTTCCCTCAACATGTATCGTTGAGGAGGCTTCCATCCTGCAGTGGGTTGATAATGGCTGCAGTTTACTTTTTTTTTTTTTTTTTTTTTTTACCATCTCAAAATTGTCTTCATTATAACTGTATTAAAGCTGTTTTTGTCTCTTAAGGCAGTCTGTCGTAGTTTACCTCTGTTCCCTTTAAATCCTACTTCCAAATTACCATATCCTGTTTGTTGTTTTCTGTTGATGAAATTTAAAAAAAAAAACAGTAAATGATCTTCCTGTGCCTAAAGTTGTTGATCACAACGCTATTCTTAATTATGTAACTAACTTCTCTAGTGGGTATATCCTTAGCTATCTTATTTATATTTTTAATGGATGTCTTAAAGAGATATTTTGCTAACTCTTGGCTCTCTTATAATGCTGTCCTGTTTCAAAAATTAGATATATCTATTTTCCTAAGCACATTAGACTAATTGTAGTTTCTTCTTCTTTGCTCAAATTTCTTCAAAGAGCACTTCTTCCTCTGCTTAATAAGCAAATTCTTTCTTAGATTCAGTATAAAGTTCATTGCGACCAATCTGTTTGAAGCCTCTTTACTTGGCTTTGATGCTCTAGGTTTTGACTTCATATTAATAATGATAAACCTTTTTATATGTCTATACAAAAAAAAAAAAAAAAAAATCTGTTCTTTATCCTTGGTTGATGGTTATCTTATCCTGTTTGTTCACAAACAGGTACCTGTGTATTCACAAACTTATTGTTTGGTCCAAAATTTCAATTTGATCCTATCTAGAAATGGGTAGATCTTCCTTAAAGTGAAAAATGTGGCTTATTAAACAAAACTTGGTCCATATCTTCAGAGCATCCATTATAATAAGAAAAATATATAATGATCTTATGGTTCTGTTCATTCTTATATGCTTCTGAAGTGTGATCCATTGCTGCTAATTCTCATTTTAAGCTAATTCTGTCTGTTGAAGTGCTTCCGTAGCCAGGCAGGAAGGAGCAGCAATGCGTAGCACACACTTCTTGATTAGACCGGGGTTCGAGCCCGTCACCACCAAAATACGGAGGATGCGGAAAGGTCAGGAAATGACCACCGCATATCCCAGAGCAATATGGCTTTAGTTGCTAATGCTCCTAAAAACCAAACAACAATAACTGTCTGTTGAATATGAAATGGGCAAATTTTTTTAAAAAAATGAGGATTTAGTTTTGCCATTTCAAAGACTCAAATATCTGACTGGTCAGTAATGGCCTGACATATGTCCCTCTCCCCACAAAAAAAAATCCATTAGGCAATATCTAAATTATTTCTATTAGAGAATTCTATTCAGTTTATAGAAGAATATTGCCTAGTTCCTCCTTGTAATTAATTAAAAAATATCAGATTTATCACTCTTATGTGCATCTGATTATAGAAAGTAATTAATGAACTTTATTTTATGAACTTTATTTATTTTAAGTATGGAGTACCTTCAGAGTATAGCATTGTTCTGTTTACTCTCTTTTTGTACATATTTTATATATATCTAAAGCAATGTATATCTTATTTTATGTTGAGTCTCTCTCTCCCTCTAACATTAAAACATTACAATCATTACAATCATCTAGACAAGATTGCAGTAATACTTCAGACACAGCATGGGTTTGTTAAGGGAGGTCTTGTCTGACCAATTTGATTGGATACTATGATGTGGTCACAGAGGAACTGGATGCAAAAAATAATTTTATATCGTATATTTGGATTTCAGGAAAGCTTTTGATACCGTTGCACATGGAAGACTGCTGTACATATTGGAGCAGTATGGCATTAATGGCAAGTTGGTACATTGAATAAAGGGATGGTTGAGTGGCAGATGACAGAGAGTGGTAATAAATGGACACTGCTCTTCGTGGACTAATGTTATTAGTGCAGTCCCTCAAGGTTCGGTGTTGGGCCCATTGTTGTTTTGTGTATTTATCAATGATATCAAAGGTATATATGAGGCTTAATGCCCAAGTTTGCAGATGAAACAAAGGTTGGCAGGGTTGCTAATGACAGTAAAGACAGTATACTGCAACAGGATCTAGAAAAGTTAGGCAGATGGGCTGAGAAGTGGCAACTGAAGTTTAAAATTGACAAATGCAAAGTACTGCATATGTGGAGCAGTAACCCAAGAAAACTTGGGTTACTGCTTGGTACTACACTCAGGGAAGTGAAGAATGAAAAAGACCTGGGGGTAAGATGTGAAGTTCTCTGAGCAGTGCAGATGTGCTGCCAGAGCAGGTCATGGAGTCTTGTCAATGATATATAGGAATTTTGCTAGCAGAGACAAGGAGGTAATTATCCCTTACTTTAGTTTTAGTATTTGTGTAAGGCAATAGCAATAAGGCAATATTTGTATATGCTTTAGTTTTGTATAAGGCAATGGTCAGGCCACACCTTGAGTACTGCGTACAGGTCTGGAGGCCTCATTTTAGGAAGAATGTAGAGTTGCTAGAATGAGTACAAAGAAGGGCAACAAGATTGGTGATAGGAAGAAAGGAGTGTTCTTACCAAGAAAGGCTTTAAGTTCTACAAAAGGATAGACAGGATAGGAAGGGAGGAGGTGTTATGCTGTTAATTAAGAAAAACATAAAATCAAAAGAAGTGCATCCAGTTGATAGAGATGAACAGTGCACTGTTGAGTCAGTTTGGTATGACATAAGCACTGCGAAAGCAAAAATAAATGTAGGAGTGTGTTATAGGCCTAATGACTCGAATGAGTACAATGAACAATTGTACAGAGAAATACAGTGGGCTAGTAAATCGGAATGTCTTATAATGGGGGATTTCAACTTCCCAGATATTGACTGGAACTTGTGGGTTGGGCACTCACACACTAGTCAGACATTTGTGGATTTATTGGATGATTGTTTTCTGCAGCAGCATGTTCGAGAGGCAACCAGAGAAAGTAATACTCTTGATCTGGTTATCAGCAGTGATCATTCATGTATTAGGAATTTGCAGATAAAAGAACCACTAGGTGGCAGTGATCACAGTGTACTGACGTGGAATTTACTTAAAGATTTAATTACCAGCAGGGGTAAAGGAAAGGGCTTTTGCTTCCGTAAAGGCGAGTACAGTGGTCTCCAACAGTTTTTAAATTCTGTACAGTGGAATCAACTGATGATGTTACCAACACTAAATTCTAAGTGGGAAGCATTCAAGGAATTAATCGTGGATGCTACTAAAAGTTTCATACCTATTAAGAAATATTGTTCAAGGTTTAGGCCTAAATGGTTGTCAAATGAACTAATGAGACTCGTAACAGAGAAGAAAAATGCATGGGATGCATAAAAATTAACATGTGACACAGAAGCCTATGATAGCTACAAGTTGATCTGTAACCAAGTTACAAAGGAGGTTAGGCAGGCGAAGGCAGATTACGAGAAATCCTTGGCAAAAGATGCTAAGAAAAACAGCAAGGATTTCTTTACTTATATAAACTCTAAAAGGAAGGGGATGAATCTGATTGGTCCACTTGACATCGATGGTTCGACTGTTGATGATCCTGCTCAGATAGCAAACAAACTGAATGAGTATTTTTCATCTACATTCACACGTGAAGAATTATTAAGGTTTGAAAATGGCAGAAGGTTATCAAATTGTAGCAGGATACTTAATGATTTTGTAATAACTGAGAGCAAAGTGGAAGAGAAATTGTTGAAGTTAAACGTAAGAAAAGCACCTGGGGTGGATGGGATCTATCCAGTTATATTAAAGGAGGCGGCTAAGCAACTAAGCAAACTGTTAGCCATAATTATGAGAGCATCCTTGGACTCAGGGGAGGTTCCCACGGACTGGAGATGTGCAAATGTATCCCCAATTCACAAAGGGGGATCGAAGGGTGACACGGGTAATTACAGACCAGTTAGTTTAACTTCTGTTCCGGGTAAAATAATGGAGTCGCTGGTTAAAGATGCATTGCAGGATCATCTAGACAAGACTGCAGCAATAATTCAGACACAGCATGGGTTTGTTAAGGGAAAGTCTTGTCTGACAAATTTGATAGGATATTATGATGTGGTTACAAAGGAACTGGATGCAAAAAATAATTTTGATATCATATTTGGATTTCAGGAAAGCTTTTGACACTGTTGCGCATGGAAGACTATTGTACAAATTGGAGCAGAATGGTATTAAGGGTAAGTTGCTACAATGGATAAAAGGATGGTTAAGTGGGAGAAGACAGAGGGTAGTAATCAATGGGTGCTGCTCTTCTTGGACTAATGTTATTAGTGGAGTCCCACAGGGTTTGGTGTTGGGTCCACTGTTGTTTTGTATATTTATCAATGATATTGATGAAGGTATATCGGGCTTAGTGTCGAAGTTTGCAGATGATACAAAGGTTGGCAGGGTTGTTAATGACAGTAATGGCAGTGTGCTACTGCAACAGGATCTAGATAATTTGGGCAGATGGGCTAAGAAGTGGCAACTGAAGTTTAACCTTGACAAATGCAAAGTACTGCATATGGGTAGAAGTAACCCCAGAGAAACGTACCAACGGTGTAGTACTACACTTAGGTGGTAGAAAATGAAAAAGACCTGGGAGTAATTGTTCAGGCAGATATGAAGTTTTCTGAGCAATGCAGACAGGCTGCCAGGGCAGGTCATGGGGTTTTGTCAATGATATATAGGAATTTTGCTAGCAGGGAAAAGGAGGTGATTATCCCTCTGTATAAGGCTATGGTCAGGCCATGCCTTGAGTACTGCATACAGGTCTGGAGGCCTCATTTTAGGAAGGATGTAGATTTACTTGAGCGTGTACAGAGAAGGGCAACAAGATTGGTGAGGGGAATGAAGGGATCCTCTTATCAAGAGAGGCTTAAGTTCTGCAAATTGCAGTGGCTGGAGACTAGGCACCTGCGCGGTGATCTGATTGATGTGTATAAGGCCTTGAATGGGTTCAGCACACTGAATTCTGATGGGATCCTTCCACTTGTTCAGATTACGAACCTAAGGGGGCATAAATTCAAATTAAGAAAAGGCAGATGTAGATTGGATGTGCGGAAATTTGCCTTTAGCCAGCAGGTGGTTAATTGCTGGAACAAACTTCCATCCATCGTTGTGGAAGTTTATAGGTTGAATGAATTTAAGGAGGAACTGGACAGGCATTTGGAGGGAATGGTGTGATTTGTTTTTTTTTTTTTTTTTTTTTGGCTGATGCTGCATAAGCTCATACATTTGCTTTCTTGCATCACATGCCACTACTACTAGTACTACAATTTGTAGCAGCTGGAGACTAGCTGCCTGCTAGTTGATCTGATTGAGGTGTATGAGGCCTTGAATGGTTTGAGCAGGCTGAATGCTGATGGGATTGCCGCTAGGTGTATTCACCTAGACTATTTACTTTACTTAAAAATTTCCTCTCAAAATGTTGTGGAGTTTCTTTTATTTCTTTTAGGATATTCAAGATACTGTCCACATGGTATTTTATTTTACTAAGTAGCAGGTTTTCCTTTTGAAAAATCAGTGACAATTGCTGAATAAAGTTATAAAATCCAAGAGAAAATGGAATCTTATTGCAAAGAAGTATGTCTTTATTTTCTTTAATAAGCCTTTTTCATTTCCTATTTCCTCCAAAAGCATCATCTCTGCGGAGTAAGTAGTTCTCCTACTCTATTAGACACCTACCTTACTTGAATGCATATACTTGAAGTTAAGGATATTTGTTTGTGGCATGGCTGCTACTTTTCCCAGTTCTTTAAAATTTTTGGTGAATTCTGGTAAAAGGGATGTAATTTTTTTTACCACTCTTTCAGTTTTATCAACAAAGGGATCATCTTTAATAAATTTAAAACAGCCAGATTCAAATTAGTAGTAGTAATGGCAAATGATGCAAGAAAGTAACTTTATATAGTATTAGCCAAAAAGGAAAAAAAAAAACCCAGTTCACCATCCATTCCCTTCAAGAATTTGTCTAGTTCTCCCTTGAATTTATTCAACCCATCCACCTCCACAACAACAGATGGAAGTCTGTTTCAAGAATCAATCACCCGCTGGCTGAAGTCAAATGTCCGCAGATCTATCATGCAACCATTTTTCCTCAGTTTGAATTTATGCCCTCTCGTGGAAGAAGGCTTTAAACACCTCAGTCAGATCTCGCCGCAGGTGCATGGTCTCGAGATGCTGCAATTTGCAGAACTGAAGCCTTTCTAGGTAAGAGCACTATTTTGTTCCCTTCACCCATCTGGTTGCCCTTCTCTGCAGCTGTTCCCACCAGATCTACATCCTTCCTAAAGTAAAGCCTCCAGACCTGTATACAGTACTCAAGATGCGGAATAACCATGACCTTATACAAAGGGATAATCACCTCCTTATACCTGCTAGCAAAGTTTCTATATATCATTGACAAAATACCATGAGTTGTCCTGGCAGCATGTCTGCACTGTTCAGAGAATTTCATATCTGACTGCACAATTACCCCCAGATCTTTATCATTCTTCACTACACTGAATGTAGTACCACACAGCTGATAGGTTACTATGGGTTTACTGCTATCCATTTGAAGTACCTTGCGTTTGTCAATATTAAACTTCAACTGCCATTTCTCAGCCCATTGACCCAATTTTCCTAGATCTTGTTGCGATAGCTCAATCTGATTACTGTCGTTAACCACCCTGCCAACCTTTGTCATCTGCAAACTTAGATGTTCAGTCTGATATACGATCATCAGTATTATTGATAAATATTGAAAACAACAATGGACCAAGCACTGAATCCTGGAGAACTCCACTAATACTAACAACATTTGTCTACGAAGAGCAATGTCTATTGATAACCACTCTGTCTTCTTCCACGTTATCCATATTCCTTTATCCATAGCAGTAACTTGCCCTTTTTAATGCTACATTGCAGTTAGTACAGCAGTCTTTTATGTGCAACAGTATCAAAGCGCTTTCTGAAATCCAAGTACATGAAATCAGAATCATTGTTTGGATCCCGTTCATAGTTCACTCCATCATAGTAACCTGTCGGATTGTTTAGACATCGCCCCTTGACAAATCTTGCTGTGATTGCAGTATAATTGCATGACTGACCAAATGGTCCTGCATTACTTTTTCTTGGCGCCTCCATAGCCAGGCGGGCAGGAGCAGCAGTGCATAGCACACGCTTCTTGATTAGAACCGGGGTTCGAGCCCGTGACTACCAAATACAGAGAATGTGGAAAGATCAGGGAATGATCACCGCATATCCCTGGAGCAATATGGCCTTAGTTGCTAATGCTCCTAAAAAACCAAACAACAAACAAACAGCATTACTTCTTTAATCAGTGATTCCATTATTTTCCCCAGAATAATATTAAGCTAACAGATCTCTAAATACTCATGTCACCTTTTGATCCCCCTTTATGAATTGTGGATATTTTTGCACTTCTCCAGTTCATAGGAACTCTGAATCCAAGGATGCTCTCATAATTATGGCTAAGGGTTTGCTCTCCTATGTGTCTTTCTTAATATAACTGGATTGATTCAATGTGCTTCAGGTGCCTTTCTTATGTCCATCCTTAACAATTTCTCCTTCACTTTCCTTTCAGTTTTCACAAAGTCATTTAGCTCCTTGTTAGAGTGATAAATATCTGGCACCATCCCCTTCCCTAAAGAATTCCTAATGTGTGAATGTAAATGCAAAATAACTATTCAATTTGTCCGCAACCTGAAAGAGCCATTAACAGTTAACCCATATAGACATCGTGTCCCAATGGGATTCAACCCCTTCCGTCTACTGTTAATATAAGCATAAAGTCTTTGCTGTTTTTCTTTTCATTCTCTACCAGTGACTTCTCATAATCTGCCTTAGTTTGCCTAGCCTCCTTTGTGACTTGATTACAGACTAATTTATATCTATCATAGGCTTCTCTATCAGCTTATAATTTATATGCATCCAATACACATTTCTTCTCTGCTACATGTCTCAGTAGTTCATTTGCCATCCATTTAGGTCTAAGCCTTGAACAGTATTTCTTTATTGGCATGGAAAGCCTAGTAGCTTCTTTGATCACTTCCATGAATACTTCTCATTTAAATTTTGCTGTTGGTAGCATCATCAGTTGGTCCCACTGCACACAATTTAAAAACTGTCTGAGACCTCTGTAGTCACCCTTATGAAAGCAAAAATTGATTGCCATTGATTATCACTCTCTATTTTTTCCACTCAACCACCCTTTATTCCATTGTAGCAACTCATCCTTAATACCATACCACTCCAACTTGTACAGTAGTGTTCTATGCACAACAGTGTTAAAAGCTTTTCTGAAATCCAAGTATATGATATCAAAATTATTTTTTGCATCCAGTTCCTTTGTAACCACATCATAGTATCCAATCAAATTTGTCAGACAAAAGTTTCCCTTAAAAAAAAAAACCATTCTGTTTCTGAATTATTACTGCAGTCAGTCTTGTCTAGATGATCCTGCAATACATCTTTAACCAGTGACTCTATTATTTTCCCCAGAACAGAAGTTAACTGGTCTCTAATTATTCTTGTCACCCTTAGATTCCCCCTTTGTGAATTGGGGATACATTTGCACATCTCCAGTCCATGGGGACTTCCCCGGAGTTCATGGGTGCTCTCATAATTATGGCTAAGGGTTTGCTTACTTAATTTGCCCCCTCCTTCAATATAACTGGATAGATTCCATCTACCCCAGATGCCTTTCTTATGTTTAACTTCAATGATTTCTTTCCTCTACTTTGCTCACAGTTATTACAAAATCATTAAGCACCTTGTTAAAAGTTGATAAACTTCTGGCATTTCTTCCCTTAATAACTCTTCGTGTGAATGTAGATGCAAAATACTCATTCAGATTGTCAGCTGTCTGAGCAGGATCATCAACATTTGAATCATCGATATCAAGTGGACCAATCTGATTCATCCCCTTCTTCTAGAGTTTATATAAGTAAAGAAATCCTTGCTGTTGTTCTTAGCATCCTTTGCTAACAATTTCTCATAATTTGCCTTTGCTTGTCCAACTTCTTTTGACTTGATTACAGACTAGCTTATATCTATCATAAGCTTCTGTGTCACCTGATAATTTATATGCATCGCATGCATTTTTCTTCTCTGCCACGAATCTCATTAGTTCATCTGACATCCATTTAGGCCTAAACCTTGAAAAGTATTTCTTAATCAGTATGAAAAGCCTAGTAGCTTCCATGATTGCTTCCTTGAATGCTTCCCATTTAGAATTTGCTTCTGGTAATGTCATCAGTTGGTCCCAATGTATACAATTTAAAAACTGTCTGAGACCACTGTAGTCACCTTTATGAAAGCAAAAACCCTTCCCTTTACCCTTGATTGTAGGTACATCTTTAAGTAAATTCCACATTGTGATCACTACCACCTAGTGGTAGTGATCACCATGTACTGATGCAAATCCTTAATGCACGAATAATCATTGCAAATCCTTATATGCACAAATAATCACTGCTAATATGCACATTAAGGATTTGCAAATCCTTAATTCACGAATAATCACTGCTGATAACCAGATCAAGGGTAATAATCTGCGGTTGCCTCTAACATGTTTCTGTAGAAAACAATCATCCAATAAATCCACAAAAGTCTTGCTAGTGTGTGAGTGACCAACCCACACGGTCCAGTCAATATCTGGAAAGTTAAAATCCCCCATTATTAGACAGTCTGATTTACTGTCCCATTCTATTTCTCTGTACAGTTGTTGGTTGTACTCATCACAGTCAATAGTCCTATAACACACTCCTACTCTCATTTTTGCTTTTCCAGTGCTTACATCACACCAAATTGACTCAACATTGCACTGTCCACTCATGTCAGCTGGATGCACTTCCTTAGATTTTGTGATTTTTAACTAACAGCATAACCCCTCCTCTCTTGCCATCCTGTGTATCCTTTCTGTACACATTGTACTCCCAAAATTCCAATTCTGCACTGCTTATATCCATGTGACACCATGTCTCTGATATCCCAACAATATCCACCTTTGATATCGTGACCAGCACTTTAAATTCATTTGTTAAAATTTATTTACTGTACTCCTGGCATTGTTGTATATGCACGTATACATGCAACTGTTCTTTTTCTTAGTTACCCTAACAGCTCATGTATTTATTTGTTCTGTGATGACTCCCATGGTTTCTGAAAACCTCAGCGCCCCACCCTCAAATCTGATAGAAGCAGTACAAGAATCACTTGCACCTCTGCCTGTGATGCAAGAGTCACTGTGAATCCCCTCCAGTCTGTGAATCCCCTCCAGTCTGTGAATCCCTTCCCCAAGCTAGCAGTTTTCCGACCCACCTAACACTGTCTCAATACCATCAGCAAATATTCTTGCACCCCCTTCTATTTAAGTGTATCCTATCCCATAGAAGCAGTCTCTCCTGTTAACAAGCACAGACCATGCTAGGCGCCTCTGTAGCCAGGTGGGCAGGATCAGCAGTGCGTAGCACATGCTTCTTAATTAGCATGGTTTTGTAAAGGGAAAATCATATTTAACAAATCTGGTTTGCTATTTTGAAAGGGTCACTCATGAGCTGGATTTAGGAAATAATTTCGACATTGTTTATTTGGATTTCAGCAAAGCTTTTGACTCAGTCCCACATGAGCGGTTGCTTTATAAGCTGGAACAGGCTGGAATCACTGGGAAAATCCTTAGATGGACGGCTTCAGGGCAGGAGGCAGAGGGTTGTGATAAATGGCTATTCCTCAGATTGGGTTGATGTAAGAAGTGGGATCAGTATTAGGACCACCATTGTTTTTAATTTTCATAAACGACATTGATGAAGGGATAGAGGGCATGATATCTAAATTTGCATATGATGTTAAAATTGGTAGAGTAGTTAACGATCACTGTCAAGATGAGCTTCTTCAGAGAGACCTAGATAGACTTCAGGAATGGTCAGAAAAATGGCAGCTATGCTTTAATCCAACAAAGTGTAAGGTATTACACCTGGGAAAACAGTAATCCCAAAATAACTTATTCACTTGGTGGAGTTCAACTAAACCGAGTACTGGAGGAAAGGGACTTGGGTGTTACGATATGGTCAGACATGGAAATTCTCTGAGCATTGTAAACAGGTTGCAAGGAAGGTCCATGGTGTCCTATCGATGATTTATCGAACTTTTGCAAGTAGAGATAGGGACGTGATAATCTCATTATATAAGGCTTTTGTTAGACCACACTTGGAATACTGTGTTCAGGTATGGAGAGCGCACCTAAAGAAAGACATCGAGCTTCTTGAAAGGGTGCAAAGATGGTTAACTCGCCTGGTGAGATTGGCAAAAGGGCGTCCTTATGAAGAAAGACTTCGAATATGTGGGTTGCAGAGTTTGGAACTAGACACTTTAGAGGAGATTTGATTAAGGTGTTTAAGGCTCTGAGAGGCATCAGTAAGATGAATGAGGACGAAATGTTCAAGATTATAAATGATGCTAGAACTAGGGGACATATATTCAAGTTACGGGGGGAAATGTTTAGATTGGACTGCAGGAAGTTTTATTTTAGCCAGTGAGTTATAAATTACTGGAATAAGTTGCCTAGTTTGGGGGAATTCAAAGGTCATCTGGATAGCACCTTTGGGTGAGGGAAGCGCATAGGATGATAAGTTTAATTTCCTTTTCTTTTATTAATTATTATTATTTATTTATTTTTTTTTTATCATTGTTTTATTTTATTTATTTTATTTTTTTGGCTGGTGCAGCATAAGCCGTAGGCTTTCTTGCACCATGCGACCATTACTAATACTAGACCGGGGTTCAAGCCTGTGACCACCAAATACGGAGGATGCGGAAAAGTCAGGGAATGACCACTGCATATCTCCGGAGCAATATGGCCTTAGTTGCTAATGCTCCTAAAATCCAAATAACAATAACAACAGACCATGCTGAGAAAATTCTATCCCATGAACCTTGCACAATCTCTCCAGGGCCAAATTGATTGACAAGGCTCTCATCATGTACTCCCTCTTATTGTGCCTGGGCAGAATTGCAGACACTTTCAAATTTCACCCGAACTCACGACTTTTTTTCAGCATTGACTTATACTTGTTAAGTAAGTCTGCAGATCTGCTCTTCATGTCGTTAGTGTCAATGTGTACAACAATATCACACTTTGTGCCCTTAAAAGATGATATCTGCTCTACAACATCATCAACTTTTGCCTCTGGCAGACATAACCTGGTCCACCAATTTTAAACACACACACACCAACTGTTTATGACTGATTGAATAATGAAATAAAATAAAATAAAATGATAGAAAAGACTTTAAAATAATATTTACAAAAAACTAAACTATAACAAAAGTAAAGAAGTTAAAATGCATTAAAATATAAATATAAAAGCGATAAAAAGACGATAAAAACACTACTAGAGCTTTCGGAGGTGTCTTCCTCCTTCCTCAGTAATAGTGAGACTTAAACAACACATCCTTAAATACCAGGTTCACGGCACACGTGGATGACCAGGCGCATACTCAGCATTCCTTTCACTTGTACCAGAACCGGAAGTGGTCTGGGCACGTGGAAAATTAAAACGTTTATCTCTTGTCAAAACCACCGCCTCAAACAGGGGGGTGAAGCCTAACTCCCCCCTCTGTCTCTGTTTATACTATTGTTACCAGACGATCCAATCCACAGACTTTCCAGCCACTTGCAGTCCCAGAATCTATGCGCCCGGTCAAGGATGACAGCATTGTTGGGGGAGATCTGGTGTTGTTTTTCCCAATAGTGCTCGGCAATGGTGGATTTATTGAGCTCTGCGGTCCGTATCGCTCGTGAATGTTCCCCCAGACGGTCCTTGAGACGCCATCCTGTCTCCCCCACGTAACATTCCCCACAATCCGGGCATGTGATCTCATATATGACCCCACTACTAGAATCCCTAGTAATGGGGCCTTTGACCTGTGACACTACTGTGTGCAACCTCCGGCCCGGAAGCTGCACACAGCGTGTCTGAAAGTCGCGAAGCATCCTCGCAATGCGATCTGACAGGCCCGGATAGTAGGGAACATACACTGTGGTAAGCGGTACAGGCGGAACTACCCGATTGGGTTCTTCCTCTCTGTTGTATTCATCAATGACCCTCTGGGGGTAACCGCACCTCATAAGATCCGTCGTGATTTGCCTAATTTCCTTCTCCCCCTCCTCAGGGGTACTGCAATGTGTTCTCACCCTACCCAAAAGTGCTCTGGCCACACTATTTTTATGTTGTACAGTCTGTGCCGTCCTATAATGTGTGTACTGGCCCCTACACATTGATTTCCTAAAAACCTTAGTTCTAAGGTTAGTTCTAAGTTCCAAGTCTGGGGCCTTCCCTATATACCATTATGTCCAGAAATGGAAGGGTACCATCTATTTCTACCTCCGAGGTAAATTTTATAAAGGGAGAGAAACCATTGAGAAACGAGACCACATCTTCCTCTCTCCCATTCTTTACAATAGTAAACGTGTCATCAACATATCGTTTCCACTTACGCATAGGGAACTCCAATCTTGCGAAAACCCTATTCTCAAATTCCTCCATAGCCAGATTTGCAACAATGGCGCTGATTGGAGAACCCATGGCTGTACCCTGAACCTGTTTATACATCACTCCTTGGAAAACCAAGGTTGTACTAGAAAGACATAATTCAACAGCACCACATATATCTTCTATGTTTAGGTGGGATCTAGCACTTAAAGTATTATCCTTTTGTAAAGCCAACCTTACACATTCTACCCCATGCTATGGGGATACACGTAAATAATGATATAACGTCTAATGACATCATTAGCATTAGCATTAGTAGAGGCATTTGATGCAAGAAAGCAAGCTTATGCAGCATCAGCCAAAAAAAAACCCACTTCCACTTCACCCCTCTGTTCGTTCAAAATACCTGTCCAGCTGAGCCTTAAACTTATTTAGCTATCAACCTCCACCACAAGGGATGGAAGTCTGTTCCACCAACCAACCACCCGCTGGCTAAAGGCAAATTTCCGCACGTCTATCCTACATCTGTCTTTCCTCAATTTGAATTTATGCCCTCTCAGGTGATTTTTCTGAGCTAGAGGAAGAATCTCATCAGCATTGAGCATGCTTAAACCATTCAAGGCTTTATACACCTCTATCAGATCACCTCGCTGGTGCCTAGTCTCCAGACACTGCAATTTGCAGAACTTAAGCCTTTCTTCGTAAGAGCACCCCTTTGTTCCATTCACTAATCTTGTTGCCCTTCTCTGTACTCGTTCCAGCAGCTCTACATCCTTCTTGAAATGAGGCCTCCAGACCTGTATACAGTACTCTAGGTGTGGCCTGACCATTGCCTTATACAATGGAATAATCACCTCCTTATCCCTGCTGGAAAAATTCCTGTATATCATTGACAATACTCCATGAGCTACTCTTGCAGCCCGTCTGCACTGCTCAGAGAACTTCATATCTGCCTGCACAACCACCCCCAAGTCCCTTTCATTCTCTACCACTGTCAGTGTAGTACCACAGAGTTGATACGTTGCTCTGGGGTTGCTGTTTCCCATGTGTAGTACTTTACATTTGTTAATGTTAAACTTCATTTGCCACCTCTCAGCCCATCTGCTCAACCTTTCCAGATCCTGTTGCAGCAGCATAGTGTCAGTAGTGTCCTTGACAACCCTGCCAACCTTTGTATCATCTGCAAACTTGGACATTAAGCTTGATATACCATCATCAATATCATTTATAAATACAGAAAACAATAATGGACCCAACACTGAGCCCTGAGGGACTCCACTAATAACATTAGTCCACGATGAGCAGTGTCCATTGATTACCACTCTCTGTCTTCTCCCCCTCAACCACCCCTTTATCCATAGCAGCAATTTGCCTCCAATGTCACACTGCTCCAATTTGTGTAGCAGTCTTCCATGTGCAACAGTATCAAAAGCCTTTCTAAGATCTAAGTATATAATATCAAAGTTATTTCCTGCATCCAGTTCTTTTGTGACTGCATCATAGTATCCAATCAAGTTGGTCAGGCAAGACTTCCCCTTAACAAAACCATGCTGTGTCTGAGCTATAACTGAAGTCTTGTCTAAATGATCCTGCAGTGCTTCTTTAACCAGTGCCTCCATTAATTTTCCTGGAACAGAAGTTAAGCTCACAGGTCTATAATTACTTGTGTCAGCCTTTGATCCTCCGTTGTGAATTGGGGTCACATTTGCACATTTCCAGTCTATGGGTACCTCCCCTGAGTCCAAGGAAGCTCTCATAATTATGGCTAAGGGTTTGCTTACTTCCTTTGCTGCCTCCTTTAATATAACTGGATAGATCCCATCCACCCCGGGTGCCTTTCTTGTGTTTATCTTCAACAGTTTCTTCTCCACTTTACTCCCAGTTATTTCAAGATTCTGTAGCTTACTGCTAGAGTTGTATACACCTCTGGCATTCCCCTTGCTGAATAACTCCTCATGTGTGAATGTCGATGCAAAATATTCATTTAGTTTGTTAGCTACCTGAGCAGGATCATCAACAGTTGACCCATCGATATCAAGTGGACCAATCTGATTCATCCCCTTCCTTCTAGAGTTTACATAAGTAAAGAACTCTTTGCTGTTTTTCTTTGCATCCCTTGCCAAGGATTTCTCGTAATCTGCCTTTGCCTGCCTAACCTCCTTTGTAACTTGGTTGCATATCAACTTGTATCTATCATAGGCTTCTGTGTCATGTGTTAATTTGTAAGTATCCCATGCATTTTTCTTCTCTGCCATATGCCTCATTAGTTCATCTGACATCCATTTTGGCCTAAACCTTGAACAATATTTCTTAGTTGGTATGTAAAGCCTAGTAGCTTCCAAGATAAGTTCTTTGAATGCTTCCCATTTTGAATTTGCTGTTGGCATCATCAGTTGGTCCCACTGCATAGAATTTAAATACTGTCTCAGTCCATCGTAGTCGCCTTTACGGAAGCAATAACCCTTCCCTTTACCCCTAATGGTAGTTACCTCTTTGAGTAAATCCCACTTCAGCACACTGTGATCACTACCACCTAGTGGTTCATTTATCTGCAGATTCTTAATGCATGAAGAATCACTGCTGATAATCAAATCAAGAGTATTACTCCCTCTAGTTGCCTCCCGAACATGCTGATGTAGAAAACAATCATCCAATAAATCCACAAAAGCCCTCCTAGTGTGTGAGTAACCAGCCCCCAAATTCCAGTCAATATCTGGGAAATTAAAATCTCCCATTATAAGACTCTCTGATTTACTGGCCCACTCTATTTCCCTGTACAGTTTCTTATTATACTCATCAGAGTCATTAGGCCTATAGCACACTCCTACTCTCAATTTTGATCTCCCAATGCTTATATCACACCAAACTGACTCAACGCTGCACTGTCCGGCGATGTCGACTGGCTTCACTTCCTTGGTTTTTATGTGTTTCTTAACTAATAGCATAACCCCTCCCCCCTTCCTATCCTTTCTGTAGACGTTGTACTCCTCAAATTGCAGTTCTGCATCCCTTATATCTGTGTGACACCACGTCTCTGATATCCCAACAATATCTGCCTTTGATGTTTTGAGCAATACCTCAAATTCATCAAATTTATTTACTAAACTCCTAGCATTGGTGTACACGCAAGTATACCTGCACCTGTTTCTATTCTTAGCTACCCTAACACAACCCATGTGTTTACTTGTACCGCAATGGGTCCCAGCAGTCTCTGAAATACCATGCATCTTGTTTTTCAGGCTTCTGCTCATTCTAATAGAAGCAGTGCAAGAATCTCTTTCACCTCTGCCAGTGGCTACTGTCAATCTATTGGTCTTTGTCTCCCCCCAAGCTAGCAGTTTTCCGACCCACCTAACACTGCCTCGATACTATCAGCAAATATTCTTGCACCCTTTCTATTTAAGTGTATCCCATCCCTGTAGAAGCAATCTCTCCTGTTAACAAGTACAGTCTAGGCTGAAAAAAAATTCTACCCCTTGAGCCTTGCACAATCTTTCCAGTGCCGAATTGATCGACAAGGCCCTCATCATATACTCCCTCCTATCGTGTCTGGGCAGAATTGCAGACACTTTCAAATTCAACCCTAATTCTCGGCTTTTGTTCAACAGTGACCTGTACTTGTTAAGTAATTCTGCCGGTCTCCTACTCTTAATATTATTAGTGCCAACGTGTACAACTATATCACCTTTTGTGCCCTTAAAAGATGATATTCGCTCTACAACGTCATCAACCTTTGCCCCTGGCAGACATACCCTGGTCCTGTTCCACCTATCTTTTTTACAAAGCATGTTCCCCGTTTCCCTGACAATTGAGTCACCAACAACTACTAGTTCCTGTTGGACCAGCGCATTCTGCCTTGGGGGCTGCCTCTGTGTTGCAAGATGACCAAGTCCAAGCTCTGGTGTTGATGTGGGCAGCTGAGAGCTTGATGGGCCCCTCAATTTAGTTTCTTCGAGGGCATCCACCCTGTCCTTCAAGCTCTCATATAGGCCCACAAGAATGCCGAGTTGTTGCCTGATATCGATACACTCCTTGCATCGCGCACACACAAAGACATCCCCCTTGGCAGTATCATGTCCCGTACCCGATTGCTCTGCAAACATCCAGCAAACAGTGCATTTTATAAGGCTGTGAGTCAGAGGAGAACTGCCCCCCTCAGTTCTGCTCTGAGCCACAGCACTTCCATTAGCTTGAGCCTTTTGCTTTGCTGTTCTGGTCTGAGTCATGATTCTATTAATTTATTAATTAATTATAATTAATTATGTTATGTTATTAATTATGTTAAATATAATTAATTATACACTTGGTCGTCGACTTACGACCTATGCGACTTACGACCGGCCGCACTTACGACCACAAAAAAAATAAAAAAATAAATAAATTAATTAATAATAAATCAGGAATCACTACTGGTGACACCCACAACCCAGGTAAGGAGGCACATCGATGACGGGAGGCCTGAAGACAGCACCAGGCACATACACCCAGTCGCTTTCAAGTATCTGTTGCGTGTGGTGTATTAATTAAAATTCTATTGAAATACGTATAAAATGTTTAGTAAAAGGAAAATGACTTCATCTACATATACGCCAGCTAAAAAGTCAAGGATAACTATTGATTTAGAGTGTAAAATGAAAATTATCCAGCAGTATGAAGGCGGAAAGAAAGTGAATACGATAGCATGTGACTTGAAGTTATCACATTCCACGGTATTGACGATACTTAAGGACAAAGAAAGAATTCGGGAAGCTGTGAAAGGTTTTGTACTTATTAAGTCTACAATTTTAACCAAACAACGACAGGAACCCATCCATGAAATGGAGAAATTGTTGTTTATGTGGTCAATTCCACGGTATTGACGATACTTAAGGACAAAGAAAGAATTCGGGAAGCTGTGAAAGGTTCTGTACTTATTAAGTCTACAATTTTAACCAAACAACGACAGGAACCCATCCATGAAATGGAGAAATTGTTGTTTATGTGGATGGAAGATTTAATACAAAAAAATACACCCATGAGCCTTCACACTGTGCAAGCAAAGGCTAGAAGTTTGTTTCAGTTTAAAAGCACGCGCCGGAGACGATTACACAGAAGATTTTCAGGCTAGTACTGGGTGGTTTAAGCGTTTTTAAAAAAAGATTTTCTTTGCATAATGTCTCTATAAATAAACATCTCCTACCTCAACCCAAGAACATGGCCCTGACGATGCACAACCCAGCACAAGCAAAGATTGAAAATTGATTTTGTAAATTTCATTTGTATTAATTTTTACATTAATTTTAGATTGTATTTTTGTGTTTACAGTACATTATGTACAATATAATTATAGATTGTAGTTTTGTTTTTTTATAAACAGTATGAATAATAAACCAATTAAAATGTAGAGAACGTTTGAATTTAACCTCATAGAGAGAGAGAGATATCCTAGGCGTAGAAACGAAGGTATATTCAGTATCGCTAAGTAAAAGATAAAAACATTACTGTATTTAAAATGAAAAATAAAAGATTATAAAAATAAATCATAAAGATGATAAAAAGATTAGAAAGGTTAAAAAATACTGTTAATAAATATATGGCCGACATACGACCAGATCGACTTATGACCTGTCAGTCAGAACGGAAGTCGGTCGTAAGTCGACGACGAACTGTATTACGTTTGTAATGTAAGTCGTTATATGTATTTATTTAAACGTACAATTTAACTGCTAACGAAGTTCAACTAACGCTATCTAGTACGATATATAACTATCGTATCACAAAGGCGGGAAAATTACGAACGGTAGCGGAGTTGAAACACGTGGAAACCTTTACCGATACTTTTATGCAATTACAAGGCCGAGTAAAGAATAAATACGCCAAATTAATCAGAAAATCACAAAATAATGTTATACTACTAAATTTAAATCAAAAGTTTTAGAAAAACAATAATTTCAAATCAATAAATAAGAAAAATCCACTTAGCGGCTTTGAACACGACCGTCTCTAGTAGCCTCGTCATCATCTTGTCCTCCCCTATTTCTTGACTCCTTACAAAGTTCACAAATTCCGCACTGTCTCCAATGACCAACGCGGACCGCCCCACAACCGGGGAAATCAGCTGCGCCAGATATTTTGATAATAAAATAAAATAAAATGTCATTTTATTTTATTTTATTTCATTATTCAATCAGTCGTAAACGGTGTGTGTGTTTAAAATTGGTGGTATGAATAGTCCCAACCTCAGAGGCCTTATTGCAGATGTAGCTAACCTGGTCCTATTCCACCTAGCATTTTTACATGATATATTATCCATCTCCCTGACAAAGGAGTCACCGACAATAACTATCTCCTGAGGTACCAGCGCATTCTGCCTTGGAGATTGCCACTGTGTAGCCTGATGTACAAGAGGGAGCTCTGGCTTTGAGTTGGGCAGCTGAGAGCTTGATGAGTCCCCCACATTAATACCTTCGAGAGCATCTACCCGACTCTTCAAATTCTCGTAGGTGCCCATCCAAACACTGTTGGCACCTAATTTCTTGACACTTTCTGCACCTAACACACACACACAGAGACACCCCCCTTGGTTAGATCATGTCCTGTTCCAGAATGATCCGCAAACATTTCACAAGCTGCACATTTTGATCTGGTGTTACTCTCCCTCCCTCCTTCATGCCCCTCCTCACTTTCCCCACCAGCAATTCATCTTTGCAAGATAATTGTATTTTTTAAATAACAGTATTAAAAAGCCTTTTCATTATGTAAAATGTTCAAGTATATAATTACACTAATCTAAGTCATGTGAATTGTGAAAATAAGCTTATGCTTAAGCTATTAATAAGCTGATTAGCTTATCAATGAGCTATGGCAAACAAAATTGGGAGTAGGAAACCAGAGGTCTGGTTACCAAAAATCATGGCTCCCTAAAAGCAAAACTAACCTCCTTTGGACTGACTGAAGGCCCAAACTGCACCGGTGGCGAGAGTGAAGAATGAGTGAAAGAGCGAATGAAGTGGCTGAATGAATACAAACTTAATAATAGCTCACATTAGCTTATATATACCAACAAATATTTACTAATAACATAAACCCACTCACTGCATTCTCTCATGGCCTGCAAAACTTGTAGCCGGGCCTGCACCCACAACTGAAGAATAATAGTAAGTTGAGGTGCCCAGAGAGTGCAATGCAGAAAGCAAGAGTTGAATAAATGAAACAAGAGCCAGAAGAATAAATGAGAGTGTAAATGTGAGAGAAAGAAGACAAACCATAAATGTTATAGTTAAGTATACTCTAATTCTAGTTTTAATCTTTAATATTCTTACTTATTTAACTTAGTGGAAGACTTAGTTGTTTCAGTGATTAAAAACCACGAATCTCTCTCTCACCTGAGACATTAACTCACTCAGTCAGAAGGGGAAACCCATAATTTCCTCTTGCCATCAACTGCACTCAGCTGTGGTCTTTTCCTCCCCAGTGTAGGGGAACAGTAGGTATTAATGACACCTGTGAGATATTAAAAGGGTACTTGGCTTTGATATTTCAGGTTGTTTTGGTATTATTAACGAGCAATCTAATCTACAGTTTCAGCCTTTTGCACTCTTTATGTCAAACTCAATTAACTTCTATAAATTGAAAAACTTATTTTCGGTAAGTTCCCAATTTTTGGGGAGAAGGTCAGGTTCACTTCATTTCGGAGACTGCATGAATTTTTCTATCGTTTTTAATTGGGTTCATAATAGTCCATATTAGTATATTAAATTACATTACACACCATTGAAAATCTCTCCCCCTGGTGTGTGAGAAAGAAGATGAATGAGTTAGTGTGGGGGAAAAAAAAAAAAAAAAAAAAAAACATATGCTTAACACAAAATGTAAGAAAAAAGTTAAAAAAAATTAGCATAAAATGTAAGAAGTACGAAACAGAATGAAAGTAGTGTAAATGTGGATATGAATGAAGCAAATGCGTCTCCCACCCCCAAAGAGGATGATGGACGGATGGCCTAGGCCCCCTGCCCATCCAAGAGACCATGCCGTAGCTGCATAGCCATGACATGGTGTGGGATGCTGACACTGGCTGGTGTAGGATAGAGCTCCAATGCAGGCACTCCTACATAAGGACTCTTCCCCCACACCCAGAGCAGGTTGGGCATTCTGTCCCCCACTTTCAACTAGGCAGGCACCTCTGCTACTGCCCCCTCTATCTTTCCCCCCGCTTCCTATCTCCCCACTACCATCTAACTTTCACTTTTTTTTTTTAAATTGGGTTCGCTCAGCCAGTGCTTTACCTTCCCTACTGCCTGCCTATCTCATGGTGCTGGACGGTAAACTAGAGGGTTTTGTGTGAAAACACTGGGCTGAATGAACCAACCAATGCAACCCCACACTAACACTACAGGAACATTCACTAACCTACATAAATCTGGCTTTTACAGAGTTCTGTATTTACTACATTGCTTGACACAGAGTTGGCGGAAACCCCCGGAGCTGCACTACAATTAACACTATATATTACATGCCACTCTAATGGCGCCTCCGTGGCTAGGTGCGCAGGAGCAGTAGTGCGTAGCACACGCTTCTTGATTAGACCGGGATTCGAGCCTGTAACCACCACCAAATACGAAGGATGTGGAAGGTCAGGGAATGATCACCGCATATCCCCAGCCTGGATAAAGGGTGAGGGTTGGCATCAGGAAGGGCATCCGGCTGTAAAAATTGCATGCCAAAACAGTAAAAATGCTGACCATATATAATGGGAAAAGGCGAGGGGGGGGAAAAATTACATGCCTCTCTAATATGCTGGCGTAGAAAAAACAGTCATTTAATAAATTCCAAAAGCCTTGCTACTGTTTGAGTGACCAACAAACAAGATCCAGTAAGTATCTGGAAAATTAAATCCCACATTATAAGACAATTTTATTTACTGGCCTACTCTGTCTGTCAGTTATTTGTTATACTTGTCACAGTCATTAGGCTGTTACTCTCACTGTTACTCTCATTTTTGTTTTCCCTGTGGTTATGTTGTGTAAATTTAATTAAAATTGAAAATTAGTGTATGAGCTAAGAAGTAAGAATATAACAATGTACGTTATTAACAGGTTATGTTACCTATTATGCCACCAAGTTATGATATTTATATATCTCTCTCTTATCACCAAATTGTGTTACTTATTACATTATACACAATTACATTCATAACTTAGTTTATAGCCTTAGTAAAAACACTCCTAATCGTAATTGCATTACTATGGAACTACACAGGAATGTCACCGTAATTAACACTGATAATGGCAGCTGAATTCCCTTAACTCTGACTCTTGTTTTAAGCAAATGTAGAAGCCAAGTAAGAAACATTTAGAAAGTAATTAGTTAGTTAATTAATCACAGTAATATTTAATGGGCCACTTACAACTCATAATTTTTTCAGATTACTTTTTGACATTATTTATGGCTAATAATATCCGATGCACTCTTAACAGGAAAAACTTAAACTATGTAAGTTGAAGGTAGCTACATAGAGAAGATGGTTATGAATCTGAATAATTAGTTGTTTTCCTTCCCATTCTTTCTCACAAGCTTTTAATGTAGTTTATAATAACTAACTAATTTTTTGGGGTGAGAAAGTGCATTTTACCCAAAAATAGTGTAGGGCATCTGATTGAGTAATTGAGTTTTTCTTTGGTAAATTTTTGCTGTTTTAAGCAAAAATTTCACTTTTTGCTTAAAAAGTGATTGTGAGTTATGCAATGGCAGATTATTTTTTTCCCCTTTTCAGTTGTGTACATTGAGTTATGGTAAAGTGAAATTGGTTCTGAAGCATAATCGCTATTTTGTGGAAAGTCAGTATCCTGTAAGTAAAATTCTTCATATCATTTATTACTCTTTGTATGAGGGCTGTTCAATAAATAACGATCATAATTTTTCATGAACAACCATACTACATGCTATATTTAGCTGAGCTGTGGAATTTAAGACAAAACCAGTCTGCATTGAATTCAGTTGTGCAGTTGACTCGTGCACAGTGTGACCTTGGCAGGTCTAGTTTGTCTGTTCAGTTTGTGTATGTAACAATGGATGTGATATACGAGGAACAATGTGCTGCTCTCAAATTTTGTTACTGTCTAAAGATGAATCAACTGAAGCATATGGAATGTTAAGAGGTTTATGATGAATCTCTGCTTCCATATAGCACATCTTGCAGGTGCTTTACAATGTTTAAAGATGGGCATGATTTAATCACAAAAACCGGCAGTCCTGGAGCTCTAACCACTGCTATCACCCATCTGCATGTAGTTGTGGTCATCTGTAATGAATGTGATCCCACAAAGTGTGCAGTACACACTACTGCACCATACACATTGCTTCTGTAATCATGAGAGAAGATCATCATATAACAATACAGCAGAGATGTTGAATATCAGTAGGAAGCATGCACAGTATTCTCCATTACCATTTACATATGACATGCTTGTGCATGTTAGGTTACAAGACTACTCACATCTGAGCAACAGTAAGTTCACATGAAGATTTCTTTTGAGCTACAGTGGATGGTTACTGAAGATGGCAAAGGTTCTGCATAAGGTGATAATGGCTGATGAGACATGACTTCATCATTTTGACCGAGAGAGGAAGCAACAAAGCTCTGTTTGGAAGTCTGTATCACTGCCGACACAGAAAAAAAGAAAAAGTTCTGGCTTCTGCAGGAAAGGTTATGGTCATCCCCCCCCTTTTTTTTTTTTTGACATTCAAGGAGTGTTTTACCAGCATGTTGTGTTATGCCATAAGCCTGTTATGGACCCCTACTACAAAACAGTACTGTACTGCACACTTAGCATAAGCAAGAGCACATGATGCAAGAAAGCAAGCTTATATAGCATCAGCCAAAAAAAAAAAAAAAAACACAACACACACACACCCTTCTCATTTCACTCATCATGTTTGTCTAGTTCTGCCTTGAATCTGTTTAAGCTATCAACTTCTACGACAGATGGAAGTTTGTTCCAGCAATCAACCACCTGCTGGCTAAAGGCAAACTTCCGCACATCTATCCTACAACTGTCTTTCCTCAATTTGAATTTATGCCCTTTCAGGCGATTATTCTGAGCAAGAGGAAGAATCCCATCAACATTGAGCATGCTCAAACCATTCAAGACTTTATACACCACAATCAGATCACTTTGTGGGATCACATTCATTACAGATGGCCACAACTACAGGGATATGGGTGGATGCTGCATCATGACAGTGCAAGACCTCGAATTGTTCATACTGTCATTGAGTACTTAGCCAGCATTAATGTCAGATGTGTTTCTCATCCACCGTATAGCCCTGACATGGCATTCTGCAGTATTTTTTTTCTCCCAAAGTTAAAGGAGGAGCTGCAAGGAAAGTTTCTAGTCTTCAGAAGTTGCAGTGACATCACAGGCAATTCTCAAAGGCATGTCAAAAAATGGCTTCCACCATGTTTTTGAAGAATGACAGAAACATTGGAGTAAGTGCATTTCCTCAAATGGGACTACTTTGAAAAGGTCTATCAAAATATGGATGATTAATAAAGGTATGTTGTGTAAAAAAAAATTGATAATTTTTTGTTGAATAGCCCTCATATCTACTACTACCCATTTCTTTCTCTACTATTAGAATATTGAAAAAATATAATGAAGTGGTATTATATTTACATAATTTTTATTATTTATTTACCTATTTTGATAACTTTAAATATCATTATACTATACTAATATAAAAAAAAAATATATATATATATATAAAATATTACTAGTATAAAATACATTAAGTAGATGTTTATGCATGGAAATGAACTAATGAAAATACGGTGTACCCTGGGAGCGATATATGTTGTGAACGAAGGTGGGAAGAAAGGAACCGGAAAAATAATTGTAACGATAGAAAAGTAAACCAAATGAATATTTTTGAACAGACGACCTAGGTGGAGATAGCATTGCAGAGTCTTTCATAATTTTTGTGTCTTCATCAGAGGTCATCCACCAAAATCATGAAAAAGACAGCAATGCTCTTACTTCTGTTTCCGACATGTTCTGTATGTCAAAGTACACGTGCGAAAGTCCACGTGGTAATATCAATTTTAAAGTTTTGAATAAAATTATGAATAAAATTTGAATAACATTATACCAAGTTTGCAATTACATAATGTGTTAATAAGTTATAGCATACAGAACATGGATGACCTTACAGAAGTAAGTGGAACGCTATGAAAGTAGAAAAGACAAAGTCAAGGAAAATCCGAATGACAAGAACTTATCGCTACATGCCGGACTGACAGAAAAGACTGTGTCAGTGGGTTACCAGTGTATATATGCATGGGTACGCTAGTGGCGCCTAGTGTTAGACAAATTTTGGTGTGTGTTTTTTGAAATAACGTGGACGGTGAAGCTACGCTAGGTTAAGTACATGATGCTCAAACTGCCCGCCCAGGATAGTTAAAAAATATAATAGCTGACAAAGTAGCGATAGAAGGCAGCTAAACTTTGTTAAGGCGAAAAATAGGTTGGGTAAAGTTAGAAAAACAGAGCCCTGATTTTGCGTTTGGTAAACTAATGGCTCACAGGGCATAAGATGTAGAGGCTAGTAAAGCGGAAAGATGATTATGGTAGAAATATGTAGTTGGGCTAGGGTGGTTCGGGGTTGCAAACCCGTTCCTATAGTTAGGACCCTGAACGTCTGGGAGTTCGTGCATCATGTATTTAAGGTCAGTTGTGTACAAAGTGGCAAAATGTAATATAGTTAAGTTAGAATATAATATAATTAAATATAAAATTTAAATAAAGTTAAGTATGAACATAACTACAAGATAATTACAAGATAAATACACTGTAATGGGCCAATTGGTGGGTACGAGTTTTCCAGACTGTAAGACACCACAGAGGCCTAGTGTATTGTATTTACACTAAATATATACTTGATGTGTATGGAATTAATTATATGTCGATAATGCTATTTATATTAATATCTTTTAGATTCTTGTGCCTTAATATGTTAAGGGCTTTACTGATATGATGGCGCAGATATGCTATAGGAAAAAGGTTGTTCTTGAGTTTTTTGTATAATATCCTGATGTTATCAATGGCTGTTTCATTATTGCTGCATATGGTTGCTATTCTGATGCATTGTGCTAGAATAACATTGGCATGTACTTTTTTAGAAATATTTGAATTCCATTGTGTAAGGTTGACTATCCTAAAGTTGAAAGCTTCACATTTGTTGTACATTTTGATGGAGGCTATGTTATTCTTTAACTTAATGTCTAGATCCAAGAAATGGGCTGCAGTATCAAAGTTGTTTGTTTTTTCCAGTACGAGTTCGTTGGAGTACAAGTGTCCATAATCCTTGATGAAATTCGGGCAGTTGATCACTATGAGGTCATCTATATATCTATATAGGATAAGGTCCTGTGAAAATGAGGTCTCTGACCAATATAGATATAGGTTGGCTATTATGCATAAGGCTGGGCTGCCCATAGGTGTTCCATTGGTTTGTTGATACACTGTATTACCGTCATATATAAAATTGTTGAAGATACACAAGTTCAGTATGTTGTTCCAGTAATAGGTATTGCAGGATATATAATCTTTATATTTAGCATAAATATCTTTGAGTACAGATTTTAGTTTGGTTTGATTAATACTTGTAAATAGGCTGTGGAAATCAAAGGTTTGTATATTGTTAACATTATTATTCTTCTGCAAAAATTTGAATACAGGTAGGTTGTTGCCTATGATTTTGCTGTTATGTATATTTTTTTAGCAGTGGTTGCAGTAGTTGTTCAAGTGTTTTTCCAGGTTTGTGCACATAACTATTTTTGCAGGAGGTTATGAATCTGAAGCTTATGGGTTTTTTGTGAAATTTTGGAATGAAGTATATATAAGGTAAGCTGTAATTGTTCATGTTTAGTTTTAGTTTTTTATTGAAGGCTATGAGTTTTTTTGTAATGCTATTGTAGGTACTTGTTATAGGCTTGTACGTATTGCTGGAGTTAAGTTCAGTTGTCAAGGTATGTGCATAAAAAGATTTGCAAATAAATGCGTAGTTGTTTGCTGCTTTATCTACCGGTGTGATGATGAAGTCTTTATGTATTTCTAGTAGTTTTTGTTTTAATTTAGCCAAGTTATGGTATTTTTGCTGGTTATATATATATGAACTGGGTAATTCATATTTATGCTTTAATAGAATGAAAGTATGGCTAATCCACATATGGTATGCCTCTATAGGTGTGTTATGTTTGTAAGCTAGTTGAAAGCAATAGTTTAACAGGTCTTGATATAAATGTTTTTTTAAGGGTGGTTAAATTTATTTTGGTACATGGCCTGAATTTGAATCCTTGTGATAGTACAGTCGAACTTCCCTATAACGAATTCGATAAATCCGGCGAAAAAAATTCGTTATATAGAAATTTCGTTATACAGAGAATATCTTTTTTATTAGAAATTATTATCTAATTAGAAAATGAAAACGAATCTACATTTATTTTTAATGTATTTTATTTAAAAAAAAACATACTTATTTAAATTACGGTTACACAATTTTTGCCAGTAAATATGACAAATTAAAAAAATCTGTAATTTTCGTTTGCACAGTACAGCTAAAAAAAATTGTCTGATTCTCAAAGAAAACCTCACATTTGTTCAGAGCAATTATCAGGAACCTTTTCACAAAACTGTAGACCCATATACGAACCGTTTTAAAAGCTTTAAGCATTTCTTCGCGAGTTGGCTTTTCTGCGGGTTGTTCTGATGCGTCTCTTCAGCGTCATCGTTAATTTCTTCGTGATCATGGTTGCGTCTAACACTGTTCAGCTGTATTTCATCTTCATTTGAATGTTCTGCTGTGATCCACATAAACATAACTATCCATTGTTATTTCATTTTCGATGTTTCCAGACGATTCTAATAATATCCAAAAGTTTTTCAGTTGTGAAAGGGGCTGGTTTTTTTTTTTTTTTTTTTTTTTTTTTTTTTAGGAGCATTAGCAACTAAGGCCATATTGCTCCGGGATATGCGGTGGTCATTCCCTGACCATTCCGCATCCTCCGTATTTGGTGACGACGGGCTTGAACCCCGGTCTAATCAAGAAGCGTGTGAAAGGGGCAGTTCATCTTGTTCGTCCAGTCGTTGTTCGACTTCTGTATTCAATGCAGATCCCGCTTTCGAAAAACAATTTTGAATAGTGTATTCAGTGACATCGTTTGTCCAAACTTTTGTCAGTTCAGAGATGCAATCTCTAAGGTAACCTCCAAGTTTCTATTTTCTGAGAACGCATTGGCAATCTTCATTATTATTCTCTTTCGATAATGAAATTTAAAATTTTTAATAATGCCTTGATGCATTGGCTGGAGTTTTGACGTTACGTTTGGTGGTAAAAACAACTTCGCACTTTTAAGTTTGGCAGGATGTGCCGGACAGTTGTCAGTTACCAACACGATTTTCCTTTTTTCTTTTGTTATACGCTTGTCTAGTTTTAATATCCATTCTTCAAAAATATCACTTGTCATCCATGCTTTTTTATTAAAGGTGTAGTCAATTTCCAAAGATTTTGTGCCTCTAAAACATGTTGGGTTTTCTGATATTCCGACGACCAAAAGTCTTAATTTTTCACTTCCTGTCATATTTGCTCCAACTATCACAGTGATTCTTTCTTTGCTTTGTTTTCCGCCAAAACATTTATCATCCTTAAAAGCAAGTGTTCTATTCGGTAAACATTTAAAGAATAAACCCATTTCGTCAGCATTAGAATCATCCTTACGCTCATATTCTTCCAAAATCTTCTGGTATTGTTCCTCCAACTGTTGCAATCTTCTTCGCTTACATTAACACTTTCTCCACAAATAACCTTTTCCACAATTCTGTGGCGCTTCTTAAATTTTTCTAGCCACCCAGTGCTCGAATTAAATTCTTTATGTCTGAAGAACTGTGCAAATTTCAGAGCTTGTTGCTTAATTATTAGGCTCGATATTGGGATATTCTTTTCACGTATCATTTGCACCCATTTTAGAACAGTTTTATCAACATCTTCGTATATACACAACTTAATTCGCTTCTTGTCTGCTCCTCCTTCAATTGCATTTAAAATTGATTCTCGATTTTTTTAAATTCGTAGATAAACTGCTTGCAGATATTGCCATATTTCTCCGCAACATCTTTTTTCTTAAAACCCTGATCAATATCATAACAATCTTTGCTTTATCATTAATACTTATATAAACACTTTCTCTTCGACATTGTTTTCGCAATTGTAAAAATTACTGGACTGCACCGCAAACTTCGCTGCGCCGGCCACACAGTGAATTGTTAGTACAGGTACCGCCTTCTCAGTGAAGTTCGCTTGCCAATTCAACAGTATCACTCCCTTTGAAGAAATATACGACTTTGTGAATTTCTTTTATTCCGCTTTCATGCATATATACACAAAAGAAAATTTATGATTATGATTTATGTATGTTACTTTTCAGAAAAAAAAAAAAAAAAAAAAAACAAGAGCATACAAGCCTATGTGACTGATGACGACGAAAAAAAAAAAAAAAATTCATGAAAACCATCTACTGGGGGTCCAGTTAGACGAGAATGGACATATATAATAATTGACATGAAGGTCACGTGGTACAGTTGAGGTGAGAAGCGAATGTCACTCAATAGGCGTTACTAAAAACCGACTATGGTAGCATTCTATGTATTGCCGCCGCAGCATGCTAAAGGTTTACCTCAGCGAATTTCGCTTTCCCCTGAGCCAACATCAATTTACAGATCTATGCTATTTATTGTAAAGTTTACGACCACTTTTAAGAAAACCCATTTGGTTTAATAACTGTAACAAAAATGAAACAGAGACCCTCCTACGGGCGTCAACGGCCACAAGTGTTCACTAAAAGGATGATTATTTAATTCCAGATGGTAATACGCAATTTCGGAAGGAAGGTGGCAGTATATTTGAGCAGCTGTTTAGCAGTAAATGCTTGAAAATCTTCAAAAATGCTTTTACTAATTTTTTTTAAAAATTCGTTATAGAGACTAACACTTCGTTATATGGGGTTAATTTTACATGTAATTTCGTTTCAAGGTGCAATGTTTCGCGAAAAAATTCGTAATATAAAGAAATTCGTTAAATAGAAGTTCGTAATAGAGAAGTTCCACTGTATATATCTGAGCTTTGGGTCTGTAACTATGTTTAGATTACCAGTAATGATGTGTCCATAGTCTGGATCAATATATTGTTGCATGTTACTATGCTTGCATATGCAGTTGTTGGTGTCTGCATTATGGGATATTAAATTGGTAGCTATGGATTTGTAGTTACAGGCTAATAATCCAAAAGGTTTCCTATATTCATATATAACTTTGGCTGGTATTAGGAAGTAGATGATTATGCTGATTTATAAGTTTATTGATATTTATGTTGTCCATAATTTGGCTGTTGAAGTTTAAGATTATGAATGATGTATTATCACCTGTTGTAGTGCGTAGGTTTTTTAGATTGAATTTACAAATATCGTTTATTATATGAAAGAGATGCTTGGACTCGAAGCTGAAAGTGCGTATGAACCTGTGTAGTGCTCTCAGTATACTGTGTTTGGTACTGAAAAGTAAATTATGTATATATTGCACAACTATAATATTTTTATCCCAGTCTTTAAGGGTGGCACCAAAATAGCCTAAAATAGGCTTGTGTTTAATGTTGGTATTATTAGATTTTTTATTATTAGTTGGTATTATTAGATTTGCGTGGGTGATTGTGGAATTTAATTATATTGAATTTGTCATATATAGCAGTCAGTTAAGTTGTTGGTAATAATTTTATGGTTGAATTTATTATTTAGTCAAATTTTAACATAAATATTTCTTCTTGTTTTTTTCTGATGTTGGCGTTACTAATATGCGCTAGTATGGATATGTATATATTGTTGAAGTTGTGAGATTGAAAATGCATGTATTCTATTTCTTGTTCTATATTTTTACTTTTCCTATTCAGGTAGTTATTGATGTCCGATCTGTGTTGATTAATTCTCAGGTGTAATTTATTGCTAGTTTGTCCAACATATTTTATGTTACAGGTATTGCAGGTTATAAGGTATATAACATTACTGTTTTTACAAAAGGTAGGTTTTGTAGTATCATTTGTATTGTGTTGCGGGGTACAGTACAGAGCATGTGTACCCGGGGTCAATTTTATTCTACTCTGCCCATGTAGTATGTTATCATTGCTATCTGGCTCCATACATGTAAGTTGCACAAATTTAAAAATGAAATTAAAATTAGAAAAAAAAAATATATATATATATATATATATATATATACACAATGAATGAAGTGTGGACGCAACCAGGTGTATACTGTACGTTCAAAAGTAGGGATAAGCTGGTGAACATATAATAAGCTGAATATGTATAAGCTGTTCTAGATGGCGTGAGCTCAACCTGGACAAAGCTTAGGATAATAATCATCAAGAATAATACAATAGGGGGAAGAAAATTAAGAATTAGATTAAATAAGATTAGATAAGACAGAATTACAATAACGTGAATCACCCACGCAAACGTTCTAAAAATTCTAATAATACCAACATTAAACACAAGCCTATTTTAGGCGATTTTGATGCCACCCTTAAGGATTGGGATAAAAATATTATAATCTTAAACTTCAACAGCCAAATTATGGACAACGTAAATATCAATAAACTTATAAATCAGCATAATCATCTACTTCCTAATACCAGCCAAAGTTATATAAAAGTTAGATATAAATATAGGAAACCTTTTGGATTATTAGCCTGTAACTACAAATCCATAGCTACCAATTTAATATCCCATAATGCAGACACCAACAACTGCATATGCAAGCATAGTAACATGCAACAATATATTGATCCAGACTATGGACACATCATTACTGGTAATCTAAACATAGTTACAGACCCAAAGCTTAGATATATACTATCACAAGGATTCAAATTCAGGCCATGTACCAAAATAAATTTAACCACCCTTAAAAAACAGTTATATCAAGACCTGTTAAACTATTGCTTTCAACTAGCTTACAAGCATAACACACCTATAGAGGCATACCATATGTGGATTAGCCATACTTTCATTCTATTAAAGCATAAATATGAATTACCCAGTTCATATATATATAAACAGCAAAAATACCATAACTTGGCTAAATTAAAACAAAAACTACTAGAAATACATAAAGACTTCATCATCACACCGGTAGATAAAGCAGCAAACAACTATGCATTTATTTGAAAATCTTTTTATGCACATACCTTGACAACTGAACTTAACTCCAGCAATACGTACAAGCCTATAACAAGTACCTACAATAGCATTACAAAAAAACTCATAGCCTTCAATAAAAAACTAAAACTAAACATGAACAATTACAGCTTACCTTATATATACTTCATTCCAAAATTTCACAAAAAACCCATAAGCTTCAGATTCATCATCATCATCATCATCAGCCATTTTCAATCCACTGCAGGATGAAGGCCTCTCCAGCAACTTTCCAGTTCCTTCTGTTTTGAGCACTGGCCATCCATTTACTACCCAAAAACTCATGAATTTCATCTATCCATCTCCGCCTTTGTCTTCCAGGTTTTCTTCTAGCTCTTCTTGGGTACCATTCTGTTATTTTCTTAGTCCATCTGTCATCATGTCTTCGAGCTATGTGTCCTGCCCAAGACCATTTTAGTTCTTTAGTTTTGATAAGAATGTCCTTTACTTGAGTTTGCTGCCTAATCCATGTGTTTCTCTTCTTATCTAACAGTCTGATTCCCAATATAATTCGTTCCATTCTTCGCTGTGTAGCTCTCAGCTTCTCTTCCATTCTTTTGGTGAGTGCCCAAGTTTCACTTCCATAAGTCATGGTGGGGAGTATACATTGATTCATTATTTTACGTTTCAGACAAACTGGGATATTGCTCTTCAGTATGTGACTATATTTCCTGAATGCTATCCATCCAAAATTTATTCTTCTCTTGACTTCCAGCCATTTATCATTATTACAGCTAATAACTTGTCCCAGATAAGTATATGACTCCACTTTTTCAATTACTGCTCCTTCAATCATTATTTCCCTTTCTGTGGCATACTTGTTCATCATTACTTTTGTTTTAGCCATATTCATCTTTAGTCCAAAATCCTTACTAACTGTGCATAACTGATTAAGATTTTCCTCTAATTCTTTGGGATCGTGGCTTATAACCACAATGTCATCTGCAAATCGTAAATGGTTTAGGTACTCTCCGTTCACCTTGACTCCTTTCAGCGACCAGTCTAATCTTCTGAAAGCTTCCTCAAGGGCTGCAGTAAACAGCTTCGGAGATATTGTGTCTCCTTGTCGAACTCCTTTCTCGATTTTAAATTTGCTACTATCTTTGTCTAGTCTAATAAAGGAGGTAGCACTCTCATATATTTTCTTCAAAATCATAATATATGGGGTATATATGCCTTGTCTTTCCAGTGCCCGAAACATTGCCTTATGCTGTATAGAGTCAAATGCCTTTTCATAATCCACAAATGCCAGGCATAATGGTGTTTTATATTCATTTGCTTTCTCCATTAGCTGTGATATTACATGAAGGTGATCCATAGTTGAGAATCCTGTCCTAAAGCCAGCTTGCTCTTTCGGTTGATTCTCATCAAGTATTCTTTCTAATCTGTTAGTAATGACCCTTGTGAACAACTTGTAGATGTGGGATAATAAGCTAATTGGTCTATAATTTCCAATTTCTGATTTATCTCCTTTCTTATGCAGCAAAACTATGATTGCATTATTCCACTGCTTAGGCATCACACCTTTTCTAATGTACTTTGTGAAGAGCCTTGCCAGTTTTTGTGTTATGTCTCTTCCTCCCAATTTTAACAACTCTACAGTAACTTCATCTTCCCACGGGGCTTTCCGATTCTTCATTTTCTTCATGCATGTTCTACCTCATCAGGAAGAATATCGGGTATGTCGTATGTGTTGCTACTTTGCAATCCATCTTCCCCACTGCTGGTATCATTCCCTCGCTCCTTTTATAATTCTCTATAGTAGTCTTCTGCTATTTGAATTATGCTTTCTCTGCTGTTTATAAGTACACCATCGCTATTCTTCAGTTTCAGTATCATTTGTCTTTCTGTATTACTGCTCATGGCTGCTGATTTAAATCCTTTGTTTTCCCTTAATGCTTGTTCTACTTTTCTTGTGTTAAATCTTCTTATGTCCTCTCTGAGTCTCTTTCTAATGGCTTTGCATAACTCAGTATATTCAATTTTCTCCCTGTCAGTGTTTTTCTTGCTCTTCATTTCTCGTCTTCGGTTCATCATGACAAGTGTTTCTTGACTAATTTTTTCTTCTTTGGATTTCTGTTTCCCTATAGGTTTCTTGGTCTTTATCACTTTCAGGAAGTTGTAATATTCCTCGTCAATATCTTGGTCCTGAGCAGTCTGCAGAAGCTCAAACTTGTTTTTAAGTTCCAGTACATACTGCCTTTTCTCCTCCTCTGTTATCTCAAAGACCTTTGTATTATTTACTCGAGTCAGTTTTTTCCTTTCCTTTCCTACATCTATATCAAATGTACATCTTACCATTCTGTGATCACTTCCAACATTTACCTTATTCAGGACGGTAACATCATTCACAATATATCTTCTGTTAGTGAGGATGAAGTCGATTTCATTAGTTTTTAATCCATTTGGACTCTTCCATGTCCACTTTCTGTTCACCCTTTTCTTGAAAAAAGTGTTCATTACTGACAGTCCTTGAGATTCTGCAAATTCCACAAGTCTTTCACCTCTTTTATTTCTTTCACTAATTCCAAAATTTCCTATAGTTCCTCTTTCTGCGCTGTTTTGCCTTTTTCCAACCTTAGCATTGAAGTCCCCCATAATAATAGTGTAGTGGGTTTTCTGCTCATCTAGAAGACTCAATTTCGGTGTACATTTCTTCAACCTCTTCATCATCATGGCTCGATGTTGGTGCATAAATCATTATAATCTTTAGCTTGTACCTCTTAGAAATCTTGAGTATTAGCCTTGACACCCTTGGTGATGTACTTTTGAATTCCAAAATGTTGTTTTTAAAATCTTTATGAACCAGAAACCCAACTCCACCTTCACTCCTTTCACTGTTTCCATTGGTGTACAGCAGATTTCCACTTGATAAACTTATAAGTGATTCATTTCTTCTTCTTGTTTCAGCCAAACCAATGATATTCCAATTCACATTTTCTAATTCCTTTTCCAGCTCTAATATCCTGTCTTCACCGATGAGTGATCGTACGTTATAACAGGCCAAGATTCATAACCTCCTGCAAAAATAGTTATGTGCACCAACCTGGAAAAACACTTGAACAACTACTGCAACCACTGCTAAAAAAATATACATAACAGCAAAATCATAGGCAACAACCTACCTGTATTAAAATTTTTGCAGAAGAATAATAATGTTAACAATATACAAACCTTTGATTTCCACAGCCTATTTACAAGTATTAATCAAACCAAACTAAAATCTGTACTCAAAGATATTTATGCTAAATATAAAGATTATATATCCTGCAATACCTATTACTGGAACAACATACTGAACTTGTGTATCTTCAACAATTTTATATATGACGGTAATACAGTGTATCAACAAACCAATGGAACACCTATGGGCAGCCCAACCTCATGCATAATAGCCAACCTATATCTATATTGGTCAGAGACCTCATAGTGATCAACTGCCCGAATTTCATCAAGGATTATGGACACTTATACCCCAACGAACTCGTACTGGAGAAAACAAACAACTTTGATACTGCAGCCCATTTCTTGGACTGCAGTATCAAACAGTTTGTTGAACAGTAACCTGTTCAACAAACGTGAAGCTTTCAACTTTAGCATAGTCAACCTCACACAATGGAATTCAAATATTTCCAAAAAAGTATTTCCACAATGCATCAGAATAGCAACCATATGCAGCAATAATGAAACAGCCATTGATAACATCAGGATATTATACAAGAAACTCAAGAACAACCTTTTTCCTATAGCATATCTGCGCCATCATATCAGTAAAGCCCTTAACATATTAAGGCACAAGAATCTAAAAGATATTAATATAAATAGCATTATCAACATATAATTAATCCCATACACATCAAGTACAGTGGATTACGGTTATTTGGGCCACCGGTTAATCGGGGCAGCCGTTTATTTGGGGCAAATCTTAAAAAACAGAAACCAAACGAGATAATAGCCAGGGTTTACTTCGCTTAATCGGGACAGCATGCCGTTTAATCGGGGCAGGAGACTGCAGCACTGGAGATTACCCTAAGATTGTCTCCAATGGTACCACGTGGTTCGGTCGAAATTCTGGAGGTCATAACCACAAAACAATAAAAACAATTAGCAGTCACCTGTTTATTGGACTTTTCTGTTAGTTGAAATCTATCATAAACGGACAGTAAACTCGATCTTACTGAATTTGCGATAATACCAACAGCTGGAATTCTGTGGGTTATTATGGTGAAATGTGTTTACACTTCCATGAAATCTTCAATCATATAAAAAAATTAATTTTCAGATCTCTTCATTCCTGTTTTTAAAGCTTTGTAACTCATTACTCCCTTTTCACTTGCACGTATCGTGTTACTTGCAATTTGTGTGTCGTGTTCTTTGTTATTGATTGCTTATCTTTTTACTGTTTTAAATTTTAACCCCCAACTCACAAATGTCAGTGAACAGAAATGTCAACTAGTTCGTATGTACATATTACAGTACGTATTAATTATACCGATTATCACGTATATTCTTCCGATTTTCACGTATCATTTAATTTTTTAATTGGTAAGGTAATAACGGGTAAATTTGTGCTTAATATATCTTTGCTTTTATAGCCTGTGGATAATATTCCTCCTATTTTCGCTAATTACAATCGCTGTTTAATAGAATTAAAATTTAATTCAAAACGTGATCACAATGACCGGCGCTTACTGCACATCGTATAGTGAACGGTACTTTGCTATTTTGAGTTTAAAAAAATTACTATATTAGGGTTACCCGTAAATGATTACATTAACCCGTATTCGTGTCTGTAAATTGCGAGTGTTCTCTGGTCAATTTGCCTGTTTTGCTGGACGAAAAAACCTCAGTTTCTGAGGGGAAAAACCTTGCTATCTACGCCCGGGACCGACTAACTCAGCCACGGAGTTAAAAAAGCCCACTAAAGTTCCTCGCATCATCGACGGGATTCGAACCCGGGCCTTTTCCACCCGGTGTGGGGAGGAGGGTGACGATACAACTGTGCTACCCACGCAGACGATTTGATTGTACAGTGAACCAATTGAAAAGGGGGGGGGGTTACATTGTATTTTTAACTATTTACATGAAACTTTGGATAATTGGGGCAGCCGCTTAATCGGGCCAAAATGCACTAGTCCCGATGTGTCCCAAATAACCGGAATGGACTGTATATATATATAGTGTAAATACAATACACTAGGCCTCTGTGGTGTCTTACAGTCTGGAAAACTCGTACCCACCAATTGGCCCTTTACAGTGTATTTATCTTGTAATTATGTTCATACTTAACTTTATTTAAATTTTATATTTAATTATATTATATTCTAACTTAACTATATTACATTTTGCCACTTTGTACACAACTGACCTTAAATACATGATGCACGAACTCCCAGACGTTCAGGTTCAAACCCGTTCCTAACTATAGGAATGGGTTTGCAACCCCGAACCACCCTAGCCCAACTACATATTTCTACCATGATCATCTTTCCACTTTACTTACATCTTAGCCTCTTCATCTTATGCCCTGTGAGCCATTAGTTTACCGAACATGAAATCAGGACTCTATTTTTCTAACTGTACCCAACCTATTTTTCGCCTTCTATTGCTACTTTGTCAGCTATTATATTTCTTAACTATCCTGGGCGGGCAGTTTGAGCATCATGTACTTAACCTAGCGTAGCTTCACTGTCCACGTTATTTCAAAAAACACACACCAAAATTTGTCTAACACTAGGTGCCGCTAGCGTACCCATGCATATATACACTGGTAACCCACTGACAGTCTTTTCTGTCAGTCCGGCATGTAGCGGTAAGTTCTTGTCATTCGGGTTTTCCTTGCCTTTGTCTTTGCCTTTTCTACTTTCATAGCGTTCCACTTACTTCTGTAAGGTCATCCATGTTCTGTATGCTATAACTTATTAACACATTATGTAATTGCAAACTTGGTATAATGTTATTCAAATTTTATTCATAATTTTATTCAAAACTTTAAAATTGATATTACCACATGGACTTTCGCACGTGTACTTTGACATACAGAACATGTCGGAAACAGAAGTAAGAGCATTGCTGTCTTTTTCATGATTTTGGTGGATGAACTGATGAAGACACAAAAATTATGAAAGACTCTGCAATGCTATCTCCACCTAGGTCGTCTCTTCAAAAATATTCATTTGGTTTACTTTTCTATCGTTACAATTATTTTTTCAGTTCCTTTCTTCCCACCTTCGTTCACAACATATATCGCTCCCAGGGTACACCGTATTTTCATTAGTTCATTTCCATGCATTAACATCTACTTAATGTATTTTATACTAGTAATATTTTATATATACATTATGGCTGTAGGGTACTTTTGCGATAGCAGTGACCCTGATCCATAATTCACGTTAATGTAATTCTGTCTTATCTAATCTTATTTAATCTAATTCTTAATTTTCTTCCCCCTATTGTATTATTCTTGATGATTATTTATATATATATATATATATATATATATATATAAAAAACTTGAAAGATTGTTTTTTTTTTTTTTATATATATATTTACCACAGAAGAATGTCATAGCCATGTCATTATTTCTGTCAGTACATATTGATGTGCATATATTATTGCTTTTGCTTCTGTGTGTCCTATAATCATTCTGTTTTATGTATAAGTTTTAATTTATACATAGGGCAGGAAAGTTGTTAAACCAACTGCAAAACTTGTGTTAATCCTACTTCAGGTTTAGTTTAGTTTAAAATTTCTAAATTTTTATAATTAGTATTAATATTAGTATCTTTTCTCTAATATACTAATATTAGTATTAGTATTTTTTCCCAACAGATTGAAATGCAGTGGTGTATGTGTGTACAATAATTTTATGCCATTCCTCTTTTATATTTTATCTCACAAATGTCATTTATAATTATATTTTTTGTAAGGTATCTTCAAAAGAGAAAGACCATTATCAGAAGGTGTCTGTTGTTTGTATCATAAGCAACTTTGATATGAAACTTCTTATACGCTTATTGTTGTTGATGATGAATATTTGAAATAAGAAAATAAGAAACCAGTAGCAGTTCATAAATGCTTGTCTTCTACCAGTTAACTATCCTTTTTATTCACTGGACCAAGTTTCCACTAATGGCACATTTCTCAAGTTTATCCAAAAATATTTATGTTGGACTGTATCAAATACTTTGATACAGTATAAATTCTGAAATTATCAGAATTATTCTTTGCATCTTATTCTATTTTGATAGCCTCATAGTAGCTAGTGTCTATTTTTAAAATTTGTTTTGCTATATTAGACATGGTATCCCTTTAATAAATCTGTGTTCCTGCAATACTTCTTTAATTGTGAATCCCATAAAATCCCCTGCCAAAGAAGTTAAATGGTTTCTAAATAGGAGAGACATTTGTCAGTGTTTATAAACTTGGGGATCACCAGAAAACTTGGTGATATAAGTGGATAAATACGTTTCAATCTCAATATATCATGCCTGGTTATACCGTGTTTCAGATGTAACATGAATGTGATTGTGTTCCCCCAAAAGCGACATAAAAAATTGTACTTTATGGCAAAACACAAATATCAAAATAGACAATAAACCAAGCATGCAGCTGCCGGGGACTCATGCGGTTTTATCAATGATGTGCAGGCACTTTGCTAGTAGGGATAATGAGGGGATTATCCCATTGTACAAGACAATGCTTAGGCTGCATCTTGAGTACTGCATATAGGTCCGAAAGACATCATTTTAGAAAGGATGTAGATCTGCTGGAATGGGTGCATTGAAAGGCAGTGAGATTAATGAAGGGAACAAAAGAGTAGTCTTACAAAGAAAGGTTTCACTTCTGCAAATTGCAGTTTTGGGAAACTAGACATCTGCGAGTGATCCGATTGAGGTGTTTAAAGCTTTGGTTGATTGAACAGGCTCAGTGCTGATGTCATTCTTCCTCTTTCTCAGACTACCCACATGAGGAGACAAATTTGAATTGAGGAAGGCTAGTTGTAAGATGGATGTGGGAAAGTTTGCTTTTAGCAGTGGGTGGTCAATTGTTGGAACAAACTTACATCTGTTGTTGTATGGGTGGGTAGTTTGGATAAATACATGGAGGAACTAGACAAATTATTGAAGGGGATGGACAGATTATGTGGGAAGGGTTTTTTTTGTTTTGTGGTAGTAGTAGTAGTGGCATGTGATGCAAGAAAGCAATTGTATGAGCTCATGCAGCATCAGCCAAAAAAAAAAAAAATTACAAAATTCCATCAAAATGTTTGTCCAGTTCTTCCATAAATTTATTTAAACTATCAACTTCCACAATGACAAATGGAAGTTTGTTCCAGCAATTAACCACCTGCTGGCTAATGGCAAATTTCCACACATCTATTCTACATCTGTCTTTCCTCAATTTGAATTTATGCCCCCTTAGGTTTGTAATCTGAACAAGTGGAAGAATCCCATCAGAATTCTGCGTGATCAACCTATTCAAGGCCTTATACACCTCAATTAGATCACCTCACAGGTGCCTAGTCTCCAGCTGCTGCAATTTGCAGAACTTAAGCCTCTCTTGGTAAGGAATCCCTTCATTCCCCTCACCAATCTTGTTGCCCTTCTCTGTACATGTTCAAGCAAATCTACATCCTTCCTAAAATGAGGCCTCCAGACCTGTACACAATACTCAAGGCGTGGCTTGACCATTGCCTTATACAGTGGGACAATCACCTACTTTTTCCTGCTAGAAAAATTCCTGTATAGCACTGACAAAAACCCCATGACCTGCTCTGGAAGCCTGTCTGCATTGCTCAGAAAAGTTCATAACTGACTGCACAATTACTCCCAGGCCTTTTTCATTTTCTACCACCTTAAATGTAGTACCAGACAGTTGGTACTTTTCTCTCGGATTACTTCTACCCATATGCAGTACTTTGCATTTGTCAAGGTTAAACTTCAGTTGCCACTTCTCAGCCCATTTGCCTAAATTTTCTAGATCCTGTTGCAGTAGCACACTGCCATTACTGTCATTAACAACCCTGCTAACCTTTGTATCATCTGCAAATTTCGACACTAAGCCTGAAATACCTTCATCAATATCATCGATAAATATACAAAACAACAGTGGACCCAATACCGAACCCTGTGGGACTCCACTAATAACATTAGTCCACGAAGAGCAGCACCCATTGATTACTACGCTCTGTCTTCTCCTTTTACCTCAACCATCCTTTTATCCATTGTAGCAACTTACCCTTAATACCATTCTGCTCCAGTTTGTACAGTAGTCTTCCATACGCAACAGTGTCAAAAGCTTTCCTGAAATCCAAGTATATGATATCAAAATTATTTTTTGCATCCAGTTCCTTTGTGACCACATCATAGTAACCAATCAAATTTGTCAGACAAGACTTACCCTTAACAAACCCATGCTGTGTCTGAATTATTGCCGCAGCCTTGTCTAGATGATCCTGCAATGCATCTTTAACCAGCGACTCCATTATTTTACCCGGAACAGAAGTTAAACTAACTGGTCTGTAATTACCCGTGTCACCCTTCGATCCCCCTTTGTGAATTGGGGATACATTTGCACATCTCCAGTCCGTGGGAACCTCCCAAGTCCAAGGATGCTCTCATAATTATGACTAAGGGTTTGCTTACTTCCTTTGCCGCCTCCTTTAATATAACTGTATAGATTCCATCCACCTCAGGTGCCTTTCTTATGTTCAACTTCAACAATTTCTCCTCCTTTGCTCTCAGTTATTATAAAAATCATTTAGCTTCCTATTAGAGTTTGTTATGCTTCTGGACTCCACTTCCCTACAGAATTGCTCATATATGAATATAGATGCAAAATACTGATTCGGTTTGTCATCTACCCTACCTGAGCAGGATCATCAACAGTCGAACAATCAATATCAAGTGGACGAAAATGATTCATCCCCTTCCTTCAAGAGTTTACATCTGAAAAGAAGTCTTAGCTGATTTTCCATATTTCCTTTGCCAGAGATAACTTGTAATCAGCCTTTGCTTGCTTAACATCTTTTTTGACTTGATAACAGACTAGCAACAGTATCAAAAGCTTTCCTGAAATCCAAGTATATGATATCAAAATTATTTTTTGCATCCAGTTCCTTTGTGACCACATCATAGTATCCAATCAAATTTTTCAGACAAGACTTACCCTTAACAAATCCATGCTGTGTCTGAATTATTGCTGCAGTCTTTTCTAGATGATCCTACAATGCATCTTTAACCAATGACTAATTACTTGTCACCCTTTGATCCCCCTTTGTGAATTGTGGATACATTTGCACAGGTCTCCAGTCAGTGGGGACCTCCCCTGAGTCCAAGGATGCTCTCATAATTGTGACTGAGGATTTGCTTACTTACTTTGCCGCCTCCTTTAATATAACTATATTTAACTTCAAAAATTTCTCCTCCACTTTGCTCTCAGTTATTACAAAATCATTAAGCACTCCGCTGGCATTTTCAAACCTTATTTCCTCATGTGTGAATGTAGATGCAAAATACTCATTCAGTTTGTTTGATAGCTGAGCAGGATCATCAACAGTCGAACCATCGATATTAAGTGGGCCAATCAGATTCATCCCCTTCCTTTTAGAGTTTATATAAGTAAGGAAATCCTTGCTGTTTTTCTTAGCATCCTTTGTCAAAGATTTCTTGTAATCTGCCTTCGCCTGCCTAATTTCCTTTTTGACTTGATTACAGACTAGCTTATATCTGCCATAGGCTTCTGTGTTGCCTAATTATTTATATGCATCCCATGCATTTTTCTTCTCTGACACGAGTCTCATTAGTTCATTTGACAACCATTTAGTCCTAAACCTTGAACAATATTTCTTAATAGGTATGAAACTTTTAATAGCTTCCAAGATTAATTCCTTGAATGCTTCCCACTTAGAATTTGCTATTGGTAACATCATCAGTTGATCCCACTGTACAGAATTTAAAAACTGTCTGAGACCACTGTAGTCACCTTTATCGAAGCAAAAACCCTTTCTTTGATGGTAATTATATCTTTAAGTAAATCCCACGTCAGTACACTGTGATCACTGCCACCTAGTGGTTCCTTTATCTGCAAATTCTTAATACACAGATGATCACTGCTGATAACAAGATCAAGAGTATTGATCTCTGGTTGCCTCTCGAACATGCTGCTGTAGAAAACAATCATCCAATAAATCCACAAAAGTCTTACTAGTGTGCGAGTGACCAATTTTCAGCCAATATCTGGGAAGTTAAAATCCCCCATTATAAGACATTCTGATTTACTAGCCCACTCTATTTCTCTATACAATTGTTCATTTTACTCATTTGAGTGATTAGGCATATAACACACTCCTACTCTTATTTTTCCTTTGCAGTGCTTATGTCACACCAAACTGACTCAACAGTGCACTGTTCATCTATATCAGGATTGGCCAACTTAAGAATTTCATTGCAGAAGGTTAAAAAAGTTAATCAACACAAAAAAATGTTGCTTATAAATTTTAAAGTTAAATACAATTCAGAATTCTTATTTTAAATTCGTATATATATATATATATATATATTTTTTTTTTTTTTTTCTCTCTCATTAGGAGGTTTTGCAGAAACTTCTAAAAAATTCAGATATTCAGAAATGTCGTCTACGAAGGGATGCAACAGAAACTGAAGAATTAACTCTCACGCAAGATAAAGCTTCTGCTTCTCAGGTTCTGTTTTGTAATTTTAAATATTTTTTAATATGAAGTGTATATATATAGCACAATATGATTTCAGCATTCGATTTGCCTTAAAAAAACTAAATATATGCTGCATTTTAAAGTACTGTGAACTAGTATTGAATATGTTGCAAAATGAATGGAAATACATAGTAACAGTGGAAATACCATCTAGGAAATATATAAAAAATATATACAGGAACTTGCCAACTTACAGAAATTCAACTTTACGTACGTTTTTGCCAGCCGGTGCAAACTTTAAAAAAATCATGGAAACGTATTTTGCACCCTGTAGGAATAAATGGGGATATTGTGAAAATATTGTAACATTGAACCCAATAACACATTGTACTACCTTTCATCGTTATCATATGTTCCCATTATAAGATTCAATTTTGAATGTGATATTTTTCTAAAGCACATTTCTGGAGGTCACGACCAAAAAACAATCAAAACAATTTGCACTTTCCGGTTTATTGGGCTTTTCTCTTAGTGCACCTAAATTATAAATGGGCAGTAAACTAGATGTTATTGCATTTGCGATGATACCAATAATAGCATTTGTGCAGGTTTTTACACTATTATGATTAAATGTGTTCCCTTTCACTGAAATCTTCAATCATATAAAAAATAAATTTTTAGAAACTTCTCTTCATTCTTATTTACGTATTAAAACGATGAAGGGAAAGCAACCAGCAAAAAGTGCAAGTGGTGATAGTGCCAGGAAACGAAACAAAATTGATTTAGAAATGAAGGTGATTAAGAAGTACGAAGCAGGACAAAGTTTGTCATCTATTTCAAGTGAATTAGGTTTTGCTTCTTCAACAGTGAATACTATTTTAAAGGACAGTGTGCATATAAAAGAACATGTCAAAGGGTCAGTGCATTTAAGATCAGCAGTGATCACAAAACAGCGTTCAGGTGCTATATTGCAGATGGAACAGCTGTTAATAATATGGATGGAAAATCAGATTCCGAAGCGAGTGCCCTTGAGTCTAATGACCATTCAAGCAAAAGCAACAAGTATTTATAAACATATTAAGGATAAGTACAGCAAACCCCAACCCAAGTTTGTGGCAAGGAACTGGTGGTTTAATAGTAGGTTCAAACATTGCGCTGGTTTCCACAACGTTAAAGTATGCGGTGAAATTGCCAGTGCCGGTTCTTCAGCTGCAGAGAAATTTTGTGATGTGTTGGAAAAAATTAGTTATGAAGGCGGCTATCCAATGCAGCAAATTTTTAACGTTGACGAAACTGCTTTGTATTGGAAAAAAATGCCACATCGATATACATTGCCAAAGAGGAAAATACAATGCCAGGTTTCAAGGCATCAAAAGATTACGCCATGCTCTAGCTTGGGGCTAATGCAGTGGGAGATTATAGATTAAAACCACTGCTTGTATAGCATTCTGGAAATCCTCATGCATTTAAGGGCATCAATAAAGCCACCCTACCCATGCATTTCCGATTGAACCAGAGAGCATGGATAATAGTATCTCTTTGAGGATTGGTTTAAATGCTGCTTCGTTCCCGAGGTTGAAAAATATTGTAAAGACAATGTTCCTTTCAAGATTTTGCTCTTGTTAGATAATTCTCCTGGACATCCTACGCATCTAGATGATTTCAATTCGAATTTGAGAGTCATATAAGCCAAACACTACTTCACTCATCAAACCTATGGATCAGGGTGTTATTTCGAATTTAAAAGCATACTATTTACGCACAACATTTGCTCAGGATAGAAAAATTTTACGTTAAGGGACTTTTGGAAATCTTACAATATTTACCACGCCATCATAGACATTAATAAGGCCTGGGCAGAAATTATTAAAAGTTGTTTAAATGGAACATGGAAGAAAATATGCCCATAGCATGTAAATGACTTCGAAGGATTTGAAAAAGACGAATAATATGGACAGGTTACAGATAAGATTGTAAAGGTTGCAGAGCTGCTTCAGTTGGAGGTTGATGCCAAAGACGTGGAGTAGTTAATAGGGGAAGAAGAGAAGGAATTATCGAACGAAGAACTTATTGGCTTGCAGGCAGAGATAGTGAAAGAAGAAAATGCTGATGAAGTTCATGACGAACCAAAACAAGGAGTTGACATGCTTCATCATCATCATCGATGCAAAATATTCATTTAGTTTGTCAGGTAGCTCACAAACTAAATGAATATTTTGCATCGACATTCACATATGAGGAGTTATTCAGGGTGGGGAATGCCAGAGGTGTATTCAACTCTGGCAGTAAGCTGGATAATCTTTTAATAACTTAGAGTAAAGTGGAGGAGAATTTGTTGAAGATAAACTCAAGAAAGGCGCCTGGGGGTGGATGGAATCTATCCAGTTATATTAAAGAAGGCGGCAAAGGAAGTAAGCAAACTCTTAGCCATAATTATGAGAGCTTCCCTGGACTCACGGGCGGTACCCATGGACTGGAGATGTGCAAATGTGACCCCAATCCACAAAGGAGGATTAAAGGGAGACACAGGTAATTACAGACCTGTTAGTTTAACTTCTGTTCCAGGGAAATTAATGGAGGCACTGGTTAAAGAAGCATTGCAGGATCATCATCATGTAGACAAGACTTCAGTTATAGCTCGGATACAGCGTGGATTTGTTAAGGGGAAGATTTGTCTGACTAATTTGATTGGATACTATGATATAGTCACAAAGGAACTGGATGCAAAGAATAACTTTGATATCATATGTTTGGATCTTAGAAAAGCCTTTGATACTGTTGTACATGGATGACTGCTGTACAAATTGGAGCACTGGCATTGGAGGAAAATTGCTGCTATGGATAAAGGGATGGTTGAGTGGGAGAAGACGGAGTGGTAATCAGTGGTCACTGCTCTTTGTGGACTAATGTTATTAGTGGAGTCCCTCAGGGTTCAGTGTTGGGTCCATTGTTGTTTTCTGTATTTATAAATGATAATGATGATGGTATATCAGGCTAAAGTCCAAGTTTGCTGACAATATGAAGATTGGCAGGGTTGTTAATGACACTAATGACTGTACACTGCTGCAACAGGATCTAGAAAAGTTGAGCAGATGGGCTGAGAGGTGGCAAATAAAGTTTAACATTTGACAAATGTAAAGTACTACATATGGGAAGCAGTAATCCCAGAGTAACATATCAACTCTGTGGTACCACACTGACAGTGGTAGAGAATGAAAAAGGACCTGGGGGTAATTGTTCAGGCAGATATGAAATTTTCTGAGCAGTGCAGATGGTCTGCAAGAGTAGCTCATAGTGTCTTGTCAATTATATACAGGAATTTTTCTAGTAGGGATAATGAGGTGATTATCCCCTTGTATAAGGCAATGGTCAGGCCACACCTTGAATACTGTATACAAGTCTGGAGGCATAATTTAAGAAGGTTTTAGAGCTGTTGGAACGAGTACAGAGAAGGGCAACAAGATTAGTGAATGGAACAAAGGATTGCTCTTACGAAGAAAGGCTTAAGTTTTGCAAATTACATTGTCTGGAGACTAGGCACCTGCGAGGTGATCTGATTGAGGTGTATAAAGCCTTGAATGGTTTGAGCATGCTCAATGCTGATGGGATTCTTCCTCTTGCTCAGAATAATCACCTGAGAGGGCATAAATTCAAATTGAGGAAAGACAGTTGTAGAATAGATGTGCAGTAGTTTTTGCCTTTAGTCAGCGGGTAGTTGATTGGTGGAACAAACTTCCATTTGTCGTAGAAGTTGATAGCTTAAATAGATTCAAGGCAGAACTTGACAAACATTTGGAGCGAGTGGATGGGTGAAATAAGTGTTTTTTTTTTTTTTTTCTTGGCCGATGCTAAATAAGCTTGCTTTCTTTCATCATGTGCCTATGCTAATCATCAGAGAGATGGCAATGGCGAGGTTTCAGAAGATGGATCCTGACAGCGAACGATTTTTAAGTTAACAGAAGGATGAATGATATGCTTGTTTGCTACAAAGAAATCTACAATGAAAATAAAAAAGCCACCGTCCAGTCATCCATTAATATGTTCTTTTGTAAGTTTGAATGGTTGACCCATTCTAAATCTCCACAGCCCTCAACCTCTGCAGCAGCGTACTTATGAGCTGAAGATGTTGAATCTGGCAATGGTGCTCAAGAGGTAAAACTTACTGACATTGTACCTGTCTCCTCTCTGTTTTTTTGGAATTTTATAATTTTGAAATTTTTTTTTAATTGCACGCATTTGTAATTTTTCCTGCTCATGCGATAAAAAAATTGAATGAATACAATAAATAATTCTATTTACTTGTTCGTTGAACATTTATTTTTTGATTCAGTCAATTCAGCGAGCATATTTGCAAGTGCTGCATGGGGGAAATTCTGACTTACGTAGCGTTCCGTGGAATGTAATCCTTACATAAGTCAGGGAGTTCCTGTATATGAATGGAAAAAAAGGAATATACAGGTGACCCCCGCTTAACGCTGATCATTCGTTCCGGAAAAACAGAGCGCTAAGTGAATCCGCGCTAAGCGAGCGCCGCTTTCCCATAAGGTAACATATGTATTTGTGAGCTGCGGTCGGTGCCACAGGATATTTCCTAATCAATAATAAACGGTAATGAAAAGATGCACAAATGTCGGTCAAAATATTTAATATTCAAATATTTGTACATATAAAATATTCTGCATTACATACGTATAATTATGTGGTAACTACTTGCGTCTCAAAATTAAACAAAATTCCAATTAAAATAATGAATTTAATTGTTTAATTTAATGGATGAATTTAATCATGAAAAATGTGTGGATTTTGAGTTGAATTTTGGCCCTCTTCCAAATAAACTAAAAGGGGTATTAATTTTAAATGGCCCGCAGCGTTACCACCCAACAATAAAGTCAACCGATCCTTTGCCACTTTGAAACTTGGCATGTTTTTTGTTCTTTCAATATGAAACTTCTTTTAGGCATTCGTTTCCACAAAAGTCCTGCTTCATCTATGTTAAAAACTTGTTGAGAAGTATAACACATAATACCCGTCTTCAATAATTTTAACAAGTTCTTTTTTGAAAGTTTCGGCTCCTTAATCTGCACTAGCGGCTTCTCCTGGGATTTTAAATCTATTCTACCAGTTTTAAATGGTTCCACATTTTTTTTTTTAGGCGAGTTTTCTTCAGATCATCGTATTGGCTAATCTCTTTCTCTCTCTCTCTGTTTTTTTAATATTTAACTTAACTGAATTCTGCATTGGAATATTATCTTCAAAAAAATTAGTCTTTCCATTTCAATCCTAATAGCCGGTCTAGTCCTAGTTGCTTGCAGTGGAACAGCTATTTTTCCCGCTGCTAAAATTAATTCTTTATTTTTTCATAATTGTTCTTACAGTTAAATTTGCGAGTCCTAAATTATGGCACACATCCGCTTGTCGTTGACCGGAATCGATTTGCTTCAAAACGTCTCATTTAATTTTCAAATTCAGTCTTTTTCTTACATTTATAGTCTTCGTACTGCGCCCAGACGTTGTTGCATTTTCATTCCTGTCGGTCATTATTAGCTCTTCGAAAATATAACTGCATTGGTTGAATTAATTATGATACAATGTTCAAGTAAACTGTCCGTTACGCACGATGTCTAATACTGTACTGAATTGATGACTAACTAGACTTCGGATAAATGCATATAACGCAAATATTACAAGCAATATATTTGATCATTTTTTAAAATGTTGATCTCGGAACTACGTAACAAGTGACTGTACTTAAATTAGCGTGAGAGAAAATTTCACTGAACGTGGGAAAATTGCTCAAGTCGGCGTGGGAAACGTTTTAATGCCGTTTTGCTATTCATTTTCAAGCTATCGACTCCATCAAATGAAACGATTTCGTTAAATATGTCAAAAATGTAATCTGTAAAAGAGCGTTATAGTGATCTGCGACAGCGTTATAGTCAGATACGGGTTATAATATAAGAACAGCGTTATAGCGAATCAGCGTATAGCGAACCGCATTATAACGGGGGCCTGCTGTATAAAACAGAAAGAAATTGGTTTTCGAAATTTTTAATCTGCTAGATTGACCGACCACAATATCGATCACAATATTATGAAAGATCATCTGGAAACGTCACTAATCTGTGCCCACCGGATTTCGCACAATCTGACTCCAGAACAAAAACAGCAAAGAGTAGACTTCTTCAAATAAATCGTTGATTGTTTTGAAACACAGGGTCAAAACTTCTTAAATCAATAGTGACTTGTTTTGAATCTTGGATTTTTCACTATGATCCAGAGATAAAACAACAGTCAAGTGAATGGAAGTGTTCTGATTCACCAAGACCTAAAATATTTCAAGCTTCTCGTTTGGCTGACAAACAAATAGTTCTTGTGTTTTTGACATAAAAAGCATTCTTGTTGCACATTTTGTGCCTCGTGGAACAACTTTGTGAAAAACGTCAAGAACTTTCCATTGTGAAGTGGTTTCTTTATCAAGACAATGCCAGGTTCCATACGGCTAATATTGTGCATCCAGTGAACATTGCCATAGGTGTTGAGGTTCTGCCACATCCCCTTTATTCATTGGACTTAGCCCTGTGTGATTTCATTCTGTTTCCACGTCTAAAGAAAGCTCTGAAAGGTGCGTTTCGCGTCCAACGTAATGCTTGCAGAGCCAGAACGGAGGCACTTAGCAGTCCTTTGAAAAATAGCAAACACAATGTATGACAGTGGCGGAAGTGTGTTCAAGTTAGAGTATTTGGAGAAGGAGAAATCCACAGAACATTCAGATGATGACAATTAAGGTAAGATCTTGCACCAGTCTGCAAATTAAATTAGCACCTCTCATAAATATGTCTTAAAAAAAATAGTCAATGTGTAGTATATCAGGTGTGTAAGTAGACTGAGTACATGTAGAGTGCATGTTGTTCTGACAGGCCCTCCCCAATTAGACTGCAGTCTAATTGGGGAGCTGTAATCCCTCTTAATACTAGTATATTTTCCCCTTCTCCCCACCGAAACTTTTGCCCCGCTAGACTCTACCACTTCAAACCTTTTTTCTGCTCTTAACAGTCTCCTGCCTCTGTGGAGGTGGGCTTCTCCCATAGGGTTCCCCCCTCTCTGTCCCTTTAATTTTCAGGTGGAAGGTTTTGTATCATCCACCTTCCTTATCTTTACCCTCTGCTCATTTCCCCCAGTACTCAGTATCACCTTTGTTCTCCCTTTCAATAAAACTTGCAGAGATTTTTTTTTTTTTTTCCCCTCTCTCCTTGGGAAGCTCAGGTGGTGTCCAAGTGCTCCAAGGTTTGCCCCAATCAGAGTCTTTACACCTGGCCTATCTCCTCATGGTGGTGGATGGGCAACAGGAGGTCCCACTAGGGACCACTAAGGCTAACTCGCTGGAGGAACAACAAGCCTACACTACGCAGACTTCATCAACCCACACACTATCTCTGGCCTTTTACAGAGTTTATATTGCAAACAGAGTATACTATGCAGAGTTGGGGGGGGGGTGGCAGTGCTGCTTAACAAGAAACACTATGTCCTTTCTGTAACGTTGTACTACATAATCAAATTCTGCAGCCTTTATATCTGAATGATGCTATATCTCCATTATCTCCACAATTTCTGCATTTATACTAGTATATTTAATACTAGTATAGTATTATGAGGACTCCCATTAGGCCTTAAAATCCATGGCGACATTCTTTTCAAGCTACTGTGAGTTTTTGTAGAAGCAGTGCAAAGATCACTTATACCTCTGCCTAGAACTGCTATTAAACCATTAATCTGTATATCCCACCAGCTAGCAGTTTTCCAACCCACCTAACGCTACCTCAATGGCATCAGCAGTCTTGACTCATTCTACTTAAATGTGTCCTGTCTCTGTAAAAGTGATCTCTTCTACAAATGCAAAACTGTGCTGAGAAAAATTCTACCCCATGAGCACTGGGCGATTTGTTGTGCTGGGAAGTTGATATACAGCCCTGTATAGTATCTCCAGGCCAAATTGGCTCCTCCGTAGCAAGGTGGGCAGGAGCAGCAGTGCGTTGCACACGCTTCTTGATTAGACCAGGGTTCGAGTCCGTGACCACCAAATACGGAGGATGTGGAAAGGTCAGGGAATGACCACTGCACATACCCGGAGCAATATGGCCTTAGTTGCCAATCTCCTTAAAAAAAAAAAAAAAAACCAGGCCAAATTGATCGACAGTGCTCTCATCACATACTCCCTTCTGTTGTGTTTAGGTGTCTGAAAGTGCTGACACTTTCAATTTCAATTCTAACTTGCAATTTTTTTTCAACATTGTCCTGTGCTTAAATCCTGAGATTTCCATTGCCTTGTTAATTAAATCCAAAGCTCTCCTACTCTTAATATCACTAGTACCACTGTGTACATCACAGTTTGTGCTCTTAAAAGATGATAGCTGCTCTAGAATGTCATCAAATTTAGCCCCCGGCTGGCACCAACTATAGCTAATTACCTGGAATCAAGGATCTTTGCTGTGGATGATGTCGTTGTGTTGTATGATGCTGAAGTTACATTAGAGTTACATTATTAATTAATACAAACTAATTTCAAACAGGCTAAGAGTAGAAAACTTGATTCTTTTTCAAATGGTAGCTGAGCACAATAGCTTTGGCAAGTGCTCAGCTACCATTTGACAAGATCACCTACCAAAGCTATTGGCCGCAACTTTTGCCCATCTCTGTTTTCCCCGTCTGACAAATCAGATGGTTCTATTGCTACTTCAGCCAAGAGTAAAGCCGACCTGCTAGCATCCTATTTTTCTTCCAACTTGTGTATTAATGATCTCAGTAAACCCTCTCACTATTCCCACTATACTCCATTTAATGTCTCTGGTGATCTTTGTAGAAGGATTTTGACAAATCTTGATGCTAAGAAAGCTCCAGGTCCTGATGGTATTTCTCCACTTGTTCTCAAAACCTGTGCTCCTGAACTTACTCCTATTCTGTGCCACCTTTTTTTATTTTTTCACTTCCTTTTTCTGTTGTTTTTCCTTCTTGAAATTTGCACATATCCAGCTAGTTCCTAAAAAGGGTGACAAATCCCTCTCATCCAATTATCGTCCCATTGAAATTACTTCTACTCTTTCTAATGTAATAGAGAAATCATGTAACTGCCAACTCTTAAACTATCTAGAAACCTTTGATCTGATTAATGATCGCCAGTATATATTCTGTCAGTGTTGATCCACTGGTGATGTTCTGGCACATGTTACCCATCTATGGTCAAGTTCAATGGAAAAGTTTGGTGAAACTCAAGCAGTTGCTCTTAACATTTCAAAGGCTTTCGATCGTGTTTGGCATAAAGGTCTTCTAAACAAGCTTCCATCTTATGGTTTGCCAACTGATTTTTGTCCCCTCGACGTGGGCACCTGTACGTGGTGAGGGGACCTCCCAGTGACGCTGCTGGACTTCCAGACTAGCATCACTGGGATCTAACGCCCATACCTTGGTTCCAGGGTTACATCGTTGGAATCCGGCGTGTGCAGCCGTGCGCCGCGACCCGTGGAAGCGGAAAGGGGGATCCTGGTGGTTGAGGGGCCCAGCCTTAATACACCACTTTGGCCCCTGCTTCGACAAGACGGGCGGTCCCGGACCGGCTCGACTGGGATCAATCGGCGGGTGGTTTTATACTGCTAGGGTCAACTGCGTTCCAATAAGTCTCCCTCCCTTTGGTCCTGGGACGGGATAAAGACTTATTGGTAACGTGGGTATGGTGTTCTAAGCGAACTCGGCGTCCCATTCGTGTACGCAGTACCTGCTAGTTCACGAATGGGCGCCCCCTCGTAGGGCTCCGTGGTGGGTGAGGTACTTAGGCATCAGACATTTTTTCTTTACTCTCATGAGTAATTTAAATCTTTCTTCTGGGGCCCCAACAAGGCCCCTACCTAATCGATCAGATGAGAGCGAGAGCAATTCTGCAAAAAGAGCCAGAACTGAGGATAAAACACCATCTATAACACCGCTTTTCCTCATTCTCCATTCTACCGGAGAGCAGTCAATTGGGAAGATGTCACCCTTCTTTATCCAGAAAGGATTAGAAGGGCTGGCAGGATCACCAAAATCTGTGAAACGGCTGCGTTCTGGAGATCTCTTAATTGAAGCTTCAAGTACAAAGCAAGCAGAAAGAATCCTCAATGCGACATCCATAGGGGGAATACCGATCATTGTAACACCCCACAGAACTTTGAACTCTTCACGAGGAGTCATTTCAGAGTGGGATCTTCTTCATGTCTCTGAGGAAGAGATCTGCTCTGAACTAAAAGACCAAGGAGTGACGGCTGTCAAGAGAATATCAATGCGTAAGGATGGGAATCTCGTTCCTACCCGAGTTCTCATCATAACATTTAACACCCCACGGCCTCCAAGTTCCATCAAGGCAGGCTATTTAAACTGCCCAGTGAGGCTTTACATCCCAAACCCACTGAGGTGTTTTAAATGCCAAAAATACGGCCATTCACAAACGGCTTGTCGTGGTAACCCTGCCTGTGCTCGATGTGGTTCGAAAGATCACGAGAGCAAGGAATGTTCAGCTTCCAAACCGATCTGTATAAATTGCCAAGGAGAGCACCCTGCCTACTCCAGGGCATGCCAGCGGTGGAAGGATGAAAAAGAGATCCAAAAACTAAAAACAGAGCTGAATATCTCCTACCCAGAGGCCAGAAGACGCATGCAACCAATAAATAGCGGGAAACCTTCATATGCCCAGAAGGTTTCTGCGAAGTGCACTATCGGTACACAAACAGAGATGACTGTACCACCAAAAGAGTCATTCACTCCGATTGCACGCTATTTATTGAGTTCACAAAAGCCCACCAAAAAAACGCAATCAGCTGCCACTCCTATATCCGTACCTCCGAGTGCTCCACCACTACCAAAACCAAGTGGTAAAGAGCTAACAGATAAAACAGAAACAATGGATGTCGAGCGCAAGGAGGTACTGGATGAATCAGTCTTGGAACACTTTGCGGAGGAAGAAATGGACACAGGACAGCGTCCTTTCTTCCCCAAAAAAGATAAAAACCAAGACTGATAAAACTAAGCCCTCAGCACCTCGGAAGCCGCCTGATGGACCCACCAAGCCAAAATAATGGCGAAATTCCTGCAATGGAATTGTCGTGGATTCCGGCAAAATACTGACGACATCAAGGCCCTCCTGCAAAAGCACGAGCCAGTTTGCTTTTGCTTGCAGGAGACTTATCTAAAAGCAAATGATGATCCCACCATTTATAACATCACAATCTTTCGTAAGGATAGAATTGCGGATGGTCCTGCTCATGGAGGAGTGGCTATCCTTGTGAGTAATCAGACCCCAGTTCAGCCCTTGCTAATTACAACCAGCATAGAGGCTGTTGCAATTCGCCTTACAGTGGGATTTTTATTAACGGTCTGCTCTATTTATTTGCCACCTGGGACTGACATCTCCCAGGAAGACCTTGATGATCTTGTAACGCAGTTGCCTCCCCCTTTCTTACTTCTCAGGGATTTTAATGGACATAACACCCTGTGGGGTAGTGCTAACATCAATGGAAGGGGACGGGTCATAGAGCGTTCGCTCAATGACAATGACCTCTCCATTCTAAACACTGGAACAAACACCTTCTTCCACATGCCTACCCGTACCTTTTCTGCCATTGATCTCTCTATATGCTCCCCTTGTCTACTCCCTTCACTCACTTGGGAAGTGGAGGAGAATCCATACGGAAGTGATCACTTCCCTGTGATAACCTTGTTACACTGCCTTGTTACACTGTGGAAGACCGTGTCTTCCTTTTAGGTTACCACGGTTGGAAGTTTGATCAGGCTGACTGGAATGCCTTTCCAACATCAGGCAAATTTTGACCTCAGTACAGTCAGTCAGGAGCCTATCAATGACGCAGTAACGTACATCACAGATATCACTGTCCAAGCAGCTGCGAATGCTGTTCCCAAAAAACATCTGCCCGGGTTTCCACCATTTCCCAAACCTTGGTGGAATTCACAATGCACAGCAGCCAAAAAGGCTCAAAACAAAGCGTGGGGGATATTTCGCCGATATCCTACCACGAACAATCTTATAGCCTTTCAAAACGTGCACGAGCCAAAGCACGCTACATCCGTCGTCAGAGTCAAAAGGAATCGTGGATCCGTTTTTACATCATCTATTAACCAGTCTACCAATTCTAAGGTAGTCTGGGATAAAATCCGGAAAATGAAGGGGAAATATACATCCCACCCTTCTTCAATCCTAGATTTATAATGGATGCGCTATTGCAGATCCAACTGCAATAGCCAATATGCTCTTGGGGAAACATTCTCTAACAATCTCTGCAACATCCTCGTATTCCCCAGAGTTCCTGGTCCTTAAAACATAAACTGGAAAAACAAGCACTTAATTTTAAGACCAAGGGCCTCTATCCCTACAACGGGGCATTCACTATAGAGGAACTGAAAAGAGCCCTCGCTCTTTCCAAAGCAAGTGCTGTTGGGCCAGATGGCATTCCATTATGAAATGATTAAAACATCTTTCACCAAAATCTATGGATTGTCTGCTCCTTCTGTATAACAGAATCTTTACTGAGGGGCAGTTTCCGGATTCCTGGCGAAAGGCAAATCATTCTTGCTTTTCCTAAGCCAGGAAAGGATCCAAAAGTTACCACCAATTATCGTTCCTATTGCTCTGACTAGCTGTCTGTGCAAAATCCTGGAGAGAATGGTCAATTCCCGTTTAATATGGTATTTAGAATCAAATGACCTTCTCTCCAGCATCCAGTGCGGCTTCCCGAAGGAACCGGTCCACTTTGGGACCATCTTATTAGATTGGAAGCATCCATCCGGGGATGCTTTCCTAAAACGCGAACACTTGGTGTCGGTGTTCTTTGACATGGAGAAAGCGTTATGACACAACTTGGAGATTTGGCATTTTTAAAAGATCTGCATAGCCTTGGCCTTAGGGGGCATCTCCCCTTTTTTATTCAAAACTTTTTTAGCCAATCGATTCTTTCCAAGTTCGTGTGGGATCCTCACTCTCTCGTCCCTTCAGCCAAGAGGAGGGAGTACCACAAGGATCAGTATTAAGTGTCACGCTTTTTGCCATCAAAGTCAATTCCATCACAGAACAACTTCCTCCAACTGTAAACTGTGCCCTCTATGTTGATGACTTTAGCATATTTTGTCAGTCATGCAACATGAGGGTTATTGAAAGACAACTGCAGAAAGCCATTGATCGCCTTAATTTCCTGGGGCACTTGGTAATGGCTTCAGGGTTCTCGCCGGAGAAGACCGTTTGCGTACACTTTTTGTCGCAAGCGTAATCTTTCATCCTGAACCTGAATTAAGGCTCGGACAAAATGTTATTCCAGTAGTGTCAGACACAAAATTCTTGGGGACTTGTGTTTGATAAAAAGTTGACTTTTCTCAAACATATTCGTCAACTTCGTACAAAAATGCACGAGGGGACTCAATATCCTCCGCTCTCTCTCCTCAACGCGTTGGGGAGCAGATCGATGCACCCTACTACGGCTTTTACCGTGCACTTGTACGATCCAAATTGGACTAAGGGTCCCAGGTATAACTCTTCAGCTAGAGATAGTGTCCTCCGATGGCTAGACCCTGTCCACCATCAGGCTATCCGTATCGCTACTGGAGCTTTTCGAACATCTCCTGTCCAGAGCTTATACGTCGAAGCAAACGAAACCATCGTTATCCCTTCGACGTAAGCAGTTGTCTTTATAACTATGCTTTTAAAGGTTGAAATCCCTGCCAGACCATCCTACGTGGACATCGGTTTTTTTTGAGCCACGTTGGGAAAACTTGTACAATACCCGTCAGACTGCCAACCGACCTTTTGGTATTCGTGTCCAAGAGCTAATCAGAGAGTTTAACATCATGGTAGACAAGGTGGCACAAACACCAAAAGAACCTACTCCACCCTGGCATGCTCATTCCCCCACCGTGCGACTTTTCCCTTAAGAAATGGGTAAAGTCTGAGGACCTCATCATCTGTCTACCAGCAGCTCTACTCTGCACACCAAGCTGAGTACTCAGACTTTCCTGCCCGTTTACACAGACGGCTCGAAGTCTGAATCATGCGTAGGATTCTGCTGCTGTCTTTCCGGACACCATAATATCTCAGCAGATTCCTCCCGAATCCAGCATATACACTGCAGAGCTGTATGCAATAGAGCTAGCCTTGGATCACATTCGAACTTGTCAATTCCAAAGGTCAATAATATATTCCGATTCTTTGAGTGTATTACAGGCTTTATTATCTACGAGACATAATTCTCATCCAGTTCTTTGTCGGGTTTCAGCAGAAGAGACATTCTCTTCATGAATGCAAGTTTTGATATCCGCTTCTGCTGGATTCCTAGCCACATTGGGATAAAGGGAAATGATTTGGCTGACGCTGCAGCCAAATCAGCAACACCCACTCATAATCGTTTGCCTGTCAGTCCCCTATACAGACTACAGGCAAATATATACGCAAAAAAGATACATATTCCCAATGGCAAGAACTGTGGCACAGACAGAGAACAAATAAAATTATATCAAATAAAAGCCTGTATTACAAAACTTGGCAGTCTGGTCTGCGCAGGAATCGGAGTGAGGAAGTTGTTTTCTTGCTCGACTCCGCATAGGTCACAGTCATCTGACACATTCTTTTCTGCTGAGGGCGGAATGACCCTCCTATGTGCGAGTCTTGCGACACCGTTTTAAACTGTACAGCATATTTTAATAGATTGCGTTCTTTTTTACCCATGTTCGCAATATACATTTTACCGCTTTTACTCATTCCGACTGAGCCTTATACACTCAGTCGGATTTTATCGGACAACGACCACGTGTCGGCAGTTTTTAAATTTTTAAAAGCGATTAATATATACCCCACATATATAAATAACAATTTGACGAGGTAAACCTTTTTAAAGGTTACCAGAATTTATCTTTAATGTTATTTTAAATCGTTTCTTGGCGCAGTATAACCTTAGTTGTTTTTTGCGCCAATAAACCCAAAATCAAATCAAATCAAACTGATTTTTGTAATTGGATATCCAGTTTTCTCTCTGACTGCATACTGCAGGCGATGGTAGATACCTCTGTCTTCTAACTTCTCTTACTAATGCTGGTGTTCCCCAAGGTCCCTTGTTCAGTTTCTTTCTCTCACTTTTTTTTTTCATCATATATATTAGACTTTCTTCCATTGACTGGAAATCCTATCCATAGTTTGGTTGATGATAGCACATTGCATTTCACCTTCCAGTTTGAGAAACCTTGCCTTCAATTTCTCGAATATCACTACCAATTCCTTAACTGCTGATCTCAAATCCACCCTGCCATTGAATACTGTACCCACATTTCAAGTGGTGCTACGATGACTTCTTGCAGGCTGCTAGGCTCCATTTTAAAAGAGGGTATTCAGGTTTAATTCAGGCTGAGCCTAAATAAATTTAAGGCTCAGCTGGACAGGTATTTTCGAACAAACGGAGGGGTGAAGTGGGAAGGTTTTTTTTTTTTTTTTTTTTTTTTTTTTTTGGCTGATGCTGCATAAGCTTGCTTTTCTTGCATCATATTCCTCTGCTAATGCTAATTAGCGACCTGTCTCTTACAGTCTCTCTCTACTCTGTTTTGTCATAGGCATTCAAAAAAAATACTTTGCTGAGACTTCAGATTAAGACATTTAATGTTAGCAGTGGTTGATTCAAATGTTTTTTAAAAAAGAAAGTGGAATTCCTCGTGTCAAATGCTTGGGGGAGCAGCAAGGGCTGATAAATTTAGCAAATTTTAAAAGAAATGGATTACAGGCTAAAACAGTTATTCTGTGTGGATGAAACGGATGTGTGGATGATGAGATTGAGGAGTGGGGGAATGCCTGAGATTGTTCCTTGCCCAAGAGGAAAAGTCTGTGCCAGGATTTCAAAAATTTAAAGGTTGCTTAACTCCTTTGCTAGAAGGAAATTCTGCAGAATATTTTAAATTTAGGCAATGTTAGTTTACTGTCTCCAGAACTCAAAGGGCATTTAAAGGGCCACTCTGAGGTCAAGGTTTTCTATTTTTTTGGAAAGCAAATATGAAAGCCTGGGTTACCCAAGGAGTTATTCAAGAATGGTTTGTGGATAATTTTTTGTCCAACTGTTAGTTAATATTGCATTGAAAAAAGCCTTCCAGACAGTATTGCTAGTAATGGATAATGTTACAGGGCATTCGCATGATTTTTATTTATCTGAGAGCAAAGTTGTTTTCCTATCACCAAATAAAACTCCAATCGATGCCTGGAACGAGAGTACACGTGAATGATCGAAGAATGTTAATCTTGTGGGAATGGATAAGTTTGTGGAAATTTGTACCATCTTTTTGATTTATCTTTTATTAGCCATATAAGTTTTGTCTTTAGCTGAGAAATTTTACTTTTTAGTGAGGATATAACTAATTTAAGACTGTTATCGTAATGGTATAGCATAAGGTATAACATAACTTGATAGTATAAGACGTATCGTTTGCATTTAGGAATCTATTAACTTAATGTAGTATTGTCAGTTATGTGTATTAATTTTCATCGTTGATCAATTAAATTGTATTTAAATGGAAATCATGCCCCAGACTAGAACAGCAAAGCAATGAGCAAAAAGTAGTGGGAGTGCTGTGGCTCGGGTGCGAACCGGAGGGAGGGACAATTCTCCTATGAATCTTGGCATAATAAACTGCTCAACTTGTGCATACAGATCTTTCTGGAACAGGACATGATACAGCCAGGGAGTGGGGGGCATGGCTTTGCATGTGTTCTGTGCAGAGAATGTGAAAAAATTAGGAACCAATTCTGCCACATTCTGATGGGTGTTTATGAGATTTTGAATAGTAGGGTAGATGCCCCCAAAGGAATTAAAATGGGGGCCTGTCAAGCTCTCTGTTGCCCAACTCAATACTAGAGCTCACACTTGTGCATCAGGCAAAACTGCAACAATCTCCAAGGCAGAAGGTGCTGGTCCCACAGGAGGTGGTTATTGTCAGTGACACTATTGTCAGGTAAACAGCAAATAATATTGTGCAAGGATAGATGGAATAGGACTTGGATATGTCTGCCAGGGGCAAAAATAGATGATGTTGTAGAGCAGATAACATCTTTTAAGGGCACTAAACGTGATATTGTTGTACACATTGACACTAATGATATTGAGAGTACTAGATCTAAGGACTTGCTTAACAAGTACCGGGCAATATTGGGAAAAAGTCACGGATTAGAATTGAATTTGAAAGTGTCTGCAATTCTGCCCCGACACGATAGAAGTGAGTACGTGTTGAGAGCCTTGTCAATAAATTTTGCCCTTGAGTGAATGTGCAAGGATCATGGGGTAGAAGTTTTCTCAGCATGGTCTGTGCTTGTTAACAGGAGAGCCTGTTTTTACAGGGAAGGGATACATTTAAATGGAATGGGGTGCAAGCATATTTGGTGATGCTTGTATATGAAGTGCACAGAATAATAGACTAACAGAGCTGCAGGCAGTGGTGAAGGAGATCCTTGTCTCAGGAAGGCAGCCATGTGTAGTACAGGTAGAAAGTTCTCTGGCAGGGGCGAAACCTGGTTGTGCCTGAGCTTGCTGGGGAGAGCCCTGGGGGGGGGGGAACACTAAAAGAGGAAAGCACGAAGGGGTGACAGTGAAGAGGGAGGGAACAGATGAAGATTAAGGTGGACAATAGAAAGGCAGCCTACCTGGAAATAGAATGTTAAAGGGATAGAGGGGAGCCCATCCTCACACGGGGGGGGGGTGTTAAGGAAAAAGTAAAAGGTTTGTGGTGGTAGGATCCACCAGGTGAAAAGTGAGGATGGGAGGTGAGGGAAGAGGAGATGGGAGTGTGGGGTAAGAAAGTCATAGGGTCAGTCTCCTAACTGGGGGAGTCTGCCCTGTGAATACACAGTGCAAATCTGCATGAAATCCCATACCAGCTGGACTAGCTGTAGCCAGCGTCAGCAGCGTCAGCTGTAGCCATGCCTCAAAAGAGAGGATGCAAGGCAGTGGTGGTTCCCTTTGGGTATCCTCACTGCAGTCCAAGTACACACACACACACACTCACTCACTCACTCACTCACTCTTCATATGTTCAAATTCCACTCTTACAGATACACAGCTATACACACCCTTTTTTATTATTATTACTCATTTAGGAGCAAACTGGTAGGTAACAATGCACAACAATCACTCACTTATGTGCCTCTTTTCATACACTCAGACAGGACACAGGTACCATCTAAAGAAGCACAACTATCAAGACATCCACACTTTTTTTTTTTGACTTGTCACAACTACATACATTCACTTGGCCACCGCACAGTTTACACAGGTGACTTTACTTGCACTCACAATGTACATTTGTACCTGGAAAAATACTTTACACACACACACACACACACACACACACACACAGTTTCCTGAATAAACAATCGAGAGGAACTTTTCAAGGTAGAGGTGGGTGTAACAGTTTAGGGTATCACTGCATGGTTGCTTCTAAGAGACTAGGGACTTAAAAACTTTTTGAGCAAATTTGGAGACGGCCATGTGATGCCTGTCATATTACTAATAAGAAATAAAAAACTATGAACTCGAAATTTACTATAGAACTTTCAGTGTAAATACACAATTCTTTGTTCGTAATAGCATACTACAGTAGTAGTGTGAATGGTATCGATTTAATTGTATCTCATATTGCGACTACCTTCACAACGAGTTACCATGTATTGCACTACCTCGAGTAAGTAACTCTTCACCAATGGAGAAGACTATTCTTACTAATTCTCAATGGATACCACCACTCAGATGGCACTGTTTCAAGGCTTGTTGGCCCATCATTGGTGGGTGGGTTGGTACTCTCGTGTTGCAATCATGTCAACCCAGTTATGAAGTATAACTCCACAATATGAGATATGCCAAAGGGTGTACATAGTAATATTATTAATAAGAAATAAATGCACAAGGCATAATAAAGTACAAACTTGAAATTTACAATCATACCAACCCAGCAGTGCAATTTGTGCACTTTGCCTCTTGGGTTTTTCTACGTTCCTTGTAGTCATGGCCTCTGACAGTGCAGTGGTTTGCTCTTTTTTGGGAGCAGATGTGTGCCCCAATTTCAAACACCTGTAACACTAAGGTGTTGAAAAATGTTCCCTATATCTATGGCTTCCCCAGCAATTCACTGTTCAGTTCTTCTTTAGTTGTGAAATCTTGGAAATTCTTTTCATAAATTTTGTTGTCAATATCAAAGATAATAACGTTTGGACCCCTGATTTTGGTTTTGTCCATTTTCAGGCCCATCTCATTTACCTTGGAATTATTCCTGATTTTGTCTGTATCAACTTTAGTGGCTGCCTCAATTTCCAGAGTCCCTTGATTTTGATTGACTTGAACTAATTTTCGAAGTTTTTTTTGTGATGGCTTGTTTTATGGTCTCACTTGTGTCAAATTTAGAGCCTTCAGAAAGTCTTGAGATAGCCACATTTTCATCTTTGTCCTGTTTAAGTAGCGTTTCTTGCTTCCTAGATTTACTGGGAATCTTGTTCTTTAATGCTTGTGCATAAGATCGAGTTTGCTTCTGTATTTCAATTTCTGTCTTTTTTGTTTCTAATTTTGTTCTCAAAATTTGATTTTCTTTGTGCAAGTCAGTCACTGTACATTCGAGTATTGTCCAGTACTGGATTGTATTTTCTCTAGTTGTAGCAGTGATCCTGCCAGTTTTCTTTGTCATTAAGTGCTTAAGTTTGAGCCTATTCATGATAATTTTATCGGCAGTGCCAGCTGCCTGGGAGGAAGTATCTATATCCTCTATATTGACCCCATTAGAATCATGGGTATTTTCCTCTGGTTTTGGGGTCTCAATGGTAGAGCTGTTTTTTTTGTATTTTTCTTTTTTGAAGCAGCAGAAGCTGGTGGGATTTCCTCATCCTCTGAGCTGATTTGCACATTTATTTTATTGTTTGGGTGAGTGTGGCACACTTTAGGTTGCAGATTATGACTGCCAGTGTCTAATCTGTGTTCATTTATTTGTGGAATTTCCTGCTATTTTTGTCTATCAAATACTTCACTAATTGAAGATTGGTTTAGCTTTAGCTTAGCTTCTGAACTCCCAGGGTCCAAGGAATCTAGAAATAAGGCATAAATAAAGTAGCTCTTTACTGTAGGATCAGTATAAGAGAGTAAGCTTAGTTCTGCAAATGGGGGAGGGGTGGAATTGAGCTGTAAAGTTGAGTGGACAGTCAATTCGAAAATTACAAATGTTTGGCACACTTAAGTCTTACATAAATTACATGTAGTTTTAGTAGGATCTATGGTAATCTCACACTCACCTTTAAGATTCAGCCAGATGTGAGCATGGGAAGCGAATACTTCCAAAAAACAGATAACCCCTAAAAATAACAACAGCAATTGTGATTGACATTGTTAATGCTCAGAAAGTTGGAGTGGTCAGGTCCAGCCTAAGAACTCAGAAAATTGTTAAAACGAATCTCTGTAATGTATTCCATTAATATAAGTTAATAAATAGAAATCATGCAAGAAAGACCCCTACCTTGATCTCCAGTACCCATTGTGAGCAGTCTTTTGTTGTATACTGTACTTTGAAATTTTCTTTGTTCTGCCCTAGTGGAGATATTCCACTGTCTTCACCTCAGCAGCACAGAACTGTTCACCTCAATATCCTCTAGTGTACTCATACAGAAAGGACAGACAGACGGGATAGGAGCGGGGGATTTATACTCTTAGTTAAGAAGCACATAAAATCTAAGTCAGTTTTTTTCAGTTGATATGGGTGGCCAGTGTAACATTGAGTCAATTTGGGTGGACATAAGCACTAGCAAAGCAAAATTGACAGTAGGAGTGTGTTATAGGCCTAATGACTCTGATGAGTACAATGAACAACTGTAGGAGAAATGGTGGGCCAGTAAATCAGATTGTCTTATAATGGGGGATTTTAACTTCCCAGATATAGACTGGAACTTGTGGGTTGGTCATTCGCACACTAGCAAGACTTTTGTGGATTTATTCAGTGACTATTTTCTACAGCAGCATGTTAGAGAGCAACAAGAGAGTGTGTAATACGCTTGATCTGGTTATCAGCAGTGATTCTACATGCATTAAGATTTTGCGGGTAAAAAGGACCCACTGAATGGTAGGATCACAGTGTATTAATGTGGAATTTAATTAAAGACACCTACTGTCAGTCAGTTTTTATGTTCTATGCAATGGGACCAACTGAAGATGTTGGACCAACAGCAAATTCTAAATGGGAAGCATTCAGGGAACTAATCATAGACACTACTAGGCTTTTCACACCAATGAAGAAATGCTTCAAGGCTTAGACCTAAATGGATGTCAGATGAACTCTTGAGATAAGTGGCAGAGAAGAAAAGTGTATAGGATGTATATAAATTATCAGATGATTCAGAAGTTTGTAATTAACTCACAAAGGAGGTTAGGTAGTGAAGGTGGAGAAATCTTTGCCAAAGGATGCAAATAAAAACAGCAAAGACTTCTTTACTTATAAAAAGAAGTCTTTTCTAATGATTCTGCCCAGGTTGCTGACAAATTAAATAGATATTTTGCATCTACATTCACATATAAGGAATCCTTTAGGGGAGGGGATGCCAGAAGTTTATCAACCTCCAATGGGGAGTTAAATGACTTTATGATAACTGAAAGGAAAATGGTAGAGGAATTATTGAAGCTGAACATAAAAAAGCCACCTGGGATGGATAAGATCTATCCAGTCATATTAAGAGAAAGCAAAGTAAGCAAGCCTTTAGCCATAATTGCAAAAGCATCCTTGGATTCAGGGGAGGTAAATATGGATTGGAGATGTACAAATATGTTTCCAGTTCATAACTATGGCTCAAAAGGTGACATGAGTAATTGCAGACCTGTTAGCTTAACATCTCTTCCAGAGAATGTAATGGATTCACTGATTAAAGAGATAATGCAGGACCTTCTAGACAGGAATGCAGTTATACTGCAGTCACAGCATGGATTTTTTAAGGGGCAGTCTTGTTAGACAAGTCTGATAGATTACTATAATGCAGTGACCAAAGAACTGGATGCAAAAAAATAATTTTGATATCATAAACTTGGATTTCAGGAAAGTTTTTTTTTTTATACTGTTGCACATGAAAACTGGAGCAATGTGACATTAAGGGTAAGTTACTGCTATTGATAAAGGGATGGTTAAGTGGAAGAGGACAGAGTGGTTATCAGTGGGCACTGCCCTCCATGGACTAATGTTATCAGTGGAGTACCCCCCCCCCCGGTTCAGTGATGGGAATTTGTTGTTTTCAGCATTTATTAATGATATTGATGAAAAGGCTTAATGTCAGTTTGCAGATGATAGAAAGGTTGGCAGGGTGGTTAATGACATTAACTAGGAAAATTGGGGTCAATGCTTGAGGTTGGGGTTGTGCTGAGAAATGGCAGTTGAATTTTGACAAATGCAAGGTACTGCATATAGTTAGCAATAATCCCAGGGTAACTTGTCAACTGTGTGGTACTACACCCAGGATAGTGGAAAATGAAAAAGACCTGGGGATAATTGTTCAGTCAGATTTGAAAGTCTGTGATCAATGCAGACATGCTGCCAGAACAGCTCATGGGGTTTTGTCAATGATATACAGAAACTTTGCTACCATGGTTGAGGAGGTGACTATCCCTTTGATCAAGGCCATGGTTAGGCCACATCTTGAGTTTTGTATACATGTCTGGAGGCCTCAATTTTAGGAAGGATATAGATCTGCTGAATGGATACAGAGAAGGGCAATGAGATTGATGAAGGGAACAATAGGGTGCTGTTACCTAAAAAGGCTTCAGTTCTGCATATTGCCACTTTTAGAGACTAGGCTCCAGAGGGGGGGAGGGTGACCTGTTTGAGATGTTTAAGGCCTTGAATAGATTGGGTAAGCTGAGGGAGAATGCTGAGACGTCCTGTTGCTGAGATTACTTACATAAGTGGGCATAAATTTAATTTGATCGATGGTTGTAGGATGGATGTGTGGAAGTTTGCCTTCAGCCAGGAGGTGGTTGGTTGTTTGAACAGGTTTCCATCAGTTGTTGTGGAAGTGAATGATTTGAATAAATTCAAGGAGAGCTAAACAAATTCTTGGAGGGGAATGCCCCTCCTTTTGGAAGGAATTCGAGAATTCCAGACACCTTTCATGTACTTCTTCCACCTGTATGAATGTTCTCTGGAAAAAACTGTAGCTAAAATGTTGTAGTTATTTGAGGTGAGCTGGGCTTTGTGGAATTGAAGAAAGACAGTTGAAAAATTAATTTTCTCACAGAAATGAACCATTGACGAACATAGAGCACATTCATCTGGATAATTCATGGCCAGATGAAAAAGGGTTTGGAAATGGGGTAGAAGCTCCTCCATTGTGATATTGAAATAGGGTAGAAGCTCCATTGTGATATTGAAATAGGGTAGAAGCTCCATTGTGATATGGAGCATAGGATCTTGGAACAGCTTTCAAGCTAGAGATTATTCAAATGCTCCCATCCCTGAACCAAAAGATAAAGTGAGTAAAAGTTTGGACAAGTCTATAAAATACCTAAACAAAGGATACCATTCAACTGTTGTCGGACAAATATTTCACCCTAAAAAAGACAACCCATTCAGAGAGGATTAAGAAAATGCTACAAATGAATCCTAAAGAAAGCAGATGAAGGGAGTTCATCTGAATAATTTTTGAAATCCTGTTTACATTAAGCTGGAATTTCAAGTGAAGTATGCCTTATTTTATTTTACTGATTTTTTTTTTTAATTTTTAAAAAATATTCTAATTCCCAAATTGTGCACTTTAGCCCTGCACTATTATAGCAGAAAAGACTGTTATTAGGCTCTGCTTCATGCCATTACTCCTAGGCATACTTTCTGCCAACCTTAGGTATAGTTCAATGCCATATCCCAGGGCATACTTTCTGCCAATTTTGGTTTGATGGAATTATCTCCATTTTTCTAGCAGAGCAGCTAATTTGAAAGGCCATTTGGTCCACAGCATAATCTAGCTATCCATTTCATCCTGCTAATGCTAAGTAGCATTGAAGTTAGAGATCTGGGCTGTCCAGTCCAACTTTTGAATGTATTGTCCAGAAACATGGAGCATTTTTCTGTGAATATGACCAGAGTCTGTAACCTCCAAATGTACACTGATCATAATTGTCCCAAACAACCAACTAAGTAAGTTAAGGACGTAATGTTTTTCAGGTGCTACCACCAATGAACCAAGTCTGAACCAGCTGAAAGAGCCCCAGTGGATTAATTGAAAGTGATTAAGATCAGGTGCCTAGTAGACAAATTTTTTGTTTACATTTCTGTTAATAACTTTCGTAATTTTAAAATTTTCTACAATAATTTATGAATTTAATTCTTAACTTTTCTAAAGCAGTTTCTACTAAGTTACATTCTTTCCGGCAACTTCAGTAACATAATTTTAACTTAACTAGTGAATAAAGTTTTGAAACAGTACGTCTATAATACTTTATTAATTTAAATTCTGTAACACTTTGTAAATTTAAATTTTTCTTAAAAGTTTGAATCTTTTCCTAAATAATGGTTGTTACCTGATCCACTTTTAATACATTGTCCAATGATATCATGATGAAAAAACTACAGACATTTTCAATATCAGTCATGAATTGGTCACTTGTATCACTTGTGGCAAGTATTCTAAGATCGGTCTAGTATACAAACCAAGCTTAACTGACAGTTATTTTCTTTGCATTTGTTGGAAGGAGTGTACAAATCTCAAATCAAAAATTGGTGTGTTACTAGAAGAATTTGAGTCACTGAAGAAACAGGTGCTTGTCCTAGAAACAGATGTTAATAGGAGCTCATCAGGGTCTCATATTTCATAAACTGCAAAGTGATGCACGCCAATCCAAATACTAGAACGGAATAGGCAAGTGCATACTGCTCTAGTTCAAGAAGTTTTGTTTTACTGGGAGACCGTTGTCAGGGAAATGGGTAACATTTTTTGTTATAAAAATAGATGAGATTTGTGATAAAGATTAGAACCAGGGAGCAACAATTGATGGTTACTAACAGATTGTCAGATTTTAAGGAGGAGGGTAAAGCACCGCCTCTGTAGCCGGGTGGGAAGGAGCAGCGTAGCACACGCTTCTTGATTAGACCGGGGTTCGAGCCCGTCACCACCAAATACAGAGGATGTGGAAAGATCAGGGAATGACCACCGTATATCCCGGAGCAATATGGCCTTAGTTGCTAATGCTCCTAAAAACCAAATAACAAACAAACAACAACGAGGGTAAAGAGAGCATTATTATTCATGTGGAGGGATTAATAATATTAAATGAACATGACCTAATGATTTTATGAATATCTATAGGGCCATTCTAAAATAATTCTGTGAGTTAGGTAAGAGTTTGTATGTGTGTGCAATTTGTGCTCATACATGTTAGGAGGGATTATATGCTGAAGGTTTTATGGAATAACTCAAGACATGGACTCAAAGATTTTTATCAGCATGTCCCACACTTATAGGTAAAAGGAACCCTAATTTGTAGAGATGGGATTCCTTTGAACAAAGGTGATGCAAGGGCTTAAGGTAACTGCCAGTTGAGGGGAGATGCATTTATCTAATGGTATTGGTCAAGGTAGCATTTGCATACATTTCAAGAGTCTATGTTTGTAATAGCCAATATTGTAAAAATGTTCTGAAGATGGTAGCAATGTTTCAGATGAGAGGCTAAAGTTAGTCATCCAGCTGGAAATTGGGGATGATGACATTTGCTATGATCCATATAATATATTTAGGAAGCATTAGCATTAGTAGAGGTATATGATGCAAGAAAGCAAGCTTATGCAGCATCAGCCAAAAAAAAAAAAAAAAAAAAACCACTTCCATTTCACCCCTCCGTTCATTCGAAATACCTATCCGGTTGAGCCTTAAATTTATTTAGGCTATCAACTTCCACAACAAGGGATGTAAGTCTGTTCCACCAACCAACTACCCACTGGCTAAAGGCACATTTCCGCACATCTATCCTACATCTGTCTTTCCTCAATCTGAATTTATGCCTTCTCAGGTGATTATTCTGAGCAAGAGGAAGAATCCCATCAGCATTGAGCATGCTCAAACCATTCAAGGCTTTATACACCTCTATCAGATCACCTCGCCGGTGCCTAGTTTCCAGACACTGTAATTTGCAAAACTTAAGCCTTTCTTCGTAAGAGCAACCCTTTGTTCCATTCAATAACCTTGTTGCCCTTCTCTGTACTCATTCCAGCAGCTCTACATCCTTCTTGAAATGAGGCCTCCAGACCTGTATACAGTACTCAAGGTGTGGCCTGACCATTGCCTTATACAAGGGAATAATCACCTCCTTATCCCTGCTAGAAAAATTCCTGTATATCATTGACAAGACACCATGAGCTACTCTTGCAGCCCGTCTGCACTGCTCAGAGAACTTCATATCTGCCTGCACAATAACCCCCCAGGTCCTTTTCATTCTCTACCACTGTCAGTGTAATACCACAGAGTTGATACGTTGCTCTGGGGTTGCTGTTTCCCATATGTAGTACTTTACATTTGTCAATGTTAAACTTCATTTGCCACCTCTCAGCCCATCTGCTCAACCTTTGCAGATCCTGTTGCAGCAGCATAGCGTCAGTAGTGTCCTTATCAACCCTGCCAACCTTTGTATCGTCTGCAAACTTGGACATTAAGCAGGCCCCCGTTATAACGCGGTTCGCTATAACGCTGTTTTTATATTATAACCTGTATCTGATTATAATGCTGTGACAGATCACTATAACGCTCTTTTACAGATTGCATTTTTGGCATATTTAACGAAATCGTTTCATTTGGTGGAGTCGATAGCTTGAAAATTAATACCAAAACAGCATTAAAATGTTTCCCACGCTGACTTGAGAAATTTTCTCGCACGCTGATTTAATTGCAGTACAGTGACTTGTTACGTAGTTCCGAGATCAACATTTTAAAAAATGACCAAGTATATTGCTTGTAATATTTGCGTTATATGCATTTATCCGAAGTCTAGTCATCACTCAGTACCGTATTAGACATCATGCGAAACCGGCAGTTTACTTGAACATTTTATCATAATTAATGCAACCAACGCAGTTACATTTTCGGAGAGTTAATAATGGCTGATAAGAATGAAAAAGCAACAACGTCTGAGCGCAGTATGAAGACTATAAATGTAAGAAAAAGACTGAATTTGAAAATTAAATTAGAGTGCCATAATTTACTACTTGCAAGTTTAACTGTAAGAACAATTATAAAAAAAAATAATTAATTTTAGCAGAAGGAAAGATTGCTGTTCTACTGCAAGCAACTAGGGCTAGGCCAGCTATTAGGATTGAAATGGAAAGACTTTAACTAATTTTATTGAAGATAATATCCAATGCAGAATTCAGTTAAGTTAAATATTATTAAAAAAAAAAAAAACAAGAGAGAGAGAGAGAGAGATTAGCCAATATGATGATCTGAAGAAAATAACCTAAAAAAAAACATGTTGAACCATTTAAAACTAGTAAGGGCTGGTTGAATAGATTTAAAATCCAGGGAGAAGGCCGCAATTGGAGCCGAAACTTTCAAAAAAGAACTTGTTAAAATTATTGAAGAGGGGTATTATGTGTTATACTTCTCAACAAGTTTTTAACATAGATAAAGCAGGACTTTTGTGGAAACAAATGCCTAAAAGAAGTTTCATATTGAAAGAAGAAAAAAACATGCCAGGTTTCAAAGCTGCGAAGGATCGGTTGACTTTATTGTTGGGTGGTAACGCTGCGGGGGTTTTTTAAATTAATACCCCTTTTAGTTTATTTGGAAGAGGGCCAAAGTTCAACCCAAAATCGACACATTTTTCTTGTAAAAAGGAGACTGTGGATTTCATCAATTAAAATAAATCAATTTAGATCAATTAAATTCATGATTTTAATTGGAATTTTAAGTTTAATTTTGATACGTAAGTAGTTACCACATAATTATATATGTATGTAATGCAGAATATTTTATATGTACAAATATTTGAATATTAAATATTTTGACCGACATTTGTGCATCTTTTCACTACCGTTTATTATTGATTAGGAAATATCCTATGCCGCCGACCGCAACTCAAATACATATGTTACCTTATGAGAATGTGGCGCTCACTTAGCATGGATTCACTTCACACTGTTTTTACGGAACAAATTATCAGCGTTAAGTGGGGGATCACCTGTATAAATACAGAAAACAATAATGGACCCAACACCGAACCCTGAGGGACTCCGCTAATAACATTAGTCCACGATGAGCAGTGTCCATTGATTACCACACTCTGTCTTCTCCCCCTCAACCATCCCTTTATCTATAGCAGCAATTTGCCTCCAATGCCACACTGCTCCAATTTGTGCAGCAGTCCATGTGCAACAGTATCAAAAGCCTTTCTAAGATCCAAATATATAATATCAAAGTTATTCCCTGCATCCAGTTCCTTTGTGACCATTCATAATATCCAATCAAATTGGTCAGACAAGACTTCCCCTTAACAAAACCATACTGTGTCCGAGCTATAACTGAAGTCTTGTCTAGATGATCCTGCATGCTTCTTTAACCAGTGCCTCCATTAATTTACCTGGAAGAGAAGTTAAACTAACAGGTCTATAATTACTTGTGTCGCCCTTTGATCCTCCTTTGTGAATTGGGTCACATTTGCACATCTCCAGTCCATGGGTACCTCCCATGAGTCCAAGGAAGCTCTCATAATTATGGCTAAGGGTTTGCTTACTTCCTTTGCTGCCTCCTTTAATATAACTGGATAGATCCCATCCACCCCAGGTGCCTTTCTTGTGTTTATCTTCAATAATTTCTCTTCCACTTTGCTCTCAGTTATTACAAGATTATCTAGCTTACTGCCAGAGTTGAATACACCTCTGGCATTCCCCTTGCTGAATAACTCCTCATGTGTGAATGTTGATGCAAAATATTCATTTAGTTTGTTAGCTACCTGAGCAGAATCATCAACAGTTGAACCATCAATATCAAGTGGACCAATCTGATTCATCCCCTTCCTTCTAGAGTTTACATAAGTAAAGAACTTTTTTCTGTTTTTCTTTGCATCCTTTGCCAAAGATTTCTCGTAATCTGCCTTCGCCTGCCTAACCTCCTTTGTAACTTGGTTACAGATCAGCTTATATCTATCATAGGCTTCTGTGTAATATATTAATTTATATGTATCCCATGCATTTTTCTTCTCTGCCATGTCTCATTAGTTCATCTGACATCCACCTTGAACAATATTTCTTAGTTGGTTTGTAAAGCCTAGTAGCTTCCAAGATAAGTTCTTTGAATGCTTCCCATTTTGAATTTGCTATTGGTAACATCATCAGTTGGTCACACTGTATGGAATTTAAATACTGTCTCAGACCATTGTAGTCACCTTTATGAAAGCAAAAACCCTTCCCTTTACTCCCGATGGTAGTTACCTTTTTGAGTAAATCCCACTTCAGCACACTGTGATCACTGCCACCTAGTGGTTCCTTTATCTGCAGATTCTTAATGCATGAAGAATCACTACTGATAATCAGATCAAGAGAATTACTCCCTCTAGTTGCCTCCCGAACATGCTGATGTAGAAAACAATCATCCAATAAATCCCGTCACCACCAAGCACGGAGGATGCGGAAAGGTCAGAGAATGACCACTGCATATCCCGGAGCAATATGGCCTTAGTTGCTAATGCTCCTAAAAACCAAATAACAATAACAGCAATCCAATAAATCCACAAAAGCCTTGCTAGTGTGTGAGTGACCAACCCACAAATTCCAGTCAATATCTGGGAAATTAAAATCCCCCATTATAAGACTCTCTGATTTACTGGTCCACTATTTCCCTGTACAGTTTCTTATTATACTTATCAGAGTCATTAGGCCTATTGCACACTCCTACTCTCAATTTTGATTTACCTATGCTTATGTCACACCAAACTGACTCGACACTGCACTGTCCAGCGATGTCAACTGGCTTCACTTCCTTGGATTTTGTGTTTCTTAACTAATAGCGTAACCCCTCCTCCCTTCCTATCCTGTCTATCCTTTCTGTATACATTGTACTCCCCAAATTCCAGTTCTGCATTCCTTATATCTGTGTGACACCACATCTCTGATATCCCAACAATATCTGCCCTTGATGTTTTGAGCAATACCTCAAATTCATCAAATTTATTTACCAAACTCCTAGCATTGGTGTACACGCAAGTATACATGCATTTGTTTCTATTCTTAGCTACCCTAACACAACACATCTGTTTACTTGTACCACAGTGACTCCCAGCAGTATCTGAAATATCCTGCATTTCTGTTTTCCAGGCTGCTGCCCATTCCAATAGAAGCAGTTCAAGAAGCAGTGGCTACTGTTAATCTATTAGTCCTTGTATCCCCCCAAGCTAGCAGTTTTCTCACCCACCTAACACGGCCTTGATAGCATCAGCAAATATTTTTGCACCTTTTCTATTTAAGTGTATTCCATCCCTGTAGAAGCAGTTTCTCCTATTAACAAGTACAGAACATGCTGAAAAAAAATTGTATCCCTTGAGCCTTGCACAATCTTTCCAGGGCTAAATTGATCAACAAGGCTCTCATCATATACTCCCTCCTATTGCAGACACTTTCAAATTCAACCCTAATTCACGGCTTTTTTTCAACAGTGACCTGTACTTGGTAAATAAGGAAGATCAAATCGGTGGTGGAGCCATGCTTCTTATCAAAAGCAGCCGAGCATGAAAAGAGCGTTTGCATAGTCAGAAGTTATGCCTGCCTACATAAAATCTGAATTATGTGAGTTAGTTGGAAGCAGAGGTATGATGAGAATGGGAATGGAATGGGTGAGCAAGTGTGATTGCCTTATTATGGTTAATTTCAATATGTTCTTAATTGATTGAAATGAATAGGAGGGAAATTCACCAAGGGGAATAAAATTTCTAAATAAACGGGATAATTGTTATTTGTACCCCTTAGAGAGAATACTAGGTGAAGTATATTCTTCACTTGATTACTACTAGTGCAATAGATGACATCACAGGGCTCACTGTATAGGTACCATTGATCACATAGTCATTAGTTGGAAGGTGAAGAAAGAAGTTGCAGTAATTAAAGGAAAAGGCATGGGTTTTAATTTTAGGAAAGAGGCTTGTGACAGTTTAAAATGCTATATTCTATCAGTTAGGCAAATTGCAGAGGTAAGGTGAATACAGGAGACTCATGGAATACCTTTCAAGCAGTAATCATAAAAACCATGAATTCATATTGTATGTACCATTAAAGGAATATAACATGAGAAGGATGGTGAGATGGAGGAATATAGAGCTGGTCAGTCTAATAGGGCAGAAAAAAATATCAAGGGGAAATTGTTGTGCAATGAAAAGTACTAAAGCCTGTGACAGCTAGCTCATCAAAGGCTGATATTGTTGGGATGAGATGTGGTGTCACACAGATATAAGGAATGCAGAATTGGAATTTGGGGAGTACAGTGTGTACAGAAAGGATAGACAGGATAGGATTGGGGAAAGGATTATGTTGTTAGTTAAGAAACATAAAATTTAAGGTAGTGCAAACAGTTGACATGGATGGACAGTGCAATGTTGAGTCAGTTTGGTGTGATATAAGCACTGGGAAACAAAAATGACAAGTGTGCTTAACTCGGATGGGTACAATAAACACCTGTACGGAGAGAAATAGTGGGTCAGTAAATTAGAATGTCTTATAATGGGGGGGGGGAATTTAACTTCCCAATATTGACTGGAACTTATAGTTGGTCATTCACACATTAGCAAGGCTTTTGTAGACTTATTGGATGATTGTTTTCTACAGCAACATGTTCAAGAGGCAACCAGAGGGAGTAATAATCTTGATCTGATTGTCAGCAGTGATTATTCGTACATTAAGAATCAGCAGATAAAGGAACCACTTGGTGTCAGTGATCACAGTGTACTGGGATCATTGCCACCAAGCAAAAACCCTTATCTTTACCACTTATCAGGGTTAAAGGGAAGGGATTTTGCTTTTGTACAGGTGACTACAGTGGTCTCAGACAGTTCTTAAATTTTATACGGGGGGGGGGGGGGACCAACTGATGATGTTACCAACAGAAAATTCTAAATGGGAAGCATTCAAGGAATTAATCTTGGAAGCTACTTGTCTTTTCATACCAACTAAGAAATACTGTTCAAGGTTTCGGCCTAAATGGATGTCAGGTGAACTATTAAGGTTCCTCGCAGAGGAGAAAATTGCATTGGATGCATATAAATTATCAGGAGACAGAAGCTGTAGAGATAAGCTAGTCTGTAATCAAGTCAAAAAAGAGGTTAAGCAAGCGAAGGCTGATTACAAGTTATCTCTGGCAAAGCATGTATGGAAAATCAGTTAAGACTTCTTTTCAGATGTAAACTCTAGAAGGAAGGGGATGAATCATTTTCGTCCACTTGATATTGATTATTCGACTGTTGATGATCCTGCTCAGGTAGGGTAGCTGACAAACTGAATGAGTATTTTGCATCTATATTCATATATGAGTAGTGATTATTCTGTAGGGAAGTGGAGTCCAGAAGCTTATCAAACTCTAATAGGGAGCTAAATGATTTTTATAATAACTGAGAGCAAAGGAGGAGAAATTGTTGAAGTTGAACATAAGAAAGGCACCTGAGGTGGATGGGATCTATACAGTTATATTAAAGGAGGTGGCAAAGGAAGTAAGCAAACCCTTAGTCATAATTATGAGAGCATCCTTGGACTCGGGAGGTCCCCACTGACTGGAGATGTGCAAATGTATCCCCTCTTCACAACGGGCTATCGAAGGGTGACACGAGTAATTACAGACCAGTTAGTTTAACTTCTGTTCTGGGTAAAATAATGGAGTCGCTGGTTAAAGATGCATTGCAGGATCATCTAGACAAGACTGCAGCAATAATTCAGACACAGCATGAATTTGTTAAGGGTAAGTCTTGTCTGACAAATTTGATTGGTTACTATGATGTGGTCACAAAGGAACTGGATGCAAAAATTAATTTTGATATCATATACTTGGATTTCAGGAAAGCTTTTGACACTGTTGCATATGGAAGACTACTGTACAAATTGGAGCAGTATGGCATTAAGGGCAAGTTGCTGCTATCGATAAAAGGATGGTTGAGTGAGAGAAGACAGTGGTAAACAATGGGCACTGCTTTTAGTGGACTAATATTTTTAGTGGCATTCTGCAGGGGTTGGTGTTGGGCCTATTGTTGTTTACTATATTTATCAATGATATAAATCAGTTTGGGATACACTGAACTGTAGACCAGTTCCAGGGGTTCCTGGAATGGTAAGGCGCCTCTGTAGCCAGGTTCGAAGGAGCAGCAGCAGTGCGTAGCACACGCTTCCTGATTAGCCCAGGGTTCGAGCCCGTCACCACCAAATATGGAGGATGCGGAAAGGTCAGGGAATAACCACCGCATATCCCGGAGCAATATGACCTTAGTTGCTAATGCTCCTAAAAACCAAATAACGAACGAACCTGGAATGGTCCCTCTGGAACTGGTCAGATTATTCGTTCTATGAATAGCAAATTGATGATAAATAACATTATTATTATATATTTGTGTTAAAATAAGTTGAGTGATTTTAAACATAACTTTGAATTGTTCTTTCAGAAAACCCAGTGTTCACACACACACACACACACACACACACACACACACACACACACACACACACACACAGAAACGTGTGTATATATATGTATAGGGGTCCGCAAACTTTATTTGATTTTTGGAAGAGTGTAGTTTGCGAACCACTGATGTAGGTGAAGGTATATCAGGCGTAATGACCAAGTTTGCAGATGATTCGAAGGTTTGCAGGTATGTTAATGACAGTATGCTACTGCAGTAGGATCTAGAAAATTTGGGCAGATGGGCTGAGAGGTGGCATCTGAAGTTTATCATTGGCAAATGCAAAGTACTGCATATGGGTAGAATGAGTATTGCCAGATTTGGAAGAAATTCCTATGGATTCGAGAAGTGCCAACATTTTGCTAGTACATAAAGACAGTTCTAAGAGTGAAGTCCGTAAGCAGTAATGGTAACAGTAACCCCAGAGTAATATACCAACTTGTGTGGTATGACACTCAGGGTAGCAGAGAATGAGAAAGACTTGGGGGTAATTGTGCAGTCAGTTATGAATTTTTCTGAGCAGTGCAGACAGGCTGTAAGAGTAGTTTATGGGGTCTTGACAATGATATATAGGAATTTTGCTAGCAGGGATTAGGAATTGATTATCCCCTTGAATAAGGCAATAATCAGGCCACACGTTAAATACTACATATGTGTGTGGAGGCCTCATTTTAGGAAAGATGTAGAGCTGCTCCACAATGAGATTGGTGAGGGGGAGCAGAGGGTTGCTTTTACCAAGAATCCTGAAAATTGCAGCACCTTGAGACTAGGCACCTCTTAGGTGATCTGACTAAGGTGTATTTATGGCCCTGAATGGTTTGAATAAGCTCAGTGGTGCCTCCATAGCCAGGTGGGAAGGAGCAGCAGTGCGTAGCACACGCTTCTTGATTAGACCGGGGTTCGAGCCCGTCACCACCAAATATGGAGGGTGCGGAAAGGTCAGGGAATGACCACCGCATATCCCGGAGCAATATGGCCTTAGTTGCTAATGCTCCTAAAAAAAAAAAAAAAAAAGTAAGCTCAGTGCCGATGGGATTCTTCTTCAGATTACACACCATAGGGGACAATAATTGAAATTGAGGAAAGACAGTTGTAGAGTAGCTGTGTAGAAATTTGCCTTTAGCCAAGCATGTGGTTGATTGCTGGAACAAACTTCCACTTAATACAAGCTGGAATTTAGCTAATGCTAAGTTTATCTTTAGTAGTAGTACAGAAAAGAGTGGGCAGCCAAGACTGAATATGAGAAAGCATTGGCTAAGGGAGAATAGAACAGATACAAAGAATTTTTTAGTTCTATGAATACAAAGAAGATGAACTGAATAAGTACTTCACACCCATTTTTACTGATGAAAGACCCTTCATTGTGAAGAGAGGCTGTGAGAATGAGGCATGTTAAATTAACAATTCGGAAATTACAGATGATAGTTTATTAGAAAAACTTTCAAGCCTAAAGGCAAGTATGGCTTCTGGTGTTGATGGCATATTTTGTAATTCATCCAGTAATTTTGCAGGAGGCAGCCAGAGAGTAAGTACGTTGAATGATTGAGCCTAATTACAAGAGTATTATCAGATTTGGCAGAAATTCCTTTGGATTTGAGAAGTGCCAACGTTTCACTAGTACATAAAGGCATTTCTAAGAGTGAAGCCTGTAACTATAGACCAGTTATTCTGACTTCAGTAGTAGGGACAGTCTTGGAAGTAATGATTAAGAGAAATGGCATTAAATTAAGAGAAATGAAAAATAGAAATGGCATTACGAAAGATACACAGCATGGTTTTTGTTAAGGGAAAATCATGTTTAACTAACCTGGTAAGCTGTTTAGACACGTTACCCCCGAGAGTTGGATGTATGGAATAATTTTGATATAGTTTATTTAGCTTTTATCAGGGCATTTAATCAGTCCCTTTTGAGAGGTCACTGTATTAGCTGGAACATGTTGGAATTACTGGAAAGATTCTAAGATCGATCACAGGGTTTCTGAAAGCAGATGGTTGTGATCATAGACAGATTCAGGGTGGGGAAACTGGGGCATGTGCCGCCTCTGTCGTTTTTTGAAGAATATACACCAATCATTTAAATTCCCTTTAGCTACAAAAAAAAAAAATTTTTTTTTCATTGTTAACATAAGATTTTATCTATTTGTGCATTGTGGCTCAACTATTTTCAAGTGACTACAGTTGGCAACACTGCTGATGTGATTGCCATTCTAGTTCGAGGTGTCACAGTTTGGTTGTGCGTAATGCTTACATCAAAGTAATTCAGAGTTTAGCTGTGTGCCTGTGTTCACCAGTCACATTACATTTTTTGAGTGTCGTAATTGTTTTGTTCTGTGCCTTGTTTGTGCACAAACAAGGTACAAAATGGTGCCCCTCCTGTAATTTTTTTCTTGATCTGCCACTGGTTGTGATTAATGCATATTCTTGAGATTGGTGAAGAATATCCATTAATCACAGCCATCAGAAGTTGGGTCCCTCAAGGATTGGTTCTTGGTCTACTTTTTTTTTTTTCTGACTTTTGTAAATTATATCAGCAAAGGGATATAGGGCATGATGCTAAAATTTGCTGGTAATGTAAGATTAGGAAGTTTACTTTTAAGCCAGTGAGTTGTTGATTACTGGTGATGTAAAGATTGGGAGAATTGTCAATGATGTGTCATTGCTCCTTTGGGATGACTTAAATCGGCTTCTAGGATGGTCAGAAGAGTGGCAGCTATATTTTAATGCAGAAAAATGCAATGTCTCACACTTGGGGAATAGCAACCCCAAAATAACTTATATTCTGGGGAGGGGGGGGCAAATTAAAAACAGTAGTGCAAGAAAGGGATCTAGGAGTTATAGTACTGTCAAATATGTTCTCTGAGCAGCATAACAGGCAACTAGGAAAGCCCATGGTGTTCCATTAATGCTTTATCAAAAAATAGCCTGTAGAGATGGAGAGGTATTAATTATACTGTATAAGGCAATTATAAGACTGCACTTGCAATACTGTGTCCAGGTATTGAGATCTCATCTAAAAAAAGACACTGAGCTTCTTGAAATGGCCCAAATACGGGCAACTCGCATGATGAGATTTGCAAAAGGGTGACTGTGTGAGGAATGACTTTGATTTATGTGGGTTACAGTTTGGCAACCAGACACCTTAGAGTGAACCTGATTGAGATGTATTAGGCTCTGAGTGGGCATAGTAAAATGAATGGAGGCAAAGTTTTCAATCTTGTAATGGATTCCAGATCTAGGGGCCATAAATTCAAATTATGAAGGAAGAAGTTTAGACTAGATTAGGAAGTTTACTTTTAGCCAGTGAGTTGATTACTGGAACAAGGTAGTTGAGGCTGACAGTGTGAAGAAATTAAAAGTTAGTTGTTAGTAAAAATTGTTAGTTACATATATGAGGATGGATGCACATAATTAGTTTGTTTTCTTCTACTTTCTATGTATATTTTATTATTTTTTTTTATATCTGCCTTTATATGTTATTATTTTTTATTTATTTTATTCTTTTCTTATTATTGTTGATAATTATTTTACTTTAATTTTTTTTATTATTTATTATTATTATTATTTTTTTTTTTTGGCCAGTGCAGCAAAGGCTATGGCTTCCTTGCATTATATGGCTAATACTAATTCTGATACATGCTACCAAACACTTCATTCACCTTGATGTTTGAGATGATACTCCAACAGGAAGTTTTATCTGGGAAACTTCTCACTGTATAAAACATTATACAGTGAGACTTTCCACCGTACAAAAGCCTCACAAACTCATGTAACACTTTACTTGTTACATGAGTTTGCAAGGCTGTTCAGACTTTTTTATATGCCCTTTTGTTTTGAAATGAAATTTTCCACTGTAGTGGATATTCAGAGAAGTCACAGTTATGTGCATATGAAGATTACTGATGCGGCATCCAACCTCTGTCTCAAATTAAGAGTCTAAGTTGTAGTCCTTAACTCATACTGGCTTTTGTTGTACTGCTATTGCAAAAACAAGGCCATAAGATTTATATCAGTATGTCTGAGCCAATGCATGGGAACTTATTGACACAACATTTGTAGAGGAGTGCCTAAATACTTTTGGTCATACATTGTATATTGCTTGTAGTCTACTATTGAACTTTCCAGCATTCTGCCATGAATTTTGTGATCTAAATGTTTGTTTACATGTTATAATTTTTTAACCCGAAAAGGTTTAAAAAGTTTAGGTGAACAATCGATGAATGAGGATGATGATGGAAACTTAGAGTGAGCAGAGACCTTGCCAAGTAGAAGTGCATCTGAAGGGTTTAAATAGATAACAAGCCTCTCTCAATAGGAAAATGATGGAAGAGAGGGTAGAATGACAGAGTAGGGTAGAATGACAGAGGGTAGAGTGGCTAGAACTTTCAGATTGATAGACCTGTAGACAAATATACTATATTTCCCCCAACCCTAGAATAGGGTTGGGGGAAAGTAGATGCTATATTAGTCATTGGTCATTCAAGTTAACTATCAAAAGTCTTGATAGTTAGGCTGAGCAAAGTTTTTTTTTTTAATTTAATTTTATTTATTTATATATAATATAAATAAATATTTAATAAGTATGTTTATATATTTATTAAATGATGATATAAATATATTTTGCATGTATTAAAAATATAGCTAAAATATAACATACTATAAGTATAGCAGTTATAAATTTTCATTATTTTCTCTATGATATATCTTTTTATGACAGTGACCAGCACATGACAAAATTCATATTTCTCTGAGCTGGAAGTGTTTATGGATTAATGAAAGGATTTCTGATGAGTTTCTTTGTGTTCAGTTTAGCAAAGCTGGTTCTGGAGGAGCTAACCATGAAAAGCCTGAAAATGGAGGAAAGACTGAAGAAAGTACAAAAGTACCAGAAGATATATACAATTTTTATGAAAAACTTGAAAAAGATGAGGATGAAGTAGAAGATTTGCAAATAGTCTCTTTTGAGGTTAAGCAGGAGATGATAGAAGAGCTTCAGAAAACGTAAGTAATTACATGGATAACATTATATTTTAATTTGCTTTATCTCAAGTTGTGCATTATATATAGTTCTACACATTTACTACATCAATAATTTATCTTTTTATTTAGCAACGATGTAGTGCAAAGCATTCATTTTTATCTATATCTAAAAAATATACTATATAATAACGGTATAAATACACCATAGTTTACCCATAAATTTAACTACATAAGTAGTGTAATGGCATCGCTTGATTTTATCTCATATTGTGGCTACCTTCACAACGAGATACCAGGTATTGCACTACTTCGAATAAATAACGCTTCTCTATTAGAGGAGATTACTGTTATTTATTCTCAGTGGACACCATCATCCAGATGCTTTTTGGAGCTTGTTGGCTCACTCCTCGGTGGATGGACAGGTACACTAATAATGCAAACATGCCATCACAGTGGCGAAGTTAATTCCACAATATGAGAGATGTCAAATGGTGAAGATAATCATAATATTTTGAAGACTAAATGCACAAGGCATAATATGTTATAAGTTGAAATTAACTTGAAATGGTGGTGCCCACTGAGAATAAATAACAGTAGTCTCCTCTATTAGGTAAGCGTTATTTATTCGAAGTAGTGCAATACCTGGTATCTCACTGTGAAGGTAGCCACAATATGAGATAAAATCATAGTTAAATTTATGGGTAAACTATGGTGTATTTACACAATTATTATATAGTTAATTTCAACCCATAACATATTATTCCTTGTGCATTTAGTCTTCAAAATAGCTAAAAAAAAATAAGTCTATACAAAAAGTATTCTTATATGCTTATATTGTGAATCCTATCACAATTTAGACTTTGAAAATTTTTAAAAGTAAAACTGAGTTGCTTTAGTTTTTAACTTCAGATAAGTAACATAATTGTCCCACAGTAGGTAACTATTGTCAGGGAATCTATCCAGGGAAACGGGAAATATATTGTGCAAAAAGGATAGGTGGTATAGGACCATCATCAACATTTGCCAGAAGCAAATGTTGATGATATTGTGTAACAGATCATCTTTTAAAGCACAAAAGGTGATATTGTACACGTTGCCACTGACATTAAGAGTAGGAGATCTGAGAACTTACTTTACAAGTACAGAGTAATGTTGAGAAATAAGTCACAAGTTAGGATTAAATTTGAAAATGTCTGCAATTCTACCCAGACACAATAGGAGCGTGTACATGATTAGTGTCTTGTCAATCAATTCAGCCCTGGGAAGAGTGTGCAAGGCTCATGGGGTAGAATTTATCTCAGTGTGGTCTATGCTTGTTAACAAGAGCCATCTACAGGGATGAGATAGACATAAATAGAAAGGATGCAAGAATATTTGCTGATGCTATCGAAGCAGTGTTAATTGGGTCAGAAAATTGCTAGCTTCAGGGGAACACACGGACTAATAGATTAACAATAGCTGCAGACAGAAGTGAAAGTACTGCTTCTATTGGAACATGTAACAGCCTGGAAAGCAAGGTACTAGGGATTTCAGGGCCTGCTGTGAGTCATCATGGAATAAGGAAATACTTGGCCGTGTTATGGTAACTAAGAGTATGAGCATGTTCAGGTATACTTGCATGTACATCAATGCTAGGAGCATAGTAAATAAATTTAATGAATTTGAAGTGCTGGTCAAGTCATCAAATGCAGACATTGTAGACATATGAGAGATATGGTGTTACTCAGATATAAGGGATGCAGAATTTGAATATGGCGAGTACAATGTTTATAAGAAAGGACAGGGCAGGAGGGAGATGGGGCATTAGTAGAACACATGATGCAAGAAAGCAAGTTTATGCAGCATCAGCAAAAAAAAAACAAAAAAAAAAAAAAAAAACCCGCTCTCATTTCACCCCTCTGTTCGTTCCAAATACCTGTCCAGCTAGGCCTTAAATTTATTTAGGCTATTAACTTCCACAACAAAAGATGGAAGTCTGTTCCACCAGTCAACAACCCCCTGGCTAAAGGCAAACTTCCGCACATGTATCCTACAACTGTCTTTTCTCAATTGGAATTTATGCCCTCGCAGGTGATTTTTCTGAGCAAGAGGAAGAATCCCATTACCACTGAGCATGTGAAACCATTCAAGGCTTTATACACCTCAATCAGATCACCTCGCAGGAAGCTGACTGGGCTAGCCAGGTGGGAAAGTGCCTGCCTGGCAACCCAAAGGTCGCAGGTTCGAATCCCGCCTCAGGCTTGGATCAGAGTAAAATGCAAAAAACATTGGAAGGTGCATTATGGCCACAGAAGCTGATGTGCCAACAACTAACAAAAAAAAAAAAAAAAAAAAAAACCTCTCAGGTGCCTAGTCTCCAGAGACTAATCTGCAAAATTTAAGCCTTTCTTCGTAAGAGCAACCCTTCGTTCCATTCACTAATCTTGTTGCCCTTCTTTGTACTCATTCCAACAGCTCTACATCCTTCTTAAAATGAGGCCTCCAGACCTGTACACAATACCCAAGGTGTGGCCTGACCATTGCCTAATACAAGGGGATAATCACCTCCTTATCCCTGCTAGAAAAATTCCAGTATATCATTGACAAGACACCATGAGCTACTCTTGCAGACAGTCTGCACTGCTCAGAAAACTTCATATCTGCCTGCACAATTACCCCAGGTCCTTTTCATTCTCTACCACTGTCAGTGTAGTACCACAGAGTTGATATGTTACTCTGGGGTTACTGCTTCCCATATGTAGTACTTTACATTTGTCAGTGTTAAACTTCATTTGCCTCCTCTCAGCTCATCTGCTCAACTTTTCTAGTTGCAGCAGCGTACTGTCATTAGTGTCCTTAACAACCCTGCCAACCTTTGTATCCTGCAAATTTGGACATTAAGCCTGATATACCATCATCAATATCATTTATAAATACAGAAAACAACAATGGACCCAACACTGAACCCTGAATGACTCCGCTAATAACATTAGTCCACGAAGAGCAGTGTCTATAGATTACCACTCAACCATCCCTTTATCCATAGCAGCAATTTGCCTCCAATGCCACACTGCTCCAGTTTGTGCAGCAGTCTTCCATGTGCAACAGTATCAAAAGCCTTTCTAAGATCCAAATATATGATATCAAAGTTATTCCCTGCATCCAGTTCCTTTGTGATCACACATAGTATCCAATCAGATTTGTCAGACAAGACTTCCCCTTAACAAAACCATGCCTCCCAGGGCTGAAAGGAGCAAAGATGGAAAACAGTTCATTTCCACCTTTAGAGCCATCGAGCTCAAGACTAGCAAATAAAAGTGACAATGAAAATGACTATTCTCAAGCAAAGAGGTTGAAAACAACACCTAAAGAGGAGATACCAGCCTTCCTCATCTTGCACTCTCTATCAGATCAGCCCCTGAGCAAATTATCACCTTTTCTAGTGCAGAAATGCATTGAGTCTGCTGCTGGTTCACCTAAATCAGTACGGCGACTTCAATCAGGTGATCTTCTAATAGAAACAACTCAACCTCAACATTCTGTAAAGCTATTAAAGCTCACAACGTTTGGAGGACACCAAATAAAAGTTACTCCCCATGCCACCTTAAACTCCTCAAAGGGAGTAATAACAGAATGGGACTTATTACTTGTACCAGAGGAGGAAATTGTCCAAGAATTACACGATCAAAAAGTCATCCAAGCAAGGAGAATAATGACCCGAAAAGACGGTACACTCGTTCCAACAAGAAGCATAATTCTTACCTTTAGCACTCCTAACTTGCCAACATCTGTGAAAGCAGGCTACCTGCATTGCAGTGTCCGACCATACATTCCGAATCCCATCAGGTGCTACAAATGCCAAAAATATGGACCCTCCCAGACTGCATGTCGAGGTGAGGCAGTATGTCCCATCTGCGGGTCAAAAGACCATAACCAATCTGATTGTGCCACTACCACTCCGCATTGTCCAAATTGTAAGGGTAACCACCCAGCTTTCTCAAAAACATGTGAATTATGGAAGCAAGGAAAAAAAATTCAAAAATATAAAGTAGAGAACAAAGTGACATACTCAGAGGCAAGAAGACAGATAATCAAAACAGAGACAAAGCAAACATATGCCGCAGCAACTCAATCTTCACAGTCTGTAGGGATCCAAACTGAAGTATCGATTCCTCCAAATATATCAATTGCGAACTGGGCATGTTCGTTGCTTTCTGTTTCAAAACAATGTCCTACACAAAAAACAAGTGAACAGTCCAATAATACCCCAATCACCATACCAACGGAGGCCTCCTCAACAATAAAACCAAAAGTAATAGAAACCAAAAAACCGCAAACATCCACCACCGGAATGGACATTGATGAACATCACAAAGCAGAAGATACATTTTTAGAACTACATGCAAGTGAAGAGATGGATGTGACCCGACCCGTTTTTCCCAGGAAAGACAAAGCAAAAATTGATCGATACAAGCAAGCTGCAACTAAAAAACAGCCAGAATCGAAAACAACACAAAAAACCACATAATGGAAAAAATCCTTCAGTGGAATTGCAGAGGATTTCGAAATTCAAAAGATGATTTGCAGGATCTAATCGATCGGTATGAACCAGCTGGCATAGCCTTACAGGAAACCTTTCTAAATTCACGAGTGTGCCCTTCCGTCAAAAATTATACCATTTTTAGACGAGATAGGAGCATTGACACGCCAGCTTATGGAGGGGTGGCTATCATTGTCAGAAATAACATTCCATCCAAGCATGTATCCCTCCAGACTCCTTTTGAAGTAGTGGCAGTGCGCATTGAAATTGGTATCACCATTACAATAGCCTCTATATATCTCCCTCCTAATTTTGCTTTCTCCTCAGATGATTTAGAAAAGCTAGTAGATCAGCTGCCATCTCCTTTCTGCTTACTGGGTGACTTTAATGCTCATCATCCTCTATGGGGATCGCCAAAAATTGACAAAAGGGGTAAAATAATAGAATTGCTGCTTGATACTCACAACCTTACTCTGTTAAACACTGGTGAACCCACATATGTCCATTTTACTACAGGATCCATGACTGCAATAGACCTTTCAATCTGCTCTCCCTCCATTTATGCCAATATGGGGTGGTCAGTTCTCGATAACCCGCTAAACAGTGATCACTTACCGATTCTTTGCAGTATTCAAACAAAAGTAAACTTATCTCCATTGCAGCGATCCACGTGGAAATTCTATAGGGCAAACTGGCATAAATTTTCCTCCCTAATCCAGTTTGATGATGAGATAGTCCAGTCTCAGCCCATAGATAGTGTCAACGATCATATAACAAATCAAATATTACAAGCTGTGAATTCTGCAATACCAAAATCTTTACCTGGGAAACGCAGACAGAGACATTACTGGTGGAATCAGGAATGCACAAATGCTAAACAGACAAAAAATTGAGCTTGGAATCTCTTTAGAAAATTTCCTACAACTGCTAATTTTATTAACTTTAAAAAACTCAAGGCCAATTTCCGCCAAAAAAGAAGAAAAGCAAAGAAAGATGCCTGGATAGATTTTGCTTCCACCATAAACAAGGATACGGACAGCAGACTTGTCTGGAAGAAAATTCAAGCACTTAACGATAAATTTGTGCAGTCTCCAGCCTCAATCCTGAACTGGAAAGGGCAAGAATTGTCTGATCCAAAAGAAATAGCAAACGCATTAGCTGAGTCTTTCGCCAGTATATCAGCAGTGTCCACATACAGTCAAACCTTCCAAAAAATTAAGGCATCTGCAGAACAACATAAAATAAATTTTTATACTAAGGCATCTCAGTCATACAATCAGCCATTCACGTTAAAGGAACTTTTTTGAGTCTCTAAACAAAACATCAAGTACTGCTGCCGGCCCGGACGGAGTATGCTATATAATGTTAAAAAAGTTAAATAATAAAGCAATAAGTTCCCTATTGAAATTCTACAATCGAATTTATTTAGAAAATACTTATCCACACTCATGGCGTCACTCAATTGTACTAGCCTTTCCTAAGCCAGGTAAGGATCATACCATACCGAATAATTACAGGCCGATATCGCTGACTAGCTGTTTAGGCAAAGTCTTAGAAAAAATGGTGCACAGGCGGTTAACGTGGCTTCTGGAAACAAACAATCTGCTAAACCGAAATCAGTATGGTTTTCGGAAAAATCACTCAACCTTAGATGTGATGATTAAAGCAGAAACAAATATCCGCAATGCTTTCATCAAGAGACAACATCTGGTTATGGTCAATCTCGATATTGAGAAAGCGTTTGATACCACTTGGCGATATGGTATCCTTCAGGATCTTCGATCATTCGGTCTGAGGGGGCAGTTACCACAATTTATACAAAATTTCCTACACTACAGATTTTTTCAGGTCAGATATAGGTACGCTATATCCAAATCATTTGAACAACAGGAGGGTGTACCGCAGGGTTCCATCCTGAGTGCAACACTATTCACAATAAGAATTACAAATATAACACAAGACATACCAAAAACAGTTGAATCATACATGTTTGCCAATGACCTGATTATCTCTTGCCAGTCACAAACCATGATTTCCACTGAAAGGCAACTTCAAATGTCCATAGCCAGAATAGAATTGTGGGCGCAACGGAATGGCTATTCATTAGCAGAAAATAAATCGACTGCAATTCATTTCTGTAAAATACGAAAATTACATCCAGATCCTGAAATATATTTAAAAAACAATCGGATTCCTCTTACCAATAATTTTCGTTTATTGGGTTTATATCTAGACAGTAAACTTAATTTTTCCAATCACGTAGCCTACCTTAGAACGGCCTGTCAAAAGAAATTAAACATCTTAAGAGCTGTGTCATCTAACTCCTGGGGTGCTGATAGATACTCCCTCACACATCTTTATAAAAGTTTTATCCGATCACGCTTAGATTACGGGTCACCTGTCTATGACTCTGCAAGAAACAATTCCTTGCTACGTCTAAATACTGTTCAACATAGTGCCCTAAGGATAGCCACAGGTGCCTTCAGGACATCTCCAGTCCATAGCCTGTATATTGATGCAAATGAACCGCCATTACACCTTAGACGAAAATCCTTACTATGTAACTATGCTGCAAAAATAAAAAGTATTCCATCTCATCCTTGCTGGGAATACCTGTTTAACCCTCAGTATGAAATGCTATATCGTAATAAACCTAATGAAAACCGCCCTGCGTGTATTAGATTGCAAGAACTGATGCTCAGTTGGAATATTAACTTCCAGCATATCCTTGAAGACATAGCTCTTCCTGAACATCCCTGGTCTCATTACTCACCGCTCTGTGATAATTACTTTCTGAGATGGAGAAAAGGCTCCCTGCCAAACAACAACTTCCAGCAGCTGCATAAAGCCCACGCCTTAGAAAACATAGAGAAATTTCACATATATACAGACGGCTCCAAAACAGATGAAGCTATAGGTGCTGCAGCAATCTCTTCTGCTTTTTCAATAGCTGTGTCTCTTCCTATAGAATGCAGTATCTATACCGCAGAACTGTATGCAATAAAACTAGCTCTAGATAATATAACCAAACAGCAAATCAAAAAAGCTCTTATATACACCGACTCCTTAAGTGCCGTCACTGCCATTCAATCTACTACTTCTTCCCAACATCATTCTGAAACAGATACGGTCTCAATTATACCAATATCAAACATCCAAACAGTTGGTTACCTTCTGCTGGATACCTGGGCATGTCGGCATCCCAGGTAATGAAAGTGCAGATCATGCAGCTAAACATCCTACAAATAGATCACTCTATCATCTGAAAGTCCCACACATTGATTATAAATCCACTATTAAAACAGCATGTAGGCTTCAATGGACTAATCTGTGGCAAACCCAAGTAAATAATAAACTGTTTCAGATTAAAAAAGAACCTCAGTTCTGGACTTCTAGTTTCAGGAAAAGCAGATGTGAAGAAGTGATTTTAGCAAGACTCCGTATTGGACACTCATATACAACTCATTTGTTCTTGCTTATGGGAGAAAACCCACCTCAATGTTCATTCTGTCAGACTCAGCTAACAATCAAACATATTCTAATAGAATGCCCTAATTATTCAAGTAACCGGAAATCCACTTTTTATTCTGCATCCAATCTGCTGGAACCTTTAAATTTACTACACATACTGGGAAATAATGCAAATTTTGAAGCACTGTTTAGATACTTGAAGAGCATAAATGTATATAATGGCCTCTGACAACAATTATATTAATAACTCAGTCATAAGTTAATAAAGAAAAGGCACAATATGGCCCAGGAGGCCCTTGTGCCAAAAAACCCAAAACAACAACAACAAAACCATGCTGTGTCCGAGCTTAACTGAAGTCTTGTCTAGATGATCCTGCAGTGCTTCTTTAACCAGTGCCTCCATTAATTTCCCTGGAACATAAGTTAAACTAACAGGTCTATGATTACTTGTCGCCCTTTGATCCTCCTTTGTGAATTGGGTCACATTTGCACATCTCCAGTCCATGGGTACCTCCCCTGAGTCCAAGGAAGCTCTCATAATTATGGCTAAGGGTTTGCTTACTTCCTTTGCTGCCTCCTTTAATATAACTGGATAGATCCCATCTTAGTTATGCCCTTAGTTAAGAAGGACATAAAATCTAAGGTAGTGAGTGCATCCAGTTGACATGGGTGGCCAGTTCAATGTTAAGTCGGTTTGTTGATATAAGCATTGGGAAAACAAAAATGAGAGTATGAGTGTGTTATAGGCCAAACAACTCTGAGTACAACAAAAAAGTATACACAGGAATAGAGTGAGCCGGTAAATCTGAATGTCTTATAATGAGGGATTTTAACTTTCCAGATACGGACTTGAATTTGTGTTTTGGTCAATCGTGCACTAACAAGACTTTGTGGCCTTATTGGAGAACTGTTTTCTACAGCAGCATGTTAGAGAGAGACAACAAGAGGGAGTAATACTCTTTATTTGCTTATAAGTAGTGATTCTTCATGCATTAATATGCAGATAAAAGAACCACTAGGTATTAGTGATCACAGTTTGATGTGGGATTTATTTAAATATGTAACTACCATCAAGGATAAAAGGAAAGGTGTTTGCTTTTATAAAGGAGACTACAGTGGTCACAGACAGTTTTTAAATTCTATACAGTGGGACCAATAATGATGTTACCAACAAAAAATTCTAAATGGGAAGCATTCAGGTAAATAATCATAGAAGCTGTTAGGCTTTTCATACCAACTAAGAAAATACTGATCAAGGCTTAGATCTGAATGGTTATCATTTAGGTCTAGTTAAGAGTAGCTTTATATTCCTATTTACGGTACTTAAAGTTAAAATAACTTAGATAGAGATTTTGTAGGTATTACTTAGTATCGGAAAGGGTATCAAATCCACGTGTTTACCATTCATAAACGGCCGCCATTGCTACGTGAAAATTAATCAGTAAAATCTATTAATCTTGTCGAACTTCATTGGCAATTAAATTGTAATTTTAACTATACATATAACCACTTAGGTTACGGAACATAAATAATTAGTAAAAATAAATAATTAATACATAACTTGATACAGAAGTTATATAAAGGGATTTCGTAGATAACACTCGTTACTGAAGCGCGATACAGCATATCCGGAATTCGATAGCATTAGCTTTGTATAGTATAGTGCATAATATAATATTGTCAATTAATCAGTACATCTATTAATCTTGTTAAACTTCATTGTCAATTAAATTGTACTTTTAACTATATATATATAACGACTTAGAGTACAAACGTAGCAAATAATTAATACATACTTGATATGGAAGTTATATAAAGGGAACTCGTAGATAACACTCGATACCGAAAAATAAATATAGCGTTATAACTGTGTTAAGATACAAGTTTAAGGTTTTAATTTTGTTCTGAAATTGTAATTTTATTGACATTTAAATCGAAATCATGACTCTGACCAGAGCAGCAAAGCAAAAGGCTCAAGCTAATGGGAGTGCTGTGACTCAGGGGAGAACTGAGGGGGGCGGTTGCCCCCTGAATCACGGCCTTTTAAGATGCACTGTTTGCTTGATGTTTGCGGAGCAATCGGGTACGGGACATGATACTGCCATGGGGGATGTCTCTGTGTGTGCACGATGCAAGGAGTGCAAGGAAATTAGGCGACAACTCGGCGTTGTTATGGGCCTATATGAGACCTTGAAGGACAGGGTGGATGCCCTCGAAGGAAATAAATTGAGGGGCCCATCAAGCTCTCAGCTGCCCACATCAACACCAGAGCTTGGACTTGGTCATCTTGCAACACAGAGGCAGCCCCCAAGGCAGAATGCGCTGGTCCAACAGGAACTAGTAGTTGTTGGTGACTCAATTGTCAGGGAAACGGGGAACATGCTTTGTAAAAAGGATAGGTGGAACAGGACCAGGGTATGTCTGCCAGGGGCAAAGGTTGATGACGTTGTAGAGCAGATATCATCTTTTAAGGGCACAAAAGGTGATATAGTTGTACACGTTGGCACTAATGATATTAAGAGTAGGAGACCAGCGGAATTACTTAACAAGTACAGGTCACTGTTGAAAAAAAGCCGTGAAGTAGGGTTGAATTTGAAAGTGTCTGCAATTCTGCCCAGACACGATAGGAGGGAGTATATGATGAGAGCCTTGTCGATCAATTCGGCCCTGGAAAGATTGTGCAAGGCTGAAGGGGTAGAATTTTTTTCAGCCTGGACTGTACTTGTTAACAGGAGAGATTGCTTCTACAGGGATGGGATACACTTAAATAGAAAGGGTGCAAGAATATTTGCTGATGCTATCGAGGCAGTGTTAGGTGGGTCGGAAAACTGCTAGCTTGGGGGGAGACAAAGACTAATGGATTAACAGTAGCCACGGGCAGAGGTGAAAGAGATTCTTGCACTGCTTCTATTGGAATGAGCAGAAGCCTGAAAAACAAGATGCAGGATATTTCAGAGACTGCTGGAAGTCATTGCGGTACAAGTAAACACATGGGTTGTATTAGGGTAGCTAAGAATAGAAACAGGTGCATGTATACTTGCGTGTACACTAATGCTAGGAGTTTAGTAAATAAATTTGATGAATTTGAGGTATTACTCAAAACATCAAAGGCAGATATTGTTGGGATATCAGAGACGTGGTGTCACACAGATATAAGGAATGCAGAACTGGAATTTGGGGAGTACAACGTCTACAGAAAGGATAGACAGGATAGGAAGGGAGGAGGGGTTATGCTATTAGTTAAAAAACACATAAAATCCAAGGAAGTGAAGCCAGTTGACATCGCTGGACAGTGCAGTGTTGAGTCAGTTTGGTGTGACATAAGCATAGGTAAATCAAAATTGAGAGTAGGAGTGTGCTATAGGCCTAATGACTCTGATGAGTATAATAAGATACTGTACAGGGAAATAGAGTGGGCCAGTAAATCAGAGAGTCTTATAATGGGAGATTTTAATTTCCCAGATATTGACTGGAATTTGTGGGTTGGTCACTCACACACTAGCAAGGCTTTTGTGGATTTATTGGATGATTGTTTTCTACACCAGCATGTTCGGGAGGCAACTAGAGGGAGTAATACTCTTGATCTGATTATCAGTAGTGATTCTTCATGCATTAGGAATCTGCAGATAAATGAACCACTGGGTGGCAGTGATCACAGTGTGCTGAAGTGGGATTTACTCAAGGAGGTAACTACCATCAGAGGTAAAGGGAAGGGTTTTTGCTTTCGTAAAGGAGACTATGCTGGTCTGAGACAGTATTTAAATTCTATACAGTGGGACCAACTGATGATGTTACCAACAGCAAATTCAAAATGGGAAGCATTCAAGGAACTAATCTTGGAAGCTACCAGGCTTTACATACCAACCAAGAAATATTGTTCAAGGTTCAGGCCTAAATGGTTGTCAGATGAACTAATGAGACATATGGCAGAGAAGAATGTCGTAGGTGAAGTAAACATTGGCAGTGAGCTAGATGATTTTCTAATAACTGAGAGGAAAGTGGAGGAGAAATTGTTGAGGATAAACATAAAAAAGACACCCGGGGTGGATGGGATCTATCCAGTTATATTAAAGGAGGCAGCAAAGGAAGTAAGCAAACCCCTAGCCATAATTATGAGAGCTTCTTTGGACTCAGGGGAGGTACCCATGGACTGGAGATGTGCAAATGTAACCCCAATTCACAAAGGAGGATCAAAGGCTGACACAAGTAATTATAGACCTGTTAGTTTAACTTCGGTTCCAGGAAAATTAATGGAGGCACTGGTTAAAGAAGCACTGCAGGATCATCTGGACAAGAATTCAGTTATAGCTCAGACACAGCATGGGTTTGTTAAGGGCAGGTCTTGTCTGACCAATTTGATTGGATACTATGATGTAGTCACAAAAGAACTGGATGCAGGGAATAACTTTGATATTATATATTTGGATCTTAGAAAGGCTTTTGATACTGTTGCGCATGGAAGACTGCTGCACAAATTGGAGAAGTGTGGCATTCGAGGCAAATTGCTGCTATGGATAAAGGGATGGTTGAGTGGCAGAAGACAGAGAGTGGTAATCAATGGACACTGCTCAACGTGGACTAATGTTATTAGTGGAGTTCCTCAGGGTTCAGTGTTGGGTCCATTGTTGTTTTCTGTATTTATAAATGATATTGATGATGGTGTATCAGGCTTAATGTCCAAGTTTGCAGACGATACAAAGGTTGGCAGGGTTGTTAAGGACACTACTGATACTATGCTGCTGCAACAGGATCTGGAAAGGTTGAGCAGATTGGCTGAGAGGTGGCAAATGAAGTTTAACATTGACAAATGTAAAGTACTACATATGGGAAACAGTAACCCCAGATCAACGTATCAACTCTGTGGTACTACGCTGACAGTGGTAGAGAATGAAAAGGACCTGGGGGTAATTGTGCAGGCAGATATGAAGTTCTCTGAGCAGTGCAGACGAGCTGCAAGAGTAGCTCATGGTGTCTTGTCAATGATATACAGGAATTTTTCTAGCAGGGACAGGGATGTGATTATTCCCTTGTATAAGGCATTGGTCAGGCCACACCTTGAGTACTGTATACAGGTCTGGAGGCCTCATTTCAAGAAGGATGTAGAGCTGCTGGAACGAGTACAGAGAAGGGCAACAAGATTAGTGAATGGAACAAAGGGTTGCTCTTACGAAGAAAGGCTTAAGTTTTGCAAATTACAGAGCCTGGAGACTAGGCATCGCCGAGGTGATCTGATAGAGGTGTACAAGGCTTTGAATGGCTTGAGCATGCTCAATGCCGATGGAATTCTTCCTCTTGCTCAGAATAATCACCTGAGAGGGCATAAATTCAAATTGAGGAAGGACGGATGTCGGATAGATGTGCGGAAATTCGCCTTTATTGTTGTTGAAGTTGATAGCCTAAACAAATTTAAGGCTCAGCTGGACAGGTATTTCGAACGAATTGAGGGGTGAAATGGGAGTAGTGGTTGTTTTTTTTTTTTTTTTTTTTTTCTTTTATTTTGGCTGATGCTGAATAAGCTTGCTTTCTTGCATCATATGCCTCTACTAATGCTAATGCTAGGTCTAAGCCTTGAACTGTATTTTCCTTCTTTACAGATGAACTGTTTAGACATGTGGTAGAGGAGAAAAAAGCATGAGATGCATATTAATTATCTGGTGATACAGAAGCCTATTGTAGATATAAACCAGTCTGCAATCAAATCACAAAGGAGGATAGGCAAACCAAGGCAGATTACTGTGGCAAAGAAAGTCAGGACAAGCAGCAAAGACTTCTTTACTTGTATAACAGTAGAAGGAAGGGGTTAAATCACATTGGTTCACTTGATGATAATAGTTTAACTGTTGATGAAGCTGCTCAGGGAGCTGACAGACTGGACAGGTATTTTTTTATTTCAGGCAACAAGATTAGTGAATGGAACAAAGGGGTGCTCTTACGAAGAAAGGCTCAAGTTTTGCAAATTACAGTGTCTGGAGACTAGGCACCAGCGAGGTGATCTGATAGAGGTGTATAATGACTTGAATGGTTTGAGGATGCTCAATGCTGATGGGATTTTTCCTCTTGCTCAGCATAATCACCTGAGAGGGCATAAATTCAAATTGAGGAAAGACAGATGTAGGATAGACGTGTGGAAATTTACCTTTAGCCAGCGGGTGGTTGGTTGGTGGAACAGACTTCCATCCCTTGTCATGGAAGTTGATAGCCTAAATAAGTTTAAGGCTCAGCTGGACAGGTATTTCGAACGAACAGAGGGGTGAAGTGGAAGTGGTTATTTTTTATTTATTTATTTATTTATTTTATTTATTTTATTTTTTTGGCTGATGCTGCATAAGTTTGCTTTCTTGCATCAAATGCCTCTACTAATGCTAATGCTAATTTTGCATCTACATTCACACATGAGAAATTCTTTAGGGAGGCAGTTGCCAGAAGTTTATCAAACTCGTAACAGGGAGCTGAATATTTTTTGATAACTGAGAGGAAAGTGGTAGAGAAATTGTTAAAGCCAAATGTAAAAAAGGAACCTAGAGTTGATAGGATCTATCCAATTATATTAAGGGAGGCAGCAAAGAAGGTAAGCAAACCCTTAGCCATAATTATGAAAGCATCTTTGGTTTCAGGGAAGGTCCATTTGGACGAGATGTGCAAATATATATAAATAATTACTGTTAGCTTAACCTCTGTTCCAAGAAAAATAAGGTGTCACCGGTTAAAAAGTAATGCAGCACCATCTAGGATAAGAGTGCAGTTATACTTCAAACACAACATGGATTTGAGAAGAGGAAATGTTGTCTGATCAATTTGATTGGATACTATGATGTGGTCACAAAGGAACTGGAGGAAAAAAATAATTTTGATTATATAAGATTAAGAGTAGGAGACCGGCGGAATTACTTAACAAGTACAGGTCTCTGTTGAAAAAAAGCTGTGAATTAGGGTTGAATTTGAAAGTGTCGGCAATTCTGCCCAGACATGATAGGAGGGAGTATATGATGAGAGCCCTGTCGATCAATTCTGCCCTGGAAAGATTGTGCAAGGCTCAAGGGATAGAATTTTTCTCATCCTGGTCTGTGCTTGTTAACAGGAGAGACTGCTTCTACAGAGATGGGATACACTTAAATAGAAAGGGTGCAAGAATATTTGCTGATGCTATTGAGGCAGTGTTAGGTGGGTCGGAAAACTGCTAGCTTAGAGGGATACACGGACTAATAAATTAACAGTAGTTGCTGGCAGAGGTGAAAGTTATTCTTGCACTGCTTCTATTGGAATGAGCAGCAGCCTGGAAAACAAGGGGCTGAGGATTGCAGAAACTGTTGGGAGTCATTGCAGAACAAGCAAATACATGGGCTGTGTTAGGGTAGCTAAGAAGAGGAACAGGTGCATGTATACTTGCGTGAACAGCGATGCTAGCAGCTTGGTAAATAAATTTGATGAATTTGAGATGTTGGTCAAAAAATCAAAGGCAGATATTGTTGGGATATCAGAGACGTGGTGTCACACAGATATCAGGAATGCAGAACTGGAATTTGGGGAGTACAATGTCTACAGAAAGGATAGGAAGGGAGGAGGGGTTATGCTATTAGTTAAGAAATACATAAAATCCAAGGAAGTGAAGCCAGTCGACATTGCTGGACAGTGCAGTGTCAAGTCAGTTTGGTGTGATATAAGCATTGGGAGATCAAAATTGAGAGTAGGAGTGTGCTATAGGCCTAATGACTCTGATGAGTATAATAAGAAACTGTACAGGGAAATAGAGTGGGCCAGTAAATCAGAGAGTCTTATAATGGGGGATTTTAATTTCCCAGATATCGACTGGAATTTAGGGGCTGGTCACTCACACACTAGTAGCAAGGCTTTTGTGGATTTATTGGATGATTGTTTTCTACATCAGCATGTTCGGGAGGCAACTAGAGGGAGTAATACTCTTGATTTGATTATCAGTAGTGATTCTTCATGCATTAAGAATCTGCAGGTAAATGAACCACTAGGTGGCAGTGATCACAGTGTGCTGAAGTAGGATTTACTCAAGGAGGTAACTACCATTAGGGGTAAAGGGAAGGGTTATTGCTTTTGTAAAGGCGACTACGATGGACTGAGACTGTATTTAAATTCTATACAGTGGGACCAACTGATGATGTTACCAACAGCAAATTCAAAATGGGAAGCATTCAAAGAATTATCTTGGAAGCTACTAGGCTTTACATACCAACTAAGAAATATTGTTCAAGGTTTAGGCCTAAGTGGATGTCAGATGAACTAATGAGACATATGGCAGAGAAGAAAAATGCATGGGATACATACAAATTAACACGTGACACAGAAGCCTATGATAGATACAAATTGATCTGTAACCAAGTTACAAAGGAAGTTAGGCAGGCGAAGGCAGATTACGAGAAATCTTTGGCAAGGGATGCAAAGAAAAACAGCAAAGAGTTCTTTACTTATGTAAACTCTAGAAGGAAGGGGATGAATCAGATTGGTCCACTTGATATCGATGGGTCAACTGTTGATGATCCTGCTCAGGTAGCTAAAAAACTGAATGAACGTTTTGCATCGACATTCACACATGAGGAGTTATTCAGCGAGGGGAATGCCAGAGGTGTATTCAACTCTGGCAGTAAGCTAGAGAATCTTGTAATAACTGAGAGTAAAGTGGAGGAGAAATTGTTGAAGATAAATACAAGAAAGGCACCTGGGGTGGATGGGATCTATCCAGTTATATTAAAGGAGGCAGCAAAGGAAGTAAGCAAACCCTTAGCCATAATTATGAGAGCTTCCTTGGACTCAGGGGAAGTACCCATGGACTGGAGATGTGCAAATGTGACCCCAATTCACAAAGGAGGATCAAAGGGTGACACAAGTAATTATAGACCTGTTAGTTTAACTTCTGTTCCTGGAAAATTAATGGAGACACTGGTTAAAGAAGCATTGCAGGATCATCTAGACAAGACTTCAGTTATAGCTCAGACACAGCATGGTTTTGTTAAGGGGAAGTCTTGCCTGACCAATTTGGTTGGATACTATGATGCAGTCACAAAAGAACTGGGTGCAGGGAATAACTTTGATATTATATACTTGGATCTTAGAAAGGCTTTTGATACTGTTGCAAATGGAAGACTGCTGCACAAATTGGAGCAGTGTGGCATTGGAGGCAAATTGCTGCTATGGATAAAGGGGTGGTTGAGGGGGAGAAGACAGAGAGTGGTAATCAATGGACACTGCTCATCGTGGGCTAATGTTATTAGTGGAGTCCCTCAGGGTTCAGTATTGGGTCCATTATTGTTTTCTGTATTTATAAATGATATTTATGATGGTATATCAAGCTTAATGTCCAAGTTTGCAGACGACACGAAGGTTGGCAGGGTTGTCAAGGACACTACTGACACTATGCTTCTGCAACAGGATGTGGAAAGTTTGAGCAGATGGGCTGAGAGGTGGCAAATGAAGTTTAACATTGACAAATGTAAAGTACTACATATGGGAAACAGCAACCCCAGAGCAACTTATGAACTCTGTGGTACTACACTGACAGTGGTAGAGAATGAAAGGGACCTGGGGGTGGTTGTGCAGGCAGATATGAAGTTTTCTGAGCAGTTCAGACGGGCTGCAAGAGTAGCTCATGGTGTATTGTCGATGATATATAGGAATTTTTCTAGCAGGGATAAGGTGATTATTCCCTTGTATAAGGCAATGGTCAGGCCACACCTAGAGTACTGTATACAGGTCTGGAGGCTTCATTTCAAGAAGGATGTAGAGATGCTTGAACGATACAGAGAAGGGCAACAATATTAGTGAATAGAACAAAGGGGTGCTCTTACGAAGAAAGGCTTAAGTTTAGCAAATTACAGTGTCTGGGGTCTAGGCACCAGCGAGGTGATCTGATAGAGGTGTATAAAGCCTTGAATGGTTTGAGCATGCTCAATACTGATGGGATTCTTCCTCTTGCTCAGAATAATCAACTGAAAGGGCATGAATTCAGATTGAGAAAAGACAGATGTAGGATAGACATGAGGAAATTTGCCTTTAGCCAGCGGGTGGTTGGTTGGTGGAATAGACTTCCATCCCTTGTCGTGGAAGTTGATAGCCTAAATAAGTTTAAGGCTCAGCTGGACAGGTATTTCGAACGAACAGAAGGATGAAGTGGATGTGGTTATTTTTTATTTATTTATTTATTTTTTTTTGGCTGATGCTGCATAAGCTTGCTTTCTTGCATCAAATGCCTCTACTAATATTAATATACTTAGATTTCAGGAAAGCTTTTGATTTTGATGCTGTTGCACATAGGAGACTGCTGTACAAATTGGAGCAGTGTGCCATTAAGGGAAAGTTGTGGATGTGGATAAAGGGATGGTTGAGTGGGAAAAGACAGAGTGATGATTATGAATGGACACTGCTCTTTGTGGATTAATGTTGTTATGGGAGTCCCACCGGGTTCAGTGCTTGAATTCTTATTGTTTTCTGCCATTATTAATGATATTGATGTGAAGGCTTAGCGGGCTTAATGATTAAATTTTCAGATCTTAGAAAGGTTGGCATTGCAGTTTACAACTGTAATGAATGAAGTTTACGACAAAAATTCAAGATCCTCTTGCTGCTGCAGCAACCCCGGGGGCTCACATATGGTGAGTATGGGCTTGACACACCCAGAGTCCTGAGCTGGATATCATCATTCTTCTCTTTCTTGGTGATTCCTTTCTACCACTGTCTGTTTGTCTGTTTGTCTGTCTGTCTGTCTGTCTGTCTGTCTGTCTGTCTGTCTGTCTGTCTGTCTCTCTCTCTCTCTCTCTCTCTCTCTCTCTCTCTCTCTCTCTCTCTCTCTCAGGGTAACTCGGGAATTTTTTTTTTTTTTGGCTGGTGCAGCATAAGCCTCAGGCTTCCTTGCACCATATAGCTAATAATAATAATAAAGATCTTGAATAATTAGGCAGGTGGGCTTAGAAATGGCAATTGAAATTTAACTTTGGCAAATACAAGATATTGCATATGGTTAGCAGTATTACGTTATTCAGTAATTCATTTCATTCAATAAATTCAGTTATACATTATTTAATAATCCTAGAATAATGTATAACTGTGTTATTATTACACTCAGGTTAGTGGAATTTGAAAAGGACCTGGGAGTAAATGTGCAGTCTGATATGAAGTTCTCTGAGCAGTAAACAGAATGAAAGGGCAGCTCACAAGGTTTTGTCAATGATATCCCAGGTCCTTTCAATTTTGCTAGCAGGAATAAGGGGATGATTATCCCATTGTATAAGGCAATGGTCAGTCTCCATCTTGAGTACTGCCTAGTGGTCTGGAAATGTCATTTTAGGAAGGATGTAGAGCTGTTGGAATTGGTACAGAGAAGAGCAACAAAATTGGGGAGGTTAATAAAGGAGTGCCCCTATCAAGAAAGGTTTCAATTCTGCAAATTGTACCATGTGGAGACTAGGCATCTGTGAGGTGATCTGATTGAGGTGTTTAAGGCTTTGAATGGCTTGAGCAACTCGGTGCTGATGAGATTGTTCCTTTTTATCAGACTATGTACATGAAGAGGCATAAATTCAAATCAAGGAAGGATGGTTGCAGAATAGTTGTGCAGCAGTTTGCCTTCCGCCCGTCAGGTGGTTGATTGCTGGAACTAGCTTTCATTCCATTGTTATGTTGTTGGGTAGTTTGAATGAATTCAAGAAGGGACTGGACAAGCTGTTGGATGAGAAGAAATGGCATATATATATTTTTTTCTTTTAAATGATGCTGTATAAACTTGTTTTCTTGCATTAGTTGCCACTATTAATACTAATAATAAGAACAAATATTGTTATTTGTTTTCAGTAGAGTGCCATAACCAAGATGATGCCATTTCAGATAATTGACTTCCCATCAGTGGGTGACCAGCTACTCTATAAAACATAGGAGCTGAGAACACAATTGTGATTTTATTATACAGTAGGAGAAATGGCAAATAATGTATCAAGTTTTAATGTGTACACAACATGGCAATTTGAAATGAGACTGATGTTATCAGAAAGTGTGGTGCTTTACCTCCCGGTGCCCCTACCCTGTATCCATAGGTGGATACAGTGTAGGGGCACTGGGGCAAGTGCTCCCCTTGTCATTTTTCAGAGAATACACACCTATCATTTAAATTCTCCTTAGCTACAAAAAAAAATATTTTTTTCATTGTTAACAGGATTTTATCTATTTTTGCATTGTGGCTCAGCCATATTCAACTGACTACAGTTGACAACATTGATGCTGTTGTGATCACCATTCTAGTTCGAGGCATCATACAGTTTGGTTGTGCGTAAAGTTTACTTCAAAGTAATTCAGACTTTAGCTATGTGCTTGTCCACCAGTCACATATGTTTGAGTGTTGTATTTGTTTTGTTCTGTGGATTATTTTGTGCCTTGTTTTTGCACAAACAAGGCACAAATGGTGCTAAACTTTCACCCATGGAAGAGAATCATTGGAAGACGAACATCCAGGTGCTGCAAAAATGGCTCGAATACCAGAATTGATTTATAAGGTTCAGGAAATCATTATTAATGACTAGTATGCAACACTCGAAATTATTTCAGAAGATCTGTGTTATTAAGGAAAACATTCGACAAATAATCTAGGATTTGAAGAAAATGAAGGTCTGTGTATGGTTTGATCCACATTCTTTAATGGACAATTGACGACAGGCATGGGTTGAACACTGCCAAGAACTCGTTGAAGCCGCTAAAAACAAACCCAACTCCCTTAATTTGATCGTTATGGGTAATGAGACGTGGTGTTACTGAACGACACTCAACAAAGTGCAGACTGGAAGTTGGAAAAAACTCTCCCAAAGCCAAAAAGTTTCTCAAGAAAGACCAAAAATCAAAACCATGCTCATCACTTTCTATAATAGCAAGGAAATTGTGCACAAGTTCATGCCCAATGTCAAAAATGTTACTGTGACCTACTATGTGGATGTTTTGAAACACATGTTGCAGAGAATCTATTGTAGCCTCTGTATGGAGAACGTGGTAGTTGATTCCTCTTGCATGACAGTGCACCAAGCTACAAGGCTCTTATTGTTTGGGAGTTTTTGGCTCGCAATAGTCTGCATACTTTTGCACCCACTGTATTCACTAGACTTAGTCCCATGCAACTTTTTTGTTCCCGGAGCTCCAGGCAGCACTGAAAGACTTATTTTGATGACATTGACACAATTCAAAGAGCTATGAACAGTATACCAGTCATGGCCTTCCAACAGTCATTCCAGTCACTTTGCGATCATTGCATCCAATGTGCAGATATAGAAGGGACACCAAGGTTATTTTTCTCATGTATGGGATCATTGTTTTTTCTGGCATCAGTCTAAAATTTTCCAGTTGCTGTGCTGTGTGTTAAACTTAGAACAAAATGCTTTTAAAAATATAATTTTCAACCAGCTGGCGCATAGAATCATTTTTATATATAGCTATCTAGAATAAAGTCAAGCAGAAGTTTGCATAGGAGACATCATTATACGGTATCTAATATTATGAATCCCGCCATACCTTGCTGTACACTCTTAAACTTCGATAAATAATACCGCATCCTCCTCTTCTATTTCTTTATATAACATGGTAAGAGATTTCTGTGTACTGTTAACGACTTCAGTAATTTATTTTAATCATAAGGCTCACCCACATTGTATAAAAGGATTTATGAAATCTTCTGCTTTTAATGTTATTGAGATCTAGTATTTTCTGATATTGGAGGTTTAATTTTAAAATAAATTTTTCAAAAAATTAACAAATAATATTAACATTAAAAGACACCTTATGTTTTGGCACATCTCTGTGTACCTTTTTATGAAATGAACATTGTGAAAATCTCCTGAGGAGGCTAAAACAAGATACAACAGGGTAATACTTTAATGAGCTTCAATTAAGCTAAAGCTAGTCAGATTCACAAATTTGTTACATACAAACTTTTCATGCTGTGTCACAAATTTGTTACATACAAACTTTTCACTCTGTAGAGAAACACATTTGGAAAACAGTTGATCTCATGGCTGAGAAGCCTATTTTAATTTTCACAGGTACCTTCTACCTTGAAAAGAACACAATAAGCACAGACTATCCCCATTCTCTCCCCAGCAGAAGGTTTCATGCTGAACTTGAATCAGTCACACACACACTATGGGTCTGTTTTTTTGTGGATGATAGATAGATGTGGATAGATGCACTTCATCTAGCATCTATATATATAAAACGCTTGAGTATGCTGCACAAATTTTCCAACTGCTAATTGTTGTCAGCACCCATTCACCTCACATGATCACCATACCGGGCATTCTTTATTAATTTTTGTATTAACGTTTTTCAACTGAAGAAAGGAAACCTATGCCTGAAAGCTATCGATGTATGTTTATTTTATCTGTCTTCAATTTTAATACTGTTCTAAGTTTAAGAAGTATAAAAATGGTTGAACAGTGTGTAAGAACTTTGAGAAAATTTATTAGAAATGCTAATGAAACATTAGAGGAGAGACCTAAGAGACTGAAACGAGACTTTTCAACTACAAAGATAGACAGAAAACATTGAAGAAAGAGAAACAAGAGTGAAAATGAGAAGATGGGTGAAACGGCGTAGGACTAATCAAATAGACGTACTGGATGCAAATAATCAACAAGCTGTAATGTGGAAGAGCATCACATAGAAAATATGTGTTACAACTGTGAGTATTGCAATGCAAGATATTGGGGACATGAGTTAAACACATTGAATAAATACACTAAATGCTGTCATGATGGAAAGGTTTCACTCGACACACTGTCTGATACACTGACTCTATTACGAGAGCTGCTTATAGGGGATACATGTGAAGTAAATTACTACAGAAAACATATACGATAGTATACAACTCAGCAATGGCATTTGCATCAATGGGCACAGAGATTAAATCACCACCTGGAAATGGTCCATACTATTTTAGAATACATGGCCAGATTTACCATTTGGTCTTACTGCTATATCCAAAAAAGGCAAATAAGCCAGGATATGGACACTATATTTTCGATTCTGCTGAAGCAACAACAAAATAGCTTGAAAAACAATCAAACCAAGGGTGTATAGCTGTAGTAATGCAACAATTGGATGAGATGCTGCGACAACTTAACCCATTTGTTAAGTCATATAAACAAATGCATCAATTAATCCAGGCCAATCCAACAATGATTGACTTAACAAGAGACAATATAATGCACCTACATCCAAAACGGAGGTTGTTACAATATATGTCGAATAAGACAAGGAACCACCTGCAAATAGAGACACATGCATATATTCCACAGGTTACTGCTGTAGAATTATATCACTGCTAAACAAGAATGGTGAAGACTGAAGTATCTAGATTAAACTATTTAAGCCATAATCAGGAAGATGGCTTATGTTACTGCGGTACTAGTTAGCATTATTAGTGGCATATGATGCAAGAAAGCAAACTTATACAGCATCAGCCAAAAAAAATAATAAAAAAAAGCCTTCCCATTTTACCCATACATTCACTCCAGAAGTTTGTCCAGTTCTTCCTTGAATTCATTTAAGCTATCAACTTCCACAACAACAGATGAAAGTTTGTTCCAGCAATAACCTGCTGGCTAACAGCCAATTTCTGCACATCTATTCTACAACTGGCTTTTCTCGATTTGAATTTTTGTCCCCTCAAGTGTGTAATCTCAGAAAGAGAAAGAATCTCATCAGCAATGAGCTTGCTCAAACCATTCAAGGCCTTTTATACCTCAATCAAATCACCTCGGAGGTACCTAGTCTCCAAGTTCTGCAATTTGCAGAATTTAAGCCTTTCTTGGTAAGACCACCCTTTCGTTCCTCTCACCAATCTTGTTGCCCTTCTCTGTACTCCTTCCAGCAGCTCTACATCATTCCTAAAATATGGTCTTCAGACCTGTATGCAGTACTCAGTTTGTGGGATTCCTAGTTCCTGAGCAATGTGATGCTGTTACTCCTCTTGCTAGTGGACGAATCCACTGCTTGGCAAATATATAGTTACACTCAGTGGTAATAACATGCCCCAAACCAATACCGACTGTCCACCTGCCTGAACAGTACCTTGTTGACATGACAGGTGCATAGCTTCGTGCGGTTTCCGCCAGATACACACTGTCCTGTCTACTCGAAATAACTGGTAACTGGACTCATCAGACCAGGAGACCTGTCTCCAATCATCTAAGGTCCAGTGCTGATGTTCTTTCTCTCAGTTGAGGCATAGAGTTCTGTGTTGTGGTGTTAGCAAAGGGACTTTGGTGGGTCAGTGGCTCCCATAACCTATTGCAGCCAATGATTGCCTGTGACCTTGGTGGAGACATTTCTGGCACCTCCCTCATTAAAATCAGTGGTAATTTGTGCCACTGACGCTCTGTGGTTGGCTAAAACAATGTAAGACAGACGTCGACGGCCACGGCTTAATGTCGAAGTTTGCAGATGATACAAATGTTGGCAGGGTTGTAAATGACAGTAATGGCAGTGTGCTACTGCAACAGGATCTAGATAATTTGGGCAGATGGGCTAAGAAGTGGCAACTGAAGTTTAACCTTGACAAATGCAAAGTACTGCATATGGGTAGAAGTAACCCCAGAGAAACGTACCAACTGTGTGGTACTACACTTAAGGTGGTAGAAAATGAAAAAGACCTGGGAGTAATTGTGCAATCAGATATGAATTTTTCTGAGCAATGCAGACAGGCTGCCAGGGCAGGTCATGGGGTTTTGTCAATGATATATAGGAATTTTGCTAGCAGGGAGAAGGAGGTGATTGTCCCTCTGTATAAGGCAATGGTCAGGCCACGCCTTGAGTACTGCATACAGGTCTGGAGGCCTCATTTTAGGAAGGATGTAGATTTACTTGAGCGTGTACAGAGAAGGGCAACAAGTTTGGTGAGGGGAATGAAGGGATCCTCTTACCAAGAGAGGCTTAAGTTCTGCAAATTGCAGTGGCTGGAGACTAGGCACCTGCACGGTGATCTGATTGAGGTATATAAGGCGTTGAATGAGTTGAGCATGCTGAATTCTGATGGGATCCTTCTACTTGTTCAGATTACGAACCTAAGGGGGCATAAATTCAAATTAAGAAAAGACAGATGTAGAATAGATGTGCGGAAATTTGTCTTTAGCCAGCTGGTGGCTAATTGCTGGAACAAACTTCCATCTGTCGTTGTGGAAGTTGACAGGTTAAATAAATTTAAGGAGGAACTGGACAGGCATTTAGAGGGAATGGTGTGATTTTTTTTTATTTTATTTATTTTTTTTTATTTTTGGCTGATGCTGCATAAGCTCATACAGTTGCTTTCTTGCATCACATGCCACTACTACTACTACGTTCATCCACCACCTTTCTCTGCCCACGATAAGATGTTATTCCCGATACACTCTTGATACTGTTGAATAGGAATAGTGCAATTTCTGTACCATCTCCATTGATAGTGACCCATGCGTCGGGCACCCACTATCATCTACCTTTCAAAGTCGATTAACTCAACATTTATCCGTACTGATATTGAATTACCGTCTACGTGAATGCAGTGATTCACTGTACCTATACACTTGCGAAGTGGTGGGTTTGTCCACTAGCGAGACGGGTGACAGCATCGCATTGCCAGGAACCAGGTATTCCACGAATTCTGTCCTTTCAATGTAGTTAATTCCATTGTATATTTTGTACTACATTTTGCTTGTCAAATAAATTTTCAGAACAAAAGTTTTCAGACTTTTTGTTTAATGATTTATCTTATATTGTGATTATATTCTTGTAGTTGTATCCTTTTGGAATATCCTCTCTTAGCTGAATATGACTTCAAGAATGACACTGTTAATCCAGATATCAAGTAAGATTTTTATTCTTTTCATATGATTAGCTTTTTAAACTTTGAAAATAATAAGGAAATCTTTATGCATTTTTGAAGCAAGGCCATCGAAATAGGATTAAATTAGAGTAGCTAATTTTATAAAAATTTAAAAAAGAAAATACACTTCAGGAACTCCCCGACTTAGGTAATACTCGACTTACGGCAATTTGACTTTACATAAGTTTTTGTAAATGGAGGTATCGTGAAAATATCTTAATGTGAACCCAGTAATACTGTTTTTTTTTTTTTTTTTTAATTCGTTCCAAGTCCTTGGAAGTTGAAAATTTCGCTATATTACTAAGCTATTTATCTCTCTAAAAGGTCATATTTATAATGGAAATTGCACTACTCTGTCATTGTTATCATATGTTCCCATTATAAGAATCAATTTTGAATGCTTTTGTGATATTTTTCTAAAGCACGTTTCTGTAGGTCACGACCAAAAAAACAATAGAAACAATTTGCACTTTCCGGTTTATTGGGCTTTTCTCTTAGTGCACCTAATTATAAACGGGTAGTAAACTAGATCTTATTGCATTTGTGATAATACCAATAAGTGCAATTGTGTGGGTTTTTATGCTATTATGATGAAATGTGTTCCCCTTCACTGAAATCTTCAATCATATAAAAAATAAATTTTTAGAAACTTCTCTTCATTCCTATTTACGTATTAAAATGATGAAGGGAAAGCAACCAACGAAAAGGGCAAGTGGTGGTTGTAGTGCCAGGAAACAAAAAAAAAATTGATTTAGAAATGAAGATGATTAAGAAGTACGAAGCAGGACAAAGTTTGTCATCTATTGCAAGGGAATTAGGTTTTTCTGCTTCAACAGTGAATACTATTTTAAAGGACAGTGTGCATATAAAAGAACATGTCAAAGGATTTAATGCACTTAAGATCACCAGTGATCGCAAAACAGCGTTCAGGTGTTATATCGAAGATGGAACAGCTGTTAATAATATGGATGGAAAATCAGATTCAGAAGCGAGTGCACCTGAGTCTAATGACCATTCAAGCAAAAGCAACAAGTATTTATAAAGATATTAAGGATAAGTATGGCAAACCCCAACCCAAGTTTGTGGCAAGGAACTGGTGGTTTAATAGGTTCAATTATCGCGCTGGTTTCCACAACGTTAAAGTATGCAGTGAAATTGCCAGTGCCAATTCTGCAGCTGCAGAGAAATTTTGTGATGTGTTGGAAAAAATGATTGATGAAGGCAGCTATTCAACGCTGCAATTTTTAACATTGACGAGACTGCTCTGTATTGGAAAAAAAAAAAAAAATGCTGGATTGAATGTACATTGCCAAAGAGGAAAATACAATGCCAGGTTTCAAGGCATCAAAAGATGGGGCCATGCTCTTGCTTGGTTTTAATGCAGCAGGAGATTACAGATTAAAACCACTGCTTATGTAGCATTCTGGAAATTCTCATGCATTTAAGGGCATCAATAAAACCACTCTACCCATGCATTTCCGATTGAACCAGAGAGCATGGATAACAGTATCTCTTTTTGAGGATTGGTTTAAGTGCTGCTTCATTCCCGAAGTTCAAAAATATTGTACAGACAACAAGTTTCCTTTCATGATTTTGCTTCCATTAGATAATGCTCTTGGACATCTTCATCTAGATGATTTCAATTCGAACGTGAAAGTCATATTTCTACCGCCAAACACGACTTCAGTCATCCAACCTATGGATCATAGTGTTATTTCGAACTTAAAAGCTTGCTGTTTACACACAACATTTGTTCAGGCAGTGTCTGCAGTAGACGAAGAGAAAAATTTACGTTAAAAAGAGACTTTTGGAAATCTTACAGTATTTACCACGCCATCTTAAACATTAATAAGGCCTGGGCGGAAATTATTAAAAGTTACTTAAATGGCGCATGGAAGAAAATACACCCAAGACATGTAAAAATGCTTCGAAGGATTTGAAAAAGATGAATCATAAGAAGAGGTTACAGATAAGATTGTAAAGGTTGCAGAGCTGCTTCAGTTGGAAGTTGATTCCAAAGATGTGGAAGAGTTAGAGGAAGAAGAGAAGGAATTATCTAACAAGGAACTTATTGACTTGCAGGCAGCGATGGTGAAAGAAGAAAATACTGACGAAACTCATGATGAACCAAAACAAGGAGCTGAGATGCTTCATCATCAGAGAGATGGCAATGGCATTTTGTGAAATTGCATCGGCAATGGCGATGTTTCAGAAGATGTATCCTGACAGTGAATGAGTCTTAAAAGTTAACAGAGGGGGGTGAATGATATTCTTGCTTGCTACAAAGAAATCTATGATGAAAATAAAAAAGCCACCGTCCAGTCATCCATTAATATGTTCTTTCGTAAGGTTGAGCGGCCAACCCATTCTAAATCTCCACAGCCCTCAACCTCTGCAGCGGCATACTTATGAGCTGAAGACGTTGATTCTGGCAACAGTGCTTGAGAGGTAAATTTTACTGACGTTAAGCCCGTCTCCTCTCTTTTTTTTGTAATTTTATAATTTTGAAATTTTTTTAAATTGCACGCTTTTGTAATTTTTCGGGCGCACGAGATAAAAAATTTAATGAATATAGTAAATATTTTATTTACATGTTCATCAAACATTTCTTTTTTGATTCAATCAATTCAGCGAGCACAGTTGCGAGTACTGCACAAGCATCGGGGAAATTCTGATACGTAGTGTTCCGCAGAACGCAACCCTTACGTAAGTCGGGGAGTTCCCGTATTTTGTAAAACTTTCCTGTAGATTGATGAGTAATACATTTACCTTAAGATCACCACAGACACCATGCAAAGTCAGGGCATATTACTGCACTCAGAATTGGGAAAGTACTTTCATGTTTCTTTCAAGCCAACAGCACACAAAGTAGAGGAATTTTTGGAAATGCATTTTCATTGTCCAGAAACATTGCTTTTTTTTTTTTTAACTTAATTTTGAGGCATCAATAAATATATGGTCAGACAAATGTTTCAAGACCAAAATTTTAAAAATGATTATTAATCATACAAACATGAAACAGTTAAAAAGTTTCAAAGTATTCTCCCCATAATTCAACACACTTTATCTAGTACATCTGCCACTGCTTGAAACATCTGCAGAAGTTTTCATCAGTGATGTTCTTCAAAATTTGTTTTACTTTCATTTTGATTTCCTCCTTGTCTGCAAAATGCCTCCCTTTCAGGTATTTTTTTAATTTTGGAAAAAGCCACAAATCAGGCTATGGGAAGGGTGAGCTATGACTGTAATTTGTTTCTGAGCCAAAAAGCCAGAAAGAAGCAGTGAGTGCACTGGAGCGTTATATATATCAGATCAGTGTTGTCTTCGCTTTTGACTGACTTTCAAGGTTTATTTGTCTGTCCGAGTTTCTTCTCCACTCCATCAATTGGCATTTTGTTTTGGGATCATACTGATAACACCAACTTTCATCCTTTTAACAGCAATCTGTTCACAAAATTCTTTGCACAAGTTCAATCACTGTTGTTTGTGTACTAACATCATCAAGTGCAGAACCAATTTTGCCACAAACTTTCTTGTGCCCATTATTTTGTGTCAAATTTTATGAACTGTTTTCCTGTTCATGTTGAGTTCAGCAGCCGACATGGCATGTGTTAACCGATGATCAGGCCTAACGAGTGTTGCAAATTTTTCAATGTTTTTATCTATCAACTTGATAACCAGTGTGCCACACCATTTATCATCTTCCGCTGCTTCTCTCCCTTCATGAAACCTTTTGTGCCACTTTGTAAAGTGGCACCTCCGTAGCCAGGTGGGCAGCAGCAGCAGTGCGTAGCACACACTTCTTGATTAGACCGGGGTTCGAGGCCGTGACCGCCAAATACGGAGGATGCAGAAAGGTTAAGGAATGACCACCGCATATTCCCGGAGCAATACGGCCTTAGTTGCTAATGCTCCTAAAAACCAAATAACAAACAAACTTTGTGAAGTTACTTTTAGACATGGAGAACTTGCCACGTGCTTGTCTTATAATTTCCAGTTTTTATGTGGATGTCTTACCCAATTTAACACAATTTCACATTTTGTTCTTTGCTCATTATTCTTTCCATTTTTAATGGTTAAAAAATTTATACACACGTAACTTCACAAGGCTGTTATTTACCTGCTAATAATGTAGTGAGTTGAAACTTGGCTGAGTGGTCTCTTACTGTGTCACAAATACACTGCTGGTGCCACAGTGTTACTAGCCCAACCAACAAGAAATAACAAAAAATAGTCACGAACATTGTCCGACTTTGTATGCATCATTCATTAAGATTGTGTTTTGATGTCCAGTTCATTCAGAAGACCACTAATATCTTTACAGAAACACATACCATCTTTCTTAATGAAATACAGTCGAACTTCCCTATAACAAATTCGATAAATCCAATGAAAAAATTTGTTATAGAGAAATATCGTTATACAAAGAATATCTTTTTTATTATAAATTGTTATCTAATTAGAAAATGAAAACGAATCTACATTTATTTTTAATGTATTTTATTTCAAAAACACTTATTTAAATTACGTTTACACAATTTTTGCCGATAAGTATCACAAATTAAAAAAAAATCTGTAATTTTCGTTTGCACAGTACAATTAAAAAATGTCTTCTTGAAGAAAACCTCACATTTGTTCAGAGCATTAAAAACATTATCAGGAACATTTTCACAAAACTGTAGACCCATACGAACCGTTTTAAAAATGTTAATCATTTCTTCGCGAGTTGGCTTTTCTATGGGTTGTTCTGATGTGTCTTCAGCGTCATCGTTAATTTCTTCGTGATCATGGTCGCGTCTAACACTGTTCAGCAGTATTTCATCTTCATTTGGATGTTCTGCTGTAGTCAGATCTTGATCTACATAAACATAACTATCCAGTGTTATTTCATTTTCAGTGCTTCCGGACGATTCTAATTATGTCCAAAAGTTTTTCAGTTGTGAAAGGGGCAGTTCATCTTGTTTGTCCAGTTGTTGTTCGACTTCTGTATTCAATGCAAATCCTGCTTTCGAAAAACATTTTGAATAGTGTATTCGGTGACATCGTTTGTCCAAACTTTTGCCAGTTCAGAGATGCAATCTCTAAGATTAATTGTAACCTCCAAGTATCTATTTTCTGATAACGCATTGACAATCTTCATTATTATTCTCTATCAATAATGAAATTTAAAATTTTTAATAATGCCTTGGTCCATTGGCTGGAGTTTTGACGTTACGTTTGGTGGTAAAAACAACTTCGCACTTTTAAGTTTGGCAGAAATACTGGCAGGATGTGCCGAACAGTTGTCAGTTACCAACACGATTTTCCTTTTTTCCTTTGTTTTACACTTGTCTAGTTTTAATATCCATTCTTCAAAAATATCACTTGTCATCTGTGTTTTTTTATTAAAGGTGTAGTCAATTTCCAAAGATTTTGTGCCTCTAAAACATCTTGGGTTTTTTGATATTCCGATGACTAAAAGTCTTAATTTTTTACTTCCTGTCATATTTGCTCCAACTAGCACAGTGATTTTTTCTTTGCTTTCCGCAAAAACATTTATCATCCTTAAAAGCAAGTGTTCTATTCGGTAAACATCTAAAGAATAAACCCATTTCGTCAGCATTAAAAACATCCGTACGCTCATATATGGAACAATATCAAAAGATTTTCTAAAATCTAAGTATATGATGTCAAAATTATTTTTTCCATCCATTTTGTTTGTTACTGTGTAATAGTATTCAGTCAGATTGGTCAGAGAAGGTTGCTAATTTACAGATCATACAGTGACTACATTTCTATCTAGATGGTCCTGCAATTCTTCTTTAACCAGAGACTATTTGATTTTTCTTGCAACAGAAGTTAATCTAACAGGTGTGTAATTACTCATGTCACCTTTTGATCTCCCTGTATGTATTGGGGATACATTTGCACTTCTCAAGTCTACAGGATCTCCCCTGAATCAAAGCATGCTCTCATAATCATGGCTAAAGATTTGCTTACGTCTTTTGTGTTTACATAGTAAAGAAGTCTTTGCTGTTTATCTTTGCATTCTTTGATAGAATGACTTCTCAATCTTCCTTAGCTTGCCTAACCTTTATTGTGACTTCATTATCGACTAGTTTGTATCTACTGTAGGCAACTGTATCACTTGATAGTTTATATGCATACCATGCATCTTTCTTCTGTGCCACGAGTATTATTAGTTCCCCTGACATCCATTTAGATCTAAACCTTAAACAGTATCCCCTAGTTAGTATAAAAAGCCTAATAGTTTCTACGATTGCATTTTTAAATGCTTCCCATTTAGAATTTGCTGTTGATAATTTCTTTAGTTAGTGCCACTGCATAGAATTTAAAAACTGTCTGAGACCATTGTAGTCACCTTTATAAAAGCAGATTCCCTTCCCTTTCACAGCAATTTTACACCTTTAAGTGAATCCACATGAATAAACTGTGAACACTGTCACCTAGTGTGTCTTTTATCTGGAGATTCTTAATGCATGAAGGGTTGCTGTTGATAATCAGATCAAGAGTATTGCTTTCTCTTGTTTCCTCTCTAACATGCTGAAATAGAAAACAAGTATCCACTAAATCCACAAAAGTCTTTCTGTTGTGTGATTGAATAGCCCTCAGTTTCCAATCATTATTTGGAAAGTGACTTAGCATTGCATCAGAAACCCATTTCCTCTGGATGTGCACTAATTTTGATTTTGTGCTTCCAACTATGAGAATAACACTCTCCTCCTGTCCTTTCTCTAAAAACTGTATTCCCCATATTCAAATTCTGAATCTCTTACATCTGAGTGACAGCACGCCTCTGATAACCCCACAATGTCTGCATTTGATGACTTGACCAGTACTTGAAATTCATCAAATTTATTTATTATGCAATTAACGTTATTGTACATGCAAGTATACTCCTCCAGAGGAGCAAACTCTGAGGTCCTTGAGGTTGTCACAGACATTCTCTCAGATATTTCAGACAAGTTGCACTTGCTACCTGGGAGTCTAAAACGTTGATGGAACTGATATTCGGATGACATTCAAGTCAAGTAGACCCAATTTCGGAGAAGTCGGGACGGTCTGTGACAGCCGAATCCTCTGCTTGCACCTTCATGATAGTGGGACTGTTAGTAATCCTGGGTATAACCTCCATGCACAAGTACATGGTGGGTGACCACCCAGGTGTGAACCAACGTAAGCAGGAGTCGAGGTGTCGCGCCCACACCACATGGAGAAACACCACCCCTCTATGTTACCAGGCAGTACTAGGTGGTAGATGACTCTCGTCAACCGGTGAAATACCACCACTTTGCTTATTGGAGGCTTGAAGAGGTGGAACCCATGTTTAGTCTCTAGAGCTAAGTTCCGGTCAACCCTTCCCTATCTCTTCTATCTGCAGTATGATTGATGACTTTTGAGGTTATGATGAATGTCGTGGCGAGATCCAATATTCCTTACATTTCGAGGGTACAGCTCTAAAACGGTGTTCTCAGGCCGGCCGCTAGTTAGTACACCGGACTGAACCTATTGGTAACTCTCTAGGAGGCTTCCGGATCAGCTAGTGTATAATCTTGCTACCTCTACTCTGCCAGATAGTGACTGGAGGGAGTCCGAGTAGTGTGTATGCGGGAAGCATTGTTCGAGGCCACGTTATGTCGAGGATCTGGGTATATTCTTACAACGTGTACGCCATATCCAAAAATTTCATTACTTCATACAGCATGAATTGTCAAAATAATAGAGCAAGCTTATCTGCGAAAAGATCTAAACCTCCCAAGGACTTCCTAATTCATTTCACAAATATACGTGGTCTCAATTCCAATCTCAACGATGTCCATTTCCACTTGCAGTCTTCCAAACCCCATGTACTTTTTCTGACTGAATCTCAGTTATCAGTTGATTCAACTACTGCTCATCTCAGATGTCCAAATTATTTGCTGTATGATTCCTTTCGCCTCAAAGGTGGTACTTGTGCATATGTCCGTTCTGATATTCCCTGTCAGAGACTTGGCAATTTGGAATCTCCTCTCTTTGATCTTCTCTGGCTTAAAATCTCTCTACCTCATTGTCAAATTCATCTGTTGTCTCTACCGTTCTCCCAGCTCCACTAATCACTTGGAGCTCTTTGACTTCCTCTCTTTGCAACTTGACTTTCTCCAGTCCAACTTTCCTAACAGTGAGGTAATTTTCCTTGGTGATTTTAACGTTCACAACTCCAGCTGGCTTCCGTTTTCTAGTTACACCGACCCAGCAGGTCAAGATGCTGAGGCTTTTGCAATTACTAATGACCTAGCACAGATTGTTCATTTACCTACAAGAATACCGGACAATCCTAATCATACAGCCAATACGCTTGATCTTTTTCTCACAAGTACAGGGTCGAAGTGAGAGGTCCTTTAGGCAATTCAGGCCACAACTTGGTGATTGTGTCCTCTCCGATGGAGCCTTTATCTCATGGCTATTCCCAACCTCGTGTTGTTTGGCATTACAAGAATGGAAAATGGGATGACCTGCGATACGTCTTTTCTTCTTTTCCTTGTCGGATTACTGTTTCAAAACTTCTGATGTCAACATTTGGTCAGATCATGTCAGTGAAATTATTCTTGCAGGAATGGAATCCTTTATCCCACACTCCACTTTAAAATCTCGATCTTTATCTAAACCTTGGTTTTCCAACAAATGTACTAAGGTTGTTCAAGAGAAGAATGTTGCATATCGCAATTGGCTTGTTTCTAATTCTTCAGTTTCATTTTCTGCCTACACCAAAGCTCGCAACAATTGTAAAGCAGTTATTAATCAGTCCAAACTAGAGTTTGAACAGGCTAAGAGTAGAAAACTTGCTTCTTGCCCTAATGATAGCCAATCATTCTGGTCTCTTGCCAAAGCTATTGGCCGCAACCTTTGCCCATCTCTGCTCCCACCTCTGTCCAAACCAGATGGTTCTGTTGTCACTTCAGCCAAGGATAAAGCTGACCTGCTAGCATCCCATTTTTCTTCCAGCTCATGGATTAATGATCTTGGTAAAACACCTCCCACCATTCCCAACATGCTCCATTCAATGCCTCCTGTGGTCTTCCGTCAAAAGGATATCAGAAGGATTTTGATGAATCTTGATGCTAAGAAAGCTCCAGGTCCTGATGATATTTCTCCACTTGTTCTCAAAACCTGTGCTCCTGAACTTACTCCTATTCTTTGCCGCCTTTTTTCACTTTCTTATTCCAAAGTGTTTTTCCTTCTGCTTGGAAATTTGCTCATATCCAGCCAGTTCCTAAAAAGGGTGACAAACCCCTCCCATCCAATTATTGTCCCATTGCAATTACTTCTACTCTTTCTAAAGTAATGGAGAAATCAATTAACCGCCAACTCTTAAACTACCTAGAAACCTTCCGTCTGATCAACGATCGCCAGTATGGATTCCGTCAGTGTCGATCCACTGGTATTATTCTGGCTTATGTTACCCATTTATGGACTAATTCGATGGAAAGGTTTGGTGAAACACAAGTAGTTGCTCTTGACATCTCAAAGGCTTTTGATCGTGTTTGGCATAAAGGTCTTCTAAATAAGCTTCCATCTTATGGTTTGCCAACTGTTTTTAGTAATTGGTTATCCAGTTTTCTCTGATCGCTCACTGAGGGTGATGGTAGATGGCTCTCTGTCTTCTAACTTCTCCACTAATGCTGGTGTCCCCCAAGGTTCAGTTATTTCCCCCACTCTTTTCCTCTTGTATATTAATGACCTTCTTCCATTAACTGGAAATCCTATCCATAGTTTTGCCGATGATAGCACATTGCATTCCACTTTCCGTTTTGAGAAACCTTGTCCTGCTCGGTCAGCTTCAACTTCTCGAAAATTTGCTACCAATTCCTTAAATGCCGATCTTCAGGTAATTCTCCAGTGGGGCAAAGACAACTTAGTTGATTTTAATCCTTCTAAAACTCAGTCTTGTCTTATATCTCGCAAAAAGGATTCTTCTGCTCCTATGCTTATCTTTAGTGACACTCCGATTTCTAGGCAAAATGAAATATCTCTTTTGGGGATTACCCTGACTTCTAATCTCTCTTGGCACAAGCACATTACAAATATTGCTTCCTCTGCATCTAAAAAACTTGGTTTTCTCTTTCGCTCTCAGTGTTACTTTTCTTCAAAACAGCTGCTCACTCTGTATAAATCGCAAATCCGCCCTGCCATGGAATATTGTTCCCACATCTGGGGTGGTGCCCCCAAAACCTCTCTCAGGCTTCTTGATTCCATTCAGAAGAGGGCAGTTAGGTTAATTAATGATTTATCTCTAACAGAGTCTCTCCACTCGCTTTCTCATAGATGTACTGTTTCTGCTGCATGCCGCTTCTACAGATACTTCCATGGGCACTGTTCTTCTGAATTGGCTTCTATAATTCCCACTCTCTCTTTCAAAACAGTCCGAACACGTGCTGCCACCAGCCAACATCCATTTATTGTCCAAATTCAAACCCACAGAACCAACTTTTCATCTTCCTCATTTATTCATTCAACTACCGTTTACTGGAACAACCTTCCTTCATACGTATTTCCTGAAAATTACAATCTACAGAAGTTCAAGTCCAATGTCAACAAATATCTTCTTTCGTCTTCTCAACCTCCAACCCAAGGACGGTACTACGTACTATAGGTTCTACTACCTCTCGTGTTTGGGGTTCACATAAAAAATAATATATATATATATGATTCAAGACTGAGCATTTATCTCCATTCATCCAAAATTTCATGAAGAATAGAACATTTCAGGCTAGAATACAAAACGCTTTTTCAAATTTATATGAACGAGGAGTTCCTCAAATATCTCTCCTTAATACTATGCTGTTTACTATATGTAGGCAGCTTCACAGCCGACTGGGGCTAGCTGGGTGGGTAAAGTGCCTGCCTGGCAACCCAGAGGTCGCGGGTTCTAATCCCACCTCAGGCTTGGATCAAAGTACTGCAAAAACCTCGGGAGGTGCATTATGACCACAGAAGCCGATGCTCCAACAACTACAAAAAAAAACCAGCTTCACAGTATCTCTTATCAGTCACCGAATACAGGAACAATAGAAAGACAACTATAATGTACAATTAACAGTATCAGTAAATGGGTTCAGAAAAATAATTTAAAATTTGATAGAAAAAAATAAAAATTTGATAGAAAAAAATAAAAATTAAGGACTATATGCAGTTTTGTAGAAAGCAAAATTTGCATATGAATACTGAACTAATTCTACAAGGTCATGGTGTATCAGTTAACCAAAGGTAAAATTTCTTGGATTTATTTTTGAAAAATTGTCTTTCATGGAACATATTATGCAATTGCAAATAAAGTGCATGAAATGACTCAATATTCTTAAAATTTTTACAGTGGCATGGGGAGTAGACCGTCATTAGCATTGGTTGTAGCATATGATGCAAGAAAGCAAGCTTATACAATATCACCCAAAAAAAAAAAAAAAAAAAACCCTCCCATTTTACCCATTCAGTCACTCCAAATATTTGTCTAGTTCAGCTTTAAATTTATTTAAGCTATCAACTTCCACAGCAACAGATAGAAGTATGCTCCAGCAATCAACTACCTACTGGCTAAAGGCAAACCTCTGCACATATATTCTGCAACTGTCTTTCCTCAATTTGAATCTGTCCCCTAAGGTTCGTGATCTGAGCAAGTGGAAGAATCCTATCAGTATTCAACCTGTTCAAATCATTCAAGACCTTATGCACTCAATTAGATTTCCTCACAGGTGCTTAGTCTTTTGGTAAGAACACCTCTTTGTTCCTCTCACCAATCTTGTTGCCCTTCTTTGTACTCATTCTAGCAACTCTACATCCTTCCTAAAATCAAGCCTCCAGACCTGTACACAGTATTTAAGGTGTGGCGTGATGATGGCTTTATACAAAGAGATAATCACCTCATTATCTCTGCTAGCAAAATTCCTATATATCATTGACAAGACTCCATGACCTGCTCTGGCAGCCCATCTGCACTGCTTAGAAAACTTCATATATGACTGCACAATTACCCCAGGTCTTTTTAATTCCCCACTTCCCTGAGTGTGGTACCACACAGTTTGTACATTTCTCTTGGGTTACTACTAGCCATATGCAGTACTTTGCATTTGTTAATGTTAAACTTCAGTTGCCACTTCTCATCCCATCTGCCTAATTTTTCTAAATCCTGTTGCAGTAGCATGCTGTCTTTATTGTCATTAACAACCCTGCCAACTACCTGTATCATCTGCAAACTTGGGCATTAAACCTGATATACCTTCATCAATATATTTCATAAATACACAAAACAACAATAGGCCTAGCACAGAACCCTGGGGCACTCCACTAATAACATTAGTCCACAAAGAGTAGGGTCCATTGATTACTACTCTGTCTTATTTTTTTCTAATTAGAAAAAATAATGTTAAATTATACTATTAAAAGAAATATTAAATTATATTATTGAAGCATACAGCACTTTGCTTCAAATATGCAAAATTTAAATTCAGGGAGTTATTGGGGGGGGTAATATATTATTCCCCCATACCATTAATCCACGAAGAGCAGTGTCCACTGATTACCATCTTTGTCTTCTCCCACTCAATCATCTCTTTATCCATAGCAACAATTTTTCCTTAATGCCATACCTCTCCAATTTGTACAGCAGTCTTCCATGTGCAATAGCATTAAAAGCTTTTCTGAAATCCAAGTATATGATATCAAAATTATTTTTTGCATCCAGTTCCTTTGTGACTGCATCGTAATATCCAATCAAATTGGTCAGACAAGGCCTACCCTTAACAAACCCATGCTGTGTCCGAATTATTACAGCTGTTGTGTCCAAATGATCCTGCAACACTTCTTTAACCAGTGATTCCGTTATTTTCCCCGGAACAGAAGTTAAACTAACAGGTCTATAATTATTTGTCCCACCCTTTGAACCCCCTTTTTGAATTGGGGATACATTTCCACATCTCCAGTCCATGGGGGCCTTCCCTGAATACCTTGCCCAACCTTTAAAAAGCACTAATAAGATTCAAAATAGTTATGGAATGTGTATTTTGCATCTACATTCACACATATGGAATTCTGTAGGGAAGTGGAGAACAGAAGCTTATTAAACTGTAACAGGGAGCTAACTGATTTTGTAATAAGTGGAGGAAAATGGTTAAAGTTAAAAATAAGAAAGTCACCTGGGGTAAATGGGATCTGTCCAGTTATAAAGGAGGCGGCAAAGGAAATAAGCAAACCCTTAGCCATAATTATGAGAGCATCCTTGGACTCGGGGGAGGTCCCCACAGACTAGTGATGTGCAAATGTATCTCCACTGCAAATGTATCTTCTGTTCTAGCATGGGTTTGTTAAGGGTAGGCCTTGTCTGACCAATTTGATTGGATACTATGATGCAGGCACAAAGAAACCGGATGCAAAAAATAATTTTGATATCATATACTTGGATTTCAGGAAAGCTTTTGATACTGTTGCTCATGGAAAACTACTGTACAAATTGGAGCAAAATGGTATTAAGGGCAAGTTTCTGCTATGGATAAAGAGACAGAGTGGTAATCAATGGACACTGCTCTTCGTGGATTAATGTTATGGGGGAAATAATGTATTACGCTCCTCCAATAACTCCTTGAATTTAAATTTTGCATACTTGAAGCAAAGTGTTGTATGCTTCTATAATATAATTTAATATTATCAATAGTATAATTTAACATTGGTTTTACTAATTATTGACAGCTGATGTACTGGATATGACATTTTCACTCAACACATTGAAACTCTTGCATCTTAATCCATCGGCCTTTCACTGACACTTTAGTGAAAGTTTATGTTTTTGCAGGTGATGGGGACTCTCTTCACAATTACAAGATCAGTTCTTTTTCTGCAATAGTCTTGTATGCTAATAAGCATAACATGTAACCACTGTAGCTTTGTGTATTGTTATTAAAATAAATGACTATGGATTTGTGGCTGAAAGAAGGAAATTTACAACAAAAAGCAAGTTCTGCTGTAATGCTATTGTGGGCAATATAAATGAGAACAATATTGTGACACATCAAAGTGAGCATGAACAATTGCACCATTTTGTTCCCGAAAAATCTGTTGGTACTATTGAGCTGTCCAGAGAGAAATAATTTCTGTCAAAGTGCATAAATAAACAAGAAGCAAGTAATAAAAGACCAAAATGAAAGCATCATGACAGTTATTTGTATTTGGGTTTTATGTGTTTGAAATAAAGTTGCTTCTGATGCACTTTGCATCGTATGTAATACTAACAAACAGTTCTTTAGCTTCCACTAAACTTTGTAGCATTTGGAAACCGACTGTGCTGAATACATAGACAAAGATATGTTTTTTTAAGAGGCAGTGAGTCAAGCTGCCTCTTAACTTTTGATTATTAAAATAGCTAAAACAGACATTCAAAGTGCAACAGAAGCTGATACTGATACATTTTATACATTTTACATTGAATAATTTACTGCTTAATGCTTACGCCTACTGCACACTATTGGAGAAATGTTTATCGAGCCTTGTGTGAAAGATGTTGTAATATGCATGTTGAACTAATTATTCTAATTAGTTCAACATGCTAAAAAAACAGTCTGCTAAAAAATTGATGCGATACAATTATCAAGTAATATTGTTGCATGTCTTATTAAAGATCTTTACAATGACATAGAAAAAGAGCTAGTTTGCCGACTAAAACTTTGCATTAAGTATTCATTTCAGATAGATCAGTTTACTGACTTTTCAGGACGGAATTGCTGTGCTACTGGTATTTGTTCAATATAGATATAATATACTATTGAAAAGGACGTGCTTTTATGTGAATCTCTGCTAAGCAACATCAATGGAGAAGAAATATTCCAACTGCATCAACAGTTTTATCAGAAAGCATGAAATTAGTTGGAAAATGTGTTGATGTATGTATGTACTGATGGTGCTTGGGCAATGTTTGAGAAGATGAAGGGAGTTGATGCGAATCATAAATGTGGCACCACAAAGCTCTAACAGTCGTTGTGTTCTACACAGATTAGGACTGGCAGCTAAAATATACCAGTATATCAAAAAATCATGCTAGATGAAGCTTTACAGATGATTCAACTTTATAGCATTAACTTTGCCAAATCTTGAATCTAGGTTATTTAAAATATTTCCGATGAAATGGGTAGTGAGCATAAAGTACTACTTTTACATACTGAAGTAAGGTGGCTGTCCAGAGGCAAAGTGCTTGTGAGGTTTTTTAACTTTGAACTACTGGTATTCTTCACTTCTGGTAACTCAGGACAAAATTTTAATGACTATTTGACAAATTTCTCATGGCAAATGACACTCTTGTGCCTTGTGGATATTCTTTAAAAATTAAATGAAATTAATCTCTCATGGCAAATGACACTCTTGTGCCTTGTGGATATTCTTTAAAAATTAAATGAAATTAATCTTTCACTGCAAGGGAAGAATGTGACACTTTTAGTACAGTGGATAAAATTTTGTCCTTTAAAAAGAAACTGGAATTCTGGATATGTTCTGTAGAACTAAACTTTGAGTTATTAGTCAGAAATTCACATTACACAAATTTCTGACAAATAAATTCTACAGTCCATAAAGAAGTTTCCAGCACAATTTTAAAGCACTTACCGTGACTTGCAGTTATCTTTATTAAAAATTTTTCCTACAACTACCAGAGATAATCCTTAGGTTTGAAATCTGTTTATAATTACTGCCAAACCAGTCTGCTTTACTGTGCATGATTATGAGAGCCTAATTGATTTATTTCTGACTCTGATTTAAAATAAAAGTTTAAGAATCTTCCATTAACCTAATAGAAGAATACCCCAATGTGGCTAAACATGCAGTTTTAGTATTACTTCTTTTCCCTACAACTTATTTGTGCAAGACTGGATTTTCCTATTACATTGCAACAAAAATCAAATATAGGAATTAGACTTTATGCTGTACATGACATGAGCATTCAACTTTATAGCATTAGCTTTAGTAGTGGCATATAATGCAAGAAAGCAAGCTTATGCAGCATCAGCAGGGAAAAAATACCAACAATTCCCATTCATCTATCCATTTCCTCCAAATGTTTGTCCAGTTCTTCCTTGAATTTTTTTAAGCTATCAACTTGCTCGACAACAGATGTAAGCTTATTCCAACAATCACCCACTCGCTGGCTAAAGCAAATTTCCATACATCTGTTCTGCAAATATCTTTCTTTAGTTTGAATTTATGCCTCCTCAAATGCATAATCTGATAAAGAGGAAGAATCCCATCAGCATTGAGCTTGCTCAAACCATTCAAAGCCTTATACACGTCAGTCAGATCACCGCGCTGGTGATTAGTCACCAGATGATGCAATTTACAGAACTTAAGCCTTTCTTGGTAAGAGCACCCCTTTGTTCCTTTCACCAATCTCGTTGCCCCTCTCTGTACTCTTTCCAGCAATCTGTCCTTCCTAAAATGAGTCCTCCATCCTGTATGCAGTACTCAAGGTGTGGTCAGGCCACTGCCTTATACAAAGGGATAATCATCCTTATCCCTGCTAGAAAAGTTCCTGTATATCATAGACAAGACCCCATGAGCTGCTCTGACAGCCTGTCTGTACTGAAAACTTTGTCATGTCTGACTACACAATTACCCCCAGGTATTTTTCATCCTCCACTACTCTGAGTGTAGTACTGCACTGTTGGTACATTACACCAGGTTACTGTTACCATATGCATTACTTTGCATTTGTCAATGTTAAACTTCAGTTGCCACTTCTCAGCCCATCTACCCTACTTATCCAAAACCCCTTTACTGCAGCATACCATTGTTACTGTCAGTAACAACTATGCCAACCTTTGTATCATCTGCAAACTTGGAAATAAAGCCTGTTATAACTTAATTACTGTAATTCATAAATATAGAAAATAACAATGGTCCCAACACCAAAACCTGTGGGAATCCACCAATAACATTAGTCCACGATGAGCAGTGTCCATTGATTACCACTATGTCTGCTGCTATGGATAAAAGGATGATTGACACGAGTAATTGCAGACCTGTTAAATAAACAGGTCTGTAATTAATCATGTCAACCATCCTTTTATCCATAGAAGCAACTTTCCATTAATGTCCATTTGTACAGCAGCCTTTTATGTGCAACAGTATCAAAAGCTTTCCTGAAATCGAGGTATATGATATCAGAATTATTCTTTGCATCCAGTTCCTTTGGAACCACATCGTACTATCCAGTCAAGTTGGTCCAAATACGGAGGATGCGGAAAGGTCAGGAATGACCACCGCATGTTCACGGAGCAATATGGCCTTAGTTGCTAATGCTCCTAAAAACCAAATAACAACAACAACAACCAGTCAAGTTGGTTGGGCAAGATTTCCCCTTAACAAACCCATGCTGTGTCTGAACTATAACTGTCGTCTTTTCTAGACGATCCTGCATTGCTTCTTTAACCAGTAACTCCATTACTTTCCCCAGAACAGAGATTAAATAAAGAGGTCTGTAATTATTCATGTCACCCTTTGATTCCTCTTTGTGAATTGGGGATAATTTTTTACACTTCTCCAGTCCATGGGGACCTCCTCTGAATCCAAGGATGCTCTCATAATTATGGTTAAGAGTTTGCTTACTTCCTTTGCTACTGCTTTCAATATAACTGGATAGATCTCTTCTACCCCAGAGGCCTTTCTTGTGTTTAACTTCAACAATTTCTCCTCCACTTTCCTCTCAGTTATTACAAAGTCATTTAGCTCCCTATTACAGTTTTATAAATTTCTGGCCTCCATTTATTTACAGAATTCATGTAGTAGTAGTAACAGTAGTGGCATGTGATGCAAGAAAGCATGTGTATGAGCTTATGCAGCATCAGCCAAAAAAAAAAGAAGAAAAAAAAAAAAATCACACCATTCCCTCCAAATGCCTGTCCAGTTCCTCCTTAAATTTTTTCAACCTATCAACTTCCACAACGACAGATGAAAGTTTGTTCCAGCAATTAACCACCCGCTGGCTAAAGGAAAATTTCCGCACATCTATTCTACATCTGTCTTTTCTTAATTTAAATTTATGCCCCCTTAGGTTTGTAATCGGAACAAGTGGAAGGATCCCATCAGAATTCAACGTGCCCAACCCATTCAAGGCCTTATACACCTCAATCAGATCACCGCACAGGTGCCTAGTTTCCAGCCACTGCAATTTGCAGAACTTAAGCCTCTCTTGGTAAGAGGATTCCTTCATTCCCCCTCACCAATCTTGTTGCCCTTCTCTGTACATGCTCAAGGAAATCTACATCCTTCCTAAAATGAGGCCTCCAGACCTGTATGCAGTACTCAAGGCATGGCCTGACCATTGCCTTATACAGAGGGATAATCACCTCCTTTTCCCTGCTAGCAAAATTCCTATATATCATTGACAAAACCCCATGACCTGCCCTGGCAGCCTGTCTGCATTACTCAGAAAACTTCATATCTGCCTGCACAATTACTCCCAGGTCTTTTTCATTTTCTACCACCTTAAGTGTAGTACCACACAGTTGGTACGTTTCTCTGGGGTTATTTCTACCCATATGCAGTACTTTGCATTTGTCAAGGTTAAACTGTGTGAATGTCATGCAAAATACTCATCCAGTTTTTCAGCTAGCTGAGCAGAATCATCAACAGAATCATCAGTATTTGCTGATGCTATCAAGACAGTGTTAGGTGGGTCGGAAAACTGCTAGCTTGGACGGATACAAGGACTAATAGATTAACAGTAGCCACTGGAAGAGGTGAAAGGGATTCTTGCACTGCTTCTATTGGAATGAGCAGAAGCCTGATAAACAAGATGTAGGATATTTCAGAGACTGCTGGGAGTGATTGCGGTACAAGTAGACACATGGGTTGTGTTAGGGTAGCTAAGAAAAAGAACAGGTGCATGTATACTTGCGTGTTCACCAATGCTAGGAATTTGATGAATTTGAGGTATTGCTCAAAGCATCAAAGGCGGATATTGTTGGGATATCTGGAATTTGGGGAGTACAATGTGTACAGAAAGGATAGACAGGTTAGGAAGGGAGGTGGGGGTTATGCTTTCAGTTAAGAAACACAAAATCCAAGGAAGTGGAGCCAGTCGACATCGCTGGACAGTGCAGTGTCGAGTCAGTTTGGTGTGACATAAGCATTGGGAGATCAAAATTGAGAGTAGGAGCGTGCTATAGGCCTAATAACTCTGATGAGTATAATAAGAAACTGTACAGGGAAATACAGTGGGCCAGTAAATCAGAGAGTCTTATAATGGGGGATTTTAATTTGCCAAATATTGACTGGAATTTGTGGGTTGGTCACTCTCATGATTGTTTTCTACATCAGCATGTTCGGGAGGCAACTAGAGGGAGTAATACTCTTGATTTGATTATCAGTAGTGATTCTTCATGCATTAAGAATCTGCAGATAGAGGAACCACTAGGTGGCAGTGATCACAGTGTGCTAAACTGGGATTTACTCAGAGGTAACTGCCATCAGGGGTAAAGGGAAGGGTTATTGCTTTCGTAAAGGCGACTACGATGGTCTGAGACTATTTAAATTCTATACAGTGGGACCAACTGAAGATATTACCAACAGCAAATTCAAAATGGGAAGCATTCAAAGAACTTATCTCGGAAGCTACTAGGCTTTACATACCAACTAAGAAATATTGTTCAAGGTTTAGGCCTAAATGGATGTCAGATGAACTAATGAGACATATGGCAGAGAAGAAAAATCAATGGGATACATATAAATTAACACGTGACACAGAAGCCTATGATAGATACAAGTTGATCTGTAACCAAGTTACGAAGGAGGTTAGGCAGGCGAAGGCAGATTACGAGAAATCTTTGGCAAGGGATGCAAAGAAAAACAGCAAAGAGTTCTTTACTTATGTAAACTCTAGAAGGAAGAGGATGAATCAGATTGGTCCACTTGATATCGATGGTTCAACTGTTGCTGATCCTGCTCAGGTAGCTAACAAACTAAATGAATATTTTGCATCAACATTCACACTTGAGGAGTTATTCAGCAAGGGGAATGCCAGAGGTGTATTCAGCTCTGGTAGTAAGCTAGATAATCTTGTAATAACTGAGGGTAAAGTGGAGGAGAAATTGTTGAAGATAAACACAAGAAAGGCACCTGGGGTGGATGGGATCTATCCAGTTATATTAAAGGAGGCAGCAAAGGAAGTAAGCAAACCCTTAGCCATAATTATGAGAGCTTCCTTGGACTCAGGGGATGTACCCATAGACTGGAGATGTGCAAATGTGACCCTAATTCACAAAGGAGGATCAAAGGCTGACACAAGTAATTATAGACTTGAGTTTAACTTCTGTTCCAGGAAAATTAATGGAGGCACTGGTTAAAGAGGCACTGCAGGATCATCTAGACAAGACTTCAGTTATAGCTCGTACACAGCATGGTTTTGTTATGGGGAAGTCTTGCCTGACCAATTTTATTGGATACTATGATGCAGTCACAAAAGAACTGGATGCAGGGAATAAATTTGATATTATATACTTGGATTTTAGAAAGGCCTTTGATACTGTTGCACATGGAAGACTGCTGCACAAATTGGAGCAGTATGGCATTGGAGGCAAATTGCTGCTATGGATAAAGGGGTGGTTGAGTGGGAGAAGACGGAGTGGTAATCAATGGACACTGCTGCTCATCGTGGACTAATGTTATCAGTGGAGTCCCTCAGGATTCAGTATTGGGTCCATTATTGTTTTCTGTATTTATAAATAATATTGATGATGGTATATCAAGCTTAATGTCCAAGTTTGCAGACGATACGAAGGTTGGCAGGGTTGTTAAGTACACTACTGACGCTGTGCTGTTGCAACAGGAGCTGGATAAGTTGAGCAGTTGGGCTGAGAGGGGGCAAATGAAGTTTAACATTGACAAATGTAAAGTACTACATATGGGAAACAGCAACCCCAGAGCAACGTATCAACTCTGCGGTATTACACTGAAAGTGGTAGAGAATGAAAAGGACCTGGGGTTTTATTATGTAGGCGGATATGAAGTTTTCTGAGCAGTGCAGACGGGCTGCAAGAGTAACTCATGGGGGTCTTGTCAATGATATATAGGAATTTTTCTAGCAGGGATAAGGAGGTGATTATTCCCTTGTATAAGGCAATGGTCAGACCACACCTTGAGTACTGTATACAGGTCTGGAGGCCTCATTTCAAGAAGGATGTAGAGCTGCTGGAACGAGTACAGAGAAGGGCAACAAGGTTAGTGAATGGAGCAAAGGGTTGTTCTTACGAAGAAAGGCTTAAGTTTTGCAAATTACAGTGTCTGGAGACTAGGCACCGGCGAAGTGATCTGATAGAGGTGTATAAAGCCTTGAATGGTTTGAGCATGCTCAATGCCGATGGGATTCTTCCTCTTGCTCAGAATAATCACCTGAGAAGGCATAAATTCAGATTGAGGAAAGACAGATGTAGGATAGGTGTGCGGAAATTTGCCTTTAGCCAGTGGGTTGTTGGTTGGTGGAACAGACTTCCATCCCTTGTTGTGGAAGTTGATAGCCTATATAAATTTAAGGCTCAGCTGGACAGGTATTTCGAACGAACGGCGTGGTGAAGTGGAAGTTTTTTTTTTTTTTTTTTCTGGCTGATGCTGCATAAGCTTTCTTTCTTGCATCATATGCCTCTACTAATGCTAACAGTTAAACCATCGATATCAAGTGATCCAATCTGTTTCATCCCTTTCTAAACATATGTAAAGAAGTCATTGCTGATTTTGCTTGCATCCTTTCTCAAAGATTTCTCATAAACTGCTTCACCAGCCTAATCCTTCACTTGCTGTCCTTTCTGATGCTTTCCAAACTAGCTTATATCTACTATAGGCTTCTGTGTCACCTGATAATTTATATGCATCACATCCACATTAGCATTAGTAGAGGCATGTGATGCAAGAAAGCAAGCTTATGCAGCATCAGCCAAAAAAAAAAAAAAAAAAACCCACTTCCACTTCACCCCTCTGTTCGTTCAAAATACCTGTCCAGCTGAGCCTTAAACTTATTTAGGCTATCAACCTCCACCACAAGGGATGGAAGTCTGTTCCACCAACCAACCACCCGCTGGCTAAAGGCAAATTTCCGCACGTCTATCCTACATCTGTCTTTCCTCAATTTGAATTTATGCCCTCTCAGGTGATTTTTCTGAGCTAGAGGAAGAATCCCATCAGCATTGAGCATGCTTAAACCATTCAAGGCTTTATACACCTCTATCAGATCACCTCGCTGGTGCCTAGTCTCCAGACACTGTAATTTGCAAAACTTAAGCCTTTCTTCCTAAGAGCACCCCTTTGTTCCATTCACTAATCTTGTTGCCCTTCTCTGTATTCGTTCCAGCAGCTCTACATCCTTCTTGAAATGAGGCCTCCAGACCTGTATACAGTACTCTAGGTGTGGCCTGACCATCGCCTTATACAATGGAATAATCACCTCCTTATCCCTGCTGGAAAAATTCCTGTATATCATTGACAATACTCCATGAGCTACTCTTGCAGCCCGTCTGCACTGCTCAGAGAACTTCATATCTGCCTGCACAACCACCCCCAAGTCCCTTTCATTCTCTACCACTGTCAGTGTAGTACCACAGAGTTGATACGTTGCTCTGGGGTTGCTGTTTCCCATGTGTAGTACTTTACATTTGTCAATGTTAAACTTCATTTGCCACCTCTCAGCCCATCTGCTCAACCTTTCCAGATCCTGTTGCAGCAGCATAGTGTCAGTAGTGTCCTTGACAACCCTGCCAACCTTTGTATCGTCTGCAAACTTGGACATTAAGCCCGATATACCATCATCAATATCATTTATAAATACAGAAAACAATAATGGACCCAACACTGAGCCCTGAGGGACTCCACTAATAACATCAGTCCACGATGAGCAGTGTCCATTGATTACCACTCTCTGTCTTCTCCCCCTCAACTACCCCTTTATCCATAGCAGCAATTTGCCTCCAATGTCACACTGCTCCAATTTGTGTAGCAGTCTTCCATGTGCAACAGTATCAAAAGCCTTTCTAAGATCCAAGTATATAATATCAAAGTTATTCCCTGCATCCAGTTCTTTTGTGACTGCATCATAGTATCCAATCAAGTTGGTCAGGCAAGACTTCCCCTTAACAAAACCATGCTGTGTCTGAGCTATAACTGAAGTCTTGTCTAAATGATCCTGCAGTGCTTCTTTAACCAGTGCCTCCATTAATTTTCCTGGAACAGAAGTTAAGCTCACAGGTCTATAATTACTTGTGTCAGCCTTTGATCCTCCTTTGTGAATTGGGGTCACATTTGCACATTTCCAGTCTATGGGTACCTCCCCTGAGTCCAAGGAAGCTCTCATAATTATGGCTAAGGGTTTGCTTACTTCCTTTGCTGCCTCCTTTAATATAACCGGATAGATCCCATCCACCCCAGGTGCCTTTCTTGTGTTTATCTTCAACAGTTTCTCCTCCACTTTACTCCCAGTTATTTCAAGATTCTGTAGCTTACTGCTAGAGTTGAATACACCTCTGGCATTCCCCTTGCTGAATAACTCCTCATGTGTGAATGTCGATGCAAAATATTCATTTAGTTTGTTAGCTACCTGAGCAGGATCATCAACACTTGACCCATCAATATCAAGTGGACCAATCTGATTCATCCCCTTCCTTCTAGAGTTTACATAAGTTAAGAACTCTTTGCTGTTTTTCTTTGCATCCCTTGCCAAGGATTTCTCGTAATCTGCCTTCGCCTGCCTAACCTCCTTTGTAACTTGGTTGCATATCAACTTGTATCTATCATAGGCTTCTGTGTCATGTGTTAATTTGTATGTATCCCATGCATTTTTCTTCTCTGCCATATGCCTCATTAGTTCATCTGACATCCATTTTGGCCTAAACCTTGAACAATATTTCTTAGTTGGTATGTAAAGCCCAGTAGCTTCCAAGATAAGTTCTTTGAATGCTTCCCATTTTGAATTTGCTGTTGGTAACATCATCAGTTGGTCCCACTGTATAGAATTTAAATACTGTCTCAGTCCATCGTAGTCGCCTTTACGGAAGCAATAACCCTTCCCTTTACCCCTAATGGTAGTTACCTCTTTGAGTAAATCCCACTTCAGCACACTGTGATCACTGCCACCTAGTGGTTCATTTATCTGCAGATTCTTAATGCATGAAGAATCACTGCTGATAATCAAATCAAGAGTATTACTCCCTCTAGTTGCCTCCCGAACATGCTGATGTAGAAAACAATCATCCAATAAATCCACAAAAGCCCTGCTAGTGTGTGAGTGACCAGCCCCCAAATTCCAGTCAATATCTGGGAAATTAAAATCTCCCATTATAAGACACTCTGATTTACTGGCCCACTCTATTTCCCTGTACAGTTCCTTATTATACTCATCAGAGTCATTAGGCCTATAGCACACTCCTACTCTCAATTTTGATCTCCCAATGTTTATGTCACACCAAACTGACTCCACACTGCAATGTCCAGCGATGTCGACTGGCTTCACATCCTTGGTTTTTATGTGTTTCTTAACTAATAGCATAACCCCTCCCCCCTTCCTATCCTGTCTATCCTTTCTGTAGACGTTGTACTCCCCAAATTGCAATTCTGCATCCCTTATATCTGTGTGACACCACGTCTCTGATATCCCAACAATATCTGCCTTCGATGTTTTGAGCAATACCTCAAATTCTTCAAATTTATTTACTAAACTCCTAGCATTGGTGTACACGCAAGTATACCTGCACCTGTTTCTATTCTTAGAAACAGTTTTCTATTACTTGTACCGCAATGGCTCCCAGCAGTCTCTGAAATATCATGCATCTTGTTTTTCAGGCTTCTGCTCATTCTAATAGAAGCAGTGCAAGAATCTCTTTCACCTCTGCCAGTGGCTACTGTCAATCTATTGGTCTTTGTCTCCCCCCAAGCTAGCAGTTTTCCGACCCACCTAACACTGCCTCGATAGCATCAGCAAATATTTTTGCACCCTTTCTATTTAAGTGTATCCCATCCCTGTAGAAGCAATCTCTCCTGTTAACAAGTACAGTCCAGGCTGAAAAAAATGCTACCCCTTGAGCCTTGCACAATCTTTCCAGGGCCGAATTGATCGACAAGGCTCTTATCATATACTCCCTCCTATCGTGTCTGGGCAGAATTGCAGACACTTTCAAATTCAACCCTAATTCTCGGCTTTTGTTCAACAGTGACCTGTACTTGTTAAGTAATTCTGCCGGTCTCCTACTCTTAATTTCTCCTACTCTTAATCTACTTTTCTTCTCTGTCATCAGTTATTAGTTCATCTGACATCCATTTAGGCCTAAATCTTGAACAGTGTATCTCATTTGGTATGGAAAGCCTAGTATCTTCCAAGATTAATTCCTTGAATGCTTCCTATTTAGAATTTGCTGTTGATAACATCATCAGTTGGTCCCACTATATAGAATTTAAAACTGTCTGAGACTACCATAGTTACCTTTACAAAAGCAAAAACCCTTCCCTTTACATCTGATGGTAGTTACTTATTTTAGTAAATCCCATATCAGTAGTGTGTGGTCATCGCCACGTAGTGGCTATTTTATCTGCCAATTCTTAATGCATGAATAATCACTGGTGGTAATCAGATCAAGAGTATTCTCCCTCTGGTTGCCTCTCAAACATGCTGCTGTAGAAAATAGTCATGGTCATCCATTAAATCCACAAAAATCTTTGCTTGTGTGTGTGTGTGTGTGTGTGTGTGTGTGTGTGTGTGTGTGTGTGTGTGTGTGTGTGTGTGTGTGTGTGTGTGTGTGTGACCAATCCACAAGTTCCAGTCAATATCTGGGAAGTTAAAATCCCCCATTATAAGACATTCTGATGTACTGGTCTTTTATTTCTCTGTATATTTGTTCGTTGTACTTATCAGAGTCATTAGGCGTATAATATACCCCCATTGAAGACCCTAGCGGGGGGGGGATAAGGTTTCAGCTGCCGCTTTCACAAGTGCGGTGTCAACGAGTGTGTGCCAGTGGAAATGAAAACAGTCTCCTGCAGAAAATGAATATTATTCCACAAGTATAGGAGTGGCAAAAGTATAGGGTGACGTGGAGAGGAGACTGCTTCTTACAGGCGAATAAAAAGTAAAAATGAAGACATTTTTACAGTATGAAACAGTAAACTTTTATTTATGAGCACACTTGTTAACAGTTGCATTCATAAACGAAGAAATGTTCCTATTTTATGTACTCTCTATGGATGCCTTTATTAAAAATTGAAGTAATTTCACTTGATAAAACTTTAATTGCACTTTATTAGCTGAAAAATTGTCATCAAAAGCAACTATCTGATAACATTTAAATTAATCAAATAATTATTCAGTTTTCAATGTGTATGTAATTTAGAGTTTTGAGAACCTCTAAAGAATCAACATATTCAAACAGTATAACTGTATTTTAGCATTAGTGTGTGTTTTGAATGGTGTATTTAAAAGCTAATGATAGAGTAATTATTGCCAACTTTTACAGCTTAAAATAACTACAAAAATTACTACATTGGTATTTTTAAACTGCTCAAAGATATATGATACTGCTTTTGTGTCAACTTTTTTGTCTCAAGAGAATTTCTTTATACTATTTTATATATTAATAAAAAAACATTGTACTTGAATCAATTTCACAAGGAATTACTTGGAAAGGATACAAAACTCCCAATCAAGAATTTGAAGGGGATTAATTTGATGATTTATGTAGTATATGTAATTTATTACACTGAAAAGAATAGCAAATTTAAACATTGTCTGGGAATTTTTTTTTCTCTATTTGAAATTGTCCAAACTGCCCTATAGTAGACTTTTTAGCATAGTAGTTCCACCTTGGAGAAAAATAAAAAAACAGAGCACAGGTTTTGAGAATAAGTTGAGAAATACCAACAGGATATGGAGACTTCTTGGCATCAGTGTTGTTTAGAATTTTTCTGATGTTCTTGCACCAGAAGATTATTAGAGGATTGAACTGAAAGCATCACAAGTAACACATTTTATGTTACTGAGATTTTAGGAACTTTGGCAGGCAAAGATATATAGGACTCTGTTTTCTTTTGGTAGGTAATTCATTTATCAGCACAGATGATTTTAAGGTGTGATTCTTCTAGACTTCTAATTTTATAGAGCTGTTCTACAAAAGCTATTCACTTGAAGAACTCAAAAAAAAAAAAAAAAAAAAAAAAAAAAAAAGAATTTTCTTTTTAATGTTGTGCCTATGGTTAAACACATGACAATTCAAGTAGTAGATGTTCACACAAAGATCTTGGGATATATCTAGATAAAGAAACTGCTTTTTAAATCTTAACATGTTAATTAGTTTTACTCCCCCCCACTACCTTTGGTAGGTGCAATATGGCCAAAGTAGCCCTTGCACCAGAAACCCCCATAACAACAACTCTCACCCCCCACCTACCTCCCCTTCTCTAACATACAGTAATTCAAACTTTATGCCATAAAAATTGATCCATTGTTCCTGGTGGTATCACCTTTTCAAAAGGCAAAACTTGAAGCTGGATATGACAATACTTTTTTTAGAAATGCAGCATTCAGTTTTACTCTATATTTCAGTTGACGAAACATTCTACCAAAAAATTGTTTTTATATTTGCTGAACCATATGCTCCTGTTCTTGTCCCCTCTAAACAGGGTTTGCTCAAGCAAAGTGTAAGAAGTGCACTGCACCCACCTTCGCACTTTTGGCTGTTTTTGATGCTCATGATGAAAGTACAGAGAGATTTATCCAAAAATGAGTAACATAAGCCATTATATCACAGCAAATCACACTTTCAGAATCCATGTTGTTGATCATTAATCACACTGAATGCTTGTAGATAGTATAAGAATTGGTGGTAGATGGAATTCATTACTTTCTTTCATTACATTACATTTTTAGGAACTGGCAAGACATGAGCAAATTTCCATGCAGAAAGAAAAACACCAGAATCCTGTAAAAGTCCTTACTCTTGCTTCGGAGGGCTTCGCGAACACCATGCTTGAGGTGGTCAACTGCAAAATGGGTGTTGGAGTGCATCGTTCAGTGGGCCGAAGAGGTGATAATCGGAAGGTGCAAGAGAGGGGGTGAGGAAGGATGGTGCAGCTCAGTTTTGCAATGGCCTTTCATCATGCATAGACTGGTGTGGGGTCGTGCAGTTTCAGGACCCACTGGGCACAAACCTTGTAGCCTAGTTCCATTATTATGGTTATCACAGTGCATTTCTCTATACATACTGCATCGCACAATTTGCGTGTTGTAAGCGGCAGTCGTCTTTTATGAGCACATTGATCTGGCTCTTGTTGTCTGTTGTCACTGATGTTATTGGGGCTTGTCAACAATGTCACTTTTCCCTTTCTTAAAGTGTCTTACCCAACATATAACTGTACTCACATTTACAGTATTGCCACCATAAACATTTTTGAAATGTGTATGGATTTCAATAGGCTGCACTCAAGGCCGATCACAGCGCCACTCAGTATGGTGAAACTAGAGACCTCTTGTGACCACTGTGATGCACGAAATGATCTATGGTGCCACATTTGAAAGCAAAAAATTAGGAGGCATTACTTTTGTACCAATCCTCGTAGATCGGAACAGACAATTAAATTGCATCAGTCCAGTTAGCACATAGCTGGAAACCAGGTTTCCTTTAGAGCAGAGGTTTCCAAAGCCCCCAGCACACTTGGTTTTGGGGGGGGAGACATTTTCATGAAGCACTCTTTTAACGAAATATGAACAAACTATCCCAATAATCCAGGTACAAGTGGTTTTTACTTATTTCTATTATTTGTATTTTATATCTTTGAGATTAAATGTATTGAAGTATGTGGAGATGCTGGAGCGAGTGCGGAGAGGGGCGGCGGGGTTGGTGAATGGAACGGAGGGGTGCTCTTGCGGGGAGGGGCTTGAGTTTTGCAGATTGCAGTGTCTGGGGACTAGGCACCAGCGAGGTGATCTGATAGAGGTGTATAAAGCCTTGAATGGTTTGAGCATGCTCAATGCTGATGGGATTCTTCCTCTTGCTCAGAATAATCACCTGAAAGGCATAAATTCAGATTGAGAAAAGACAGATGTAGGATAGACGTGAGGAAATTTGCCTTTAGCCAGCGGGTGGTTGGTTGGTGGAATAGACTTCCATCCCTTGTCATGGAAGTTGATAGCCTAAATAAATTTAAGGCTCAGCTGGACAGGTATTTCGAACGAACAGAGGGGTGAAGTGGAAGTGGTTATTTTTTATTTATTTATTTATTTTATTTTTTTTTTTTTTGGCTGATGCTGCATAAGCTTGCTTTCTTGCATCAAATGCCTCTACTAATGTTAATATACTTAGATTTCAGGAAAGCTTTTGATTTTGATGCTGTTGCACATAGGAGACTGCTGTACAAATTGGAGCAGTGTGCCATTAAGGGAAAGTTGTGGATGTGGATAAAGGGATGGTTGAGTGGGAAAAGACAGAGTGATGATTATGAAAGGACACTGCTCTTTGTGGATTAATGTTGTTATGGGAGTCCCACAGGGTTCAGTGCTTGAATTTTTGTTGTTTTCTGCCATTATTAATGATATTGATGTGAAGGCTTAGCGGGCTTAATGATTAAATTTTCAGATCTTAGAAAGGTTGGCATTGCAGTTTACAACTGTAATGAATGAAGTTTACGACAAAAATTCAAGATCCTTTTGCTGCTGAACAACCCCGGGGGCTCACATATGGTGAGTATGGGCTTGGCACACCCAGAGTCCTGAGCTGGATATCATCATTCTTCTCTTTCTTGGTGATTCCTTTCTACCTCTCTCTCTCTCTCTCTCTCTCTCTCTCTCTCTCTCTCTCTCTCTCTCTCTCTCTCTCTCTCTCTCTCTCTCTCTCAGGGTAACTCGGGAATTTTTTTTTTTTTTTTTTTTTTTTTTTTTTGGCTGGTGCAGCATAAGCCTCAGGCTTCCTTGCACCATATAGCTAATAATAATAATAATAATGTTATTTCAAATCTGTTTATTTGTATTTTCTCTGGAACTTGGGGATGGAGCACATGAAATTTATGAAAAATTTTAAGGGGAATTGAGGGTATAAAAGCTTGGATACCTCTGCTTTAGAGCTTTCCTAGTCATTTAGTAAACCTTTGCATAACTACCTTGCCTATATCTCTTTGTAAGTTGTCTTTCACATAGCTGATTTTTAGCAGCTTCATTCACACACTAATGCCAATAATCAGTAGTGACTAGCAAAAAAAAAAAAAAGTATTAAGCAGTATGCCATGTGTACTTCATCATACTTCTCCCAAACCATTTAAAATTTTGTATATTTACTTACAATTATATTTAAATTTATTCTCTTATTTTTTTTTTTTTTTTATTATTCAAGAATTACTTCAATAGATAAATAATTGAAATGAATATTGCATTAAGAATATAAGTTTATACTTTAAAACAATCCAGTCTGGTAAGCATTACTTATTTTTTTAAAAGTGAATATTTTTATATTACATTTATATTATGATAAATGAGATATTATGAGAAAGTTTTTAATTAAAAATGCATGTGAATGTAGCTCAGTGTTTTGTGAGAATTTATGCTAGCTGAATATTAATAACTTTTTGTTATTTTTTTTTAGTATTGATCTTAAGCCTTCTGCCATTTTAAGACCTTATCAAGAAAAGAGCTTAAGAAAGATGTTTGGGAATGGGCGAGCACGATCAGGAGTTATAGTGTTGCCTTGTGGTATGTTTACGTACGCATGCACACACTTTATTTTTTAAAATTATTTTGTTTAACAAGATACATTTGTATATTTTAATTTACAGAAGAAAAAAACAAAAAATTCACTATATTTTTACTCCATTTGTTTTACTACTTGGTAAAATTTCATTAAAAATTCCATTAATAACCTGCATTGATCTCTAAATCTTTGGGAGCTAGGCAACATCCCACTTAATTTGGTCAGTTCATCAGAATCCATGGGATGTACTGGAATTAACGTGATTGAATTAATCACGTTAATTCATCCTGCGAGCGCATTGCGCAAAACGGAAATGCATTAATCGAATATAATAATCAATAGGAAAAATTATAATTGGTCCGTGACCTTCAGGAATGTCCATAAAGAATTTTAAAAATACCTTTTAAATAACTTTTTTAACTGTATACCATGTAAAAGATAATGAAAATAATTATAGATTAAATGTTTATTGCATAAAATACACAATGAAGAAACTATATGTTATGGAAATATTTGAACAGAGTCGTTTGAACAGTGTTGGCTTTTTTTCATCAATCAATTTCTGATAACTGACAACAAATCATCTCTAGGCCCTGGCGAAATAAATACAGTATCCGCAGGGAATCTCAAAACTTTTGTTTGAGGTTCTCTGCAATACAAAAGATTTCATTTAGCTCTTTTACTGTTAAGTAAAAAGAGCTAAATTGCGGTAACATTTTCATTGGGCTAATTTAAAAATTAAAATTTTTTTTGCATTTAAAAATTAGAATTGTTAAATGCAAGTCTGCATGTGACTTTATTAATGGGAGACAAACAATTAACACGTCTGCTTCCAATGGTTGATGGACCACACTGAGGGGCAAACACTTGTTTATTGCCCATCCAATGCACGGTAGGCTTAGCTCTCGACTCAGATCTTTTTCAACTATCAGGGAAAAAAATCACTAACTGGAAATTTGCATTATGTAAAGTGAAAAGTGGTATAATTTTTTCAAATAGCAGTAACTGAAAAATGCATTAATCGAACTCATGGTATACGAGGCTTGGCTGTGTATATACGTATGCATAAAACAAAATGCTATTTATAAAGATACATTGTGTGCAGTAGTGCGAAGGTAATTCATCACAGATCTATTTTCATGATCATTCACAACCATCATTATTCTCGTTTCTTTCTTGGCTGTTGCCGCCTTGCATTTTCAACAGGATTCACCATGAAATATCCATTTAGCTGGTTATTGACCTATTGCTGTTCTTTATGAAATTCCTTGATGATCCTATATACACCAATAAGTGTTCATCCAACCATACTCTCCCATCTTTTATGCCAAGCCTCAACACTGTTTTCGGTGCGTGGATTCCCAGTTGAATGGAATCGTATATGGACCATGATGTTGCCGGAACGCGATTTACCCTACTATTATGCATATACCATCTACTTCTTCCATATATATAATTGTCTTCAAACCACTCTATCACATCACTAGCTTTCCTCAGTAAATGTGGCTTCAGAACATTAAATGCTTGTGGTATCTCACCAGAAGGAATAAATGCCAAGGCACACAAATGTCAAAGCAGCAAACGAAATTCTTCATCAGTACCTTACTGAAATGCTAGTCCACTTGCTTGAATTTTTCTCCAAATATATTGTCCCAGGTGGAAAAAACAGACCTTATTAGACACGTTAGGGAAACTCACCTCTGGAGGCATTTATTGCAGCTAATTCCAGGTCAGTTAATATGGCCTGTGGTCTCAGTTCAGTTTCATTTCTTTGGCAAAGTCAGTCATATCTTGAAACGGCGAAGGTAAAGAAAGCCTGCACGAGAAGCATGCAAAAGTTCGACGAAATTACCGGTAAAAGTACTTAGCCGTAACGGCATTTGTATTGTTGCTTGCTCGGTAAACAGACGGTGGGTGTTAACAGTCAGGAGTAGAAATTGAATCCCATGGGAGATTGGAACCCTTCCGAAGTGGAGGGGTAACCTGACCTTTTTTCTTTAGAATCACTGGTGGGCTAGTGGATAAATTGTTTATTAAGAAAAAAAAAAAAAAAAAAAAAGGCAAAGGAAGCCCACACGAGAAGCATGGCAATTTTCAAAAAAGTTTACTGGTGAAACTGTTACGAACAATTTTTACGACGCCAGAACTTCCAATATGACTCTGTTCATGATTCAATTGGTTGATTCAATTAGTAATTCTAAAGAAAAAAAAGGTCAGGTCAACCCCCCCCCCACTTCGGGAGGGTTTCAAGCTCCCGTGGGATTCAACTTCTACTCCAGACTGATAACAACCACCGTCTGTTTACCAAGCGAGCAACAATACAAATGCCGTTACAGCAAAGTACTTTTACTGGTAAATTTCATCGAACTTTTGCGTGCTTCTCATGCAGGCTTTCTTTACCTTAGCCCTTGAAACAAACAAACATAATTTTCTTCACTTTTGTTCATCATCAACACATAAACTAAGGGAAGAATTATGGATTATGGATGGTACATTTAAAACCCTGTCCACAATTTTTTTATCAATTATATACAATACATGCACCCATCAGTAATGAAAACTATTGAATTCTTCCCTTAGTTTATGTGTTGATGATGAACAAAAGTGAAGAAAATTATGTTTGTTTGTTTCAAGGGCTAAGGTAAAGAAAGCCTGCATGAGAAGCACGCAAAAGTTCGACGAAATTACCGGTAAAAGTACTTAGCCGTAACGGCATTTGTATTGTTGCTTGCTCCGGTAAACAGACGGTGGGTTGTTAACAGTCAGGAGTAGAAATTGAATCCCATGGGAGATTGGAACCCTTCCGAAGTGGAGGGGTAACCTGACCTTTTTTCTTTAGAATCACTGGTGGGCTAGTGGATAAATTGTTTATTAAGAAAAAAAAAAAAAAAAAAAAAAGGCAAAGGAAGCCCACACGAGAAGCATGGCAATTTTCAAAAAAGTTTACTGGTGAAACTGTTACGAACAATTTTTACGACGCCAGAACTTCCAATATGACTCTGTTCATGATTCAATTGGTTGATTCAATTAGTAATTCTAAAGAAAAAAAAGGTCAGGTCAACCCCCCCCCACTTCGGGAGGGTTTCAAGCTCCCGTGGATTCAACTTCTACTCCAGACTGATAACAACCACCGTCTGTTTACCAAGCGAGCAACAATACAAATGCCGTTACAGCAAAGTACTTTTACTGGTAAATTTCATCGAACTTTTGCGTGCTTCTCATGCAGGCTTTCTTTACCTTAGCCCTTGAAACAAACAAACATAATTTTCTTCACTTTTGTTCATCATCAACACAAACTAAGGGAAGAATTCAATAGTTTTCATTACTGATGGGTGCATGTATTGTATATAATTGATAAAAAAATTGTGGACAGGGTTTTAAATGTACCATCCATAATCCAATATTGAGCACATGATAGGCATTGAATATTTACTTTTGTTGTAAATAGAAGAATCCTTTCCTCTCCCACTGCAAAATCTTTAACAAGAAATCCCATATTTGAAAAATAAGAAAATGGGATAATTTTTCTGTGATATTTTTTCCGGGGATATTTTTTCCTGTTACCCCTTTCAGAATATCCTGCTGGCACCGGCACCCATGGTAATGCCTAATGTACTTGTCAAAGAAATTTGTGAAAGTACAGCTAATAACAATTACCTGTATAATTACAGTTTTAGTTATGCTAATGATATTTATGACAAATGTTATGCAGCTACCCAAATACATTACCCTAAATTTTCATATTCTTAAAGTATTCTTATTTGAAGTTTATCTTTAGCATTTCAATGCTATACCCATAATTATTGCTCAAATGCCCTATATAAATACCAAAATTCGACTTGAAAAATTACCAGTTAAATGCAATATAATAAAGTAAAATTAATTAAGTAGTTTTTATGTGCTGATCATATTTTAAAACTGTTTCTGTAACAGAAAACATGATCTTCAAATTAAGAGAGGTATTTGTCGTTAAAATTTTTGTTATTTTTTATATTCTTTCTACAAAATTAATCTAATAAGGTAAATTTTTACTTACAAAAAAACTAATAAATATATAGAATTATATTCTTATATTTTTACAATATAATAGATACTGTTGGGATTCCTGGCTGTCGGGATTATGGGCCAGGACCCCCTCCCCCCAATAATGCACCCACACACCTACCTTAATAATTTGCTACTCATCCAGTTCTGTCTCAGGTTCTGCTGAATCTGAGACACAACTGGGTGAGTAGTTATTACATCAGCAACAGATGTAATAACTTTGCAGGATCAAATTGGGATTATGAGAAATTATTTGGATAATACTGCAGCCAAATCAGCAATTCCCCTAAATAATTGTATCCCACCAGTGTCCCCTATATATACCCTCCCAATGGCAAGATTCATGGAATGGACAGGCTACAAACAAATTATATCAGATAAAGCCTCTAATCAAAACATAGTGGTCTATTCTGCAAAGGAGTCATTAAGAGGAAGGTGTTCTAACTTGGTTCTGTATAGGGCATATAATCTTAAACATTCTTTTCTTCTAAGAGCTAATGACCTTCCAATGACTGTCCAGTGACCTTCCGAAGAACAAACACCATTCTAACAATTCGGTATGTTTTTATTAAATGTCCAAATTTTGTTTATTCTTTAGTGTTTTTAACCATCTGACTGAGCCTTGTATACTCTGACAAAGAAAGTGTTTCAGAAATTTTTTTAATTTTTAAAAACTATAAATATATACCATTGTATAACTTTGAGTTTTAAATTATATACGAAGGCTGTTCCGAAAATAAGCAGACCGGCAACACTGCTTTGTTGCTATGGAAATGAGTGAAGAGTTTGCAGTCTAGGAATGTTCCCCCACTTTTCTTATTTAGTTTGTGCAAGCATATGATGTAGTATTCATTTTTCTGTTCTTTATAACAGTTTATGTGAAGTGTGTTTTATGATGGGGGGATGAGAAAGATATTTTGATATTATTAGACAATGAATCACGACTGAATTTTGTGTAAAGTTAGGCAAAAGTGGTCAGAATACATTTGAGATGATTCAAGAAGCATATGTTGAAGAAGCCTTGGGCAGAACGGCCATATTTAAATGGTGGAAGCATTTTAAGGAAGAAAAAAAAAACGTACAAGATGAACAAAGAAGTGGGCATCCTTCAACCTCAGTGGATGATGAAAACATTGAGGAAGATGTCACAAAATTGTAAAGACGCACCTTAACATATGTTTGCACAAGATGGGTACCACGTGATCTTACCGCAGAACAAAAAGAACAGTGTTGAACTTTGTCAAGCCTTTATTGACAAGGTGGAAGAAGAGCCTGACTTTTTTGAATAAAATAATCACGTGTGATGAGTCCTGTATTAAACATTTTGATCCCAAGTCCAAACAGCAGTCAAAGCATATGGAAACACCACGATTCACCACCTTAAAAATTGAGTTTTTGGTTCATCAAAAAATTGATGTTGATTTTGTTTTTTGACGCCTGCAGAATAATACTGCAGCACTGGATTCCTGGGAAACAAACTGTAAATGGATAATATTATGCTAACACGTTGCGAGTTCGCCTCAAAGGAGCAATTTGCAAAAAAAGGCCGAAACTGTTTAATCAAGAATGGTTTCTTCTTCAAGATAACACTAGGCCACATGTTTCACAACCAGCAATGCAAGTTTTGGCGAAAATTGGTGGTCAACCACTAGACCACCCTCCATACAGTTCAGACCTCGCACCATGCGATTTCTCGGCTTTCCCGAGCCTAAAATAAGAGTTGAGAGGAAAAAAATTGAACACAAATAAAGAAGTTAAATCTGCCACATCTGCTATCCTGCAATGCCCTTCAGAAAATGGGCTACGGCATGTATTTCAGAAGATAGTGAACTGCTGTAAAAGGTGTATAGAATGTGAAGGATGCTATTTCAAAAAGGAGACCCATACCAACCTCCCAAGTGACTCAGACTCGAGCAATGATCTCAGTCTACATATCTTTGGAACAGCCCTCGTATATATACTTTTTTTTATGTGGTGACCTATTTGTAGGTTACCTATAACTTCACTTGTCTTAATCCTGGCTTTGCTGGCCATAAAACATATTGTTGTCATAAAACATCAAAGCATTTGTCATCATTCTGTAAGCCCCCACTAGATCAATGTGTTCTGGTGTATTGTTATGTAGTATTTTTTAATTTTATTTTACTTTGTTTTCTGAATTAGCGATAAAGAAATTTATATGAAAATTACAAAGCCAGAAAGCAACAAAACATTATGTTCAAATTTGTTCTGAACGTATGACTATATAAAAATGGTTTTTAAACAGTACAAAACATGCATACAAGTACAAATATGAAGATTAATGTTCTACTACATGAGTCATACTATTTACTGAGTAATCACTGTGTCAGAGCAGAGCCATGCCGAGGGTGAGGCTAATGAAGTTCTTGCCTCAGGTTAAAAGCTGAAAGGTACCAAAAGAAAGATTAAATAATTGCCAACATTTTCGATTTTATGTTTTGATTTATTTCAATCCATTTATCATCTTGCTTTTAAAAGATGAAAATCTTTGTCAACGAAAATATATTAAAAGTAATATATTTAACAATATATTATTGTTAATTTATTAAAGAAATATTGTTTATTTATAATTAAAATTATTCTAATTTGTGATATTTTTTGACGAAACATTTGTTTCAAGTATTATAATAATATTATTATTTTTGAAATGAATGATAAATAAGTCTGTTATATATTTATAATAAATACTGCTTATGAGAATAAAAATCACTTTAAACAGTTTATTTTATTTTTTTGCCATCCCTTTTATTATTATTAAAACGTGTACCAGAAATGTATTTTAAATTTTTTTCATTCTTGCCTCGGGCAATAAAATGGCTCGACACGGCCCTGTGTCAGAGGTTCCTGCTAGCAGTGTCAACATGTCTATTGTCTGTTACTTGAGTTTCAGGTTCTCTGATGACTGCTTTGTTTATTTTTGCCAATTTAACCGATATCTGAATTCTCAAAACTCTTGAAATATTCACACCTGGGAAATTGAAATGTAACCACATATATGGCTGTCGGTATTCATTATCAACTTATCTTTCCCTTTAATGTTTAGTATGGTGTTTCTGGAGACAGTCTTATTGGTCCTTATTTTTCATTGCCAATGTGGCATATCCACATTTTATGTGGAACAATTTACAGGAACTATCGGAAGATATAGCCCTTAAAAATCGACAGAGGATGAGGTTAAGTACAATAATGCGCAAACTTTTGACTTTTGAAATATGGAGTGCAATAACCTGTGGCTTGTTTTCAATTGCCCTGTACAGTGACCTAACATGGTCACCTGAACTCACACCATTAGATTACTTTGTGTGGGTTCATGTGAAATCCATGGTTTATTCTATGCATATTACCATGCAAGACAAACTGAAAATCATAGTTTTGGAAGTTTCTGAAACTATTAAATATAATCATCCTGAAACAATAAAATATGGCCAATTCATGGATTCATTATGCTGATTGCTGCATTGAACAGAATAGAGGTCACTTTGAACAGCTTCTTTAGCTGTTTGTATATTAGAGGTTTATTTCAGTTTCTTTTTGTTTTGTTACTTACGATTAATGTTTAATATCTTAGAAGTAAAGACTTGAAATATATGTTTATAGGAATTTGTTTTTTTTGTAATTAGTTATAGAATATGCTTGTGCATTTGTTCTATGAAAAATTTGAAAATTTTGTTATGGAACAAATTTTGAAATGTGTTCTGTATTCCTTAGTAAATAAAATACATTTATTCTAATGCAGGAAGGAGTGCTCATTTCCTTAACTTTAAGACTGTAAGCATATGTGTATTTTTTGTTTTTGTCTTTCTCTTAGATCACATAGGGGTATCTGTTAATATTTGGATATATATAGTATATATACGGATGTATAGTAGTCACAGATAAAAATGTGATATAGAATGGATGACTTCTTCAAAATAGCATCCTGAGGCATTTAGCCCAATGATTTTTCCATTTCTGGAAATTTGAGCCATTATTTTACTCTTCATCATTTGTACATCATTAGATCGACATCCTTTTCAGGTTTTTTTTTTTTTTTTTTTTTTCTAGTGCAGAAATTAAAAAAAAAAATTTTTAAATTTGCATGGAGCCATATTGGTGAATCAAGGTTTGCTGGACTTGAGCAACTCGATTGGTCAGAAAAGTCTGTAGGAATGTATGTGACAATGTGTTATTAGCATTACCATTAGTTGAGGCATATGATGCAAGAAAATAAGCTTATGCAGCATCAGCCAAAAAAAAAAAAAAAAAAACCCTCCCATTTCACCCATTCATTCACTCCAAATGCCTATCTAGCTCATCCTTAAATTTATTCAAGCTATCAACTTTCACAACAAGAGATGGAAGTCTGTTCAAACAAATAACTACCCACTGGCTAAAGGCAAATTTCTGCACAGTTATTCTACAACTGTCTCTCCTCAATTTGAATCTGTCCCCTCAGGTTCATAATCTTAGCAAGAGGAAGAATCCCATCAACATTGAGCCTGCTCAAACCTGTCCAAGGCCTTATACACCTAAATCACCTTGCAGGTGCCCGGTCTTCAGGCACTGCAATTTGCTGAACTCAAGCCTTTCTTGGTATGAGCATCCCTTTGTTCCATTCACCAATCTTGTTTCCCTTCTTTGTACTCATTGAATCACCTCATTGTTCCTGCTAGCAAAATTCCTATATATCATTGACAAGACTCCATTACCTGCCCTGACATGCATCTGTACTGCTCAGCAAACTTCATATCTGACTGCACAGTTACCCCCGCGTCTTTTTCATTCTCCACTTCCCTGAGTGTAGTACCACACAGTTGGTACATTTCTCTTGGGTTACTGCTACCCATATGCAGTACTTTGAATTTGTCAATATTAAACTTCAGTTGCCACTTCTCAGCACATTTGCGCAACTTACCTAGATCCTGTTGCAGTAGTATACTATCATTTCTCTCATTAACAACCCTGCCAACCTTCATATCGCCTTCAAACTTATCCTGATATACCTTCATCAGTATCATTGATGAATACACAAAACAACAATGTGCCCAGCACCGAATCTGGGGAACTCCACTGATTTGTAGCAACTTGCCCTTAATGCCATACTGCTCCAATTTGTACAGCAGTCTTCCATGTGAAACAGTATCAAAAGCTTTCCTGAAATCCAAGTATATGATATCAAAATTATGTTTTGCATCCAGTTCCTTTGTGACCACATCATAGTATCCAATCAAATTGGTCAGACAAGACCTGCCTTTAACAAACACTTGCTGTCTTATAGAGATTAAGCAATGAGTTTGAAATTCCACTTTCCAGTTTTTTCTTCTAACAACATCACACAGGTGTCTCAGAACTTCAGCATAGAACTTCATTAACTGTTTGTGCCCCTGGAGCATATTAATGGTTATAGTCAAAAAGTGCTAGCGATGTGTCATTTGTCTTGCTGTACCATGTGCCTCATGTTTTTTGGTTGAGGGGCAGGAGATTTTCAGGGGGTAACTCTGGTTTGAAGGATTATATTCATAAACCTACCTATGTTTCTTCTCCATATTGGCATAAAACATATTGACAGCAACAGAACTGCACCTCATGTTTGGAGTTTTCATTAAAATGGAATGACACGATCTGAGAGATTCAACTTCAACATGTTGATTAGCATAACCCACGTATCTGACCCTAGGAAAGGGCAGCAGATGTTAATTGAATTTCTACATATTTTGATTTGTAAGATTTCAGAAATAAGAAATTTAAAATAATTAGTATGGTCTAATATTGAAATACAGTAATACCCCGAAGTTACGCGATAGGTGGGTCCGACGAAAATCGCGTAAGTCGAATTCGCGTAAGTCGGGGTACAACTTTGCATATAAATACATATAAATTTTGCTTAATTGGGACCAAGGACTAACAAAAACACTAGTTTAGAAGAAAAATATTAATACAATTGCAGTTCTTTATACATATTAATACAAAATATGTATTAAAAAAACAAATTACTTACGTAAAAAAGTTATTTCGATGTCGATGGCTTCATAAAATCTAACAAATTCGGCTGACGACACAGCGCATTCTTTTTTTCACGCAGAATTTCTTCTTAGCAAGCTAATAATTTTTTTTATTCCTTGCTTTGTAGCTATAACGCGTTCTTCGTTCCATGTGCTTTTCGCCGTTGCTTCACTTAGGCTGTAGCACGTGCAATATCACATGGTCTTTCATTTCGCTCAAAGCGTTTCACAATTTCATATTTTTTCTCTATCGACAGAGGCGGACTGGCCATAAGCCTTATCGGGGAAACCCCGGTGGGCCAGTGTGATTTTGGCCATAAACCATAGTATGAGGCCACTATAAATTTTCCTGGGTAAGAATTTTTGACCCAGTCCGCCTCTGTTTATCGATAATTGCTTTTCTTTTTCTCTCTGAATCTGCAGTGTCTTCACCAGGACGCTTCCTTTTCACACCTTTTAATTAAGTATTTTACTCATTTTTAGGGAATAGAGCACAATTACAAAACGAGGAGGCACGCTTGATACGCATAAACAAAGCTGCGCGCATGTAGCAACTGAATAAACAACACCATAAAGGCAGAGATACGCTATTAACACCTCACATTTCTAGGGGTTACTACCATAAAACAATAAAAATCCAGTTGCGTTTCTGCTAGTGAAATCTGTTATAAACTGGTAGTAAACTCGATCTAATTGCATTTGCGATTATACGGATAGCTGGAATTGTGTTGGTTTTTACGTTATTATGGTGAAATGTGTTTCCCCTTCACTGATATAAAAAACATATAAAAGCAGCAAAGTTGAATTTTGTTCATCTTTCGCTCTCATTCTCCGCCGTCGCACCGTATATCGATAACATATGAAAAACGACCTTGAAGATAGTGGGCGGCAGCGTTGCCAAACGAAAAAATCAAGAACCGCGTAACTCCGAGTTCGCGTAAGTCGGGGTAGCGTAAGTCGGGGTATTACTGTATAGTCAACTTTGAACTCACAGTTAGGGATATGGATTGCTGGAATAGTTCAGAAACTACAGAATAGCCAGCTTCAATGGATTTTTATGATTATAAGTTCTATCCACAAGACTCAACCCTGTGCAGGGTTGAGTCTTGATCATTATTTTATCCAGTGGAATTTTAATATGTGAACTTGAATAGTTGTGAATTGTAGCAGACTGTTTAAAACATCTGAAGCATGCAGAATGTTAACATTGGTGTATAACATTTGGCAAGAAAAGTACAGTCGAACTTCCCTATAACGAATTCGATAAATCCGGTGAAAAAATTTGTTATACAGAGAATATCTTTTTTTATTAGAAATTGTTATCTAATTAGAAAACGAAACAAATCTACATTTATTTTTAATGTATTTTATTTCAAAAACATACTTTTTTAAATTACGTTTACACAATTTTCGCCGGTAAATATCACAAATTAAAAAAAATCTAATTTTCGTTAAAATTGTCTAGATTCTCAAAGTAAACCTCACATTTGTTCAGAGCATTAAAAGCATTATCAGGAACATTTTTAACAAAACTGTAGACCCATATGAACCGTTTTAAAAGCGTTAATCATTTCTTCGCGAGTTGGCTTTTCTACGGGTTGTTCTGATGCATCTTCAGCGTCATCGTTAATTTCTTCGTGATCATGGTCGCGTCTAACACTATTCAGCAGTATTTCATCTTCATTTGGATGTTCTGCTGTGATCTACATAAACATAACTATCCAGTGTTATTTCATTTTTGATGTTTCCAGACGATTCTAATAACGTCCAAAAGTTTTTCAGTTGTGAAAGGGGCAGTTCATCTTGTTCGTCCAGCCGTTGTTCGACTTCTGTATTCAATGCAAATCCCACTTTTGAAAAACAATTTTGAATAGTGTATTCAGTGACATCATTTGTCCAAACTTTTGCCAGTTCAGAGATGCAGTCTGTAAGGTAAATTGTAACCTCCAAGTTTCTGTTTTCTGATAACGCATTGACAATCTTCATTATTATTCTCTTTTGATAATGAAATTTAAAATTTTTAATAATGCCTTTGTCCATTGGCTGGAGTTAAGCATAAAAAATATAAAATTTGTATAAAATCATCGATTTGCTGGGCTTCCTCAATTTTTTGGAACCAGATTACTGGAATATTGAAGAAGTACTAGTTCCATGGAAAGCAGCTGAAGAACAATTGCTCGTATTTAATGACATTTTTAATTACCAAATTGATATTCATGATTATCGAGATTTCGTGGAAAACGTTTTAAAAAATTCGCAGAATTATGCAATTCCTGAAAGCGCTCAAAGAGCTAAAAAAAATATTGTCAGAACAATTGCTGTAAGTTCAGCAGAAGCGGAAAGGAGTTTTTTCAAAGATGAACATGATATGTTCAGAGAAGAGAAGTCGCCTAACTGTTTTGAATATATCAAACACAATAACTATTAGTCTAATCGGCTTACTTCTAAAGGAATGGGATCCTACTCCTACAGTGGTTAAGAATAAATCGCTCAGCCGATGATGCTCGGATAAAAGCGAAGAAAATTGCAAGTGAGGACGCCAATCAAGAAGCAATATGGAAATATCTTAAATAACAGTTTTATTGGTTTTTTTCAGGTATTATTTAATATTTTAAAACTCTTTCTTATAACATAATCTAGTTTTGTGGACCTTTTTTTTTATTGTTTTTATTTAAGTATTAACTGCATGAAATAATAAACTACCTTTCGGTATATAGTTTTTTATACTTAGAACGGTCATTAGGGCAGCGAACCAGTTGTTAGATTATTTGAATCCCACCACTGGTTAAATGTGTAAATAGACTGGTAGAAGAGTGGCAACCTTTGACAAGTCTGTTTAAATAAGAGCTTATAAGTAGTGATAAAAGGAATATGAGTACTTTTCAGTTACTAAATTAAAATACAAGTGATTAGTAGTGAATATCACTGACTTTTGTTCAAATCCAGTTCATGCTCCAAAATTTTTGAAAGAAGGCAAATTGCTAAAGCATTTCAAAACAGGCCAAGCAAGTTAATAATTCAAGGCATGTTATCCTCATTCGTGCAGAAATTTTGTTGTCTGGCTTTAATAAAACAGTTTGCAGCAGGTTTTATAAAATGTTATACCACTATTTGGAAATCTGAACATAACTCTTCAATCCAGTATACCTCACATCATGCCTTCAGCCAAATTAGAAAAATAAAAACTGACTTCACATCTTTTTTTTTTTCTGGTTAAGCTTTGGAAATGCTCCTGACAACCAGGTCTAGGCAGCATGGTCATTGTTATGAACAGAACTTTGACTCAACATTTCTGAAGAGGTACAGAGTCTGCAATAGTATCTTTCTTGAAGCAGCAGTCAGAGCTGGTGTCTAAAAGCTATGATTTCTTCAAGAAAAGATAACTGCTGCAGACTCTATACTTCATAGAATCATAGATAAGTTAATATTTGAAAGCATACTGCATTGGTGAATAGGCCTATTGGTGTATTTAATATAAAATGTGTATTTTGCCAGTGAAATTTAATTTCTAGTGCAGTGTTAACTTCAAAAACCTCCTACCTTTTCCAAAAAATCTTCCCTTTCATTGTTTTTGCTGAGAAATTTCTATGAAAATCATCTTGTTTTCCTGCTATATACAAATGCCTGATCTCCAGCTTTGTGAAAAGCGAAAGTTGGCAGCTAGACCTTTAATGTATTATACCTCCTGTTGAGCAGACTTTTTTGTTGATATAATTTGTATTTTAGAGATTGAAAAGCATCTACTACTTCCTGAAATGGCAATGTACCCAGAAGCACTTGAACGATCCTTATATTTTCTGTAATTATAGTGCACCATTTCAGGCCATAAATTTGCATTACTGATTTAAAAAAAAACAACAAATATTTGTAGAGGGCTTTTATTTATTTTTTGTTTTTGTCTTTCAATATCTTGAAATAGGGTCTGGAAAATCTTTAGTGGGAGTCACTGCATGCTGTACTGTTCGGAAACGTTGTTTAGTCTTGTGTAATTCTGGAGTTTCGGTGGAGCAGTGGAAATCTCAGGTAAAAAAAAAAAGTGTTTGTGTTAGAGAGAGAGAGAGAGTGGGATTATTATTAGAAAAATTGCTTTTTACTTTGAATATTTAATTGCATAATAATTAAAAATCCTCAAAGGCGTAAAAGTAATAGCTAATGTACAAATAAAATGTATTAGCTGACAATGTTTATCACTTTGATACATATAAAAAGGGGAAAAGAATGTTCTGTACTTCACAAATATTCATATATTTTTATAGCCTTAAATTTCTACTGGTGTGGTATGTGTTCTGTTGAAAATAAATAAAAATGTATAAAACTTCAGGTTGACTTGTTGATTTTTAGTAATTTTCAACAGATACATACCATAACTATGCCTGTGCATATTTGAGAAATATTAGCATTAACATTAATAGAGGCATACGATGCAAGAAAGCAAGCTTAAGCAGCATCTGCCAAAAAAAAAACAAAAAAACCCACCTCCCATTTCACCTCTCCATTCGTTCCATATGCCTGTCCAGCTCAGCCTTAAATTTATTTAGGCTATCGACTTCCACAACAAAAGTTGGAAGTCTGTTCCACCAATCAACCACTGGCTGTCTAAAGGCAAACTTCCACACATCCATTCTACAACTGTCTTTCCTCAAATTGAATCTATATCCCCTCAGGTCCTTAATTTCAGCAAGAGGAAAAATCCCATCAGCATTCAGCTTGCACAACCCATTCAAGGCCTTATACACCTCACTCAAATCACCTCGCAGGTTCCCACTCTCCAGGTGCTGCAATTTGCAGAACTTAAGCCTTTCTTAGTAAGAGCACTCCTTTGTTCCCCTCACCAGTCTTGTTGCCCTTCTTTGTACTCATTCTAGCAACTCTACATCCTTCCTAAAATGATGCCTCCAGACCTGTACACAGTACTCTAGATGTGACCTGACCATTGCCTTGTACAATGGGATAATCACCTCCCTGTCCCTGCTTGAAAAATTCTTATATATCATTGACAAGACTCCATGACCTGCCCTGGCAGCCCATCTGCACTGCTCAGCAAACTTCATGTCTGACTGCACAGATCCCCCAGGTCTTTTTCATTCTCCACTTCCCTGAGTGTAGTACCACACAGTTGGTACATTTCTCTTGGGTTACTGCTACCCATATGCAGTACTTTGAATTTGTCAATGTTAAACTTCAATTGCCACTTCTCAGCCCATTTACCCAACTTATCTAGTTTCAGTTGGAGTAGCATACTGTCTTTACTGTCGTTAACAACCCTGCCAACCTTTGTATCATCTGCAAACTTGGACATTAATCCTGATATACCTTCATCAATATCATTGATGAATACACAAAACAACAATGGGCCAATGTATATATCTTGAATTTCTAATAAATATTTCAGTAAATATAGCACTTTACCTTGACAGGATAGGAAGTTTGTTTGATTGATATTTCTGTTCACTGACATATATATATATTTTTTTAGATTGTAAAATTTAAAACACTAAAAAAGATAAGCAATCAATAACGACAAATTGCAGAAATGAGATACAGAGTAGCAAAAAATAGGAATAAAGAGAAGATTCTGAAGATTTATTTATATTTTTTATATAATTGAAGATTTCACGGAGGGGGGAAACGTTTCACCATAATAAAGTAAAACCCTTTCCAATTCCAGCTATTGGTACTATTGCAAATGCAGTAAGATCGAGTTACTGCCTGTTTATAAGTAGATTGCACTAACTGAAAAGCCCAATAAACTGCAAATTGTTTTTGTTTTACGGTAGTAACCTCCAGAATTGTGCTCCTCTGCTCAGTCTATCATGCCTCACGAAATTTCTGTTCGAACAGAAAAAACGAGCTCCCGAAAACATGAGTCGGCCTACAATATCACGTGTTATCTTGTGAATACAGTGAATGACAACAGTGGGTCTCCAATCAATACAACTACAGTAAATGGGAAATATAGCTCTCACACATTTGCTGTTTGACATTTTTTAAGCTTTGTAATGCTGTGCAGGTCACTAAGTTCAGCTTGATGCTAGGTTTGGCATTCACCTATTGTTACTCGCAACAAAATTGCACATGAGCCAATGCAAAAATCACATTATACTCACATTGTTCCCTAATATATCAGTTGCGTTGGAGCAAATTTGCCTTGCAAAAATGCACGTTATAGCAGAACTGACTGTACCTTGCTTTTGTCAAAATTCAACTTCCATTTCTCAGCACATTGCCCCAATTTTTCTAGATCTTGTTGCAGTAGGTCACCCTGATTACTGTTGTTAACCACCCTGCCAACCTTTCTATCATCTTCAAACTTTGACATTAATCCCGATATACCTTCATCAGTATCATTAATAAATATTGAAAACAACAATGGGCCCAATACCAAATTCTGGAGGACTCACTCCACTAATAATATTAGTCCACAAAGAGCAGCGTCCCTTGATTACCACTCTGTCTTCTCCCACTCAACCATCCTTTTATCCATTGTAGCAACTTGCCCTTAATGCCATACTGCTTAGTAAAAAGTTAATAAAATGAATTAAAGTGAAAATTCATGGTGATGTAGATTTCTTGAACAGGAAGCTATAAATTAAAATTACAGGAAAAGAGGATTAGACTAGATTGTAATAATGTTTTCTCTTAGTCAGTGAGTGTTGGTTACTGAAATATGTTGCTTTCATAGGTAATCGAATCTGACAATTTGGAAAAAAATTTAATGTGCTACTGGATATGGATGTGATGCAAGCCAATTGTGATATGCAACATTTTTATCTGAAGAGCCTTAGCATGCTTATTGGAAAACCAAGGTTTAGATAAAAGAAAAGATTTTAAAGTCGTGTGTGGAACAAAGGCTTTCATCTCTACAAGAATAATTTTGATATGAGTAAAACATTGACATCAGAAGATTTAAAACAGTAACCCAAAGGAAAATGAGAAGTGAAATCTCTCAGATCATTCCATTTTGCATTTTTTTAATGACAAACATGTGAGATAAAAATTAAGTCTATTGGCTGTGGTTAGGAATGTCTGGGCCAGTACATTAGTAATTACAAATCCTCAGAATCTTGGTCGACTGGATCCATGTGCCTAGTATATGGAAGCAAGATGAAGTTTTAAAAATTAAAATCACCATGCAAACTCAAAAAGGGAAATCTTGTTAGTTGAAGGGTCCAGATTCAACTCACAACTGGCCCTCCCTTCTTTGACAAGACAGGAAGTTTTGGGATGACTTGCCTAGGATCAGTTGTGTAGTGGATTCACTTGAGCCAATTGTGATATGCAGCATTCTTATCTTGAACAGGCTTAGCACATTTATTGGAAAACCATGGTTTTAATAAAGGATGAGATTTTAAGGTTGAGTGTGGAATAAAGGATTTCATTCCTAAAATAATAATTTCACTGACACAATCGGAGCAAATGTTGATATCAGATATCAGAAGATTTGAAACACCAATTTGACCAAGGAAAAGAAGAAAAGAAATCTCACAGATCATCCCACTTTGCATTCTTGTAATACTAAACAACACGAGGTTGAGAATGGCAACAAGACAAAGGCTCCATTGGAGAAGAGACCATCACCAATTTGTGATCTGAGGTGACTAGAAGATCACTCACCTAAATCATGTACTTTTTTTTTTTTTTATGTAAACCTCAAACACGAGAGGTGTTAGAACCTATAGTACTTAGTACCATGCTTGGGTTGGAGGTTGAGAAGACGAAAGAAGATATTTGTTGACATTGGACTTGAACTTCTGTAGACTGTAATTTTCAGGAAATACGTATGAAGGAAGGTTGTTCCAGAAAATGGCAGTTGAATGAATAAATGAGGAAGATGAAAAGTTGGTTCTGTGAGTTTGAAGTTGAACAGTAAATGGATGTTGGCTGGTGGCGGCATGTGTTCGGACTGTTTTGAAAGACAGAACGGGAATTATCGATAATTATAGAAGCCAATTCAGAAGAACAGTGCCCGTGGAAGTATCTGTAGAATAGGCATGCAGCAAAAACAATACGTCTAGGAGAAAGCGAGTGGAGAGACTCTGTTAGAGATGAATCATTAATTAACATAACTGCCCTCTTCTGAATGGAATCAAGAAGCCTGAGAGAGGTTTTGGGGGCACCACCCCAGTTGTGGGAACAATATTCCATCGCAGGGCAGATTTGCGATTTACACAGAGTGAGCAGCTGTTTGGAAGAAAAGTAACACCGAGAGCGAAAGAGAAAACCAAGTTTTTTAGATGCAGAAGAAGCAATATTTGTAATGTGCTTGTGCCAAGAGAGATTAGAAGTCAAGTTAATTCCCAAAAGAGATATATCATTTTGCCTAGAAACCAGAGTGTCACTAAAGATAAGCATAGGAGTAGAAGAATCCTTTTTGCGAGATATAAGACAGGACTGAGTTTTAGAAGGGTTAAAATCAACTAAGTTGTCTTTGCTCCACTGGAGAATTACCTGAAGATCGGCATTTAAGGAATTGGTAGCAGATTTTCGAGAAGTTGAAGCTGATTGAGCAGGACAAGGTTTCTCAAAATGGAAAGTGGAATGCAATGTGCTATCATCGACAAAACTATGGATAGGATTTACAGTCAATGGAAGGTCATTAATATACAAGAGGAAAAGAGTGGGGGAAATAACTGAACCTTGGGGGACACCAGCATTAGTGGAGATGTTAGAAGAGAGAGAGCCATCTACCATCACCCACAGTGAGCGATCAGAGAGAAAACTGGATAACCAATTACTAAAAACAGTTGGCATACCATAAGATGGAAGCTTGTTTAGAAGACCTTTATGCCAAACACGATCGAAAGCCTTTGAGATGCAAGTAGTTGCTTCAAGAGCAACTACTTGTGTTTCACCAAATCTTTCCATTGAATTAGTCCATAAATGGGTAACATAAGCCGAATATCACCAGTGGATCGACATTGACGGAATCCATACTGGCGATCGTTCATCAGACGGAAGGTTTCTAGGTAGTTTAAGTGTTCGCAGTTAATTGATTTCTCCATTACTCTAGAAAGAGTAGAAGTAATTGCAATGGGACGATAATTGGATGGGAGGGATTTGTCACCCTTTTTAGGAACTGGCTGGATATGAGCAAATTTCCAAGCAGAAGGAAAAACACTTTGGAATAAGAAAGTGAAAAAAGGCGGCAAAGAATAGGAGTAAGTTCAGGAGCACAGGTTTTGAGAACAAGTAGAGAAATACCATCGGGACCTGCAGCTTTCTTAGCATCAAGATTCATCAAAATCCTTCTGTTATCCTTTTGACGGAAGACCACAGGAGGCATTGAAAGGAGCGTGTTGGGAATGGTGGGAGATGTTTTACCAAGATCATTAATACATGAGTTGAAAGAAAAATGGGATGCTAGCAGGTCAGCTTTATCCTTGGCTGAAGTGACAACAAAACCATCTGGTTTGGACAGAGGTGGGAGCAGAGATGGGCAAAGGTTGCGGCCAATAGCTTTGGCAAGAGACCAGAATGCTCGGCTACCAATAGGGCAAGAAGCAAGTTTTCTACTCTTAGAGTGTTCAAACTCTAGTTTGGACTGGTTAATAACTGCTTTACAATTGTTGCGAGCTTTAGTGTAGGCAGAAAATGAAACTGAAGAATTAGAAACAAGCCAATTACGATATGCGGCATTCTTCTCTTGAACAGCCATAGCACATTTATTGGAAAACCAAGGTTTAGATAAAGGACGAGATTTTAAAGTGGAATGTGGGATAAAGGATTCCATTCCTGCAAGAATATTTTCACTGACATGATCTGAGCAAATCATCATCAGAACTTTTGAAACAGTAATCCGACCAAGGAAAAGAAGAAAAGAAGTCTCGCAGGTCATCCCATTTTGCATTCTTGTAATGCCAAACAACGCGAGGTTCGGAATAGCCATGAGATAAAGGTTCCATTGGAGAAGAGACAATCACAAGGTTGTGATCTCAGGTTCCTGAAGGACCTCTCACTTCGACCGTGTACTTAGAAGGGTTGTTTGTGAGAAAAAGATCAAGCGTATTGGCTGTATGATTAGGATTGTCCGATATTATTGTAGGTAAATGAATAATCTGTGGTAGGTCATTAGTAATTGCAAAAGCCTCAGCATCTCGACCTGCTGAGTCGGTGTGACTAGAAAACGGAAGCCAGCTGGAATTGTGAACATTAAAATCACCAAGAAAAATTAGCTCACTGTTAGGAAAGTTGGACTGGAGAAATTCAAGTTGTAAAGAGAGGAAGTCAAAGAGCTCCAAGTGATTATTGGAGTTGGGAGAACGGTAGGGATAACAGATGAATTTGACACAATGAGGTAGAGAGATTTTAAGCCAGAGAAAGATCAAGGAGAGGAGATTCCAAATTGCCAAGTCTCTGACAGGGAATATCAGAACGGACATATGCACAAGTACCACCTTTGAGGCGAAAGGAATCATACAGCGAATAACTTGGGCATCTGAGATGAGCAGTAGTTGAATCAACCGATAACTGAGATTCTGTCAGAAAAAGTACATGGGGTTTGGCAGACTCAAGTGGAAATGGACATCGTTGAGATTAGAATTGAGACCACGTATATTTGTGAAATGAATTAGGAAGTGCTTGGGAGGTTTAGATCTTTTCGCAGATAAGCTTGCTCTATTAGTTTGACAATTCATGGTGTATTCAATAGTAAGAAAAAGTGGGTGGGACATCTATGAAGTAATGAAATTTTTGGATATGGCGTACACGTGGTAAGAATATACCCAGATCCTTGACATAATGTGGCCTTGACAATGCTCCTCGCATACACAATACTCGGACTCCCTCCAGTCACTATCTGGCAGAGTAGAGGTAGCAAGATTATACACTAGCTGATCCGGAAGCCTCCTAGAGAGTTACCAATAGGTTCAGTCCGGTGTACTAACTAGTGGCTGGCCTGAGAACACCGTTTTAGAGCTGTACCCTCGAAATGTAAGGAATATTGGATCTCGCCACGACATTCATCTGGTTTGGTTTTTTTTTTTTTAGGAGCATTAGCAACTAAGGCCATATTGCTCCGGGATATGCGGTGGTCATTCTCTGACCTTTCCACATCCTCCGTATTTGGTGGTGACGGGCTCGAACCCCGGTCTAATCAAGAAGCATGTGCTATGCACTGCTGCTCCTTCCCACCTGGCTACGGAGGCGCTCACGACATTCATCATAACCTCAAAAGTCATCAATCATACTGCATGATAGAAGAGATAGGGAAGGGTTGACCAGAATTTAGCTCTAGAGACTAAACATGGGTTCCACCACTTCAAGCCTCCAATAAGCAAAGTGGTGGTATTTCACCGGTTGACAAGAGTCATCTACCACCTAGTACTGCCTGGTAACATAGAGGGGTGGTGTTTCTTCATGTGGTGTGGGCGCGACACCTCGACTCCTGCTTACGTTGGTTCACACCTGGGTGGTCACCCACCATGTACTTGTGCATGGAGGTTATACCCAGGATTACTAACAGTCCCACCATCGTGAAGGTGCAAGCAGAGGATTTCGCTGTCACAGACTGTCTGGACCTGGCAGAAATTGGGTCCACTTGACTTGAGTGTCACCCGAATATCAGTTCCATCAGCGTTTTAGACTCCCAGGTAGCACGTACAGTTTTCTGGCATATCTGAGAGAATGTCTGTGACAACCTCCAGGACCAAGAAAGGTTTGGTACGAAAAGGACGAAGCACATTGGCTGCGTAGCTAGGATTGTCTGGTATTCTGGTAGATAAATGAACAATCTGTTTGAGGTTATTAGTAAATGCAAAAGCTTCAGCATCTTGACCAGATGGGTCCATGTGACTAGAAAATGGAAGCCAGTTGGAGTTGTGAGCAATAAAATCACCAAGGAAAATTACTGTTAGGAAAGTTGGACTGGAGAAAATCAACTTTGAAAGAGAGGAATTCAAAGAGTTCCAAGTGATTAGTGGATTTGGGAGAATGATAGAGGTAACAGATGAATTTGGCAAAATGTGATAGAGAGTTTTTAAGCTAAAGATGATCAAAAACAGGAGATTCCAAATTACTAAGTCTCTGACAGGGAAGATCAGAAAGGACATATGCACAAGTACTACTTTGGAAGCAAAAGGAATCATATAGTGAATAATTCTGACAACTGAGATGAGCAGTGTTTGAATTTGCCAATAACTGGTATTCTGTCAGAAAAAGTACATGGGGTTTGTCAGACTATAAGTGAAAATAGAACATTGTTGAGATTAGAACCAAGACCATGTGTATTTGTGAAATTAACCAAGTTTTTGGGATGTTTAAATCTATGTGCAGATAAATTTGTTCTATTATTTTGACGATTTGTGGTGTATTCAGAAGTAAGAAAAGATGGCGAGGACATGCTGTATGAAGTCATGAAAATTTTGGTTATGGCATACACATGGTAAGAATATACCGAGCTCCTTAACATACTGTGGCCTCAACAATGTTCTGCATATCCACTACTCAGACTTGCTCCAGTCACTATCTGGCAGAGTAGGAGCAACAAGATTATACACTAGCTGATCTAGAGGCCTCCATGAGTGTTACCAATAGGTTCGGTCCGGTGTACTAACTAACGGCCGGCCTGTGACCACCGTTTTAGAGCTGTACCCTCCTTTTTTTTTTTTTTTTTTTTTAAAACCCTCAAAAGGTAAGGAAAATCGGATCTTGCCACGATGTCCATCATAACCTCAAAACACATCAACATACAGCATGGTGGATTAGATGGGGGGGGACTGTTTCTGGAGCTTTACTCTGGAGACTAAACATGGTTCCACCACTTCAAACCTGCTATAAGCAAAATGGTGGTATTGCACCAGTTGATGAGTCATCTACCACCTAGTATTTCCTGGTAACACAGAGGGGCCGCATTCCTCTATGCAGCAGAGGGGCAGCATTTCCTAACAGTACAACATTAGCAGATGTCAACGTGTGAGGGCCACACGTTGACGTCTGCTGTGTTGGTTCACACCTGGATGATCACCTCCAATAGGCTAGATACCCCATATTTCAGGACTTGCACATGAGGGTTATACCCAGGGTTACTAACATTTCCATTATTGTGAAGGTACAAGCAGAGGCTTTGGCTATCATAGACCAACCAGACTTTGCTGAAATTAGGCCATTTGACTTTATTGCCAGCCGAATATCAGTTCCATCGGTGTTTTAGACTCCCAGGTAGCAAGCACAGCTTGACATACCTGAGAGAATGTCTGTGATAGCCTCAAGAACCAAATTATGGAGAACACTAACTGCAGTCAGTAGCAGAAGCTTATAAAAATATACAAACAAACTGTTAATTAATTCATGCACACTTTGCTGTGTGTCATTAGAAGGTTTTGCCATTCTAAAAAGGATTTCATCCTTGAAAAGAATGTTATATGCTGTTGTGTACAAAATTTTATTACTGAATATATCACAACTTAAAAATATGGTAACTGGTTGCCCTTTCAGAGGTAAATATTTATCAGAGAAAATAGTTAACATGATCTAACCTACCTTGCTGCTTTTTTTTTTTTTTTTTTTTAATGTCAAGATGATGGATTTTTTTTTTTTTTGGGGAAGACTGCTGCATTGTTTCTGGACCACAACCTTAAACTCAGCTTTCATCCCCCGTTTTCTGGCTTGTGCTTCAGGTCTTCCTGTACACAGGCCAGTTCTCTTTCTGTTTGTTATTCTTGAAACAGGGCACAGATTTTGCAGTTTGGGATATGCAGTTAGCACATTTGGCTAGAATATCACAAATATCTCTAATTGTACATTGTCTGTATTTGTGGGTGACATGATGAACTTTTTCAATATTTTTATCAGTCCGGATTGATGATGTATAGCCCCAGCACTCAAAATCGTCAACTGAAGTTTGGCTGCTTGGAAATGTGAATGCTACTGAAAAGTTTGTGTTCTACCTATAGCATCATCACCTGACATTTAAGTATTTCATAAGTCTCCAGAGCTGTATTTTCAAGTTTATGGCAAAATTTGTTCCTTAACATCCTCCATCATGCTCGGCTACAAAAATTGCGAAACACTCAACAGAAACACATTTGAACACCATTTGCACAGAAGCATATCCATCTAACAGTGCACCATTATACTGCATGTTGTTAGTTCTCCACATGGCCAATCAAGAAACTTGGCTCTCATCTTGTGCATGTGCATTTTATGAAAATTTATTTTTAATAAATTTATATTATATTTTTTAATATAACCTCTGAGTAGACACACAAAAAAGTGCACTGTCTCCCCTGAATGGTTCGAAGTTTGAGAACAGGATTCTCGTGCATTATTCTTACTTGTATACTTTGTCGGCCAATAAAACTGTTGGAATTACAATGTTAATGAAAAGAGAAACTTTTGTAATGTTATAGAATAATGTAAGAATTTGAAATGTTATTCTCTTCCTGCTCAAAACAATTGTTTAAAACTGTTCAGGCCCCGGGTGCCAAGCATATTTCGAGGCCAAGCGATATTCTTGCGATTCATAAAGTGCTATTGATAAGTGACTGAAATTATATTTTAAGTTCACATTTCTTTCAACAGTCTTAATTTAAAAACAGTTCTATACTTGAAAAGTAACAAGTAGAACACAGAAAGGAAATACACCTTTCTTTACATTTTCCTCTATTTATATTTACTAATTAACTAACACTTCAACTGCTTGGCCTCCGAATGGCACTGCTCCTGCCTCCCCGTGGCGGGGCCGGTAACCTGGGGGAAAAGTTATCCTGCAGGGCGAAAAGGAGTAACGATGGATATAAATGACTATCCACCACTAGAGCCTTCAAATTCAAGGCCAGACAAACCAAATGATGATGACCTGAACCAACCAAAAAGGCTCCGAAGAGAAGTGCAGTGCAATGAGATGCCAAACTTCCTTGTAATACATTCGCTCTCCAACCAGCCTGTCGCCAAATTATCACCATTTGTCATCCAAAGATTTTTGGAATCCATTGCTGGAACACCGAAAATGGTTAAACGACTGCAATCCGGAGACCTCCTCAAAAGAGTGGCTGCTTAAAACAAGAACTTTTCCTGGGCTACCGGTATCTATCACTCCCCACAATACGTTAAATTCGTCAAAAGGTGGCATCACAGAGTGGGATCTGATTACAGTATCTGAAGAGGAATTAGTGCAGGAACTGGGCAATCAAAAAGTAATTAGTGCAAAACGTATAAAGACCAAAAAAGATGGAAATCTTGTTCCAACCCGATCCATAATTTTAACATTCAGCGCCCCAGATTTACCATCCTCAGTAAAAGCTGGCTATTTAAACTGCCGAATATGGCCTTATATACCTAATCCCCTACGTTGCTTTAAATGCCAAAAATATGGAGGTGATGCCCTGTGTCCAATTTGTGGTTCCAAGGAGCATACACAAGCAGACTGTTCAGCCCCAAGTCCCATTTGTCCCAACTGCAAAGAAAGTCACCCAGCCTTTTCCAAATCTTGTGAAATGTGGAAAACAGGGAAGAAAATCCAAAAATATAAAATAGAGCACAAAGTTACATACCCCGAGGCACGCAGACAGGTTAGGTCGACCATGCCCAGTCGTTCATATGCATCTCACACTCGAAGCTTTAATTCAACAGCAGCTCAAACAGATGTTTCAATACCTCCCAGCTCCAGGTTAAAAACATATTATCAAACTCTGTGAAAGACACACATCAAATTAAAATCAGTGAATCGACCAACACTCCAATTAGTATCTCAATTGAGACTCGGACAGTCCCGCATGACAAAGAAAAACAAAAAACTACTAAAAACAACAATAAACCTGAATCATCCACCAGTAGTATGGAAGTAGATGTAAACCCAGATCATGAAGAGCCATTACTAGAACGTCACGCAAACGACACTATGGATACCGAACGCCCTACCTTCCCGAAAAAAGACCGAAAAAAAATCCTCCTCAAACAAAAAACAGTCAGATGAATCATCCTCAACTAAACCAAAATGAACTACAGCATCTTACAATGTAATTGCAGAGGCTTTCATTCCAACACAGACGATATTCAGTACCTAATTAACCATTATTCTCCGGTTGCCTTTTGTTTACAGGAAACTTACCTAACCACACAAATTTCTCCTTCAATAAAGAACTATTGCATTTATCGAAGAGATCGAAATACTGCTAATGCTGCCCATGGTGGTGTGGCAATCCTAGTAAATTCAAAGATCCCAACTAAACATATCCCATTCCAAACTGAAATAGAAGCTGTTGCTCTTCGTATGACTCTGCATGGTGCAATAACACTAGTCTCAATCTACCTACCACCAAACTGTATTTATTCTTTAAAAGATCTTGAAGACCTCTTTATACAGATACCTCCACCTCTCTGTATATTAGGGGACTTTAACAGGCACCACCCATTATGGGGCTCTCCTAAATTGGATAGACGAGGCCGACTAATTGAAAGTTTTTTGGATGCACTAAATCTCACTATACTCAATACAGGTGCACTGACACACGTACAGCTCCCAGCAGGACACACCTCAGCAATAGATCTCTCAATTTGTTCACCAGCAGGGCTCCCACTCCTGGGTTTTTCCACCCAGATCTGGGTTTTTTGATTGTCATCTGGGTTGATAGGTTTTTTTTCACAAAAATATCTCATTATCTGGGTTTTTTCGGTAATTTTTAATTTTAAGTCAAAATTTATTTTTATTTCTTGTAAATACAATAAAATTTAATACATTTAATAACAGCTTACAATTTTCTTAATTTTATATTCTAACAATACTGATCATAATTTGTAATATCTCAAGTGCTTGTACAAAATACTACAAATGTAAAAGGATTTCAAAGTTTTCGCAGGGTTCTACACTATGAAATTACGCTTACATGTTCGTGTTACTAACATGTATGCACAGCCTATTGAGCAGGCGGTCTTTACTGCACAGCCTTTCGTGATCGTTTGTGGTATTATTGCATTATTTGGTGTGATTTTTACATTTATGCGTGTACTACATACAGTGATATAATATGATATTATGCGTGTACTACATACAGTGATATAATAAATTTAAATTGTAGTGACTATTTCTATTTTATGTTAATGGATTAGTGATTTATTTTTTATTTTATAGAACATTTTAAATAAGATAATTGCTAATTAGCCATACCCACAAATTGCCCACAATGTCTGAAACTTGTTCCCCACAGAGAAAGATGAGTAAACGGTGGTATACTCAAAATTTTAGAAATGAATGGTTAGAAGATCCGGAATTAAAGATTGGTTGAAAGAAGACAGTAATGAAAAAGGTGCGTCTTACTGTATTTGTTGTGAAATGAAATTAAAGAATGCCAATAAATCGATGTTACTAGTGCATAAAAATACAGTTTAAAAAAAAAAAAAAGTGCAGATATTGCTAAGACAAGTTCAACGTTAGACACGTTCTTCACAAAACGTAAACCTACGGAGAATGAAGAAGTAGCAAAGGCAGAGTTAACAATTGCTGCACTCATTTCTGAGCATAATATTCCATTTGCGCAATGTGATCACCTTATAGAAGCATGTAAGAAAGCATTTCATGATAGCAATATTGCAAAACAAGTTCAGATGAAGGCGACTAAAGTCTCTTATCTTATACAAGATGGCATAGCCTATCATGAAAATATATACATTTCTAACATATGCAGAAACAACAAGTTTTCAATGATAATAGATGAAAGTACAGATTTATCTTTATCGCAGGTTTTAGCTGTTGTTTGTTAGATATTTTGATATTCAAAAACTTGATGTTGTAGATGTGTTACTTGACACTGTTTGTGTCGAAAATGGTACTTCAGAAGGGCTTTATCAAGCTGTAAAAGATCTTTTCATAGAAAAAAACATTCAAATAAGTAATCTCGTTGGCTCTGGAAGTGATAATTGTGCCACTATGATGGGTACTAAGAGTGGGTTCCAGTCATTGCTAAAAAAGTATGTACCATCAGTATTTATAATGGCATGTGCTTGCCATTCTTTTGCATTATGTGCTAGTCATTCAGTCAAGGTACTGCCATCATATCTAGAAATATTTATAAAAGATATCTCTTGTTATTTTTCCCATAGTAGTAAAAGATTAAACGAGTTCAAAATGATTCAAGATGTTGTAGATACTGCTAAGCATAAAATCCCCAAATTAGCACAAACACGTTGGTTATCCCGTGGCAATGTAATAAAAATTATTATTGAGCAGTGGGATGCGTTAGTTCTTTATTTTCAGTCTCAATCAAAAATTGACAAAATCGATGGTGCAGGAAATATTTACAATACTATGATCACCAAAGGAACTAAGCATATGTTGTTGTTTTTAGGATATGTACTGGAGAAAATAAACTGCCTGAATATTGAATTTCAAACTGAGCATTTCAGGTTGCACTTACTTCATTCAATGGTTTCAATTGAGTATAAAAATATTCTTAGTTTTTTCATAAAAGAAGTCATTACTTCGTGCAAGCTGGTTGAAATTGATCCAAGCAATACAATAAATCATAAGCCTCTGAATAAAATATATTTGGGAGGCTGTTGTATGGCCTTATTAAATTCAACACCACTTGGTGACAGTGAAAGCAGGTTTAAAAATGATTGCTTAAAATTTCTTGTTGAACTTTGTATGGAAATCAGAAAAAGATTTCCTCTAAATGATGATGGAATTATCGCCAGTTTCAATGCTCTTGACCCAGCAGTGATACATGATCGTGCCAATTCGCCATCCTCCATTTTCCATTTAGCAACAGTTCCCTCACCTTGTTTCTGAAGACAAACTAGATCTTCTAGATGATGAATGGAGATCATTTCGTTTAAATCAAGATTTAGATTTCTCTTACAAAACCATCCCTGAGTTATGGTATCTGTTACGTAATGTAAAAGATGGCTTTAATAATTCTAAATATGAGATTTTATCTTACTTTATGACCAGTCTAGCTATTTTACCTCACTCTTCGGCAAGAGTAGAAAGAATCTTCTCCCAAGTAAACCATATAAAAACAAAAGCCACAAACTCCCTTAAACCAGAAACTGTGAAAAATCGACTAATGGCAAAACAGGTGATAAATAGATGTAATCAAAATTGCTATACATGGAAACCTAAATCAGAATTGGTAAAAGAAGTCATACAAGGAACTTGTCATAAAAGATATGAAGAATGTTTGAAAAAAAATGAAAGAACTTCAAAAAATAAATGTGGAGGGAACTGAATGGGATGAAAATTCTGATTACAATTAAATAAAAGATATTTTTGCATGGTAAGTTTTATCTTATTTGTGTTGCTATACTATATGATGAAAACTAGGTTTTTTTTGGGTTTATTTAAGTTGCAATCTAAGTTTTTTTAAAATTTGTGAGTGGGAGCCCTGTTCACCAGTACTAGTCCCAACTATAGAGTGGTATGTAATAAACGATCCCATGGGCAGTGACCACTTCCCAATAGTATGCAACTTTCTGAAAGCAAAGACTCCTTCAATTCAACCCTGCAGAAAGTGGAAATTTGTCCGAGCAGACTGGGCAAAATTTCAGTCATCAATTGACCTTGATGAGGAAAAAATCCGCCTCCAGCATATTGATAATGTGACAGAATACATCACGTCGCATCTTCTAAATGTGGCTAAAGACACGATACCACTATCAAATCTGCCGGGCCAAAAGCATTATAATTACTGGTGGAATGACAAATGCACCACAGCAAAGAAAGCAAAAAATAAAGCCTGGAATTTGTTTTGGCAGTGCCCGAGCACAGTCAATCTCATTAATTATAAGAAATTAAGGGCAAAAGCACGCTTCATACAAAAGCAAGCAAAGAAAGAATCCTGGACCCGTTTTGCATCCAGTTTTCACAGAAATACTGATCCCAAAATAATATGGAAAAGAATTAGACAGCTGTCTGGTAAGTTTCCTACCATACCTTCTCCAATCCTCTCCTGGAATGGAAAAGATATATCTAATCCTGTAGATATAGCCAATGTGTTGGGCGATATTTTTGCAGAAATCTCAGCAACATCAGCCTATACTACCTGATTCCAAAGAATTAAAAACACTAAAGAGAAGCATGGTATTAATTTTGAAACTTCAAGCCTTCTCCCATATAATAAACCTCTGCAATATTCTGAACTGTTACATGTCATTAGAACAGCCCGCAATGGTGCTATTGGACCAGATGGGATTTATTATGTCATGCTACAACATCTTAATGACAAAGCTTTGCGCCTCCTCCTAGTCTTTTACAATCGCATATTTTTAGAAAATGTTTTTCCAGCTTCTTGGCATCACTCCACAGTTGGCATTCCTGAAACCTGGAAAAGATCCATCCAACCCCTATAGCTATAGACCCATATCTCTCTCAAGCTGCCTCAGTAAAATCCTTGAGAAAATTATCCACAGAAGGCTGGTCTGGATCAGAGTCAGAACAACTAATGAGCCATAGTCAATATGGCTTTCGTCAAAACAGGTCATGTATAGATCTTATGGTCAAGGCTGAATTTGCCATCCATAATGCTTTTGTCAAGCATGAACATCTAGTAATGGTTTCAATAGACATAGAGAAGGCATTTGATACCACCTGGAGGCATGGTATACTTAGTGATCTTTACTTTCTCGGACTACATGGCAACCTTCCTATATTTATTAAGAACTTTCTACATACTAGATCATTTCAAGTTCGATACCAACATGCCTTCTCTTCAACTTTCATTCAGGAAGAAGAAGGTGTTCCACAGGGATCAGTATTGAGTGCCACTCTTTTTGCTATTAGAATTAATTCCATCACCAAACAGCTTCCAAACACAATTGAGACTTATCTATATGCAGATGACCTTTCCATCTCCTGCCATTCCCAAAACATGAGATCTATTGAAAGACAGCTTCAAATTTCACTAAAAAAAATACAATGGGCCAGCCTCAATGGCTACCGACTCTCTGAGCAGAAAACAACTGCAATCTATTTTTGCAGACAACGAAAACTTCATCCGGATCCTGAACTTCAAATTTCCAATGTCTCCATCCCAATCGCTACTAACATCAGATTTCTAGGATTAATCCTTGACCACAAATTAAATTTCCTAGATCATATTAAAAATGTACGGACTTCCTGTCTGAAAAAGTTAAACACACTCAGAGCTTTATCCGCCCGAACGTGGGGTGCAGATCGTACCTCCCTGCTTCGGTTGTACAAGGCATTAATCAGATCCTGTCTCGATTATGGTGCTCCAATCTATGATTCTGCCAGAAAGAGTGCATTACGCTGGCTTGATCCTATTCAACACAGTGCTTTGAGAATTGCAATTGGTGCGTTCAGAACGTCGCCAGCACATAGTCTCTACATTGAAGCTCACGAGCCCCCACTAACTTTACGCAGGAAAACACTGTTACTGAAATATGCTGTCAAGATACAAAGTTGTGCCTCTCATCCCGTTCAGTCATACCTTTTAAACCCACCATTAGAAAACCTATACAGAAACAAACCCAGCACAGTTAAACCAGTTGGTCTTCGCCTTCTTGAACTGGCGCAGGTTTGGAATATTTCCATCCGGAAAGTAGAGCAGATACCAACCTTTACTCAACCACCATGGGTTCCTCCTCCTCTTCCAACATGTGACACTTACCTCTGCCAATGGAGAAAGAATACTTTGCAACTAACAAATGTCAAACAAATTCATGATGTTCACATTCAAAGATATATTGATTTCTACCAAATTTATACAGATGGCTCTAAATCTAATTCAAATGTTGGAGCAGCTTGTTTCCAAATACAGTTGTATCAGTATCCCTTCCATCAGAATTTAGTATCTTTTCTGCTGAATTATATGCAATAAAACTTGCTTTAGAAAATCTCTATTCTGACTGTTCTTTAAAATATGCTATTTATACTGATTCCCTCAGCTCAATCATGTTGCTAAGTAATTCCGAAGATAAAGTTCACCCTGTTCTAGATGAAATCAAAAGCTTGTTACTACAAATCAAAAAACACCACCAACTGGTCACTTTTTGTCGGATTCCAGCCCATTCCGGTATATTAGGCAATGAACTGGCCGATAAAGCTGCAAAAAATCCAACTAACTTAGATTTAACCAATATTCCTGTTCCAGCATCAGATTATGTACTAACCGTTCATTCTGCTTGCCTATCACAATGGACAGCAATCTGGCACTCTCAGACTAATAATAAACTTTTTCAGTTTAAACAAGATCCGAAAATTTGGCTTTCCAGTGTCTGTACATCGAGACGAGAAGAAGTAGTCCTTTCAAGGGCAAGAATAGGTCATACTCATCTGACACATCTTTATTTACTCACAGGAGGTGATCCACCACAGTGTACACATTGCTCTAACAATTTGACTGTTAGACACATTCTCATTGGCTGCCCTACTATAAACAACACAGAGCTTCATCCTTGATCTCACTGATAAATAATCGTAAACCAATAACTCTTGAAAATCTCATTGGTGATAAGGCAAATATTTCTGAATTTTTTGGCTTCCTCAAGGAAACTGGACTTTTTAATAATTTCTGATTTCAAATTTTCTTTTGATTTTATAGAAATTCCTCATCTCTTAAAATAATAAGTGAACAGGCACATTATAGCCATAGCAGCTTATATGCCATTAAGCCTCCATAACAACAACAACAAAACTGTTCAGTGAGATTTTTATGGGCAGTTTCAAAATCTGCAGTATGGAAGCTTGTGAAAATGTTCAGGGAGACTGGGAATGTCAGTTGTGTGAGTTATATTAACATCTGATTGTTGTGACTAAGGAACATTTATGAGGGGCATTCAAAAAAATAAGTTACACCTACTGCCCTCTCTTCATATAATTGCACAACAAATGTGGTGCCTGCACAGAATGGAGTTCATATCATGTGCCCTCTGGTAGATGAGTTTTGTTGACATAATGGTAACAGCTGTGTAGGAGCAAGCATTCATAATGGCACATCAGCTAGCAAGGTATGCGGAACAGTAAGTTTTTTTGTGGGCAAAACGTCTGAATTGTTCTGAAATTCATTGTGAATTAACAGCAAAGAAATTAACAGCAAGGAAACTGGACTTTTTAATAATTTCTGATTTCAAATTTTCTTTTGATTTTATAGAAATTCCTCATCTCTTAAAATAATAAGTGAACAGGCACATTATAGCCATAGCAGCTTATATGCCATTAAGCCTCCATAACAACAACAACAAAACTGTTCAGTGAGATTTTTATGGGCAGTTTCAAAATCTGCAGTATGGAAGCTTGTGAAAATGTTCAGGGAGACTGGGAATGTCAGTTGTGTGAGTTATATTAACATCTGATTGTTGTGACTAAGGAACATTTATGAGGGGCATTCAAAAAAATAAGTTACACCTACTGCCCTCTCTTCATATAATTGCACAACAAATGTGGTGCCTGCACAGAATGGAGTTCATATCATGTGCCCTCTGGTAGATGAGTTTTGTTGACATAATGGTAACAGCTGTGTAGGAGCAAGCATTCATAATGGCACATCAGCTAGCAAGGTATGCGGAACAGTAAGTTTTTTTGTGGGCAAAACGTCTGAATTGTTCTGAAATTCATTGTGAATTAACAGCAGTGTATGGGGAAAATGCAATGTCGCGTCCAGCCATAGTGAAGTGGTGCCAGCAGTTTGAAAGTGATTGTGCAGAATTGACAGATGCTGATCGAAAAGGAAAGCCATCAACATCGACCACTGCAGACAACGTGATGCAGGTTGATGAAATCATTCGCAATAATCGAAGACTGACGGTTGCAGAAATGGGAAAGGAGTTGGATATTTTGATAGGCAGTGTTCATTCCATCGTCAGTGAACATCTTGACTATTGCAAATTGTGTGCACAATGGGTTCCTCATTCACTGACATACAAACACAAAGGTCAACGTTTTTTGTCTTCTCTAGCCTTCCTTCAATGCTATTCTGCTGAAGGCTATGACTTCTTATGCCGCATCACCACTGGCGATGAAACATGGGTCCACCATTTCAACCCCAGAAACTAAGAAAGTGTCTATGGAATGAAGATACACAGCATCGCCTGTGTGGAAGAAATTCAAAGTTGGACCATCAGCGGGAAAGCTCGTGGCCCCTGTGTTTTTCGACTGTGACAGAGTTGTTTACATGGAATTTATGGCAAAAGGAACAACAATTAATATTTCCTCATACTACCAAACATTACGGTCTATGCAAACAGCCATGAAAAACAAGAGGCCTGGAAAGTTAAGCAAAGGTGTTGTTCTCATTCAGGACAATGCCATGCCATGCCACACAACGCACGCACAACACGACACTTGCTCCAAAGTTTTGGATGGGAGGTATGGCAACATCTGCCGTACAGTCTCGATCTTTCGCCGTGTGACTATCACATCTTTGACAAGCTGAAAGAACATCTAGGGAGACAACGATTTGCATATGATGAGCAGATGCAAACAGCAGTTCGACAGTGGCTGAACGACTAAAGAGTGGATTTCTATCATCAGGGAATCGAACGTTTAGTCACATTCTGAAAAGTGTTTACACCAACTCGGTGACTGTGGAAAAGTAGTGCAAGATATGTGCTTTCTATTGCATAATGTCACATACCTCAATAAATGTCTCTTGGGCTACAGTGGTCAAGTGTAACTTATTTTTTGAATTACCCTCATAACACAGGTTAGAGAGTTGGCAAAAAGTTCACGTAAGTCACTACAGAAGCTTGCACAATGACAGGAATTACACAGCAGTTGCCATACAACAGTGAGGAATATAAAACTGTTTCTGTACAAAATGCATCTTTTGCTATTGGCAGAAGTGGATGAAGATCCTCTTATGTTTGACTGGACTTTTCTCTCTGACAAGGCATAGTTTCAGTTGACCAGGTGTGTAAATTCTTACAACTTGTCTTTTGTGTACAAAAAATCCTCCTGCAGTATATAAAATCTCCCCCACACACCCTGAAGATTGGAGTATGGTATGCAGTTAGCAGCCACAAGATTATGTCTATCTTTTTCACAGAAACCACAACCACTCAGCAGCATATTGATATACTCCATGAATTTCTGAGATGAATGTTAAAGTGTGGTTTCAGCAATAAGTTGCACTTCACATACATCTATGGCGAAGCTATCCACTTCGTTCAGAGATTGCATAATTTCAGAAGGAATATGTCCACCACGCTTGCCTGACTGGTTGCCATTAAACTTTTTTGTTAGGTCTGTGTCACAAACCAAGCCAAAAAGAATGATTCATGCATTCTGGAAGGATTGAAAAGCAACATTTCCAACATCCACTACTAACATGCTGCAGGCTATGTTTTCAGGGCATTCTGAGTAGCAAATGTAGTTTTCTTAATGAAGCTATGTCCTGCTTGTACAGTAATGTTTTATAACCCTTGTAGCATGAGACTTATCCCTAAATAATTTGTTTATTTTACCTGCTATATCATTTTAATCTCACATATTGTGGATATATCATATCACTGGGTTGAGAAATGAAAGTTTTAAATGTTTATAGTAAGGATGAAATTTCTACCTTAAGTAAACTATAATCTTCTTTCTTTCTTTTAGTTTAAAATGTGGTCTACTGCTGATGATAGCATGATTTGTCGTTTTACTTCAGATGCAAAGGATAAGCCAATGGGTAAGCTGCTTATTATGTTTTTTTAGCATAAGTGTCCCATAAAATTTTATGTTACATTGTCAACTTAAGAAATATTGTTCAAGGTTTACGCCTAAATGGTTATCAAATGAACTAATGAGACTCGTGACAGAGAAGAAAAATGCATGGTATGCATATAAATTATCAAGCGACTCAGAAGCCTATGGCAGATATAAGCTAGTCTGTAATCAGGTCACAAAGGAGATTAGGCAGGCTGAGACAGATTACGAGAAATCTGAGGCAAAAGATGCTAAGAAAAACAGCAAGGATTTCTTTACTTATATAAACTCTAAAAGGAAGGGGATGACTCTGATTGGTCCACTTGGTATCGATGGTTCGACTGTTGATGATCCTGCTCAGATAGCAAACAAACTGAATGAGTATTTTGCATCTACATTCACACATGAGGAGTTAGTAAGATTTGAAAATGGCAGAAGGTTATCAGATTATAGCAGGGTGCTTAATGATTTTGTAATAACTGAGAGCAAAGTGGAGGAGAAATTGTTGAAGTTAAACATAAGAAAGGCAGCTGGGGTGGATGGGATCTATCCAGTTAAATTAAAGGAGGCGGCAAAGCAACTAAGCAAACCCTTAGCCATAATTATGAGAGCATCCTTGGACTCAGGGGAGGTCCCCACGGACTGGAGATGTGCAAATGTGTCTCCAATTCACAAAGGAGGATCGAAGGGTGACACGAGTAATTAGAGACCAGTTAGTTTAACTTCTATTCCAGGTAAAATAATGGAGTCACTGGTTAAAGATGCATTGCAGGATCATCCAGACAAGACTGCAGCAATAATTCAGACACAGCATGGGTTTGTTAAGGGAAAGTCTTGCCTGACAGGATATTATGATGTGGTTACAAAGGAACTGGATGTGAAAAATAATTTTGATATCATATATTTGGATTTCAGGAAAGTTTTTGACACTGTTGCGCATGGAAGACTATTGTACAAATTGGAGCACAATGGTATTAAGGGTAAGTTGCTGCAATGGATAAAAGGATGGTTGAGTGGGAGAAGAAAGAGGGTGGTAATCAATGGGTGCTGCTCCTCGTGGAATAATGTTATTAGTGGAGTCCCACAGGGTTCGGTGTTGGGTCCACTGTTGTTTTGTATATTTATCAATGATATTGATGAAGATATATCAGGCTTAGTGTCGAAGTTTGCAGATAATATAAAGGTTGGCAGGGTTGTTAATGACAGTAATGGCAGTATGCTACTGCAACAGGATTTAGAAAATTTGGGCAGATGGGCTAAGAAGTGGCAACTGAAGTTTAACCTTGACAAATGCAAAGTACTGCATATGGATAGAAGTAACCCCAGAGAAACGTACTAACTGTGTGGTACTTAAGGTGGTAGAAAATGAAAAAGACCTGGGAGTAATTGTGCAGTCAGATATGAAGTTTTCTGAGCAATGCTGCCTGGTAAGGTCATGGGGTTTTGTCAATGATATATAGGAATTTTGCTAGCAGGGAATAGGAGGTGATTGTCCCTCTGTATAAGGCAATTGTCAGGCCACGCCTTGAGTACTGTGTACAAGTCTGGAGGCCTCATTTTAGGAAGGATGTAGATTTGCTTGAGCATGTACAGAGAAGGGCAACAAAATTGGTGAGGGGAATGAAGGGATCCTCTTACCAAGAGAGGCTTAAGTTCTGCAAATTGCAGTGGCTGGAGACTAGGCACTGATTGAGGTGTATAAGGCCTTGAATGGGTTGAGCACGCTGAATTCTGATGGGATCCTTTCACTTGTTCCGATTACAAACCTAAGTGGGCATAAATTCAAATTAAGAAAAGACAGATGTAGAATAGATGTGCGGAAATTTGCCTTTAGCCAGCGGGTCGTTAATTGCTGGAACAAACTTCCATCTGTCGTTGTGGAAGTTGATAGGTTAAATAAATTTAAGGAGGAACTGGACAGGCATTTGGAGGGAAAGGTGTGATTTTTTTTTTTTATTTTTTATTTATTTATTTTTATTTATTTATTTATTTTTTTATTTTTTGGCTGCTGCTGCATAAGCTCATACACTTGCTTTCTTGCATCACATGCTACTACTACTATTACTACTACTACTTTAAATGAAGACCACACCTCTCAAGTTGGAGCATAACTAGACAAACAGACTCAACTGATCATTTTTTTTTTTTCTGGGTTCCCAACATAAGGAGCATACCAATCTCAAATTGAAACTTGGTGCATTACTAAAAGAGGTGCCTCCATAGCCAGGTGGGCAGGAGCTGCAGTGCGTAGCAAATGCTTCTTGATTAGACCGGAGTTCGAGCCCGTGACCACCAAATGCGGAGGATGCGGAAAGGTCAGGGAATGACCTCCACATATCCCCGGAGCAATATGGCCTTAGTTGCTAATGCTCCTAAAAACCAAATAACACAAAGAAACATTATTAAAGAATTTGAATCACTGAAGAAACAGGTGTTTATCCTAGAAACAAATGAACTGGAAGCTTGTCAGGGACCCAAGTAAACTCATTACCTGCCCAGTGATGCACTCCCTGTTCCCAGAACAGAATAGTCTAAGTGCCTGCTGCTCTGGTCCGAGAAGATTTATTTTCAGTGGGTACTTAACTGTCAGAGAAACAGTAACAGAAAACAGTAACAAATTTTGTAATACAGATAGGTGGATAAATTTGCTTCTGGAAAATGCACCAAGAATGAATTTGCCAGGAGCTAAAATGGATGAAGTTCCTAACAGATTATCATATTCAATGTGGGGGGAGTAAACAGAGCATTATTCTTTGTGTGGGGATTAAAGACATTAATTTTTTTTTTTTTTTTATGTGAACCCCAAACACGAGAGGTGTTAGAACCTATAGTACTTAGTACCATGCTTGGGTTGGAGGTTGAGAAGACGAAAGAAGATATTTGTTGACATTGGACTTGAACTTCTGTAGATTGTAATTTTCAGGAAATACGTATGAAGGAAGGTTGTTCCAGAAAACGACAGTTGAATGAATAAATGAGGAAGATGAAAAGTTGGTTCTATGGGTTTGACGTTGGACAGTAAATGGATGTTGGATGGTGGCGGCACGTGTTCGGACTGTTTTGAAAGAGAGAGCGGGAATTATAGAAGCCAATTCAGAAGAACAGTGCCCGTGGAAGTATCTGTAGAAGAGGCATGCAGCAGAAACAGTACGTCTATGAGAAAGCGAGTGGAGAGACTCTGTTAGAGATGAATCATTAAATAACCTAACTGCCCTCTTCTGAATGTAATCAAGAAGCCTGAGAGAGGTTTTGGGGGCACCACCCCAGATGTGGGAACAATATTCCATGGCAGGGCTGATTTGCGATTTATACAGAGTGAACAGCTGTTTGGAAGAATAGTAACGCCAAGAGCGAAAGAGAAAACCAAGTTTTTTAGATGCAGAGGAAGCAATATTTGTAATGTGCTTGTGCCAAGAGAGATTAGAAGTCAGGGTAATTCCCAAAAGAGATATATCATTTTGACTAGAACACGGAGTGTCACTAAAGATAAGCATAGGAGCAGAAGAATCCTTTTTGCGAGATATAAGACAAGACTGAGTTTTAGAAGGGTTGAAATCAACTAAGTTGTCTTTGCCCCACTGGAGAATTACCTGAAGATCAGCATTTAAGGAATTGGTAGCAGATTTTCGAGAAGTTGAAGCTGATTGAGCAGGACAAGGTTTCTCAAAATGGAAAGTCGAATGCAATGTGCTATCATCGGCAAAACTATGGATAGGATTTCCAGTCAATGGAAGAAGGTCATTAATATACAAGAGAAAAGAGTTGGGGAAAGAACTGAACCTTGGTGGGACACCAGCATTAGTGGAGAAATCAGAAGACAGAGAGCCATCTACCATCACATTCAGTGAGCGATCAGAGAGAAAATTGGATAAACAATTACTAAAAACAGTTGGCAAACCATAAGATGGAAGCTTGTTTAGAAGACCTTTATGCCAAACACGATCAAAAGCCTTTGAGATATCAAGAGCAACTACTTGTGTTTCACCGAACCTTTCCATTGAATTAGTCCATAAATGGGTAACATAAGCCAGAATATCACCAGTGGATTGACACTGATGGAATCCATACTGGCAATCATTGATCAGATGGAAGGTTTCTAGGTAGTTTAAGTGTTGGCGGTTAATTGATTTCTCCATTACTCTAGAAAGAATAGAAGTAATTGCAATGGGACGATAATTGGATGGGAGGGATTTGTCACCCTTTTTAGGAACTGGCTGGATATGAGCAAATTTCCAAGCAGAATGAAAAACACCTTTGGAATAAGAAAGTGAAAAAAGGTGGCAAAGAATAGGATTATGTTCAGGAGCACAGGTTTTGAAAACAAGTGGTGAAATACCATCAGGACCTTGAGCTTTCTTAGCATCAAGATTCATCAAAATCCTTCTGATATCTTTTCGACGGAAGACCACAGAAGGAATTGAATGGAGCATGTTGGGAATGGTGGGAGCTGTTTTACCAAGATCATTAATACATGAGCTGGAAGAAAAATGGGATGCTAGCAGGTCAGCTTTATCCTTGGCTGAAGTGACAACAGAACCATTTCGTTTGGACAGAGGTGGGAGCAGAAATGGGCAAAAGTTGCGGCCAATGGCTTTGGCAAGAGACCAGAATGATTGGCTATCATTAGGGCAAGAAGCAAGTTTTCTACTCTTAGCCTGTTCAAAAGTTTGGACTGATTAATAACTGCTTTACAATTGTTGCGAACTTTGGTGTAGGCAGAAAATGAAACTGAAGAATTAGAAACAAGCCAATTACGATATGCAACATTCTTTTCTTGAACAACCTTAGTACATTTGTCGGAAAACCAAGGTTTAGATAAAGATCGAGATTTTAAAGAAGAGTGTGGGATAAAGGATTCCATTCCTGCAAGAATAATTTCACTGACACGATCTGAGCAAACGTTGACATCAGAAGTTTTGAAACAGTAATCCGACCATGGAAAAGAAGAAAAGAAGTCTCGCAGGTCATCCCATTTTGCATTCTTGTAATGCCAAACAACACGAGGTTGGGAATAGCCATGAGATAAAGGTTCCATTGGAGAAGAGACAATCACCAAGTTGTGATCTGAAGTGCCTAAAGGACCTCTCACTTCGACCGTGTACTTAGAAGGGTTGTTTGTGAGAATTAGGATTGTCCAGTATTCTTGTATGTAAATGAACACTCTGTGCTAGGTCATTAGTAATTGCAAAAACCTCAGCATCTCGACCTGCTGAGTCGGTGTGACTAGAAAACGGAAGCCAGCTGGAGTTGTGAACATTAAAATCACCAAGAAAAATTACCTCACTGTTAGGAAAGTTGGACTGGAGAAAGTCAAGTTGCAAAAAGAGGAAGTCAAAGATCTCCAAGTGATTAGTGGAGTTGGGAGAACGGTAGAGACAACAGATGAATTTGACACAATGAGGTAGAGAGATTTTAAGCCAGAGAAGATCAAAGAGAGGAGATTCCAAATTGCCAAATCTCTGACAGGGAATATCAGAACGGACATATGCACAAGTACCACCTTTGAGGCGGAAGTAATCATGCAGAGAATAATTTGGGCATCTGAGATGAGCAGTAGTTGAATCAACCGATAACTGAGATTCTGTCAGAAAAAGTACATGGGGTTTGGCTGACTGCAAGTGGAAATGGACATCTTTGAGATTAGAATTGAGACCACGTATATTTGTGAAATGAATTAGGAAGTGCTTGGGAGGTTTAAATCTTTTCACAGATAAGCTTGCTCTATTAGTTTGAGAATTCATGGTGTATTCAATAGTAAGAAAAAGTGGGTGGGACATGCTGTACGAAGTAATGAAATTTTTGGATATGGCGTACACATGGTAAGAATATACCCAGATCCTTGACATAACGTGGCCTTGACAATGCTCCCCCCATACACACTACTCGGACTCCCTCCAGTCACTATCTGGCAGAGTAGAGGTAGCAAGATTATACAATAGCTGATCCAGAAGCCTCCTAGAGAGTTACCAATAGGTTCGGTCCGGTGTACTAACTAACGGCCGGCCTGTGAACACCGTTTTAGAGCCGTACCCTCGATATGTAAGGAATATTGGATCTCGCCACGACGTTCATCATGACCTCAAAAGTCATCAATCATACTGCATGATGGAAGAGATAGGGAAGGGTTGACCGGAACTTAGCTCTAAAGACTAAACATGGGTTACACCACTTTAAGCCTCCAATAAGCAAAGTGGTGGTATTTCACCGGTTGATGAGAGTCATCTACCACCTAGTAAATGAACACAGCTTGGCAATTTGTTGGATAAATATAGGACCATGCTGAAAAAATGTCACAAATTAGCACAGAATATACCAGGTGATTCAGGTGGAATAGCATAGTTCATATAAACATGTGTCCAATTCTCAATGGATACGGAGATATAGCTGTTTGAAAATGGCATGCACAAAGTCATTATGAGAGATATTAAAGAACGATAAATGACTTATTGTTTGTATTTATTGACTTTTTGAATGATAAAAAACACAGATAATTGACAAATTTTTTACAGTTCACAATAAATGTTCGAAAATCCCACTGCCAACCTCAATACACTTTGCAACTCTTATTGTAATATGACGTGTTGTTCTTCTGAGGTTGTCTTGGTGTTCCTTTATGAGGACATCGGTATCCAAAATGGGAGCGAGCAATTCGTCTCTTGTATTCACCTTTTCTTTGTATTTTTTTTTTCTTTTCATCCTTCCCCACAAACAAAAATCTAACAGAGTGAGGTCTTGGAGACTTTGGTGGCCATTGAACGGTACCACTTAGGCTGATCCATTGTTCAGGGAAAGTTCGATTTAGATATTGTATCACCAGACAGGTATAATGTGCAGGAGCTCTGTCATGCTGCAAGTACATACCAATCCTTGTAGCCAAGGGAACATCTTTCAATAGTAGAAGTTTGTTTTGCAGAAATTCTAGGTAAATGTGCCCTGTAAGGTGATTTTGTAACACAACAGGCCCAATCAACTGATTGTCAATGATACTGCACCACATATTTACAGAGAAGCAATGTTTAACGTTTGTTTCTACAGTGGCATGTGGATTTTTGTCTGACCACCTATGAGAGTTACGGGTGTTGTTGATACTGTCATGGGTGAAAGTAGCTTTATCGCTAAACAGTATTAATGCAATTAATCAGCGATTAGCATTTACCCACTGACAAAATTCTAATCACTGGGTGTCGTCTCCTTGTTGAAGGTGTTGCACCCGCTGTATGTGAAATGGATACAAGCCGTGCTCACGTCATGTTTGCTATACGCGTAGAAATTCTTTGTGTGCTAATAGTAGGACTACGTTCTACTGACTGAAGAATGTGTTCTGTTTCATCCACATTTTGTTCATTTGCATGTTCAGCAGAAATATTTTCTTCTCATGGCAGAGAAGAAAATGGTGCGAGATGTATATAAATTATCAGACAACACAAAAGCCCATTGTAGAATCTGTAATCAAGCTACTCTGTAATCAGCTCACAAAGGAGGTTAGGCAGGTGAAGGCAGATTACAAGAAATCTTTGACAAAGACTTCTTTTACTTATATAAATTTATATATAAATATACTTATATATATTTGTATAAGTTATATAAATATTACTTATATATACTTATAGGTCAGATGAATTAATGAGGCTTGTGGCAGGGAAGAAAAATGTATGGGATGCTTATAAATCATCAGGTGACACATAACCCTACGGCAAATATAAGCTTGTCTGTAATCAAGTCACAAAGGCAGGCAAAGGCAGATTACAAGAAATCTTTGGCAAAGGATGCAAAAAAAAAAAAACAGCAAACAGTTCTTTATTTAGGTAAACTTTAGAAGGAAAAGGATGAATCTGATTGGATCACTTAACATAGATGGGTTGACTATTGACGATCATGCTCAGGTAGCTGATAAACTGAATGAGTATTTTGCCCTCATAATAAACATCTGGCATTCCCCCTCATTGAATAACTCCTCACACATGAGGAGTTATTCAATGAGGGGAATGCCAGATGTTTATTAAACTCTAACAGTGAGCTAAGTGATTTTGTAATAACTGAGAGCAAAGTGGAGTAGAAATTGTTGAAGTAAACATGAAGGCACCTGGGGGGAGTAAATTCCGTCATATAAAATGGGAGCGATGGATCTATCCAGTTATATTAAATCAGGCAGCAAAGGAAGTAAGCAAATCCTTAGCCATAATTATGAGAGCTTCCTTGGACTCAGGGAGGTCCCCATGGACTGGACGTGTGCAAATGTATCACCAAGTAACTTAGACCTGTTAGTTTAACTTGTGTTCCAGGGAAAATAATGGAGTCACTGGTTAAAGAAGCATTGCAGGATCATCTAGACAAGACTGCAGTAATAGTTAAGACATAGCATGGGTTTGTTAAAGGGAGGTCTTCTATGACCAATTTGATTGTATACTATGATGTGGTCACAAAGGAACTGAATGTCGAAAAATAATTTTTTGATACCATATACTTGGATTTCAGGAAAGCTTTTGATACTGTTACACACGGAAGGCTGCTGTAAAAATTGGAGCAGTATGGTATTAAGGGCAAGTTGCTACAATGGATAAAAGGATGGTTAAGTGGGAGAAGACAGAGTAGTAATCAATGGACATTGCTCTTCGTGGACTAATGTTATTAGTGGAGTTCCCCAAGGTACGGTGTTGGGCCCATTGTTGTTTTTTGTATATATCAATGATATTGATGAAGGTATATCAGGACTAATGTCCAGGCCGACCGGGCTAGCCAGGTGAATAAAGTGCCTGCCTGGCAACCCAAAGGTTATGGGTTCAATTCCCGCCTCGGGCTTGGATCACAGTAAAATGCAAAAACCTTGGGAGGTGCATTATGGCAACAGAAGCTGATGCACCAACAACTTAAAAAAAAAAAAAAAAAACTAATGTCCAAGTTTGCAGATGATACAAAGGTTGGCAGGGTTGTTAACAGTAAGGATAGTATGCTACTCCAACTGGATCTAGGGAAGTTGGGCAAATGGGCTGAGAAGTGGCAACTGAAGTTTAACTCAGTGTTTCTCAATCTTTTTACTCTCGTGGCACATTTTCCAAAGAAGAAAAATTTCGCGGCACACCTACGTAATCATAGAAGAAGAAATTTCTAAATTTCGCGGCACACTTGGAAAATTTTGCGGCACTCTAATGTGACGCAGCACACCCTTTGAGAAACACTGGTTTAACATTGACAAATACAAAGTACTGCATATGGGTAGCAATAACCCAAGAGAAATGTACCAACTGTGTGGTACTACACTCAGAGAAGTGGGAAGTGAAAAAGTCCTGGGGGTAATTGAGCAGTCAAATAAGAAGTTTGCTGAGCAGTGCAGCTGGGCTACCAGGGCGGGACAGGGAGGTGATTATCCCATTGTACAAGGTAATGGTCACGCAACACCTAGAGTACTGTGTACAGATATGGAGGCTTCATTTTAGGAAGGATGTAGAGTTGCTAAAACAAGTACAAAGAAGGGCAACAAGACTGGTGAGGGGAACAAAGTTGTACTCTTACAAAGAAAGACTTAAGTTCTGCAAATTGTAGTGCCTGGAGAGTAGGCACCTGTGAGGTGATCTGATTGATGTGTATAAGGCTTTGAATGGGTTGAGCAAGCTGAATACTGATGGGACTCCTCCTCAGATTAAGGACCTGGGGGGGGGGCATTGATTCAAATTGAGAAAACACAGTTGTAGAACAGATGTGCAAAAATTTGCCTTTAGCCAGCGGGTAGTTGATTGAGGTGACAGGCTTCCATCTTTTGTTGCTGAAGTTGATAGCCTAAATACATTTAAGGCTCAGCTGGACTGGCATTTGGAAAGAATGGAAGTGTAAAATGGGAGGAGTTTTTTTTTTTTTTTTGGCTGATGCTGCATAAGCTTGCTTTCTTGCATCATATGCTTCTACTAATGCTAATCCTAATAAACTCTAGATGGAAGGGGATGAATCAGATTAGCCCACTTGATATTGATGGTTTTGACTGTTGATGATCCTGCTCAGGTAGCTGAAACTGAATGAATATTTTTCATCTACAATCACACATGAGGAAGTCTGTAGGGAAGTGGAGGCCAAAGGGTTATCAAACCTTAACACGGACGTAAATGATTTTGTAATAACTGAGAACAGAATGTAGGAGAAATTGTTGAAGTTAAATATAAGAAAGGCACCTGGGGTGGATTGAATCTGTCCAGTTATATTTAAATGAGGCAGCAAAGGAAGTAAGCAAACCACTAGCCGTAATTATGAAGGCATCTAGGATTCAGCGGAGATCCCAATGGACTGGAGATGTTTAAATGTATCCCTAATTAATGAAGGGCAATCAAAAGGTTACATGAGTAATTACAGACCTGGGGAAAATAATTGAATCACTGGTTAAAGATTGCAGGATAATCCAGGCACAAAGACAGTGCGGGTCTGTGCATATGCTGATGATGTCCCTATTATAAGGAGAACTGGAGGAAACAGTGGCTAGGTTGGATAGCGAAGCACAAAGAAGAGGACAGAATAAATGAAGTGAAGACAAAATATATGGAAGTCCGTTGAACTGCAGATAACATGGAAAATTTAAGAACCAGCTGCTTCTCGTTTGAGCGTGTTCAAAATTTCACCTATCTAGGCTAACAGATAAACAGTCCAACTCTATTACTAATGAAATTAAGTCCCGTATCCTGAGTGGAAACAGATGTTTCTATGCACATGAAAAACTAATGAAGTCCAGAATATTGAACAGACATTTAAAATTAAGAATATATAAAAGTCTCATTAGACCAGTTGTGACATATGTTTGCGAAGCTTGGACATTAACGAGTAAAGATGAGCAGTGTTTGAGCGTAGAATTCTACGAAAATTTTTGGGCCCGTACAAGATGTTGATGGATCCTGGAGGATCAGAATGAACCATGAACTTGATCATCTTATTCAGGGTGCGGACATTGTCAGATTTGTGAAGAGCCAGAGACTTGCCTGGTTGGGACATGTTATGAGAATGGATGACAGTAGAACAACTAAAAGTATAATGAAATGGAAACCTACCGGAGGTCAAGAGGAAGACCGCAAAAAAGATGGGTGGGTGGATGGATAGATGACATAAAAGAGGACTTAAAGATCACGAGAATAAGAAGTTGGAGAAGTTTGACTTCTGGGAGGACTTACTGGGGGAACATCGTTGAGAAGGCTAAGACCCACCCTAGGTTATAACACCAGAAGAAGAAGAATGCATATAAGTCTAAAATGGCACTAGGAGTGATGTGCCTCAAGACATATCTACATTGAAAATGTATCCAAGCACTTTGCTGTAATGCGTATGAGCAGTCACTCTTAAGTGGTCACCCAATGAGTTCTGTAAACATAAGGCAAAATTAGCAACTGCTCAATATTGGTACACTGAATGCTTTGCAGTAATGCTTGTCACTTGTTTATAGACTTGTTTTAATTTGTTTTTTTATGCATTTGTTGATGTTAATATAAAGAATAAATTTTTTATAGAATTTTAAGATTTCTTCTAATTTACTGTTCAGCACAAAAATAAGTGTTCACTTTTAGTAATGAATTCCAAATTTAATTTTCAACCATTAATGAATGAATTTTTGGAATTCTGGGTATGTTGGAATGTTAATTTTTTTCAACATTCTCAAATTCACACTGAATAAGTTTTCTAAAATTTGGGTGGCAGTGCATTACATGTTAAAAGTATAATCATGGGCCCCAGGGATGACTTCAAAATTATACACAGTCCCAAGCCTATAGATTGCACGAATATATATGTAAATTGTAATATAAGTAAATTCCCCCCTTCCCCATTTCAATTGAATCTTGGGGCAAAAATACTATAATTGCATAGAAATCATAAAATAAAGTGCACTGTTATTTATGTGTGTTTCTCTCTCTCTCTCTCTCTCTCTCGAGAGAGAGAGAGAGAGAGAGAGAGAGCCATAAAAGCTCTTGACAAAGACTTTGATCCAGTAATTATTTCAGCATAGTTTGCAGCTTGTGCGATTAGAACAAGCTTAACTATTCATTGATCAGCAGTCTTTTCATACATTGTGCAACATTTAAACATGTTATTAAAATTAAATTAATATTAAACATATTTAATTAATAATTAAAATTATTAATATTAAGTTAAAACATGCTCGTTACATCTGGAAAACCTTTCTTGGCCATCTTTTTTCTTTTTCTTTCTTTCCTGAGCAGATATATATATATATATATATATATATATATATATATATATATATATATATATATATATATATATATATATATATTTATTTATTTATTTTTATATATTTTTTTTATTACTATTATTTTTTTTTTATTGTGGGCATGTAGTGCAACCACTAAATAAATATGCTGTGAAAGTGATAACTCTATACCAGATCATGCTTCACTATGTTCTTGCATAGTGGAACTTTGATAACCATAAAATTTTACTTTAAAACTGGTCTAGCAAAACAGTGTTATTTAGGAAGTTTCACTCATTAACCTTGAACCAAAAATTTTTTGTTCAAAGATTTAGTTTTATGCTATACCTCTCAGGTGTAGCCCAACCACTACCGGGTTAACCTTATGAAAGGTAGTTACGTTATTAGTGCTGCACTAGTACCATCCATAGTTCCTGAAGAGATTTAATCAGGAGTTAGTGCCTTGTACTTATTTGTATATTTTAGTATGACAAAACCACTGTAATAAGCTGTTGGTCTAAAAAAAGTGATACAAAGTAGTTTCATGTCACTCACAGTTTTTGTGGTTTATATAAGTATCATTGCTAACAAAATGTTAGCCAAGAGTAATGGTGACCCATCCCTATCAAAAACTATTTACACTTGTCAGTGGCATTCCCAGTGGGAATAAAGAGGCATTTTGAATGAAGAAGTTCAAGTATTTGTGACAAGTAACTTACTTTCGTGTTCTTTTATTTATGTAAAAGAATATGACAGTTACATTTATGATGTGTGATGTTATTATATCTTGAATCCTGTGTAATTATGCTTGAATTTTAGCAACAAAGGAATGCATACATATGAATTCTTGCAGATACCAACCAATCCAGAAAAAATTTATTGCAAAAATATACAAATTAATTGTAATTATAAGTTTAAAATATAAAAAACAGTTAAAATATACTGGGCAAAAATGATAAAAGTATAAAATATATGTATGTATATGCACACATACATATGAGGACCATTCCAAATTTTTTTTTTACATTGTGAAAAAAAAAAATTCTGTCTTCCTGTACTGTCCCTAACCTTGCATCATTAGACTTTCATATTTGGCACTGTGAAGGATGACATTTGTTGATGTTGGATGGCTGTGATGATGATTATGATGCTGTCATTGTGGCCATCAAGAAGTGGCTCTTGGAGGCCAACAGCAACTTTTATGGAGGGGGAGAGGGGATGCAGGCTCTGGTGTAGTAATAGAGAAAAATTATATTTTTTCTTCTTGTTTCATATGAAAGGTAATGGTGTCAGGTGAAAATTTAAAAATTACAGCCAGTCAATATCTTTCAAATTTCAGTACTCTGTGATAGGTGTCATGCAGTATTCAAGGTAGTTGTAGTAGTCCATGAAAATGAAGGGTGACATTAGTGCATGTATATGAAGCAGTGTATTATTATCGAGTTTATGAATTCAGAACATTATGGCCATTGAGATTCGTTGACATTCTAAAAACAGTGGATCTCAATGGGCACAGTGTTTAAACCATCATATAATTGTGATGGTGGTAATGATATGAAGGACATACCAAGGTTACGCTGTCCTCAAGCTGCAGTGACAGCAAAAAATGAAGAGAAAATGAACAATGTTTTGTGAAGACCAACACATTAAAACCAGGAAGATGTGCAAGATTAGGAATAAGCTTTAATCTGTTGAAAACAATTCTGATAAGCTGGGATACAAGAAATTGGGTGCTATGTGGGTTCCACAAATGCTTATGCAGGAGCAGAGGGTGCAGGCATGTGCTGATCTACAGGAATAGTATGAGACCATTGGCGATGATTTCCTTAACAGCATCTTTACTAGAGATGAGACATGGCACATCAAGTATGAACTAGAGTCAGCAGCAGTCTATGGATTGGCAGCTTTGCCCATAAAGAAGAAATTCAAGATTCAACCATCTGCTAAAAAAATTTGTATTCTGTTTGAATTTGAACACATTTTTTGAGACAAGCAATTAGCAGGTATCCTTATGAATTTCCTGCATTGGGAAATCAGTACTATTGCAGTTCACACAGGATCAATTCTTGCTATGTGAAGAAACTGAAGGTATGAATTGAAAGGCCAGAGAAGAAAGGAAAATTTCTCCTTTAATACGATAATGCCAATGCCAGATTCTATCTCCCTGTACTGTCCCCAACCTTGCACCATTAGACTTTCACATTTGGCACTGTGAAGGATGACATTTGTTGATGCTGGGTGGCTGCAATGATGATGCTGTCATTGTGGCCATAATGAAGTGGTTCTTGGAGGCCAACAGCAACTTTTATGGAAGGGGAGAGGGGATGCAGACTCTGGTGTTAGTAGTAGAGAAAAATTATATTTTTTCTTCTTGCTTACTTGAACTGGTATCTTACAAAAAAATTTGGAGGCATTAGTTTTTGAAAAACTGTTATAATATTAAAATCTCATCATTTCCTTTCTCATCATTTCCTTTTCTCAGCATTACCAAAAGAATTTCCTTTGGTTTTGGGAACATGATGAATTTTAAAACAGTTTATTTAATGCAATTTTCTAAATTTGTTTCCTTTCCTATTCCTGTTTAGGTTGTGGTATTTGTGTTACCACCTACTCCATGATTACACATACCCAAAAGAGATCATGGGAAGCTGAACAAGTAATGAACTGGCTAAAAGACCAGGAGTGGGGCTTGATGCTTCTTGATGGTAAGTTTTCTTTTTCTAAAATTTCATTTCTAAAAACTAGTTCTGTGGGTTTTTATCACTAAAGAAATACAGTTTGCTTAATCATTAATTACTGTTTTGATCTAAAAGTTTCTTTAGATTCTTTCAGTTTTTCTGTGTTTATTGCTTAAAATTTAACAGATATGGTTAGCACCATCTATGTTGAAAAAAAAAGTCGCAAGTTAGGGTTAAATTTGAAAGTGTCTGCAAGCAATTCTGCCCAGATGTGATAGGAGGGAGTATATGATGAGAGCTTTGTCAATCAATTCGGTCCTGGAGAGATTGTGCAAGGCTCATGGGTTAGAATTTTTCTCAGCCTGGTCTGCGCTTGTTAACAGGAGAGATTGTTTCTACAGGGATGGAATACACTTAAATAGAAAGGGTGCAAGAATGTTTGCTGATGCTATCAAGGGTTAAGGGTTAAGTAGGTTGAAAAACTGCTAGCTTGGGGGAATTCACAGAATAATAGATTAACAGTAGCCACAGACATCAGTGAAAGTGATTCTTGCACTGCTTCTATTGGAATGAGGAGCAGCCTGGAAAGCAAGGTACTTGGAATTTCCAGGACTGCTGGGAGTTATCATGGAATAAGTAAATACATGGGCTGTGTTAGGATAACTAAGAGTAAGAATAGGTGCATGTATAACAATGCATTAGCATTAGTAGAGGCACACAATGCAAGAAAGCAAGCTTATACAGCATCGGCCAAAAAAAAAAAAAAAAAAAAAAAAAAACCTTCCCATTTCACTGATGCATTCATTCTGAATGTTTGTCTAGTTCTGCCTTGAATTTATTTAAGCTATCAACTTCCACACATCTGTTCTACAACTGTCTTTCCTCAGTTTGAATCTGTGTTCCCTCAGGTTTGTAATCTGAGCAAGAGGAAGAATCCCATCAGCATTGAGCCTGCTCAATTCATTCAAAGCCTTATACACCTCACTCAGATCACCTCACAGGTGCCTAGTCTCCCGAAGCTGCAATTTGCACAATGAAGCCTTTCCTCATAAGAGCACTCCTTTGTTCCCTTCACCAGTCTTATTGCCCTTCTCTGTACTTGTTCTGGCAACTCTACATCCTACCTAAAATGAGGCTTCCAGACCTGTACGCAGTACTGAAGGTGTGGCCTTACCATTGCCTTATACAAGGGAATAATCACCTCCTTAGCCCTGCTTGCAAATTTCCTATATGTCATTGACAAGACTCCATGGCCTACTCTGGCAGCCTGTCTGCACTGCTCAGAAAACTTCATATCTGAATGGACACTTACCCCCAGGTCTCTTTCAATTAACTGACTTTGAAAGAGGGATGATAGTGGGTGCCCGATGCATGGGTCACTATTGCAATTGTGGTACAGAAATTTGAAATTGCACTATCCCCATTCAACAGTATCAAAAGTTTATCAGGAGTACGCCATTTCTGGAATAATATCTCATCATGGACAGTGCTCTGGGTAGAGAAATGTGGTGGATGAACGTGGCTGTCGATGTCTGTCTTGCATTGTTTCAGCCAACTGGAGAGCGAGCGACAGTGGCACAAGTCGCCTCCGTCTTCAATGAGGAAAGTACCAGAAACTCCACCAAGGCCATCAGACGATCAATAGCCGCAATAGATTATGGGATCTGCCAACCGACCAGCATCCCATTGCTAACACCGCGACACGGGATTCTAGGCCTCAACTGGAGATTGGAGATGGGTTTCCTGGTCCGATGAGTCCCGTTTCCAGTTATTTTGAGCAGACGGCAGGGTGCATATCTGGTGAAAACTGCACGAAGCTATGGCCCATCATATCAACAAGGAACTGTTCAGGCAAGTGGACAGTCAATAATGGTCTGGGGGCATGTTCAGCTGGCACAGGTTGAGACCTCTGGTATGTCTAGATGCATCTCTGAGCGGCCTAAGTTACGGCCGCTCAGAGATGCATCCTTGCAGACCATCTGCATCCCTTCATGGTCAATGTGCAGGACAATGCACCTTTCCACTGAGCCGTGGAGTCACGTGGGGTCAGTGGGAAGTTTATTTACTATACTCCTAGCCATGCTAGGAGTATAGTAAATAAACTCAAGGTGCTAGTGAACACGTTGAAGGTGGATATTGTTGGGTTATCAAAGGCGTGGTGTCACACAGGGATAAGGAATGCAGAATTGGAGTTTGAGGAGTACGATGTGTACAGAAAGGATAGAAAGGAGGAGTAATGCTTTTAGTTAGGAACATAAAATCTAAGGAAGTGCATCCAGGTGACATTGGCGGACAGTGCAATGTAGAGTCAGTATTCTGTAACATAAGCACTGGAAAGCAAAATTGAGTACGAGTGGTTAATGCCTAATGACTCCAATGAGTACAATGAATAACTATGCAGAGAAATAGAGTGGGCCAGTAAATCAGATTACCTTATAATGGAGGATTTTAACTTCCCAGATATTGACTGGAACTTGTGTGTTGCTTACTCACATACTAGCAAGGCTTTTGTGGATTTATTGGATGATTATTTTCTACAGCAACATGTTCAAGAGGCAACTAGGGGGAGCAATACCCTTGATCTGATTATCAGCAGTTTCTTCTTGATGCATTAAAAATCTGCAGAAAAAGGAACCACTAGATGGCATGTGCTGATGTGGAATTTACTTAAAGATGTAACTACCGTAACATGCAGGGGTAAAGGGGACAGTTTTTGCTTTTGTAAAGGTGACTACAGTGGTCTCAGACAGTTTTTGAATTCTATACAGTGGGATCAACTGATGATGATCAGCAAATTCTAAATGGGAAGCAAAGAAGTAATCTCAGAAGCTACTAGGCTTTTTGTCCTAAATAAGAAATACTGCTCAAGGTTTCAGCCTAAATGTATGGCAGATGAACAAGACTTGTGGCAGAGAAAAAAAATGCATGGGATGCATATAAATTATCAGGTGATACAGATGGCTATGGTAGATATAAGCTAGTCTGTAATCAAATCACAAAGGAAGTTAGGCAAGCGAAGGCAGATTATGAGAAGTCTTTTGCAAAGGATGCAAAGAAAAACAGCAGACTTCTTTACTTATGTAAACTCTAGAAGGAAGGGGATAAACCAGATTGGTCCACTTGATATTAACAGTTCAGTTGTTGATGAACCTGCTGAGGTAGCTGACAAACTGAATGAGTATATTGCATCTACAATTACACATGAGGAGGTCTATAGGGAAGTGGAGGCCAGTAGCTTGTCAAACTCTGGCGGGGAGCTAAATGATTTTGCAATAACTGAGAGTAAAGTGGAGGAGAAATTATTGAAATTGAACATAAAAAAGGCACCTGTGGTGGATGTGATCTATATATTTATATTGAAGGAGGCAGCAAAAGAAGTAAGCAAACCCGTAACCATAATTATGAAAGTTTCCTTGGTCTCAGGGGAGGTCCCATGGAGATGTGCAAATATGTCCCCAATTCACAAAGAGAGATCAAAGAGTGAGAGACCTGATAGTTTAACTTCTCTTCTGGGGAAAATAATGGAGTCATTAGTTAAAGAAGCAATGCAGGATCATCTAGACAAGACTGCAGTTATAGTTCAGATGCAGCATGAGTTTGTTAAGGGGAAATCTTCTCTGATGATTTTGATTGGATATTACGATATGGTCACAAAGGAGCTGAATGCAAAAAATAATTTTGATATCATATACTTATATTTAAGGAAAACTTGATACTGTTGCACATAGAAGACTACTGTACTGTACACATTGGAGCAGTATGGCATTAAGGGCAAGTTGTTGCAATGGATAAAAGGATGGTTGAGTGTGAGAAGGCAGAGAGTGGTAATCAATGGACACTGCTCTTCATGGACTAATGTTATTAGTGGAGTCCCCCAGTGTTGTTTTCTGTATTTTTCAAAGATACTGATGAAGGTATAATAGCAGTGGTGGATTTCCGGACAGGCATGCACGAAGCGCATGCCTGTGGCCTCTTAAATCGAGGGGGCCTCAAATCTCAGGTCTCAAAAAAAAAATAATAATAATAATTTTTTTTTTTTTTTTTTTTTTTCATTTTAAATTTTTACACTCATCTTTATTACCGTTACTGAATAAAACTATAATTTAAGATGAGAAGTTACTAAACTCTTATACGAATATCCCTACGTATTATATGAAATATCTATGCGAACTAAGTGAATCTGAAGTAGGATATATATTATCATTAATGCTTAAATTAAACACTTTCAGTTTTTTCCTAGTGGAGGTAAATCCACGAGTAAAGAACCCTGTGACGATATTGCTCAAGAAACGATATTAGATTTGTTCGCGGAGGCAGTTCAAAACTATTCGCAACTAATTGGGAACCAACAAGCAAGCGCAGTAGTGTTTTAAAGCCTCTGAAATCACTACTGCCCTGGCTCACATGTAACGGAGCATCGTCTTTTTTAATAGCTTTCGGAACTAACATTTTGCTCACGAATCTGTTACAAATTACTAGAGTTTGGTGTGGTTTGTGTTTTAGTGTAGGAGTGTTTTTGTTTTGTTATCAAGTAAGTATCTGTAATATCTTACGTATTGTTTATGTATTTATCAAAACTGAATTGTTTGATGAGGCGTGACATTTATAGCAAGTGATAATTGGGAATTAATTTTTTAATTCCCAATTAATAAAATATGTATGAAAGAATTGTGCAACCAAAATGATTAAAACTGCAACACCAAATCTAGAGCGCGTAGAATGCACACTGTAGTGGTACCGAAAATATTTAGAGGGGGGCCTCAAAATTGAATTGTGCCTGGGGCCTCTCAAGTGCTAAATCTGGCACTGTATATTAGGGTTAATATTTAAGCTTGCAGATGATGCAAAAGTTGGCAGGGTTGTTAATGACAGTAATGATAGTGTACTACTGCAACAGGATCTAGAAAAGTTGAGTAGATGGGCTGAGAGGTATCAACTGAAGTTTAACACCGACAAATGTAAAGTACTGTATATGGGTAGCAGTAACCCCAGAGTAACATACCAACTGTGAGGTACTACACTCAGGGTAGTAGAGAATGAAAAGGACCCGGGGGAAATTGTGCAATCAGATATGAAGGTTTTTTGAGCAGTGCAGACAGGCTTCAAGGCCTGTGTGCACTGTAAATCATTGACCGATGCTCATGGCATCGGTCAATGGTTTACAGAAATTTTGCTATCAGGGATAAGGAGGTGATTGTGCCCTGATATAAGGCAATTGTCAGGCCACACTTTGAGTACTGCATACACGTCTGGAGTTCTTATTTTAGGAAGGATGTAGAGCTGCTGTAATGAGTACAGAGAAAGGAAATGAGATTGGTGAGTAGAACAAAGGGTTGTTCTTACCAACAAAGACCTAAGCTTTGCAAATTGCAGCTTCTGGAGACTAGGCACTTGCAATGAGATCTAACTGAAGTGTATAAGCCATTGAATGGTTTGAGCAAGCTCAATCCTGATGTGATTATTCCTCTTGCTCAGATTACTTACCTGAGGGGACATAAATTCAAATGTAATGTATATTAGAATGGATGTGCGGAAATCTGCCTTTAGCCAGCGGGTTGATAGTTGGGACAACTGAAGTTTAACCTTGACAAATGCAAAGTACTGCATATGGGTAGAAGTAACCCCAGAGAAATGTACCAACTGTGTGGTACTACACTTAAGGTGGTAGAAAATGAAAAAGACCTGGGAGTAATTGTGCAGGCAGATATGAAGTTTTCTGAGCAATGCAGACAGGCTGCCAGGGCAGGTCATGGGGTTTTGTCAATGATATATAGGAATTTTGCTAGCAGGGAAAAGGAGGTGATTATCCCTCTGTATAAGGCAATGGTCAGGCCACTCCTTGAGTACTGCGTACAGGTCTTGAGGCCTCATTTTAGGAAGGATGTAGATTTACTTGAGCGTGTACAGAGAAAGGCAACAAGATTGGTGAGGGGAATGAAGGGATCCTCTTACCAAGAGAGGCTTAAGTTCTGCAAATTGCAGTGGCTGGAGACTAGGCACCTGCACGGTGATCTGATTGAGGTATATAAGGCCTTGAATGGGTTGAGCGCGCTGAATTCTGATAGGATCCTTCCAGTTGTTCAGATTACGAACCTAAGGGGGCATAAATTCAAATTAAGAAAAGATAGATGTAGAATAGATGTGCAGAAATTTGCCTTTAGCCAGCGGGTGGTTAATTGCTGGAACAAACTTCCATCTGTCATTGTGGAAGTTGAGAGGTTGAATAAATTTAAGGAGGAACTGGACAGGCATTTGGAGAGAATGGTGTGTTTTTTTTTTTTTTTTTTGTTGGCTGATGCTGCATAAGCTCATACATTTGCTTTCTTGCATCACATGCCACTAGTACTACTACTACAAACATCCATCTGTCATAGTGGAGGTCAAAAACTTAAACAAGTTCAAGGCAGAACTAGTCAAGCATTTGGAGTGAATGGATGTTGGATGGGTGGAATGGGAAGGTGGTTTTTTTTTTTTTTTTTTTTGGTTGATACTATATCATCAGCTTGTTTTCGTGCATCATATGTCTCTAATGCTAATCTCTGTTAAAAATTGAGATGCCATGCCCCCAACTTTTTATTTTATTATAATTATTATTTTGTTATGGTGCCTGATCTGCATACTTAACCACTGATATATATGACAAAATTAATGGAAAATACTGTTTTTTTACAATTTTTATACATTTTATTTTATTTATTTATTATATTATTATTTTTTTTTTGTGAGATACAAATTTTTTGCAATTGGACAATGTTTCGTGGGACTCAGTTATAAAATATATTACTTTTGGCCCCTGAGATGCGTACACTCTCTGTGTCTCATGGCCAGAATGCATCACAACCATTTAAAACAGCAACTCCATAGACACTGGAAACAATTTGGAGAAATCAGTGACAGAATTTCCTCTGCAAGACTCCAAATTAACCTTGATCCCATACTGAACCTGATAGACAGGACTAACTGACATCAATTTCTATATCTAAACCGCAAATCATAGCAGCCCTGAACTCAACACAGCCTCTCCAGGTGTTGCTTGCAGACAGAATACATGAACAGTTTGAGTGCAGTGTACTTAACACATCCTTTACACCAGTAAAAGTTTAGCTGGTCAACCTGGCATCCAAACATTTAGAACACTACCAACACTTTTCAGACCTGTCTCCAGTACTTTATATGTCTTCCTTCCTATTCTCACAACTCAGATACTTCCACATACTCTTCCACAAATTCATTTCTCATTGCTGAACAGGTTAGCTGTTAACTATCTTCCAGTCATTACCCACATAATCCTTTCAGCATCTGAAAGAAAAAAGTGCATCATAACTTATCTCAATGTTGAAGCAGCATTCGATGCTGTTTGAATACCTCATCCCCTCCTTAACTTTATAATCATACTCCCTACTGGTGACAAACTTTATGCCAAACAGATAACTACAAGAGTCTCACAAAGAGGGGTTCTTCTCTGACTTTCTCCTTACTGCCGGCATCTGCCTCTTTACAAGCCTAAGACTAGATATGTTATTTTCTGATGAATACCTCCTGACACCAATCCAAACAAATGTAGATCCCAGTATGATCACCAAAGAAATTAATAATATACTCCTCTCGTTAGCCAGCTACCTCAAACAATTTGGTCTCAATATAGCTGAACAAAATCTGAGTCATGCTCTACTTGTTGAAAAAAGAACAAACAACCATCTCAGCCATACTTGGTGGAAGTATGATCCCTGCTGTACTTTACCACTCAGATTTGTCTCGAGTTAGATTTGAACAAACTTGAGGTATTCCAAATGCGATGCCTGCGGCAGATCTTGGGCATCTCTCTTCGCGACCGCATCACTAATGATAACATCCGCGCCCGATGCCAACAGCAACCAACCATTGCCGACCAAATCCAGAAGCGAAGGCTTAGATGGTTTGGCCACGTATGTAGAATGGGCACGAACAGAATACCATCCAGACTCCTTTGGAGACAACGACCCACCCAATGGAGCATCCAGCGGACCGCGCCTAGGAAAACGTGGGCCAAGCAAGTGGAAAATGACTTGAAGAGCCGATGTCTCAACCTTAACCAGGCCAGGACTGACGCCATTGATCGTAAGGTATGGAAGAACATCACAGAGCAAGTCCGAAACCCTGCGGCACCTACAGCAGCATACTGGTTGCGTGGCCAACCGCCTCCCCCAGCTGCCAGCTAAGGACCAAAGAAGAAGAAGAAGACCACTCAGATTTTTGCATGGTGGGGGAGGATGACACAAATATTAGCTTCAACCATCACATCAATAAACTTATCAGTCGTGTGGCATGCCTTAATTTGAAAACAAAACAGCATCTCTTTGTTGCTGTTGTGATGCATTTAGAGACAGATATTTTGGGCTGGAAATTGTTCTTAACGTTTGTGTGTGTGTGTGTGTGTGTGTGTGTGTGTGTGTGTGTGTGTGTGTGTGTGTGTGTGTGTGTGTGTGTGTGTGTGTGTTGGAAATCTGGATTAATGGTCTGAATAGCACCAGGATCAGGTTGTGTTCAGAGTTAAATAAAATATCTTGAGGGGGGATCAAGCATACAGGATTAGATGCGAGGATAAAGTCCAGTTGGTTGGCGTCTCTTCTAGACTATCATTGGCAATCATGAGGTCAGCTTACTTGCTACGGTAGAAGCAATCTTTTTAAGTGGTCCTGATGTGGGGAAAGGTTGAAATTACCACTGACAATTTTCATTGGCAGGATGTGGAGGTGACAAAGGACCAAGTTGTACACCTCAATGATCATCTCAGTTGTGAAGAGTAACATAAATAATTATTTTTATGGAGAAGATCTTCATCTTAATCTTGCAGGTAGTGGCCCAGTTTTATTACACAAGTGACTGGATGTACTTTTAAGTTTTGGGAAAAGTATTTAGTATTTTGAGTTGTGCTTTATAATTCAGTAAAGTTTATTATTGTGTTTAATAATTCAGCTTTTTAAAACTTTTTTTTTAAATGCTGTGTGTTTGGGCACTAGAAATACTCATTAGTTTCAATGAAAACGTTTATTAATTATACTTATGATTAAAGAGGCCTGTGCACTCTGGATTCATTATTATTGTGGATTATTGTGTGACAGAGCGAAATGGAGACAGAATAAATAATGACAGGTTTAATACTAATTGTAAAACACACATATATTAAATACATACAGTATAAAAGTTTTCGATTATTATGGTAACCTTCATCAGTCAAACTGACAGTTAAGAGTGTGGAACATGAGGGCATGTACTGCCAGTCATGTATATGAACTGTGTGATGGTTAATTGTTTGATGTTGAAGCCTGTGGCTGTGACGTATGTGAACATTGCCAATGTTTGTCATTCATCAAAATGGTTGCTTCAATAATAGGGTGGATACGACACCCATTGCTTCTGTTGACTGAGGTATTAAAGCATATGATATTCAACGACTCCAACCAGGCACATCGCCAATAGTGGCGGGACCTATCTACAATCACGACATCATGGTGCAGGTCAATGTCGTGGTGGGTTGACCAGAAGTGTTCGGCAATGGCCGCGTGTTCTCGTGAATGGAACGGCGAAGTTTTACTCTGAAAACTGCAGGGTATGCTTCTTTATTCATAGTTGTTCCATGAGGCACAAAATGTTTAACAAGAATGCCTTTTATGTCAAAAAACACAAAAACAATTTGTTTGTCAACCATACGAGAATCTCAAAATTTCTTCATCTTGGTGAATCAGAATGCTTCCACTCACTCAACTGTTGTTTTTTCTCTGGATCATAGTGAAAAATCCAAGTTTCATCATAAGTCACTATTTTATTTAAGAAGTTTTGACCTTGTGTTTCAAGCATTTCTTTGCACAAGTCTACTCCTTGCTGTTTTTGTTCTGGAGTCAAATTGCGTGGAATCCACTGGCACAGATTTGCAACATTTTCAGGCGATCTTTTACAATATTGTAAGCACTACTTATGAAATAGACATTCTAACAGCTAATTCACAAAGTGTAATTTGCCTGTCTTCACCTAAGATTTCCTGGGCTTTTGCGATTTGCTCAGGAGTTGTTGAGGAGGAATGCTGATGAGATCTTCGGTCATCTGCAACAGACTCACAGCCTTCACTGAATCACTTGTGGCATTTAAATATGTCCATCCTACCAAGACACTCAATACCACATGCTTCAGTCATCTCTTTAACTGTTCCCGATGCATGCCTTGTCTGACACAATAACGAATCACAAATTTGTATGTCTAACATGATACTTGCTTCAAAACGATTTTCAGTGACACGCAACTAAAAAAACCTTCACGCAACACTAGCTCGGCAAGTACTGGCATGCACACACAGAGTATGCTCAGTAGTGATCAGGGAGAGCACCTCTAGTTATGGAAAGTTCATGCAGTAAACATGATAATAATATTTTTATCGATATTTATATAATAATAATTATATAAATAATAATATTTTATCAATATTTATATAATAATAAACAAAAGAACTGTTTTATGTAATAATTCAAACAAAAAACTGAGAACATGTAATTTACCATTGTGGCTAAAGAACATGTTCCACTAACAACGAATTCTATGTGGCCATCCACAGTGGGGTAACATAAGGAGTATGTCGGCCTTTCAAAGGGGTTACATTTTATACAGTAACAATAATATAAATTAATCCATACTGCAGCAAACACAAGATTAAAGACAGTAATAAAAAGGTACACAAATAATAACTCATCATCATCATCATCAGCCATTTTCAATCCACTGCAGGATGAAGGCCTCTCCAGCAACTTTCCAGTTCCTTCTGTTTTGAGCACTGGCCATCCATTTACTACCCACAAACTCATGAATTTCATCTATCCATCTCCGCCTTTGTCTTCCAGGTTTTCTTCTAGCTCCTCTTGGATACCATTCTGTTATTTTCTTAGTCCATCTGGCATCATGTCTTCGAGCTATGTGTCCTGCCCAAGACCATTTTAGTTCTTTAATTTTGATAAGAATGTCCTTTACTTGAGTTTCTTGCCTAATCCACGTGTTTCTCTTCTTATCTAACAGTCTGATTCCCAATATGATTCATTCCATTCTTCGCTGTGTAGTTCTCAGCTTCTCTTCCATTCTTTTGGTGAGTGCCCAAGTTTCACTTCCATAAGTCATGGTGGGGAGTATACATTGGTTCATTATTTTACGTTTCAGACAAACTGGGATATTGCTCTTCAGTATGTGACTATATTTCCTGAATGCTATCCATCCAAAATTTATTCTTCTCTTGACTTCCAGCCATTTATCATTATTACAGCTAATAACTTGTCCCAGATAAGTATATGACTCCACCTTTTCAATTACTGCTCCTTCAATCATTATTTCCCTTTCTGTGGCATACTTGTTCATCATTACTTTTGTTTTAGCCATATTCATCTTTAGTCCAAAATCCTTACTAGCTGTGCATAACTGATTAAGATTTTCCTCTAATTCTTTGGGATCATGGCTTATGACCACAATGTCATCTGCAAATCGTAAATGGTTTAGGTACTCTCTGTTCACATTGACTCCTTTCTGCGACCAGTCTAATCTTCTGAAAGCTTCCTCAAGGGCAGCAGTAAACAGCTTCGGAGATATTGTGTCTCCTTGTCGAACTCCTTTCTCAATTTTAAATTTCCTACTATCTTTGTCTAGTCTAATAAAGGAGGTAGCACTCTCGTATATTTTCTTCAAAATCATAATATATGGGGTATCAATGCCTTGTCTTTCCAGTGCCTGAAACATTGCCTTATGCTGTATGGAGTCAAATGCCTTTTCATAATCCACAAATGCCAGGCATAATGGTGTTTTATATTCATTTGCTTTCTCCATTAGCTGTGATATTACGTGAAGGTGATCCATAGTTGAGAATCCTGTCCTAAAGCCAGCTTGCTCTTTCGGTTGATTCTCATCAAGTATTCTTTCTAATCTGTTAGTAATGACCCTTGTGAACAACTTGTAGATGTGGGATAACAAGCTAATTGGTCTATAATTTCCGATTTCTGATTTATCTCCTTTCTTATGCAGCAAAACTATGATTGCATTATTCCACTGCTTAGGCGTCACCCCTTTTCTAATGCACTTTGTGAAGAGCCTTGCCAGTTTTTGTGTTATGTCTCTTCCTCCCAATTTTAACAACTCTACAGTAACTTCATCTTCCCCCGGGGCTTTCTGATTCTTCATTTTCTTCAATGCATGTTCTACCTCATCAGGAAGAATATTGGGTATGTCGTATGTGTTGCTACTTTGCAATCCATCTTCCCCACTGCTGGCATCATTCCCCTGCTCCTTGTATAATTCTCTATAGTAGTCTTCTGCTATTTGAATTATGCCTTCTCTGCTGTTTATAAATACACCATCGCTATTCTTCAGTTTCAGTATCATTTGTCTTTCTGTATTACTGCTCATGGCTGCTGATTTAAATCCTTTGTTTTCCCTTAATGCTTGTTCTACTTTTCTTGTGTTAAATCTTCTTATGTCCTCTCTGAGTCTCTTTCTAATGGCTTTGCATAACTCAGTATACTCAATTTTCTCCCTGTCAGTGTTTTTCTTGCTTTTCATTTGTCGTCTTCGGTTCATCATGACAAGTGTTTCTTGACTAATTTTTTCTTCTTTGGATTTCTGCTTCCCTATAGGTTTCTTGGGCTTTATCACTTTCAAAAAGTTGTAATATTCCTCGTCGATATCTTGGTCCTCAGCAGTCTGCAGAAGCTCATACTTGTTCTTAAGTTCCAGTACATACTGCTTTTTCTCCTCTTCTGTTATCTCAAAGACCTTTGTATTATTTACTCGAGTCAGTTTTTTCCTTTCCTTTCCTACATCTATATCAAGTGTACATCTTACCATTCTGTGATCACTTCCAACATTTACCTTATTCAGGACGGTAACATCATTCACAATATATCTTCTGTTAGTGAGGATGAAGTCGATTTCATTAGTAGTTAATCCATTTGGACTCTTCCATGTCCACTTTCTGTTCACCCTTTTCTTGAAAAAAGTGTTCATTACTGACAGTCCTTGAGATTCTGCAAATTCCACAAGTCTTTCACCTCTTTCATTTCTTTCACCAATTCCAAAATTTCCTATAGTTCCCCTTTCTGCGCTGTTTTGTCTTTTTCCAACCTTAGCATTGAAGTCCCCCATAATAATAGTATAGTGGGTTTTCTGCTCATCTAGAAGACTCTCAATTTCAGTGTACATTTCTTCAACCTCTTCATCATCATGGCTCGATGTTGGTGCATAAATCATTATAATCTTTAGCTTGTACCTCTTAGAAATCTTGAGTATTAGTCTTGACACCCTTGGTGATGTACTTTTGAATTCCAAAATGTTGTTTTTAAGATCTTTATGGACCAGAAACCCAACTCCACCTTCACTCCTTTCAATGTTTTCATTGGTGTACAGCAGATTTCCACTTGATAAACTTATAAGTGATTCTACTAAATAATAACTACTAATCCCCAATCATTGAGACACCAGCAATAAATATTTTTCCACTAGCCCTGTAAGGGGATGAGATGCTACTGCTGGGTTAAATGTGCTTTAAAGTGATTTGTAATCATCTGAGTTGCTGGAGATGCTGTTCAGCAGGTGAGGCATGAATTGGTTATAGAATAATTGTTTCACCTTCCCATTCTTTTATTCCTCAATGTGAATATAGAGCTGGTGATGTATTCCTGAATTGTTTCATGTCTGGTCTCACTGAAGCAAAGCACATCAAATTGTTTGGATAACAGAATTTGTTCGTGATTTCTAGTGTATTTCTTAAACTGAGTATGCTGCAGTTGTCTAGAGAGATAATTCTAATTGGAATAGGTTTACCAGTTGAGTGGAGTTGATTTTGAGGCTGTAGTTTGAGGACCTGGAAAGAGGCTATTCTTATGGCAGGAAAGCAGGTGCATAGCTATGGGAGAGAAAGAGAGAGAGAGAGAGAGAGAGAGAGATCCACTTTTGGAGTGTAAAGATTGCTGCTGGAACCAGCTACATCAGATGTTTCATTTGACAGGCCTGTATTTTTGTTGTCATTGTGGCTGTTATTGTTATATAAAAAAGCATATGAGTGCTCCTTCTGGCCATATAAATGGGTTTCTGATAGTTGGACACTGCTAAGAATCACACTGAAGTTTGACTTGGAGTTGTTTGACACCACTATCAAGTTAAGCATCTCTCAGGACTTGCAATTTTGTAGTTTGCTGTCTGGGGAGTCTTGATGTATGCTCTTTATTTCCCAGTATTCAAAAAACCTAAGAATTGGTGATAGATGTACCTATAGCAAAGGTGCACCTTGCTCTAGGTCTGACAGACAGAATGTGTTTTGGCTGATGAATTCACTTCTGTTGTGGGAGGAGTCTCACAGTGAGTTGGGCCCAGGTTGTAGGCTGATACTATAGGGAGGAGAGTCTGTCAGACAGGGTGATGAGAGTAGCTGTGTTTATTACACTGGCCATCTGTGGATTGAATGCTTTGTTGACTCATCTGAGCATTATTGCGTTGTGGATTAGTTGTTATTGCATGGCATCTCTGAGCTGTAGTAGAATAAGCAGAGTGCTTGGAATTTTGCTTAGATGCAGAGGAAAGTTTAAGTTAGATTTCAGTGCAGTCTTCTTGCAGAGTTCAGCTAGTGATATCTGTACGTGAAAGAGTTTGCTAAAGCATCTGGAATGACAGTTGTGCGCTGAGTGTATGTGTGTGTCACTGGGTTTTACAGTTAATGTATCATGTGTGATGCATTTGTGGGACAAGAAGCAGTTATTAAAGAGAAAAATGAGCTCAGTTTCATTTCAGTACTATGTAGTATAAAAACTTGAATTAATTAAAATTTGAGTATCATGTAATGCAGTTGGTGTGTGGAATTCAGGTGGCAGTCATTTCTGTCATTGTCCTCTTCATATCTTGTGTTCTAGCATTTGGTGATACTTTTCTGATGCACAATGCAATTCATGCTTTGTCTTCTTTACTTTATATAAAAATTCATATCTAGCAGACAAATGTTATTCATCCCTTTCCTTTTAAGTGTTTACTTAAGTAAAGAAGCCTTTAGAGATTTCTTTTTCAAAGACAATCATAATCTGCCTTTGCTTACCTAACCTTACTTACTTTGCTTACTTTACTTTGTGAGCTTCATTATAAGTTATTTTATATCAAATATATGCTTCTGTATCACTTTGTAATTTATGTGCAACCCATGTATTCTTCTTCTATGCCAAAAGTCCATCAGTTCATCTGACACCCATTTGTGTGTAAGCTTTGAATGGTATCTCTTAGTTTGTATAAAAATATTAAATTCTGTGATTACTTCCCTAAATGCTACCCATTAAGAATTTTCTGTTGGTAACATCATCAGTTGGTACCATTGAATGAATTTAAAAACTATCCACTATAGTCACCTTTACAAAAGCAAAAGCAGCTCTTCCCCCTACTCTTAACAGTGGTTAAAATCCTTAAGTAAATCCCACATCAGTACACTGTAATCACTGCCACTTAGTATTGCTTTTATCAGCAGATTCTTAATGCATGAAAAGTCATTCTTGATCTGATTATCAATTATCAAGAATGTTAAACAGGCAATGAGAGAAAACAACACTAGTAAAAAAAGGTCATCTTGAAATAGTCATCAATGAATCTAGAAAGGAGACTGCTGGTTGTGAGCCACCAACTGACAAGTTTCAGTCTAGTAAGTTACAATTTCCTTCTCCCCCTATGAAAACACCCCAAACACAAAAGGTATTAGAACCTACAGTACTTAGTACCATGCATGGGTTGAAGGTTGAAAGAAGGTACTTGTCAACATTAGACTTGAATTTTTGTAGCCTGTAATTTTCAGGAGATATGTGTGAAGAGAGGCTGTTCCAGAAAACAGAACTTGAGGAGATAAACTAGGAACAAGAAAAGCTGGTTATGTGAATTTGAAGTTAGACAGTAAAAGGATGTTGAATGGATGCATGTTCAATCTCGTTTAGAAGAGAAAGAGAAGGTGAATTATAGCAGCCAAATCAAAAGGATATTACTCGTGGTAATATCTATAGAAAAGTCATGCAGTATAAACAGAACATCCATCTATAAGACAGAGAGAAATAGGTGTCATTAATTAACCTAACTGCCCTCTTTTGAATGAAGTCTAGAAGCCTGAGAGAGGTTACGGAGGCATTTCCCCCAGATGCGGGAGCAATGTTGCATGGTAGGACGATTGGAGATTTGTACAGGGTGAGCATCTGTATAGAAGGAACATGGCACCGAGCGAAAGAGGGAACACAGATTTTTACATGCAGAGGAAGCATATTTATACATAAGCATATACAATAAGCATAAACATATTTGCAATATGCTTATGCCAAGAGAGATTAAGGTAATTCCTAATAGAGATATGCGATTTCCTTGCCTGGAAATCTGAGTGCCATCGAAATTATGCATAGGAGCAGAAGAATCCTTGTATGAGATCTAAAACAGAACTGAGTTTTAGAGGGATTGAAATTAACTAAGTTAACTCGGCCCCATTTGAGAATTACTTGGAGATTAGTATTTAATGAATTGTTAGTGGATTTTCAAGAATTTGAAAACATTTGTTCAGGGCTGGGTTTCTCAAAGTGGAAGGTGAATGTAATATGCTCTCGTGTGCAAAACTATGGATAGCATTTCCAGTCAATGAAATAAGGTCATTACTATGCAAGAGGAAAAGAGTGTGAGAAATAACTGAACCCTGAGGAATGCCAACATTAGTGGAGCAGTTGGAAAACAGCCACCTACCATCACCCACACTGGGGGGGGGGGGTCAGAGAGAAAACTGGATACCCAGTTACAACATACAGATAACAATCCATAAGATGGAAGCTTAGAAGACCTTCATGCCAAACACAATCAAAAGCCTTTGAAATGAAAAGCGTAACTGCTTGAATTTCACCAAACTTTTATATTGAATTTGTCCATAGATGGCTAACATAAGCCAGTTTATCATTAGTGAATGATAAACTGATGATAACTGATGGCAGCATTCATTGATCAGATGGAAGATTTCTAGAAAGTTTAGGAGTTGGCGGTTAATGGATTTCTCCATTACTTCATAAAGAGTAGAAGTAAATGCTATAAGATAATAATTGAAGAGGAATTTGTCACTCTTTTTGAGAACTGGTTGGATATGAGCATATTTCTAAGCAGAAGGAAACACACCAATGTAATAAAAGTGTAAAAATCAACAAAAAATAGGAATAAGCTCAGAAGCACAATTCTAAGGTGGAGTGTGGAATAAAGGATTTTATTCCTACAAGAATAATTTCACTAACATGATCTGAGTAAACATGAACGTAGAAGATTGATTTAAAACATTAATCCACTCAAGGAAATTAAGAATAGCAATCTGGCAGATCATTCCATTTTGCATTCTTATAATGCTAAGCAATGAGGCTGAGAATAGCCATGAGAGGAAGGCTCCATTGGAAAAGAGACCATCACCAAGTTGTGATCTGAGGTTCCTAGGGAATCACTCATCTTTACTGTGTATCTGAAATTGTTGTTCATGAGAAAAAGATGAAGATTGGCTATGTATTAGGATTGTCTAGTATTCTAGTAGGTAACTGAAAAATCTAAAAAATTAAAAAAGTTAAAATTAAATTTGCTAAGAAAAATTACCTCATTGTTAGGAAAGTTGGACTGGAGAAAGTTGAGCTTCAAAGAGAGGATGTCAGAGTTCTAAATGATTAGTAGTATTGGGATTTGATAGAGGCAGCAGATAAATTTGATAGAATGAGGAAGAGAAATATTAAGCCAAAGAAGATTGAAAGAATTACTAAATCTCTGACAGGGAATAACAGAGAGGATATATGCATAAGTGTACCACCTTTCAAGCAAAGAGAATTGTACAATGATTAATTAGGACAACTGAAATGAGCAGGGATTGAATTAGCTGATAATTGGAATTCTGTCAGAAGACATAAGTGGGGCTTGGCAGACTGTAAGTGGAAATGGAAATATTGAGATTGGAAGTGAGATCATGTGTATTATTGAAATGAACAAGGAAGTGTTTGGGAGGTTTAGATCTTTTCGCAGATAAGTTTGTTCTATTAGTTTGACTATTCATGATGTATTCAGTAGTAAAGAAAAGGTGAGAGGGCATGTTGTATGAAGTAATGAAATATTTGGATATCTCTCTCTCTCTCACACACACACACACCTCTGATATAACGTGATGTCAACACTGCACCCTACATACACACAACTTTGATTCCTTCACAATCTGGCATAGTAGAGTTAGCAAGATTATAAGAAGGTTGGCTGATCCAGATGTCTTCTAGATAGATTTAATAATAAGTTTGGTCCAGTGAACTATCTAGTAGCCAGTCTGCAAATACCATTTAAGAGCTGTGTCCTCAAAATGTATAGAAGATTGGATCTTGCAATCATAACCTTAAAAGACATCAATCATACTGCATGATGGAAGAGATAGGGCTTCCTGGAGCTTTGCTCTGGAGACCAAACATGGGTTTCACCACCTCAATCCTCCAAAAAACAAAAGTTCTGTTATTGCACCAGTTGATGAGTCATCTATCCCCAGTATACTAGGTGTCATCTTTTGGGTTTGCACATAGGGTTTACACCCAGGGTTACTAAAAGTTCCACCATCGTGAAGCTGCAAGCATAAAAGACATTTTGATTTACTGGCCTACTCTTTTTGTCTGCATATTTGTTCATTATATTCATCACAGTCATTATGCCTCTAACAAACTCCTACTTCCTTTGTCCAGTGCATATGTCACACTTTGCTGCTTCAGCATTGCACTGGCCACCCATATTGACTGACTCTATGCTCTGCCTTAGATTTTTATGCACTTCTTAACTAAGAGTATAAATTGTCCCCCCTCCTTCCCTGCAGTGGAGGGAGGAGTTATGCATTAATGCTTTTGTAGATTAGATAACAATTATTTACACAAGTAATATTCTTTAATTTTGGTAGGTTTATATATGTTATATCTGTATAATTTTATTTTGACAGATAAATGCAACGACGACATTCAGTTGTGATATCATTCTATATGGTTTTATGCAAGGTATTGCTAAGTGACAATGTAGGCTTTTTGGCACATTTAATTTGCAGCTATTTGGTTCCTATGTACATATTGGTCTAAAAATTAATTTATTAATCCCATCATATTATCATATATGGACATTCCTCTGTTACTGGACAATGGACAAATATTCAGTCAGAATGAGTAGTTCATATATGGACATTCCTCTTCCAATATCAGTTTTACTTTGTTATAAATTTTGGATTGCGGTTAATATGATAAAATATTACCATTTTAAATTATAACAATAGTAATGCAGATAGAAATTGCAGTAAAAAGCCCAGTGACTGTATATCCCATATAACATAAAGCTTACCTAACTAGATTTTTCTAAAAAAGAGGTCTTCGCTCAATCAGCAAACAGAAAGAAATAAAAACTTTGCCGAATTTCATAAATAATGGCAACCATATGAGTCTCATTTTAAACACCACTTAATGCTAATGTTATATCATGAACTAATAAAAATAAAATTATAAATATAATAAAGAAATATCAGTGCAACTATTATTAATACAACCAATGTAAAATTAGCTAAATTTTACATTGGCGTCCCATTGACGTCCTCGACAGGTGTGATCTACAGACACGTGACATCGTGACGACCAGCTACAACACCAACAGTGACGAGCCATCCACGAGGGCATTCATCCCATACTACCCCAACCTGTCACAACAAATCGGTAGAATCCTGAAAACGCACGGAATAAAGTGCATCCAACTCCCAGGCAAGAAACTGCGTTCTTTCATTTCCAACGTGAAAACACCTGTCCCCACCCTTCTGCAGAGCGGTTTGGTCTACCGCATCTCTTGCCGTGACTGCACTAGCTGCTACTTTGGAGAGACTGGACGTCGACTCGAGAAACGTCTCTCGGAGCACAAAAGAGCGATCCGTTTAGCGGATATAGAACACTCAGCTATCGCCGAACATGTCTGGACAACCCACCACGACATCGACCCACACCGCGATGTCGTAGTGGTAGACAGATCCCACCATTACCTAAAACGTACCTGGTTGGAATCGTTAAATATAAAATCTTCGGATAAATCCTTGAACAGGAACAGTGGTTGCCAAGTCAACCCGATCACAGAGTCAGTAGTTCTATCATTGGACAAGCGCTGGCCACGTCATCATGCGTCACAGCCACAGACGTCAACAAACAATTAAACCTCGCGTCTCACGCACCTGGCAGTGCACATCTTCATTCCAACTGCCATTCATGTATTTTTAATTCTGATGAAGGCTACCATATAGCCGAAAGCTAATATATTTCTTCTTTATTTGTACGCTCTGTGTGTAACTATAATAAATTTTTTAATGAATCCAGAGCGCGTAGGCCTGTTTCGTTATGTTACTGTTAAATGTTATCAACCAGCAAGAGCCATTAGCATTAGTATAGGCATATGATGCAAGAAAGCAAGCTTATATAGTGACAACGACAACAACAACAACAAAAACCTTCCCATTTCACCTATCCATTCATTCCAAGTTCTTCCTTGAACTTATTTAAGTTTTCGACCTCCACTATGACAGATAGAAGTTTGTTTCAACTATCAACCACCCTCTGGCTAAAGGCAAATTCCCGCACATCTATTCTACAATTGTCTTTCCTCAATTTGAATTTATGCCCCCTCAGGTGAGTAATCTGAGCAAGAGGAAGAATCCCATCAGCATTGGGTTTGATCAAATCATTCAAGGCCTTATACACCTCAATTAGATCATCTCACATGTGCCTAGTCTCCGGATGCTGCAATTTGCAGAACTTAAAAGCCTTTCTTGGTAACACCAACCCTTTGTCCCACTCACCAATCTCATTGCCCTTCTCTGTGCTCATTTGAGCAGCTCTACATCCTTACTAAAATGAGGACTTCAGACCTGTATTGCTACTTGGTGTGCCCTGACCATTGACTTATACAAGGGGACAATTACCTCCTTATCCCTGCTAGCAAAATTTCTCTGTACCATTGACAAGATACCATGAGCATTCTCTTGCGGCTGTCTGCACTGATCAAAAAGCTTCATATCTGACTGCACAATTTCTCCCAGGTCCTTTTCAGTCTCTACTACCCTGAGTGTAGTACCACACAATTTATACATTACTCTGAGGTTACTGCTACCTATATTAACTTTACATTTCTCAATGTTAAAGTTCAGTTACCACCTTTCAGCCCATCTGCTCAACTTTTCTAGATCCTGTTGCAATAGTATACTATCATTACTCTCATTAACAACCCTGCCAACCTTTGTATCATCTGCAACTTAGACATTAAGCCTGATATACCTTCATCAATATCATTGATAAATACAGAAAATAACACTAAACCCTGGGGGACTCCAATAATAACATTAGTCCATGAAGAGCAGGGTCCATTGATTACCACTCTGTCTTCTCCCACTCAACCATCCTTTACCCATTGCAACAACTTGCCCTTAATGCCATACTGCTCCAATTTGTACAGTAGTCTTCCATGTGCGACAGTATCGAAAGCTTTCCTAAAATCCAAGTATACGATATCAAAATTATTTTTTGCATCCGGTTCCTTTGTGACCACATCGTAGTATCCAATCAGATTTGTTAGATAAGACTTACCCTTAACAAATCCATGCTGCCTGAACTATAACTGCAGTCTTGTCTAGATGACCCTGCATTGCTTCTCTAACCAGTGACTCCATTATTTTCCCCTGGAACAGAAGTTAAACTAGCAGGTGTGTAATTACTCGTGTTACCCTTTGTGAATTGGGGACAAATTTGCACATCCCCGGTCCAAGGAAACTTTCATAATTATGGTTAAGTGTTTGCTTACTTCCTAATTTATTACTTCCTATTTTCCTATATCACAACCTTCTGTAGTTCAGAAAAATAGCTTATTTACATATTTATATCACTCCAACTAAATGTAGTTTTACTTAAAATATACTGAGGAAATCACTTTAAATACTGTTAAACTGTTCAAATTTTATACTACAATTTGGAAATTATAAATTTTTGTAGGGTGTGGAAGTGCATTGGGATACCTGTCCTTATATATACACCAGTGAAACGAACCAAAGTTTAGGATTACTGTTAGGTGTCAGATGTGGATAAGAGCTACAGTAAATCTGTTATTATACTAATCGAAAAGGAGGGCCAACTAATTTCAATAATGTGCTTATCTAAAGCACAAATATTAATGCAGCTATTGGCATGTCTCTGGTTACAGTGTGCAGTCAGATAGCAAGTGCTGTCTGAGCACAAGTAAACTAGGGGAACTTCTGCCATCCCAGTTGGGATTCTGCTGATTTTGAAAATACAGCTAGGCCTCACATAACGCGAGTTCGATTAACGCGATATTCAGTTAACACTATTTGAAAAATGATACCACTTTTCACTTTACACGATGCAAATTTCCAGTTAACGTGATCTTTTTTTTTTATGCGCTAGTTGAAAAAGATTTGAATTGCGAGTCGTACGGTCAATAAACAAACGTTTGCCTGCTGCCCACCTCGGTGTGTTCCATCAATTATCGGAGGAAGAAGACGTGTTTTTCTCCTGCTAATAAAGTCAATGCAGACTTGCATTTAAAAATTCAAATTTTTAAATGAGCCAGATGAAAATGTTACCGTGAAGGAGATAACGGTAAAAGAATTAGATGAACTCTTTCGTATTGCATAGAACCTCAAACAAAAGGTTTGATGTTCTCTGCGATATTTATTTCACCAGGGCCAGAGAAGATTGTTGTCGGCTATCGGAAATTGATTGATGAAAAGAGAAAGTCAACACTGTTCAAATATTTCCGCAACAATAATTTCTTCATTGTGTATTTTATGTCAGAGGTTCTCAAAGTTTCTCGGTTCACGGCGCCTTTAATGTCTCAGTAATTATTTCAAGGCGCACCCAGACCAAAAGAAATACCTAACAGTTTCGTTTAGTAGTTAGGTCCAAACAACTTAATAAGAAATGCTGAAACTGTGAACTACCTCGAGCTAGTAGTTCGCGCGGTGTCCGACAAATGTCGAGTATCGCTGTGTTTCCCTCGAAAATTTAAAATATTCCGCGGTGCACAGTTTAAGAACCGCTGTTTTATGCAATAAACATTTAATTCCATAATTATTTTCATTATCTTTTACATTATATACAGTTAAAAAGTTATTTAAAAGGTATTTTTAAAATTCTTTATGGACATTCCAGAAGGTCAAGGACCAATTATAATTTTTCCTATTGGTTATGATATTCGATTAACACGTTTCCGTTTTGCGTGATGTGCTCGTGAGACGAATTAATCGCATTAATCGAGGCCCGCCTGTATACACGTAGCTACCCACTGTTTACCTTTTCAAAAATTTGGAGACTGTTTTTTGACCCATCTTTATCTTAGCATCATAACATAATTGTCAAATTAAATTTTTTCTGTCTTTTTGAAAAAATTCAGTTTTTTTTCCTCCATTTCTTTCTTTTCAAAAAAGAATAAAACTGTATTTAAAGTTGGGTGGGTTTTTTTTTTTTTTTTTTTTTTTGAGAATTTCTGCTTATTTTTATTAATGAATTGGCCATCAGGTGTGCTGTTGTAATGTGTGCAAAATAGAAGCACACAGTAAAAGTATTGTTTCTCAAGCGAATTAACTGTCTTTTAGTAATATGCCAAAGAAATACAATGTAAAATTTCAGAAGAGACATATTTAATATTTTCTATACATTATAAAATCTGGAAAACAGCAAATTTGCTTGGTGTATACCACATAGAGATCTGAATTTAAATTTCAACTGGTGGGAAACGTGATGTAATCAGACATTTTCTAAAAAATGGGCGTAAGAAAGAGTGCAGAGTGTAGAAAGAAATAGGAATAGTATTTGCCATATAGAGCAAGTGAGCCACGGGCTTTTTTGATATATAGATGTGATAGCCAGAGCTAACAGACAGGGAGAGTCCAGACAAAAAAAAAAAAAAAAAAACACAAATGATATGCTTCTCTCATCACACAGGTAAATCCGGTTCACCTTTTAATTTATTCAAAATGTCAGCCATTCCTGTCATCCAAATGTCAGGAATTAATCGTGGAAGCTACTAGACGTTTCATACCTATTAAGAAATATTGTTCAAGGTTTAGACCTATAGTATTTGCCATATAGAGCAAGTGAGCCACGGGCTTTTTTGATATGTAGATGTGATAACCAGAGCTAACAGACAGGGAGAGTCCAGACAAAAAAAAAAAAAAACACAAATGATATGCTTTCCTCATCACACAGGTAAATCCGGTTCACCTTTTAATTTATTCAAAATGTCAGCCATTCAAGGAATTAATCGTGGAAGCTACTAGACATTTCATACCTATTAAGAAATATTGTTCAAGGTTTAGACCTAAAGTGTTGTCAAATGAACTAATGAGACTTATGGCAGAGAAGAAAAATGCATGGGATGCATATAAATTATCGGGCGACAGAAGTCTATGGCAGATATAAGCTAGTCTGTAATCAAGTCACAAAGGAGATTAGGCAACCAAAGGCAGATTACGAGAAATCTTGGGCAAAGGATGCTAAGAAAAATAGCAAGGATTTCTTTACTTATATGAACTCTAAAAGGAAGGGGATGAATCAGATTGGTCCACTTGATATCGATGGTTCGACTGTTGATGGTCCTGCTCAGATAGCACACAAACTGAATGACTATTTTGCATCTACATTCACACACGAAGAGTTGTTAAGGAAGGAAAATGCCAGAAGGTTATCAAATTGTAGCAGGGTGCTTAATGATTTTGTAACAACTGAGAGCAAAGTGGAGGAGAAATTGTTGAAGTTAAACATAAGAAAGGCACCTGGGGTGGATGGGATCTATCCAGTTATATTAAAGGAGGTGGCAAAGAAACTAAGCAAATCCTTAGCCATAATTATGAGAGCATCCTTGGACTCAGGGGAGGTCCCCACGGACTGGGGATGCATAAATGTATCCCCAATTCACAACGGGCTATCGAAGGGTGACACGAGTAATTACAGACCAGTTAGTTTAACTTCTGTTCCAGTAAGATAATGGAGTCACTGGTTAAAGATACATTGCAGGATCATCTAGAAAAGACTGCAGCGATAATTCAGACACAGCATGGATTAGGGAAAGTCTTGTCTGACAAATTTGATTGGTTACTATGATGTGGTTACAAAGGAACTGGATGCAAAAAATAATTTTGATATCATATACTTGGATTTCAGGAAAGCTTTTGACACTGTTGTGCATGGAAGACTACTGTACAAATTTGGGCAGAATGATATTAAGGACAGTGGTTTATTCGGACCAGAACAAAGTTCCAGTATTTATTTCTAAATGTCATAATAGAAAATCATTAAATTTATACACCTAATATTATGAAACAATGGCATCATCAAAGGGGAGGGATGAAATATCTATTTTACTGATTGCTACTAAAAATATATATTAATAGTAATCTTTAAAATTAATAGATTTCTTTAAAAATTTATTTAAAAACAAAAATATAAATTTTGCAATGAAACTTGAACGTTTTTTACTAAAGTGCAATGTGTTGAATAAAGAGATCCCGGGAATGAGATATACTGTGATGCGTGTGAACGCTGCATTTTTATTTGCTATGAGCTGAACACTAGAACTGGTTTTTATACGAACAGTGAGTCTGAAGTCTGATTCGGTTACTGTACAGTTAATGTGCCGTTATCATATAGTCTTCTGGAGAACGAGCATTCCGGTACTGTTTTTTATTACGATGAGCGTTCCAGTACTATTTCTTTTTTTTTTAGCAATGCACCTCTAATTAAGGGTAAGTTGGTACAATGAATAAAAGGGTGGTTGAGTGGGAGAAGACAGATTGTAGTAATCAGGGGATGCTGCTCTTCGTGAACTAATGTTATTAGTGGAGTTCCACGGGTTTTGGTGTTGGGCCCACTGTTGTTTTGTATATATTTGTCATTGATATTGATGAAGGTATATCAGGCTTAGTGTCGAAGTTTGCAGATGATACAAAGGTTGGCGGGGTTGTTAATGACGGTTAATGGCAGTGTGCTACTGCAACAGGATCAAGAAAATTTGGGCAGATGGGCTGAGAGATGGCAACTGAAGTTTAACATTGACAAATGCAAAGTAGAGGAACTCCCCGACTTACGTAATACTCGACTTACTGAAATTCAACTTTACGTAAGTTTTTGACACTATGCAAACGTATTTTGTATTCCATAGGAATAAATGAAGGTGTCGTAATGTAAACCCAGTAACATATTGTTTTTTTATTTTTTTTGTAATTCTTTCCAAGTCCTTGGAAGTTGAAAATTTCACTATATTACTAAGGTATTTATCTCTCTAAAAGCTCATTTTTATAATGGAAATTACACTACACTTTCATTTTTATCATATGTTCCGTTATAAGAATCAATTTTGAACGCCTTTGTGATATTTTTATAAAGCACATTTCTGGAGGTCACGACGCTTAAACAAAAACAATTTGCACTTTCCGGTTTATTGGGCTTTTCTGTTAGTGCATCTAATTATAAATGGGTAGTAAACTCGATCTTATTGCATTTGCGATAATACCGATAAGTGCAGTGGTGTGGGATTTTACGGTATTATGGTGAAATGTGTTCCCCTTCACTGAAATCTTCAATCATATAAAAAACAAATTTTCAGGAACTTCCCTTCATTCCTAATTACGTATGACAATAATGAAGGGAAAGTGAGCAACGGAAAGTGCAAGTGCTGGCAGTGCCAGGAAATGAAACAAAATTGATTTAGAAACAAAGATGAAAATGATTAAGAAGTACGTTTGTTTGTTTGTTATTTGGTTTTTAGGAGCATTAGCAACTAAGGCCATATTGCTCCGGGGATATGCGGTGGTCATTCCCTGACCTTTCCGCATCCTCCGTATTTGGTGGTGACGGGCTCGAACCCTGGTCTAAATCAAGAAGCGTGTGCTACGCACTGCTGCTCCTTCCCACCTGGCTACGGAGGCGCCTAAGAAGTACGAAGCAGTACAAAGTTTGTCGTCTATTGCAAGGGAATTAGGTCTCGCTGCTTCAACAGTGAATACTATTTTAAAGGACAGTGTGCATATAAAAGAACATGTCAAAGGATCAATGCACTTAAGATCACCAGTGATCACAAAACAGCGTTCAGGTGCTATATCGAAGATGGAACAGCTGTTAATAATGTGGTTCTCCACAGCCCTCAACTTCCGCAGTGGTGTACTTATCAGCTGAAGACGTCGATTCTGGAAACGATGCTTGACAGGTAAAACTTGCTGAAGTTATGCCTGTCTCCTCTCTTTTTTTGTAATTTTATAATTTAGAAATTTTTTTTAATTGCACAATTTTGTAATTTTTCCTGCGCATGAGATAAAGAATTCAATAAATACAGTGAAACTTCTCCTAACGGACACCTCTCATTAACGGACATCTCTCTACAACGGACATTTTCAAATTTCCCAACTCACCTCTATTGGTTTTAACGTGTTTTCAGCTTCTGTCTAGTGGACATTCTCTATAACGGACGCGGACAGGCAATCTGCACTATTTCGTTTAGATTAGCACTTAATTTGATCTCCCCATAACGGACAGCGGGCGAGCTTACGGCCCTTTTTCTAGGAACTTTTCTTCCACGTATTGCCTCAATCGTGTGTTTATTTTCTATTTCCGATTCTCTGAATTTTATCAAGGTTTACGTCGCGGTTCTAAACCCTTTTTCAAGGATTTTAAGGCACTTGTAAAACTTCTGATGAATTTGGTGTGTGCAGGGGGGGGGGAATATGGTTGGCCTTTTGTCTTTTCAGTTTCAGTTTTCAGTTTTGTTCAGTGTCGTGTGAAGTGCACAATGTCTTCTCGTAAACATTTAACTTTAAAAGAATGTTTAAAGTCGAACTCATTAATGCGTATGATCGGCAAAAAAATAGTGTTTGCACTCTCGCTGCAAAATACAAAATCGGGAAGACGCAGGTAAGCGACATCCTAAAGAAAAAAAATTAACTGCTCAAACAATTTTGGCAACACGGAAATGATCAGGTTCAAAAATCATTCCCGAAAACTGTTGGACTTCAAACTGACAATGTTACATATGAGTGGTTTTGTCGCGAATGTGCTAAAAAAATTCCCATTAATTGGCCTATTATTAGGGAAAAGGCTTTGGAGGTTGCGAAATCTATGGGAGTAAATGAGTTCAAAGCTTCTGTGGGATGGCTAGACAAGTTCAAAACTCGACATAAAATTTCTTTGAAAACCATAAGTGGTGAAGGTGGATCTGTTGATACTGGGGTTGTAACAGAGTGGACCGTCAAATTGGAAGATTTATGTCGTGATTTTGAAGCTAAGGATATTTACAACTGTGACGAAACAGGGTTGTTTTTTAAAGTTCTTCCTGAAAAAACAATGAGTCTAAAAAACGAAAAGTGCCAGGGCGGAAAAATTTCTAAGGAACGCTTGACTGTACTATTGTGTACAAATATGCTGGGAGACTTTGAACAACCTCTTGTTATAGGAAAACCACAAAATCCTCGTTGTTTCAAGGGCATAAAGTTGAATGTTGATTGGAAGTCTAATAAAAAAGTGTGGATGACACGAGATGTCATGAGCAAATCGATAAGTCACTTTAACCAAAACATGATTCGTCAAAACAGAAAAATTATTCTTTTCATGGATAATGCTGCATCTCACCCGCACATTGAATTGTCCAACATTCAAATCGTTTTTCTGCCACCAAACACATCTGCAGAGTATCAGCCCTTGGATCAAGGGATAATAAAAAAATTTAAACTTCACTACAGAAAACGTGTTTTAAGACATCTCATTGCAAACATGAACGATGAAACATGTGCGAGTGACCTTGCAAAGAAAATCAGCATCCTAGATGCGATTCAATGGATTTCCTCTTCAGTAAACGCAATTAGAAAACAAACTGTCGTGAACTGTTTTGTAAAGTCTGGCTTCTCAAATGCAAAAATTGAAGTTGTGAACAACAATGTGGAGCACCAAGAAGAACAAGAACTTTATCTATTGATAATGTACGATACTTCAGCTACAAGTGACCCTGGCTACAAAGATATAGACTAGAACCTCACTACAGAAGATGGTGCTATAGATATCAACGACATTATCATCGATATTTTTCAAGAAGTTCCTCATGAGGATGAAGAAATGGAAGGAGGTCATTATGTCGAAGAACATATTAGCGACGAACCACCGATGAAAATAGAAGAAGCGCTCATACAAATCAATCGTTTAAAAATATTTTTCGCCACTGAAGTATCTTACTGAAGGACTTTCGATGGTTTCTTCACTCCAAACAAATGTTGAAAACAAAATTATCAGCCGGAAGAAGGTGCAGAAGAAAATAAGTGATTACTGTATGTATTTTTCATAAGATAAAGTCATAATATGCATAGCACAATTGTATGTATCTTATTTACAAAAATATTGTGCAAAATCTGTATATAATTTAATTTAATTTTACATTAAACGTTTAAAGATTTTTCTTTATCTCTTGTGTATGTAATTGTATATTATTTACAAAAATATTGTTCAAAATCTGTATATATTTTAATTTAATTTTACATTAAACGTTTAACGATTTTTCTTTCTTTTTTTTTTTTCTCCCTCAGACTTCTTGTTAGCAGGCACCTCCGTAGCCAGGTGGGAAGGAGCAGCAGTGCGTAGCACACGCTTCTTGATTAGACCGGGGTTCGAGCCCGTCACCACCAAATACGGAGGATGCGGAAAGGTCATTCAGGGAATGACCACCGCATATCCCGGAGCAATATGGCCTTAGTTGCTAATGCTCCTAAAAACCAAATAACAAACAATTTCTTGTTAGCGGACACTTCTCTCTAACGGACACATTTTCGTTCCCCATGGCTGTCCGTTAAAGGAAAGTTTCACTGTAAATCTCTTTATATGTTCGCCGAACATTTCTTTTTTGATTCAATCAGTTCAGCGAGCACAGTTGCGAATGCTGCACAAGCATGGGGAAAATTCCCCAACTTATGTAGCGTTCCACGGAACGCAACCTTTACGTATGTCGGGGAGTTGCTGTACTACATATGGGTAGAAGTAACCCCAGAGGAACATACCAACTGTGTGGTACTACACTTAGGGTGGTAGAAAATGAAAAAGACCTGGGAATAATTATGCAGTCAGATACAAAGTTTTCTGAGCAGTTCAGACAGGCTGCAAGAGCAGGTCATGGAATTTTGTCAATGATACAGTAATACCCCGACTTACGCGAACTCGGAGTTACGCGGTTCTTGATTTTTTCGTTTGGCAACGCTGCCGCCCACTATCTTCAAGGTCGTTTTCATATGTTATCGATATACGGTGGGACGGCGGAGAGTGAGAGCCAAAGATGAACAAAATTCAACTTTGCTGCTTTTATGTTTTTTATATCAGTGAAGGGGAAACACATTTCACCATAATAACGTAAAAACCAACACAATTCCAGCTATCGGTATGCAATTAGATCGAGTTTACTACCAGTTTATAACAGATTCCACTAGCAGAAACACAACTGGATTTTTATTGTTTTATGGTAGTAACCCCCTAGAAATGTGAGGTGTTAATAGTGTATCTCTGCCTTTATGGTGTTGCTTATTCAGTTGCTACATGCGCGCAGCTTTGTTTATGCGTATCAAGGGTGCCTCCTCGTTTTGTAATTGTGCTTTATTCCCTAAAAACGAGTAAAGGTGTGAAAAGGAAGCGTCCTGGTAACGACACTGCACACTCAGAGAGAAAAAGAAAAGCAATAAAATGTGTGTTCAATCTTGGGTGGTCGGCACCTAACCCGATTTTTCCCATAGGGCCTGTTGTTTATTGCACGAGGGTTTATAGGAACACAATTAACACTATCGTTCTATACGAGGACTGACTGTATTGATGGCATATGAAAAACGACCCTCAGTGTTTCACTTGCTGTGATACGCATTGGACGTGTTTTGTGCGAACTCTACGTGCACAATTAACGATTCTACGATCGACGAAAGTTTTCTAAACCCTTAAAAAACTATGTCGTTCAAACGAAGTAAATCTGATTCTCCTGCACCTAGTAGGAAAAGGAAAACGATATCTTTGGAATGTAAACTTAACATTATCAAGGATTTTGATAGCAGAATGAAAATTTGTGAATTGGCAAAGAAGTTTGAGCTACCGGAATCCACAGTAAGAACAATCATAAAAGATAAAGAAAGAATTCTCGAAGCGGTGAAAAATGCTCAATCCTTGAACTCAAGCATAATTCGTAAACGTCATGGTATTATTGCTGAGATGGAAGGAATGCTGAAATTATGGTGGGATAATCAAGTAAAAGTGAAGAATTGTCCAGTCGATCAGAACACTGTGTGCTATCAAGCTAAGCTGATTTTTGAGAGGTTGAAAGAAGAAGCTGAGGAGGCGGACAAAGATGAAAACTTTGTAGCTAGTAACGGTTGGTTCAACCGATTTAAAACTCGCTGTAACTGGCACAGTATCACGGAGAGTGGAGAGGCAGCAAGTGCCGATAAAGTAGCTGCGTCTTCTTTTCCTGAGACACTCAAGGCTATGATAGAAGAAGGTGGCTATAGCAGTGAAACCGTATTTAACGTGAATGAGACTGGCCTGTTCTGGAAGAAGATGCCTAAAAGAACTTTTATCGCGCGTGAAGAAAAAAGCTTTCCAGGCTTTAAGGTTTCCAAAGACCGATTGACAGTGATGCTTGGCGGGAATGCAGCTGGTGACTGCAAGTTAAAACCTCTCTTAATTTATCGCTCCGAAAACCCAAGAGTTTTAAAAAACATATCTAAAATTAGTTTACCAGTGATTTGGAAGTCAAATCATAAAGCTTGGGTGACAGCTTCCGTTTTTGAGGACTGGTTTGGTCATCACTTCATACCAGAAGTCGAACGTTATTGCAAATCTAAACAGATTCCATTTAAAGTGATGCTTCTTATTGACAATGCACCCGGTCACCCTCCTGCCACCCTAATTAATTTTGACCCACGTGTGAAAGTTGTGTTTTTGCCTCCAAACACAACCAGCTTGCTTCAACCGATGGACCAGGGAGTCATCAAAACATTCAAGGCCTACTACACGAGGCGTTCGTTTGCACGTCTGAATGAAGCTATGAGACAAAATAGTGATATGTCTGTTAAAGACTTTTGGAAACAATTCAATGTTTTATATGCCGTAAGAATCATTGGAGAATCTTGGAATGAAATTCACAAAAAAACATTGAATGGTGGCTGGAAGAAACTTTGTCCATTTTTTTTCAAAAACGAGACGAAAACAACGCCAGAAACTGATCATGTCGCTCATGTGATAGAAGAAGTTGTTAATCTTGCCAGGCAATTAGATTTGGAAGTCGATGGTGATGATGTCAACGAGCTGTTGGATTCACATAGTCAGGAGCTGACAATGAATGAGCTCATAGAGATGCGTGAGCAAAACGTAACTGAATCCGACACTTCACACCCAGTTCCACCAGAAAAGCACATGACAATTGCAAACTTGACAAAAGGTCTCAGCTCAATTGAAAAGGTCTTAAAAATTTTAGAAAACATAGACTCCAACGAAGAACGCGTTACAGTTACAAAGCAAGGAATAAAAAAATTATTAGCTTGCTACGAAGAAATTCTGCGTGAAAAAAAGAAGGCGCTGTGTCGTCAGACGAATTTGTTAGATTTTATGAAGCCATCGACATCGAAATAACTTTTTTAAGTAAGTCATTTATTTTTTTAATATATATTTTGTATTCATATGTATAAAGAACTGCAATTTTATTAATATTTTTCTTCTAAACTAGTGTTTTTGTTAGTCCTTGGTCCCAATTAAGCAAAATTTATATGTATTTATATGCAAAGTTTTACCCCGACTTACGCGAATTCGACTTACGCGATTTTCGTCGGACCCACCTATCGCGTAACTTCGGGGTATTACTGTATACAGGAATATTGTTAGCAGGGAAAAGAAAGTGATTATCCCTTTGTATAAGGCAGTGGTCAGGCCACACCTTGAGTACTGCATACAGGTCTGGAGGCCTCATTTTAGGAAGGATGTAGATTTACTTGAGCGTGTACAGAGAAGGGCAACAAGATTGGTGAGGGGAATGAAGGGATCCTCTTACCAAGAGAGGCTTAAGTTCTGCAAATTGCAGTGGCTGGAGACTAGGCACCTGTGCGGTGATCTGATTGAGGTGCATAAAGCCTTGAATGGGTTGAGCACGCTGAATTCTGATGGGATCCTTCCACTTGTTCAGATTACGAACCTAAGGGGTCATAAATTCAAATTAAGAAAAGACAGATGTAGAATAGATGTGCAGAATTTTGCCTTTAGCCAGCGGGTGGTTAATTGCTGGAACAAAATTCCATCTGTCGTTGTGGAAGTTGGTAGGTTGAATAAATTTAAGGAGGAACTGGACAGGCATTTGAAGGGAATAGTGTGATTTTTTTTTTTTTTTTTTTTGGCTGATGCTGCATAAGCTCATACACTTGCTTTCTTGCATCACATGCCACTGCTGCTGCTGCTACTACTACTACTACTTTGGTCCTGTGCCACAACCAGTCTGCATCCTTTCACTGTCTAACTCCAAACTCACAGAACCCTCTTTTCCTATTCCTCGTCTATCCGTTCTACTTCTGTTTAGTGGAACAGCCTTCCTTTGCATCTAATTTCCCAAGAATTGCAATCTACAGAAATTGAAGTCTGATGTGAACTAGTATCTTTTTCTTGTCAGCCTTCAACCCATGCATAGTACTAAGTAATGTTGGTTCTAATACATTTCATGTTTGGATCTTAAAAATAATAGAAAAAAAAAAGAAGAGAAGCTCATATTAGAGATTTGCACTTTCTTAGTTGCTCCCTCAGTGAAACTCTGTTTGGAACAATTCTGCTAATATGGCAATGGATTCATTCAACATTTTGTTGAGTAGTGAGTTCCGATCATAGGTGCAAAGTCTTCCTTACCTTTGGTTTGATAAGCATTGCAGAAAATATTTTCTGTCAGTTTAATGGCAAGATTATAATAACTTGAAGAAGCAGAGGAGAAAACATCAGATATATTATTTCTATACTCTGTTAGTTTCTAAACTTCATGTGGTGAAGTGCTTTCATATCAAATATTTATATCCTGTTCTTTAGATCCCAATGTTTCTGAAATTCTCAAAAATTAAACTTTACTTGAATATCTATACACTCAATTCTGTATCTGTACACTGCAAATGGGGGGAGTGAAAGGGAGGAGATAAGATTCTTCTTATCTCTCTCTCTCTCTCTCTCTCTCTCTCTCTCTCTCTCTCTCTCTCTCTCTCTCTCTCTCTCTCTCTCTTTTTTTTTTTTTGTAATGAATTCAAAATATCTTGATAAAATTTTATTTAAAAAAGTTTGGGATTAAATATTCTTGTGTTTATTAGTGAGTTGAATATTATTAATAAAATATTGTTCTTAAGAACACTGAAAGTAAAAACACTATATCGAAAATATTTCTTTCTGTTATTAGAAGTACACACTATTCCAGCTAAAATGTTTCGACGAGTTTTAACTATAGTGCAAGCACACTGCAAACTGGGACTTACAGCTACATTGGTTCGTGAAGATGATAAAATCCAAGATCTGAACTTTCTGATAGGGCCTAAACTGTACGAAGCTAATTGGTTAGAACTTCAAAATAATGGATACATTGCCAAAGTGCAATGTGCAGAGGTAAGTGCTCTTTAATTTTATGGAAACTGCATTTTTGTCTTAATTTTACTTTAAAAAACAGTGTCGTTTGTTGGGGAAGCTCAAATAAACTCCAGTTTGCTTTAAGATTAAATAAAATTATTTAATTACTTACTGCTACTTCATGTGATTTATGCATGTACACCATATATGTGAGAATGATTACTAGGATTTTACATTATTTTTGCTGAGCAGAACGAAGTATTGACAGTGAAATATATTATAGTGCAGAGTGAATAAATGGTGTAGAATGGAGATTCCCAAACTTATTCCTTGTGCTCCCTTTAAAATATTTTATAAATTTCATGCCCCGTCATCCAGAACAAATGCAAATAAACAGATTTAACAAAATCTGTGTTAAAATAAATTAAAATTTAGCATAACCTATGAATATATATAAATTAGTGTGTGTGTGTGTCCTTCAGTACATGTAACCTCAAAGAAAAATAAAATGTTTCTTATTGGATAGTATAGTGGTTTGTCCATATTGTTTTAAATGTGGACCTCTGGTGTAGAATAATAAAAGTACATATTTACAACTTGAGTTCCCTTTGCATTTCTGCATATACACATGCACTCAGTCAAATGTGCCTGAGATTGCAGTAGCAAACGCCGCTATTATTTAAATTTTTAGTTCACTTTATGTATACTCATTGTGTGTTCTGTATGGAGAGATTTATTAGGATGATACGAAAGCTGTTCAATAAAGAATGATAATTTTTCATGAACAACCGAACTGCTTGCTATTTCTAGCTGAGCTCTGGAATTTTAAGAACAAATCAAGCTGCATCACATAGCAACTGCACAGTTGATTCATGTGCATGATGTGGCCTTAGTAAATAAATAAATTTTCTGTTTATACTCCGGGACGACCAAACTGTCAGAGGAGTTCACAAGATAGATAGAATTCAACAAACAGCACTGTATTCAGTAGTCACCGGCTTGAACCCCGGTCACTCAAGGCACGTGTACTTATGCACCCGCGTGCCTGACCACTAGGCTACGGTGGCACATCAAGCTTATGCCTGTTTAGTTTCACTTACATAACAATGGACGCAAACCTGACTAAATATGCTGCTCTCAATTTTGTGTCCATCTCAAGAAAACACAACTGAAGTGTATGAAATGTTAAAAGAGGCTTATGGTGAACCTTCACTTCAGTGTAGCACAGGTCACAGATTGTTTAGAATGTTTAAAGATATACATGATTCAATCACAAAAATTGACGGCCCCTCCGTAGCCAGGTGGGAAGGAGCAGCAATGCGTAGCACACGCTTCTTTATTAGACCGGGATTCGAACCCGTCGCCACCAAATACGGAGGATGCGGAAAGGTCAGGGAATGACCACCGCATATTCCTGGAGCAATATGGCCTTAGTTGCTAATGCTCCTAAAAACCAAAAAATAACAATAACAAAAATTGATAGCCCTGGAGCTCCCACCACTGCTGTCACCACAGAAACCATAAACACAGCTTTTGTAATGGTAAGAAAAGACCATTGTATAACAGTAAGGCAACTGGCAGAGATGTTGAGAATATCAGTAGGAAGCATGCACGGTATTCTCCATGACTGTTTGCATATAACACATCTTTGTGCATGCTGGATTCCAAGACTACTCACACCTGAGCAACATCAAGTTTGCATGGAGGTTTGTCAGGAGCTGAAATAGATGATTACTAAAGATGGTTCTGCACATGGTAATAATGGCAGATGAGACACGGCTTCATGATTTCAATGCAGAGAGTAAGCAACAAAGCTCTGTTTGGAAGTCTGCATCATTGCCAACACTGAAAAAAGCAAAAGTTGGGCTTCTGAAGTTATGGTTTATGGTTCTCTTTTTTGGACATTCAAGGAATGGATTACCAGCATGTTGTGGCATGCCATATGACTATTGCAGGCCTTATGACTAGTGCAGTACTGAACTGTACTGCACACTTTGCAGGAATCACCTTCATCATAAACAACTGCACAAGTAGTTCATGTCAAAATGCATGTCAAAAAATGGCTTCTGCCATATTTTTGAAGAATAGCAGAAATGGAGGAAGTCTTTCCTCAAATGGGGATTACTTTGAAAAAAGAACCATCAAAATATGGATGATTAATAAAGGTATATTATGAAAAAACAATTATTTATGATCATTCTTTATTGAACAGCCCTTGTATATATAGAACAATCTGGCCACGAAAGGATCAAGGTAACAAAGTGGCTGATGCTGCAGCCAGGTCACTGCAACCCCAGAATAACCATAGCCCGTTAGATCCCTATATAGACAATTAATAAAAAAAACAGATTACTCGCCCAGTGGCAACAATCTCAGCATGGGCAGGTCATGAAAAAGCTATATCAGATAAAGCCTGGCAAACACTGGCAGTATAGTCTGCACAGGAACTTCAGGGAACTTCAGAGAGGAAGTTGTTCTTGCCTGCCTCCACATAGGGCACAGCCATCTCATGCATTCACTCCTGCTGAGGGCATATGATTTTCCTTTGTGTGAGGAGTGTGGCACCTTTTTAACCCTATGACATATTTTATCCGAGTGTCCTTGTTATAGACATGAATGTTTTATTTTTTACTGCTTTTACTTATTTATCTGAACCTTATATACTCAGTGAGATTTCATCTGACAATGACCATGTGTCAGCTATTTTTACTTATCTAAAATCATTAGGCCTTTTTATTCTTTTTTAAATTTATCTTTTATGCCTTTTTACATATATTTTATTGTGGTACATTTTGACATATTGAACTAATTGTTATCGTTTATATAACCTTGTTTTGGCACATTATAGCTTTAGCTGCTGATGTGTCAATAAAACTCAAAACCAACCAACTGACCAATCTGGCCATGAAACAAATTTACATGAGTAATCTTGAAGGCTGATAGGCTATTATAATGAAAGAAAGAGACACTTCACTGTGTATAAGTAGGGTTTTATTTCAGAACTATAGTTTTCAGACTGGTTGAACAGTCTCTTTTTGTCAAAGCAGTGTTAATGGCCCTTGTACAAACACAATATTAATCACAGGCTGGGGTGTGCCGACTGGGGTGCAAAGGATGCATTGCACCCGGACGCTGAATATTTAGGGGTGCCAGGGCTAATTTAATGCTAAAGGCCATTAAATTATATAATTCTTATATTACAAATCTCAAAAAATTATAAAAGATTTTTTTAAAAATTAATAATAAGTGTAATAATTGTAAATTATTATTTTAAGTCACTTAAGTAATGAGGTGGAAAACTAAAATTAAATTTTTAATAATTTTGGATAGAAATTAATTTTTGACGATTTATAATTACTTTTTTTTTTTTTTTTGTTAAATATTATTTATTGAAATAATTTGTTGAATCATTCTTTTTAGATGGCTGACAGAAAAAATAAACTTTCTGGCGCAGCCTACCGAAAAAGAAAATTAGAAAAAGAGGAGAGCATAAAAAAAGTTACTACTTCAATTTCACGATTTTTTGTCGCGAAATTGAAGTAAAAAAACTGGAGAATCATTGCAATCACAGTTAGATACTTTCTATGATGACAAAATCAGTGAGGAACAAAACATCACTCAAAATTCCGTAGAAGATTGCTTTTTTGGAAAATCAACTGCGTATTGAAGAAATTTCATCAAAATTTGAATGTACAAAAGGGACCTCAACTGGTGATACTCCAGATTTGACCAGTAAATGTTTCGAAAATGGTATGCACGATCCAGAGTTATCTAAACAGTATTAGAATGTTTTTAGTACAACTCGATCTAGAACAAGTTCAACATAACTTTCCTTTAGATGATAAGAATAGGTCATTTTCTACAAAATATTATTATAAACAATTAAGTAATGGGGAAAAAATTCTTAGAAGCTGGTTATTATATTCAAAGTCAAAAATTTCTGTATTCTGCCTTTGTTGCGAACAATTTCATAATAAAACTATGGGTTTTAACAATGATATTGGTTTTTTGGCATCTGGGTGGTGGTGCCCACTGAGAATAAATAACAGTAGTCTCCTCTATTAGAGAAGCGTTGTTTATTTGAAGTAGTGCAATACCTGGCAGTAATCATCAGCTACTCCACATCATTCTCGAGCTGAAGCTTAAAAATATCACGAATAAGGTTTTCCCCTGACGATTGGATGTAGAAAATATTCCAAACGATTATATGCTTGAAACAGGCAATCGTTTTCAAGCTCTATTAGAACTAGATGACGATATGCTGCCTGAGGAAATGTGGGAAAATACAAAAAGCATTATTAAGGATTCAGCAAATAGGATTACAGAAAGTCACTTTTAAACTTATTGAACAGAGAAGAACTGCAAAAGCCCAGGGTGTACAAGGAAACAGAGTATCAGGAACTAAGCAAAGTCAACAAGCGCTGCTTAAGCCAGGACAAACAGGATTATATCAATCGAAAGTGTAAAGAAATCGAATACCACAACAAATGAAACAACACTAAAAAAAGATGTATGATGTAATTAAGTCCTTAAAACAAAAGTTCTGACCAAAACTTAATGTAATTAAGGACTCCAAAGGAAAAATTTTAACAGAGGAGAACACAATTAAAGGAAGGAGGAAAGAATACTGTGAACAGCTCTTCCGAGCACCTGCTGGAACTAATGATTTGCCACCTCCTTTTCAAGAGTGTGATCACGAATCAGTTCCACTGAAGGAAGCAGTCAAAAAAGCCATCAGAGAACTAACGTGAGGCAAGTCACCTGGAATTGATTTTGTCATAAATCATTTTTTCATAAAATGATTGCAAAAATTTGGGAAATGGGAGTGGCCATCAGATTGGAAGAAATCAATTTTCATCCCCTTACCAAAAAAAAAAAAAAAAAGAGATCTGAAAATTTGCACAAATTACAGGACTATTAGCCTAATTTCTCACGCTAGCAAGATTCTTCTTAAAATCATATTAAACAGAATCTCAAGAAAACATGAAGAAAAAAAACCAGAAGAGCAAGCAGGTTTCAGAAGTGGTAGAGGAACCAGAGATCAGATCTCAAGTCTCAAGTCTATTGAAAAATGCAAAGAATTCATTGTTCCAGTCATTTTGTGTTTTATAGATTATGCAAAAGCATTTGATTGTGTTCACATGAGAAACTATGGGAAATGATGACTATTATGGGTTTCCCAATCCACATAATTCAGCTGATTAAGTTACTGTACAAGGAACTGTGAGAACGAACATGGGAAACACAAATTTTTTCACAATAAGTAACAATGTCAGCAGGGCTGTATTTTGTCACCTCTCCTTTTTAATATTTATACCGAAGGTATCATGTGTGAAGCTTTGGAAGATTTAGAGACTGGCATCAAAATTGGAATATATTTTGTTATTTATTTATTTATTTATTATTTTTTTTTATGAAAACCCCAAACAGGAGAGGTATTAGAACCTATAGTACTTAGTACTGCTTGGGTTGGAGGTTGAGAAGACGAAAGAAGATATTTGTTAACATTAGACTTGAACTTCTGTAGACTCTAATTTTCAGAAAAGACATATGAAGGGAGTTTGTTCCAGAAAACGGCAGTTGAATGAATAAATGAGGAAGATGAAAAGTTGGTTCTGTGTGTTTGAAGTTGGACGGTAAATGGATGTTGGCTGGGGGCAGCACACGTTCGGACTGCTTTGAAAGAGAGAGCGGGAATTATAGAAGCCAATTCAGAAGAACAGCGTCCATGGAAGTATCTGTAGAAAAGGCATGCAGCAGAAACAGTACATCTATGAGACAGTGAGCGGAGAGACTCTGTTAGAGAGGAGTCATTAATTAACCTAACTGTCCTCTTCTGAATGGAATCTAGAAACCTGAGAGAGGTTTTGGGGGCACAGCCCCAGATGTGGAAACAATATTCCATGGTAGGATGGATTTGCGATTTGTACAGAGTGAATAGCTGTTTGGAAAAAAGTAACGCCGAGAGGGAAAGAGAAAACCAAGTTTTTTAGATGCAGAGGAAGCAATATTTGTAATGTGCTTATGCCAAGAAAGATTAGAAGTCAGGGTAATCCCCAAAAGAGATATATCACCATTTCCTAGAAATGGAAGTGTCACCAAAGATAAGCATAGGAGCAGAAGAATCCTTTTTGAAAGATTGCCCAGAGAGATTAGAAGTCAGGGTAAAAAGAGAGAGATATCATCTTGCCTAGAAACCGGAGTGTCACCAATGATAAGCATAAGAGCAGAAGAATACTTTTTGCAAGATATAAGACAAGACTGAGTTTTAGAAGGATTGAAATCAACTAAGTTGTCTTGCCCCACTGGAGAATTACCTGGAAATCGGCATTTAAAGAATTGGTAGCAGATATTCGAGAAGTTGCTGATTGAGCAGGGAAAGGTTTCTCAAAATGGAAAGTGGAATGCAATGTGCTATCATCAGCAAAATTATGGATAGGATTTCCAGTCAATGGAAGGTCATTAATATACAAGAGGAAAAGAGTGGGGGAAAGAACTGAACCTTGGGGAACACCGGCATTAGTGGAGAAGTTAGAAGACAGAGAGCCATCTAGCATCACCCTCAGTGAGTGATCAGAGAGAAAACTGAATAACTAATTACAAAAAACAGTTAGCAGACCATAAGATGGAAGCTTGTTTAGAAGACCTTTATGCGTAACATGATCGAAAGCCTTTGAGATGTCAAGAGCAACTGCTTGTGTTTCACTGAACTTTTCCATTGAATTTGTCCATGAATGGGATTAACCCCAGGAACTCACATCTGGTGAGTATGGGCTTGGCACACTCTGGGTCCTGAGCTGGCTATCATTATTCTTCTTGTTTTTTGTGATTCTCTTCTACTTCTCTCTCTCTCACAGGATAACTCGGAAATTTTTTTAGCTGGTGCAGCATAAGCCTTAGGCTTCCTTGCACTATATGGCTAGCAATAATAATAATAATCTCGTTGTGAAGGTAGCCTCAATATCAGATGAAATCAAACGATGCCTTTATGCTACTACATGTAGTTAAACTTATGGGTAAGCTATGGTGTATTTACACGAATATTATATAGTTAATTTCAACCCATAACATATTATGCCTTGTGGGTTTAGCCTTCTGAATAAGATATGTACATATGAATTGAACTCTTCTTCATTAACTTTTCAGTGACTGACGAGAAAACAGTTATGTAAAAGGCCTAAAGGGCAGCAAATTATTATTTGCACCCAGATAGCAAAAACCCTTGGTGCACCCCTGGTTATAGGGATATAGCATTCTTGCATGATTTGGTCACGGTTACTTGATTTGCATGTTGTATGTTTAACAAGCATGGTGTTTGTACATTATTTTGAAAAAAAACTAGACAACTGCTCTGAGATCATGAGCCTTGTTCTTGTCTGTAATGTGCTGTATAGCTTGGCATTATCAGAATACCTTCTCTTCATAATGATTTAATCATTGAGAACTATCTAAATTTCCTGATTTTTGAAGAACAAGGACACCATAATAAAGTATATTTGATATCATATGTTGAATTTCAGGAAAGCTTTTTATGCTGTTGCACATGGAAGAACTGGTGTACAAATTGGAGTGGTATGGCATTAAGGGTAAGTTGCTACAATGGATAAAGGGATGGTTGGGTGGGAGACGACAGAGAGTGGTAATCAATGGACACTGCTCTTCGTGGACGAATGTTATTAGTGGAGTTTTGCAGGGTTCGGTACTGGGTCCCATTGTTGTTTTATGTATTCATCAATGATATTGATGAATGGATCTAGATAAGTTGGGCAAATGGGCTGAGAAGTGGCGACTGAAGTTTAACACTGACAAATGCAAAGAACTGCATATGGGTAGCAGTAACCCAAGAGAAACGTACCAACTGTATGGTAGTACACTCCGAAAAGTGGAAAATGAAAAAGACCTGGGGGGGGTAATTGTGCAGTCAGATATGAAGTTCGATGAGCAGTGCAAATGGGGTGCCAGGGCAGGCCATGGAGTCTTGCCAATGATATATAGGAATTTTGCTAGCAGGGACAGGGGAGGTGATTATCCCATCGTACAAGGCAATGATCAGGCCACACCTTGAGTAATATATATAGGTCTGGAGGCCTCATTTTAAGAAGGATGTAGAACTGTTGGAACGAGTACAGAGAAGAGCAACAAGATTAGTGAATGGAACAAAGGGTTGCGCTTACGAAGAAAGGCCTAGGTTTTGTAAATTACAGTGTCTGGAGACTAGGCACCTGCGACGTGATCTGATTGAGGTGTATAAGACCTTGAATGGGTTGAGCAAGCTAAATGCTGATGGAATTCTTACTCTTGCTCAGATTAAGAACCTTAGGGGGCATAGATTCAAATTGACTAAAGACAGTTATAGAATAGATGTGCTGAAATATGCACTTAGCCAGCGGGTAGTTGATTGTTGGAACAGACTTCCATCTCTTGTTGCGGAAGTTGATAGCCTAAATAAATTTAAGGCTGAGCTGGAGAGGCATTTGGAATGAATGAAGTGGTGAAATAGGAAGGTTTTTTTTTTTTTTTTTTTTTTTTTTGCTGATGCTGCATAAGCTTACTTTCTTGCATCATATGCTCCTACTAGTAGTGCTAATTCTAGTGGTGTTGTTCCTGGAATAGCTTAGTCCCGGCCAATAAGTGTAGTCGTACCAATTGTGTGTCAGACTTGGTTGGTTTGGTGCTACTCCACATTCTAGACACTGTAATTGATAAACTCCGGCAGTTGAGGTTTGGTAGGGGAATTGAGTGTGAAATCTGTCCATGAGAGGAATCCCATCTGTTGAAATAGTATCGAATTATTTTTTGGTGTTGTTCAGTCATTCGTAAGAAGTAATTAGATATCCCACAGGCTGCCTGTAGTGGCTGTCTTTAACACTTCCTAGAAATCCAGTCGAAAAATATTGAATGGCTTGCCACACTGATTTCTTGCTATCACTATAGAACACATTCAAACTGTTCATTTTTGAAAAGTTGCCTTATATGTGGACCAATGAAAATGCCTGCCTTAATCTTCTCTGTACCAAGCCTTGGTAATTTCTCTTGCAAGTATGTGAATGCAGGACTGTTCACTTCCAAAGCCTTCACGAAATTTTTCACGAGCCTAGTTTGATGTGGAGTGATGTAAGCAAAACTTTATTTGGATCTGGTAGAGGTTCAAATGCTGTGTTCTTCATTCCAGGTGTTAATGATTTTTGTTGAGGCCAACTCCTCTTCTCATAGTGCATATCCTCGGTGATTATCCGATTTGCAGAGAAAGCAACAATACTTAGTGTAACCCTTTTGTAGTTCTAATAAAATGACGATTACCTTTAAATCACCACATATCTGCCACTTTTACTTCTGATAGTGTACACCTGAGAGGATGTTCTCCCTGTTTGCATTTGTTTCTTTTTTGTGGATGGCATACACAGGTATGCCATCCACAAAACGGGTATTGAAGGCAGCACATTTCCGTTATGTAATAACAGAGCCTTAAGGGTAACACTTAGAAGTGTCTATAAATAGTCGCCATTCTTCGAGAACATTCCTCATGTTCATTGCTGCCATTAGACCATCAGCATCCTTACAAACAGTGAGTTGTTCACCTTCTGTTTGATATAATTTATCAGTCTTTATTTCAAGTACCAAGTGTTATCACTTTCACTGAATGATCTAGAACAGTGTTCCCCAACCTTTCTCTCTTTGCGGCACACCTTAAGTTTTCCATGACACACCATACATCAAAATGTTAATCCCCAAAAAGCATAGTTTACTGCAATGTTAATATAAATATGCCATAAGTCACAATAGAATCAATTATTATTGTTCCAACAGAAATTGGCTCATGCATATAGTAACATTTTATGAACCCTAAATCACTGTACAAAAGCAAAGCCAAAAAAAAAAAAAAAAAAAAATTCTATTAGTATTAAATAGAATTTTTTTTTTTCTATATAACTATGTATATCTTCAGTGTGATACTTGTGCCTGCTTTGCTGAAAACAGATGGCTAATGCTTGGCGGGATCATTGACAATTCAAGCTTCACTTCTTCATCAGTGGGTCTGAGCCTCTCCCTCTGTGATGTTTTAATTTCACTCAAGGTCGAAAAATCCAGTTCACACAAATTTGTAGTTGAAAATGGTAATAACATATTAATTGCCATCTCGGAGCTAGCTGAATATTCTTTCCTTATTGACAACCAAAATGTGTCCAACTGTGCTTCACAATGTTTTAATTGCAATGTTAATTGCCATCTTGGAGTTAGCCGAATATTCTTTCCTTATTGACAACCAAAATGTGTCCAACTGTGCTTCACAATGTTTTAATTGCAATGTTCTGTCTGCCTTTAGATCTGTTAGTTCTTCTTGTACATTCATCGGAAGAGATTTTGCATCTGCAACAAATGGATCACGAACCCAATCAAAATCTTCAATGCTCTCTCCAAAATAATCCTTGAACTTCTGCCTCAAGTTATCCAAATGTTCTTTAATGAAGTCCATCACCACTTTATTACCAGCAGCAAGAAGCCATGGTTCGGGACATCTCAAATAACCCATTTGCAATGCGTTGTATCCACAAATCCAGCTTATTCTGACAGCCTTGAATCTTATCTGTACTCGTAAAAAGATTTTCGTTCTTGCCTTGCATTTTTCAGTTCAGCTCATTCAAGTGAACAAAAATATCGGAAAGATATGCCAAATTAGTCATCCATTCATCATCTGCAAATAATTCTGCATACTCATGCTCTCAACTGTTAAAAACGTCTGTACTTCCTCCTTAAGTTCAAAAAGGTGCAGTAACACTTTGCCACGCGGTAAACACCATACTTCTGTATGTGGCAGAACATACAGAAGTACCCAAAATGGAAAAAAGCCGCGATTTGATGAAGTTTACGACTTTTACTACTTCTTCCAGCACAACTTTCAGAGCAGATGGCAAAGACTTGGCAACAATAGCTTCACAGTGAATAAGACAATGGTCACATCATATGACAGGATTCACTTCTCGCATTTTAGCCACAAAGTCAACCTGTTGTGGAAACGTCTGCATCTGTGCAAACACTAACACAATCCTTCTAATTTAATTCATTTTGGAACATATATTCATTGGTAACACAAAGGACTTCACCAGTGCTTGCTCGGGTAGTACTTTGCAAAAAGAAATTTGTTGCAGTTATATCTCCATCAATGAATCAAATGTTGGCAAGAAGTTGAGCATGACGCTAACATCTGTGGACTCGTTGATCTGAAGTGAGTACTTCTGACTCCTGTTGATTTTCTCCTTCATAATGTCTTCAATGTCACTGAACAAATCACTTACTCGGCAACTAATTATGTCAGCTGAGAGTGGAATTTTTGAAATTTTATTAGCAGCTTCTGGGCCCACGACTATTTTTACCATCTCTCTACAAGCTGGCATTAACAAAGTTTCAGCTATTGTGTGTGTGGCTTTTTGGCCTTTGCGATAAGTTTGACTACTTTATAACTTGCTTCCTGTACTTTTTCCAAAACACGTACCAATAAAGTCCTGAACTTTGCCTGTTTTTTGTTTTGTTGCAACAACCATCGAAAATAATTGACATCTTTTCATGCCAGAGAAGAATGTTTTGTTGAGAAATGTCTTTTCAGTTTACTGGGAACCATAGCAGCATTGCTCAGTTTTTCTCCACACACGAGACACTGGGGGGGGGGGACTTGTTTTATAACCACACCAGAAAAAACCAAAAGACAATTATCACTATACTCTCTGCACACTAATTTTTTTTTTTTTTTTTGGGCTCGTCACTTTCAAGACTTGCACTTGTGGATGGAATACTCCTTACAAGGAACTTGTCCATTATTAAAAAAAGAAAATAGTAAAATCAACAATGTTATGGCTTGTGATCATAGTTTTCTGACTATTTCAGAGCACAGCTTTGATGAAAGTGATAGACCTGGGACTAATACACTTTAAACAGAGAGAGGGGGGGGCATATCTATCGCTTTAAAATATGGTGTTATAACAAAGGGTGGGTGTCTCAGCACGGGAACAAAGTAATAAAGCCGAAATAGCATGGAAAAACAGGGACAAATACCAAAACAAGCCAATAAAATAATAAAAGACTGGGGTTGTTTTGCTAATCCTTACACTTTTAAGGAACAGCACATATGTATCTAACTTTAACAAGCAGCATCTTATTTCAGTCAGTGCAGCAACAAAATGAGAAATATTGGAAGGGAAAACACACAAATAACTTGAGAAAGGGAGTGTTGGATACTCATGCGAAAAATAATTTCCTGTTCCACACGTACAACATTGTGTTTAAGTAAAAATGGCATTACAAACATATATAAAAACTATAATTGGGAGTAAATAACGTACACTTAATTTCTTAAAATAGGTAAAAGTTCTCAGTTGTCAATTTCTAATCAATTTACGTATAGTCATACAACTTCAGCAAAGTTTATGGCACACCTGTCATCTTGTGGCATCACACTGGTTGCAGAATGATCTAGAAGATTCCACCTTTATAGCTTCGAGGCTAAAAGCTGTGCCTTATTCTTTGGCAATTCGAGATCCCTGATGAGGTCATTAAGCTGTGTGATCTTAGGTGGTTCAGAAGGATAAAACTGCAGCCATTATCAGTCCACTGCTGGATGGAAGCCTCCTGAGTGATTCATGTTGTTTGGTAATCACATGATAAGAGCATGGTGGTACTGAAAGTGCAGTGTTGCCATACGTTTTGTCGAGAGCTGTAGTTGTAGAGTAACTTGCTAATATGAGACCCCAACTATAATTTGAAAAGAAGAGCCAATTGACAAATTTTAATGTGATTTTCAAGTTCAGCAGCATGAAATTAGTCAAGGTTGGGTGTTTTAGTAACATTTTACATGTTGACCAGTGTATTGTGCTATTTTGAATAAGCAGTGCTTCGCCAGTGGTGAAGAGTAATGCCATCACCCAGACAATACCATTTCAAGGCTTTTTGGGCTCTCAAGGTTATGCTTGGCAAGAGATCAAATCTTTTTCTTTCTGGTGAAGCTTTGAAAATTATGCACTTGACAGTCAACTATAAACAGTAATGCCATTATTATAAACAAAGTGGCTTTGATTCAAAATTTCTGAAGACTACAGAGTCTGCAACAGTGTGTTTCTTGAAACAATCATAATTAGTTATTGTCTAATGGACAATCCAAACAGAAATCCACAGATAAAAAAAAATAATCATAAGTAAGGTAATGTTTTAAGAAATACTATACTGATAAACAATCGAATGGCTGTATTTTAATATAAAATGGTATTTGCCAATGAAATTTAATTTATGGTGCAGTGTGGAGTTTAAAAAACCCCTGCTTTCTTTTGAAAAATTTTCTGTTTTCATCAAAAAAATCCACCAGTTTTACCCTCTTAGAGTTACTGTCCAGCTTTTCAGAAGTCGACAACTGTGTGTGTATATATATATATATATATATATATATATATATAGAGAGAGAGAGAGAGAGAGAGAGAGAGAGAGAAAGAGAGAGAGAGAAGGCAACATGCTAAAACACAAAAAAAAATCTGTATTTTAAATATGGATTACAATTGCAACTGAAACATATTCATAAGATTAAAGGTAGATAATAGAGTAGATAATAGATAAAGTTTTCTGTACTCTCTTAGTATATTTTACAGGCATATGCTTGTTAATCTTTAGCACATGACAAACACATAAAAAGGAGCTAAACAAAACAAAGTCTTATACAAAGTTTGAGCTTTTGAAAACAAGTCCTGCAAATAATAAAGTACTGTTAAACTTGTTACATGAGATCTTTAGCTTAATAGTCCATTCATAGCTGCAACATTGCATATAATATAAATATTTTAAAATCACAAAGTTAACAATACCCCTGAGCTCATATTGGACTTTCATTAAGCCACTTTACATCCATAATTGTCCTTAACATCTTGCCAATATCCAAGTCAATCTCAAAACACCATTTACCTTTAAAAAAATTATGTACAACGGAAATTTTCTTCTAAAATGCTGAAACTTGCTAACGTACTATTTTCCTACTGTGTAATTATAAAATGATCCATTGTTATTTTGGCTAAATATTTATATTAAAAAACTCTCTTAGTTTTATATAAATATTGCATTTCTGATTCTTGAAAAAATTATTATAAATACTTACTCTTTTTGCTAGGTTTGGTGTCCAATGACCCCAGAGTTCTATCAGGAATACTTGGCAGCTAGGACATGCAAAAAAATGGTAACTAGAACATCTGTATATTTTATAGTGCTAGTAAATTTTAACTAATTTGATGGATTTGACATCCTTAATATTTGTAAATGAATTTTTATGTTTCCAAGATAAACTATATTTTGTAAAGAATTATTCTTTACAAAATATAAAGAATATTTTGTAAAGAATAATTCTTCTTGGGTTCTATATTGAATGGGCATCAAAATTATTTCAAATTATCCAAACTGCAAAAAAAATTCTTTTATTTATTATTATTATTTATTTAATTTTTTTGGACCAAGGATGTGAAATGATAATTTGTTTTTACCATACATAATTTTGCAAACATGATACCCCTGAGCTGTTTTATTAGTGAAATATATGTTAGCAATAATAAAATAAAATATATTATATTAGTAAAAATGTATATTTATATATATATAAATATATATTATAAAAATATATTAACAAAACAATATTTGAATTTTGTTTTCTGTTGTCCATGTTAAATTGCATTTTTTGTGCATCATGATTATACATAAATCTTTGGAGGTGATCTTAAAATTGAATTATCAGTGACCAGGTTATACTTAAGACAGACAATGTGCTACGTTTGCTTATACAGTGGAAAATATAGTTCAATAAATGTTTATATTAAGTAATATAAAGTTTTCATTCTTTTGATTATGATGCTGATAGGAGATCAATATTTGGTTATTAATTGAGTTTATTGAAGTGTCAGAAGGGGCCATAGTATTGAACAGAATTGAATAAATGAAAAATAAGTTTGTATTATACAGAAAATAAATCTGATTATTAGCATCTAATGTTTTAACTCTTTGTCTTAAGTGGAAATTTAAAAATTTTCCTATTTCTTTTATATGTGGTGAAAGAAATTCCTAATGTGAATAATTGACTTTGGATTACCCAATAACATAGGCACTAAACTTTGATATATCTATTTTTATTTATTTATTTTTTACCATATAGAATAGGAGGGTCAAGGGCAAAAAAATTATTTGGAATTACCAATATTTCAAATTATTCAAGCAACACTGTATATCCCTAGTACATTTATTATCTTTCAGCCACGGACCTAGGTGCCAAGCACATTCAAGGACAGTTGATCCCAATGGTTTTCTCTCAGTAGTTCATATTTAAGCTGTTGTACTTTAAAAAGTCACACATAAGAACACAAGATGAAAATTCACGTTGCTTTTCTTGGTATGTATATTACTAACTTTAACTAACTCTTTCAACTGCTTGATCTCTTAGTAGCACTGCTCCTTCCATCCCCATGGTGGGGGTGGAAATTGGAGAAGGTAAGTTAACCCCCAGTGCAAAAAGGAGCAAACCATGGAATATTTTAAACAACTGTCCTCCACTTGAGCAGTTTATACATTAATCATGCTTTGTTAATGAAACTGGTCACAACACATTACTGTCAAAAATACTTTGCATAGACACGTGGCAGTAGGAATGACCCTCATTCCTTATCTTGCATTCTCTGTTGGACAGATCTATGAGTACAGTCAGTCCTCGTATAGCACAATAGTTGTGTTCCTAGAAACCCTCATGCAATATAAATAACAGGCCCTATGGGAAAAATAGGGTTGGGTGCTGACCACCCAAGATTGAACACACATTTGTAACCAAAACATTGCCAAACACAATAAATAAACGTAATAAAATATTGCTAATGCTTTTACTTCTTTCATAAGCAAACTTGTTCTTTGTTTGATCTTCTATCCAAATAGACGTTCCATCTCTTCCAATTATTTGTCTTGATCTAATGGATTTTGTTACACTTTGAGAGGCACCTTTTTTTTTTTTTCTTTTTTTTTTTACACTTTTGTTACACTTTTTTGTTCCTGCTATGAAAGTTGTTTTTATTTTCTCTGCATTCTTTCTAATTCTCAGCATTGCTTCATTTAGGCCTGTAGCATGTGCAATATCACATGGTCTTTCATTTTGCTCAGTGTTTCACAATTTCATATTTTTTCTCTATCAACAGAAGAGGACTGGCCATAAGCCTTACCAGGGAAACCCCCGTGGGCCGGAGACCAGAAGTATGATTTTGGCCATAAACACTAGTATGAAGCCGCTACAAGTTTTCCCGGGTAAGAATTTTTGACCCGGTCCGCCTCTGTCTATCTATATTGCTTTTCTTTTTTTCTCTGAATCTGTAGTATCTTCACCAGGATGCTTCCTTTTAACACTTTTTAAATATTTTATTCATTTTTAGGGAATAAAGCACAATTACAAAACAAGGAGGCACGCTTGATGCACATAAAAAATGCTGCGCGCGTGTAGCAACTGAATAAACAATACCGTAAAGGCAGAGGCACACTATTTACACCTCATTACCTCACATTTTACTAAAGCACATTTTGGGGTTTACTACCATAAAACAATTTCCAGCTGTGTTTCTGCTAGTGGAATCTGTTATAAACTGGTAGTAAAGTCGATCTAATTGCATTTGCGATAATACTGATAGCTGGAATTGTGTGGGTTTTTATGTTATTATGGTGAAATGTGTTTCCCCTTCACTGATATAAAAAACAAATACATTTTCAGAATCTTCTCTTCATTCCTATTGTGTTGCTTTTTTTATACAGAAATGATTAGAAAATGCAGTGGATTCACCAAAATGGTGGGAGACTCAGATCAGATGATTTATTGGCCAACACTGTGAATCAAAAGCATTCTGGAATTCTGCTAAACTGTCAACCTTTCATGGTTACTAATACAGTTTATCCCACATGCATTGTTAAATACCTCCAAAGGGGTAATTGCAGAGTGAGACCTGATGAATGTCAGAGAAATTTAACTGATCCAGGAACTGAAAAACCAAAAAGTCATACAAGCCAAATGTATCATAATGGACAAGGATGGCAAGCACATTCCCACATGAAACACTATCTTGACATTCTTTCCATCTCAACTGCTGAATACAGCCATATACCAAATCCTGTCAGATGCTATAAATGCAAAAAATGTGGTCACTCCCAAAGATCTTGTCAAGGAGATATAATCTGCCCAAAAACTGTGGGTCAAAAGCACATATACAAAAATGCTGAAAAACCACACTATCCAACATCCAGCCTTCTCTAAATCCTGTAAGTTCTGGAAAATAGGGAAAATTTTTTTTTTGAAATGTAGGATAGAGCAGAAAGCAGCTTACCAAGATGCAAACAAGCAGATTATTCTCGATGCACCTAAACCCATATGCAACATTGATCCACCAATATCAATCAACAGCAAAACAAACTGAAGCCTCAGTTCCCCCCCCCCACACACACAAACCCTTTGCAGGTTGGGCATGATCAATGCTCTCATTTTCAAAATAGACACCCAAGGAACAGAATGCTGCAGAGAGAACTAACAATACACCAGTTACAGTTTCACCAATTGCATCTCTTACACCAATATCATAAAATTGAAAACGTTGGCTTCATCTAAGAAGACAAATGTTACCCTAATGAACATGGATATTGGCAACAGTGTTAACTCAGATGAACCATTCCTAGATCTTCATGCAGAACATGACATGGACACCTACCTGTCTATACTGTCCAACCTTTCCAAAAGAGCAGATGAAGCTGGATTTACATAAACAGTCTCAGCTTAAAGAGCAGTCAGAACAGTCCTGCTCTACCAAAACCAAATAATGGACCATATCATACAATGGAACTGTAGAGGCTCTTTCAGCAACATTCATGATGTCAATGAGCTAATCGGTGATTATTATCCTGTAGGTATGTGCTTATAAGAGAGAAATTTAATACCTCAAGTATCTCCCTCAGTTAAAAAATTATGCCTCTTTCGACAAGACAGATCCAGGGTCCTGAGCTGGATGTCATCATTCTTCTCTTTCTTGGCGATTCCTTTCTACTTCTGACCCTTCTTTCTCTCTCTCTCTCTCTCTCTCTCTCTCTCTCTCTCTCTCTCTCTCTCTCTCTCTCTCTCTCTCAGGGTAATTCTGAATTTTTTTTTTTTTTTTTTGCTGGTGCAGCATAAGCCTCAGGCTTCCTTGCACCACCATATGGCTAATAATAATACTAATAAATAGTACTCATGAATGGAGTAACAGATCTGTCTTGCTGAAGAGATTTGCACAATTTTTAATTGAGAGATATTGAGGTGTTAAATTTCTCTTAAGTTACTTGTAAACACATTTCTCTTCAAACCTCCTTAAATAAATCTGTTTATTTTTATTTAGTTAAAAGCTGTTGGAAGCTTCTAACAATGCAATATGTATACTGGTTGACATTGCCTTATTGCTTATTTTGATCTACCTTCCGCCACCATGTATTTTTAAGAACTGGAAGACCTTATTCTTCAATATCCATCTCCTTTATGTTGGGAGACTTTAATGCACATCATCCATTATGGGGTTCTCCCTTCTCAGATAAGGACAGCTCATTGCATTGCTACTGGACAGACAGAATTTAACACTACTGAATATTGGCTCAGCCACTTACATCTATTTTCTACAACTTCTGTAGTAGAGCTTTCCAGTCCTCTTTCTAAGTATTAAGTAACCAGTACCAGACAATCCTTTCATCATCAGTCACTATCCTATAATAACAGCTTCAACAGCTGCCATTCCACAGTCCCAAATAATACAAAAAAAAAAAAAAATGCTGTATGGAACCTATTCCACAAATACCCCACAACTAGCAATTTGTTAACTATAAGAAACTTGGTGCCAAAGCAACTCTGCATCCAGTAAAAGTTTAAAAGACTCCTGAATAAGATTCCTCAATAACAAAGATGTTGTTGTTTTCATCCATTCCGTCAAAGCCGACTTTTGGACTCTTCATGGGCGAGCTGCTTCCGTGCTGTCCGATCTTCAACTTCTTTCAAGTCCTTTATGTTCATGTCAGTGTCACTCTTGATGGTGTCGAGCCAGTGTGTTCTTTGCCGACCTCTTCTCCTTGTTCCACTGACCTTTCCTAACATTAATGATTTTTCCAGTGAATTGACTTGCATTACATGACTGAAATATGTCAATCGTAGCTTGATTTCTGGCTTGATGTGATTCAAAACCTCTCTGTTTGTAACTTTCACCGTCCATGGTATGTGAAGCAGCTTTCTCCAACACCAGAGTTCAAAAACGTCAATTTTTTTTCTGTCTGCTTTTTTCATTGTCCAGCTTTCATACCTGTAAGTTGTTATGGGAAATGCTATAGCATTAACCATTCTGATCTTCATTGTAAGGCTAACATTTGTCTTTCCAGATCTTTTCCATGCTCATCATTGTGCTGTGTCCAAGTGAAATTCAACTACCTGCTGGCTAAAGGCAAATTTCTGCACATCTATTCTACAACTGTCTTTCCTCAATTTGAATCTGTTCCCCCTCAGGTTCTTAATCTGTGCAAGAGGAAGAATCCCATCAGCATTCAGCTTGCTCAGGCCATTCAATGCCTTATAATCAGATCACCTCGCAGTCACTTAAGACTGCGAGGTGATCTGCCTGCCTGCTCTCCAGGTGCTGCAGTTTGCAGAACTTAAGCCTTTCTTGGTAACACTTTTCAATCTGTACCCTCGAAATGTAAGGAAGGTTGAGCTCATCATGATGTCATCGTAACCTCAAAAGGCAAAAATCACACACATGATGGAAGAGATGGGGGTTTTGCCTGAGCTGTGCTCTGGAGACACTTAGGTTTCGCCACTTCAAGTTTCCAAAACAAAGTGGTGGTATTGCACCAGTTGACTAGTCATCTACCATCTAGTATTGCCTGGTAACACAAAAGGGTCAGCATTCTGCCATGTGGTGTGGAAACCATGCCTCTGCTCCAGCTGATGTTGGTTTGCAGCTCAGTCATCACCTCCAGTATGCTTGTTGCCGCATTTAAGTACTTGCATATAGGAATTATATTATAGTGAAAGTGCAAGCAGAGGATTTGAGTTGGTCACAGATATCCTCTCAGGATATCTGTGACCAACTCAAGAAGTGTGTGTGTGTGTGTGTGTGTGTGTGTGTGTGTGTGTGTGTGTGTGTGTGTGTGTGTGTGTGTGTGTGTGTGTGTGTGTGTGTGTGTGTGTGTGTGTTGAATTTGAAGTGTACTGGTCATGACATCAAACTTGGATATTGTTGGAATATCAGAGATGTGGTGTCATACAAATGTAAGGAATACAGAATTTGAATTTAGCGAGTGCGATGTGTACAGACAGGATAGCAAGGGTGGAGGGATGATACTGTTAATTCAGAAGCACATAAAATCTAAGACAGTGTATCCAGTTGACGTGGGTGGACAGTACTATGTTGAGTCAGTTTGGTGTGATCTAAGCATTAGGAAAGCAAAAATGAGACTAGGAATGTATTATAGGCCTAAAGGCTCTTGTGAGTACAACGAACAACTATACTGAGAAATAGAGTGGGCTGGTAAACCAAGTGTCTTATAATGAGGGATTTTAATATTCCAGGTATTGACTGTAGCTTGAGTTGGTTACTCACACACTAGCAAGACTTTTGTGGATTTACAGGAAGATTACATTCCATAGCAGCATGTTTGAGAGGCAACCAGAGGGACTAATACTCTTGATCTGATTATCAGTTGTGATTATTCATGCATTAAGAATCTGCAGAGAAAGGAACCACTAGGTGGCAGTGATCACAGCGTACTGATGTGGGATTTACTCAAAGATGTAACTACCATCAGGGGTAAAAAACCTTTATATTAAAGGTTTTTGCATTTGTAAAAGTGACTACAGTGGTCTCAGAGAGTTTAAGTTCTATACAGTGAGAACAACTGATGATGTTGCCAACAGCAAATTCTAAATGAGTTGCATTCAAGGAATTAATCTTGGAAGCTACTAGAATTTTTCATACCAACTAAGAAATACTGTTCAAGGTTAAGGCCTAAATGGATGTAAAATGAAATAAATGAGACTCGCGGCAGAGAATCATGGGATGCATATAAATCATCAGGCAACACAGAAACCTCTGGTAAATACAAGCTAGTCTGTAATCAAGTCACAAGGAGGTTAGGCAAGCAAAGGCAGATTATAAGATATCTTTGCCAAAGGATGCAAAGAAAAACAGTAAAGGCTTCTTTACTTATGTAAACTCTAGAAGGAAAGTGATGAATCAGATTGATCCACTTGATATTCATGGTTCGATTGTTGATGAACCTGCTGAGGTAGCTGACTGAATTAGTATTTTGCCTATACATTCACACATGAAGTTATTAATCGAGGACAATGCGGGATTTTAATGAAGGACAATTCCAGAACTGAGTACAAAATGGAGGAATAATTGTTGAAGTTAAACATATGAAAGGCACCTGGGGTGCATGGATTCTATACAGTTACATTAAAGGAAGCACCAGAGGAAGTTAGCAGGCCCTTTTTCATGATTATGAAGGCATCCTTGGACTCAGGAAGGGCCCCACAGACTGGAGATGTGCAAATGTATCCCCAGTTCACAAAAGGGAATCAAAAGATGACACAAGTAATTACAGACCTGTTACTTTAATTCTGGTCTGGGGAAAATAATGGAGTCGTTGGTTAAAGAAGCAATTCAGGATCATTTAGACAAGATTGCAGTTACAATTCAGATGCAGCATGGGTTTGCTAAGGGGAAATCTTCTCTGACCATTTTGATTGGATATTATGATGTAGTCACAAAGGAACTGGATGGAGAAAATAATTTTGATATCATATACTTGGATTTCAGGAAAGCTTTTGACTAAGAAATACTGGTCGCGGTTTAGGCCTAAATGGATGTCAGATGAACTAATAAGACTCGTGGCAGGGGAAAAAATGCATGCAATGCATGTATATTGTCAGGCAACACAGAAGGCTGTTGTTGATATAAGCTAGAGTGTAATCAGAACACAAAGGTGGTAGTAGTAACGAATGGGCCTGGAGTACTGGGGTCCATAGTTCAAATACACATATAGTTATAGTTATTACCCAGTTTATTAACAAAACAAATTATAATAAAATATAATAAGATAAAACCAGTAGCTTTCGGGACGCGTGTCCCTTTGTCAACTGACAAGTTAATACAAATTTTGAATACAATACAACGAGCAAAGTGGCACGTTAATCATGCGTCATTGTTGTTGCACGGACGTGTGCTGCTTCTACGCCACTGATCATCCAGCAATAAAACTGTAGTTTCCAGGATGGGATGTAGACGCATGCCTTTCTGGCGATTTAATGCCTTAGAATTGTTTATTATGTTGAGTGACTCTAGCCATAGGCGGTGGTGAAAGTGTCGTGAGTGGTCCACTATCTCAAAGTCGCGTTTGGGGTCAAGATCGTGGTTGGTGGCCCAAAAATGTTCTGCGACCGCAGACTGGTCAGTTTCGGCAAGCCGGATTGCTCTGTCGTGTTCTGTGAGGCGATCTTGGAGACGTCTTGATGTCTCCCCTATGTAGCAACTGTTACAGTCTCTGCAGGTGATACAATACACCACATTGCTGCGTAAGACAGGTGTGACAGCGGTCTTCACGTTGGAGACAAGTGACTGTAGGTTCCTGCAGGGTAATTGCACACATTTGATGTTGTAGCTTCTAAGGACCTTCGAGATGCATCCTGACACTCCTGGATAATATGGAATGTAGGCGGACGATATACCGACCTGCTTCGGAGGTCTTGGGTTGGATGTGAGTTCTTCTGCCCATCTCAATAGCACTGCCCGCACCCTATTCTCCAGGGCTTGGAGCCATTCCATCACCGACACAATTAGGCGTAACGAGATCTCCCGCGTGAAGACGGACTTAACCAGATGCGGTTATCCACCCCATGTACTAAGCAGATGCCTGTTACAGGCAGAAGAACTCACATCCAACCCAAGACCTCCGAAGCAGATCGGTATATCGTCCGCCTACATTCCGTATTATCCAGGAGTGTCAGGACGCATCTCGAAGGTCCTTAGAAGCTACAACATCAAATGTGTGCAATTACCCTGCAGGAACCTACGGTCACTTGTCTCCAACGTGAAGACCGCTGTCACACCTGTCTTACGCAGCAATGTGGTGTATCGTATCACCTGCAGAGACTGTAACAGTTGCTACATAGGGGAGACATCAAGACGTCTCCAAGACCGCCTCACAGAACACGACAGAGCAATCCGGTTTGCCGAAACTGACCAGTCCGCGGTCGCAGAACATTTTTGGGCCACCAACCATGATCTTGACCCCAAACGCGACTTTGAGATAGTGGACCACTCATGACACTTTCGCCACCGCCTATGGCTAGAGTCACTCAACATAATAAACAATTCTAAGGCATTAAATTGCCAGAAAGGCATGCGTCTACATCCCATCCTGGAAACTGCCGTTTTATTGCTGGATGATCAGTGGCGTAGAAGCAGCACACGTCCGTGCAACAACAATGACGCATGATTAACGTGCCACTTTGCTCGTTGTATTGTATTCAAAATTTGTATTAACTTGTCAGTTGACAAAGGGACACGCGTCCCGAAAGCTACTGGTTTTATCTTATTATATTTTATTATAATTTGTTTTGTTAATAAACTGGGTAATAACTATAACTATATGTGTATTTGAAGGTGGTAGTAGTAGTAGTAGTAGTACTAGTGGCATGTGATGCAAGAAAGCAAGTGTATGAGCTTATGCAGCATCAGCCAAAAAAAAAAAAAATTATAAAACAATCCCCTCAAAATATTTGTCCAGTTCCTTCTTAAATTTATTTAACCTATCAACTTCCACAATGACAGATGGAAGTTTGTTCCAGCAATTAACCACTCACTGGCTAAAGACAAATTTCCGCACATTTATTCTACATCTGTCTTTTCTCAATTTGAATTTATGCCACCTTGGGTTCGTAATCTGAACAATTGGAAGAATCCCATCAGAATCCAGCGTTCTCAAACTATTCAAGGCCTTATACAACTCAATCAGATCACCTTGCAGATGCTAGTCTCCAGCTGCTGCAATTTGCAGAACTTAAGCCTCTCCTGGTAGGATGATCCCTTCATTCCCCTCACCAAACTTGTTGCCTTTCTCTGTACACACTCAAGCAAATCTACATCCTTCCTAAAATGAGGCCTCCAGACCTGCACGCAGTACTCAAGGCGTGGCCTGACCATTGCCTTATACAGAGGGAGAATCACCTCCTTTTCCCTGCTTGCAAAATTCCTGTATATCATTGACAAAACCCCATGACCTGCCCTGGCAGCCTGTCTACATTGCTCAGAAAACTTCATATCTGACTGCACAATTATTCCCAGGGTAATATGGTAATTACCAGGGTGTATGGTAATACACCATAAGTGTATTACCACACAGTTGGTACGTTTCTCTGGGGTTACTTCTCCCCATATGCAGTACTTTGCATTTTTCAATGTTAAACTTCAGTTGCCATTTCTCAGCCCATCTGCCCAAGTTTTCTAGATCCTGTTGCAGTAACACACTGCCATTACTGTCATCAACAACCCTGCCAACCTTTGTATCATCTACAAACTTCGATACTAAGCCTGACATAACTTCATCAGTATCATTGATAAATATACAGGGTGTCTCAAAAATGTTGGTACAAACATTTAGGGAAGGTAGGTAACATCTAAAGGAATGTGAATCGCATAGGAACCCATAAACGGAAACATCACCGTAAGTTGGTAGACAGCGCTGTTCATCAGTTCGCGAGAGGAAATATTTCTGGTTTACTCATTCAACAGTAGTCGCCACACAAAGAGCATGCATCGATGTACGAACTGTGAGCTGGCAGACATGCACTTAGTGTATGGATTAGCAGAGGGCAATGGATGAGCCGCTCAACGAATTTATGGAGAATGCTTCCCAGACAGACATGTTCCGGACCACCATTTGTTTGCGCGTGTCATCAAAATTTGTGCGATTATGGATCATTTAGAGGTAACGGAAGTAGTGCGGGCAGACCATGTTCGACGCAAACTCCCACCATGGAAGAAAGTGTGTTGAATGCGTCCAGAATAATCCTTCTACCAGCACATGTGCCGTTGCCTCTGCCTTAGGAGTGTCTCGTTGCAGTGTACAGCGTGTCTGCACGACGATTTCTTACACCCCTTCCATCTCCAAAGAGTTTAGTTACTGCTCCCCCAAGATCATCCTGCACGTGTGGCTTTTGCGCAGTGGTTTCTCCAAGAAAGTGTTCAAGACTTGAATTTTCCAGCCTACGTTTTGTTCACTCAGGAAGGCTTATTCGATCAGCACAATGCTCATGTGTGGGCTCACGACAACTCACACGGTGTGTGCCCCCATGCAGCACAACATCGTTTCACAATAAATGTGTGGGCAGGTATGGTCAGTGACTGCTTATTCGGCCCATACCTGTTACCATCCCACATGAACTCCACTAAATATTGGATCTTTCTTGAACAATTTCTACCAGGGTTACTTGACGATGTTCCAGCAAATGTGAGATGCAACATTTGGTTTCAACATGACAGCGCGCCTGCCCATTATGGAAGGTGTGTTCGTGACCATTTGAACAGGCATTTTGGGCGTCGATGGATTGGATCCATTGCCTGACCCCCCCACGCTCACCTGATTTATCGAGCCTTGATTTCTTTCTGTGGGAGGCCCTCAAATCTATTGTGTGTGAATTGCCTGTGCAAACGGAAATGGATCTCGTGGCAAGACTCGTCTGCGCTGCTGCTACTGTCAAAGAAACTCCAGGTGTGTTCGACTGTTTCCGCCAATCCATACTGCGTCGGTGTCATGCATGCATCGTGTCTCATGGCGGAACCTTCAAGCATCTGTTGTAACATCATGAAGTGCATCCATCTCGTACTCCATTGTTAATATTATGTCAAATAAATGTTTGCCACTAATTACTGTCTTGTGTCATTTCTGCTTCTTGTGCCTCTGCTACTACTTTCCCGTGACGTTTCTCATTATGGGTTCCTATGCGATTCACATTCCTTTAGATGTTACCTACCTCCCCTAAACGTTTTTACCAATATTTTTGAGACACTCTGTAGAAAACAACAGTGGACCCAACACCGAACCCTGTGGGACTCCACTAATAACATTAGGCCACAAAACGCAGCACCGATTGATTACCACTCTCTGTCTTCTCCCACTCAACCATTCTTTTATCCATTGTAGCAACTTACTCTTAATACCATTCTGCTCCAATTTGTACAGTAGTCTTCCATGTGCAACAGTGTCAAAAGCTTTTCCTGAAATCCAAATATATGCTATCAAAATTATTTTCCTTTGTTCCAACATCATAGTATCCAACCAAATTCCTTGGAAAACATTTGCTATTACCAAAACCATGTTGTGTCTGAACTACAACTGCAAAAAATTATCCAGCATTGCTCCTTTAACCAGTAACTGCATTATTTTCCCTGGATCAGAAATTAAACTAACAGGTGTATAATTACCCATGTCACCCTTTGATACCCCTTTGTGAATTTGGGATATATTTGCGCATCTAAAGTCCATGGGAACATCCACAGAATCCAAGGATGCTCTGATAAATATGGCTAAAGGTTTTCTTTCTTCCTTTGCATCCTCTCTTAATATAAGTGGATAGACTGGATAAACTCTGCTTATTGGAGGCTAGAAGTCGTGTCATTAGCATTAGCATTAGCATTAGTAGAGGCATTTGATGCAAGAAAGCAAGCTTATGCAGCATCAGCCAAAAAAAAAAAAAAAAAAAACCCACTTCCACTTCACCCCTCTGTTCGTTCAAAATACCTGTCCAGCTGAGCCTTAAACTTATTTAGGCTATCAACCTCCACCACAAGGGATGGCAGTCTGTTCCACCAACCAACCACCCGCTGGCTAAAGGCAAATTTCCGCACGTCTATCCTACATCTGTCTTTCCTCAATTTGAATTTATGCCCTCTCAGGTGATTTTTCTGAGCTAGAGGAAGAATCCCATCAGCATTGAGCATGCTTAAACCATTCAAGGCTTTATACACCTCTATCAGATCACCTCGCTGGTGCCTAGTCTCCAGACACTGTAATTTGCAAAACTTAAGCCTTTCCTCGTAAGAGCACCCCTTTGTTCCATTCACTAATCTTGTTGCCCTTCTCTGTACTCGTTCCAGCAGCTCTACATCCTTCTTGAAATGAGGTCTCCAGACCTGTATACAGTACTCTAGGTGTGGCCTGACCATTGCCTTATACAATGGAATAATCACCTCCTTATCCCTGCTGGAAAAATTCCTGTATATCATTGACAATACTCCATGAGCTACTCTTGCAGCCCGTCTGCACTGCTCAGAGAACTTCATATCTGCCTGCACAATCACCCCCAAGTCTCTTTCATTCTCTACCACTGTCAGTTTAGTACCACAGAGTTGATACGTTGCCCTGGGGTTGCTGTTTCCCATGTGTAGTACTTTACATTTGTCAATGTTAAACTTCATTTGCCACCTCTCAGCCCATCTGCTCAACCTTTCCAGATCCTGTTGCAGCAGTGTAGTGTCAGTAGTGTCCTTGACAACCCTGCCAACCTTTGTATCATCTGCAAACTTGGACATTAAGCTTGATATACCATCATCAATATCATTTATAAATACAGAAAACAATAATGGACCCAACACTGAGCCCTGAGGGACTCCACTAATAACATTAGTCCACGATGAGCAGTGTCCATTGATTACCACTCTCTGTCTTCTCCCACTCAACCACCCCTTTATCCATAGCAGCAATTTGCCTCCAATGTCACACTGCTCCAATTTGTGTAGCAGTCTTCCATGTGCAACAGTATCAAAAGCCTTTCTAAGATCCAAGTATATAATATCAAAGTTATTCCCTGCATCCAGTTCTTTTGTGACTGCATCATAGTATCCAATCAAGTTGGTCAGGCAAGACTTCCCCTTAACAAAACCATGCTGTGTCTGAGCTATAACTGAAGTCTTGTCTAAATGATCCTGCAGTGCTTCTTTAACCAGTGCCTCCATTAATTTTCCTGGAACAGAAGTTAAGCTCACAGGTCTATAGTTACTTGTGTCAGCCTTTGATCCTCCTTTGTGAATTGGGGTCACATTTGCACATTTCCAGTCTATGGGTACCTCCCCTGAGTCCAAGGAAGCTCTCATAATTATGGCTAAGGGTTTGCTTACTTCCTTTGCTGCCTCCTTTAATATAACTGAATAGATCCCATCCACCCCGGGTGCCTTTCTTGTGTTTATCTTCAACAGTTTCTCCTCCACTTTACTCCCAGTTATTTCAAGATTCTGTAGCTTACTGCTAGAGTTGAATACACCTCTGGCATTCCCCTTGCTGAATAACTCCTCATGTGTGAATGTCGATGCAAAATATTCATTTAGTTTGTTAGCTACCTGAGCAGGATCATCAACAGTTGACCCATCAATATCAAGTGGACCAATCTGATTCATCCCCTTCCTTCTAGAGTTTACATAAGTAAAGAACTCTTTGCTGTTTTTCTTTGCATCCCTTGCCAAGGATTTTTCGTAATCTGCCTTCGCCTTCCTAACCTCCTTTGTAACTTGGTTGCATATCAACTTGTATCTATCATAGGCTTCTGTGTCATGTGTTAATTTGTAAGTATCCCATGCATTTTTCTTCTCTGCCATATGCCTCATTAGTTCATCTGACATCCATTTTGGCCTAAACCTTGAACAATATTTCTTAGTTGGCATGTAAAGCCTAGTAGCTTCCAAGATATGTTCTTTGAATGCTTCCCATTTTGAATTTGCTGTTGGTAACATCATCAGTTGGTCCCACTGTATAGAATTTAAATACTGTCTCAGTCCATCGTAGTCGCCTTTACGGAAGCAATAACCCTTCCCTTTACCCCTAATGGTAGTTACCTCTTTCAGTAAATCCCACTTCAGCACACTGTGATCACTGCCACCTAGTGGTTCATTTATCTGCAGATTCTTAATGCATGAAGAATCACTGCTGATAATCAAATCAAGAGTATTACTCCCTCTAGTTGCCTCCTGAACATGCTGATGTAGAAAACAATCATCCAATAAATCCACAAAAGCCCTGCTAGTGTGTGAGTAACCAGCCCCCAAATTCCAGTCAATATCTGGGAAATTAAAATCTCCCATTATAAGACTCTCTGATTTACTGGCCCACTCTATTTCCCTGTACAGTTCCTTATTATACTCATCAGAGTCATTAGGCCTATAGCACACTCCTACTCTCAATTTTGATCTCCCAATGCTTATGTCACACCAAACTGACTCAACACTGCACTGTCCAGCGATGTCGACTGGCTTCACTTCCTTGGTTTTTATGTGTTTCTTAACTAATAGCATAACCCCTCCCCCCTTCCTATCCTGTCTAACCTTTCTGTAGACGTTGTACTCCCCAAATTGCAGTTCTGCATCCCTTATATCTGTGTGACACCACGTCTCTGATATCCCAACAATATCTGCCTTTGATGTTTTGAGCAATACCTCAAATTCATCAAATTTATTTACTAAACTCCTAGCATTGGTGTACACGCAAGTATACCTGCACCTGTTTCTATTCTTAGCTACCCTAACACAACCCATGTGTTTATTTGTACCGCAATGGCTCCCAGCAGTCTCTGAAATACCATGCATCTTGTTTTTCAGGCTTCTGCTCATTCTAATAGAAGCAGTGCAAGAATCTCTTTCACCTCTGCCAGTGGCTACTGTCAATCTATTGGTCTTTGTCTCCCCCCAAGCTAGCAGTTTTCCGACCCACCTAACACTGCCTCGATAGCATCAGCAAATATTCTTGCACCCTTTCTATTTAAGTGTATCCCATCCCTGTAGAAGCAATCTCTCCTGTTAACAAGTACAGTCCAGGCTGAAAAAAATTCTACCCCTTGAGCCTTGCACAATCTTTCCAGGGCCGAATTGATCGACAAGGCTCTCATCATATACTCCCTCCTATCGTGTCTGGGCAGACACGATAGGAGGTGTCACCCATGTTTAGTCTCCAGAAGTAACCCCTGCACTTATCCACTTAATATAAGTGGATAAAAGGAACCGGTTAAGCAAGCAAAGGCAGATTAGAAGAAGTCTTAGGCAAAGGATGCAAATAAAAACAGCAAAGGCCTCTTTACTTATTTAAACTGTAGAAGGTAAGGGATGAATCCGATTGGTGCACTTGATATTGACCGTTTGACTGTTCATGATCCTTCTCAGGTAGCTGATGAACTGAATGAGTATTTTGCATCTTCATTCACACATGAGGAATTCTTTAGTGAAGTGGAGGACAAAAGTTTATCAAACTCTAACAAGGAGCTAAATGATTTTGTTATAAATGAGAGCAAAATGGAGGAGAGATTGTTGAATTTAAACATAAGAAAGTCACTCAGGGTAAATAAGGTCTATCCACTTATATTAAGAGAGGATGCAAAGGAAGAAAGAAAACCTTTAGCCATATTTATCAGAGCATCCTTGGATTCTGTGGATGTTCCCATGGACTTTAGATGCGCAAATATATCCCAAATTCACAAAGGGGTATCAAAGGGTGACATGAGTAATTACACACCTGTTAGTTTAATTTCTGTTCCAGGGAAAATAATGCAGTTACTGGTTAAAGGAGCAATGCTGGATAATTTTTTGCAGTTGTAGTTCAGACACAACATAGTTTTGGTAATAGCAAATGTTTTCCATGGAATTTGGTTGGATACTATGATGTTGGAACAAAGGAACTGGATGCAAGAAATAATATTGATATCATATACTTGGATATGATATCAAAGATTTTCATACTGTTTCAAAAACTGCTGTAAATTTGGAGCAGTATGGCATTAAGGGCAAGTTGCTCCTATGGATAAAAGGGTGGTTAATTGGGAGTAAACAGAGAGTAGTAATCAGTAGATTCTGCTCTCTGTGGCCTAATGTTATTAGTGGAGTCCCACAGGATTCGGTATAGGGCCCATTGTTGTTTTGTATGTTTATCAATGATATTGATGAAGATATATCAGGCTTAATGTCCACGTTTGCAAATGATACAAAAGTAGGCAGAGTTGTTAATGACAGTAATGGCAGTACGCCATTACTTTCATTAACAACCTTGGTCCTTGATGTTGTCACACGCATTCTCTCAGATACGCAAGACAAGCTGTACTTGCTACCTGGGAGTCTAAAACGCAGATGGAACTGATATTCGGGTGACACTCAAGTCAAGTGCACCCAATTTCGGCAAAGTCTGGAACCTCTGTGACAGCCAAATCCTCTGCTTACACCTTCACAATGGTGGAACTATTAGTAATCCTGGGTATAACCTCCATGCACGAGCACACTGTGGGTGACCACCCAGGTGTGAACCAAGGTAAGCAGGAGTCGAGGTGTGGTACACATATGGAGGAATGCTGCCCCTATGTGGTACCATGCAATATCGGGCAGGCATTGTTGAGGCCACGTTATGTAAAGGATCTGGGTATATTCTTACCATGTGTACGCCATATCCAAAAATTTCATTACTTCATACAGCATGATCCCCCACTTTTTTGTACTATTGAATACATCATGAATTGTCAAACTAATAGAGTAAGCTTATCTGCAAAAAGATCTAAACCTCCCACTTCCTAGTTCCTTACACAAATATACGTGGTCTCAATTCTAATTGCAACGATGTCCAATTCCACTTTCAGTCTGCCAAACCTCATGTACTTTTTCTGACAGAATCTCAGTTATCAGTTGATTCAACTACTGATCATCTCAGTTGCCAAAATTATTTGTTGTATGATTCCTGTCGCCTCAAAGCTGGTACTTGTGCATATGTCCATTCCAATATTCCCTGTCAAAGACTTGGTAATTTGAAATCTCCTCTTTTTGATCTTCTCTGGCTTAAAATCTCTCTACCTCATTGTGTCAAATTCATCTGTTGTCTCTACCATTTTCTCAACTCCACCAATTTGGAGCTCTTTGACTTTCTCCAGTCCAACCTTCCTAACAGTGAGGTAATTTTCATGTTCACAACTCCAGCTGGCTTCCGTTTTCTAGTCACACTGACCCAGCTGGTCGAGATGCTGAGGCTTTTGCAATTACTAATGACCTTGCACAGCTTGTTCATTTACCTACCAGAATACCAGGCAATCTTAACAATACAGCCAACACGCTTGATCTTTTTCTCACAAACAACCCTTCTAAGTATACGGTCAAAGTGAGTGGTCCTTTAGGCACCTCAAATCACAACTTGGTAATTGTCTCTTCTCCAATGGAGCCTTTATCTCATTTTTATTCCCAACCTCATATTGTTTGGCATTACAAGAATGCAAAATGGGATGACCTGTGAGATTTCTTTTCTTCTTTTCCTTGGTTGCATTACTGTTTCAAAACTTCTGATGTCAACGTTTGCTCAGATCGTGTCAGTGAAATTATTCTTGTAGGAATGGAATCCTTTATTCCACACTCCACTTTAAAATCTCGTCCTTTATCTAAACCATGGTTTTCCAAGAAATGTGTGGCGCCTCCGTAGCCAGGTGGGAAGGAGCAGTGCATAGCACACGCTTCTTGATTAGACCGGGGTTCGAGCCCATCACCACCAAATACGGAAGATGTGGAAAGGTCAGGGAATGACCAGCGCATATCCCCGGAGCAATATAGCCTTAGTTGCTAATGCTCCTAAAAACCAAATAACAACAACAGCAACAACAACCAAGAAATGTGCTAAGGCTGTTCAAGAGAAGAACGTTGCGTATCATAATAGGCTTGTTTCCAATTCTTCAGTTTCATTTTCTGCCTACACCAAAGCTGCCAATAATTGTAAAGCAGTTATTAATCAGTCCAAACTAGATTTTGAACAGGCTTAGAGTAGAAAACTTGCTTCTTGCCCTAATGGTAGCCGAGCATTCTGGTCTCTTGCCAAAGCTATTGGCCATCTCTTGCCCAACTTTTGCCCATCTCTGCTCCCACCTCTGTCAAAACCAGATGGTTCTGTTGTCACTTCAGCCAAGGATAAAGCTGACTTGCAAGCATCCCATTTTTCTTCCAACTCATGTATTAATGATCTTGACAAAATACCTCCCACCATTCCCAACACTCTCCATTCAATGCTTCCTGTGGTCTTCTGTCAAAAGGATGTCAGAAGGATTTTGACGAATCTTGATGCTAAGAAAGCTCCAGGTTCTGATGGTATTTCTCCACTTGCTCTCAAAACCTGTGCTCCTGAACTTACTCCTGTTTTTTGCTGCCGTTTTTCACTTTCTTATTCCAAAGGTGTTTTCCCTTCTGCTTGGAAATTTGACAAATCACTTCTATCCAATTATCGTCCCATTGCAATTACATCTACTCTTTCTCAAGTAATGGAGAAATCAATTAACTGCTAACTCTTAAACTACCTACAAACCTTCCGTAAGATCAATAATCGCCAGTAAGGGTTCATCCACTGGTGATATTCTGTCTTATGTTACCCATTTATGGACAAATTCAATGGAAAGATTCGTTGAAACACAAGCAGTTGTTCTTGACATTTCAAAGGCTTTTGATCATGTTTGGCATAAAGGTCTTCTAAACAAACTTCCATCTTATGTTTTGTCAACTGTTTTTTGTAATTGGTTATCCAGTTTTCTCTCTGAACGCTCACTGAGGGTGATGGTAGATGTCTCTCTGTCTTCTAACTTCACTAGTGCTGGTGTCCCCCAAGTTATTACTACTATGATTATTAGCCATATGGTGCAAGGAAATCTGAGGCTTATGCTGCACTGACCAAAAGAAAAAAATTTCCCTATTTCCCTGCGAGAGAGAGAGAGAGAGAGAGAGAGAGAGAGAGAGAGAGAGAGAGAGAGGAATCACCAAGAACGAGAAGAATGATGATATCCGGCTCAGGACACTGGGTGTGCCAAGCCCATACTCACCAGATGTGAGCCCCCGGGGGTAATTTTCACTTCTTTCCCGCACTCTTTTCCTCTTGTATATTAATGACCTTCTTCCATTCACTATCCATTGTCAATGGAAGAAGGATAGGAAATCCTATCCTTCTTCCATGAAAACAATGGATAGGAAATCCTATCCATTGTTTTGCCGATGATAGCACATTGCATTCCGGTTTGCGAAACCTTGTCCTGCTCAATTAGCTTCAACTTCTCGAATATCCACTGCCAATTCCTTAAATGCTGATATCCAGGGAATTCTCCAGTGGGGAAAGACAACTTAGTTGATTTAAATCCTTCTAAAACTCAGTCTTTTCTTATATCTCACAAAAAGGATTCTTCTGCTCCTATGCTTATCTTTGGTTACACTCCAATTTCTAGGCAAGACGATATATTGCTTTTGGGGATTAACCTGACTTCTAATCTCTCTTGGCACCATCACATTACAAATATTGCTTCCTCGGCATCTAAAAAACTTGGTTTTCTCTTTCACTCACAGCGTTACTTTTCTTCCAAACAGCTGTTCGCACTGTACAAATCCCAAATCCGCCTTACCGTGGAATATTGTTCCCACGTCTGGGGTAGGCGCCTCTGTAGCCAGGTGGGGAGGAGCAGCAGTGCGTAGCACACGCTTCTTGATTAGACCGGGGTTCGAGCCCGTCACCACCAAATACGGAGGATGCGGAAAGGTCAGGGAATGACCACCGCATATCCCGGAGCAATATGGCCTTAGTTGCTAATGCTCCTAAAAAAAAAAAAAAATTCAAATCAAAATCAAACATCTGGGGCAGTGCCCCCAAAACTTCTCTCAGAGCTTCTAGATTCCATTAAGAAGAGGACAGTAAGGTTAATTAATGACTCCACTCTAACAGTCTCTCTCCACTCGCTGTCTCATAGACGTACCTTTTCTACAGATACTTCTTCTTCTACTGTTCTTCTGAATTGGCTTCTATAATTCCTGCTCTCTCTCTCTCTCTCTTTTAAAACAGTCTGAAAACGTGCCTTCACCCACCAATATACTTTTACTGTCCAACTTTAAACTCACAGAACCAACTTTTCATCTTCCTTGTTTATTCATTAAACTGCCATTTTCTGGAACAGCCTTCCTTCATACATATTTCCTGAAAATTGCGGTTTACCAGAAGTTCAATTCTAATGTCAGCAATTATCGTCTTTCATCTTAACTTCCAACCCAAGCACTGTACTAAGTACTATAGGTTCTAATACCTCTCGTGTTTGGGGTTTTTATAAAAAAAAAAAAAAAAAAAACACTACTGCAACAGGTTCTAGAGAAGTTGGGCAGATGGGCTGAGAAATGGCAACTGAAGTTTAATATTGACAAATGCAAAGTATTGCCTATTTGTAGCAGTAACCCTATGAGCAGGAGTGCAGTAGTACACGCTCTTTGAGTAGACCGGGGTTCAAGCCCCTGACTGCTGAATACGGTCGATCTGCCAACCCGCACTGGACCAGCGTGGCAGATTATGGTCCATTTCCCTCAGCATGAATTGTTGAGGAGGCTTCCATCCTGCAGCGGGTTGATAATGGCTGCACTTTACTTACTTTAATGTACCAACTGTGCAGTACTACACTCAAGGTTAGTGTTGAATGAAAAAGACCGGGGGTATTTTTTCAGTCATTTATTGAAGTTTTCTGAGCAGTGCAGGCAGGCTGCCGGAGCAGCTCGTAGAGTCTTGTCAGTGATATATAGGAATTTTGCTCACAGGTATAAGGAGGAAATACCCAGACTAATAGTTTAACTATAGTTGGAGGCAGAGGTGAAAGGGATTCTTGCATTATTACTATTGGTACATGCAGCTGCTTGGAAAGGAAGGTGTCTGAGATTTCACACCCTGCCGTGGGTCATTGTAGGACAAATGAATACATGTGCTGTGTAACGGTAACTAAGATTAAGAAGATGCTTTACAATGCTGGTAGCATTGTAAAGAAATTTCATGAATTTGAAGTACTGAATAAGTCGGCAAATGCAGAAATGGCAGAGATGTGGTGGTTAAGAAGAATATTAAATCTAAGGCAGTGTGAAAATGTATGGAAGCTTTTATAAGAAATTGAAAGTTTGTTTTTGAGTATTCAAAAAGTTTACTCATAAACATGGCTTCAAATGAATTGCATTAACTGTTTTTATCTGGTGAAAAAGATGACTAAATTCTTGAAAGAAAGTTTTTTTTTATTTCCATTAAAAAAAAAAAAAATCTATATTGTAAAAAATAAATATTACTAGGCTTTTTATACCAGCTAAGAGATGCTGTTCGAGGCTTAGGCCTAAATGTATGTCAGATGTACTAACAAGACTCGTGGCAGAGGGAAAAAATGCATGGGATTCTTATAAATTATCAGATGATACAGATGCCTAGAGTATATATAAACTAATCTACAATAAAACCACAAAGGCAGTTAGGAAATATAGTGCACATTGTGATACATCTCTTGCAAAGAATGCAAAGATAGCAGTGAAGATTACTTATGTAAATGCTAGAAGGAAGGAGATGAATCACATTGATACACTAAATATTTGTACCAACTAGGGCTTGCAAACCGGTTTTATAAACCGGTTAAATCCGGTTTTCATATTGAGTTGTTAAAACCGAAACCAAGCTTCTAAAACCGGATTCGAATATTTTCTTAGTTAGCCCTCGAATATAGTTTTTTGTTACGCACATTGTCTTTTGTTTGTTCGTTTGTCTGGATCGTTCAACTGCTTTGTTTTAAACATGTTTTTATTTTATTTTATGTTTAGGTATGAATTTCATGGGCAAGTGGCCCAAATATAGGAGGGATACCTTTTATCTTCCCACCTGTATCATGGCACGATGCAGGTGTACTCATTTACGACTGAGTGAGTCGGAGCGATAGCGTAAAAGAAAATGCTCAACATTTCTCCGTTCCATCTATCTTGTTCGCCAGACAAGTTATGGAACGCACCTTATTGATGGTTATTGGTTACCTACTAGAAACAGATTCGCTGAATATTGCATCAAATTTCGATCGTAGAAAGTTTTTTGCTTCTTTATTCCTATTAAATTTGCGATCAAATGTTCTCCAAAAAGCAGCTTCACCAAATTTAGCTTTTATGTAATTTTGAAAATACAGTAGATTTAATTGGGGAAAAAAAATTGCGAGTAAATAAATAAAAAATTTATTTCGTGAAAATTTTGAAACCTGCCTCGTTTAGACTCTTCATTCAGTGCTTGCGAGAGTGACACATAGTATTGTGCCTTTGTTATCTTCAATATTTTTATTTAAAATTGTCGGTTTTATAAATTCCTACTAATTAATATTTATTACTCTTAATATGTCTAAGATGAAATCAAATGTATGGAATTATTTTGCTCGAAAAAGCAAAGATGAAGCACAATGTTCCAAATGTCAGAAGATAATGAAGTCGTCTGGAGGATCTACATCATCTTTAATGTTGCATTTAAAGAAAATGCATCAGATTGACATTAAACAAGATAACAGTGAACCTCCCGTAAAAATGGTAAGAACATTAGAAAACTTTATCGTTAAAAAATCTATGGAAGAAGAGATTTCAAAATTAGCTGCTTTTAGATGGATTTTCTTTTAATTCAATTGCCAAGAGTGAGTTTATACAATCAAGCCTTCACCTTCAGAGAAATAAATACGATAAATTACCACCAGCCTCAGTGAATGGAATTAAAAATATGGTTCTGAATTATTATAAAACTAAGAAAGAAGAACTCATTCAGCATTTCAAAAATTCATTGGTTTTGGGTGCACGGTATTCATTGACTCTAGACGAATATACAAAATAAAAGGTATATGAATATAAATGTGCATTCAAAGACAATCGTTGGTTGTTAGGTCTTATTGAGATTAATGGTTCACTTGATAGCGGAAGAACTGAGCAAATTGTGAATGGATACTTGAAGGAATTTGGTTTGAACTTGGATGAAGATATTGTTGCCTGCACCACCGATGGAGCAGCAATGATGATTAAGTTTGTCAAGCAAATTACGCCTAATCATCAACAATGTATAGCCCATTGTATACATCTGTCAGTTATAGATGTACTTTATGAAAAAGCAATCAATTATGGTGCCACAGTCTCTGAGTCTCCCAAAGACAATGAAGAAAATGAAAATAATGAGAAAAGTAGTGATGATGAAGAAGTTGAAGAAAGCCAGCAAGGCATGCTTTATCAAACCGACGTTACCGATGAGCTCATTTATTTCTTCAATCCAGTGGCCAATATTGCACAAACTATTAACAAAGTTAGAAAAATTTGCAAGCTTTTTCGAAAATCGCCTACCAAAAATGATATATTACAAAATTTTGTTAAAGCAAAATTTAATGGGAAAGAATATAAACTTATATTAGATTGCAAGACTATATGGGATAGCACATTCTATATGATTGAGAGATTTTTGAAATTGAAAAATTGCATTCCAAATGCTCTATGTGCAGTAATGTCAACTGAAGTTGTGTCTGACGATGCTTGGAGAACACTTGAATTGCTATGTGAAACTTTGCGACCAGTTGAAATGATTCTGAAGGCTATAACCTCAGAAGATACAGACTTACTTAAAGCAGAGTCTTCAATAGAATTTCTGCTTGCTAAGCTTGATACAGCAGAAAACCCATTTGCTTTAAAGTTTCACCAATGCCTTTTGCAGCGTTACAATGTAAGACGAAATTGCCAAACTGTGGCTTTGCTGAGCTATCTACACAACCCCAAAAAGTTTAGGAAAGAAGATTCAGGTTCAAGAACTTTTGATTTTCCAAGTAAGCAAGGTTTGAAAAAGCATGCTGAGAGATTTATCAGAGATTATTTGCAAAACATTCCGAAGGAGTCTTAGCGTTGAATGAAGAAATTGAAACTAAATGAACTGTTCTTTTAGAAGAAAACAAAGACTCTTGTAGTTCCGATGTTGGAGATACACTCATGCGAGAGTATAATAGTGTAATAAAGAGATTAACTGAAGAGCCTTCAAAATATCCGAGTGAATTGGAAATCAGCAAAGAATTTAAAATTTTGGAGGCAACTAGCAGTAGAAGTGAAAAGCTGGAGAAAGTTTATAGAGCACTGTTGACCATTAAACCAACAAGTGTCCAATCTGAGAGAGTGTTTTCTATCACTGGTCTCTTTAACACAAAAATAAGGTCAAGCCTATCAGTAAAAATGCTTAATATACTGTGTTTTTTAAAGGATCATTTTCAGAAAAAAGCTGAGCAATAAATAGTAAAGTAATTTCCCCAAGTTGTTTTTTTTTTTCACATTATTTTTATTTATTTATTATTATAGGGCTTATTATTTTTTTGTTTAGTATACGAAGATAGTTTTTATTCAAAGGATTTGAATACAATTTGTAATTTTGTATAATCTCAAGCTGGTTACTTTTTTGGAGCATTTTAATTTTTTTTTATTTTTTTTAATATAAGAGGTGATAGACTTTGTTTAAAAGATTTGATTACGATTTGTACAATCTACCCAAGATAAAATAAATACCTGTGTTATAAGCTTTTAATTATTTTCCCTAAGCCTGAGAAAATCGGTTTTAAAACCGGTTTTAAAAGTAAACTTCGGTTAAACTCAGTTTTGAAATTTCTCGGTTTTATGCAAGCCCTAGTACCAACACATCATATGTAGGTTAACCATTGACAAACCTGCTCAGTTTGCTAACTAACTGATTACATATTTTGCATCTACATTCACACATGAGGAATTTTTTATGGATGGCAATGCCAAAAAGTATATCAAATTCTAAAAGGAGGCCAAATGATTTTGTTTTAACTGAGAAGAAAGTGGAAGAGCAATTGTTAAAGTTAAAAGTATAAAAGGCACTTGGGGTGAATGGGATTTATCCAGTTATATTAAGGGAAGCAGCAGAAGTGGTAAAGCAAACCTTTGTGATATGAGTAATTACAGACCTGTTACCTTGATCTCTGTTCCAGAGAAAATAATGGAATCATTGATCAAAGAAGTAATGTAGAACCATCTAGACAGGAATGCAGTTATACTGCAGTCAAGATTTGTTACAGGATGTCTTCTCTGAACAATCTCATTGGATTCTATGTGACAAAGGATCTGTATCCAAAATGTAATTTTGACGTTATATACTTAAACTTCAGAAAAACTTTTGATACTGCTGTACAGACTGGAGCAGTGTGATAATAAGGGGCAAATTACTGCTATGGATAAAGGGATGGGCGAGTAGGAGAAGTGAGTGATTATCAATGCCATTAGTGGAGTTCCTCAGAGTTCATTTATTTTGGCCAACTTATTAGCCTACTCTATTTGTGTGGTCTCCCCTCCCCACAAAGATTATCAACTGTAATGCAAGTCAGTAGTGTAGATAGAGGAAACTTCAATTTTTCTTTTCTTTTTTTATTTCCTACTTGATTTTTTTACCTTATCCCAGTGGGCCTAAAAGTCTTATCACAGATTTCTACTGTACAAGATGCTAATGAGGTATGGTATGTGCAAGCATAGTTTTTTTTTTCCCCTATTTAAAATTAAAAATGACTTTTTAGCCAACCTTTCTTGAAAAAAAAAAAACAAAAAAAAAAAAAAACAGGTAGTTAAGATCAGCTTATCTTACCTTTTTGAAATTAATCTTTCTTTCCTTTTCATAAATTTTAAAAACTCATAACATAATGAAGTTCTGTTAAATAACTGGCTTAAGCCAAAATGGGATTTAATTTTTCTAAAGTTGGCCCAGTAGAATTGATTTTAATTAATGTGATAATAACATAACATAATAACATGAAAATTGACAAATGTTGAATAGTAAAGCTACTAAAACCATAAACCAAAGCAATATGAATAAAAATATAGCCTAAGACAATTTTATACAAGACTTTGAAAAAACATTTTTACTGAGTGACATGATCAAGCCTAGCAGTTATGAATTATTATACACATGTGCTGGTTTCTTGATTTCTTTTATAGGCCTATTACGCATAAAGAGTTATTTTTGAAATTTAAAATAATGAAATTTACCTCTTTAATGTGAAACCTGTGCTTGTTTTTTTGATTGCCTAATTCTGAATTCTGGGTCGAACTTTAGCATTAGTAGAGGCATACGATGCAAGAAAACAAGCTTATGCAGCATCAGCCAAAAAAAACTCTCCTATTTCACCCCTCCATTCATTCCAAATACCTATCTAGCTCAGCCTTAAATTTATTTAGGCTATCAACTTCCACAACAAAAGATGGAAGTCTGTTCCACCAAACTTGAGAAAAGCACACATGGATGAAATGAGATGATTTCTATTCTTACTCTTGATGCTTGTTAAACAAGAAAAAGCTTGCTCACACATGTAAGAAGTTGAAAACTGCAACAAAATATTCATTGCTTTCCTATGAATGACAGGTGGATACTCATCTTTCAAAGAAAACCAAAACTTGTTTAGGGGGCAGATCAGTAAATCTCATCTTGAGTGTACGATCAGCTGCAGCTCACAAAGTTCTTCCTCTTCTCTCAAAGTCAGATTCTCAGGCTGAGCAAAAGATTCAGAGAAAGGGTCCCTCACCCAGTCATACACTTGTGTTGAAAGGGAGGGAAAATATTGTTCAATTTTGTTCTGCAGTTCTTCCAGGTGGTTTTCAATGAGACTTGAGACGTGTTGATATCATTCCTCTCTCAAGCCCAAGTAGCAGTGGAAACATTTCAAGATTTCCTTTTGCAACATGATTTTTCCAAAGATTCAGTTTCCTTTTAAATCCAAGAATCTTGTCACTTGAAGTCAAAACATTTTCTCCTGGGCCTTGCAGAGACTTGTTCAACTGGTTCATGTGATGAAAAATGTCTGCAAAGTAGGCTAGTTTCTGCAGCCCTATCTTCAAAGCATTCAGGAAAATCTGGCCTACTATTTCCTTGAAAGTACTCCTGCAATTCACCTTTCAGCTCAAACACCCTGTTGAGAACTCTTCCTCTGCTAAGCCACCAGATTTCTTTATGTTACAGGAGATTTATGTGACCTTTGTCCCAGTTTTCACACAATTTTTTTAAACTTTCTCTAGTGAACTGGTCTTTGTTTAATAGGGTTAACCATTATTGTACCATCATTCAGAACTTTTTTGATTTCATCTCCAAGAGTTTTTGACTCACTCCAAATTTTTGTCTAGTTAAGCCTTAAATTTATTTAAGCTACCAACTTCTGTTCCAATGTCTGTTCCAGCAATCAACTACTGCCGGCTAAAGGCAAACTTCTGCACATCTATTCTACAACTGTCTTTCCTCAATTTGAATCTATGCTCCCTCAGGTTCTTAATCTGAGCAAGCAGAAGTATCCCATCATCATTGAGCCTGATCAAACCATTCGAGGTCTTATACACCTCATTCAGATCAGCTCTTATACACCTCAATCGGTGCCTAGTCTCCAGATGCTGAAACTTGTAGAACTTAAACCTCTCTTGGTAAGAGCACCCCTTTGTTCCTCTCACCAATCTTTTTGCCCTTCTCTGTACTTGTTCTAGCAACTCTACGGGAGGGAGAGGCTGATGTGATCAGCCTACCATCCTTGCCTCCATGCAATACAGCACTCACCAAATGATCACAGCCCTTCTGCGCACTGCTATACAGGGCTAAAACACTTCTAATGAAATTGCTCACGTGGCACACGAAGTTCAAAAAAAAATGATGTGTATTCTTTTTTTTTTTGCAATCACAATCTCTCTCACGGAACGCCTAGTGGCATCTCGCCGAATTGCAGTTGAGAAACCTTGATATAAACAATGGAAAGATCCTTAAAAAGATCAGGCACTGGCTGGCTGAGCGATAGGAAACAGGGGTTGGTAATGAATAGGTTTTCTTCAGTGTGGACTAGTGTAATAAGTGAGAACCTTCACAGTTTGGTATTGTTGGTGTTTCTGATTTTCCTCAGTGATATTTAGGGAAAGCCCAAGGTTTTCTGATGATTTAAAGGTGGTAAGTCAGATGGCAAATATTCCATATCATGCTATTCTGCTTTGGAATGACTTAGATAAGTTACATGTATGGTGTTGGAAACAGAAGTTTAAGGGTGGCTTACAGACTAGGGGACATGGAATTAAAGTTGGTTTAGGATGAGAAAAAAATTAATAGTTATGATAGAAAAACACATGAAAATTTCCTTGTAGTGTAAGCCAGGTAGCCAAAAGCTCACGGTACCTTGCTTCCCTAGCAGGGAGTTATTATTTCTCTTTATAAAACAATGGCAAGACCACATTTGGAATATTGTATTCAGTTCTGGAGAGATGATTCACAGAATCAAAGAAGGACAACTAAATTGGTTGGAAGTGCAAACAGTTGTCCCTATGACGAGCATGTGAATGAATGTGCTCTCTGTCTTGTTATAAAAATCACAGTGAAATTCAAATCAGCTGTTTCCAGTAATGAGTTAATTTCAGTTGTAAAATACAGAACATTGTCTCTGCTGTGGATAGACTGAGGTTTAATGAAAAAGGCATTGCTATTTCTGTAGCATTCCTCATCAAACTAAAGTGACATCTGTTCTGAATGTTTTAATGTGTGTGTGTGTGTTTACATTGGGAAAATTTTAAAAAAGATTTATACTTAATAAACTAGAAAACTTTAAATATAAACTAAATTTTTATATCATCAAAATTACAGTATCACAAAAGTGGTGGCCCCGGGTGCCCAGCGAATCCGAGGTCAAGCGTATGTAGTGCGAATCAAACAGCGATCTTTCTGAGAGATAAAAGTTCTTTTTAAGTTATATCGCTTTGTATAAGCAGTTTATTTATCATAAATAAGTTCTACACTTGTAAAGTATCAAGTAAGGACAGAGAAAGGAAATTCACCTTTCTTTTTATTATTTAAGCTACCAACTTCTGTTCCAATGTCTGTTCCAGCAATATTCAGGACACAACCATGGACACAGATGGCACATTTATACAGGAAGATCCTATTTTAGAAATCCATGCCGAAGAAGAAGAATAAATGGACACTGGTCGGCCAGTCTTCCTAAAAAAAGACAAACAGAAATTGGAACACCATAAACCAGTCACTTTCAAAAAGCAGTCAGAATCAGCTCCAACTAAACACAGATAATGCTTTGCATTTATATTCTTTATAAATGCAAGGCATTTATATTATATTCTTTACTAACAACTAACCTTTCTAACCGCTTGGCCTCCTTGCAGCACTGCTCCTGCCTCCCCGTGGCAGGACCGGAAACCTTGGCAGAAAAGTCCTCTTGCCAAGGGCGAAAAGGAGCAAAAATGGCAAATACCAACCAAAATGACATGAATAATGACAACCCAAAGAGATTGAAGACAGATCGGATGGAGCAACCCTGCCCATCTTTCTTAATCTTTCACTCTCTAAGTAACCAGCCTATGAGCAATTTGTCTCCCTTTGTTATACAGAAACATCTGGAGGGTATAGCAGGATCTCCCAAGATGGTGGAGAGACTGCAATCAGGAGACTTACTTATAGAAACCATGAATCAAAGACATTCTGAAAAGCTTCTACAACTAACAAGCTTTGCTGGAATTCCTGTAAAAATACGCAACCCTAAATTCATCTAAGGGTGTCATATCGAGTTGGGATTTATTAAATGTCACCAAGGAAGAAATAACCCAAGAATTGCAGGGACAGAACGTAATTGAAGCGAAAAGAATAATGATTAAAAAAGATATCAGCTGACACCTACAAGAAATATTATTCTCACCTTCAATACGCCCAACTTACCCTCCTCTGTAAAAGCAGGTTATTTATTTTGTCGCATTCGCCCATACATTCCCAACCCTTTAAGATGTTATAAATGCCAAAAGTATGGGCATTCTCAAACTGTATGTAGAGGAATTCCTGTCTGCCCCAACTGTGGGTCCTCAGACCATATACAAAATTACTGTGCTGCTACAAAAATGACATGTACAAATTGCAAAGGCGACCATCCTGCATATTCGAAGACATGTGAGAAGTGGAAAACCGAGAAAAAAATAGTAAAATACAAGGTTGAAAACAAAGTCAGTTACCAAGAAGCAAGAAAACTAGTTGCACCGACTATAAACCAGAATATTACCTATGCAAATGCTGTAAAAAAATATCAAGCAGTCTCTGTTCAAACCGATGTCACAGTCCCTACTAATAAATCAATTTCTGATTGCGTTAGAAATGTCCTCTCTGAGATGCAACCAACTGTACGCAAGCAACAATCCAAGACCACAGACCAAGCAAATAATACACCTCTGACAATACCAGCGGTAACTCCTCCACCAGTGATTGCTACCACATCTTGTATTACAAACACAAATACTGTGAAAAATATTCAGGACACAACCATGGACACAGATGGCACATTTATACAGGAAGATCCTATTTTAGAAATCCATGCCGAAGAAGAAGAAGAAATGGACACTGGTCGGCCAGTCTTCCTAAAAAAAGACAAACAGAAATTGGAACGCCATAAACCAGTCACTTTCAAAAAGCAGTCAGAATCAGCTCCAACTAAACACAGATAATGCCTTGCATTTTACAATGGAACTGCAGAGGTTTTCGTTGCAATACAGACGATATCCAAGATCTAATAAATCGATTTTCACCAGTAGCCCTTTGTCTTCAGGAAACTTACTTAACCTTGCAAATTTCTCCATCGATAAAAAACTATTACCTTTTTCGAAGGGATCGTAATACAACAAATGCTGCCCGTGGTGGTGTTGCAATCCTGATAAATTCAAAGATCCCAACTAAACATATTCCACTTCAAACTGAAATAGAAGCTGTTGCTGTGCGTATAATGCTCCATATTGAAATAACATTAGTATCAATCTACTTACAGCCAAGCCGTACCTACTGTTTAAAAGATCTTGAAGATCTCCTTATACAGTTACCTCCACCTCTCTGTATTTTAGGGGACTTCAATGGGCACCACCCCTTATGGGGCGATCCTAAATTAGATAGACGAGGTCAACTCATTGAGAGCCTAATAGAGGCCGTAAACCTCACCATACTCAATACTGGCACACACACTCACGTTCAGCTCCCAAATGGACATACCTCGTCCATAGATCTCTCCATTTGCTCTCCTTTACTGATCCCAACCATAGAGTGGTATGTTTTAAATGATCTAATGGGTAGTGATCACTTCCCAATCGTATGCAACCTATTAATAGCACAGGCTCCTCCAGCTCAACCCTGCAGAAAATGGAAATTTGCCTGAGCAAACTGGGCAAAATTCCAGTCATCAATATCTTTTGATAATGAAAAAATCCGTCTCCAGCCTATCGATGATGTGACAGAATACATCACGTCACATCTCCTAAATGTGGCTAAAGATACAATACCACTATCAAAGCCCTCAATTAGTAAGCATTATAATTATTGGTGCACAAATGCCAAAAAAGCAAAAAATAAAGCCTGGAATTTATTTCGGCAATATCCAACAACACCCAATCTAATAAATTATAAGAAGTCAAAGGCAAAAGCACGTTTCATACAAAGGCAAGCCAAGAAAGAATCCTGGATCCATTTTGCATTAAGCATTAACAAAAACACTGACACCAAAATAATATGGAAAAAAATTAGACAGCTTTCTGGTAAGTTTCCTCTACCGTACCTTCACCAATTCTGTCCTATAATGGTCAAGATCTATCTAGTCCTTTAGATATCGCAAATGCTTTGGGCAACACATTTGCTGAAATCTCAGTGGCTGAAGCTTATACTCCACCTTTCCAGAGAATTAAAAACACTGCGGAACAGCACTCTATTAACTTCCAAACTGCCCTTCTTCTGCCATATAACAAACCCCTACAATATTCCGAACTCTTGCATGCTATCGGAACAGCCCACAATGGTGCTGCTGGAGCAGATGGAATCTATTACGTCATGCTACAACATCTTGATGACAAAGCTTTGCGTCTCCTTCTGCTCTTTTACAATCGTATTTTTCTTGAAAATGTCTATCCAACTTCTTGGCATCATTCTACTGTTTTGGCATTTCTAAAACCTGGAAAAGATCCAACCAATCCCCATAGCTATAGACCAATATCCCTCTCAAGCTGCCTCAGCAAAATTCTAGAAAAAATTATCCACTGTAAACTCGTCTGGATCATTGAGTCAGAACAGTTAATGAACAATAGTCAATATGGCTTTCGTCAAAACAGGTCATGCTTGGACCTTATGGTTAAGGCTGAATTTTCCATTCGTAATGCCTTTATTAAGCATGAACATCTAGTAATGGTTTCCATAGATATAGAGAAGGCTTTTGATACCACCTGGCGGCATGGCATACTAAGAAATCTTTATTCTCTTGGTCTGCAGGGCAACCTTCCTATATTTATAAAGCATTTTCTACACACTAGATCGTTTCAAGTATGATACCAACATGCCCTCTCTGCAACTTTCATTCAGGAAGAAGGTGTTCCACAGGGATCAGTACTGAGTGCCACTCTTTTCGCCCTTAGAATAGATTCTATCACTAAACAACTTCCAAATACCATAGAAACTTACCTTTATGTAGATGACCTTTCCATCTCCTGTCATTCCCAAAATATGAGATCTATTGAACGACAGCTTCAGATATCATTAAATAAAATACAGCAATGGGCCAGCCTTAACGGCTATAGGCTTTCGCAGCAGAAAACAGTTGCTATCCATTTTTGTAGACAACACAAACTTCATCTGGATCCTGAACTTCACATCTCTAATATCTCCATCCCAGTCACTAGTAACATTAGATTTCTAGGTTTAATCATGGACAACAAGCTAAATTTCTTAGAACACATTAAAAATGTACGTACTGCCTGCTTAAAAAAGATAAACATACTCAGAGCTTTATCTGCACAAACTTGGGGTGCAGATCGTACCTCCCTTCTTCGATTATACAGGACATTAATTAGATCTCATCTTGATTATGGAGCTCCCATTTATGACTCTGCCAGAAAGAGCACATTACGCTGGCTTGATCCAGTTCAACACAGTGCACTGAGGATTGCACATGGCACTTTCAGAACATCACCAGCACATAGCCTGTACATTGCTCATGAGCCGCCACTCTTTACGTAGGAAATTGCTTTTGCTGAAGTATTTTGTTAAGATACAAGCTTGTGCCTCGCATCCCATTCAGCCATATCTTTTCAATCCACCATTAGAAAATCTGTACAGAAATAAACCTAGCATAGTAAAACCAGCTGGTCATCGCCTTCTTGAACTACTGCAGGTTTGGAATATATCCATCCATTCCATACAACAAGTAGCCACTTGTACTCAACCACCATCGGTTCAACCTCCTATACCGACCTGTGACACTTAGCTCTGTCAGTGGGGAAAGAATATTTTGCAAGCATCAAATATCAGACAAGTTCATGCTGTTCACACTCAAAAATATATTGATTTTTTACCAATATACACAGATGGCTCTAAATCCAATTCAAAAGTTGGAGCAGCTGCAGTGTTTCCAAATACAATTGTATCAGCAGCCCTTCCTTCTGAATTCAGTATCTTTTCGGCTGAATTATTCGCAATTAAACTAGCTTTAAAAAATCTCTCTCCTGACTGCTCTTTAAAATCAGTAATTTACACTGATTCCCTCAGCTCAATCAAGGCATTGTGTAATTCATCAGATAAATTTCACCCTGTTATAAATGAAATTAGAAAATTATTACTAAAGATTAAAGAACGCCACCAACTGGTCACCTTCTGCTGGATAACAGCACATTCTGATATTTTAGGCAATGAACTGGCTGATGAAGCTGCAAAAAACCCAACCAGCTTAGATTTAACCAATATCCCTGTTCCAGCCTCAGACTATGCACTAATGATTCATGCTGCATGCCTATCAGAATGGACAGCACTATGGCATTCCCAAACGAATAATAAACTCTTACAGGTTAAACAGGTTCCGAAAATCTGGCTCTCCAGTGTCCGGACATCAAGACGAGAAGAAGTAATTCTTTCAAGAGCAAGAATAGGTCATACTTACCTGATCCACCTTCATTTACTCACAGGAGATGATCCACTACAGTGTCCACATTGTTCTCTTAATTTGACTGTGAAACACATTCTCATTGAATGTCCATACTATAAACAAGACAGAAATACAACCCTGCTATCTTTGGTTAACCTTCAGAAACCAATAACTCTAGAGAATGTCATTGGTGACAATACAAATATTCCTGAATTTTTTAACTTTCTGAAGAAAATTGGAGTTTTTAGTCATTTCTGATTTCTGCCTTTTCTGACGTGACAAGAAATTCTCATATATTTTTACAATAAAGGAATAGGCACATTATAACCAAAGCAGCTTATGCGCCATAAAACCCCCACAATAACAACAACAAAAGTGGAACTTAATGCAGGAATTTACTGCCTACAAAAGTAGACATTAAATTATTTTAATTTTATGCCTACTTTTGTAAGTAGAATTAAGAAATCATTTTGATATTTTCACACCTTTTTACTTACAATTTCTTCTACACAGTTTATCCAGCAACCAATACCATTCAATTTAAAAAATAAATAAATAATGAAATACTTTTAGAACATTCAAATAAAGTTAATATATTTAAAAATGGTTTATTGCATTTCTTAATGTCATATGTAGTTTTCCTGTTGCATTTTATTACATGCAGTATATACTTTTATCAATAATAATTTGAAAGAAGTGTTTCAGAGTGCTCTTCAGTGCATAAATACAGATCTGTATTAAATGTTTTATGACTTCTTAGTTCTAAACTAGGCTTTGGTACCTTTTAGCAGCCCTATTCTTTGTCTCGGGTAATTCAGTTACATTGTTCATTTGGAATAAAGTTTTTTTTCCCTTTATACTGGTCAAAAATACTAATAATAATTAAATTTATTTGTAGCTTCTGTATGTGATGAATCCAAATAAATTCCAAGCCTGTCAGTTCCTAATTCGCTACCATGAAAGAAGAAATGATAAGATCATTGTATTTTCAGACAATGTATTTGCATTGAAACATTATGCCATTAAAATGAACAAGTAAGAATATAGTTGATACTCTTTTTATCATTGTTGTTATAAAAGCTGATAAATGAGAGTTATAACTTAAATGTGAGATGATTTAAACTTTAACACACTTTAACTGTAAACAAAACTTGGGATTAGGATTTTGCAGTTATCTATCAGCATTTTTGTAATTTGTGATAATTATAACAATCTCTAAAATCCATCTGTGGATACTAGTGTCAGGCACATACTCATGCACATTTCAGAGCCAGAGGGTAGGAATATCTGTTATTATCTGAACTATATTCTGATTTGCCATTATAAGTAATTGTCCTGGGCCTTTCCCTAATCTTTTTTTCCTTGTTGAAATGTTTTTTTGATCTCAGTTAACTCCTCATTGTCATGGGACAACAGACATCTACCAAGTGCAACAGTGGCCTACAAAGTTGTGGACACATTCAGGCAACAGCTTTCTCCCTACAGCCTTCAGATCATGGGAAGAACCTTTAATATTATTCAGTGTATCCAAGACATAACAAATTCACAAAATTATCTTATTAGAAAATCTCTTGGATGTCAGAGCAATTATACACTTAAGGCATTTGAAATGTGGCATTGATTGTCCAGGTCCATAGGCTGCAATAAAGAAGTGTTGGACAACAGAAACATAACTTTTACAAGAGGTCTCAAGATATGCCAGATGAGCTGGAGCATTATCCATCAGAAGTAATGCACCGATTATACAGTTCAAATACATAGATTCAAACATCCTACTGCCGTTGTTTGACATCCATCGTACTGTTAGTGTGCCTTTGCCTAAATGCTTAGAAGTGCAAAATGCATGGATTTGCAGAATGGTAAATCAGGAGTGGTTTTCATTTAAATCACTATTTTCTTTGCCACAAAAGAGAAGCATACTGTTGTAATATTTTTGTAGTAATGACTTTTGTTTTATACCTAATCTACACAATGGCAACGTTCAAAATTTTGGGTGTAAATTTGAATAAAGATATGTTGTTCATGCACTATGCTGGAAAAAAAAATACATACATGCATTATTCTGAAAAAAAGCATAGAAAAGAAAAGACTGCCATGAAAACAAATGACTCTTGAAGCATTTCATAGTTTCATAGTTTCTATTTGAGAAACTATTTCATAGTTTCTATTCAAATACTACTGACATTTAATTTATTGATTTTATTAATTTAAACTACCATGCCCCGAACTAGAGCAGCAAAGCAACGGGCACAAAGTGGCAGGAGTGTTGTGACTCGGGGGAGAACTGAGGGGGGCAATTCTCCAACGCGTCACAGCCTAAAAAAATGTGCAACTTGTGAAATGTTTGCCGAACTCTCTGGAACGGAACATGATATTGCCATGGGGGATGTCTTTGTGTGTGCGCGATGTAAGGAGTGTAAGGAAATCAGGCGACGACTCAACGTTGTTATGGGCCTATATGAGAGTTTGAAGGACAGGGTGGATGCCCTCGAAGGAAATAAATTGAGGGGCCCATCAAGCTCTCAGCTGCCCACATCAACGCCAGAGCTTGCACTTGGTCATCACGCAACACAGCGGCAACCCCCAAGGCAGAATGCGCTGGTCCCACAGGAACTACTAGATGTTGGTGACTCTATTGTCAGGGAAACGGGGAACATGCTATGTAAAAAGGATAGGTGGAACAGGACCAGGGTATGTCTGCCGGGGGCAAAGGTTGATGACGTTGTAGAGCGGATATCATCTTTCAAGGGCACAAAAGGTGATATAGTTGTACACGTTGGCACTAATGATATTAAGAGTAGGAGACCGGCAGAATTACTCAACAAGTACAGGTCACTGTTGAAAAAAAGCCGAGAATTAGGGTTGAATTTGAAAGTGTCTGCAATTCTGCCCAGACACGATAGGAGGGAGTATATGATGAGAGCCTTGTCGATCAATTCGGCCCTGGAAAGATTGTGCAAGGCTCAAGGGGTAGAATTTTTTTCAGCCTGGACTGTACTTGTTAACAGGAGAGATTGCTTCTACAGGGATGGGATACACTTAAATAGAAAGGGTGCAAGAATATTTGCTGATGCTATCGAGGCAGTGTTAGGTGGGTCGGAAGACTGCTAGCTTGGGGGGATACAAAGACTAATAGTTTAACAGTAACCGCAGGCAGAGGTGAAGGTGATTCTTGCACAACTTCTATTAGAATAAGAAGCGACCTGGAGCGAGGGGTGTTGGGGGTTTCAGGGACGGATGGCAGTCATCCTGGAATAGTTGGGTATATGGGATGTGTTAGGGTAACAAGGAATAGGCATAGGAGCATGTATGCTTGCATGTATACCAATGCTAGAAGTATAGTAAATAAATTTGATGAATTTGAAGTGTTGGTCAAGACATCAAAGGCGGATATTGTTGGGATAGCAGAGACGTGGTGTCACAAAGATATAAGGAATGCAGAACTGGAATTTGGGGAGTACAATGTGTACAGAAAGGATAGACAGGACAGAAAGGGAGGAGGTGTTATGCTGTTAATTAAGAAAAACATAAAATCAAAAGAAGTGCATCCAGTTGATATAGATGGACAGTGCACTGTTGAGTCAGTTTGGTGTGACATAAGCACTGCAAAAGCAAAAATAAGAGTAGGAGTGTGTTATAGGCCTAATGACTCGAATGAGTACAATGAACAATTGTACAGAGAAATAGAGTGGGCCAGTAAATCAGAATGTCTTATAATGGGGGATTTTAACTTCCCAGATATTGACTGGAACTTGTGGGTTGGTCACTCACACACTAGTCAGACTTTTGTGGATTTATTGGATGATTGTTTTCTGCAGCAGCATGTTCGAGAGGCAACCAGAGAAAGTAATACTCTTGATCTGGTTATCAGCAGTGATCATTCGTGTATTAAGAATTTGCAGATAAAGGAACCACTAGGTGGCAGTGATCACAGTGTGCTGAAGTGGGATTTACTCAAAGAGGTAACTACCGTCAGGGGTAAAGGAAAGGGTTTTTGCTTCCGTAAAGGGGAGTACAGTGGTCTCAGACAGTTTTTAAATTCTGTACAGTGGGATCGACTGACGATGTTACAAACAGTAAATTCTAAGTGGGAAGCATTCAAGGAATTAATCGTGGAAGCTACTAGACTTTTCATACCGATGAAGAAATATTGTTCAAGGTTTAGGCCTAAATGGTTATCAAATGAACTAATGAGACTCGTGACAGAGAAGAAAAATGCATGGGATGCATATAAATTATCAGGCGACGCAGAAGCCTGTAGCAGATATAAGCTAGTCTGTAATCAGGTCACAAAGGAGGTTCGGCAGGCAAAGGCGGATTACGAGAAATCTTTGGCAAAAGATGCTAAGAAAAACAGCAAGGATTTCTTTACTTATATAAACTCTAAAAGGAAGGGGCTGAATATGATTGGTCCACTTGACATCGATGGTTCGACTGTTGATGATCCTGCTCAGATAGCAAACAAACTGAATGAGTATTTTGCATCTACATTCACACGTTGAGGAATCATTACAGTTTGAAAATGGAAGAAGGTTATCAAATTGTAGCAGTGTGCTTAATGATTTTGTAATAACTGAGAGCAAAGTGGAGGAGAAATTGTTGAAGTTAAACATAAGAAAGGCACCTGGGGCGGATGGGATCTATCCAGTTATATTAAAGGAGGCGGCAAAGCAACTAAGCAAACCCTTAGCCATAATTATGAGAGCATCCTTGGATTCAGGGGAGGTTCCCACGGACTGGAGATGTGCAAATGTATCCCCAATTCACAAAGGAGGTTCGAAGGGTGACACGAATAATTACAGACCAGTTAGTTTAACTTCTGTTCCGGGTAAAATAATGGAGTCACTGGTTAAAGATGCATTGCAGGATCATCTAGACAAGACTGCAGCAATAATTCAGACACAGCATGGGTTTGTTAAGGGAAAGTCTTGTCTGACAAATTTGATTGGTTATTATGATGTGGTCACAAAGGAACTGGATGCAAAAAATAATTTTGATATCATATACTTGGATTTCAGGAAAGCTTTTGACACTGTTGCACATGGAAGACTATTGTACAAATTGGAGCAGAATGGTATTAAGGGTAAGTTGCTACAATGGATAAAAGGATGGTTAAGTGGGAGAAGACAGAGGGTGGTAATCAATGGGTGCTGCTCTTCGTGGACTAATGTTATTAGTGGAGTCCCACAGGGTTCGGTGTTGGGTCCACTGTTGTTTTGTATATTTATCAATGATATTGATGAAGGTATATCAGGCTTAATGTCGAAGTTTGCAGATGACACAAAGGTTGGCAGGGTTGTTAATGACAGTAATGGCAGTGTGCTACTGCAACAGGATCTAGATAATTTGGGCAGATGGGCTAAGAAGTGGCAACTGAAGTTTAACCTTGACAAATGCAAAGTACTGCATATGGGTAGAAGTAACCCCAGAGAAACGTACCAACTGTGTGGTACTACACTTAAGGTGGTAGAAAATGAAAAAGACCTGGGAGTAATTGTGCAGTCAGATATGAAGTTTTCTGAGCAATGTAGACAGGCTGCTAGGGCAGGTCATGGGGTTTTGTCAATGATATATAGGAATTTTGCTAGCAGGGAAAAGGAGGTGATTGTCCCTCTGTATAAGGCAATGGTCAGGCCACGCCTTGAGTACTGCGTACAGGTCTGGAGGCCTCATTTTAGGAAGGATGTAGATTTGCTTGAGCGTGTACAGAGAAGAGCAACACGATTGGTGAGGGGAATGAAGGGATCCTCTTACCAAGAGAGGCTTAAGTTCTGCAAATTGCAGTAGCTGGAGACTAGGCACCTGCGCGGTGATCTGATTGAGGTCTATAAGGCCTTGAATGGGTTGAGCACGCTGAATTCTGATGGGATCCTCCCACTTGTTCAGAATACGAACCTACGGGGACATAAGTTCAAATTAAGAAAGGATAGATGTAGAATAGATGTGCGGAAATTTGCCTTTAGCCAGCGGGTGGTTAATTGCTGGAACAAACTTCCATCTGTCGTTGTGGAAGTTGATAGGTTAAATAAATTTAAGGAGGAACTGGACAGGCAATTGGAGGGTATGGTGTGATTTTTTTTTTTTTTTTGGCTGATGCTGCATAAGCTCCTACACTTGCTTTCTTGCATCAAGTGCCACTACTACTACTACTACTACATTTGCGTATAGCATTTGCACTATGCTGAAGAAAAAAAGAGGGAGGTAATTGTTGGAAAAAACCATAAACTGATAAAGAAATGCAGTTTAATAATAAACTACTATGAGAGAAATACAGATTATTAATTTCGTATATTTCAGGTTTTTTAGTTTTAAAGTATTAATTAGCTTCTGAAAAATATATGTCATTTGGAAAGGAGTGCATGAAAAAAAATTATTGCGTTTTGAACTTTTTATATACAGGTAGGTCCCAAATTTACAAATTAATTCATTCCTAGTGCTCTCTCGTAAAGCAGAAACTCATAAAGAGGGAATTATTTCCTATAGACATAAGTTAAAAACAGGGGTTACGTACTCAACGATGAAATTTGACCATAGCAATGTTAAGTAAAGGTCAGCAAAACAATAGTTTATGCTTAAACAATGATTTATTTATCCAAAGAAATGAAAACATAGCCTTTAAAATCAGTCATATTGTAATAATAAAGAAATTATTAAGTCATACAAACATTTAAAGAATGTTTATTCTTCTTCATCATTGACTAAATGCACACTCGTTGATGGATCGTTGATAACAAGCAATGAACCATCACTTGTTGATGGTTCATCGCTTGTTAGAAGCACAAGAAGTTGTCTTCTTCGCAAATGCTTCAAGAGTCACTTGTTTCCATGGCAGTCTTTTCTTTATAAATTTCACAATAGCATGCATAAGCATTTTTTCAATCTGTAGCAACTTTTCTAGTGTGCTTGAAATTTGAATCGTGACTCGAAAATTTCAATTGCTTTTTCTGTGTTTGAAAGCTTTGCCAAGCCCCTTAAGAGGAAAGGAATGAACAGGAGTTTCAGCTGTTAACCCTTCTTTCTCAGCTTCACATTTTGCCATTTCAATGAGGTCTTCATTTTTGAGTTCTCCATTGTGTACTCGAAGCAAATCAGTGAACTTGACTGCAACTGTGTACTTGACATCAGTTATAGAAATCTCAAGCTGCAATTGATTAGCAACATTCACGAGTGCTTCTGTTTCATTTTTTATGATCTCTGCTGGTTCTTGAAATCCTTCAAAGTTATCAATAAACTGATGATAGAATTTATTCCTATAATTCTTCTCTATAATTTTGTACATGCTCATTTTTGCCCTATTTATGAATGTTTAGCATTTATTTATTGCAATTAATGCTCATATTTTTGATTTTGTTGATACTTGAAAAAAAATTCGTAAAGCGGGAACTGCCTCTATATGCATTTCAGTTCTTAAATATGTTTTCTTCTTTAGAGACATCTTTTTTTCTCTGAGATATGTCAATGACACTTTTTTTTAAGTGGAAAAGTTACCAAAAATTTGCAAACTAAGGGAAACCTGAATAGATTATAGGCATTTGGGATTTTAGAATAAAGGAGAGACATTAAACAGGTCATACTTTTTATACAAATTGGCATGTTCAACAGGATCTTGTGAATTTTACAGATGTCTATCAGTCCTAATTTCGTGCATTTTGAAACTTAATTTTATGCTTGCAACTTTTCAAAACAAATAAAAATGTCTACGGCAAGTTCTTTTAAAGTGGTAGGAGACGTGATAACTCTCACACCAGTTCAGATGTGGATAATTTGACTGCTGATACTTGTGTAACCCAGTTTTTAAACCCAGATTCATAATAGCTTTTCAAGAGAAAACCCAGAGTACACAATATCTGTGTTCCTACCAGATATAGAAAGAGTCAGAGAGACAGCAAGCTGAGTAGAGCCAGACTATTTGTTCTTAGAATACCTCACATTAGAGAGGCAAACTTCTATCTAGAACTTAAAATTACATTGTTGGGTGAATTTGTCCATAAATAGCAACCTAGAAACACAACAGAGAGAGAGAGAAGGTGAAATATCCAAGCAATCTTGTTACAGACTTAACATTATTAATCGTAAGTTATCGAGTTTGACACTTCATTCTCTGATAGACTTATTTTACATTTTATGTTAATATATCTGCTTGTGAGGAACAATAGAGTAAATTAGACAGGCCATTTTATGGGCAAGGAAATTGAGGTTTTCAAAATAGAGCAGCTCAACTCAGAAACCTTGCCAAATTAAAAGGTAGATCTCTCTCTCTCTCTCTCTCTCTCTCTCTCTCTCTCTCTCTCTCTCTCTCTCTCTCTCTCTCTCTCTCAGGATAACAGCACCATTAGTAAGCAGCTTCCAAATAATTAAAATTGTAGCAGATCAGTAGCACTTTCAAAAACAGTGAAACAAAAGAACAATTTCCCAGTTTGAGTCTATGCAAAACTTTCTGCAACAGATAATTAACAATAATGCTCTGAACGATCAACTGCTGCTGCTGCACATATGACTCACAGTTCTCAGTTTAACTGAAAATATGAGTTATGATCAAGTAAACTTAGATATGAACTGGCTACTCACTCCAGCTCTGAATACTTAAAGGAAACTGTAATTTACTTCAGATATTAGATATATAAATGCAGGAAAGGACCTGATATAAGACCATTATGTCACTTCCTGTCCCGAAGTTTGGATCTGATATAACAGTTTGCAGTATGTCATTCAACCTCTGCCTTAGCTTATATCTGACAGGGCTTCTTTGGCATTACCATCTTCTAATGGTGATGTTCTTCTTCTTCTTCTTCTTTGGTCCTTAGCTGGCAGCTGGGGGAGGTGGTTGGCCACGCAACCAGTATGCTGCTGTAGGTGCCGCAGGGTTTCGGACTTGCTCTGTGATGTTCTTCCATACCTTACGATCCATGGCTTCAGTCCTGGCCTGGTTAAGGTCGAGACGTCGGCTCTTCAAGTCATCTTCCACTTGCTTGGCCCACGTTTTCCTAGGCGCGGTCCGTTGGATGCTCCATTGGGTGGGTCGTTGTCTCCAAAGGAGTGTGGATGGTATTCTGTTCGTGCCCATTCTACATACGTGGCCAAACCATCTGAGCCTTCGCTTCTGGATTTGGTCGGCAATGGTTGGTTGCTGTTGGCATCTGGCGCGGATGGTATCATTAGTGATGCGGTCGCGAAGAGAGATGCCCAAGATCTGCCGCAGGCATCGCATTTGGAATACCTCAAGTTTGTTCAAATCTAACTTGAGACAAATCCATGTTTCTGATCCGTAAAGAAGAATGGGCAGGATCAAAGTCCGGAAGAGTCGGATTTTAGTCTTTGTGGAAATGTTGGTCCTCTTCCACAGACACCATTTGAGCGAGGCGAACGCAGTGGCCGCCTGTCCAATTCTGCTGTGGATTTCCATGGTGGATGCAACTTTCTTCTCCTGGACCAGCGACCCAAGGTATTTAAAGTCCTGCACTTGCTCGATCTGGACGCCTTCGAGATAGATGGTGGCTTGCGACCCATCTGTTGTCAGGGCCTTTGTCTTACCAGCATTGATCTTCAAACCGTATGGCCGGGCAATGCGGGCAATGTCGTAGAGGATGTCCATGGCTTCAGCGTCGTTACCGGCAAGGATAGCACTATCATCAGCAAACATCAGGTCAGTCACATAGTGATCCTTGTCATATTGTATGCCCTGTCTGTTTCTGAATGCTTGCCTCATAATGGTGTCGACCACGATGTTGAAAAGCAACGGGGAGGCTACATCCCCTTGGCGGACTCCAGTTTGGATGGTAAATTCCTCAGATAAATCATTCTGGATGCGCACCTGGCTGGTTAAACCGTTGTATGCAGTTTGGAGGAGTGTGATGACTTTTCGAGGTACATGTTCAACCTCTAGTAGTTTCCATAAGGCAGGCCGGTGGACACAGTCGAAAGCAGACTTAAAGTCAATGAAAACAATGACGGTTCGCTGTCCACACCGGATCCTCTCCTCCATCAGCTGACGAATGGCAAAGATTTGATCACAGCATCCTCGCCCGGGTCTAAATCCTGCCTGTTCTTCTCGACTGGTTTGCTCGCGATGTTTTTGCAGTCTTGACTGGATGATCTTCATAAAGACCTTTCCGATGATGGAAAGGAGGCTGATGCCACGGTAGTTCTTGCAGTCCCGGTTATCACCTTTCTTGTGGATCGGTACGATAATAGCTTTCCTCCATGTTAACGGAATTTGTTCAGTGCACCAGATGGTTTTGAGGAGTGAGTGTAGTCGGCGAAGCAGTACATCTCCCCTGGCTTTGATCGCTTCTGTGGTGACTTGGTCCACTCCTGGTGCCCTGCCATTCTTCAGGGATTGTATGGCTGCTTTCACTTCTTCTACTGTAGGCTCAACATCGACCATGGAGACCTCAGGGGGGTCGATCGAGAGTGCTGTTGCTGGCGGTCCCTGAGGTGGGTCGTGATTATACAAAGCTTTGAAGAATTCACTCCACCGTTGCAGGCGTTCGGATGGTGATCGCACGAAGGTCCCATCAGCATTCTTGATGTTGTCACTAGTCAATTTGGTCTTTCCACTCAGACATCTGAGGGTGCGGTAGAGAGTGCGGTACTTGTTTTTGGATGCCGCCACTTCAAGATCGTCTGCCACTTGGTTCCAGTATGCTTCTCTTAATGGTGATGTTAAAAGCCCTCAGGGAAAGGTCAAGGAGTCTCATTTTATATTTGCCATTTTGGCAAAGGTAAATGCTGAGAGTATAGTTAGAGGTTAGAAATAAGGTCCTTGGCACTATGACTGTAATTATTTCTGACATATAAACTGAAGAATTCCTAGATTCAGGAGCTGACATGTACATCATAGTGATGTGTACAACAAAATAAGGAAGGGGTAAAGATGGAATGAACCCATTAAAATATTTGTGCTTATAACTTGTATATTTAAATCATACACAATTGACTGAATTTACTGTACATATGACTGCCAGCCATATGCTACGCATCAGTTCAACACAATGGTTGAACTGATATGTAACCAAGTATCTATATAATGGTCTCCAAGTATCAATTTGGAATATAAATTGATACTTGGAGAACTATTTTTTTCTGATCAAAATAAAAACTTGCCCTTTTTAGAAAAATTTGAGATCCTAGTCATCGGCACAGAATAAATTGGATTTTTGGTATCTTTGTCCAAATATCAGAAATGCACCTTTTATTTTCATTAATTTTTATTAAATTATTATTTAATAAATAAATTTCTTAATAAGTAAATTGCTATTTTATTGTTAAATAATAATTTAACAAAATGATAATTAATATAGTAATACAGTTATAATTTAATATTGTTAATTCATATTAATATTAATTAAATTACGCCAAACAACAATCTTTTTTTCAATAGATATGCAGTGTACATGGTATATTTTTTCAACTCTGATTTCAAATGTGCAGTTCATTTTGTTCTCACACTCTCAATTCACAAGATATTTCATATTAGTTGGACTGATGATTGAGTTGTAGAGCTAGGAGTTTTATAGATTTTGCTAAAGCAATCAGTTTCTAGCAACAGATTTCTAGCCAATTCCACCTCCATGTGGTCACTGTATATCAGACTGATATGTAAAGCAATTCTCCCATAGAGGTCGGTAAAGGTTAAAATGTGTGAGTTAACATGTTATATGGCAGCGTTTCTCAACCTTTTTGCCGCATGACCCAACATATTTGTTTGTAATTGTAACTACCGTGACCCAAATGTTTATAATATAAAATTTTTAAAAACCTGGTAGACTGGAATCACTGTATATTATATAAATAAATAAAATTATGCATATTTGACAATAACTTCTACATGTGAAAAGTAACATTCAGTACATTTCTACTGAGAGCTTTTCAGACAAATTTCAATTTATAACGAATACTTCAATTTCATTTTTTATTATTTAAATTCAACTATGGAAAAATGTAAGACTAACAATTTTAAATAAAAAAGGCTGTTTCAAAATTATAACAATCACTAAAATAGTTTTAATTATATTTATTAAAAACTTACATAAATAATGAACAAAATAATACAAGATAATATTTAATGACTTGTTGTTTATCCTCAATTAATTTATTAATTCTTACTTCAATAGAATTAGTTAATGCTATTCTCATTGTTGAACTTATGTCAAGTCGGTTTCTGAACTTATTTTTCGTAACAACCACTGTTGAAAATCCACTTTCAGCCAAATAAGTTGTTGCAAATGGAAGTAACAATTTTCTTGCCGTTTCACTTCTACATTCTTAAGAGTCTGATATTCTGCTTCAATTTGTAACCAAAATTTAGGTAAATTATTCTGGTTTTCTTTAAACTTTATTTCCAAACTCTTGTCCATTGATAATTCAATTAAATTTTCTTCTTCTGATAGAGATAAATTATTTGATTGACATTGTTGAAAAGGATTTATTACCCACATATTTCCAAACAAATATCTCCTGTAGGTGGGAAATATTGAATGAACTTTTCTTTTAATTTTAATAAATGATTTGGCATAACTTGACATATATCCAAAATTTCCTTCTGAGTTATCATGTTGTCCTCAACCATTTGTAAGAATGATGGAAACACATCAAAACAATCCTTTTTAACTTTTTTTAACTGGGCAGAGGTCAAGTTTTTTAACAAAAGCTTCTATTTTATTATAACAAATAAAAAGGTCGGTCTGATTTCCTTGCATTGACAAATTTAAATCGTTCATTAACGAAAATATGTCAGCTAGATGGGCAACTTTAGCAAGCCACAAATTACTTTTAAAATATTCACTTAATGTTGACTTCTGGTCATTTAAAAATATTTCAACTTCTACTCGAAGTTCGAATAATCGTTTCAGAACTTTTCTCTCGAAAGCCATCTTATATGAGAATGTAACAATACCCGTTTATGGGCTGAACCCATTTCTTCACACATTATATTAAAGATACAGCTGTTTACTGCACCCTTTTGAATTTGGTTAACTATTTGTACACACTGATTTAAAATGTCATGTAAATCTTCACTCATATCTTTTATAGCTAATTGTTCCCGATGAAGAAAACAGTGAGTTGTTATTAAATCTGGATGAGCAATTTTCTTTATGCGTGATACTAAACCCATATGCTTTCCTGTCATTGCTGCAGCCCCATCAGTACAAATCCCTATACAACTATTCCAAGAAATGTTTTTTGTTTGGAAATACGAATTGATGTTTTTAAAAATTTCTTCTGACATTGCTGAAGACTCTAATTTCAAAGAACATAGTAATTCTTCCTATATATCTTTACATGTAAAATCAATACACATGGTGTAAACCAATATTATTGCATCATTTGATACATCTGTCAATTAATCTAATTGAATTGCATAATACTGGGATTTTTGTATTTTTTCTACCAACTGTAGTTCAAGGTCATCAGACAAATCACTTATCCGTCGACTTATAGTGTCGTTTGACATGGGAATGCAATTTATTTTTGCTTCATATTCTTTGCCAAATAATTCACTACAAATGTCTTTCATGCAAGTCTTTAATAATATTTCTCCAATGGTATACGCTTTCTTGCATTTAGCAATATAAAAGGCTGCCAAATAAGAAAATTTCAAGAATTTTTTGTCCGTAGAAACAAATTTTGTCAAATTGGATCTAGTTATTTTTAATTCGTCACGTTTTCTTAAAAAGAAATCCATAGGTTTATCTTTATATTGGCTATGATTTGTTTCCAAATGTCTTAATAGTTTATTAATTTTGAATGAAGAGTTGGCCAATACATTTCCACAGATAACAAACACATTGTAGTAAATCTATTCCATTTTCTTTTATGAAGGTGAAACCATGATTAATATATTTCTCTTGATAATTATAAATAAAACTCTTGTCTTGTTTTGCTTGTTTTGCTACTGGTTCGCTTGAAGTACTAGACATTTCTGCATTTTTTATTATCCGAATTAGTTTCTTGAGAATTTTCTTTTATTCCAAAAAAATGAGATAATTTTACTTCTTTACTCATTATTAAACAAGGGATATAATCTAAGAATAGAAAAAAAAAGACAAAAACCTAAAAAGGATTTTAAATTGTTTCCTATTGAAAATTTACTAAAAGTTTTCATTGTGATGAATTAATCACATACAACGAAATAAAATATTAATTTAAGAGCTAAATGAAATTTTGAAAAAACGAAAAACTGGATTAATATTACCGAATCTCAGTGAATCGCAATGGACTGCGGGCAATGTATCACACTAACTACATAACAGGACAGCAAAGTAAATAAACACGTACATAAAAAATAATTCTTACCTTTGAACTGTTTGAACTGATTGCGTTGTTTGTTTCATGCTGAGACCATTTCACTTCAGTTTTAAACTTTTAGGTTAGAAAATTAATTTGTCTTTCTGTCATAAGATCCAGTATCAACAGATGAAGCAAAAGGATGATGCTCTGGCATGATACAATTTGTATCATGTGCTCTGGGCTTCTCGCTTTGGCACAAGGTAGCAGCTATCATTTCGCAACCTATTAAAAATTTAACACGACCCATAGGTTGAGAAACCCTGTTATATGGTAGTAAAATCATGCTCATTTTTGTATAGTTTTTAGTGCCAGTTGCATTTGAATATGCTTTTAAAATGTCACGTCAGTGCTTTTAATTCATTATATATGTCTACAGTGACTATACAGTTAAATCTCACAGAATCTATAATGCCTATATTAAAGAAAAGCATAGGAAATTTATTTTGGCTGCAAATTAATACATGCTCCTCATACATGCTGTGCAAATTGTGCTTTGCATCTCAAAACCTGATTAAAAAATAAATGTAAATTGTCATTGCCATCCACTGTTCCCATGATGTGTAGTTATCCAACAGATTATATCAGTGACTGCTGTTTTTGCATAACTCAACTTGAAAGATTGAAAAGAAAATACAGGGGGAAAAAATGCCATTGTTTCAGAACATAATATGAGCTGAACTACATGTCTCTTCTGTATGTGCATTGTAGAGGGACAATAGAACAAAGTGCAAATATCTAATTTTATGTTCAACTGGGAAAATTGCAACAGAAACATTTCAAATGATGAAGCAAGTGTGTGGAGAGAATTATGTCTTGTGCATATGTGTTCGAGTGGCATAAATGTTCCACCCATGGAAGATGATGAACATCTGGGCCCAGCAAAAACGGTTTAAACACCAGAGTTGATTGGAAAGGTGCAGGAAATCATTACCATTAACTGCAGCGTGATGTTCCAAATGGTTTCAGAATATCTGTGCCATTCAACAATTAACCCAGGATTTGAAGGAAATGAAAGTCTGTGTGTGATTTGTTCCACATTTTTTAACAGATGGTCAAGTTGAACACTGCAGAGAACTCATTAAGGCTGCTGGGGACAGTTCTGGAAAACCAGTAAATACATAGGCTGTGTTCAGGTAACTAAGAGTAAGCACAATTGCATGTATACTTGCATGTACACCAATGCTAGGAGTACAATAAATAAATTCAATGAAGTGCTGGTCAAGATATCAAAGACCAGAGTTGATTGGAAAGGTGCAGGAAATCATTACCATTAACTGCAGCGTGATGTTCCAAATGGTTTGGAATGTCACGTTGATGTTCCAAATGGTTTGGAACATCACTGATATTGTTTGGATATCAGAGACATGGTGTTACAAATATAAGGAATGCAGAATTTGGGGAATAGAATTTGCAAAGAAAGGATGGACAGGATAGGAAGGAAGGAGTTGTTTGCTGTTAGTTAGGGAACATGTAAAATCTAGGGCAGTGCATCCGGTTAACATGGTTGGCCAGTGCAATGTTGGGTCAGTTTGGTGTGACATAAGCACTGGGTATGCAAAAAATGAAGTACTAGTATGTTATAGGCCTAATAACTCTGATGAGTGCAACAAATAACTTTACAGAGATTGAGTGGGCCAGAAATCAGAATGTCTTATAATGGGGGATTTGAACTTTCCAGCCAAACAATCATCCAATAAAAATCCAGTAATTCAATTTATTGGATGATTGTTTTTTACAGCATCATGTTCAAGAGGCAAGCAGAGGGAGCAATACTCTTGATCTGATTATCAGCAGTGATTATTCATGCATTAAGAATCTACAGATAAAGAACCCACTAGGTGACAGTGATCACAGTGTACTGATGTGGGATTTACTTAAACATATAACTACCATCACCGGTAAAGGGAAGGGTGTTTGTTTACATATAGGTTACTGTGGTGATCTCAGACAGTTTTAAAATTCTATACTGTGGAACCTAGGCGCCTCCGTAGCCAGGTGGGAAGGAGCAGCAGTGCATACTACACCCTTCTTGATTAGACCTGGGTTCGAGCCCGTCACCACCAAATACAGAGAATGCGGAAAGGTCAGGGAATGACCACCGCATATCCCGGAGCAATATGGCCTTAGTTGCTAATGCTCCTAATAACAAACAAGAACAAGAACTGTGGAACCAACTGTCTAAATGGGAAGTGTTCAAGAAATTAATCTTAGAAGCTAAAAGACTTTTCATACCAACTCAGAAATACTTTTTACAGTTTAGGCCTAAATGAATGTCAGATGAATGAATGAGACTTGTGGCGGAGAACAAAAATGCATGAGATGCATATAAATTATCAGGCGACACAGAACCTATAGTAGATATATGCTAGTCTAATCAAGTCACAAAGGAGTTTAGGCAAGCAAAAGCAGATTACAAGAATTGTTTGGCAAAGGATGCAAAGAAAAACAGTAAAGGCTCTTTTACCTATATAAACCGTAGAAGGAAAGGGATGAATCTGTTTGGTCCACATGATATCGATGGTTCAATTGTTGATGATCCTGCTGAGGTAGTTGACAAACTGATTTTTTATTATTTTTTTTTATGAAAACCCCAAACACGAGAAGTATTAGAACCTATAGTACTTAGTACCATGCTTGGGTTGGAGGTTGAGAAAACGAAAGAAGATATTTGTTGACATTAGAACTGAACTTCTGTAGGCCATAATTTTCATGAAATACGTATGAAGGAAGGTTGTTCCAGAAAACAGCAGTTGAATGAATAAACGAGGAAGATCAAAAGTTGGTTCGTGAGTTTGAAGTTGGACAGTAAATGAATTTTGGCTGGTGGTAGCACATGTTCGGAATGTTTTGAAAAAGAGAGCAGGAATTATAGAAGCCAATTCAGAAGAACAGTGCCCATGGAAGTACTGTAGAAAAGGCATGTAGCAGAAACAGTACGTCTATGAGACAGCAAGTGGAGAGACTCTCTTAGAGATGAATCATTAAATAACCTAACTGCCCTCTTCTGAATGGAATCAAGAAGCCTGAGAGAGGTTTTGGGGGCACCACCCCAGATGTGGGAATAATATTCCATGGTAGGGCGGATTTGCGATTTATACAGATTTATTTATTTATTTATTTATTTATACAGATTTATTTTGGATGAAAAGTAACGCTGAGAATGAAAGAGAAAACCAAGTTTTTTAGATGCAGAGGAAGCAATATTTGTAATGTGCTTGTGCCAAGAGAGATTAGAAATCAGGGTAATCCCCAAAAGAGATATATAATTTTGCCTAGAAATCGGAGTGTCACCAAAGATAAGCATAGGAGCAGTAGAATCCTTTTTGCGACATATAAGACAGGACTGAGTTTTAGAAGGATTAAAATCAACTAGGTTTTCTTTGCCCCACTGGAGAATTACCTGGAGATCGGCATTTAAGGAATTGATAGCGGATATTCGAGAAGTCAAAGCTCATTGAGCATTGCGAGGTTTCCCAAACTGGAAAATGGAATAGAATGTACTATCATGAGCAAAACAATGGATAGGATTTCCGGTCAATGGAAAAAGGTCATTAATATATAAGAGGAAAAGAGTGGGGGAAAGAAGTGAATCTTGGGGAACACCAGCATTAGTGGAGAAATTAGAAGAGAGAGAGAGAGCCATCTACTATCCAGTTAGTGGTTAGAGAGAAAACTGGATATCCAATTACAAAAAACAGCAGGTAAACCATGGGATGGAAGCTTATTTAGAAGACCTTTATGCCAAACACGATCCTTTTGAAATGTCAAGAGCAGTGGATTGAGTTTCACCAAACTTTTTCATTGGATTTGTTCATAGATGGGTAACATAAGCCAGAATATCCCAGTGGATCGACACTGATGGAATACATACTGGTGATTGTTAATCAGACGGTATGTTTCTAGATAGTTTAAGAGTTGGCAGTTAATTGAATGAGTATTTTGCTTCTAGATTCGCACATGAGGAACTCTGTAAAGAAGTGAAGGCCAGAAGTTTATCAAACTCTTGCAGGGAGCTAAATGATTTTGTAATAATTAAGAAATAATCTTCAAGGTTGAAGCCCAAATGGATGTCAAATTAAATAATGAGACTCTTGGCAGAGAAGAAAAATGCATGGGATGCATTAAAATGAGGTTGGACACAGAAGGTCACACAGAAGCCTATGGTAGATATAAGCTGGTATGTAATCAAGTCAAAGGAGATTAGCATTGACAACGGCACATGATGAAAGAAAGCATCATGTGCCCTTGCATCTGATGCATCATATGTAGCAGGCATGGACAACCTTTCCTAGTTTGGAGGCCAGATTATCATTCTGTCTCCAAGTCTAGGGCCGGACAAAATTATTAAATAAAATAAATTAATATTAAATGAATTAAAACAAGTTGCTAGTTCATATTTCATTTATTTATAATATAATGCTTTGGTATAAAGCTCTACATAAATTTTATAATATAATGAACAACATAACAATTTAATGTGAAGATTGGCCTTGTACTTGAACTAAGAGACTATCAATATTGACGTTAATATTACTTAAGGATAATCGCATAGAATTTGAGGTTTTCGTCTGTTATTCTTGTCCGAATTTTTGATTTATTGTATTTCATCCTCGAAAAAAACTGTTCGCACATATATGTGCTGCCAAAAAGACAAATGATTTTTCTTGAAAAGGCGCGTAAATTTGTATATTTTTCTTCCACCAAATAAAATTGATAAAAATCCGTCAATGCAATGTTGTTAAATTGTGATTTTAGCACTAAATCCACCTGAAGTTCAATAAGTTGCATCTGTAAATTTTCTGGCACATTATTTACATCAGCATCCATCGGACGAGCAAATATTGTATCAAATTGCTCTATTAGAGCCTTCAGTTCTTCTCCATAACAATTATAAGGGATATTTTTATGAGTTGCTAGAGTAGAAAAATGATAACAATTTTTAGCTCTTATCTGACTTTCCAAAAATCTTAGTTTATTACAAAAAAAAAAAAGCTTTGACATGTCCATGCAGTTCATGAACCAATTGTCCTTGTTTTTGCAATTTGAGATTCAGTTCGTTTAGGAATCCGGTGACATCTACAAGAAATGCTAAATCACACACCTCACTTCACGATTATAAGACATCTTCATAATCCAAAAATAGGTCTACCAAATACTGATTAAATTGGCGGTGATTAAGTGCACCTGACTTAATAAAGTTAATAGTAGTAGTGGCATGTGATGCAAGAAAGCAAATGTATGAGCTTATGCAGCATCAGCCAAAAAAAAAAAAAAAAAAAATCACACCATTCCCTCCAAATGCCTGTCCAGTTCCTCCTTAAATTTATTCAAGCTATCAACTTCCACAACGACAGATGGAAGTTTGTTCCAGCAATTAACCACCCGCTGGCTAAAGGCAAATTTCCGCACATCTATTCTACATCTGTCTTTTCTTAATTTGAATTTATGCCCCCTTAGGTTCGTAATCTGAACAAGGATCCCATCAGAATTCAGCGTGCTCAATCCATTCAAGGCCTTATATATCTCAATCAGATCACCGCGCAGGTGCCTAGTCTCCAGCCACTGCAATTTGCAGAACTTAAGCCTCTCTTGATAAGAGGATCCCTTCATTCCCCTCACCAATCTTGTTGCCCTTCTCTGTACCCGCTCAAGTAAATCTACATCCTTCCTAAAATGAGGTCTCCAGACCTGTACGCAGTACTCAAGGCGTGGCCTGACCATTGCCTTATACAGAGGGATAATCACCTCCTTTTCCCTGCTAACAACATTCCTATATATCATTGACAAAACCCCATGACCTGCCCTGGCAGCCTGTCTGCATTGCTCGGAGAACTTCATATCTGACTGCACAATTACTCCCAGGTCTTTTTCATTTTCTACCACCTTAAGTGTAGTACCACACAGTTGGTACGTTTCTCTGGGATTATTTCTACCCATATGCAGTACTTTGCATTTGTCAAGGTTAAACTTCAGTTGCCACTTCTTAGCCCATCTGCCCAAATTATCTAGATCCTGTTGCAGTAGCAGACTGCCATTACTGTCATTAACAACCCTGCCAACCTTTGTATCATCTGCAGACTTCGACATTAAGCCTGATATACCTTCATCAATATCATTGATAACCAAAACAACAGTGGACCTAATACCGAACCCTGTGGGACTCCACTAATAACATTAGTCCAAGAAGAGCAGCACCCATTGATTACCACCCTCTGTCTTCTCGCACTTAACCATCCTTTTATCCATTGTAGCAACTTACCCTTAATACCATTCTGCTCCAATTTGTACAATAGTCTTCCATGAGCAACAGTGTCAAAAGCTTTCCTGAAATCGAAATATATGATATCAAAATTGTTTTTTGCATCCAGTTCCTTTGTAACCACATCATAATATCCTATCAAATTTGTCAGACAAGACTTTCCCTTAACAAACCCATGCTGTGTCTGAATTATTGCTGCAGTCTTGTCTAGATGATCCTGCAATGCATCTTTAACCAGCGACTCCATTATTTTACCCGGAACAGAATTTAAACTAACTGGTCTGTAATTACTCGTGTCACCCTTCGATCCCCCTTTGTGAATTGGGGATACATTTGCACATCTCCAGTCCGTGGGAACCTCCCCTGAGTCCAAGGATGCTCTCATAATTATGGCTAAGGGTTTGCTTAGTTGCCTTGCCGCCTCCTTTAATATAACTGGATAGATCCCATCCACCCCAGGTGCTTTTCTTACGTTTAACTTCAACAATTTCTCTTCCACTTTGCTCTCAGTTATTACAAGATCATTAAGCACTCTGCTACAATTTGATAACCTTCTGCCATTTTCAAACCTTAATAATTCCTTACGTGTGAATGTAGATGCAAAATACTCATTCAGTTTGTTTGCTATCTGAGCAGGATCATCAACAGTCGAACCATCGATGTCAAGTGGACCAATCAGATTCATCCCCTTCCTTTATAAGTTTATATAAGTAAAGAAATCCTTGCTGTTTTTCTTAGCATCTTTTGCCAAGGATTTCTCGTAATCTGCCTTCGCCTGCCGAACCTCCTTTGTGACCGGATTACAGACTAACTTATATCTGCCATAGGCTTCTGTGAAAATTTGTTAAATTTTCCTGATGGATCTGTAGTTCTATTTCTCTTTCATGAACTATTCCAATAAATCCCTTCCATGCACCAACCATTGCAGGGGCTCCATCAGTGCATATGCCAGATAGTGAACTCCATTTAAGCCCAAATCTCTTGAAGACTGTGTTGACTGTTTCAAATATATCTTCACCGGTAGTTGTTCCTTTTAACGGCCGAAGCACCAAAAATTCTTCTGTGATGTTGAAATCCGCATTAACTCCTTGAAGAAATATTGCTAGTTGTGCTGTATCGGAGGCATTGGTGCTGTCATCCAAAGCAGTTGAAAATGCTTTCAATCTAGCAATCTTCTCTTTTAAACTTTTTTGATATCATCAGCCATAATTTCTATCCGTCGGACAACAGTACGTCTCGACAAACAAATATTCTCAAAGTCTTTTTTCTTTTCAGGACATATTATACTTACAACGTCCAGCAGACATTCTTTGATAAATTCTCCTTCACCAAATGACTTAGAATGCTTAGCAATTTTTTCGCTTACCACAAAGCTGGCTTTGACAATGCTGTTGGTGCTGCATTCTTTGCTTGTTGAACATTTGCAGCTGGGTATCCAAGTTCTTCTTCAACTTCTGTATTTCATCTTTTTGTAGTTGTCCAATTTTTTGGTGATCTGCATGTCTTGAAGTTACTCGTGTCACCCTTGTATTCTTTGTTGACAGATACGGATTCCTTGCACAGCAAACATACAGGAAATCCTTTATTCAGAATAAAATAATAATTCTCCGTCCAGTTGTCTTGAAATTGACGATTCCCTGCATGTACTTTTCTTTTTTTTTTTGACATAACCCCTGACACTGTCCCAAATTTATAAGCGATATTCAGAACTGTCAAACAAACAAACTGTCTTCTACACCGCAGGCACCGAACTGACACGTTGTCAGTCAAAGTGAGAAAGAGACCTTGGTGTGTTTAGTGCAAGTCATATGACATCAGCTTAATGTGAGTTAGTAGAACACCATGTTTTCTCCCACCATGAATCAGACTAACTTTGCTGAAATAGATTAGGGCTGGATCAAAAGAAGTAGAGGGCTGGGGGTTGCCCATATGTGATATATAGCATCAGCCAAAAAAAAGAAACACATACTCCCTTCTCATTTCACCCATCCACTTGCTCCAAATGTTTGTCAATTTTTGCCTTGAATCTGTTTAAGCTATAAACATCTACAACAACAGATGGAAGTTTGTTCCAGCAATCAACCACCCGCTGGCTAAAGGCAAACTTACGCACATCTATCCTACAACTCGCTTTCCTTGATTTGAATTTATGCCCTCTCAGGTGATTATTCTGAGCAAGAGGAAGAATCCCATCAGCATTGAGCATGCTCAAACTATTCAAGGCTTTATACACCTCAATTAGATCACCTCGCAGGTGCCTAGTCTCCAGACACTGTAATTTGCAAAACTTAAGCCTTTCTTCATAAGAGCAACCCTGTGTTCCATTCACTAATCTTGTTGCCCTTCTCTGTACTCATTCCAACAGCTCTACATCCTTCTTAAGATGAGGGCCTCCACACCTGTAAACAGTACTCAAGGTGCAGCCCGACCATTGGAGGTGATTATTTCCTTATATACAAGGGAATAATCACCTCCTTATCCTTGTTAGAAAAATTTCTGTATGTCATTGACAAGACACCATGTGCCTTGTCAATGACATACAGAAATTGCAGACCATTAGCATTGCTCAGAAAACTTCATATCTGCCTGCACAATTATCCCCAGTTCCTTTTTACTTACTACCACTGTCAGTGTCGGCGCCTCCGTAGCCAGGTGGGCAGGAGCAGCAGTGCATAGCACACACACTTCTTGATTAGACCGGGGTTTCATCCCGTTTCCACCAAATACAGAGGATGCGGAAGGTCAGAGAATGACCACTGCATATCCGCAGAGAAACATGGCCTTAGTTGCTAATGCTCCTAAAAAACAAACTGTTAGTGTAGTACCGCACAGTTGAAACAATACTCTGGAGTTACTGCTTCCCATATGCAGTACTTTACATTTGTCAATGTTAAACTTCAGTTGCCACTTCTCAGCCCATCTTCCCAAATTTTCTAGATCCTGTTGCAGTAGCTCACTGCCATTACTCTCATTAACAACCCTGCCAACCTTTGTATCATCTGCAAACTTTGACACTAAACCTGATATACCTTCATCAATAGTATTGATAAATATACAAAACAATAATGGACCCAACACTGAACCCTGTGGGACTCTACTAATAACATTAGCCCACGAAGGGCAGCACCCATTGATTACCACCTCTGTCTTCTCCCACTCCACCATCCTTTTATCCATTATAGCAACTTACCCTTAATACCATTCTGCTCCAATTTGTACAGTACTCTTCCATGTGCAACAGTGTCAAAAGCTTTCCTGAAATCCAAGTATATGATATCAAAATTATTTTTTGCATCCAGTTCCTTTGTAACCACATCATAATATCCAATCAAATTTGTCAGACAAGACTTTTCCTTAATAAACCCATGCTGTGTCTGAATTATTGCTGCAGTCTTGTCTGGATGATCCTGAAATTCATCTTTAACCAGTGACTCCATTATTTTACCCGGAACAGAAATTAAACTAACTGGTCTGTTATTACTCTGGTCACCCTTTGATTCCCCTTTGTGAATTGGGAATACAATTGCACATCTCCAGTCTGTGGGGACCTCCCCTGAGTCCAAACATGCTCTCATAATTATAGCTAAGTGTTTGCTTACTTCCTTTGATGCCTCCTTTAATATAACTGGATAGATCCCATCCACCCCAGGTGTCTTTCTTATGCTTAACTTCAACAATTTCTCCTCCACTTTGCTCTCAGTTATTACAAAATCATTAAGCACCCTGCTACAATTTGATAACCTTCTGGCATTTTCAATCCTTAATAACTCCTCATGTGTGAATGTAGATGCAAAATACTCATTGTTTGTTTACTATCTGAGCAGGATCATCAACAGTCAAACCATCGATATCAAGTGGACCAATCAGATTCATCCCCTTCCTTTTAGAGTTTATATAAGTAAAGAAATCCTTGCTGTTTTTCTTAGCATCCTTTGCCAAAGATTTCTCGTAATCTGCCTTCGCCTGCCTAACCTCCTTTGTGACTTGATTACAGGATTGGATTGGATTGGATTTTATTGGCGCATTAGCGACTAAGGCTATAATGCGCTTGATTACAGACTAGCTTATATCTGCCATAGGCTTCTGTGTCACCTGATAATTTATATGCATCCCATGCATTTTTCTTCTCTGCCACGAGTCTCATTAGTTCATTTGACAACCGTTTAGGCCTAAACCTTGAACAATATTTCTTAATAAGTATGAAACTTTTAGTAGCTTCCAAAATTAATTCCTTGAATGCTTCCCACTTAGAATTTGCTGTTGGTAACATCATCAGTTGATCCCACTGTAATCACCTTTACGGAAGCAAAAACCTTTTCCTTTAGCCCTGATGATAATTATATCTTTAAGTAAATCCCACATCAGTGCACTGTGATCACTATCACTTAGTGGTTCCTTTATCTGTAAATAATATAAGCTCCATTCTTTTTCATTCTTATGGAGAAATTTGTCTTAAATTCTTAAGACATTCTTGTCTTAAATTTATGTTAGCAAGCTCACAAATGCTCTACATAGCTTTGGTATCATTTTACAGTTTTACCTATTGTAATAAAATTTTAATTTCTCTTTTAGACCATACATTTATGGGCCAACTTCTCAAGCAGAACGGATGCAGATTCTTCAAAATTTCAAATATAATCCTAGAGTAAACACTATATATGTATCTAAGGTGGCTGATACCTCTTTTGATCTACCCGAAGCTAACGTTCTTATTCAGATTTCAAGTCATGGTGGTTCCCGAAGGCAGGAGGCACAGCGATTAGGGAGAATCCTAAGGGCAAAGAAAGGTTTGTGTCTCGGTTATTGTTTTAGTTTGCAGCTAAGCATATTGTTATCTTATATGTTGTTCTGACACGGTGAGGTAATATATGTATATGTTTCAATTAAAAAAGAAGTTTGCACCGTGTACCCTTATAAAAATGGCACTGTGGTATAGCATGAAGTAATATCATTGATGTAGCTGGTATACTGGATGTTGTAATATTTGCAAATCAAATATCAGTAATTCAAATTTATTAATTCTTTTACTATAGATTAAAAATCTGATAGTAAAAGATTATTAATTAATTATAATAAATGTTGAAGAATTGTTGTTCCACCCCCTCCTTGAGTACATGCATGAGGGCATAGAGGGTTTTTTTTTTTTTTTTTTTACTGAATGCTAGCTGTTTCACAAAAACAGGTTACTAAATGTGAAATTGATTTATTTTCTATTGGTGAATCAGTATATATTTCTCCTAATTGTCTTTGATGTTCACATATGACTTGGAGCAAAAGTACTGTTTGACTATAAACACTTATTTTTTTGGTCAAGGTGTAATCTAACATCTGTTTCACTTTCAGCAGTATACAGTGTTATTGCAGATAAGGATTGCATATGATTACCAAAATGTGAGAAATTAACTCTTTCATTTTGGGTTATGCAAATTTTGAATTAACGATAACTTCAAAGAGACAAAGAACTAATTACAAAATATTTGGAGAACACCCCCATCATTTTTCCAGCATGTCTGAGTAGAGAAGGTTCCCCATCAATTGTATAGTTATTTTGTCTTTCTTTGCTGGAGCTGCATCAAGCATATTATTTCATTATGATTCCCAATCACAGAAAGCCTTTTTACGGAATTATTTTCTGTTGAAATTTCATGCTGATTACACCAAAAAGTGTTTTAATTTTAGTTTAATTCAATGTGATTCAGTACTATATTAGAAATCCTGTCCCATTTTCAGTGCATGCCGAAAAAAATATATATTCAAACAGGAAATCATGATATGACCAAATATCAATCCTTATGTTTTAAATATTATCAGTGCATTCAAAATCAAAACTCATATTGAACTAGCCAAATCTTGTGATGATATAATCAGTTTTCAAAAAAAGGACTTAATTACTAGTATATAAGAAGGCAGGACTAATTGTGAAAAGGAATATTGCTAGTTTATTTAGGGGGAAATAATTTAGTTGAAATTTAACATAAATAGGGAAGCAAATGTTTCTGTAAGACTTGCACTGATTCTTATTCATGCAGGAATCTTTAAAATAAAAACAAAGGATTTTAAGGAAAAAAGTTCTTACATGCATCCATTCTGAAGGGCTGACAATTTTGAAATGATATGTCTGGAGATTGGAACAAAGTGTGGAGAGAAACTTCTTCTTGGAGACTGTGGAGGTGAAATTGACAGGTAGACTGATTTTTGGCTGAGGAAGTGTGATGATTGCCTGTGTGATTCAGTGGTCTGTTACAAGCCAGTTGCTTTGCCACTAGTTGGGCTAAAATCCTGAATCATGATATCCTGAATGCACTGGGGTGTGAGGCTCTCATTCAGGATTCCAAAGCAGTCAATATGAGAAAATCCCCTGTGCTAGAATATGCATTGGTCTGCTGAATTAGCTAGACCTGTGGCTGGAGAGGGATGATTGCTGGATTGTGGTTAGATGTGGTATTCTGAAGGATGGGGTGGGTTCTGAATTGAGTGAAAAGAATCTAAGGATGAGATGACTCTCCCTATTTTTTTGATGTTCCTTTATGTGGTAGGTTGAATGATTAGAGTTTCATTTTAGTCCCTGTGTTTCTGATTATGTTTTCCATCCCATATTTTGTGTTCCAGGTAGTTAGTGTTTTGAAAAATTGTTGTGAAAACCAATGCTTAAGTCTCCTGGTTCCCAAAAAGAGGCCCAGTACAACTAGTCATTGCAGCATTTTTCATATAGATGTTTTAATGGCAGTTGACGTAGTAGACTGTATTCAAAAGGAAGTAATTCCTGTACAGGAGGATGAAAATTAAGACATCAATGGTTTGATGAGGAACTAGAAAGTGAAACATACCATTCACTTTATGTGAACACTAATCTAGGAATAGTGTAGATTTATTACACTCCTATCTCTTAGTTCATGCTGTGGTTTTAAATTAAATTTAGACTAGAACCATACCCCAAGACTAGCAAAACAAATAGCTCAAAATAATGGAAATGGATTTACTTGAGAGATAACTGTCAATGGTGGTTTTATAGAGTATATGCAGTGAAACATGTGACCAAATGGAATGTCTTTGTGTGCTCTCATTGCAGAAAGTGTGAGAAAATTAACCACCAATTCAGCATTCTGATAGGCTTATATTGAGAGATTGAGGAACAGGGTTGATGACCTTGAAATTAAAAAAAAAAAAAAAAAGAGGGATCCATCAATTACTCAGCTGCCTAGCACAACACTATAGACTACACTTATGCATTAAACAGCATGATGAAATTCTCCTTGGCAGAAAACACGGTTCCACAGGAAGTAACTATTGTCAGGAAAATGAATTTTGTGAAAAAGGAAGGTGGAGTAGGACTAGGGTATGTCTGATAAGAGCCAAAATTAATGACTTTGTAGATCAGCTATCGTTTTTAAAGACACAAAAGGTGATATTGTTGCACATTAACACTAATGATATTAACAATATATCTGAGGATTTACTTAACAGTGAAAAAGTAGTAAATTAGGATTAAATTTAGGCATCTGCAATTCTGGCCAGATGCATTGGAAGGGAGCACATTATGAGCCTTGTCAATCAGTTTGTCAGTGGATAGAGAGGCTGTTGGAAAATTATTGCATGGCTCATGGATTACAATTTTTCACAGCATGGTCTGTGTTTGTTAGCAAGAAACTGTTTCTATGGGATGATGTATACTTAAATAGGAGGGATACAATAATATTTGATAATGGTATTAAGGCAATGTTAGGTAGGTTGGAAAACTGCTAGCTGGGAGGGAGAGATATAACACAGTCATCTCCTTACAGTAATTTACCATTTTAAAATAGGTAAACTACTTAGAAACATAATTGACCAAAAAATTGAATATTAACAAAAATTGTTAAGCTCATGTAAATTTTTAAAGTTTTTTAACCTCCAGGTGTATTACAGTTCATTAAATTAAATTTTTTGAGTTTTTTATGAATGCAAACACAAAACGCATTGTTCTCAAAAATCAGAATAGACTGACTTACACCACTATGAATCTCAACCCTCCATATATATATAAAAATTAAATTTGCTATTCTTGCAGGTTAAGTTATAAAAATGAGTGAATATTTGTGATTAATATAAAAAAAAAATTGGTAGTTATTAAATTTAGGTAGCACCTGCTGTCTGTATGATGATGAAAGTAAGAGAAATAAATGAGAGAGTGTTATGTAATGTTATTCAATCTGTCCCTAAATATGCATAAAAAATAAATAAAGTGTAATAGTAACAGGCATTCAGAACAAAGAAGCCAGAGGCTTTTGCTGCACTGGCTGGGAGGGGAGGGGGTGGGGACAAGTAGATAAGAAAATACAAATTTTTGCTTCCCTCTTCACATAGGTGACTATAGTATTAGCATTAGTAAAGACACATGATGCAAGAAAGCAAGCTTATATAGCATCAGCCAAAAAAAAAAAAAAAAAAAACCCTCATTTCACCCATCCACTCGCTCCAAATGTTTGTCTAGTTCTGCCTTGAATCTATTTAGACTATCAACTTCTACGACAGATGGAAGTTTGTTACAGCAATCAACCACCCGTTGGCTAAAAGCAAACTTCCGCACATCTGTCCTACAATGCTCTTTCTTCAATTTGAATTTATGCCTTCTCAGGCGATTATTCTGAGAAAGAGGAAGAATTCAAGGAACCATTCAAGGCTTTATACACCTCAATCAGATCACCTCGCAGATGCCTAGTCTCCAGACGCTGTAATTTGCAAAACTTAAGCCTTTCTTCGTAAGAGCAAGCCTTTGTTCCATTCACTAAAATTGTTGCCCTTCTCTATACTCGTTCCAGCAGCTCTACATCCTTCTTAAATTATGCCTCCAGACCTGTATACAGTACTCAAGGTGTGGCCTGACCATTGCCTTATACAAGGGGATAATCACCTCCTTATCCCTGCTAGAAAAATTCCTCTATATCATTGACAAGACACCATGAGCTACTCTTGCAGACTGTCTGCACTGCTCAGCAAACTTCATATCTGTCTGTGCAATTACCCCCAGGTCCTTTTCATTCTCTACCACTGTCAGTGTAGTTCCAACAGTTAATATGTTACTCTGGGATTACTGCTTCCCATCTGCAGTACTTTCGATTTGTCAATGTTAAACTTCAGTTGCAACCTCTCAGCACATCTGCTCAACTTTTCTAGATCCTGTTGCAGTAGCATACTGTCATTAATTGTTTAACGGCAAATTAAACAATTGAGCAACAACAACCCTGCCAACCTTTATATTGTCTGCAAACTTGGACATTATGCTTGATATACCACTATCAATATCATTAATAAATACAGAAAACAACAATGGATCCAATGCTGATCCTTGGGGACTCCACTAATAACATTAGTCCACAAAGAGCAGTGTCCATTGATTACCACTCTCTGTGTTCTCCCACTCAACCATCCCTTTATCCATAGCAGCAATTTGTCTCCATTGCCATGCTGCTCCAATTTGTGCAGCAGTCTTCCATGTGCAACAGTATCAAAAGCCTTTCTAAGATCCAAATATATGATATAAATTTTATTCTTTGAATCCAGTTCCTTTTACCACATCATAGTATCGAAATTGGTCAGATAAGACTTCCCCCTTAACAAACCCATGCTGTGTCCCAGTTATAACTGAATTCTTGTCTAGATGATCCTGCAGTGCTTCTTTAACCAGTGCCTCCATTAATTTCCCATGAACAGAAATTAAACTAACAGGTCTGTAATTACTTGTGTTGCCCTTTGATCCTCTTTTTTATTGAACTGGGTTCTCATTTGCACATTGCTAGTCCATGGGTTCCAGCCCCTGAGTCCAAGCAAGTTCTCATAATTATGGCTCAGAGTTTGCTTACTTCTTTTGCTGCCTCCTTTAATATAACTGGATAGATCCCATCCACACCAGATGCCTTTCTTATGTTTATCTTCAACAATTTCCGCTTTGCTGTCAGTTATTGCAAAATCATCTAGCTCACTGCCAGAGTTTAATTCACCTCTGCTATTCCCCTCCCTGAACAACTCCTCGTGTGAATGTAGAGGCAGACTACTCATTTAGTTTTTTAGCTATCTGAGCAGGATGATCAACAGTTGACCCATCAATATCAAGTGAACCAATCTAATTCATCCCCTTCCTTCTAGAGTTTACATAAGTAAAGAAATCTTTGCTATTTTTCTTTGCATCCTTTGCCAAAGATTTCTCGTAATCTGCCTTTGCCTGCCTAACCTCCTTTGTGACTTAGTTATCCTAATATGTATCCCATTGATTTTTATTCTCTTCCACATGTCTCATTAGTTCATCTGACATCCATTTAGACATAAACCTTGAACAATATTTCTTAGTTGGTATGAAAAGCCTGGTAGCTTCCAAGATTAATTCTTTGAATGCTTCCCATTTTGAATTTGCCATTGGTAACATCATCAGTTTGTCCCACTGTATAGATTTTAAATACTGTCTCAGACCACCGTAGTCACCTTTACAAAAGCAAAATCCCTTACCTTTACCCCTGATTGTAGTTACCTCTTTGAGTTTGTCTTGTTTTGTTTGTTTGTTATTTGGTTTTTAGGAGCATTAGCAACTAAGGCCATATTGCTCCGGGGATATGCGGTTGTCATTTCCTGACCTTACCGCATCCTCCCTATTTGGTTGTTGTGGGCTCGAATCCCGGTCTAATAAAGAAGCGTGTGCTACGCACAGCTGCTCCTGTCCACCTGACTATGGAGGTGCCACCTCTTTGAGTAAATCCCACTTCAGCACACTGTGATCACTGCCACCTAGTAGTTCCTTTATCTGCAGATTCTTATTGCATGAAGAATCACTACTGATAATCAGATCAAGAGTATTACTTCCTCTAGTTGCCTCCTGAATATGCTGCTGTAGAAAACAATCATCCAATAAATCCACAAAAACCTTGCTAGTGTGTGAGTGACCAACCCACAAATTCCAGTCAATATCTGGGAATTTAAAATCCTCCATTATAATTATACACTCTGATTTACTGGCCCACTCTATTTCTCTGTAGAGTTGTTTATTATACTCATCAGAGTCATTAGGCCTATACTGTGCTGGATTAGCACGTTGACTACCAAGCTCGTTTAAGAAAAAAAATTCTCCGGGGCCAAAAAATATTTAGTAAACAATTTGATTAGTAATTCTAAAATAAATATCGAAATGTCAGTGTTATGTAGTTTTTTCGCTTAAAATATCAAAAAAGAATCTTTTTTTGTGTGTCGCATGTATGTAGCCAACGTGGCCCATTAGGTTACTTTATTTCTTGAGATGCTGTGTCGGCCACATATGTGTGACGCTATTACGGCATACATGTGAAGGTCGTTTGTGATTAGTTTGTTGCACGCGTGGCACACGCTACAATAAAACTAATCACGATAAAATAAACTCTCAAACATTGCAATAAGTTTGTCAGTATCGTTAGAGATTTTGTGAAAACAAGTTCATTAGCACACTCTATTATCTTCATTATTATTGTGTTTCTCCGAAAGTTTGTACAAGTGTGTTGTAAAAAAAAAAAAAAAAAATCTAAACAGCAATGGCTAAAAGAAAATTACGAAAAGAAGAGGAACTAAGAGAAATTGCTGAAAATCTTAGTAGTAGTTCTGAAGATGAAAAAGATTTCCACTCTGATGATTCAGTAAAAGATATTGACTGGAATATTTCTTCAAATGAAGGAGATACTGAAATACCAGAAAATATTGAAGTGCTTCAAGACTGGATGGGAAAAAAAACACAGATGAGCAGTTTGAAAATACCGAAGAACCTGAGATTGAAACGACTGAAACAAATGACGCTATTGAATGGACTGAATATGAAGGATGCCAAAAAAGATTTGATTTTACAGGAAAATCGGGACTCATCTTGAGGCATTTTCATTTTTTTTTTTTTTTTTTTTTATGAAGAAGTAATAAATCTTATTGTAACAGAAACAAACAGATATGCCGTACGTAAAATTCAGAATACCCAAGCTTCGTGGCAGAGTTGTCTAAAAAAGTTGGTTTCAACAACTGCTGATGAGATGAGAAAGTTTTTCGGGCTTCTTATGTGGATGGGACTAGTAAGATTGGACAGTATTGCGTCTTACTGGTCAACCAAACCTATCTATAAAAATAATTTTGTAACAAAAATTGTCTCACAGCAGATTTGAATTGTTGTTGCGCCTCATTCACTTTTCAGACAATGAAACCGCTATTCCAAGGGACAGGCTTAGTAATATACAACACCTGATAGATGTTTTGCAGCCAAAATGTCAAAAAATATTTTTCCCTGGCGAAGATTTCTTCATTGACGAAACTCTTATTCCTTGGAGGGGTGGTCTGTTCTGACAGTATATTCCAAATAAAGCGCACAGGTATGGAATCAAGCTGTTCAAGTTATGTTCCACTGAAGGATATACCTGGTTGAGCAAGATCTATTCGGGTAAATCTGAAAATTATATAAAATCTGTAGGTTTAGCTGCAAAGGTCTGCGAAGAGTTATCGCAAGGACTTCTAAATGAAGGTTGCACCTTGTACGTAGACAACTTTTATACCAGCTACCATCAGGCATTATCGTTTCTTCATAAAAAAACTCACGTTGTTGGTACATTACGAGTGAATAAAAAATTTATGCCCAAAGAAGTCGTGTATTCAAAGCTAAATAAAGATCGCCAAGGGGGAAAAAAATGGAATTATTATTCTAAAGTGGCTAGATGCTTGAGAGGTGAGACTACTAAAAACAAAGCATGCCCCAGAAATTGACTGATGGACCCTACACCAGTTAAAGGAAGTCAGAAAAAGCAAAAAAAATCACTTCCTATTCTAGCTTATAATAAGGGAAAGACAGGCATTTATCTGTCGGATCAAATGGGTTTGTATGCAACAACGCTAAGAAAGGGGGTAAAGTGGTACCGGAAATTAGTGATAGAATATATACTCAGAATATCACTTGTCAATGCGTACGTGGTATGCAAGAGTGCTATGCGAAAACAAATAAAAATAAGAAGCTTTTGGGAAGAGGTAGTTATGGATTTGCTATATACAGAACGGAAAGAGAAATGTGAAAAGCCAAAATATGGTAACACTCATATATACTAACGACAAAAATTGACACAAACAACAAGAAAGTTAGAAGGATGTGCATTTTTTGTTATGCAAAATTGAGAGAGTCAGAAGGAAGATCAGTTGCTAGCAGAAAGGGAAAAAGAGTTTCAACATATTGCCCAACTGTATTCATCAGCCTTTCATGTGTTTGGAGTGATTTGGACAACACCATAAATCTTCATAATTTTGTAATTATAAAATTTGTAATAATAAAGAATTTTTAAATAATGACCAGTTACTTGCTTATTTTTTCTCATAGCGGCATGCAAATTCCATCATATATGTAACATCGGAGGCCACGCTTTTCAAAAATAACGTAAATTTCCAACAATCGTCAGCGCAATACAGCCAATGCAGCTCCCACTGAAACTGGGCGTTGGCAATATAGGTCCAACACGGCGCCTGAAAAACGTAATGTGTAGGACATATACGGCCAACGCAGCAATCAACGTGTTAAAGCAATTGGAGACCTTGGGAGGCCCAAAATTAATAGCATCTGATCATGAGTAAGAAAACCTCATTCTTTCTTTATCTACTCAATGAAAGTAGAACATTGCTGAAATTTAGCATTGATAAAAAGATTGTTTATAAAATTATAACCTTTAATAAGTTTACAAAAGTATGGAATTAATGAAGACGTTCACACAGAACATTCATAGGAGAAGCATAGCTATTTTATAACATTACACTATACAGGGTCAAGTCACATTATTATGACCACCTACCTAGTATCCAGAATATGCACCTTTCGCAGCATGCACCGCAACCAGCCACCATGGGAGGGACTCAATAAGTCCGCGGAAGGTTGCTATGAGTATCTGTGACCATGCAGACTGCAGTGCACCCTAGAATTTCTGTAGGTTGCTTGGTGGAGGATCCATCCGTCTCATGTGTCGATTGAGGTGGTCCCATAGATTTTCATTGGTTAAGATTTGGGGAATTTGGTGGGCAAGGGAGTAGCTTGAAGTCTTCTTCATGCTCCTCAAACCACTTACGGACAATTCTGGTGACATGGCATGGCTCGGCGCATTGTCTTGCTGATAGATACCATCACCCCCAGTGAACACGATCAACATGTATGGATATACCTGATTGGCAACGATCAATAGGTAACCATTTGCATTCAGGGTGCCTTCCAGCAGTATCAGCGGATCCAAGCCGTGCCATGAAAACATTCCCCAGACCATAACGCCGCCCCCACCAGACTGCCTTCTGTCAACAGTCGTGTCCGGGTGTCTGTTCTCAGAGGTTTCACGCCTAATACACCACCATCCATCCACTCGGCTGGGGTCTAGTGTTGGTATTGCTGTGCAAACTGACGGTGTTGTTTCCAATGAATGGCCATCAGCATGGGTGCTGTCACCAAGCTTCTGCTCCAGAGCCCAATGCACAACAGGGTTTGCTGCACTGTCATGTTTGAGACCTTTCTGGTGGCCCCACTATTAATTTGGACGACCAGTTGAGCAACAGTAGCATGCCGATCGGTCCTGACCAACCGTTTCAGCCGATGTTCACCTCTGGGATCGATGGTGCATGAGGCTCCACAATTAGCACATTGGGTCATCAAAACTGTCCCATTTGTCCAGTCTTGACACACTTTCACTACTGCAGCACGTGAGCATTTCACAAAGTCTGCCAGAATTTCTGTTTCAGAAATTCTGGCACCCCTGGCCCAATAGTCGATGATCATGTCTTTTTCCAGGTCGCGTGCTTTGCCCATGACAGAGGCTGTTACTGTGTTCACGGATGCCAAACATCAAACCTTATATGCTTGCGTTTGACAAGTGTGCTGAATGATTCACTAGGTGTGTGTGATGTCTGCATTGGGGGTGGTCATAATATTGTGACTGGACTCTGTATACAAAATCAGAACAGTTTCTTTTGAGCTTTTTTTGGATGCATACTTATCAATTATATCATTAAAATCAATAAGTCGCAGTTTATCATTTTCTATGCAGAGAATACTTAGATCAGACAACCAACCTTGGGACATTGTTCAGTGTAGATCATTCTTTATCCTTTTTAGTCTAGAAAATGATCTTTCGCCAGTACAATTAGTAACCATCAAACACAGGAACAATCTGAAAATTGTTTCAACATTTGGAAAAGCTGTCCGAATTTTCTTCTGGAATATTATTTGATTCATATCTTGGTGGCTGAAATTTTCTTTTTCAAGGTTTGATGTACAGGTGGAAATGCAAGAGTTCATCGACTAGACTAAGATCAACATCCTTTGGATACTCTTGCATCAATATCTCAATGCCATTGTGAATCTGTTCCTTGGTTGCTTGCAGGTTCACCAAAAATGAAAAATTGCCAGCTACACTCCTATACACTGTTGCACTTCCGTCTAGGTTGGCTTCAAGAGCATCCATGACAAGGATAAATGAATTTACCCTAAACTTTTCTCTTGGAGAAAGTTTGTCTAAGGCTTTGGGTGCTGTCCCATTAGTATTTTTTTTTTTTTTTTTTTTTTTTTTGTACTCTCTGCCTTCTTTTGACAGTTTTGTACTCTACATCCGGTAGAGTAAATTTTGCTTGCTGTTCAGTTTCATCAAAATTAGCCCGTATGTTTGATACAAACTGCAAAAGTGAGCTGTAAATATTTGCATATGTGTTCAATGAAATTTGCAAACTTTGGAGTGTCTTTGTTAACTTTATGAAATTGATCTAGCAAATGTGTCCAAAGGTGAAGCATAAAAATGAATTCAAATTCTTCCATTTTCTGCTGAAGATTTTCAGCCTGTCATCTAGTATCTCCTTTTTCAGTTTCATCACACTAAATATGACTGAGGGCTTCAACAATGTTAGCATAACTTTTGCTAATAGCTGCAGTAGCTTTGGAGTGAGCCTCCCATCTTGTGTCTGATAAATGTTTAGGAACTTTTAACCTAGGAGTCAAGAAATTTTTTAGCACTGCCCATCTTTTTGTAGAAGCTGAGAAAAAACAAAAGCTCATTTATTGTGCCAAAAAAATTCACTGCATCCAGGCATGACTCACCTGCAGTTCATCCAACTAGATTTAGGGAATGTCAAGCGCATAGAATAAACTTTGCAAACTTGTTCCTTTCCAGAATTTTTTGTTTTTATACTTTCATTATGTTTTTATAATGCCATTATACTTTCCAGCCATATTGGCTGTATTGTCCTCTACATTTATTGAAATCTATTTCAATTTCACTGAATTAGTTCAGTATCAGCTCAGCCATACTTTCACCAGTGTGATCTTTCAGTTAAAAAAAAACTCAGAAAGCATTCAACTGGTAATCCATCACTAGGAGAAACATCTAATCATGACAGTAAGTTGATCAACGTGGGGAAACATCAAGGGTTGAATTGACTGATAAACTAAAAATAACCTGCTTGTTTGATGTCACTCAGTATTGATTCTCGAACTTTATTAGCTAACAACTGGATAACCTCTTCACTGGGGCTTACAATACCGAGATTCCGGGATCTCGAATACCTAGTATTCGGGATCCCGGAATCAATATTGAAATCCCGGTATTGATACAAAAATACCGGTTTTTTGGTACTAATTTAAAAAATAATTATCCATGATTTATTCACATAAAGGTTATAAAATCGACAACAATAAATCATTAATTATTATTGCTGAATTTGCAAATGAGGGATTGTTATACACGGTACAAGTGCAACGGAAACCTGAAAATATCACGAAACTGTAAGACATAAACTTACAAATATATTTCTCTTGGTGAGTATAGTGTGTGTGGAAGTAAAGCACTTAAGGAATAATGAAAACATGATTACAGAAATATTTCCATTAGTGGCAGGAGGCCTGGGTTGCAGCCTGGTCAGCGCATATGTAAATCCGACACTGGGCCTATAACACACTCCTACTCAATTTTGCTTTACCAGTGCTTATGTCACACAAAACTGACTCAACAGTGTACTGTCCAACCATGTCGACTGGCTGTACTTCCTTTGATTTTTTGTGTTTCTTAACTAATAGCATAACCTCTCTTCCCTTCCTATCCTGTCTATCCTTCCTATACACGTTGTACTCCCAAAATTCCAGTTCTGCATTCCTTATATCTTTGACACCACGTCTCTGATATCCCAACAATATCTGCCTTTGATGTTTTGACCAACACCTCAAATTCATCTAATTTAATTACCAACTCCTAGTATTGGTGTACACACAAGTATACATGCACCTGTTCCTATTCTTAGCTATCCTAACACAGCCCATGTATTGGTTTGTTCCCCAATGACTCCCAGCAGTTTCTGGAATCCCCTATATCTTGTTTTTCAGGCTGCTACTCATTCCAATAGAAACAGTGCAAGAATCACTTTCACCTCTGCCAGTGGCTACTCTTAATCTATTAGTTCATATATCCCCCCAAGCTAGCAATTTCAACCTACCTAACACTGACTCGATAGCATCAGCAAATATTTTTGCACCCTTTCTATTTAAGTGTATCCCATCCCTGTAGAAGCAGTCTCTCCTGTTAACAAACACAGACCAGGCTGAGAAATATTCTATCCCTTGAGCCTTGCACCTTCTCTCCAGGGCCAAATTGATCAACAAGGCTCTCATCATATACTCCCTCCTATTGTATCTGGGCAGAATTGCAGACACTTTCAAATTCAACCCTGACTCGTGGCTTTAGTGCCAGTGTGTACAACAATATCACCTTTTGTGCCCTTAAAAGACTCCTGGCGAAAGGCAATCGTTCTTGCCTTTCCTAAGCCAGGAAAGGATCCAAAAATCACCACCAATTATCGTCCTATTGCTCTGACTAGCTGTCTGTGCAAAATCCTGGAGAGAATGGTTAATTCCCGTTTAATATGGTACTTAGAATCAAACAACCTTCTCTCCAAAATCCAGTGCGGCTTCCGAAGGAACCGGTCCGCTTTGGACCATCTTGTTAGATTGGAAGCATCCATCCGGGATGCTTTCCTAAAACGCGAACACTTGGTGTCGGTGTTCTTTGACATGGAGAAAGCGTATGACACAACTTGGAGATTTGGCATTTTAAAAGATTTACATAGCCTAGGCCTTAGAGGGCATCTGCCCTTTTTTATTCAAAACTTTTTAGCCAATCGATCGTTCCAAGTTCATGTGGGGTCCTCACTCTCTCGCTCCTTTAGCCAAGAGGAGGGAGTACCACAAGAATCAGTATTAAGTGTCACGCTTTTTGCCATCAAAATAAATTCCATCACTGAACAACTTCCTCCAACTGTACACAGTGCCCTCTATGTTGATGACTTTAGCATTTTTTGCCAGTCGTGCAACATGAGGGTTATCGAAAGACAACTGCAGAAAGCCATTGATAGTCTGAATTCCTGGGCACTTGCTAATGGCTTCAGGTTCTCGCCGGAGAAGACCGTTTGCGTACACTTTTGTCGCAAGCGTAATCTTCATCCTGAACCTGAATTAAGGCTCGGACAAAATGCTATTCCAGTAGCGGCGAACACAAAATTCTTGGGACTCATATTCGATAAAAAACTGACGTTTTTGGATCATATTCGTCAACTCCGCACAAAGTGCACAAGAGGTCTTAATATGCTCCGCTCGCTCTCCTCTTTATCTTGGGGTGCAGACCGATGCACCCTTCTACGGCTTTACCGTGCACTTGTGCGATCCAAATTAGATTATGGGTCCCAAGTATATTCTTCAGCCAGAGACAGTGCCATTCGATGGCTGGACCCTGTCCATCATCAGGCTATATGTATTGCTACTGGAGCATTTCGAACATCTCCTGTCCAGAGCTTATACGTCGAAGCAAACGAACCACCGTTATCGCTTCGACGTAAGCAGTTGTCTTTAAAGTACGCTTTAAAACTGAAATCCCTGCCAGACCATCCTACGTGGCCATTCGTTTTTGAGCCACGATGGGAAAATTTATACAATACCCGTAAGACTGCCAATCGTCCTTTTGGTATTCGTCTCCAAGAGCTACTCAAAGAACTTAATATCAAGGTAGACAAGGTTGCCCAAACACCAAAGCAACCCTTTCCACCCTTGTGTGCTCATGTCCCGGCATGTGACTTGTCCCTTAGAAATTGGGGAAAGTCGGACACTCCACCGTCGGTCTACCTGCAGCTTTTTTCAGCACACCGAGCTGAACATTCTGACTTCGCGCCAGTTTAAACAGATGGCTCGAAGTCGGAATCATATGTGGGATCTGCTGCTGTCTTTACAGACAGCACTACATCAGAGCAGATTCCCACTGAATGCAGTATATTTACTGCAGAGCTGCATGCTATAGAGTTAGCCTTGGATCACATTAGTGAATGCCAATACCAACGGTTCATTTTATAATCCGATTCTCTCAGCGTGTTACAGGCTTTGATATCTGTGAGGTATAATCCTCATCCAGTTCTGTCTAGTATTCAGCAGAAGATTCACTTCCTCAGTGAACGTGAATACGATATCTGCTTCTGCTGGATTCCCAGCCACATTGGGATTAGGGGAAATGATTTGGCTGACGCTGCAGCCAAATCAGCAATTCCCTATAATAATCGCTGCCTGTCAGTCCCCTATACAGACTACAGGCAAATAATACACCAAAACATACACTCCCAATGGCAGGACTCGTGGAATGGACAGACTGGCAATAAACTATATTGTATAAAGCCTGTAATTGAACCGTGGCAGTCTAGTCTGCGCAGGAATCGTAAGGAGGAAGTTGTTCTTGCTCGGATCCGCATAGGACATAGTCATTTGACTCATTCTTTTTTGCTGAGGGCTGATGACCCTCCTATGTGTGTGTCCTGTGGCACAATTTTAACGATTAGACACCTTTTAATTGACTGTCCAGATTTTAGCAATATCCGTTTTACCGCTTTTAACCATCTGACTGAGCCGTATACACTCAGTCAGATTTTATCCGACAATGACAACGTGTCTGCTGTTTTTAGCTATTTTAAATCAATAAAAGTTTTTAATTGTGTTTAATTTATGTTATTGTTACGTCTTTATTGATTTATTTTTTATATCTTTGTTATTATATATCTGGACATGGTGGCCTTACTAATTAGGCCACCAAGAATTTAAAAAAGAAAAAAAAATTATTTAAATATTACCTAGTCTTGGCGCATTATAGCCGTAGTTGCTAATGCGCCAAAAAACCCAAACAAACAAACAAACAAGCCCTTAAAAGATGATATCTGCTCTTCAACGTCATCAACCTTTGCCCCTGGCAGACATACCCTGGTCCTATTCCACCTATCCTTTTTGCACAACATGTTCCCCGTTTCCCTGATAATAGAGCCACCGACAACAACTAGTTCCTTTGGGACTAGCACATTCTGCCTTGGTGGTTGCCGTTGTGTTGTGTGAAGTTCAAGTAATTTGAATTTATCAAACTGCTAGCCTCAACTACCTGTGAAAGCATACAATCTAGTCTAAACCTCTTCCCCTATAATTTGAATTTATGCCCACAAGTTTTGGAATTCTCTATAACAGTGAAAATTCCAAACTTCCTTCATTTTACTAACCCCTCTCAGAGGGGTTAATATGATATATATTTAATATATTAATATATGTAATTAATATATTATATATTAATATAACATATTATAGATAATAAACCTTAATAATACGCTATTGGAGCTGGAATTACCGCGGCTGCTGGCACCAGACTTGCCCTCCAATAGATCCTCGTTAAAAGATTTAGAGTGTACTCATTCCAATTAAGAGGCCTCAATAGAGTCCCGTAGTGTTATTTTTCATCACTGTCTCCCTGTGCTGGGAGTGGGTAATTTGCGCACCTGCTGCCTTCCTTGGATGTGGTAGCCGTTTCTCAGGCTTCCTCTCCGGAATCGAACCATGATTCCCCGTTACGACCATGGTAGGCGCATAACCTACCATCTTTAGTAGGCTAGAGCCCTACAGACTGGAGATGTCTGCGAGCCCCACAGACTGGAGATGTGTAAATGTATCCCTAATTCACAAAGGGGATCAATGGGTGACACAAGTAATTACAGACCTATAAGTTTAACTTGCGTTCCGGGAAAAATAATGGAATCACTGGTTAAAGATGCATTGCAGGATAATCTAGACAAGATTCAAGTAATAGTTAAGACACAGCATGGGTTTGTTAAAGGGAGGTCATGTGGTTGCACAATGTAAAATTACAACTTCGTATTCAGCTTCAGCTTATAACTGTTGAAGGTGGTTAAGGCTATGTGTCAAGGTGGTTAAGGCTATGAACATTATAAACCTCAATCAGGTCACCTCTGAGGTGCCTGGTTGCCAAGCTCTCTAGCCCACATATTTGGAGTCTTTCCTCATGTGGTTGCCAATTTGCCAACCTCACCATGCAAGTTGCTCGTCTTTGGACCCTTTCAAGGAGCTCAATGTCTTTGTTCAGATGGAGTCTCCATACTTGAACACAGTATTCCAAATGTAGTCTTACAATTTCCTTATACAGTGGGATTGTGACCTCCATATCTCAGCAGGATAATGTTCGATTAATCATCGATAGAACACCATGGGCTTTCCTGGCTGCCTGTATTATAACTCCCAAATGCCTTTCTTCCTCTACTGTTTTTAATTCAACCACACCACGTGTATAGGCGCCTCTGTAGCCAGGTAGGAAGGAGCAGCAATGCGTAGCAGACACTTCTTGATTAGACCGGGGTTCGAACCCGTCATCACCAAATATGGAGGATGTGGAAAGTTCAGGGAATGACCACCGCATATTCCCTTAGCAATATGGCCTTAATTGCTAATGCTTCTAAAAATCAAATAACTAACAAATCACATGTATAATTTATTTTGGGTTTGCTATTCCCCAAGTGTAAGACCTTACATTTTGCTGCATTAAAATATAGCTGCCACTTTTCTGACCATTCTTGCAGCCTGTTCAAGTCGTCATGATGGAGTGCTGCTTGGTAAAAAAAAAAAAGTAAAGTGCAGCCATTATCAACCCACTGCAGGATGGAAGCCTCCTCAACAATTCATGCTGAGGGAAATTCGTGCTGCTTGGTACTAATCATTAACTACTCTACCAATCTTTGTAGTCTGCAAATGTTGGCTTCAAGACTTCTATCCTATCATTGATGTTGTTGATGAAAATCAGAAACAGTGGTTAAAGAACCGATCCCTGGTTGACCCCACTTCTGACTTGTTGTTGTTTGGTTTTTTTAGGAGCATTAGCAACTAAGGGCACATTGCTCCACGGATATGCGGTGGTCATTCCTTGACCTTTCCGCATCCTCCATATTTGGTGATGACGGGCTCGAACCCCGGTCTAATCAAGAAGCGTGTGCTACACACTGCTGCTCCTGCCCACCTGGCTACGGAGGCACCACTTCTGACTTGACACCAGCTTAAGAACATCCATTAATCACAACCCTCTGCCTTCTGTTCTGCAGCCACCCAGCAGTCCATCTTAGAATTTTTCCAGTAATCCCAACATGTTCTGGCTTATGAAGTAACCTCTCCTGAGGTGACTGAGTCAAATGCCTTGTTAAAATCCAATTGTATAAATTGTGTAAATTTACAGTGTAATTGTGTAAATGTAATTATGACAGGTGTTAAATTGAACTCGGTGCATGTAGAGTGTGTGTTGTTATAACAGTCCTCCCAGATTAGACTGCAGTAAACATCCTAACAGGAAACCTATCTTTTTACCCTACAGACATGTCCCCTTCTTCGGAGGGGACATGTCTGACACCAGCTGCAGCTGGCCTGGCCAGTGCGATTTCTGTTGCTACATTCACACATGAGGAATTCTGTAGGGAAGTGGAGGCCATAAGTTATCATGCTCTAACAGGGAGCTAAATGATTTTGTAATAACTGAGAGAAAAGTGGAGAAGAAATTGTTGAAGATAAACATAGGAAGGAACTTGGTGTAGGTGGGATCTATCCAGTTATATTAAGGGAGGCAGCAAAGGAAGTAAGCAAACCCTTAGCTATAATTATGAGTACATCCTTGGATTCAGGGGTGAGCCCCACAGACTGGAGATGTGTAAATGTATCCCTAATTCACAATGGAGATCAAAGGGTGACATAAGTAATTACTGACCCGTAAGTTTAACTTGTGTTCCAGGAAAAATAATGGTAAAATGGAAAAATAATCACTGGTTAAAGATGCATTGCAGGATCATCTAGACAAGATTGCAGTAATAGTTAAGACACAGCATGGGTTTGTTAAAGGGAGGTCTTGGCTGACCAATTTGATTGAATACTATGATGTGGTCACAAAGGAACTGTATGCAAAAAATTATTTTGATAACATATACTTGGATTTCAGGAAAGTTTTTTGAAAGTTTTTGAGTCTTCCAAATCAAAATAAAGTTTTTGATTTGGAAGACTGCTGTACAAAATGTAGCTGTATGGCATTATGGGCAAGTTGCTGCTATGGATAAAGGGATGGCTGTGTTGGAGAAAACAGAGAGTGGTAATCAATGGACACTGCTCTTCATGTACTAATGTTATCAGTGGAGTCCCCAGGGTTAAGAGTTGTGCCCATTATTTCTGTATTTATCAATGATATTGTTGAAAATATATCAGGCTTCATGTCCAAGTTTGCAGATGATACAAAGGTTGGTAGGATTGTTATTGACAGTAATGACAGTACACTGCTGCAATAGGATCTAGAAAAGTTGGACAGATGGGCTGAGAAGTGGCAAATGAAGTTTAACATTGACAAATGCAAAGTACACTGAGTGGACAGAAATCATGGTATACCTACTTAGAAATGGGTATGCCCAGATAAGGACAATCACACAGCAAGGCATTGAGTCCACTAGTTCATGAAAGTGTTTCACAAGTATTTCCATCCATGCTTGCTGCACCGCTGTCTATAATTCATCATTCTTGGGTGGAGGCTCCATAGCTCGAACGGACCTTTCCACAGCATCCCAAAGATGCTCCACAGGGTTCATGTCTGGTGAACGGAGAGACCATTCCATGGTGGTAAAATCTACGGAATGCTCTTAGAACCATGTTCTAGTCACCACTGCTACGTGGGGAGCACATTGTCCTGCTGGAAGAGTCCATTGCCCAGTGGGTATACAGTGACCATGAAGGGATGCAGATGGTCTGCAAGGATGGACACGGAACCTGGACTGTTCAGAGATGCGTCTAGACCTACCAGAGGTCACATCGTGTGCCAGTTGAACACACCCCAGATCATTACCGACCGTCCACTTGCCTGAACAGTTTCTTGTGGGCATGATGCGTGCACAGCTTCCTGCAGTTTCCGCCAGATACGCACCCTCCTGTCTACTTGAAATAACTGGAAACAGGACTCATTGCACTAGGAGACCCATCTCCAATCATCCAAGGTCCAGTGCCGATGTTCTTTTGCCCAGTTGAGGCATAGAGTCCTGTGTCGTCATGTTAACAATGGGACTCTGGGTCAGCGGCTCCCAAAACGTATTCTGGTTAATGATCACCTGATGGTCTTGGTGGAGAAGTTTCTGGCACCTCCCTCATTGAAGTTGACGGTGATTTATGCCACTGTTGCTCTCCAGTTGGCTGAAACGAGAGACATGTCAATGCCCACATTCATCCACCACCTTTCTCCGCCCACAGTGCTGTCCACAATGAGTTGTTTTTTCTAGAAATGGCATATTCCTGATACACCCTTGATACTGTCGAAGAGGGATAGTTCAATTTCTGTACCACATTCACAATAGAGGGACCCTTGTGTCAGGCATCCACTATCATCCGTCTTTCAAAGTCGGTTAACTCACGACGTTTATCCGTACTGACATCGAATTACCATTTACATAAATGCAGTGTATCTATATACCTGCCAAGCGGAGGGTTCATCCACTAGCAAGAAGGGTGACAGCGTCACATTGCCCAGGAACCAGGTATCCCATGAATTTTGTCCTTTCAGTGTACTATATATGGCTAGCAGTAATTCCAGAGTAATGTACCAACTGTGCAATACTACATTCATGGTAGTGGAGAATGAAAAGAACTGTGGGTAATTGTGCAGATATGAAGTTTTCAGTGCAGTACAGGCAGGCTGCCAGAGCAGGTCATGGGGTTTGTCAATGATATACAGGAACTTTGCTAGCACGGTTAAGGAGGTGATTATCTCTTTGTATAAGGCAGTGAAAGTTAATTTGTTTTGCAGGCTGTACTGATTGATTCGAGAAAAATTAGTATTTTCATTTTCCATATCTGGTTACATATAAAAGGTAGTTTCTGTTTTCATGTTACTGTTTCTCATGCTATATATAAAAAATTCAAGGTCCCAACACTTATGTGCAACAAAGCTATGTCAGTTTGTTTTTTTTAGATTTTATTGAAATTATCAAAATGACTTTTGTTTTTTAAAAAAAATACTTTACTCTTGCATTTTTTAAAAAATGCCTTACTTTTAAATGTTCACTTTCGAAAATTTACAACTTGAAAAGGACAAAGGATCACTGCTTTTCAGTATTAAGGTGAATAAATAAATATAATTATACACCTAAAATTGAAAATATTGGAAAATTTTATTAGCAGAAAATCTTCAGATTGGAGAGCCTTGTACAATTCAAGTTTATTTTCGCAGTCCATATACTTATTTTTGAACCATGTTTTGGCTTGAAGATCGATATGTTCAAATTGCAAGCTGGGCTTTTAGTTTCCAGCCATAGAAGTAAATGGATTCTCAAACAAGCTTATGTCTTTTTCAGATCTTATATCAGCAAATCAACTTTCAAACTCGTCAAAAAGTAAATATAATAATGAGAAGCAACAATTTTTTTGGAAATACGTGTTTCTCTTTTAGCTCGATACAACCTTCAAAGTAAACTAAATTATCTCACTCAATTTGGGATTTAAATAATATGAACTTATTCCGAAATTATTTGATTTCACTATACAAATCGGAGACCAATTTTTCTTTACCTTGTAATTTTAAATTAAGAGCATTTAAATAATAACTAGAAATGTCTGTAAGAATTACAAGATCAAACAGCCACTGCATATTGATAGTTGTTTTATTGGTTTCCCTTTTTCTGTCATAAAAATATCAATTTCATGATGCAGTTTGAAGAAACGATATAACACTTTGCCATGGCTGAGCCATCTCACTGCACAACGTAAAATTACAACTTCATATTCAGCTTCAGATTATAACTGTTGAAGGTGGTTAAGGCTATGTGTCATTTACATCAGTACTGTCTTCCAGTGCCACACTAAAATATTTCATTTGTTTTTATGTTTTCAAAAGTTGTTCGAACAAAAACTTTCCAATATCTTCTACTCTTCTCATAATTGTTTGTCGAGACAAACTAATGTCTGTATCATTGTTCATTTCTCTGGACAAATTTCTTCCACAGCTTTTAACAAATGTTTAACAAATTCATCATCACTGAACGGTTAAACTTTCAAAAGCAATCAAATGCGCAACTTGATAACTGCCACTTACAGCAGATAAATTTCTTGACTGGTACGTTTTCAGTGTTGTTTTCTTAATTTGTTTTGTAACATTGGACACTTCTTTTTGCAACACTCCTTTATATTGATCATAAGATTCATGCTTGATATCATAGTGTCATTTTAAATTATATCCTTTAAAATCTGACACAGTCTCCTTGCACACCATACACTACTTTTTCTTCATACTCAATGCTGTTTTAGTTCACTTTCTGTGCAAGCCATATAAAAATTATTTGCAGGCCGGATTTGGCCCACAGGGTATAGGTTGGACACCACTGGTATAGGGCAGTGGTCAGACCACACCTTGAGTACTGCATACAGGTCTGAAAACCTAATTTTAGGAAGGATGTAGAGCTGCTGAAATGAGTACAGAGAAGAGCAGCAGAATTGGTGAGGGGAACAAAGGGGTGCTCTTACTGAGAAAGGTTTAAGTTCTGAAAACTGCAGCATCTGAAGTCTAGGCACCTGTAATATGATCTGATTGATCTAATATAGGGTTTTGAGTAATGCAAAAACATAGATAATTATTCATCTTGGATACCAAAAAAAAAAATAGACTATTATGTTATGACCTTGGATGAGAAGTTGCCCTTCTTCCAGTCTTCATTATTGTGCATCTCTCACAATGACAAAGTTTTTTTGGATCATATTTTACCTGATACCAACTAACAGTCAAGAAGTTTTTAAATTAGTACTTGATTTTTTTGAAATTAATAATTCACTGTTCCTGTGGTCCTTGGTTTTCCCTAAATTTTTTTTATGCTTTCACTCATTTAACCAACTCACTTTGGTTAAAACTCATTTTAAACCAATTTTTGTATGGAAAAAAAAAAAAACATGTCAATAAAAAATAGTCCTTCATTGCTGTGGGCAGGAGCAGCAGTGCGTAGCATACACTTCTTGATTAGACCGGGGTTCGAGCCCGTAACCACCAAATACAGAGGATGCAGAAAGATCAGGGAATGACCACCGCATACCCTCGGAGCAATATGGCCTTAGTTGCTAATGCTCCTAAAAAAAACCAAAACAACAAACAACAACCTTCATTGCAATTGAAGTTTATGCAAGGGGGGGAGCAGAAGCAGTTTGTATGGGTTTGACTTCCATTATAGCACCAACTGGAGGAGCTAGGTTTACCTGTAACATGGAGTATGCTTCTATCCAACTGTTATTGAAATAATAGAGGATGAAATATTTCAAAATAGTATGCTAAAATGATGTAAGTAAAAATGACTTAGTTATTGCCACAGAAAATGTATATGCATTAGATTACTGCACTTTTGAGCATACTTAGGTAAAAGACAGTTCTGAATGCCATTAAATTAAAACAATTTTGAAGATTTTTATTATTTTTTTTCTTAATTTATGCATTCTTTTTTTTTTTTTTCCATTGAAATTATTTCCATTGAAAATATATGCAGAGTGATGAGGTTGTTGGGATAGACTTTTAATTTAATTCAATTCCATTATATTCAGTTCAGTTCAGAATTCACTTCTCTTAATATTAGAAACATTATGGTTATATTTTAACTCTGGTTGACAATGAGCAATGCTACTTTTTTCCTATCTCTTACAAATTAGGAGCAATGGCAGAAGAATACAATGCATTTTTCTATTCACTTGTATCTCAAGATACAATGGAAATGCATTATTCACGTAAGCGGCAGAGATTCTTAGTAAATCAAGGCTACAGCTATAAAGTTATTACAAAACTGGCTGGAATGGATGACGTAAGTAACTTTTATCAACCAGTTAACAATTGTTAATTTTTTTGTGTGTAAATGGAGAAGAAAGTGTTGTATTTCATTTTGGTAACTGAAATTTTAATGAGGTTATTTTAACTATGACAAAGAAATGGCTACTATGATGTTTGAAGCATTCGAAACAACATTTAATCACAGAACAACAAAATGACACATAAATGAAAACATATTAGGGCACCATTTTTCAACATTCGCCCATTACATTCAGACATTTTTCCCACTGTGTTATGAGTGCATTCATATTTCTGTTGTATAACATATTTTTGTTCAACAAGATTTCAAGTTTAAATTCATTTTTATTACCAATTTGATAGCCTCCGTAGCCGAGTGGGCAAGAGCGGGAGTGCAGTAGCACACGCTCTTTGAGTAGACCGGGGTTCAAGCCCCTGACTGCTGAATACGGTCGATCTGTCAACCCGCACTGGACCAACGTGGAAGATTATGGTCCATCTCCCTCAGCATGAATTGTTGAGGAGGCTTCCATCCTGCAGTGGGTTGATAATGGCTGCACTTTTTTTTTTTTTTTTTTACAGATGTATTTTCTCACATCTGGCTATCAAATGCACATTTCAGTGAATATTAAGCTCTAACAACTAAACTTATTTACAATTTGTAAACATTTATGATTATATATATATATATATATATATATATATATATATATATATATAAAAGAAAAATCTGTTTATGCTCTGAAAATGACAAGTTCAATTGGCAACTAATAATTTTGCCAAGAATACTTCAATACTTCAAGGATACTTCGGTCCCTGAGGTTGTCATCAACATTCCCTCAGATATGCCAGACAAGCAGTACTTGCTACCTGGGAGTCTAAAATGCTGATGGAACTGATATTCGGGTGACACTCAAGTCAAGTGGAACCAATTTCAGCGAAGTCCGGACGGTCTGTGACAGCCAAATCCTCTGCTTGCACCTTCACGATGGTGGGACTGTTAGTAATCCTGGTTATAATCTCCATGCACAAGTACATGGTGGGTGACCACCCAGGTGTGAACCAACGTAAGCAGGGGTCAAGGTGTGGCGCCCACACCACATGGAGGAACGCCGCCCCTCTATGTTACCAGGCAGTACTAGGTGGTAGATGACTCTCATCAACCAGTGAAATACCGCCACTTTGCTTATTGGAGGCTTGAAGTGGTGGAACCCATGTTTAGTCTCTAGAGCTAAGTTCCGGTCAACCCTTCCCTATCTCTTCTATCATGCAGTATGATTGATGACTTTTGAGGTTATGATGAACGTCATGGGAAATCCAATATTCCTTACATTTCGAGGGTACAGCTCTAAAACGGTGTTCGCAGGCCAGCCACTAGTAAGTACACTGGACCGAACCTGTTGGTAACTCTCTAGGAGGCTTCCGGATCAGCTAGTGTATAATCTTGCTACCTCTACTCTGCCAGATAGTGACTGGAGGGAGTCCGAGTAGTGTGTATGCGGGGAGCATTGTCAAGGCCACGTTATGTCAAGGATCTGGGTATATTCTTACCACGTGTACGCCATATCCAAAAATTTCATTACTTCATACAGCATGTCCCACCCACTTTTTCTTACTATTGAATACACCATGAATTGTCAAACTAATAGAGCAAGCTTATCTGCGAAAAGGTCTAAACCTCCCAAGCACTTCCTAATTCATTTCACAAATATACGTGGTCTCAATTCTAATCTCAACGATGTCCATTTCCACTTGCAGTCTGCCAAACCCCATGTACTTTTTCTGACAGAATCTCAGTTATCGGTTGATTCAACTACTACTCATCTCGGATGCCCAAATTATTTGCTGTATGATTCCTTTCGCCTCAAAGGTGGTACTTGTGCATATGTCCGTTCTGATATTCCCTGTCAGAGACTTGGCAATTTGGAATCTCCTCTCTTTGATCTTCTCTGGCTTAAAATCTCTCTACTTCATTGTGTCAAATTCATCTGTTGTCTCTACCATTCTCCCAACTCCACTAATCACTTGGAGCTCTTTGACTTCCTCTCTTTGCAACTTGACTTTCTCCAGTCCAACTTTCCTAACAGTGGGGTAATTTTCCTCGGTGATTTTAATGTTCACAACTCCAGCTGGCTTCTGTTTTCTAGTGACACCTACTCAGCAGGTTGAGATGCTGAGGCTTTTGCAATTACTAATGACCTAGCACAGATTGTTCATTTACCTACAAGAATACCAGACAATCCTAATCATACAGCCAATACGCTTGATCTTTTTCTCACAAACAACACTTCTAAGCACACGGTCAAAGTGAGAGGTCTTTTAGGCACTTCAGATCACAACTTGTTGATTGTCTCTTCTCCAATGGAACCTTTATCTCATGGCTATTCCCAACCTCATGTTGTTTGGCATTACAAGAATGCAAAATGGGATGACCTGTGAGACTTCTTTTCCTTGGTCGGATTACTGTTTCAAAACTTCTAATGTCAACGTTTGCTCAGATCGTGTCAGTGAAATTATTCTTGCAGGAATGGAATCCTTTATCCCACACTCCACTTTAAAATCTCGTCCTTTATCCAAACCTTGGTTTTCCAATAAATGTGCTAAGGCTGTTCGAGAGAAGAATGTTGCTTATCATAATTGGCTTCTTTCTAATTCTTCAGTTTCATTTTCTGCCTACACCAAAGCTCGCAACAATTGTAAAGCAGTTATTAATCAGTCCAAACTAGAATTTGAACAGGCTAAGAGTAGAAAACTTGCTTCTTGCCCTAATGGTAGCCGAGCATTCTGGTCTCTTGCCAAAGCTATTGGCTGCAACTTTTGCCCATCTCTGCTCCCACCTCTGTCCAAACCAGATGGTTCTGTTGTCACTTCAGACAAGGATAAAGCTGACCTGCTAGCATCCCATTTTTCTTCCAGCTCATGTATTAATGATCTTGGTAAAACACCTCCCACCATTCCCAACACACTCCATTCAATGCCTCCTGTGGTCTTCCGTCAAAAGGATATCAGAAGGATTTTGATGAATCTCGATGCTAAGAAAGCTCCAGGTCCTGATGGTATTTCTCCACTTGTTCTCAAAACCTGTGCTCTTGAACTTACTCCTATTCTTTGCCGCCTTTTTTTCATTTTCTTATTCCAAAGGTGCTTTTCCTTGTGCTTGGAAATTTGCTCATATTCAGTCAGTTCCTAAAAAGGGTGACAAATCCCTCCCATCCAATTATTGTCCCATTGCAATTACTTCTACTCTTTCTAAAGTAATGGAGAAATCAATTAACCGCCAACTCTTAAACTACCTAGAAACCTTCCGTCTGGTCAACGATCGCCAGTATGGATTCCGTCAGTGTCAATCCACTGGTGATGTTCTGGCTTATGTTACCCATTTATGGACTAATTCAATGGAAAGGTTCGGTGAAACACAAGTAGTTGCTCTTGACATCTCAAAGTCTTTTGATCATGTTTGGCATAAAGGTCTTCTAAACAAGCTTTCGTCTTATGGTTTGCCAACTGTTTTTAGTAATTGGTTATCCAGTTTTCTCTCTGATTGCTCACTGAGGGTGATGGTAGATGGCTCTCTCTGTTTTCTAACTTCTCCACTAATGCCGGTGTCCCCCCCCAAGGTTCAGTTCTTTCCCCCACTCTTTTCCTCTTGTATATTAATGACCTTCTTCCATTGACTGGAAATCTTATATATCTCTTTTGGGGATTACCCTGCCCTTATTCTAATTATTCTAATCTCTCTTGGCACAAGCACATTACAAATATTGCTTCCTCTGCATCCAAAAAACTTGGTTTTCTCTTTCGATCTTGGCGTTACTTTTCTTCTAAACAACTGCTCACTCTGTATAAATCGCAAATCCGCTCTGCCATGGAATATTGTTCCCACATCTGGGGTGGTGCCCCCAAAACCTCTCTCAGGCTACTTGATTCCATTCAGAAGAGGGCAGTTAGGTTAATTAATGATTCATCTCTAACAGAGTCTCTCCACTCGCTTTCTCATAGACGTACTGTTTCTGCTGCATGCATCTTGTACAGATACTTCCATGGGCACTGTTCTTCTGAATTGGCTTCTATAATTCCCACTCTCTCTTTCAAAACAGTCCGAACACGTGCCACCACTAGCCAACATCCATTTACTGTCCAACTTCAAACCCACAGAACGAACTTTTCATCTTTCTCATTTATTTTCAACTGCCGTTTTTCTGGAACAACCTTCCTTCATACATATTTCTAGAAAATTACAGTCTACAGAAGTTCAAGTCCAATGTCAACATATATCTTCTTTCGTCTTCTCAACCTCCAACCCAAGCATGGTACTAAGTACTATAGGTTCTAATACCTCTCATGTTTGGGGTTCACATAAAAAAAAAAAATAACCATATTTAGCAGTGCCGTAGGCTGAACTACAGATGAATGAATGCTTGTACTCTTGCACTGACTGCTTGGCTGAATTCTCATGGTTAAAAATGTAAATAACAGTTTAGTTTGTTAAATGTAAACAAATGAATAAGTAGAGTCACAAAAGATGTTGTTATGTACGTAACATCAATTTTAAATACAAGCCTAATGTATTATCAGTGAATATGCTTTAAAAAAAAAAAAAAAACTTTTTCATTGGAGAATAAAAATATTTTTAACTATTCTTAAAAATAATTATAATGAGGCATGTACCATCTTTATAAATTTATTTGACATTCTGATTTTAATAATGTACTGTGTTTTCAAATTCAGTCAGTTTCTTGCACATAATAACAAAGTTCACTAAGTTCATTTTGCCACCATTATATGTAATCACAGAATTGATGAGCCCTAATTGCTAGCAATAATGGTGTAAAACAACTTGTATGGGATTAAATCTGTTGTATTTGCAATTGGTTGTGCATAAACAACGTTTATAGAAGAGGTTACCCACGATTTAACAAGCCATACATTCTTCCAGCTTGTACTCAAGTGATGCACCCCCAAATTTAATGGGTTGGGTGATGTAATTGCTTCAGGACCTTCTGGGAGCCCCTCTGGACAAATGCAGGTACTGGTGGTAAACAGGCAGCTCCCAACCTGATTTTGGGCTTCTAATATTATGTGCACCAGAAGTCCAGAATACCTAAATCAGGCAAAAAATGCCCAGTGTGGGTACAATGGACATTTTCTGTTTCTCTTTACTCTCATCTGTTCTAAAGTGATGTCCAGTTAGTTACTAACTCATACAAGTATTGTATGACTAGTCACATAGTTAATTTCAAAAGCAGTTAGTGCTAAGTTACATTTACTGAATAAGCAGAAGCACTAAACGTGAAATGTGATTGTTGATACAAATGCTGGATTGCACTTGTGTCAACAATTGGGATGGAAAGCATCATGCTCTATAAAAATGCAGCATTTGAGATCAAAAGCATAATGCACTATAATTAATACATTACAGTTTATGCCCAAACTGGAAAACCTTTCAGCTGCCACAGTTTGTTAAGTCCAGTATTCCAAATGAGAACTAGAAATCCAAATTTCTAGTTCTCTGATTTCTGTGTTAACAAGAATTAATAACACTGGGAGTACCTAAGTGCCCATTTAAAAAAGTTGGAAGAAGGAAGTCTAGAGCCGACCGGGCTAGCCGAGTGGGTAAAGTACCTGCCCGGCAACCCAAAAGTCGCGGGTTCGATTCCCGCCTCGGGCTTGGATCAAAGTACTGCAAAAAACCTTGGGAGGTGCAATATGGCCACAGAAGCCGATGCGCCAACAACTACCAAATCAAAAAAAAAAAAAAAAAAAAAAGGAAGTCTAGAACAAGATTTTATTGACTCACACTGCATTTATGAATTAGCATTATATAAGGATATGATGCAAGAAAGCAAACTTATGAATCATCCACCAAAAAAAAAAAAAAAAGATAAAATAAAACTTCCCATTTCACCCATCCATTTGCTCCAAAAGTTTGTTCCAGCAATCAACTACCTGCTGGCTAAAGGCAAGTTTCTGCACATCCATTCTACAACCATCTTTACTCAATTTGAGTTTATGCCCCCTCAGGTTCATAATCTGAGCAAGAGGAAGAAGCCCATCAGCATTGAGCCTGGTCAAACCATTAAAGGCCTTATACACCTCAATCAGATCACCTTGCAGGTGCCTACTCTCCAGGTGCTGCAAATTGCAGAACTTAACCCTTTCTCCATTAGCGAACACCGTTCTTCCTCTCACCAATTCTTGTTGTCCTTCTCTGTACTCGTTCTAGCAACTCAACATTCTTCCTAAAATGAGGCCTCCAGACCTGTACACAGTACTCAAGGTGCATCCTGACCATTGCCTTATAAAAGGGATAATCGACTTCTAATTCCTTCTAGCAAAATTCGTGTATATCATTGACAAGACTCCATGACCTGCTCTGGCAGCCTGTTTTCACTGGTCAGAAAACTTCTTATTTGACTGCACAATTACCTCCAGGTCTTTTTCATTCTACACCACCCTGAGTGAATGTAGTACCACACAGTTGGTTGTGCATAAACAACGTTTATAGAAGAGGTTACCCACGATTTAATAAGCCATACATTCTTCCAGCAGTAACTCCAGAGTACGTTACTCTGGAGTTACTGCTACCCATATGCAGTACTTTACATTTCTCAATGTTAAATTTCAGTTGCCAGCTCTAAGCCTATCTGCTCAACTTTTATAGATCCTGTTGTGGTAGTATACTATCATTGATATCATTAACAACCCTGTCAACCTTCGTATCGTCTGCAAACTTAGACATTAAGCCTGATATACTTTCATCAGTATCATTGATAAATACAAAAAAACAACAATGGGCCCAACACGGACTCCACGAATAACATTAGTCTATGAAGAGCAGTATCCATCGATTGCCACTCTGTCTTCTCCCACTCAACCATCGCTTTATCCATAGCAACAACAACTTGCCCTTAATGCCATACTGCTCCAATTTGTACAGAAGTCTTTCATTTGAAACAGTATCAAAAGCTTTCCTGAAATCCAGGTATATGATATCAAAATTATTTTTTGCATCCAATTCCTTTGTGACCACATAATAGTAACCAATCAAATTGGTTAAACAAATCCTCCCTTTAACAAACCCATGCTGTGTCTGAATTATTACTGCCGTCTTGTCTAGATGATCCTGCAAAGCTTCTTTAACCAGTGATACCATTATTTTACATGGAACAGAAGTTAAACTAACAGGTCTATAATTACTCATGTCACTCTTTGATCCCCCTTTGTGAATTGGGGATAAATTTGCACATCTCCAGTTTGTGGGAACCTCCCCTGAGTCCACGGATGCTCTCATAATTATAACTAAGTGTTTGCTTACTTCCTTTGCCACCTCCTTTAATATAACTGGATAGATCCCATCCATCTCAGGTGCCTTTCTTACGTTTAACTTTAAAAATTTCTCAGTTTCAGTTTTTTCTGAGTTATTACAGAATCATTTAGCTCCCTGTTAGAGTTTAATAAGCTTCTGTCCTAAACTTCCCTTAAGAATTCCTCATTGTGAATACTCATTCAGTTTGTTAGCTACCTGAGCAAGATCATTAACAGTTAAACCATTGATATCAAGTAGACCAATCTGATTCATCCCCTTGCTTCTAGAATTTACATAAGTAAAGAAGTCTTTGCTATTTTTCTTTGCATCCTTTGCCAAAGATTTCTGGTTGTTGTTGTTGTTGTTATTTGGTTTTTAGGAGCATTAGCAACTAAGGCCATATTGCTCCGGGGATATGCGGTGGTCATTGTCTAACCTTTCCGCATCCTCCGTATTTGGTGGTCACGGGCTCGAACCCCGGTCTAATCAAGAAGCATGTGCTACGCACTGCTGCTCCTGCCCACCTGGCTACGGAGGCGCCAGATTTCTGGTAATCTGCCTTTGCTTGTCTCACCTCCTTTGTGACTTTATTACAGACTGTCTTATATCTAAAACAGGCTTCTGTCACCTGATAATTTATATGCTTCCCACACATATTTCTTCTCATCCAACAGTCATTAGTTCATCTGACATCCATTTAGGCCTAAATCTTGAACAGTATTTCTTAGTTGGTATGAAAAACCTAGTAGCTTCCAAGATTAATTCCTTGAATGCATCCCATTTAGAATTTGCTGTTGGTAACATCATCAGTTGCTCCCACTGTATAGAATTTAAAAACTTTCTGAGGCTACTGTAGTCACCTTTACTACAATAACAAAAACCTTTCCCTTTGTCCCTGATGGCAGTTACACCTTTAAGTAAATCCCACATCAGTACACTATGATCACTGCCAGCGTGTGGTTCCTTTATCTGGAAATTTGTAATGCACGAAAAAACATTACTGATAATCAGATGAAGAGTTTTACTCCCTCTGGTTTCCACTCGAACATTCTGGGAGGATACACAGACTAAAAGGTTAACAGTGGCCACAGGCCGACCAAAAGTGATTCTTGCATTTCTACTATTAGAATGAGCAGCAGCCTGGAAAGCAAGGCAGTAGAGATTTCCTGGACTGCTGGGAGTAATAGTGGAACAAATAAATACATGGGCTATGTTAGGGTAACCAAGAGTAGGAACAGGTGCATGTATACTTGCATGTACACCAATGCTAGGAGTATAGTTAAGAAATTTGATGAGCTTGAAGTGCTAGTCAAGACATCAAAGGCAGATATCGTTGGGATTTCAGAGATGTGGTGTTACACAGACATAAGCAGTGCAGAATTGGAATTTTGGGGAGAACAATGTGTACAGGAAGGGAGGAGGGGTTATGCTGTTAATTAAGAAACACATAGAACCACAGAAGTGCATCCAGTTGATGTTGGTGGACAATGTAATGTTGAGTCTTTTTGGTGTGAAATAAGCACTGGGAAAGGAAAGGTGTCGGTTATAGGCCTAATGGATCTGATGAGTATAATCAGCAGTTGTGCAGAGAAATAGTGGGCCAGTAAATCAGAATATCTTATAATGGGAGATTTTAACTTTTCAGATATCGACTGGAACTTGTGGGTTAGTCATTCGCACACTACCAAGACTTTTGTGGGTTTATTGGATGACTGTTTTCTACAGCAACATGTTCGAGAGGCAACCAGAGGGAGTAATACTCTTGATCTGATTATCAGCAGTGATTATTCATGCATTAAGAATTTGCAGATAAAGGAACCACTGGGTGACAGTGATCGCAGTATACTGATGTGGGAATTATTTAAAGATGTAACTACCATCAGGGCTAAAGGGTAGGGCTATTGCTTTCGTAAAGGTGACTACAGGGATCTCAGACAGTTTTTAAATTCTATACAGTGGATCAACTGATGATGTTACCAACGTTGAATTTTAAATAGGAAGCCTTCAGGGACTTAATTTTGGAGACCACTAGGCTTTTCATTCCAACTAAGAAATACTGTTCAAGGTTTAGGCCTAAATGGATGTCAGATGAACTAATGAGGCTTGTGGCAGAGAAGAAAAATATATGGGATGCATATAAAGTGACACAGAAGCCTATGGCAGATGCAAACTAGACTGTAATCAAGTCACCAAGGAGGTTAGGCAGGCAAAGGCAGATTAAGAGAAATCCTTGGCAAAGGATGCAAAGAAAAACAGGAAAGGAGGTAATTATCCCATTATACATGAAAGCTCTCATAATTTTGGCTAAGGGTTTGCTTACTTCCTTTAATATAACTGGATAGATTTCGTCCACCCCAAGTGCCTTCTTTGTGTAAATTCAACAATTTCTCTTTCACTTTGCTCTCAGTTATTACAAAATCACTTAGCTCCCTGTTAGAGTTTGATAAATGTCTGGCAGTCCTGTCATTCTCAGGTAGCTGATAAACTGAATGAGTATTTTCATCTACATTCACACATGTGGAGTTATTCAATGACAGGACTGCCAGACATTTATCAAACTCTAACAGGTAGCTAAGTGATTTTGCAATAACTGAGAGCAAAGTGAAAGAGAAATTGTTGAATTTACACAAAGAAGGCACTTGGGGGTGGACGAAATCTATCCAGTTTTTTAAAGGAGGCAGCAAAGGAAGTAAGCAAACCCTTAGCCAAAATTATGAGAGCTTTCATGGACTGCATGTGTGAAAATGTATCACCAATTCACAAAGGGGTTCAAAAGGTGACAAAAGTAACTATAGACCTGTTAGTTTAACTTCTGTTCCGGGAAAATTAACGGAATCACTGGTTAAAGAAGTAATGCAGGATCATCTAGACACGACTGCAGTAATAGTTAGGACACAGCATGGATTTGTTAAAGGGAGGTCTTGTCTGACCAATTTGATTGTATACTATGATGTTGTCACAAAGGAACTGAATGCCAAAAATAATTTTGATATAATATACTTGAATTTCAAGAAAGCTTTTGATACTTTTGCACATGGAAGACTGCTGTACAAATTGGAGAGATATGGCATTAGGGGTAAGTTACTACCATGGGTAAAGGGATGATTCAGTGGGAGACAACAGAGAGTGGTAACCAATGGACAGTGCTCTTCGTGGACAAAAGTGGAGTTTCCCAGGGTTTGGTTTTGGGCCCATCGTTGTTTTGTATATTTATCAATGATATTGATGAAGGTATATCAGGTTTAATATCCAAGTTTGCAGGTGATACAAAGATTGGCTGGGTTGTTAATGACAGTAAAGACAGTATGCTACTCCAACTGGATCTAGATAAGTTGGGCAGATGGGTTGAGAAGTGGCAACTGAAGTTTAACATTGATAAATGCAAAGTACTGCGTATGGTTAGCAATAACTGAAGAAAAACATACCAACTCTGTGGTACTACACTCAGGGAAGTGGAAAGTGAAAAAGACTTGGGGTAATTGTGCAGTTGAATATGATGTTCGCTGAGTAGTGCAGATGGGCTGCCAAGGCAGGTCATGGAGTCTTGTCTGTGATATATATGAATTTTGCTAGTAGGGCAGGGAGGTGATTATCCCATTATACAAGGCCATGGTCAGGCCACACCTAGAGTACTGTGTACAGCTCTGGAGGCCTCATTTTAGGAAGGATGTAGAGTTGCTAGAACAAGTACAAAGAAGGGAAACAAGATTGGTGAGCAAACAAATGGGTGCTCTTACCAAGAAAGGCTTAATTTATGCAAATTGCAGCACCTGGTGAGTAGGCACCTGTGAGGTGATCTGATTGAGGTGTATAAGGCCTTGAATGGCTTGAGCAAGCTGAATGTTGATGGGATTCTTCCTCTTGCTCAGATTAAGAACCTGAGGGGGCACAGATTCAAATTGAGGAAAGACAGTTGTAGAATAGATGTGCTGAGATTTGCCTTTAGCCAGCGGGTAGTGGTTGGTGGAATAGACTTCCATCGTTTGTTGTGGAATTTGATAGCCTAAATAAACTTAAGGCTGAGCTGGATAGGCATTTGGAATGAATGGATTGGTGAAATGGAAGTTTTTTTTTTGTTTTTTTTTGGCTGTTACTGCATAAGCTTGCTTTCTTTCATCATATGCCTCTACAAAGGCTACAATCATCCAGTAAATCCACAAAAGTCTTGTAGTGTAGAAGTAACCAAACCACAAGGGCCAGTCAATATCTGGCAAATTAAAATCCCCCATTATAAGAAATTCTGATTTACTGGGCTTCTCTAATTCTCAATACAGTTATTATACTCATCAGAGTCATTTGGCCTATTACACACTCGTACCCTCATTTTTGCTTTCCCTGTGCTTATGTCACATCAAACTGATTCAACAATCCACTGTCCATCAGTGTCAGTTGGATGCACTGCCTTATATTTTTTATGTTTCTTAACTAACAGCATAACCCCACCTCTTTTCTTATCCTATCTATTCTATTCTTTCTGCTGCCAGGTGGGAAGGAGCAGCAGTGCGTAGCACATGCTTCTTGATTAGACCGGGGTTCAAGCCCGTCACCACCACATACGGAGGATGCGGAAAGGTCAGGAATGACCACCGCATATCACGGAGCAATATGGCCTTAGTTGCTAATGCTCCTAAAAACCAAAAAAAAAAAAAATAAATAAAATAACTATTCTTTCTGTACACATTATACTCCCCAAATTCCAATTTTGCATTCCTCATATCCATATGACGCTATCTCTGATACCCCAACCTTTCATGTCTTGACCAACACTTCAAAGTCATGAAAATTTATTTATGTTACTCCTAGCATTAGTATACATGCACTTGTTCTTACCCTTAGTTTCCCTAATACTTCCCATATATTTACTTATTTCATGATGACTCCCAGCAGCTCTTGAGACCTCCGGCAACTTGCCTCCCTGGCTTCTACTCATTCCAGTAAAAGCAGTGCAAGAATCATTTCCACCTTTGCCTGCAGCTACTGTTAATCTATTAGTCTTGGTATTCCCCAACACGCTAGCAGTTTTCTGACCCACCTAGCACTGTCTTGATAGCATCAGTAAACATTCTTACATCCTTTCTATTTAAGTGTATCCCATCCCTGCAGAAGAAGTCTCTCCTGTTAACAAGCACAGAACTTGATTAGAAAAAATCGAACCCATGAGCCTTGCACAATCTCTCCGGGGCCGATTTGATTGACAAGGCTCTCATCATATACTCCCTCCTATCGTCTGTGTGCGGAATTGCAGATACTTTCAAATTTAACCCTAACTCGCGACTTTTTTTCAACATTGACCTGTACTTAAGTAATTCTGCAGGTCTCCTACTCTTATTGTGATTATTGCCACTGTGTACAACAATATCGCCTTTTGTGCCCTGAAAAGATATCTGCTCTACAGCATCATCAACTTTTGCCCCTGCCAGACCTACCCTGGTTCTGTTCCACCTATCCTTTTTGCACAATATGTTTCCTGTTTCCCTGACAATAGAGTCACCACCAACAACTAGTTCCTGTGGGATCAGCACATTCTGCCTAGGGGATTGCTGCTGTGTTGCCTGATGATCAAGTACAATCTTTGGCGTTGATGTGGACAGCTGAGAGAATTCTGTCAACTCATTTGCTTATGGTAGGTTTTGTTTGTTTTTCTTAACTCATTGTCTAATCCAGTGTTTCTCAAAGTTACAATAATCATGTACCCACCTATTTTGATAGTTTTGTCTTTTTGGCATACCCCTTCTTGGACAAGATAATTTGGGTGTAGTTTTAATCAGACTAATTTATCTAGACTAGAGAAAATACCATACAATATATGGTATTAATTTATTGATATATAATAAAAGTTATATACTATATATGAAATAATTTTTAAAAAATGCAAGTAATAATAAAAATCAAACATTCAGCATAGATATGTTATAGTGGATTCATACCAACCTGAAATTAAGGTATGCATGTTAGCTACTTAAGAAAACACATATTTAATACTTACTATTTTGATATTAAAATGTATAGATTTAAAGAAGTTTAAATTGTTATGTACCAAGCACTTTTTTTTTTACACTACAACTTACAACATTCACTGAGTAATAAAGGATTAGTCAAAATTTAACAAAGTACGCTTTTTGAAAAGACTACTGTCACGAGCATTCTAAACTGCCAGGGACAATAGAGTTCATTCACAGAAAGGGGGAGACAACAAACAGTAAACAAATGGCATAATTATCAAGTGATTGCTTCCCACAGATGTCCAGTAAAACGTTGCTTGAGTCACTGTATGTAAACAACACACAGTGAGCTAATACTCATATACTAGATCACTTAGGAGTGTTTAAGAGTGTAGTCCAATAAAATTAGATGAAAAAAAAAAGAAAGAAAACCCAAAAAAAATCACGGATTATCTAACCATATCATCTTTCATGATTCAGTGAAATGAAATTGTGATTCTAATGAAAGAAGAGTTTACACACTGCAAGTATAAAGGGTTTGGGTTCACAAGTTTTGATTAAATAAGTGGCTGATTCAATTAACCAGTGATTCCTATAAATGGAGCCCACTGTATTAAATATTTATGAATTGTTTTGTGCAGCTATAAAACTAAATAAATAAAATAAAATAAATTCTGCTGTTTTACTCTTTACAACCCTTTTGCATACCCCTGGGGGTATGCATACCACACTTTGGAAAACATTGATCTGATCTGTACAAAAAATTATTCATCTAATTTATATGAAAAAAAAACCCAATAAATGTATTTTTTTCAGGAAGATTTGTTATATAAAACCAAAGAAGATCAAACCCAACTTTTGCAACAGGTTCTGGCTGCAAATGATGCTGATGCTGAAGAAGAAAGGCTTACTGGAGATGGAAATGCACGAACATCTCAGGTATTTTACTGAAATAGTGGTATTGTTTAAATAGATTCATGTCTTTCCCCCAATCCATAAAATCCTTTTTCATGCTTAAATTAACTTTTTTTGCCCAGCTGTAACAGTAAATATTTTTCAGGAACATTATGAAAATTGATTCACTAATGTTATGATTAGTTTATGAGCAAAATTATACATCCAGCAAGTCATAAAAGTGTGTTAAGAGGAGATGTCATCTGCACAATCACTGATGCAGCCGTTTTTAATTGCCCTGCTTATCACTGAAATTGATCCACCCAGAAAAGGTTAATATATTTAGCTCTAATTATGTGTAGATATTAGTATCCATATAAGGAGGAAATGATTACATGTGCAAGCCAAGAATATGAGAATTATGAGTCTTACATACACTCAGTGATCACTGAATTATGCTCATCCCATCCATAATGAATTATTCCACATACCTCACAGTATAAAAAGCTGAACAGCTTCATACACTTGAGCAGTGGTAACTTGCATCTGGTCGAGTAAGTCAAAGTGATAAAGTAGCACTTATGGGATGTAGTAAAGATATCACAGAGTTTCAAAAGGGTATGATTGTGGGAGATTGTGCAATGGGTGCTTCCGTATTGGAAATGGCATGTCCTGTCAGTTGCTCATGGCCCACTGTGGTTAAGGTGTACAAAGAGTGGTGTTGAATAGGTCAAACCACTTCCACTGACAGAACTGTAAATGATAATGCAAAGTAAATGTTTGTGGTGAGCAAAGGGTGCAGTGCGTTGTATGGAGTCAACAGCAAGTCATTGTGCAACAGTTAACGTTGCAATATAATATGGGGAACAAGAACAATATCCCAAATGATGATGCCCTGCAGACACAGACATATGGGGTTCCACAATACACCCTCTTCTCACAACTGATCATCATCAATGGCAGCTAATTTTTTGCTTTCAACAACATGCTGGTTGGATACCGAAGGACTGGAAATGAGCGTGCTGGTTGGACGAGTCCAAATACCTGGTGCAACAAGCCAACGGGTTCTTTTTTACATTGTAAATCAATCTTTTATAATAGAATCTTTGGAGAAAGATTTAAACTACTTACATAAGCATTTTACATTAAATTTATATTATTTCTTCCATCATTAAAAATATAAATTATTAATGATGCGAGAAAGAAAGCTTATACAGGGTGTCTCAAAAATATTTGTACAAACATTTCGGGGAGGTAGGTAACATCTAAAGGAACGTGAATCACATAGGAACCCATAACCGGAAACGTCACCATAAGTCGGTAGATGGCACTGTTCATCAGTTCGCGAGAGGAAAAATTTCTGGTTTACTCATTCAAACAGTAGTCATCGCATAAAGAGCATGCATCGATATACAAACTGTGAGTTGGCAGACATGCACCTAGTGTATGGATTAGCAGAGGGCAATGGATGAGTTGCTCAACGAATTTATGGAGAATGCTTCCCAGACAGACATGTACCGACCCACCGTTTGTTTGCATATGTGCATCAAAATTTGTGCGATTATGGGTCATTTAGAGGTAACAGGAGTAGTACGGGCAGACCACGTTCGACCTGAACTCCCGCCATGGAAGAAAGTGTGTTGAATGCCATTCAGAATAATCCTACTACCCTACCAGCACACGTGCCGTCGCCTCTGCCTTAGGAGTGTCTTGTTGCAGTGTACAGCGTGTCTGGCACGACGATTCCTTACATCCTTTCATCTCCAAAGGGTTCAGTTACTGCTCCCCCAAGATCATCCTGCAGGTGTGGCTTTTGCGCAATGGTTTCTCCAAGAAAGTGTTCGACTTGAATTTTCCAGCCTATGTTTTGTTCACGGATGAGGCTTATTTCACTCGGGAAGGCATTATTCAATCAGCACAATGCTCATGTGTGGGCTCACGACAACCCACACGGTGTGCGCCCCCATGCGGCACAATATCGCTTCGCAGTAAATGTTGGGCAGGTATTGTCGGTGACTGCTTAGTCGGCCCATACCCCCATGAACTCCGCTAAATATCGGATCTTTCTTGAACAAGTTCTACCAGGGTTACTTGACGATGTTCCAGCAAATGTGAGACGCAACATTTGGTTTCAACATTACGGGGTGTCTGCCCATTATGGAAGGTGTGTTCGTGACCATTTGAACAGGCATGTTGGGCGTCAATGGATTGGCCATGGTGGACCCGTTGCCTGGCCCCCACACTTACCTGATTTATCAAGCCTTGATTTCTTTCTGTGGCGGACCCTCAAATCTATCATGTATGAATCGCCTGTGCAGACGGAAATGGATCTCGTGGCAAGACTCGCCTGCGCTGCTGCTACTGTTAAAAAAACTCCAGGTGTGTTCAACCATGTCCGCCAATCCATGCTGCATCGGTGTCGCGCATGCATCGCGTCTCATAGTGGAACCTTCGAGCATCTGTTGTAACGTCATGAAATGCATCCATCTCGTACTCCATTGTTAATATTATGTCAAATAAATGTTTGCCACTAATTACTGTCTTGTGTCGTTTCTGCTTCTTGTGCCTCTGCTACTAATTTCCCGTGACGTTTCCGGTTATGGGTTCCTACGCGATTCACGTTCCTTTAGATGTTACCTACATCCCCTAAACGTTTGTACCAATATTTTTGAGACACCCTATATAGCATCAGCCAAAAAAAATTGCACAGTTCACCCATCCGTACCCTACAAGAATTTTTGCAGTTCTTACTTGAATTTATTCAACCCATCGACTTGCATAACAACAGATGGAAGTCCGTTCCAACAATCAACCACACCTGTTGGCTGAAGGCAAACTTCTGCATATCTATTCTGCAATCATCCTTCCTCAACTTGAATTTAAACCCCCTGATGTGTGGTCTCATCAAGTGAAGAATGCCATTAACATTCAGCTTACTCAATCCATTCAAGGTTTTAAACACCTCAATCAGAGCTTCTTGCAGGTGCCTATTCTCGAGATGCTGCAATTTTCAGAACCAGTCTGGTTGCTCTTTCTCTGCACCCTTCTCATTATATTCCAGCAGATCTACATCCTAAAGTGAGGCCTCCAGACCTGTATACAGTACTCAAGATGCAGCCTAACCATAGCCTTATACAAAGGGATAATCACCTCCTTATCCCTGCTAACAAATTTTTTCTATATATCATTGACAAAATCCCATGAGCTATCCTGGCAGCATGTCTGCACTGCTCATAGAATTTTATGTCTGAATGCACAATTACCCCCAGGTCTTTTTTATTGTCCACTATCCTGAATGTAGTAACACACAGTTGATAAGTTACTCTGGGGTTACTGCTACCCATAGTACCTTGCATTTCTCACTCCACTGACTGAATTTTCCTCGATCTTGTTGCAGTTGCTCACCCTGATGACTGTATTTAACCACCCTGCAACCTTTGTATCATCTGAAAACATTAAGCCTGATATACCTTCGTCAGTATCATTAATAAATATTTAAAACAGTGATGGGCCCAGCACTGAACCCTATGGAACTCCACTAATAATATTATTCCATAAAGAGCAGTGCCCGTCGATAAGTACTCTCTGCCTTCTTCTACATAACCATCACTTTATCCGTAGTAGTAACTTGGCTTAATGCTTAATTGCCCCTACTTGTCAGTCTTATGTGCAACAGATAAGAGATTATTTGACATCATATACAAATCCAAGTATATGATGTCAAAATTATTTTTGCATCCAGTTCCTTGGTCACTGCATCATAGTAACACTATCAGATTGATTAGACAGATCCTTAACAAATCCCTGTCCAGATGGTCCTGCATTACTTCTTTAACTAGTGGTTCTGTTATTTTCCCTGGAACAGATGTTAAGCCAAGAGGTCTGTAATTACTCACATCTTGTTTTGTTCCCCCTTTATGAATTGGGGATATATTCACAGTTCTCCAGTTCATAGGAACATCATCTGAATCCAAGAATGCTCTCATAATTATGGCTAAGGGTTTGATTACCTCCTTCGCTTGGTTACTTCCTTCATGGACTAAAAGGCAACTGGGTGGATAGATTCTATCCACCCAGTTGCCTTTTTTTATGTCCATCTTCAGCAATTTCTCATCCACTTTCCTTTCAGTTATCACAGTTATTTAACTCCTTGTTAGAGTTTGATAAACTTCTGGCATCCCCTTTCCTAAAGAATTCCTCATGTGAATGTAGATGCAAAATACCTATTGAATTTGTTCGCAACCTGAGCAGGGTCATCAACATTTAACCCAGAGACATCAAGTGGCCCAATATGAATCAACTCCTTCCTTCTACTGTTAATATAAACATAGAAGTCTTTGATGTTTTCCTTTGCATTCTTTGTCAGAGACTTCTCATAATCTTCCTTAGCATGGCAAGCCTCCTTTGTGTTTGATGATAATTTATATCTAAGACTAATTTATATCTACCATAGGCTTCTGCATCCCATGCAATTTTCTTCTCTGCCAAGTGTCTCAATAGTTCATCTAACATCCATTTAGGTCTAAGCCTTGAACAGTATTTCTTCATTGGTGCGAAAAACCTAATAGCTTCTTTGATTAATTCTCTGAATACTTCCTATTAAAATTTGTTACATTTTAACAAATTTTAATAGGAAGGACCAACTGATGGTAAAATTATCAATTGGTCCCACTACACAGAATTTAAGAACTGTGTGAGACCACTGTAGTCACCCTAACGAAAGCAAAATCCTTTCTCTTTGTCCTTGACAGTTATATCTTTGATTAAATTCCATATTAGTACACTGTGATCGCTGCCACCCTGTGTTCTTTTACTTGCAGATTCTTAGTGCATGAAGAATCACTGCTGATAACGAGATCAAGGGTATTTCTTGCTCTTGTTGCCTTTCTAATATGCTGCTGTAAATAGCAGTCATCCTAGAAATCCACAAAAGTCTTGAGTCTGAATCCACAAAGAGTGGCCACCCCACAGATTCCAGTGAATATCTGGAAAGTTAAAATCCCCATTATTGAGACATTCTGATTTGTTTGCCCACTCTATTTCCCTATATAGCCGTTTGGTATACTCATCATAGTCATTAGGCCTATAACACACTCCTACTCTCAATTTTGTTTTCCCAGTAGTAATTATGTCACACCAAACTACTCAATATTGCACTTGTCACCCGTGTCAACTTGATGCACTGCCATAGATTTAATATGCTCCTTACCATATTAAATACCTATTAAATACCAAAGAGCATAACCCCTCCTCATCGCCTGTTCTGTTAGTCCTTCTTGTATACATTGTACTCCCCATATTCAAATTCAGGAACATTTATGTCTAAGTGACACCATGTTTCTGCTGTTCCTACATTTTCTACATTTGATGACTTAATCAGTACCTCAAATTTATTTACAGTACTCTTAGCATTGGTGCACATGCAAGTATACATACACGTGCACTTGTATACTTGCATGAAAAGAAACAAAAAAAAAACCCAATCACATAGATAAGAAAATACAAATTATATTCTTCCTTCCTCACACAGGTAAGTGTCCAGTTGACCTTTGAATTTATTCAAACTGTCAGCCTCAACTACCTGCAAGGACAACTTGTTCCAGCAATCAATGGCTTACTGGCTAAAAGAAAACTTCCTACAATCTAATCTAAACTTCAAACCCTATAAGTTGAATTTATGACCCCTAGTTTTGGAATTCTTTAGAACTGTGAGAATTCTGCCTTCATTCATTTTACTAATCCTTCTCAGAGCCTATAAACCTCAATCAGGTCAGGCCTCAGGTGCCCAGTTGCCAAGCTCTGTAGCTCACATAATCGGATCCTTTCCTCATACGGCCAACCTTCTGCCGATCTCACCATTCGAGTTTTTCGTCTTTGTACCCTTTCAGAAGCTTGGTGACTTTTGTCAGATGAAGTCTCCATACTTGAACACAGTATTCCAAATGTGGTCTTACAGTTGCTTTATTCTTGCACCCTTTCTATTCATGTGTATTTCTCTCCTGTTAACACACATCATGCTAAGAAAAATTCTACCATATGAGCCTTGCAGAATCTCTCCAGGGCTGAATTGATTGACAAGGCTCCTCCACATATTCTTCCTCCTATCGTGTGTGATAAGAATTGCAGACACTTTCAAATTCAATCCCCTAACTCAACCATTTTTTTCCCAATGTTGCCCCCTACTTGTTAAGTAAGTTCTCAGATCTACTCGGTATCATTAGTGTGTCAACGTGTCTACTTTTTCCCCTTGCAGACATTCCCTGGTCAGCTTCAAACTCTCCTAAACAACCATCAGAATGCTGAGTTGGCACCTAATTTCTTCTCACTCCCTGCATCTAGTACAGTGGACTCCCGCTTTACAATATTAATCCATTCCAGAGGCACCATCATATCATGAAAATATCATAATATGAACCCAATAACACATTGTGTTTTAGTAATTTGTTCCAAGACCTCGGAAGTTGAAATTTTCGCTGTATAACTAAGCTATTTATCTCTCTAGAAAGTGATTTTTATAAAGAAAATTGTATATAGATTACTTTAGAAATACCACTTTATAGAATCAAATGTCAAAAAAATTTGATTCTATAAAGTGATTCTATAATTTGATTGTATAAAGTTGGACAAGATTTTGCAGCTCTGGTGAACACTTAAGTTTTTATTTATGTAGTTGTTTTATTGATTTAATTGTTAAACTAAATTATTTTCTATAAGAAACTTTGTAGTTCTAGTCAAGCTCCTTGGTTTATTTTGAATTTAGATAGCGATTTTGAAAGTTAATACTTAGTGTCCTTAGATTTTACCATTCGTAACTTGCCACCATTGTTATACAATACAGAATAGCATAACATAAATCCCGAACTTCATAGCATAAGGTTTAACGTAAAATTAAAAAGCGAAATACATAGCACTCTTTTAGAATCTCTTAGCTTAGTTTAGTATTATCAATTAAAAATTTATTAATCTTATTAAATTTCATTGTTAATTAAATTGTACTTAAACGGAATCATGACCCAGACTAGAGCAGCAAAGCGACGAGCACAAAGTAGCTGCAGTACTGTGGCTAGCAGAAGAACCGAAGGGACCGAATCTCCAAGACATCACATTCTAAAAAAATGTGTGAAATGTGAAATGTTTGCAGATCTGTCTAGAACAGGGCATGATCTACCAAAGAGGATATCTTTGTGTGCTAGGTGTAGAGACTGTGAAGAAATTAGGTGCCAGCTCAGCATTCTGATGGGTGTCTATGAGAGTTTGAGGTGTAGGATAGATGCCCTGGAAGAAATTAATATGAGGGGCCCATCAAGATCTCAGCTGCCCAACTCAATGCCAGAGTTGGGTTTCCTGACAACTGTGCATCAGGCAACACAGCGGCAATCTCCAAGGCAGAATGAGCTAGTCCCAGAGGAGCTAGTTATTGTCAGTGACTCTAATGTCAGGAAGACTGGGAATATATTATGCAAAAAGGATAGGTGGAACAGAACCAGAGTGTCTGCCAGGGGCAGACACCTGACTTTAGACATTAGAGACATCTTGACTCTAATGTCAGGAAGACGGGGGAATATATTATGCAAAAAAGGATAGGTGGAACAGAATCAAGGTGTCTGCTAGGGGCAAAAGTTGATGACGTTGTAGAGCAGATATCATCTTTTAAGGGCACAAAAGATGATATTGTTGTACACGTTGGCACTAATGCTCTTAAGAGTAAGAGATCTGCAGATTTACTTAAGAAGTACAGGTCAATGTTGAAAAAAAGTTGCGAGTTAGGGTTAAATTTGGAAGTGTCTACAATTCTGCCCAGACACGATAGGAAAGAGTATACAATGAGAGCTTTGTCAATCAATTCGGCCCTGGAGAGATTGTGCAAGGCTCATGGGGTAGAATTTTTTTCAGCATGGTCTGTGCTTCCTAACAGGAGAAACTGCTTCTACAGGAATGGGATACACTTAAATAGAAAGGGTGCAAGACCATTTGCTGATGCTATCGAATCAGAGTTAGGTGGATCTGAAAGCTGCTAGCTTGTGTGAATTCACAGACTAAAATATTAACAGTAGCTGCAGGCAGAGACGAAAGTGATTCTTGCAATACTTTTTTGTAATGAGCAGCAGCCTAGAGAGCAGGTTACTTGAGATTTCAAGAGCTGCTGGGAGTTATCATGGAACAAGTAAATACATGGGCTGTGTTAGGATAACTAAGAGTAAGAATCGGTGCATGTATACTTGCATGTACACCACAATGCTAGTAGTATAGTAAATAAATTTGATGAATTTGAAGTTCTGAACAAGACATCAAAAGTAGATATTGTTGGGATATCGGAAATCTATCTCACAAACATTTCACATCAGACGTGAAATGTTTACAGAGACAGATCATTTCACATTTCGCACATTTTTTTAGACTAATGTTATGGTGTCACACAGATGTAAGCAGTGCGGAATTGGAATTTGGGGAGTACAATGTGTACGGAAAGGATAGACAGATTACAAAGGGAGCTTAGTTATGCTGTTAAGAAACACATAAAATCTAAGGAAGTGCATTCAGTTGATATGGGTGGACAGTGCAATATTGAGTCAGTTTGGTGTGACATAAACACTGGAAAGGGAAAATGAGAGTATGAGTGTGTTATAGGCCTAATGGCTCTGATGAGTACAACGAACAGTTGCGCAGAGAAATAGTGCGCCAGTAAATCAGAATGTTTTGTATTAGGGGATTTAAACTTTCCAGATATTGCCTGAAACTTGTGATTTATAGGGATTTACTTAAAAATGTAACTACCGTCAAGAGTAAAGGGAAGTGTTTTCGTAAAGGTGACTACAGTGGTCTCAGACAGTATCTTAAATACTGTACAGTGGGATCAACCGATGATGTTACCGTCGGTGAATTCTAAATGGGAACCCTTCATGGACTTAATCTTGGGGGCTACTACACTTTTCATACCAACTAAGAAATACTGCTCAAGATTAAGGCCTAAAGGGATGTCAGATTTATTAATGAGGCTCGTGGCAGAATAGCAAAATGCATGGAATGCATATAAATTATCAGGCGACACAGAAGCCTACGGCAGATATAAGCTAGTCTGTAATCAAGCCACAAAGGATGTAAAGCAGGCGAAGGCAGATTACGAGAAATCTTTGGCAAAGGATGCAAAGAGTTCTTTACTTATGTAAACTCTAGAAGGAAGGGGATGAATCAGATTGGTCCACTTGATATCAGTGGTTCAACTGTTGATGATCCTGCTCAGGTAGCTAACAAACTAAATGAATATTTGCATTCACATATGAGGAGGTATTCAAGGAGGTGAATGCCAGAAGTTTATCAAACTCTAACAGAGAGCTAAGTGATTTTGTAATAACTGAGAGCAAAGTGGAGGAGAAATTGAAGTTAAACATAAAAAAATACACCTGGGGCAGATGGAATCTATCCAGTTATAATGAAGAAGGCAGCAAGGGAATTAAGCAAACTCTTAGTCATAATTATGAGAGCATCCTTAGAGTAAGTGTGGTCACCATGGACTGGAGATGTGCAAATATATCCCCAATTCACAAAGGGGGTTCAAAGGGTGACACAAATAATTATAGACCTGTTAGTTTAACTTCTGTTCTGGGGGAAAATAATGGAGTCACTGGTTAAGGAGGTGATACGGGGATCACCTAGACAAGACAGCAGTAATAGTTCAGACACAGCATGGGTTTGTAAAGGGGAAGTCTTGTCTGACCAATTTGATTGGATACTGCAATGTGGTCACAAAGCAACTGGATGCAAAAAATTATTTTGAAATCATATACTTGGATTTATTTCAGGAAAGCTTTTGATACTGTTGCACATGGAAGACTGCTGTACAAATTGGAGCGGTATGGCATTAAGGGCAAGTTACTGCAATGGATAAAGAGATGGTTGAGTGGGAGACAGCAGAGTGTAGTGATAAATGGACATTGCTCTATGTGGACTAATGTTATTAGAGGAGTGCCCCAGGGTTCAGTGCTGGGCCCATTGTTCTTTTGTGTATTTATCAATGATATCGACGAAAGTGTATCAGACTTAATGTCTAGGTTTGCAGATGATAAAAAGGTTGACAGCGTTGTTAATGACAGTAAAGACAGCATGTTACTGCAACAGGATCTAGAAAAGTTAGGCAGATGGGCTGAGAAGTGGTAATTGAAATTTAACATTGACAAATGCAAAGTACTGCATATGGGTAGCAGTAACCCAAGAGAAATGTACAAACTGTATAGTACTACACTCAGGGAGGTGGAGAATGAAAAAGACCTGGCGGTAATTGTGCAGTCAGATATGATGTTTTCTGAGCAGTGTAGACGAGCTGCCGGAGCAGGCCATGGAGTTTTGTCAATGATATTTATGAATTTTGCTAGCAGAGACAAGGAGTTGGTTATCCCTCTGTATAAGGCAATGGTCAGTCCACCCCTTGAGTACTGTATACAGGTCTGGAGGCCTGATTTTAGGAAGGACGTAGAGTTGCTAGAATGAGTACAGAGAAGGGAAGCAAGATTGATTTGAGGAATAAAGTGGTGTGCTTATGAAGAAAGGCTAAAGTTCTGCAAGTTGCAGCATCTGGAGACTATGCACCTGCGAGGTGATCTGATCGAGGTGTATAACCCCTTGAATGGTTTATGCAGGCTGAATGCTGATGGGATACATCCAGTTGTTCAGATTAAGAACCTGAGGGGGCATAGATTCAAATTGAGGAAAGATGGTTGTAGAATTCATGTGTGGAAGTTTGTTTTTTAGCCAGCAGGTAGTTGATTGCTGGAACAGACTTCCATCTGTTTTGTGGATCCATCTGTTGTCTTGATAGTTTAAATAAATTTAGGCTGAACTAGGCAAACATTTGGAGTGATTGGATGGGAAGGGGTTTTTTTTTTTTTTTTTTTTTGGCTGATGCTATATAAGCTTTCTTTCCTTCATCATGTCCCCCAACTAATGCTAATGTTAAAAGTAGTCTAAATATATGATCATTTTATTATTATTATTAGCCATATGGCACAAGGAAGCCTGAGGCTTATGCTGCGCCAGCCAAAAAAATTCCCGAGTTACCCTGAGAGAGAGAGAGAAAGAAAGAAAGAATCACCAAGAAAGAGAAGAATGATGATATCCAGCCCAGGACCCTGGGTGGGCCAAGCCCATACTCACCAGATGATTGCCCCTGGGGTGATTTTTGTTGTGCAATAAAATAGCATTTTTAAAAAAATATATATAGAGCAGTAGTTCATATATTTAATTGACTGTTGTTTGAAATGAAAGTTTCTATCATGAATAATTTGTATATTATTATTGTTATTTGAAATTGTCATGCACTGCTGCACTTGGCAATGCATGCAAGATATTTTAAATGCACAAATTTTTTTTTTCTCAAACCATCCCTTACTTGTATCCTTGAGCATCATTAGCATTAGTAGAGGCATATGATGCAAGAAAGCAAGCTTATGCAGCATCAGCCAGCAAAAAATCCAACTAGCTTCGACTTAACTGATATCCCTGTTCCGCCATCAGATTTTGCATTAACCATTCAGGCTGCATGCCTGTCAAAATGGACAGCAATATGGCACTCTCAAATTAATAATAAACTATTTCAATTTAAACATGATCCAAAAATTTGGCGCTCTAGTGTCCGCACATCAAGACGAGAAGAGGTAGTCCTTTCAAGGGTAAGAATAGGACATACTTACCTGACCCACCTGTATTTACTCACAGGGAATGACCCGCCACAGTGTCCACTTTGTAATATAAATCTGAGTATTAAACACATTCTGATTGACTGCCCTTACTATGAACAAGACAGAACTTCAACCCTACTATCACTGATTAATCTTCGTAGACCAATAACTTTAGAGAATCTCATTGGAGATGACGCAGATATTTCCCAATTTTTCAACTTCTTAAAGCAAACTGGACTTTTTAATCAATTCTGAATTTATGGAACTTTATCATTTCTTTTTATTATAAATGAATAGGCGCATTATAGCCAAAGTAGCTTATGCGCCATCAAACCTCCATATCAACAACAGCAGCATCAGCCAAAAAAAAAAAAAAAAACCACTTCCAAGGATTTGTCCGAATTACCGGTGGCCGGATTAGTGATGGTCAACCTGTATCACTAAAATTAAATTTATCTGTAATAATCTTATATACTGAGCCCCAAGGATCCTTATTCCCAGCAATATCCACAAAGGCCTGCCAGGCCATACATTTATGTTTCTTAATTGCACTAGAGTACTCTTTTCTGAGATCAGTATAACTCTGTTTCAATTGTTCGATTGAAGGTCTTCCTTGACGCCCTCACCCTTCTCCTCAGATTGGACAGAACTGGGCTCCGCCACAGAACACTAAATTGGGGCACCTTTTCTTTCTCTTAGATCGATTGCTAGCCTCTTGTAATATAGCAGTTATAACTTCCACCATTCGTGTAGCAGCAAAGGATCCCCAATCGACAATCTCACTAATGGATTCTCTTACATATCTTTCAAACACCGTCCAATTTATAGATTTAACAGCATACATATCTGTTTTAATCCAAGCCCGGGATTGGCCAACCACACAGTAATCATACATGATGCCTCTGTGATCACTAGAGACCAAAGCTCCATGAACCTTCCATTTAGTTACTTTATAAATGGCAACATCTGAGCAGAATATAACATCAGTGTACGATTCACCTTGAACAAAGATCATTAGCCATGCCCCATTGACATAATCCTTGTCAGTGATTGTCAAGTCTGTTGAGCTGGATCATCTGTTCGTTCTTATGGCACAGTCCCAGTATATTTTATGAGTAGAGGTCTCTAGTGCAGCCTGTGATTCATACTTGTAATACAGTATACTTTCGTTGATCAACTGATCGCCAGCTTCTGATATTTTCTTCCCAACCTGGTCATATCTGCGAGTATACTACATTTGGTTGATCACCCTGCTTCCTGTGGTGATGTGCTGGATTGTTTCTGAGGGAAGATGGCATTGTTGTCATCTGTCAATCTGGGGTCCTTGACTATCTATTTTCTGTAGTTCCTGGTGTTGATTACCTGATCTTTGATAGCTAGCATGAATGATCTGGTCTCAGAGAAGAATGTTCTGCTGTCATGCATTTTAATCTTTCTTATCTATGTAGTTTTAATCCAGGTCATTGTAGTGCCTGCCAATGAGTGTCTTCTTTGCCCATATTTCTGTCTTTGTTTCTTCCATCTGGGTTGGTGAGGTTCTCCTTGTTGAGGTTGAGTGTAGCATGCCGCTTGTTTGTTTTCCTTATCGCCTCGTAGATTGATGCTGTGTTTTTCTGGAAGTAATCCTTCAGGTTCTTAATCGCTTTATTCTGTCATACCACTTCCTCCTCCTCCTTTCTGTGCTGTGGTCAGTCTCTCGATGTCTGCCTTCGGATGCTGGTGTTCATTCTCTGTCATCATTATCCTGATCCTTTTCATGATCTCCCCCAGCTCAATGTTAGCCCACTCTGTGATCTGAAGGAGTATATTAGTACTGGACTACGTAGGTTTTGTGCTTGTGTTCCCTCCATTTAGCTTTGCTTTTAGCAGGCTTCTAAGTCTGATGGTATTATTTGGTCAGGTGGGCCTTGATTTCCTTGTATTCTAACTGCTTAACTTTCATCATCCCTAGATATTTATAGTTCTCTCTCTCTCTCTGTCATGACCTTAATTTCTTTACATGCCTTCAGCTGGTAGTTTTTGCCTACTGATTTTCCCTAATGCAATTCATGGATCTTGCATTTTTGTAGTCCAAATTCGATCCTGATATCAGTACTGAACTCTTCAGTGATCCAGAGTCGCTGTTAAAGTTGCTTCTCAGTTACCACATTGAACTTGATGTTGTCTATGTACACCAGGTGGGAGAAGATGTTCAGGTTTTTCCTCCCTTCTTTAAGGGTATAACTGTACTTTCTGCTATTAAGCATGGTGGGTAGCAGGTTGAGTGCTACACAGAACCAGTGGGTTAAGGGTATCTCCCTGGAAGTCCTCTCATGGAGTTCACTTTGGTCATGATGTATCCACCCTTATTGGTGGTCCTTCACTTCACCATGGCTGCTTCTAGGAACTTTATCACTGACAGGTTAACTTTGTAGGCTTTCAGTGTTTCTGTTAGCCAGCTATGTCGCATGGAGTCAAAGGCTTTGTGGTAGTCGAAGTAGGCCTTGTACAGGTTGCAGTACTTCTTATAAGCTTGCTCCATAACTGCTACATCAGTGATCAGTTTCATCCCTTCTGCCCTTTTGGCTCTCTTAGTGGTCCAATATTTTGGCCATACGCAGAGGCATAGCTAGGTTTTTGGCTCCCTTGGCAAATTCGCGGTTACATGCCTTTTTTCGATAATTGGAAAAATCATAATAAATAATAATAAGTACAGTCGAACCTCTGTTTAACAAACTTCATTATAGTGAATTTTTCTATTTAGCAAATTGTTTTGAATTCCCCTTGGTAATTACATTTAAAATAGTTTCCATAAAACAAAGAAAATTTTCCCTATGAAGAATGGATTACGAGAGACTTAACTGGTACTCATTGCGTGCCTGCAAGAAATTTAGGCAATAGTGCTGTTGCCAGGCACGAATTAAGAGCTAAAAAGACTTGCGGGTACCTTAGTGGTACCTGTAAGAGTGCCAGAAACCTAACTGCGCCACTGGGTATCGATGTACCTAGCATGTCCAAAAAATGCTAAATTATTTTCAGCACAGAACAATATACATTTTAATATTATTTTCAATATATGGCATGCATTGCTTGCATAACCTCCTTTGTGACTTGGCTTGTCTATAACCAAGTCACATAGGAAGTTAGGCAAGCAAAGGCAGATTACTAGAAATCTTTGGCAATGGACACAAAGAAAAACAAAAAATACTTCTTTACTTACGTAAACTCTAGATGGAAGGGGATGAATCAAATTGGTCTGCTTGATGTCAGTTGGTTTGATTGTGGATGATCCTGCTCAGGTAGTTGACAAACTGAATGAGTATTTTTTTTCTACATTCACACAAAAGGAATTCTTTAGGGAAAGGGATGCCGGAAGTTTAACAAATTCTCTAGGGAAGCTAAATAATTTTGTAATAACTAAGAGCAAAGTGGAGAAATTGTTGAAGTTAAACATAAGGAAGACACCTAAGGTGGACGAGATCTATCCAGTTATATTAGAGGAGGCAGCAAATGAAGTAAGCGAACCCTTAGCCATAATTATGAGAGCTTCCTTGGACTCATAAGAGATGCCCAATTCACAAAGCGGTATACAAGGGTAATGAGTAATTACAGACTTGTTAGTTTAACTTCTGTCCCGGGGAAATTAATGGAAGTACTGGTTAAAGCACTACAGGATCATCTAGAGTTATAGTTCAGACACTGCATGAGTTTGTTAAGGTGATTGGATACTATGATGTGGTCACAAAGGAACTGGATGCAAAAAATAATTTTGATATCATATACTCCTTCAAACAGGCCTCTGAGGTTGGGTATATTCATACTGTAGTTTTTAGTGTTTTGCACCAACCTTGCGTAGAAATAAAAATAAAAACACCAAGGAAACTGAACTTTTGATAACTGTGTTTATAATAAATTACAATAACCTGTATTTACAATAAATTTAACTTTACAATAAACTATACATATGGATTATTAAAATCTGCTACATTACAATCAATAAAATGCATTAAAATATACTATTGCGTTCCGGTTCCACAACGCAAGAGAACGGAACACGTGTGAATGAAAACACGTGAGGAGTACCATTAACCTACTGATATTTAAAGATGTACTGCAGAACAAGAAAACACCGCTGAAGAAGAAGGCTGGAGCCTTTGAAAGCTACGATTTTTATCGCTTTTAATCTAGTATATTTTAATGCATTTTATTGATTGTAATGTAGCAGATTTTAATAATCCATATGTATAGTTTATTGTAAAGTTAAATTTATTGTAAATACAGGTTATTGTAATTTATTATAAACACAGTTATCAAAAGTTCAGTTTCCTTGGTGTTTTTATTTTTATTTCTACGCAAGGTTGGTGCAAAACACTAAAAACTACAGTTTGATATCATATACTTGGATTTCAGGAAAGCTTTTGATACTGTTGCACATGGAATACTACTGTACAAATTGGAGCAATATGGCATTGAGGGAAAGTTGCTGCTATGGATAAAGGGATGGTTGATTGGAAGAAGACAGAGTAGTAATCAATAGACACTGCTCTTCGTGGACTAATGTTATTAGTGGAGACTCCACCATGGTTCGGTGTTGGACCCATTGTTTTTTGTATATTTATCAATGATATTCATGAAGGTGTATATCAGGCTTAATGTCCAAGTTTGCAAACAATATGAAGGTTGGCAGAGTTGTTAATAACTGTAATGACTGTATGCGACAGCATCAGGATCTGGAAATGTTAGGCAGATGGACTGAGAGGTGGCAACTGAAGTTTAACATTGACAAATGCAAAGTACTGCAGATGGGTAGCAGTAACCCTTGAATGACATAACTGTGTAGTCCTACACTCAGAGTGGAGAATGAAAATAAACTGGGGGTAATTGTGCAGTCAGATATGAAGTTTTCTGAACAGTGCAGACATGTTGCCAAAGCAGCTAATGGGGTCTTGTCAATGATATACAGGAATTTTGCTGCAAGGATAAGGATGTGATTATCCCTTCATATAAGGCAATAGTCAGGTCACACCTAGACACCTAGAGTACTGTGTACAGGTACTGAAACATTTGCACATCTCCAGACTTACATGTTCTATTAATATTATTGCTGCCATCATTTTCCCCTGCTAGCTGTTGTTCATTATTCTCCATACTTTCTAATTCTTTTAAAATAACTCCAACTGTTAGGGCTTTTTTTTTTTTTTTTTATGGACTTCCATGGCATCATCATTTGTTTCATCCTCATTTGAATTATATTAGCCATAATTATGAGAGCATCCTTGAACTCAAATGTATCCTCAATTTACAAAGGGGGGTCGAAGGGTGACACAAGTAATTTCAGACCAATTAGTTTAACTTCTGTTCTGAGAAAAATTATGGAGTCACTGGTTAAAAATGCATTGCAGGATCATCTAGATAAGACTGCAGCAATAATTCAGACTCAGCATGGGTTTCTTAAGGGAAAGTCTTGTCTGACAAATTTGATTGGATACTATGATGTGGTTACAAAGGAACTGGATCCAAAAAATAATTTTTTTCATATACTTGGATTTCAGGAAAGCTTTTGACACTGTTGCGCATGGAAGACTACTGTACAAATTGGAGCAGAATGGTATTAAAGGTAAGTTGCTACAATGAGATGATAGTAATCAATGGATGCTGCTCTTCATGGACAAATGTTATTAGTGGATTCTCACAGTGTTTATGTTGGGCCCGCTGCTGTTGTTTTGTATATTTATCAATCATATATTGATGAAGGTATAGCAGGCTTAGTGTCAAAGTTTGCAGATGATACAAAGGTTGGCAGGGTTGTTAATGACAGTAATGGCAGTGTGCTACTGCAACAGGATCTAGAAAAATTCGGCAGATGGGCTGAGAAGTGGTAACTGAAGTTTAACATTGACAAATTCAAAGTACTGCATATGGGTAGAAGTAACCCAAGAGGAACGTACAAACTGTGTAGTACTACACATAGGGTGGTAGAAAATGAAAAAGAACTGTGGGAGTAATTGTGCAGTCAGATATGAAGTATTCTGAGCTGCAAGAGCAGGGAAAAGGAGGTGATTACCCCTTTGAAAAAGGAATGGTCAGCCACGCCTCCAGACCTGTACTGCATACAGGTCTGGAGACCTAATTTTAGGAAGAATTAGGAAGAATGTAGATTTGCTTGAGCAGGTACTGAGAAGGGCAACAAGATTGGTGAGAGCAGTGAAGGGATCCACTTACCAAGAGAGGCTTAAGTTCTGCAAATTGCAGCGGCTGGAGACTAGGCACCTGCGAGGTGATCTGATTGAGGTGTATAAGGCCTTGATTGGGTTGAGCATGCTGAATTCTGATGGGATTCTTCCACTTGCTCAGATTACAAACCTAAGGGGGCATAAATTCAAATTGAGGAAAGACAGTTGTAGAATATATGTGCGGAAATTTGCCTTTAGCCAGCGGGTGGTTAATTGCTGGAACAAACTTCCATCTGTCATTGTGGAAGTTGATAGCTTAAATAAATTATAGGAGGAATTGGACAAACTTTTAGAGGGAATGGTTGTGTGAATTTTTTTGGCTGATGCTACATATGCTCATGTTTGCTTTCTTGCATCACATTCTACTATTTACTATGTTCATTTTTGTTTTTCACTTTCAGTGTTTGGGGTTTCTTAATGTAAGTCTGTTTTGTTAACTAGACGAATGTTTTGTTGTTGTGTTGTTTTTTTTTGTAATTCCACTTTATGCAGTTTTTCTACACAGTACTGTTGTCTTGGGTAGCATATTTAAAATTAATTGGGCTTTTGTTGTTTTATTTAAATTATAAATCACAATATTCACGATTACCTGTTTATATAGTTGCAAAAATGGATATGAACATATCAGAAAATTTTAAGTATGTTGCTCTTTTGTTACTTAAAAATTATGTTTCTCTATTTTCAAACTGTTAGGAACATAGTTTCCCTGTTTCAATTTATTTTAATATTAATAATTTATGATTTTGCTTATCACCTTGGTCCTAATCTCCCCTTTATTCATGTGTATTGGTATAAATGAATTATGTATATTGCATGCAATTTGAATTATTTTTACAAAGCTTCCATGTTCCTTGTGTGTGTTTTTTTTTTTTTTTTTTACATGTTTATTAAAAAAGAAATTTTTATTCTTAATGTGAAATAATTACAAAATAATGACTGGAAATTTTAATTTCATTTGAAAAAGTTTTATTTATGTATAGATTTAAAGAATATGAGGTCTCTGGTAAAGTTCAAAAAAGGTTTCTCAATGTTAAGCATTTATATGGCTTCTTTGACCTTTATAGCTATAAAAACACTTAGCATTAGTTGAGCTATATGATGCAAAAAAGCAAGCAGCCAAAAAAAAAAAAAAAAAAAAACCTTCCCATTTTACCCATCCAGTCACTCCAAATGTTTGCCTAGTTCAGTCTTAAATTTATTTAATCTGTGAACTTCCACAACAACAGATGGAAGTCTGTTCCAGCAACCAACTACCCGCTGGCTAAAGGCAAATTTCCACACATCTATTCAACAACTGTCTTTCCTTACTTTGAATTTATACACCCCAGAATCTCATCAGCATTGAACCTGCTCAAACCATTCAAGGCCTTATACACCTCAATCAGATCACCTCGCAGGTACCTAGTCTCCAGATGCTGCAACTTGCAAAATTAAGCTCTTCTTGGTAAGAACACTCCTTTGTTCCTCTCACTAATCTTATTACCCTTCTTTATACTCATTGTAGCAACTGTACACCTTCCTAAAATGAGGCTTCCAGACCTGTACGCAGTACTCAAGGTGTGGCCTGACCATTGCCTTTATACAAAGGGATAATAACCTCCTTGTCTCTACTAGCAAAATTCCTATATATCATCGACAAGGCTCTGGCAGCCTGTCTGCACTGCTCAGAGAACTTCATCACAAATATCCCCAGGGCTTTTTCATTCTCCAATTCCCTGAGTGTAGTACCACACAGTTGGTATGTTTCTCTTGGGTTACTGCTACCCATATGCAGTACTCTGCATTATGGGTAGCAAATGTTATGGGCCTATAGGAGAGCTTGAACGACAGGGTGGATGCCCTCGAAGAATCTAAATTGAGGGCCCCATCAAGCTCTCAGCTGCCCACATCAATGCCAGAGCTTGCACTTGAACGTCACACAACACAGCAGCAACCCCCAAGGCAGAATGGGCTGTTCCCACAGAAACTAGTAGTTGTGAGAGAAATGGGGAACATATTGTGCATAAAGGATAGGTGGAACGGGAGCAGGGTATGTCTGTCAGGGGCAAATGACGATGATGTTGTAGAATAGATATCATCTTTTAAGGGCACAAAAGGTGATATTATTGTACATGTTGGCACTAATGATATTAAGAGTAGGAGACTGGCGGAATTACTTAATAAGTATGGTTCACTTATTAAGGTTGAATTTGAAAGTGTCTGCAATTCTGCCCAGACACTATAGGAGGGAGTATATGATGAGGGCCTTGTTGATCAATTGGCCCTGGCAAGATAGTGCAAGGCTCAAGGGGTAGAATTTTTCTCATCCTGGTCTGTGCTTGTTAACAGGAGAGACTGCTTCTACAGAGATGGGATACACTTAAATAGAAAGGGTGCAAGAATATTTGCTGATGCTATTGAGGCAGTGTTAGGTGGGTCGGAAAACTGCTAGCTTGGGGGGATACACGGACTAATAAATTAACAGTAGCTGCTGGCAGAGGTGAAAGTTATTCTTGCACTGCTTCTATTGGAATGAGCAGCAGCCTGGAAAACAAGGTGTTGGGGATTTCAGAGACTGTTGGGAGTCATTGCAGAACAAGCAAATACATGGGCTGTGTTAGGGTAGCTAAAAAGAGGAACAGGTGCATGTATACTTGCGTGTACAGCGATGCTAGCAGCTTGGTAAATAAATTTGATGAATTTGAGGTGTTGATCAAAAAATCAAAGGCAGATATTGTTGGGATATCAGAGACGTGGTGTCACACAGATATAAGGGATGCAGAATTGGAATTTGGGGAGTACAATGTGTACGGAAGGATAGGTAGGATAGGAAAGGAGTAGCGGTTATGCTATTACTTAAGAAACACATAAAATCCAAAGAAGTACAACCAGTCGACATGGCTGGATAATGCAGTGTCGAGTCAGTTTTGTGTGACATAAGCACTGGGAAATCAAAATTGAGAGTAGGAGTGTGTTATAGGCCTAATGACTCTTGTGAGTATATTAAACAATTGTACAGGGAAATAGAGTGGGCCAGTAAATCAGAGTCTTATAATGTAGAATTTTAATTTCCCAAATATTGACTGGAATTTGTGGGTTGGTCACACACAATAGAAAGGCTTTTGTAGATTTATTGGATGATTGCTTTCTACAGCAGTATGTTTGGGAGGAAACAAGAGGGAGTAATACTCTTGATCTGGTTATCAGTTGTGATTCTTCAAGCATTAAGAATCTGCGGATAAAGGAACCACTAGGTGGCAGTGATCACAGTGTGCTGAAGTGGGATTTACTCAAAGAGGTAACTACCATCAAGAGTAAAGGGAAGGGTTTTTGTTTTCATAAAGTTGACTACGGAGATCTGATACAGTGTTTAAATTTTATACGGTGGGACCAACTGATGACGTTACCAACAGCAAATTCAAAATGGGAAGCATTCAAAGAATTAATCTTGGAAGCTACTAGGCTTTTCATACCAACTAAGAAATATTGTTCAAGGTTTAGGCCTAAATAGATGTCCGATGAACTAATGAGACATGTGGCAGAGAAAAAAAATGCATGGGATACATATAAATTAACAGGTGACACGGAAGCCTATGATAGATATAAGCTGGTCTGTAACCAAATCACATAGGAGGTTAGGCAGGCAAAGGAGATTATGAGAAATCTTTGGCAAAGGATGCAAAGAGTTCTTTACTTATATAAACAATAGAAGGAAGGGGATAAATCAGATTGGGCCACTGGGTAGCGATGGTTCAACTGTTAATGATCCTGCTCAGATAGCTAACAAATTAAATGAGTATTTTACATCTACATTCACACAAGAGGAGTTATTCAGGGAGGGGAATGCCACTTGTGAATTAAACTCAGGCAGTGAGTGGATTATTTTGTAATAACTGAGAGCAAAGTGACGGAGAAATTGTTGAAGATAAACATAAGAAAGGCACCTGGGGTGGATGGGATCTATCCAGTTATATTAAAGAAGGCAGCAAAGCAAATAAGCAAACCCTTAGCCTTAATTATAAGAGCTTCCTTGACTCAGAGAAAGTATCCATGGACTGGAGATGTGCAAATGTGACCCCAATTCACAAAGGAGGATCAAAGGGTGACAGAAATAATTACAGACCTGTTAGTTTGACTTCTGTTACAGGGAAAAAAATGGAGTCACTAGTTAAAGAACCACTGCAGGATCAGCTAGACAAGACTTCAGTTATAGCTCAGACACAGCATGGTTTTGTCAAGGGGAAGTCTTGCCTGACCAATTTGATTGGATACTATGATATAGTCACAAAGGAACTGGATGCAAAGAATAACTTTGATATCATATACTTGGAGCTTAAGAAGGCTTGTGATACTGTTGCACATGGAAGACTGCTACACAAATTTAAGTGGTGTGGCATTGGAGGCAAATTGCTGCTATGGATAAAGGGATGGCTGAGTTGGAGGAGACAGATAGTGGTAATCAATGAACACTGCTCTTCGTGGACTAATGTTATTAGTGGAGTCCCTCAGGGTTCAGTGTTGGGTCCATTGTTGTTTTCTGTATTTTTAATGATATTGATGGTGGTATATCAGGCTTAGTACCAAGTTTGCAGACGATACGAAAGTTAGCAGGGTTGTTAATGAAACTAATTACAGTACGCTGCTGCAACAGGATCTAGAAAAGTTGAGCAGATGGGCTGAGAGATGGGAACAGAAGTTTAACATTGACAAATGTAAAGTACTGCATATGGGGGTAGTAACCCTAGAGTAATGTTTCAACTGTGTGGTACTACACTGACAGTGGTAGAGAATGAAAAGGACCTTGGGGTATTTGTGCAGGCAGATATGAAGTTTTCTGAGCAGTGCAGATGGTTTGCAAGAGTAGCTCATAGTGTCTTGTCAATGATATACAGGAATTTTTCTAGCAGGAATAAGGAGGTGATTATTCCCTTTTATAAGGAAATAATCACCTCCAATGGTCAGGCTGCACCTTGAGTACTGTATACAGGTGTGGAGGCCTCATCTAAGAGGGATATAGAGCTGCTGGAGCGAGTGCAAAGAAGGGCAACAAGATAAGTGAATGGAACAAAGGGTTTCTCTTATGAAGAAAGGCCTAAGTTTTGCAAATTACAGTGTCTGGAGACTAGGCACTTGCAAAGTGGTCTGATTGAGGTGTATAATGCCTTGAATGGTTTGGGCATGCTCAGTGCAGATGGGATTCTTCCTTTTTCACAGAATAATTGCCTGAGAGGGCATAAATGCAAATTGAGAAAGACAGTTTTAGGATAGATGTGTGGAGGTTTGCCTTTAGCCAGCGTGTGGTTGATTGCTGGAACAAACTTCCATCTGTCATTGTAGAAGTTGATAGCTTAAATAGATTCAAGGCAGAACTAGACAAACCTTTGGAGCGAGTGGATGGGTGAAATTAGATTTTTTTTTTTTTTTTTTTTTGGCTGATGCTATATAATCTTGCTTTCTTGCATAATGTGCCTTTGCTAATGCTAATTTGTCAAAATTAAACTTCAGCTGCCACTTCTCAGCCTATCTGCCTAACTTTACTAGATTCTGTTGCAGTAGCATACTGTCTTTACTGTCATTAACAACCCTGCCAACCTTTGTATCATCTGCAAACTTGGACATTAAGCCTAATATACCTTCATCGAGATCATTGATTAATACATAAAATAACAATGGGCCCAGCACCAAACTCCACTAATATTAGTCCACCAAGAGATTATTGATTACCACTCTGTCTTTTCCTAGACTTCCATGTGCAACAATATCGAAATTATTTTTTGCATCCAGTTCCTTTATGACCACATTGTTGTATACAATCAAATTGGTCAAACAAGATCTTCCATTAACAAACCCATGCTATGTCTGAACTATTACTGCAGTCTTTTCTAGATGATCCTGCAATGCTTCTAAAACCAGTGACTCCATTAAATTCCCCGGAATAGTAGTTAAACTAACAGGTCTATAATTATTTGTCTCATCCTTTGAATTCCCTTTGTGAATTGGGGATTCATTTGCACATCTCCAATCCATCAAGACCTCCTATGAATCTAAGGATGCTCTCATAATTATGGCTAAGGGTTTGCTTACTTCCCTCACTGCCTCCTTCAATATCACTGGATAGATTCCCTACACTCCTTGTGCCTTTTTTATGTTTAATTCAACAATTTCTCCTCCACTTTGCTCTCCATTATTACAAAATCATTTAGATTCCTGTTAACAGTTTACTAAACTTCTATCCTCCCCTCCTTACGGAATTCCTCATGTGTAAATGTAGATGCAAAATACTCAACGATAAATACTCAAATGGTTTCTCAGTGTTTAGCATTTATGACTTCTTTGACCTTTAGTAGCTATAAAAACACTTCTTCAGGTTGGAATATAAATCAATATATATTTCTAACTGATGATAGATTTTTACCACAAATAAACCAACCTGGACACACTTTTGTCTGCCAAAAAAGGTCAGGATTATTTCAGCAATAAACTGAAAAATATTCGTAATGTGTCTGGAATTACTATTCTTTATTTTCACGACTTTAAATCATTGACACTGCTATTTTTGGTTTTTTTTCTCTTTTTATTGATATTCATCTTTAGTTTAAAAAAGTAGTGTGTGTGTGTGTGTGTGTGTGTGTGTGTGTGTGTGTGTGTGTGTGTGTGTGTGTGTGTGTGTGTGTGTGTGTGTGTGTACTTGCACACATTATGAAAATTTTATCAGAAACTTCTAATAAACTAACCATTTAATTGGAAATATAATTATCATCACTTTATTTTTATTGTTAATAAACATTTTTATCTGTCAGATATCTCGTCGTCCTGGTACCATGAGTTCACTCTCAGGAGCTGATGACACAGTATATATGGAATATCGACTTGCTGACCGTAAATTACTTTCAAAACATCCACTTTTTAAAAGACTTAGAAGATAGTATGTAGAAATTATTAAAATTCAAGATTTTTTGTATAAAACTTGTTCAGTCTGTTTAACAACTGAGCAGAATAAATTTAGCTAAAAAAAAAAATTGGATCATTTGTTATGAGTTCTCCACTATATGATTAATCTTATATAAATGCCATACATCTAGAGGATACTCTCTCTCTCTCTCTCTCTCTCTCTCTCTCTCTCTCTCTCTCTCTCTCAAAACATAACCATTATGTACCTAATAGCGGGTATGTCCTCCTCTTGCTGTTTACACACTGCCACATGGCAGCGCATGAACTTTATTGTTTATGCAATTCATATCCAGTGAATTCAGCAACCAAGGTACCTCCCAGAAGTCACTTTTGTGTTTTACAAACTGTGAAAAATAACACTACCACCACCTGCCTGTTTTCATTGGACCAGGATATCAGCAAGATTCCTCTCTGCAGTTTGTCACTCACTGTATCCTTCATCCACACAGTATGGCAGGAAACTTGATTCATCAGGAAAGACAACTTTTTTTTCTAAAAAATGGGTAGCCATTAGTATGGGAAACCTTAACCAGTAGCCTATATAGAGGAGAGTTTGCTAGATTGTGACCTTGGGAACACCACTGGTCATCTCCTTGTGAGAGTCCATGGTGAGACATTCCACCATTTTCCATCTATCAGCTCACAAGGTGGAACAGCCTATATTGACATGGACACCCACCATTGGCCCAGCAACTACTACTTTGTCCACTCTTAGAACACCTTAACAACAGCATTCTATGACCAGCCCATAAGACTCAGTTTCTGCCACACTTCATCCAGTATCCACCAACCATCCCCTTTTTGAAGTATGTTAGATCATGTCCCTTTCCCTTGGAACAGTGGAGGCTTGAAGTGGTGGAACCCATGTTTATATGTTTTATATCTTTAATCTCCAGAGCTAAGTTCCGGTCAACCCTTCCCCATCTCTTCCATCATGCAGTATAATTGATGTCTTTTGAGGTTATGATAAACACTATGGCAAGATCCAAACTTCCTTACATTTCGAGGGTACAGCTCTAAAACGGTGTTTGCACGCTAGCTACTAGTTAGTACACCGGACCAAACTTATTGGTAACTCTCTAGGAGGCTTCCTGATCAGCTAGTGTATAATCTTGCTACCTCTATCTACTCTGCCAGATAGTGACTGGAGGGAGTCCGAGTAGTGTGTATGCAGGGGGGGATCAAGGATCTGGGTATATTCTTACCACGTGTACGCCATATCCAAAAATTTCATTACTTCATACAGCATGTCCCATCCACTTTTTCTTACTATTGAATACACCATGAATTGTCATACTAATAGAGCAAGCTTATCTGCAAAAAGATCTAAGCCTCCCAAGCACTTCCTAATTCATTTCACAAATATACGTGGTCTCAATTCTAATCTCAATGATGTCCATTTCCACTTGCAGTCTGCCAAACCCCATGTACTTTTCCTGACAGAATCTCAGTTATCGGTTGATTCAACTGCTGCTCATCTCAGATGCCCAAATTATTCGCTGCATGATTGCTTTCGCCTCAAAGGTGGTACACTTGTGATATGTCCATTTGTTTTGCATTGTTTTGCATTGTATTGTGGGTTGCAGAAATGTTCAAAATGAATTTGTTAGATGGGATATATCTCTGTGAATGAAATCCAATAAAAAAGACTCCACCTGATATACCTAATTGCCATAAATATCTTCCCAAATGGTAAAATGCTTATTTAATGGAAATATGAGAAATTATGCAATGGAAATCATGACAACCAAACATACATTTTATTGCATTTACATGTACAAACTAAAATGACAAGTTAACGTAATAGTAATATGTACTGAAAATCAGCAAAATAAGTCCTCAATATTTTGTTGTTCCTCCTCGAGCTGCAATTACAGTCTTGTAACGATCTGGCATAGATTTAAACCACTTTTGCATATACGGTTGCCCAATTTCGTCGTACCACACCCTTACAATGCTCTCCAGCAGCTGAATCTTACTTTGTTGGCTTCTGAGCAAGTTTAGATGACATTGTGTACCAGCTATTTTCAATAGGGTTCAAATCTGAACTGTTGCCAGGCCAGTCCAACACTGTAATGCCACAATTTATGAGGTCGACTGCAATTTTAGGGAAAAAAGTGAAGGAAAACATTGGTGTAAATAAGTTTTAAGCCTTGTGAGACAAGAAGGCAAACTCATCATTAAATCTAAATAACATAACTTACCAGTTTTGCTGTGTTGCAAGGTGCTGAGTCCTGTTGAAAAATGCATCCCTAATAATGGGATTCAGGCACTTCTCCAAGATAGCAGTGTAGATTTCTGCATTCACCATTCTGTTAATAAACTTAATTTGCCCCACTCCTTTGCTTGTTATGCATCCCCAGACCATCTGACTGGCTGGGAACTTTACAGTCGGTGTTTGCAGTCAGGATGGTATGCTTCTGATTTTTGCCTTCTGACATATCACTTCCCTTCCAAGCCATGCTGGTTGAATTTCAATTCGTCAGAGAAACAAAGGGATAATCACCTCTTTTCCCTACTAGCAAAATTCCTGTATATTATTGACAATACCCCATGACCTGCTCTGGCAGCCTGTCGGAATTGCTCAGAAAACTTCATATCTGCTTGAGGTTACTGAGGAGGAAATCCTCTCCAAATTAAAGCCACAGGGAATAAGGATGTCCCATTGCTCTTTTGAAATGTGTCCATGAAACGTGTTTTAGCTCAAGCAAGTTGCTCCTTCCTCATTTGTTGGGTAACAAAGGCTTCTTGGGTTGATATGCATGCAGACCATATCCCAAAAGCCATCTTTGGATATTTCATGCACTTATTTCAACACCAGAAGCCATCTCAGAGTCCAGTTTTAGATCAGGAGCACTAGCATGCTGATTACAAAGGCATATCCGTTTCAAGTATCGATCTTGGGAAGGTGTAGTCACTCTCTTACAGCCTGATCCATGTCTTCTCTTCACATCACTGGTTTCATGCTTTAATTACAGCACCCTGGATACTGTTGACTGGTGGCAGCCTATTTTATTAATGACAGAATGTGTAAAAAGGCTTCCTGGGACATTTTTCATTTTCTACCACCTTAAGTGTAGTACCACACAGTTGGTACATTTCTATGGGGTTACTTCTACCCATATGCAGTACTTTGCATTTGTCAAGGTTAAACTTCAGTTGCCACTTCTCAGCCCATCTGCCCAAATTTTCTAGATCCTGTTGCAGTAGCACATTGCCATTACTGTCGTTAACAATTATGCCAACCTTTGTGTCATCTGCAAACTTGGGCATTAAACCTGATATACTTTCATCAATATCATTGATAAATATACAAAACGAAAATGGGCCCAACGGTGAACCCTGGGAAACTCCACTAATAACATTTGACCACGAAGAGCAGTGTCCATTGATTACCATTCTCTGTCATCTCCCACTTGACCATCCCTTTATCCATTGTAGCAACTTACCCTTAATGCCATAACTCGCCAATTTGTACAGCAGTGTTCCACGTGCAACAGTATCAAAAGCTTTCCTGAAATCCAAGTATATGATATTAAAATTATTTTTGGCATTCAGTTCCTTTGTGACCACATCATAGTATCCAATAAAATTGGTCAGACAAGACCTCCCTTTAACAAACCCATGCTGTGTCTTAACTATTACTGCAATCTTGTCTAGATGATTCTGCAATGCTTCTTTAACCAGTGATACCATTATTTACTTTGGAACAGAAGTTAAACTAACAGGTCTAGTTACTTGTGTCACCTTTTGAACATCCCCCCTTTGTGAATTGGTGATACATTTGCACACCTCCAATCCATGGGGGCCTCCCCTGAGTCCATGGAAACTCTCATAATTATGGCTAAGGGTTTGTTTACTTCCTTTGCTGCCTCCTTTAATATAACTGGATAGATCCCATCCACCCCAGGCGCCTTCCTTATGTTTCACTTCAACAATTTTGCCTCCACTTTGTTCTCAGTTATTACAAAATCACTTAGCTCTCCCTTTCAGAGTTTAATAAACTTATGGCACTCTCCTCATTGAATAACTCCTCTTGTGTGAATGTAGGTGCAAAATACTCATTCAGTTTATCAGCTACCTGAGCATGATCATCAATAGTCAACCCATCTTTGTTAAGTGGTCCAATCTGATTCATCCCTTTACTTCTTGAGTTTACATAAGTAAAGAATTCTTTGCTGTTTTTCTTTGCATCCTTTGCCAAACATTTCTTGTAATCTGCCTTCGCCTGTCTAACCTCCTTTGTGACTTGATTACAGACTGGTTTATACCTGCCATAGTCTTTTGTGTCACCTAATACTTTATATGCGTCCCATACATTCTTCCTCTCTGCTACAAGTCTTAGTAATTCATCTGACATCTATTGGCCTAAACTTTGAACAGTATTTCTTAGTTGGGGTTCAAGCCCAACCTCACAAAATACAGAGGATGCAGAAAGGTCAGGGAATGACCACCGCATATCCCGGAGCATTATGGCCTTAGTTGCTAATGCTCCTAAAAAACCAAATAACAATTTCTTAGTTGGAATGAAAAGCCTAGTAGCCTCCAAAATTAAGTCATTTAGAATTCAATGTCGGTAACATCATCAGTTGATCCCATTGTACACAATTTAAAAACTGTCTGAGACCTCTAGTCACCTTTACGAAAGCAAAAGCCCTTCCTTTTAGCGTTTATGATAGTTACATCTTTAAGTAATTCCCAATCAGTACATTGTGATCACTGTCACCCTATGGTTCCGTTTTCTTCAAATTCTTAGTGCATGAGTAATGACTGCTGTAGAAAACAGTCATCTAATAAATACAAAAAAGTCTTGCTAGTGTGTGAGTGACCAATCCACAAGTTCCAGTCAATATCTGGAAAATTAAAATCCCCCATTATAAGACATTCTGATTTACTGGCCCACTCTATTTCTCTGCACAATTGCTCATTATACTCATCAGATTCATTAGGCCTAAAACACACACCTACTTTCATTTTTCTTTTCCCAGTGCTTATTTCACACCAAACAGACTCAATACTGCATTGTCCACCAACATCAATTGAATGCACTTCCTTAGATTTTGTGTTTCTTAACGAAGAGCATAACCCTTCCTGTACACGTTGTACTCACCAAATTCCAATTCTGCACTGCTTATAGCTGTGTATCACCACGTATTTAATATCCCAACAATATATGCTTTTGATGTCTTGACCAGCACTTCAAGCTCATCAAATTTATTAACTGTACTTCTAGCATTGGTGTACATGCATGTATGCATGCACCTGTTCCTACTCTTAGTTACTCTAACAGAGCCCTTGTATTTACATGTTCCACTATGACATCCAGCAGTCCTGGAAATCTCCATTATCCTGCTTTCCAGGCTGCTGTTCATTCTAATAGAAGCAGGCCAAGAATCACTTTTAGCATTAACAAGGGCACATAATGCAAGAAAGCAAGCTTATATAGCACCAGGCAAAAAAAAAAAAAAAAAACTTATTTCACCTATACCTTTGCTCGAAATGTTTGTCAAGTTCTGCTTTGAATCTATTTAAGCTATCAACTTCTATGACAAATGGCAGTTTGTTGCAGCAGTCAACCACCTGCTGGCTAAAGGCAAACTTCTGCACATCTATTCTACAATTGTCTTTCCTAAATTTGAATTTATGTCCTCTCAGGTGATTATTCTAAGCAAGAGGAAAAATACCATCAGCATTGAACATGCTCAAACCATTCAAGTCTTTATACACCTCAATTAGATCACCTCGCAGGTGCCTAGTCTCCAGACACTGTAATTTGCAAAACTTGAGCCTTCTTTGTAAGAGCAACCCTTTGTTCTGTTCCCTAATCTTGCCTTTTCTGTACTCGTTCCAACAGCTCTACATCCTTCTTGAAATGAGGCCTCCAGACCTGTATACAGTACTCAAGGTGCAGCCTGACCATTGGAGGTGATTATTTCCTTATACAAGGGAATAATCACCTCCTTATCCCTGTTAGAAAAATTTCTATATATCATTGACAAGACACCATATGCTACCCTTGTAGACCATCTTCGTTGCTCAGAAAACTTCATATCTGCCTGCACAATTACCCCCAGGTCCTTTTTACTCTCTGTCTTTACTCTTTTTACCACAGAGTTGATAGGGGTTGCTCTGGAGTTACTGTTTCCCATATGTAGTACTTTACATTTGTGAATGTTAAACTTCATTTGCCACATCTCAGCCCATAGGCTTAACTTTTCTAGACTCTGTTGCAGTAGCACACTACCATTACTGTCATTAACAACCCTGCCAACCTTTGTATCATCTGCAAACTTCGACACTAAGCCTGATATACCTTCATCAATGTCATTGATAAATATACAGAACAACCGTGGACCCAACACCAAACCCTGTGGGACTCCACTAATAACATTACTCCACGAAGAGCAGCACCCATTGATTACCACCTTCTGTCTTCTCCCACTCAACCATCATTTTATCCATTGTAGCAATTTACCCTTAATACCATTCTGCTCCAATTTGTAAAGTAGTCTTCCATGCGCAACAGTGTCAAAAGCTTTCCTAAAATCGAATTATAGGATATCAAAATTATTTTTTGCATCCAGGTCCTTTGTAACCACATCAGAATAGCCACTCAAATTTGTCAGACAAGACTTTTCCTTAACAAACCCATGCTGTGTCTGAATTATTGCTTGGATATCAGAGACATGATGTCACACTGATATTAGGATTTAAAGGACTGCGGATGCAGCACACTGTCCTTTAAAATAGTATTCACTGTTGAAGCAGCGAAACCCAATTCTCTTGCAATAAATGACAAACTTAATCATCTTCATTTCTAAATCAATTTTGTTTCGTTTCCTGGAACTACCACCACTTGCACTTTTTGTTGGTCACTTTCCCTTCATTGTAATATGTAAATAGGAATGAAGAAAAGTTTCTGAAAATTTATATTTTTATTTGATTGAAGATTTCAGAGAAAGGGAACTCATTTCACTATAATAACATAAAAATCCACACAATTAGTTATCGGTATTATCGCAAATGCAATAAGATCGAGTTTACAACCCGTTTATAATTAGATGCACTAACAGAAAAGCCCTATAAACCGGAAAGTGCAAATTGTTTTTATTGTTTTTTGGTTGTGATCTTCAGAAATGTGGTTTAGAAAAATATCACAAAGACGTTGATTCTTATAACGGAACGTATAATGATGAAAGGGTTGTGCAATTTCCTTTATAAATATGTTTAGAGAGAGAAAAAGCTTAATAATATGGCGAAATTTTCAATTTCCAAACATTGGGAATGAATTACAAAAAAATAATATTAATAATAAAACAATGTGTTATTGAGTTCACATTACAATATTTTCACAATATCTTCATTTATTCCTACGGGATGCAAAATACGTTTCCATGATTTTTTTTTTAAATTTGCACTGGCCGGCAAAAACTTATGTAAAGTCGAGTATTACGTAAGTCAGGGAGTTCCTGTAAAGGGAATGTGAAAACCATAAAGCGAAACTGCTGATGATTGGATTAGTGGCTGCAGACTATCCCTGAAAGCCGTGGGACACTTTATAATTACAATAGCATCTGCCAGGAACCAATTCAAGCGAACCCATTCGCAGCCTACGTACTTGTTTGCAATATACAAACAAAGAATTGGTCACAAGTAGACCGTTTGTGTGAAAAACTAGCAACCGGTCCTTGAGGTTGTCGCAGACATTCTCTTAGATATGCCAGACAAGCTGTAATTGCTATCTTGGAGTCTCAAATGCTGATGGAACTGATATTCGGGTGACACTCAAGTCAAATGGAACCAATTTCAGCAAAGTCCAGATGGTCTCTGACAGCCAAATGCTCTGCTTGCACTTTCACGATGGTGGGACTGTTAGTAACCCTGGGTATAACCCCCATGCGCAAGCACACTGTGGGTGTGGACCAACGTAAACAGGGATCAAGATGTGGTGCCCACACCACATAGAGGAATGCCACCACCTTTTGTTACCAGGCAATACTAGGTAGTAGATGACTCATCGACCGGTGCAATAATACCTTGCTTATTGGAGGCATGAAGTGGTGGAATCCATGTCTAGTTTCTACAGCTAAGTTCCAGTCAACCCTTCCCATCTCTTCCATCATGCAATATGACTGATGACTTTTGAGGTTATGATGGACATCATGGCGAGAACCAATCTTCCTTACATTTCGAGTTGTTATTGTTATTTGGTTTTTAGGAGCATTAGCAACTAAGGCCATATTGCTCAGGGAATATGCGGTGGTCATTCCCTGACCTTTCCGCATCCTCCGTATTTGGTGGTGACAGGCTCGAACCCCGGTCTAATCAAGAAGCGTATGCTACGCACTGCTGCGCCTTCCCACCTGGCTACATTTCGAGGGTGCATCTCTAAAATGGTGTTCGCAGGCCGGCCGCTAGGTAGTACACTGGACCAAAACTATTGATAACTCTTTAGGAGGCTTCCGGATCAGCTACTGTGTAATCTTGCTACCTCTACTCTGCCAGATAGTGACTGGAAGGAGTCCGAGTAGTGTATATGCGGGGGGGGCATTGTCGAGGCAACGTTATGTGAAGAATCTGGGTATATTCTTAATATGTGTATGCCATATCCAAAAATTTAATTACTTCATAGAGCATGTCCCTCCCCCCCATTTTTCTTACTATTGAATACACCATGAATTGTCGAACTAATAGAGTAAGCTTATCTGCGACGTTCTAAACTTCCTAAACACTTCGTAATTCATTTCACAAATATAAGTGGTCTCAATTCTAATCTCAACGATGTCTGTTTCCACTTGCAGTGTGACAAACCCCATGTACTTTTTCTGACATAATCTCAGTTATCGGTTGATTCAACTGCTGCTCATCTCATTTCCCAAATTATTCGCTGTAGGATTCCTTTAGCCTCAAATGTGGTACTTGTGCATATGTCCATTCCGGTGTTCATTATCAGAGACTTGGTAATTTGTAATCTCCTCTTTACAGTCTTCTCTTGCTTAAAATCTCTCTACCTCATTCTGTCAAATTCATCAGTTGTCTCTACCGTTCTCCAAACTCCACTAACCACTTGGAGCTATTTGACTTCCTCTCTTTGCAATTTGACTTTCTCCAGTCCAACTTTCCTAACAGTGTGGTAATTTTCCTTGGTGATTTTAATGTTCACAACACCAGGTGGCTTCCGTTTTCTAGTCACATTGACCCAGCTGGTCGAGATGCTGAAACTTTTGCAATTACTAATGACCTCGCACAGATTGTTCATTTACCTACCAGAATACTGTATGGTTTCTGGTATTCTCATAGGCAAATGAACAATCTGCGCGAGGTCATTAGTAATTGCAAAAGCCTTAGCATCTCTACCAGCTGGGTCAATGTGACTAGAAAACAGAAGCCACCTGGTTTTGTTAACATTAAAATCACCAAGGAAAATTACATCACTGTTAGGAAAGTTGGACTGGAGAAAGTCAAATTGCAAATAGAGGAAGTCAAAGAGCTCCAAGTGGTTCGTGGAGTTTAGAGAACGGTAAAGACAATAGATGAATTTGACAGAATGAGGTAGAGAGATTTTAAGCAAGAGAAAATCGTAAAGAGGAGATTCCAAATTGCCAAGTGTCTGACAGGGAATATCAGAACGGACATATGCGCAAGTACCACAATTGAGGCTAAAGGACACGGTCGTGGTGAGTGGTCCTTTAGGCACCTGAGATCACAACTTGGTGATTGTGTCTTCTCCGATGGAGCCTTTATTTCATGGCTATTCCCAACCTCGTGTTGTTTGGCATTACAAGAATGCAAAATGGGATGACCTACAAGATTTCTTTTCTTTCCCGTGGTCAGATTATTGTTCAAAACTTTTGATTTCAACGTTTGCTCAGATCGTGTAAGTGAAATTATGCTTGTAGGAATGGAATCCTTTATTCCACACTCCACTTTAAAATCTCGTCCTTTATCTGAACCTTGTTTTTCCAATAAATGTGCTAAGGCTGCTCAAGAGAAGAATGTTGCATATCGTAATTGGCTTGTTTCTAATTCTTCAGTTTCATTTTCTGCATACACCGGAGCTCGCAACAATTGTAAAGCAATTATTAATCAGTCCAAACTAGATTTTAAACAGGCTAAGTGTAGAAAATTTGTTTCTTGCCCTAATGGTAGCCAAGCATTCTGCTCTCTTCCCAAAGCTATTGGCTGTAACTTTTACCCATCTCTGCTTCCACCTCTGTCAAAACCAGATGGTTCTGTTGTCATTTCAGCCAAGGATAAAGCTGACCTGCTAGCACACCATTTTTCTTCCAACTCATGTATTCATGATCTTGGTAAAACACTTCCCACTATTCCCAACATGCTCCATTCCATGCCTCCTGTGGTCTTCTGTCAAAAGGATGTCAGAACGATTTTGAGGAATCTTGATGCTAAGAAAGCTCCAGGTCCTGATGGTATTTCTCCACTTGTTCTCAAAACCTGTGCTTCTGAACTTTCTCCTGTTCTTTGCCGCTTTTTCACTTTCGTATTCCAAAAGTGTTTTTCCTTCTGCTTGGAAATTTGCTCATATCCAGCCTGTTCCTAAAAAGGGTGACTAATCTCTCCCATCCAATTATCGTCCCATTGCAATTACTTCTATTCTTTCTAAAGGAATAGAGAAATCAATTTATTTCCAACTCTTAAACTACCTAGAAACCTTCCGTCTGATCAATGATCAGACGGACGGTTTCTAGGTGAAACACAAGCAGGAACTCTTGACATCTCAAAGGCTTTCGATCGTGTTTGGCCTAAAGGTCTAAACAACCTTCCATCTTATGGTTTGCCAACTGTTTTTTGTAATCAGTTATCTAGTTTTCTCTCTGATGGCCCACTGAGGGTGATGGTAGATGTCTTCTAATGCTGGTATCCTCCAAGGTTCAGTTCTTTCCCCCACTCTTTTCCTCTTGTATATTAATGACCTTCTATTGACTGGAAATCCTATCCATAGTTCTGCCGATGATAGCACATTGCATTCCACTTTCCATTTTGAAAAACCTTGCCCTGATCAATCAGCTTCAACTTCTCGAATATCCTCTACCAGTTCCTTAAATGCTCATCTGCAGGTAATTCTCCAATGTGGCAAAGACAACTTAGTTGATTTTAATCCTTCTAAAATCCAGTCTTGCCTTATATCTCGCAAAAAGGATTCTTCTGCTTGTATGTAAGATAATATATCGCTTTTGGGAATTACCCTGACTTCTAATCTCTCTCTCTTGGCACAAGCACATTACAAATATTGCTTCCTCTGCATCTAAAAAACTTGGTTTTCTCTTTCGCTCTCGGCGTTACTTTTCTTCCAAACAGATGTTCACTCTGTACAAATCACAGATCTGCCCTACCGTGGAATATTGTTCTCATATCTGGGGCGGTGCCCACAAAACCCCCTGGTCGAGACGCGAGGAACTTTAATGGGCTTTTTTTTTTTCACTCCGTGGCTGAGTTAGTCGGTCTGAGGCGCAGATAGCAAGGTTTTTCACCCCAGAAATTGGGTTTTTTTCGTCAAGCAAGCAGGCAAATCGACCAGAGAACACACTCAATTTACTGACAAATAAATATGTGGGTAGATGTAAAAAATTACGGTTGGCCCTAATATAATAATTTGAATTTAGCTTTCAAAACCTCTTAGGTTTCTCGATTCCATTCAGAAGAGGGCAGTTAGGTTAATTAATGACTCATCTCTAACAGAGTCTCTCCACTCGCTGTCTCATAGACGTACTATTTCTACTGCATGTCTTTTCTGCAGATACTTCCACGGGCACTGTTCTTCTTAATTGGCTTCTATAATACCCGCTCTCTCTTTCAAAACAGTCCGAACTCGTGCCGCCAACATCCATTTGCTGTCGAAGTTCAAACTCACAGAACCAGCTTTTCATCTTCCTCGTTTATTCATTCAACTGCTGTTTTCTGGAACAAACTTCCTTCGTACGTATTTCCTGAAAATTACAGTCTACAGAAGTTCAATGTCAACAGATATCTTCTTTCGTCTTCTCAATCTCCAACTCAAGCACGGTACTAAGTACTATAGGTTCTAATACCTCTCATGTTTGAGGGTTTCATAGAAAAAAAAAAAAACAGATGACTTCTGTGAAAATAAAGGAAACCATAAAACGAAAATGCGCACTCTTGAAATAGTGGCTTTTAGTTGCAATTTGTGCAGCCAGAAATATTGTCCATTTAATTATTTTTAAATTTTCGAGTTATGTTTATTTGACAAAAAATTTATTGAATTATTTTTTTATATAAAATAAAAATTACTATTTTTCACTGGGGAATTTTATTCCACCGGAGATTTATTCCACCAGAGTGAAACTAACCCACGGTCTCTCTCCTGGTTTCAACACTTGCATGGACACTGTTGCAGTTGTGTAAATCGAGCTCAATACATACACAGAAATGTGATGGCTGATCAAGCAAAAATTATTCGAATCCAGAACATTGTTACATCCGAGTCATCGTGTTGTGGTTATAGATGGCCGAAGAACAGAATGATTATCTGGTCGAGTTCTCTGATTGGCTGATTACTGGGAATACGTAATTTACCTCATTTTGCGTTTCTGGTCGTTTTGGTTGGATGCAAATTCACTTTTGATTTTAGCAGGAAATGCAAAATTATCGTGGTGGTTTAATTGTCGTCGTGCTGCTTCGCTGCCCTCAGCTATTGTGTGTTATTGGTTTGCGAGTAATTGAAGGGTGTAATTGGTTTGTTTCCAATGCGAGGACTGATGTGGTGAGTTTTTTTCTTCTTTTTATGTTTTCAAGTTTTTTTTTTTTTGCTGTAATTATGAGTTGAGTATCGAGTTCGTTTTATATTAGTAGGGGTTTGGAGGCAGAGGCCCCCAGCAAAAACAAAAATGAATTTGTGCTGATGCGCATGAGCAATTCTCATTAATGCTCGTAAAATCGTCGAGTAATGTACGGCCACAAGAGCGGGGGTATTGTGGCGGCAGCCCACACATAAAAAAAAAAAAAAAAAACATATGTTAACGTGCATGAGCAATTTGCATTTAACGTGGACTCGTCTAGCAATGTAATATTCATGCGGGAAGAATCAGTGGTTGTATGTTGTTTTAATTTTTGTTGTTTAAAGAAAAAAAAAAAAAAAAAAAAAAACGCTCTTTTGCAGTTTCTTTTTCTTCATTTGAGCCCCGACATATTGTGCTGCACATGACATCCCCCAGGCTATCTTCCACTTCCTACTTCCTTTCTTTTTCGCCGAAGTATGGGGTTGTACCCATGTTCTGGACTATGACCATGAAATGAATTGGTTCAATTTTCATTATATCAGTTTATCTGAAAAGATAGAACTCCGAACAGTTTTCAGTAATTTCTTGTTCGCGTATTACTTTAACGTCACTTTGTGTACTGCACTTAAAACGTTCTTCCAGCTGGGTGATACGGCTAGCTAGTGTGAGTTTCATATCACTGCGACGCAGCCTGCGCGGTATCATAGTGATGTTGCCCCCATGCTCCTCACACCGGGTGGGAAAGAACCCTGGGTCGAATCTCGTCGATGTCGGGAGGAACGTTTTTCTCTCCGTGACTGAGTTAGTCTCAGGCGTAGATGGCAAAGTTTTTTTCCCCCTGAAAAAACTGGAGGTTTCGTCTAGCAAAGCAGGCAAATCGATCAAAGAACTGTGACGCACTTTCATGTTTTTGAAAGACTAAGACTAAACAGGAGGCGCCTCCGTAGCCAGGTGGGAAGGAGCAGCAGTGCGTAGCACACCCTTCTTGATTAGACCGGGGTTCGAGCCCGTCACCACAAAATACGGAGGATGCAGAAAGGTCAGGGAATGACCACCGCATATCCCGGAGCAATATGGCCTTAGTTGCTAATGTCCTAAAAACCAAATAACAAACTAAACAGAACAACAACAAATATGTGATCAACGAAACGGAATGAATTTTATGTAATAAAGTGGACTTTGTCTTTCTTTACTGGCTGTCTCTTATTTGTTTATTGGAAAATGTTCCGCTGCAACCAAAGTCAAAATATCTTTGGCTCTAGGGGATAGCAAATACAGTAAATAATTTTCTGTTTATATGCCGGGATGGCTGTATAAAGTTACGTAGTCAAGAGTCTTGAATCAAGTAGTCAAGAATCTTGTCATATTTAGTGATCAATTGCTCAGCTACGGAGACGGCGCACTGTTTCGAAATTTTACTAATTAATTTTATAACATGATAATTAAATCAGGCAAACTTTGCAAGAACAATTTTAAAATGCTGCTAATATTAAGAGCAAAGAAATATAGAAGTCTACAAGGAGGAAGTAAAACTTCACCTACAATGAAACAAAAATAAAAACTTTATATAACATTTTCCAACAATTTACATTTAAGCAAATATCCTCTGATTAGTATTTTTTATTTGCTCCTCAACTTTTTTTTTTCTGTGCAAGTTTCTAATTAACGAATATGACCAATTCCTTTGTATTCAGAACTCTTTAAAGGAAATCTTGTATACGCTTACAAGACTATTGAATCCAAAGAGATGCCGTAAGGGCACATTCTATGTTTTGCAACCTTTAGTTAATTTACTGACTGCAAACGCATTCAAGGAATGGTGGGAAAAAAAAATTTAAAAAAAAAATTGGCCTGTCTCCATCCATGTTACGACACATCTGGAAGGAAGTATGACCTTTAAAAAATGTTCACTCTTTACATCACCATTAACTTAGCAACAAATGGAAACTTCGCTGATTCGGAGAAAGAACAGAGCCTAGTCTTTTAATTTTAGAATCAATAACAAAAACTTAATCAATATCCACTGATCTCATCTCATCTTTGTTTCTGTTCTATGGTGGCCCCAAGACTCTCGTCCAAATCCACCTAGTACTGTATTATTAGTGTCGGCGTTTGCAAATGCGGGGCCCGATTGGAGCATGCCGGTGGGGCCCCATGAAAAATTCAATATTAATCCTTCAATATTTTGAAATAATGAAAAACAAACTATTAATAATTGTTTATTATTTTTATATTATTACAAATTGTTAACAGTTGACCAGAAATGTTGATAATATAAACAAAACTAATCAGAAGGATATTTTTCTTTCCCATTTATCTGCAAAATCTTTGAAGACTTTCTCAAATTTTTAATTCCTTGCTTCTCTTTCAATGGATACTTTCAAGGCTGGTGAGTCTCTGTTGAAGCGTTTTCGACTGAATTAAAACATATCTAAGGTCGACAGCGACCTTAGATATGTTTTAATTAAATGATTTATTAAATAATTTGTATAATTTATAATTTAAATATTTATTATTTAATTAATTAGGAAAAGCTTCTTTTCCCAGACGCTGCAGTCACTAGAATCGTTAAAAATATCCTTTTAACGATATCAATAAATTCGAATATCCAATGGCTCTTTCATTAGTTGCGAGAAATTGTAAAATATTTAAAGGATTTTCGAAGCACGATTCTGGAAGAATTGGTTTCAGTGCTTCCATTTCCTCCACTAGTGTATGGCGGCCATCAATATCTGCCACCTTCACAGACTTGACTAATTCGTTGCCCTCAATGATTTTATCATCTGAAAGTGCGATTTCTAAATCTGCAGCGTGTTTTCTTAACTCGTCCTTTGGAATTCTTAGAAATTTACCCAAGAAACCCAAAATATCGTTTTATTAACTGCTAGAAATACGACTCTAGAGATTGTAGTAGTAGTGGTGCAAGAAAGCAAGTGTATGAGCTTATGCAGCATCAGCCAAAAAAAAAAAAAAAATCACACCATTCCCTCCAAATGCCTGTCCAGTTCCTCCTTAAATTTATTCAACCTATCAACTTCCACAACGACAGATGGAAGTTTGTTCCAGCAATTAACCACCCGCTGGCTAAAGGAAAATTTCCGCACATCTATTCTACATCTGTCTTTTCTTAATTTGAATTTATGCCCCCTTAGATTCGTAATCTGAACAAGTGGAAGGATCCCATCAGAATTCAGCGTGCTCAACCCATTCAAGGCCTTATATACCTCAATCAGATCACCGCGCAGGTGCCTAGTCTCCAGCCACTGCAATTTGCAGAACTTAAGCCTCTCTTGGTAAGAGAATCCCTTCATTCCCCTCACCAATCTTGTTGCCCTTCTCTTGTACACGCTCAAGTAAATCTACATCCTTCCTAAAATGAGGCCTCCAGACCTGTACGCAGTACTCAAGCCGTGGCCTGACCATTGCCTTATACAGAGGGATAATCACCTCCTTTTCCCTGCTAGCAAAATTCCTATATATCATTGACAAAACCCCATGACCTGCCCTGGCAGCCTGTCTGCATTGCTCAGAAAACTTCATATCTGCCTGCACAATTATTCCCAGGTCTTTTTCATTTTCTACCACCTTGAGTGTAGTACCACACAGTTGGTACGTTTCTCTGGGGTTACTTCTACCCATATGCAGTACTTTGCATTTGTCAAGGTTAAACTTCAGTTGCCACTTCTTAGCCCATCTGCCCAAATTATCTAGATCCTGTTGCAGTAGCACACTGCCATTACTATCATTAACAACACTGCCAACCTTTGTATCATCTGCAAACTTCGACATTAAGCCTGATATACCTTCATCAATATCATTGATAAATATACAAAACAACAGTGGACCCAACACCGAACCCTGTGGGACTCCACTAATAACATTAGTCCAAGAAGAGCAGCACCCATTGATTACCACCCTCTGTCTTCTAGCACTTAACCATCCTTTTATCCATTGTAGCAACTTACCCTTAATACCATTCTGCTCCAATTGTAAAGCCTTGTCTACGATTTATTAAAGCAGCTTACCTTGTAAGCTTCCTTAGGATTTGTTATAGGTTCATCAGCAGGCTGGTAATTGAAGTGCCTCTTTCTTTTTTGTAATTTTCTTGTGCGAAATTCTGGAGATACTTCCATTTCTGTCGCAAGTTCTGTGACACCAACTAGTCTGCGTGGGTAGCACAGTGATATCGTCACCGGCCTTCCCACACCGGGTGGAAAAGGCCCGGGTTGGAATCCCGCCGACGATGCGAGGAACTTTAATGGGATTTTTTCACTCCTTGGCTGTGTTAGTCGGTCTCAGGCGTAGATAGCAAGGTTTTTTCCCCCAGCTTATTTTCGCAAGTTTTTTTTTCTTCCAGCAAAACGGGCAAATCGACCAGAGAACACACACAATTCACAGACACAAATATGGGTTTATGTAATCAATTACGGGTAATAATAATATTTTTTTTTTTTATGGCACCAACTAAGATTTGTTTAAAGCCAGTCTCTCTATATTTGGACATCCTGTGCGAAAGGTTTTTAAATGAAGAAGAATGAGCTTTTTAAATGAAAGAAAGAAAGAAAGAGCATGATCTGTAGAATCACTTTGCAGTTCTTACTTATGCGAAACAAAAAAATCATGCCAAAATACTAAAGAAACAAGAAACTTGTATTCCTTGATCTGGTTAGCTAGTGATTCAGCTTCACTTCTTGCTTGGGCATCATCTGATGCTATAATCGAAATCACCAACTTGATGTCTTACGCTGCATTCGACGCTCCTACCTTGTTTCACAGAGAGGCTTTTCAGAAAGACCCTTCACATATTTTTAGAAAATGACCATTTCTTTGTTGAGGCTGAAAAGAGCACGTACAGACGTTGAAGTCTGTACGTGCTCTTTTCCAAAAAGTGTCATTGCATCAGGACAGGTTTCGACCATATCCCCTAGGCCGCCGTAGCCTAGTGTCAGGCGCGCAGGTGCATACGTACACGTGCCTTGAGTGACCGGAGTTCAAGCCCGTGACTGCTGAATACGGTGCTGTTTCTTGTATTTTGTCTATCTTGTGAACTCCTCTGACCGTTTGGTCGTCCCGAAGTATAAACAGATAATTTATTTATTTTATTTAGAACTAGACTAACTGCGACATGCACATGGTGTAAAAAATGTCCTTGAATTTTTCTGTAAAAGTCCTGCCTGAACACTTGAAATTTTTCCTTTCATATTAGCTCCATTGTCATAACCTTGCCTTCGGATATTAGTTATGTCTAATCCTAATATTTCCAATTCCTGTTTCAGCACATTCTTTACATTGATAAATTTTATGAACTGTTCATACACACTGACTGGCGTATTGGGGAGCGTTCCATTGGAGACGTATCTAATTTGTCTGGGACGTTTGTTCCTGATCAGTGCCGGATTACGGCACAGGCTAACAGAGCAGTCTCCGGGGCATCATTCTTACAGGGGCTTCAGAAATTTTTTTTTTTTATTAGAGTCTCCCGTAATTGATTACATCTACACATATTTTTGTGTCTGTAAATTGCGTGTGTTCTCTGGTCGATTTGCCTGTTGTTGCTGGAGTTCCCCCAAAAAAACTCAGTTTCTGGGGAAAATACTTTGCAATCTACGCCTGAGACCGACTAACTCAGCCACGGAGTGAAAAAAACCCACTAAAGTTCCTCGCGTCATCGACGAGATTCGAACCTGCTCCTTTTCCACCCGGTGTGGGGAGGACACTGACGACACCACTGTGCTACCCGCGCAGACACAGGGGATTCAGAAGCTGATTATAGCTCTGAGTCGGTGCCTTTTTACCAGATTTCTAGGATATGCAAAGGGCGCCGAAATAATCTTTCTGCCCGGGGCGCAGGAATACCTTAATCTGGCCCTGTTTCTGATGGCCAATATCGGGTGTACAATCAAGAATAACAGCAAAATACTCAGCGGATTTTATTGCTGCTGTGGACTTTTCTTTTTAGCGTGGCCGCTTTGTGTGCTTTTATTCTTTTTTTACATTCTAAAAAGAAATTATAAGGCAACAGACGATTAGAAAAAATTTTCTTGCATGTTTTGTTTCAACTTACTTGTTGTAGAATAACGAAATTCATAAAATAACTACACTTTGTGCTTTATCAGCGATCAAATGTGGAACTTCATCATTCATTAAACTATAAAGCTTCTTATATTTAGCCTGTTTAACAGGTGGGTGTGAGAACAATAAAAAAATCTGTTTCGTGGTAGACACTCATTGACACTGCTAGTTGGAGTGAATGCTTTACACACTAGATAAGAAGCAGACGGGGAATCTCAGCCTTTAATTTCTTATACATCATTGTTAATTTAAACCATTACGAATGCATTGTCAGTAGAAGTGCAATAAGTTTAATCCCAGGGGCTCACATCTGGTGAGTATGGGCTTGGCACACCCAGGATCCTGAGCTGGATATCATCATTCTTCTTTTCCTTGGTGATTCCCTTTTATTTCTCTCTCTCTCTCTCTCTCTCTCTCTCTCTCGGGGTAGTTCAAGAATTTTTTTTTGGCTGGTGCAGCATAAGCCTCAGGCTTCCTTGGCATCATATGGCTAATAATAATAATAATAATAAAGTCGGTGCAACTTTAATCCATTATTTCTTAGCGATGATTTCAAAGATTCATCTACTGTATTTCTTCTGCAATGCATTCATTGAGTTCGATTATGTCAAGAAAAGTTACCACAAATCGATTCTTGAAATTCGAATAGTACCGTATTACAATTCCCAACGTTTTTATAACACTAATGTCATTACTTTCATCGATAATTAAACTTGAAGTTTCTATTTCTTAAATCAGGTTTTAAATTATCCACGAAATATAGTGCTATAGCATTGCATATTATTGAAGTACATTTTGTTCTACGCAGTTTGAAATCCTTACTTATCCTACTGTCTGAAAAACGAAATTCATAAATGTCACTAAAATGATCAATTACGCAATGCACAGTGCATAGCTATGAAAAATGCTATGCTGCTCCTGCCTTTGCACCTTCTGTTTCGCAATTTTTCTTGAATATTATGAATTTAAAAATAAATAATAATAATAACATGATTTTTGTCTGAGTGCTTTGTACTCATTAATAAAATGCTAATCATATTTTCTAAAAATGTGTAAAAAAAGTAATTGTTTCAGAGGAGTCCTTTAACTTTAAAAAAAAACTTTCCTTCCCTTTTTTTTTATTTATCTCTTTTCTTTTTCTCTTTTTTTTTATTTATTTCTTTTTTTTTTTCATCTATTCTTTTTTCCTTTAATTTTAATTTTTTTGCCAAGTGCTGGGCTCAATCGGCCTCAGACCGATTGGGCCCCGACAACAACAACAACAATAATAATAATAATTCGACAATAATACTCAGTATTATTGTCGAACATGTACTCTATGAATATTACAGGTGGCCTGAATATTATACAGCAGTCTTATGTTATAATCAATATCCACTGTACAATTGACACTGCCAGTTTTATTTATTTTTATTTTTTATTTATATATTTATTATTATTATTTATTTATTTTTTTTTATTTTTTTTTTTTTTTTTGCAATGGTAACGCGGTGAAAGAGAGAATTTATCTTAATATGGTCCAAATCGCTATTCAAACAACAGTACAATTTCTTTATACATGGTGTGTGTTTCCATTGATACCAGAAGTTATAACAAAACTGAAATGGAAGAATAAATAGTTAACTTCATATTATAATAATAAATAAAAGTGAACTGTTCATAAAAGTGAGAGTTCATAAATAAAAGTGAACTGGCTAAGAAATTTTATAAATTGAGAGCAAAACATGTATTACTTCAGAGGTATTGATTACCCCAGGGACTCACATCTGGTGAGCATGGGCTTGGCAAACCCAGGGTCCTGAACTGGATATCATCATTCTTTGCTTTCTTGGTGATTCCCTTCTACTTCTCTCTCCCTCTCTCTTAGGTTAACGCGGGATTTTTTTTGGCTGGTACAGCATAAGCCTCAGGCTTCCTTGCACCATATGGAATAATAATAATAATAACCTCACATTTTTGCGTATGGTAGTGTGGTGATGTTTATTTATCCAGCGTAATGAACAGTAATTTTGTTACAGTTCGGAATGGTATACTTACCGATCTTTACTTTCTCGGACTACGAGGCAACCTTCCTTTATTTGTTCAAATTCTTCTACATACTAGATCATTTCAAGTTCGATACCAACGTGCCCTTTCATCCAGGAAGAAGGTGTTCCACAGGGATCAGTACTGAGAGCCACTCTGTTTTTTGTTTTTTTTTGTTTTTAATTTTTTTTTTTTTTTTTTGAAAACCCCAAACACGAAAGGTATCAAAACCTATAGCACTTAGTACCGTGCATGGGTTGAAGGAGAAGTATGGGGGGAGGGGGATGCCAGAAACTTTGCCCTAGAGACTAAACATGGGTTTCGCCACTTCAAGCCTCCAATAAGCAAAGTGGTGATATTTCACCGGTTGATGAAAGTCATCTACCACCTGATTTGCTCTTAGAATTGATTCCATCACCAGACAGCTTCCAAAAATACAATTGAGACTTACCTATATGCAGATGACCTTTCCATCTCCTGCCATTCCCAAAATATGAGATCTATTGAACGGCAGCTTATTAATTAGATATATCACTTAATAAAATACAACAGTGGGCCAGCCTCAATGGCTATCGACTCTCGCAGCAGAAAACAGTTGCTATCCATTTCTGTAGGCAACGCAAACTTCATCCGGATCCTGAACTTCAAATTTCTAATGTCTCCATCCCGGTCACTAATAACATCAGATTTCTACTATTAATCCTTGACAATAAGTTAAATTTTATAGACCATATTAAAAATGTACGTACTTCCTCTCTAAAAAAAGTTAAACATACTCAGAGGTTTATCTGCCCAAACATGGAGTGCAGATCGTACCTCTCTGCTTCGGCTATACAGGGCATTAATCAGATCCCGCCTTGATTATGGAGCTCCATCTATGATTCTGCCAGAATGAGCACATTACGCTGGCTTGATCCCATTCAACACAGTGCTTTCAGAACGTCGCCCACACATAATCTCTACATTGATGCTCACGAGCCCCCACTAACTTTACGTAGGAAAACACTGTTACTAAAGTATGCTATTAAGATACAAAGTTGTGCCTCGCATCCCATTCGGTCGTACTTGTTCAATCCACTATTAGAAAACCTCTTCAGAAATAAACCTAGCATAGTAAAGCCAGCTGGTCTTCGCCTTCTTAAACTGATGGAAGTTTGAAATGTTTCCGTTCATTCCGTACAACAGGTAGCAACCTGCTGTCAACCGCCATGGGCTTCTCTTCCTCTGGTGACTTGTGACACTTTCCTCTGCCAATGGGGAAAGGGCGTCTTACAAGCATCTAATATCAAACAACTTCATACAGTTCACACTCAAAGATATATTGATTTTTCCCCAATTTATACAGATGGCTCTAAATCTAATTCAAACGTTGCAGTGTTTCCGAATACCGTTATTTCAGTGTCCCTTCCATCTAAATTCAGTATCTTATCAGCTGAATTATATGCAATTAAAATGGCCTTACGAAATCTCTGTCCTGATCGCTCTTTAAAACCTGTTATTTACACAGATTCACTCAGTTGAATCATGGCTTTATGTAATTCCTCAGAAAGTTCACCCTGTTATAGACGAAATACAAAGCACATTACTAAAAATTGAAGAATGCCATTAACAGGTCACGTTCTGTTGGATTCCAGCACAATCTGGTATTTTGGGTAATGAACTGGCTGATAAAGCTGCAAAAAATCCAATTACCTTAGACTTAACTAATATCCCTGTTCTGCCCTCAGACTATGCATTAACTATTCAAGCTGCATGCCTGTCAGAATGGACAACAATATGGCACTCTCAAACAAATAATAAACTCTTTCAATTTAAACATGATCCGAAAATTCGGCGCTCCAGTATCCGTACATCAAGACGAGTAGTAGTCCTTTTAAGGGCAAGAATAGGTCATACCCATCTGACTCATCTTTATTTACTCACAGGAGACGATCCACCACGGTGTCCACATTGTTATATAAATCTGACTGTTAAGCACATTCTCATCGACTGCCCCTACTATGAAGAAGACAGAACTTCAACCCTGCTATCACTGGTAAATCTTGATAACCCAATAAGTTTGGAGAATCTCATTGGTGACAAGGCAAATATTTCCGAATTTTTCGACTTTCTGAAGCAAATTGGACTTTTTAATCATTTCTGATTTTATGAAAATTTCGCATTTCCTTATACTGTATTAAAGATGAATAGGCGCATTATAGCCATAGTAACTTATGCGCCATTAAACCCCCATAATAACAATGTTAACATCTTCCATATCTTGTTACATCGACAGTTTAGTGTCAAACAACGTTAACTACAAAATCATTTTGCAGTTAACGTTTTTATAATTAACCAAAAAAGTCATTTCACATTTTCTTGGTTTACCAGAAATGTACTTTCAGCCTAAGCTAACTTCTAAAGTACTAGAGTGAGAGAGAGACGCTTCTATGACATGATATGCATTGTTATTTTTATAAAGTAAAACTAAAGTTATCGCAAAAATAAAATGTAATTTTGTATAGTTAACTTTGACACTGAACCCTCGACACGTAAAAGAAAGTTTCTATTTTCATATTACCATTTTATTTTATTATTATTATTATTATCAGCCATATGGTACAAGGAAGCTTGAGGCTTTTGTTGCATCAGCCAAAAAAAATTAAAAAATAAAAATTTCCCGAATTACCCTGAGAGAGAGAGAGAGAAGAATGATGATATCCAGCTCAGGACCCTGGGTTTACCAAGCCCATACTCACCAGATGTGAGCCCCTCAACCGGCGGCGGTCCTCCCATATCATTTTTTTTTTTTTTTTAATTTTCATGCTATATATAAAAATGCAAATTCCCAACATTTTATGTGCAACAAATCAGTGATTTATTTTTTAGATTTTATTAAAATTATAAAAATATGACTTACTTTTTTTAAAAATACTTTACTTCTTTTTTTTTTTAAATATTGCACTTTACTTTTGCTTTTTAAATACTCACTTTATAAAATTTACAATCTGAAAAGGATTAATGCTATTCAATGTTAAGGTGAATAAATAAATATAATGATACACTGGTTAAAGCATTGCAGGATCATCTACACAAGACTGCAGTAATAATTCAGACACAGCATAGGAAGGTCTTGTCTGAAAAATTTCATTGGATACTATAATGTGGTTACAAAGATATGGATGCAACAAATAATTTTTAAATTATATCGGTGTACTTGGATTTCAGGAAATGTTTTGATACTATTTGTGCATGGAAGAATACTGTACAAATTGGAGCAGTATGGTATTAAGGGCAATTTTCTACAATTCATAAAAGGGTGGTTGAGTGGGAGAAGATAGAGTAGTAATCAATGGGTGCTGTTAGTGGAGTCCCTCAGGGTTCGGTGTTGGGCCCACATTTGTTTTATATCTTTATCAATGATATTTATGAATATATCAGGTTTAATGTTCAAATTTGAAGATGATACAAAGGTTGGCAGGGTTGTTAATAGCAGTGTGCTACTGCAACATGATCTAAAAAAGTTGAGAAGTGGCAACTGAAGTTTAACATTGTCAAATGCAAAGTACTGCGTATGGATAGAAGTAGCCCCAGAGAAACGTACCAACTGTGTGGTACTACACTTAAGGTGGTAGAAAATGAAAAAGACCTGGGAGTAATTGTGCAGTCAGATGTGAAGTTTTCTGAGCAGTGCAGACAGGCTGCCAGAGCAGGTCATGGGGTATTGTCAATGATATATGGGAATTTTGCTAGTAGGGAAAAAGGTGATTTCCCTTTGTATAAGGTAATGGTCAGGTTGTGCTATGTACTTATCTGGAGCCCTCATTTTAGGAAGGATGTAGAGTTCCTTGAGCGAGTACAGAGAAGGGCAATAATATTGGTGAGGTGAACGATGGGATCCTCTTATCAAGAAAGGCTAAAGTTCTGAAAATTGCAGCATCTGGAGACTAGGCACCTGCAGATTGATCTGATTGAGGTATAAAGCCTTGAATGGGTTGAGCAGGTTCAATTTTGATGGGACTCTTCCTCTTGCTGAGATTACGAACCTGGGGGGGGGAATAAATTCATATTGAGAAAAGTGTGTTGTAGAATTCATGTGCAGAAATTTGCCTTAAGTCAGCGAGTAGTTGATTTCTGGAACAGATTTCCATCTATCATTGTGGATGTTGATAGCTTAAATAAATTCAAGGAGGAACTGGACAAATGTTTAGAGGGAATGGAGGTGTGAAATGGTTATTTGTATTTATTTTTTTTATTATTATTATTATTTTTTATTTTATTTTATTTTATTTTATTTTTTTTTTGGCTGTTGCTACATAAGCTTGCTTTGCGGAGATGGGAGAAATCCCGGGTACCGTCTGACACGAACATACCTTACTGCTACCACCTTAAAATTGAAAATATTCGAAAACTTTATTAAGTACAATACATAATGACATTTACTGAACAAAACTTAACATTTAATGATACAATTTTGGTTGATAATTTACAAACTTTAAAATGCTGTTTTAGTTAATTTTCCGCGCGACCGCATAAAATTATCTCATAAAATTATTTTCTACGAGCACGTGGACCGTAGTTTGGACACCACTGCTCTAGAGCAAGGTTCTCAAAGTATGGTGCCTGTGTTGTTTTTATTAACTTTTTTTAACAAATATAGAAAACCATCCCACTAATCCAAGTATGACACGTAGTTAAAATATTTCAATCTTTGATACGTGAATTTCCAATAATCGTTTCAATAATAAACAAATAAAAACACAATCGTTTTCAACTTTGAAGTTTAACCGAAGGCGGAACTGTGCGCTAGACGTAATGCAAACGTTTTATTGTCTGTTTGTAATATTGTCTATTTCCCTCTCAAGAAATTATTATTATTAGCCACACGGTGCAAGGAAGCCTGGGGCTTATGCTGCACCAGCCAAAAAAAAAAATTTCCCAAATTACCCAGAGAGAGAGAGAAAGAGAAGTAGAAAGGAATCACCAAGAAAGAGAAGAATGATGATATCCAGCTCAGGACCCTGCGTTTGCCAAGCCGATACTCACTAGATGTGAGCCCCTGGGGTTAATTGTGCACCATTCCATTGGCGCCATTTAAGGCACAAATGTTGCAGCGGTAGCATTAGCGCCCCCAATGGGTACGCCATTGAGAAGGATGACATACTTTTATTCTCCTTTCTAGGGGTTCTAGACAAAATCTGAGGGCGGATGTTATTGCTTGTTTATAATACGACAGGCAACCACCAGGTCAGAGGAGTTCACAATAAATCATAAATACAATCGTTAATCGTATTTAGTAGTCACTGACTTGAACTCAAAGAGCATGCTACTGCACTCTCTCTCCTGACCATTCGGCTGTGTCAGGTCTCTTTGTCCCCCCCTCTATTATTTTTTTTCCTATCGGTTTCTTGCATTTTTTTATATGCTCATGATCTGCATTGGTCTGTTGTAGCGTATGTATACAGGGTGTTTCAAAAGTGATGGTCAATAGAAGAGACTGCTTCTACAGGGATGGGATACACTTAAATAGAAAGGGTGCAAGAATATTTGCTGATGCTATCGAGGCAGTGTTAGGTGGGTCGGAAAACTGCTAACTTAGGGGGATACAAGGACTAATAGATTAACAGTAGCCACTGGCAGAGGTGAAAGTGATTCTTGTACTGGTTCTATTAGAATGAGCAGAAAACAAAATGCAGGATAGTTCAGAGACTGCTGGGGGTCATTGCGGTACAAGTAAACACATGCGTTGCGTTAGGGTAGCTAAGAATAGCAATAGGTGCATGTATACTTGCATGTACAGCAATGCTAGGAGTTTGGTAAATAAATTTGATGAATTTGAGGTATTGCTCAAAACATCAAAGGCAGATCTTGTTGGGATATCAGAGACGTGGTGTCACACAGATATAAGGAATGTAGAACTGGAATTTGGGGAGTACAACGTCTACAGATAGGAAAGGAGGATGGGTTAGGCTATTAGTTAAGAAACACAAAATCCAAGGAAGTGAAGCCAGTCAACATCGCTGGACAGTGCAGTTTCGAATCAATTTGGTGTGACATAACCATTGGGAGTTCAAAATTCAGAGTAGGAGTGTGCTATTGGCCTAATGATTCTGATGAGTATAAAAAGAAACTGTACAGGGAAAGAGAGTGGGTGTAAATCAGAGAGTCTTATAATGGGGGATTTTAATTTCCCAGATATTGACTGGAATTTGTGGGTTGGTCACTCACACACTAGCAAGGCTTTTGTGGATTTATTGGATGATTGTTTTCTACATCAGCATGTTCGGGAGGCAACTAGAGGGGGTAATACTCTTGATTTGATTATCAGTAGTGATTCTTCATGCATTAAGAATCTGCAGATAAAGGAACCACTAGGTGGCAGTGATCACAGTGTGCTGAAGTTGGATTTACTCAAAGAGGTAACTACCATTAGGGGTAAAGGGAAGGGATATTGCTTTCGTAAAGGCGGCTAGGATGGTCTGAGACAGTATTTAAATTCTATACGGTGGGACCATCTGATGATGTTACCAACAGCAAATTCAAAATGGGAAGATTCAAAGAACTTATCATGGAAGCTACTAGGCTTTACATAGCAACTAAGAAATATTGTTCAAGGTTTAGGCCTAAATGGATGTCAGATGAACTAATGAGATATATGGCAGATAAGAAAAATGCATGGGATACATACAAATTAACACGTGACACAAAGCCTATGATAGATACAAGTTGGTCTGTAACCAAGTTACCGAGAAATCTTTGGCAAGGGATGCAAAGAAAAACAGCAATGAGTTATTTACTTATGTAAACTCTAGAAGGAAGGGAATGAATCAGATTGGTCCACTTGATATCGATGGTTCAACTCCTATAGATTCGGCTCAGGCAGCTAACAAACTAAATGAATATTTTGCATTGACATTCACACATGAGTTATTCAGCGAGGGGAATGTCAAAGGTGTATTCAACTCTGGCAGTAAGCTAGATGTAATAACTGAGTGAAGTGGAGGAGAAATTGTTGAAGATAAACACAAGAAAGGCACCTGCGGTGGATGGAATCTATCCAGTTATATTAAAGGAGGCAGCAAAGGAAGTAAGCAAACCTTAGCCATAATTATGAGAAATTCCTTGGACTCAGGGGAGGTGCCCATAGATAGGAGATGCACAAATGTGACCCCAGTTCACAAAGGAGGATCGAAGGCTGACACAAGTAATTATAGACCTGTGAGTTTAACTTCTTTTTTTTTTTATGTGAACCCCAAACTCGACAGGATTGGAACCTATAGTACTTAGTACCTGGCATGGGTTGGAGGTTGAGAAGACGAAAGAGGATATTTGTTGACATTGGACTTGAAATTCTGTAGATTGTAATTTTCAGGAAATACGTATGAAGGAAGGTTGTTCCAGAAAACGGCAGTTGAGTGAATAATTGAGGAAGATAAAAAGTTGGTTCTGTGGGTTTGAAGTTGGACAGTAAATGAAAGTTGGCTGGACTCAAAGAAGCCAATTCAGAAGAACAGTTCCCATGGAAGTATCTGTAGAAGATGCATGCAGCAGAAACAGTACGTCTATGAGAAAGCGAGTGGAAAGACTTGTTAGAAATGAATCATTAATTACCTAACTGACCTCTTCTGAATGGAATCAAGAAGCCTGAGAGAGGTTTTGGGGGCACCACCCCAGATGTGGCAACAATATTCCATGGCAGGGCGGATTTGCGATTTATACAGAGTGAGCAGCTGTTTGGAAGAAAAGTAACACTGAGAGCGAAAGAGAAAACCAAGTTTTTTAGATGCAGAGGAAGCAATATTTGTAATGTGCTTGTGCCAAGAGAGATTAGAAGTCAGAGTAATCCCCAAAACAGATATATCATTTTGCCTAGAAATCGGAGTGTCACTAAAGATAAGCATAGGAACAGAAGAATCCTTTTTGCGAGATATAAGACAAGACTGAGTTTTAGAAGGGTTGAAATCAACTTTGTCTTTGTCCCACTGGAGAATTACCTGAAGATCGGCATTTAAGGAATTGGTAGCAGATTTTCGAGAAGTTGAAGCTGATTGAGCAGGCCAAGGTTTCTCAAAATGGAAAGTGGAATGCAATGTGCTATCATCGGCAAAACTATGGATAGGATTTCCAGTCAATGGAAGAAGGTCATTAATATACAAGAGGAAAAGAATGGGGGAAAGAACTGAACCTTGGGGGACACCAGCATTAGTGGAGAAGTTAGAAGACAGAGAGCCATCTACCATCACCTTCAGTGAGCGATCAGAAAGAAAACTGGATAACCAATTACTAAAAACAGTTGGCAAACCATAAGATGGAAGCTTGTTTAGAAGTCCTTTATGCCAAATACGATCAAAAGCCTTTGAGATGTCAAGAGCAACTACTTGTGTTTCACCGAACCTTTCCATTGAATTAGCCCATAAATGGGTAATAGAAGCCGGAACATAACCAGTGGATCGAACTGACAGAATCCATACTGGCGATCGAGAAGGACCTGGAGCTTTCTTAGCTTCAAGATTCATCAAAATCCTTCTGATATCCTTTTAACGGAAGACCACAGGAGGCATTGAATGGAGCGTGTTGGGAATGGTGGGAGGTGTTTTACCAAGATCATTAATACATGAGCTAGAAGAAAAATGGGATGCTAACAGGTGAGCTTTATCCTTGGCTGAAGTGACAACAGAACCATCTGGTTTGGACAGAGGTGGGAGCAGAGATGGGCAAAAGTTGCGGCCAATAGCTTTGGCAAGAGACCAGAATGCTCGGCTACCATTAGGGCAAGAAGCAAGTTTTCTACCCTTAGCCTGTTCAAACTCTAGTTTGGACTGATTAATAACTGGTTTACAATTGTTGCGAGCTTTGGTTAGGCAGAAAATGAAACTGAAGAATTAGAAACAAGCCAATTACGATATGCAACATTCTTCTCTTGAACAGCCTTAGCACATTTATTGGAAAACCAAGGTTTAGATAAAGGATGAGATTTTAAAGTGGAGTGTGGGATAAAGGATTCCATTCCTGCAAGAATAATTTCACTGACACGATCTGAGCAAACGTAGACATCAGAAGTTTTGAAACAGTAATCCGACCAAGGAAAAGAAGTCTCGCAGGTCATCCCATTTTGCATTCTTGTAATGCCAAACAATACGAGGTTCGGAATAGCCATGAGATAAAGGTTCCATTGGAGAAGAGACAATCACAAGGTTGTGATCTCAGGTTCCTGAAGGACCTCTCCCTTCGACCGTGTACTTAGAAGGGTTGTTTGTGAGAAAAGATCAAGCGTATTGGCTGTATGATTAGGATTGTCCGATATTATTGTAGGTAAATGAATAATCTGTGGTAGGTCATTAGTAATTGCAAAAGCCTCAGCATCTCGACCTGCTGAGTCGGTGTGACTAGAAAACGGAAGCCAGCTGGAGTTGTGAACATTAAAATCACCAAGAAAAATTAGCTCACTGTTAGGAAAGTTGGACTGGAGAAAGTCAAGTTGCAAAGAGAGGAAGCCAAAGAGCTCCAAGAGATTAGTGGATTTGGGAGAACGGTAGAGACAACAGATGAATTTGACACAATGAGGTAGAGAGATTTTAAGCCAGAGAAGATCAAAGAGAGGAGATTCCAAATTGCCAAGTCTCTGACAGTGAATATCATATGCACAAGTACCACCTATGAGGCGATAGGAATCACACAGCGAATAATTTAAGCATCTGAGATGAGCAGTATTCGAATCAACCGATAACTGAGATTCTGTCAGAAAAAGTACATGGGGTTTGGCAGACCGCAAGTGTAAATGGACTTCGTTGAGATTAGAATTGAGAACACGTATATTTGTGAAATGAATCTAGACAAGACTTCATTTATAGCTCGGACACAGCATGGTTTTGTTAAGGTAAAGTCTTGCCTGACCAATTTTATTGGATACTACGTCAAAGTCACAAGAGAACTGAATGCAGGGAATAACTTTGATATTATATACGTGGAACTTAGAAAGGCTTTTGATACTGTTGCACATGGAAGACTGATGCACAAATTGAAGCAGTGTAGCATTGGAAGCAAATTACTGCTATGGATAAAGGGGTAGTTGAGGGAAAGAAGACAGAGAGTGGTAATCAATGCACACTGCTCATCGTGGACTACCTTTATTAGTGGTGTCCCTCAGGGTTCAGTGTTGGGTTCCTTATTGTTTTCAGTATTTATAAATAATACTGATGATGGTATATCAAGCTTAATGTTCAAGTTTGCAGACGATGCAAGGGTTGGCAGGGTTGTTAAGGACTCTACTGACGCTATGCGGCTGCAACAGGATCTGGAAAGGTGAGCAGATGGGCTGAGAGGTGGCAAATGAAGTTTAACATTGACAAATGTAAAGTGCTACATATGGGAAACAGCAACCCCAGAGCAACGTATCAACTCTGTGGTACTACACTGACAGTGGTAGAGAATGAAAAGGACCTGGGGGTAATTGTGCAGGCAGATATGAAGTTCTCTGAGCAGTGCAGACGGGCTGTAAGAGTAGCTCATGGTGTCTTGTCAATGATATACAGGAATTTTTCTAGCAGGGATAAGGAGGTGATTATTCCCTTGTATAAGGCAATGGTCAGACCACACCTTGAGTACTGTATACAGGTCTGGAGGCCTCATTTCAAGAAGGATGTAGAGCTGCAGGGAAGAGTACAGAGAAGGTCAACAAGATTAGTGAATGGAACAAAGGGGTGCTCTTACGAAGAAAGGCTTAAGCTTTGCAAATTACAGTGTCTGGAGACTAGGCATCTGCGAGGTGATCTGATAGAGGTGTATAAAGCCTTGAATGGTTTGAGCATGCTGAACGCTGATGGGATTCTTCCTCTTGCTCAGAATAATCACTTGAGAGGGCATAAATTCAAAGTGAGGAAAGACAGATGTAGGATAGACGTGCGGAAGTTTGCCTTTAGCCAGCGGGTAGTTGGTTGGTGGGACAGACTTCCAGTCCTTGTTGTGGAAGTTGATGGCTTAAATAAATTTAAGGCTCAACTGGACAGGTATTTCGAATGAACGGAGGGGTGAAGTGGAAGTATTTATTTATTTATTTTTTATTTTTATTTATTTTTTTTTTTTTTTGGCTGATGCTTCCTAAGCGTGCTTTCTTGCATCATATTCCTCTACTAATGCTAATGCTAATAATTTAAAGGCGAACTGTACAAACTACAATATGCAAAAAAAAGTCTAGTAAACAACTAGTTCCTTAAGTGAATCGTTTTCCAGATATTGCACATTTCTAGTTGAGATACGCTACAAAGGGTACTAGGAAAGTTTTGCAATATGACGCAATAATGAATCACAGGAAGCTGCTTGTTGCTGCATGTTGAGACATGTTCATACGTGCATAGTAGCCGCCGCGCCAAGTCGATGCGCTCAGTTATTCATTAGTAGTGAGAGTGTAAAGTGCTTGCGATGGCATCGTGGTCACGAAATGAGATAAGGACAGTTTTGCGGTATAATTTCGTGCGAGGTTTAACCATAGACCAGTGCTTAGAAGAAATGACTCTTGCACTAGATGATGATTGTCCACATCGTACAACGATATTCAGGTGGTATAGAGAATTCCAAAGGGGAAATTTCACTCTGGAGGATTCTGAGAGGCCGGGAAGGCCACGAACGTCAGTTACGGAGGAAAACGCTACTGCTGTGAGGAAAATGCTTGACGAAAACAGGCGAGTGACCTACCAACAGATAGAGGATACTTTGGGCCTAAATGCACCAGCAATTCGTTCGATTCTGCAAGATCATTTGCACGTGAAGAAACTTTGTTCTCTCTGGGTGCCGCATCAACTGACTGAAGAGCAGATGACACGACGTGTGACTTGGTGCCGGGAGATGTTAAAAAAGTTTGATAAGGGACAATCTCGGTATGTGAACAACATCGTGACAGGTGACGAGACTTGGCTGTACTATTACGATCTGCCGACCAAGGCTCAAAACAAAGTTTGGGTCTTTGATGATGACGACACACCCGTAATTGTCAGAAAATCCCGATCTGTAAAGAAGAAAATGATAGATGTATTTTTAAAATCGAGTGGAATTGTGGAACGTGTCGTTTTGGACACGCAGAAGACAGTCACAGCTAAGTGGTATACTGAAGAATGCCTGCCTAAAGTCATTGGATCTATGAAGAACCTGCGGCCAAAGTCAAGAATGGACACCTGGTACCTCCATCACGATAACGCTAGAGCTCACCGCGCCAAAGCCTGCACCGAATATTTGACCACGACAGGACTGAAACTTCTCGAGCACCCTCCCTACTGTCCATACCTTGCTCCCTGCGACTTTGCACTGTTCCCGCATGTGAAAATGAAGCTAAAAGGGAGGCGGTTTTCCAGTGATGAGGACCTTCTACGGGCTTGGGACAACGAGTGTGCTTTACTCCCTAGTGAAACTTGGCAGAACTGGTTTAAAGATTGGTTTCGGAGGATGGAGAGGTGTATTGAATGTAGAGGAAATTACTTTGAAAAAATTAAATAAACAAAGCTGTATTGCAAAACTTTCCTAGTACCCTTTGTACTGACAAGGTGAACTGTACAGAGTTGGGATCTATCACTGACTTGTTTGTTTAGGTTAGGTCATTCTCTCCCTTTCCATTCTCTCAATGCTCTGAGACTTAGCAGACTTACTAGTATTTGTCGAAGGATAGTCAACCATGGAAAGAGGTTACAGCAACGAAGAGTATGCGGACATGCACTTCATGTATGTTAAGGCTACGGCAGTGCACTCGAGGCTGCACGTTTGTACCAAGAAGCATTTCCCCTCCGAAGGCAGCCCAACAGGCGCACATTCATCAGGGTACATCAACGCCTTAGAGAACATGGGCGCTTCGCGCATGGAGTATGAGCAGGTAGGCCCAGAAGCATAACACCTCTAATGTTGAGGAAAGGGTTAGAAAGAATAAAAAAAAAAAAAAATTAGCATTAGTAGAGGCATACGATGCAAGGAAGCAAGCTTATGCAGCATCAGTCACAAAAAAAAAAAAAAAACTCCCATTTCACCCCCCAATCGTTCCAAATACATGTCCAGCTCACCCTTAAATTTATTTAGGCTATTAGCTTCCACAACAAAAGGTGGAAGCCTGTTCCACCAATCAACTACCCGCTGGCCAAAGGTAAATTTCCGCATATCTATTCTACAACTATCTTTCCTCAATTTGAGCAAGAGGAAGAATCCCATCAGCATTCAGCTTGCTCAACCCATTCAAGGCCTTATACACCTCAATCAGATCACCTCGAAGGTGTCTACTCTCCAGGCGCTGCAATTTGCAGAAATTAAGCCTTTCTTGGTAAGATCACCCTTTGTTCCCTTCACCAATCTTGTTGCCATTCTTTGTACTCGTTCTAGCAACTCTACATTCTTCCTAAAATGAGGCCTCCAGACCTATACACAGTACTCTAGGTGTGACCTCACTATTGCCTTGTATAACGGGATAATCGCCTCCCTGTCAGCAAAATTCCTATATATAATTGACAAGACTCCATGACCTGCTCTGGCAGCCCGTCTGCACTGCTCAGCGAACTTCATATTTGACTGCACAATTACCCGCCAGGTCTTTTCCACTTTCCTGAGTGTAGTACCACACAGTTCGTACGTTTCTCTTCGGTTATTGCTACCTATATGCAGTACTTTGCATTTGTCAATATTAAACCATTTGCCACTTCTCAGCCCATTTACCCAACTTTTTTAGATCCAGTTGGAGTAGTATACTGTCTTTACTTTCGTTAACAACCCTGCCAACCTTTGTATCATCTGCAAACTTGGACATTAAACCTGATATACCTTCTTCAAAATCATTGATAAATATACAAAACAATGGGCCCAACACCGAACCCTGGGGAACTCTACTAATAACATTTGTCCACAAAGAGCAGTGTTCATTGATTACCACTCTCTGTCGTCTCTCACTCAACCATCCCTTTATGCATTGTAGCAACTTACCCTTAATGCCATATCTCTCTAATTTCTCCCATGTGCAACAGTATCAAAAGCTTTCCTGAAATCCAATATATGATATCAAAAATATTTTTGGCATTCAGTCCCTTTTTGACCACATCATAGTAACCAATGAAATTGGTCAGACAAGACCTCCCTTTAGCAAACCCATGCTGTGTCTTAACTATTACTGCAGTCTTGTCTAGATGATCCTGCAATGCTTCTTTAACCAGTGATTCCATTATTTACTCCGGAACACAAGTTAAACTAACAGGTCTGTAGTTACTTGTGTCACCTTTTGAATACCCCCCCTTTGTGAATTGGTGATACATTTGCACACCTCCAGTCCATGGGGACCTTCCCTGAGTCCAAGGAAGCTCTCATAATTATGGCTAAGGGTTTGCTTACTTCCTTTGCTGCCTCCTTTAATATAACTGGTTAGATTCCGCCCACCCCAGGTGCCTTCCTTATGTTTAACTTCAACAATTTCGCCTCCACTTTGTTCTCAGTTATTACAAAATCACTTAGCTCCCAGTTAGAGTTTGATAAACTTCTGGCACTCCCCTCATTGAATAACTCCTCATGTCTGAATGTAGATGCAAAATACCCATTCAGTTTATCAGCTACCTGAGTATTATGATCAATAGTGAACCCATGTATGTTAAGTGGTCCAATCTTATTCAATCATTTTCCTCTAGAGTTTACATAAGTAAAGAACTCTTTGCTGTTTTTCTTTGCATCCTTTGCCAAAGATTTCTCGTAATCTGCCTTCGCCTGCCCAACCTCCTTTGTGACTTGACTAATAAATAATAAAATTATTTATTAGGGTCACCCGTAATTGACCCATGTGTTTTGGGTCTGTAAATTGTGTGTGTGTGTGTTCTCTTGTCGATTTGCCTGTTTTGCTGGACGAAAAAACCCCAGTTTCTTCGGGGGAAAACTTTGCTATCTATGACTGAGACCGACTAACTCAGCCACGGAGTGAAAAAGCCCACTAAATTTCCTCACATCATCGACGGGATTCAAACCCTGGCCTTTTTCAGCCGGTGTGGGGAGGACGGCGACGATACCACTGGGTTACCCGCACAGACTGTTAGAAAGAATAGAAGAAAATCCAGGGATTTCGACAATGAGGGTTGCTCTGCAAGAGCGTGTACTGTCATAGCAGTGTGTGGCGAATTTTGCATCGCCAATTACTGTACCCCTACCATATCCATCGTGTACAAGGTCTCAGCAATACAGACTACTCTCCCAGTCAGTGGCGGAACTTAACAGAAAATGTGCATTATCTCGAAAACGGTTCATTTGCTGCCCGATGTTCACTGGGACTTTTTTATTTATTTTAGTTTTCATCTTTTCACCTTTAAATTAATGACCATCATTTTTGAAACTCCCTGTATATAAGCTTTGTAAAATGTAATGATGCTATGTCATACTACTTGTCTTCCAAGTAGCATAACGGAGCAGATCGTCCCAAAAGCTGGCGCACTATGGCCATAGTTGCCGATGCGCCTAATAAATCCGGAAACAAACAAATAAAAAACAAAGCCCCAAAAGCTTCTTAGTGTACATTTTGTTTTTATCGCTTTTAGTACTTTAATCACTTTTAGCACTTATCTGTACATTTTATTGCTATCTGCCTTAGTTTCTCCAGCGCCTCCGTAGCCGGGTGGGCAGGAGCAGCAGTGCCTGGCACACGCTTCTTGATTAGATCGGGGTTCGAGCCTGTGAACCACCAAATACGGAAAGTTCAGGGAATGATCACCGCATATCCTCAGAGTAATATGACCTTAGTTGCTAATGCTCCTAAAAACCCAAACAAGCAGCCATAGCTTCTATTTTAATCCTTGTGAATAAGTTTTTTTTTTATTTTTTTCAGATATATCACATCAATAATAATAATAAGGGCGCGATTATCCCAGTGGTTACGATTGCTGTCCATCGATGTGAAGAACCCAAGTTCGAATCGCACCACGGAAAAAAAATAAAAAAAAATTTCGAGGGAGAAAAAGGTTGCTTCATCGAACCTACCTCCCCTAAGGTGGAAGTGATGGCTGAGGCAGAGTGGTGCCACCAGGTGTCGCTCCCAATAGCTACCCACCACTGGATGGAAATTCCACAGCTAAACGCATCCACTTCCACAGCTGGATGAAGATAAGTAGAAATACTGAACATAGTGCAACGAGTGTAGCACAGGATGTGCCACTTGCATTCAGCTCTCAGCCATAGGGTTCGGTTCGAAAAGTGGAAGACAACTTTTCCAAAACCTCCTCCCTGGTACTCACCTGGTCCAGGTGAGTACCTCCTCCCTGGACTCCAGGCCACGTTCCTGTTAACTGGGCATTTGCCTTTCATCAGAAGCTTACTCTGGGAGTAGAACAAGACCCATGCTGCCATTGCGGTGAAGATGAATCCTGGAACAACATAATGTACACCTGAATCTCATATGAAGAGCCGCTTGAGGCTTTACACCCATCTGCTTGGCAGCCCTCGTCATCAAGAGCACATTGTCTTAGCAGACGCGGAACCCCTTGCGGCCTTCATTCAATTTGCCCAAGGCAGGCAAGTAGAGTAAACAGTAGGCCAAACTGGATCCCATAGAGTCCAACTCCCTGGAAACTGAAACACACCGCTAACGACTAAAACCATGAGTGACAAGCAGAAAGATAAATGCATCAGGAATCTTCCCCCAAATAAGCTAATCCTGACCAAGGCAGAATTACTTCACTTATGATCCTGCACCCATCAAGTGTGCAGGATCATAAGTGAAGCAGACTGCTGCTTTGCAAACCCCACTGCAGGGTAGGATTACTGCTGGTGCTCCCTTGAGCACAGTATCTCAACACAGACACCACTACTGGAATTCCCAAGAAGTGCGGACATAACTAGAACGCTGAGCGCATGGCCTATGGTGCTCACATGGGTGCACCCGCACCTTTTGTCCCTTCTCCTACCATTTTTTTCCTAGATATTTCCGGGTGGGCATTCTTACTTATAGCCCACCTGCTCTTGCATTCAGACTTTTCTCCTTGTGTTCTCTTTTAACATCCCCCCCCCCCTTTTTTTAACTTGGTCTCCCTCAGGAAGCTCAGGCGACCCTGGTGGAGGTCAGCCAGAGTATGATGGGCAGCCTGGCTCACCTTCCAGTTGTGGTGACCGGCAACGCAGGGTCCCACTAGGGATCCTGCAGCCAGGTAGCCAGAGACACAACAACAGAACATAACACTATGAATATACAAATGTAAAGGTGAATGTAAAGGTGTGAGTATGAAAGGAAATGTTAGGAAGAGTGAGTGAATGATAATGTATGACTCTGGGGATGAATGTTTGGGAAAGGGTGAGTGCTGAAAGAGTAAATGTGGAAATTGAGTGAAATTAGTTGCGCGAAAGTAAAGAATGAGTGTGAGTGTGTTGTTGAGCGAATGACTGTGGAGTCTGAGTGAAATGGGCTGTGTGAATGTAATGAGTGAATGAATGCGATAAATAATGTGTGTTGAATGTATAAATGTCGAAGGCAGAATGTAAAAGTATGATATGAAATTTTTTTTAAAAAAATTTAGTATTAGTATAATTGTTATATAAATGTGTGTGTTTTCGTTTCATTGTTCAATTAGATATGTAGATAAATATCATCCTAAATTTGATTATTTGCATGTCATTTAAATTAGTGTGAGCTTTCTTTAAATTATTTGCTTGTTTAATTATTGCTTTGGTTTCAATTGACGGCGTACCTCTGGTGTGAATGAGAATGATGACAAAAAAAAAGTATAGAAAACTTGTAAAATGTAAAAACTATAAAATTTTGCCTTAAAATGTAGGGGAAAAACAAGTACAAAATATAAAATGCAAAAAAAAAAAAAAAGGGTGTGAGCGAATGATATAAATTGCATGTTCTATTCCAGCCTCTCCACCAGATAGACGGATGGGCATGGGAACCTTATGGACCCCAAGGTCATCTATGCTGACACCATGCTGTTTACTGTTTCTAGCTGGCATGGTGTGGGATGCTGACACTGGCCACGTGGGTAAGCCCAGGCCAATGTGGGACTACGGTTTCTGATGTGGACTCCATACCATAGGGATCCCTTTCCCTGTGTTCTTTAATTCCTCCCACCTGGGGTGGTTGTATCTCCTCCCCTTCCCGTTTCCCCCACTCCTTTGGGGTAGGGTAGCCCTACCGCTTTTTTGCCTGGTGGTTGACCCCACCACCCTCTTTCACTTCCACCCCATGGACCAGGATGGGCTTCCTGTTTCAGGGAACCCTTTGCTGTCACCCCTTTCCAACCAGGTGAGCTCCTTTGCTTCGGTTCCCCTCTTTTCCTCTTCCCCCTTTTATCCCACTTCTGTCTATCTCCCTGTATTTACTTTCCAACAAAATTTTATTTTTTATTTTTTTCTGGGCTCTCCCTGGAAGGCCGCCCAGGGTTTTCTCCTCCAGAGGTATTGTTGGTCTCAAAAGACCAACAACTAAGTGGCCAAAAGACCAACACAACCCACACTAATACCTCACAACACACACACACACAGGCCTTATACAGAATATTGTACACAGAGTAACAACGCAGAGTTGGAGGAAACCCCCGGTGCTGCCAGACAAAAAAAAACAAACAAACACTATGAGTACTTACACAATCAGACATTACACTTTTCTGGCTTTTACAGAAATTCTGTACCTCTTCAAAAAGTACTATGGTGCAGATGTGGGAAATCATCGGTGACGCTTCCACAAAACATTATGCCAACCAATTGGAAGTGCTTCCTGCACAACTGCACTAGTGCCCATCCAGGAAGGGAGAAAGAGCGAACGCATGAAGTCGAGCATGGAAATGAATATGTTTTTCATGCTAGCATACTACAAAGTAATCAAGCTACTATGATGAAACTAAACCAAGCGGTTGGAATGGTTCCGACTGCTCACGTCACGGAACAGTGAATAGCAGACCACAGACAGACCATTGTCACGAAGAACCTCATAGCTCCTGCAATCGTGGTAAAAATCAAGCAAGATGTGAGCGATCAACTATATAGAACAACGAATATGAACACACAATCGAACCAGAACGGGAGGAGGAGGAGGAACACCAAATACAAGAAGTACAATCCAGGGCAACCAAAGTGGAAAGACAAGGTCACTAAAAGACCCATGTCATACCGAACCAGAGACCCAATAAAATCCTGTGACAAGTCATAAACCACCTCCATCGGAAAATTATACCGGATTACCTCAACGACAACAACAACGAAGACACACTAGATACCATCCGCACAGCCATTTACTGTGCCGCTATAGCAGGATGAACGGAAGAACCGGAGACAAACAAAATAGACAAAAAACCGGAGAACCACCAGCCTGGGAAAGAAGACTATACGGCAGAAGACAGAAGAGCAAAGAAGTAAGAAGTAATATAACTAAAAAGCTGACCAGAAAAGTGAAGACCATCATCAAGAAAGACAACATCCACAGTAAACACGAGATTGTAATCAGAGGATCGAAGAATACCTTGACACTCTCAAGCAGTAACTCTTGGCACTCAGCAACAAGACTTTGCAGATACAAGGACAGTGTCCAGAGGGAAACAGACAACCGAATATTTTACGAAAACTAGAGAGCCTTCTACAGGAAAATCGAAGAGGAGAGAGAAGGCAACGTATCCCCCAACCAGACCGAAGTCAAGGAATTCTGTACCTATTCAAAAAGTACTATGGCTCAGATGGTAACGAAACCTGTGGAAACTTAGATTTCATTTAGCCATATTGGCTAAAACGTACAAAAATCAAGGACATACAAGAAATGATAGATGGGAGATTCAAGAGAAAGAAGTACAACAACCAACTAGCGAATCTCAGGGATAGATAACATCCACAACTACTGGCACAAGAGAATCAGCTGCACACATAAGCACATAGTGGAGCAGTTCACTCAGATGATAAGGTGTCAGGGTGACACAATCCCAGAATTTCTGATTCAAGGAATTACTTATCTGGCTAAGGACAAAGACACCACAAACCCATAAAGAATGATCACCTGTCTCCCAACAATGTACAAGATACTGACCATGCGGCATAACTAAGAAGAAATCAGACCACTTGAAAAGCCAGAACGTCATGGCCGGGCAGCAGAAGGGATGTAAGGAACAATTTACCACTGAGGCTGCAGTTATGGAGCAAGCCTACAAGAAACACCCCAACTTGCACGCGGCCTGCGTCGACTACCGCGAAGCTTTTGACTCCGTGCCACATAGCTGGCTAATAGAGACACTGAAGATTAACAAAGTCAACCCGACACTGACACACTTTCCTAGAAGAAACCATGGCGAAATGGAGGACAACCATCAAGGGCGAGAACATCACGACCAGACCGATTCCCATCAGAAGAAGAATCTTACAGGGAGATACTTTGAGTCCGCTATGGGTCTGCGCGGGTAGCACAGTGGTATCGTCACCGTCCTCCCCACAATGGGCGGAAAAGGCCCGGCTTCGAATCCCGTCGATGACGCGAGGAACTTTAATGGGCTTTTTTCACTCCATGGCTGAGTTATTCGGTCTCAGGCGTAGATAACAAGGTTTTTCTTCCAGCAAACAGGCAAATCGACCATAGAACACACGCAATTAACAGACATAAGACAAAGCACGACAGATGAATTTAATTATTCGAGTGGCCTAAATATAATTTTTTTTTTTTTTTTTTTTTTTTGAGTCCGCTATGGTTCTGGCTAGCACTCAACCGACTGTCCACCAAGCTGAATAGCTAAAAGAAGGAAGGAAGAACCTATACACGCGCTCTCTCTCACCTGATGTATATGGATACCATCAAACTCTATGCTGCAAACGAGAATCAACTTCAACAGATACTCCCGATCACCGAAGAGTTCAGCGCTGATATCAGGATGCAATTCAGCCTAGATAAATGCAAGACCGATAGATTGCACTAAGGACAACAAGTCGGACGAAAATACTAGTTGAAGACCGTTGAAGAGATTGACACCATGAAAGACGGAGAGGCACATAAATATTTGGGGATGATGCAGCTCAACGGCTAGAACACAACAATATCAAGGCACGTCTCGCGAGGAATACCATCAGAAACCAAGAAGCATGCTAAAATCAAAGTGCCGTCGTGAATAGCACTGTTGGTATAATCGCAGTCTTCCCCACACCAGATGGAAAAGATCCGAATTCGAGTTCCGTCGATGACGTGAGGAATTTTTACGGGTTTTTTTTCACAACGTGGCTGAATTAGTCGGTCTCAAGGCGATGGTAGTATGGATTTTTCTTCCAGAAATAAGGTTTTTCGTCAAGCAAGCAGAAAATCGATCAGAGCAATGCAATTTACAGCAATATATACTGAGAAAATAGTTGCTGGTGCTCCTAAAACTTAGTTGCTGAAAACTTAGTGAAAACTTGCTTAGTTGCTAAAACTTAGCTCCTTAGTTGCTGATGCTCTACTTCAAAACGCTTCTTCAAAAACAACAACGATAACAAAATCAAAGCTGAATGATGGAAACATGGTGAGAGCCTTAAACACCTAAGCAGTTCCAGTACTGTCCTACTCCTTTGGGATCATGTTGTTTAATTGATGGGATCAACACTGAGATGGAGGATATTATGACATTGTCTTGGATAATGAGGATCAAGAGGCACCGATACCACCTGAAATCAGCTATCGAGAGACTGGCCATAGCCAGGAAAGAAGGACATGTGAGCATGTGTTTTATCTTATGTAGGGTGGTCCCTAAACGTAAATTGAATTCCGCCTGTTTCTCTGTGATGATATACAAAACTCTGGAAAATTGCCAAAAATAGTGTTTTTTTTCTGGCCACTCTGCTATCAGGAAGCAGCCGTCACCAGAAAGGCTGTTTCCCAAAAGAAGGAGGGAAGGAGGGCGGGGGTTTGACAAAGCTCATTGAACAACAGTAGAATGCGATTAAGGACCCGAGGGACAGGGCCGGATTTAGGTATTGTGGGGCCCCTAAGCACAAAAAAAATTTTTTGGGCCTCCCCCAATAAAGTTTACTTTTAAAAAATCTGAAAAATACACTTATTATTATCTCGTTATATATAATAAATATAAATACATATGCGACAAAGAAAAAAAATTACTTACAAAGTTAAAAATATATATTATATTTCCGATTTAAATACATTCATTCACATCAAAAACATCATAACATTTTTTTTCTACTTTTGACGGTGGAAAATTGGTCGATTATATCGTTGAAGCAAAGAGTTCGCAGCTTATCGTGTTCCATACTCAGAATACTTAAGTCAACTAATTTTTCCTGAGACATAGTCGTGCGCATATAGTTTTTTATTCTTTTCAGTTTACTGAACAATCGTTATAACCTAACTAACAAGTTGTTAGTTAGGTTATAAAACTCAACGAGAAACTAACATAGGTGACTGGCAACCCGCCGTAACTCAACTATAGCAGTTCATAGTAGCGCCACGAGGGCGCTGCCAAACCTTTCCATGTAGCCACGGATCAGTTGCATTTCTAGTTACTTTTTGTTTTATGTCTAGACGCTAAGCTACCGCGGAATCGTTATGTGGGGAGCTAAGTCTTGTAATTTTGTCAAATAAAATCTAAAGTAATCGACATCTTTTCGTGGGAAATTATGGGATTTTTCCCGGGCCCCCGATGAGTGGGGTCCCCTAAGCTACTACTTATTTTGCTTATACGTAAATCCGGCCCTGCCGAAGGATTAGTTCCAGGAAAACGTAGCGCCAATCTACCAAGACAAGGAATATAAACAAATGGCATACATCACTCAACCACAACAAGGAGATACCACACAGACAGAAGAAACAGACTGAATATGAGCGAAGAAGGCACTTCGTGGCAGACACTACAATGACCTCCATCAATGCTACATAGATAAGATGGCTTCCAATGCATAGCTCACGAACGGGAGGTTCTTACCCGAAACCGAATGATTCATGCTTGCCATCCAAAACCAGGTAATCAACGTCAAGAATTACAGGAAATACATTGGCAGGACGCTGGAGTGACAGATGACATGTCGACGATGTCACCTGGCCTCGAAAACAATCTAGCACATTACCGTGGGATGCAGGGTTATCGCCCAGATGGAATACACTCATTGACATGACTAGGTTGCCAGGATAATTTTTCAGAAGCTAGCGCGAAAATACCAGTACTACAACTACGAACGTAGGCCGTACTAGGGACCCATACTCACAGTGTACTGGAACGGCGCCATAGTAACAGAGAAGATCTCACACAAAAGACAGGACATAACCCTCATCAACAAGAAAGAAATAGGTACTTATCTAATCTACGTAGCTGTGGCCAACATCTTCCTGTCTCCAGAAAATCTGAGACAGGAAGTCAAAGAAATGTGACATATGAAGGAAGTAATGACCATCCCAATGGGGAAACCCTTTGTGCCGTCGGACAACTAACACCGTCCACCACTGGTGATGCCAAAAGAGCCTGCATTGTGTCAAAGAGACTGCATAAGAACCTAGTAGCAATAGGCCTCTCTGAGAACGCTTACACGGAACTCTAGAAAGCTGCGATCTTGGACACCCGTAGGACAGTCAGAGAGTTCCTCGACCTATAATAGCAATCAGACATAAGAACCGCCCCAAAATAAGTCTGAAGAAATTCAAGATGTTCGAAAGCACTGGGTAAGTTATGTTCATGTTGTTCTTAGATTCACACAGGGACTGCTGAGCTGAGACGTGTCAACAAAAACAAGAGGCTCTGTAGGGTGAATAATGGTCGGTTTCGAGTGTCATCAATTATGTGAGGAATTTTTATGGACTTTGTTTAAAACCTGGCTTAGATAGCCGTTTCAGGCTAGATTTGCATTGTTTTTCGCCCGCAAATTCGTTTTTTCGTATGACAGACAAACAGGAAAATCGAGCACGGAATACAGTATACGCAATTTATAGAAACAATATACATGACACACGGCCCAGCACATTATGGCGCCTATTCAGCAACTGCAATGTGAAGTGATTACGCATCCTCCACACAGTTTGGTCTTGTCGCGGTTGGATTTTTATTTCTTTTAGAAGAAAAATGATGTGTTAGGATGTCGATTCTATTCTACACTGATGACAAATTAAAGAAAGCGGTTAAACAATGATGCCAACAGCAACCAAAAAACCTTCGAGTGCGTATATATGAGTCTGATATAAAGGTTTTTTATACCCTGAAATAAGCGTCTACTCAGGTGGCGATCTTTTTGAAAAATAAAATACGAGTTTTCCATTCGACATTTTACTTTTTGTCAGTTTTTCTAAATTTTTTTTTCTTTCTTCCTTCCTTTATGTGGATTTAAGACAACAGTTGTCTATCTGTACAAATGTATATAATTTAGATGATTTTTGGCGCCTGGTTGGGTCGGCGGACTCTCTTTCTGCCTTCTCTTCTTTTGCTAATAGTGTCTTCCGCAGAAGAGTGGCTTTATCAAGGAATAACCCTTGATTTCGTTATTTGTTCTTAATATTTATATATATTACTGTATTCTTTTTTTTTTTTTTTTTTTTTGAGAGAAGTTTCTTCCTTGCCTAAATTGCCTTGTGTTTTGGACGCAGAGTTTTTGCGTCTTTTCTGGAGACTTGTTTCAGGTTTCGCCTGGCCGAGTGGGAGAGATGGACCTCCCCTCTCCCACTTCGAACTCTGTCCGGGTTGCCTGAAATGATTTTCTGTGTTAAATTGTATGTGTTTTGTAAATACTGTAATTATCTTGTTAATATCGTGGTGCTTTTGTTTGATTTGCTGTTTGCTCTCAGAATTGAGAGTAACTGATTTTATTGTGTTTTTGAATCAGCAGTTGTTAATCTTAAATGTTTATATTGTACATTACTTGTGTAGTTAGCTCATTATTATGTTGAAGAGACAGTTATTCTATTCTTGCGTTGTCTGTTTGGCTCTGAGGAGTGGGATGGGCCTCTCCCTGCTCGCTCAGATCCAACCTTCAGTTGGCTGTTCTGGTTGAGTGAGATGATTTTCCTCTCTAGGCTGTTTTACTGCTGGGGCTGCTGGCTGCTTCTCTTGCTGCTTCTGTTTTGATTTAATTTTGTTTTCCTGCGGGGCTGATTATTTGTTGTATTTTTCTTTTCCTGCCTGATTGCAGCTGCAATCAGTTGGGTTTTTGCTAGTACCATATAGTTCTTGGTCTAGCATTTTTAGTTGTAAATGGGTTTTGGTTCTGAGGGGTGGGATGGACCTCTCCCCGCCCTCTCAGATCCAATTATTGCTTTGTTGGCTGACTGGTTGGAGGCGTCGTTCTCCTCCTCCAGTCTTGCCATTATTTTCTTTTCTACTGCCAGTTGCAGTGGAAATGTATAGTTTTAGCTTTTGTTCAGCCCTGCAGGTTGGGTTTTTTTTTTTTGTTTTTTTTTTTAATGCTTACCTATGCATTATTGTTAATTCTACGTGTCTTGTTATTTGAAACAAGTTTTGTTTTTCGCAGCTTGTGGTAGCAGCTTTGCACTTGCTGGTTATGTACATATGTTTATAGATTAGATTACTTGTGCAGAGACATTTTCTCTGCATATTCATTAATTATTGTTTAATGCTTAACTTATTATTTTGATTTGTTATACTTAGATTTAAATTAGAATTGCTTTTGATTCGGTTAACTAATTTATTTGTACAGTATTTATTGGTTTTGCCTTTGGCATATCTTTGCCTTGGGCGAGTTCTGTTTGTCTCTTTGTGTTTTATATATATGTTTCTGCGTTTCTTCTGATTGACTATTTCTGTTAATTTCTTGGTTGACTAGTTTTTCAGCTAAGATTTTAATTGCTTATTTTGTAAATATTGTATATTTTACTCTCTGCTTATGCAGTGTAATTTGTTAATATGTTTACTGCTTTGTTTCATATCGGTGACATAAGTATTTATTATTTAACTTAATTTATTCTTTTAAGTGGCTATCTAATAACCACTTGTACATTACCTATGGTCTTTCCTTGAGACTTTTCTTTTTCCCCTTGTCGGTGCAGGTTGGGCTTCCTTCCCGGCTAGGAGAATCTTTCTTTCAAAATTACAAGCCTTCAGGCTTCAAAATTTTACCTCTTCAAGCTCTCTCGCTTGTTAGATTTTCCAACTAGTGTTTTCCTCTTTCCTATTTCTTCTTTTTCCTGAGAGAGTGTTTTGCTCACTTTTCTTCTTCTACTTTCTTTTCTCCTGCTTTATCCTCCCTATTCCTTATTTATTATAACCGGGATTCCACTTGTTGGAATCCCACTTAGTGTAATTTAGATAGTTCCTGGAGCGCCTCCACGTGACTAGGGACGGGAGTGGGGACGCAGGTAGCTTGCTCCCTGCTTCCCGGCTGCTAAGACTCCAGGGCCGGCAAACAACAACAACCATCACAACACACACACACACTTACACACACTTGCCGGCTATAAATAACCTACAGATGCTACAGCGGTATATAGGGGTAACCCTGGAGGCCGCAATCAATACAAGAATACCTTGTCCCTCCCTTTTGTTTTTTCTTTGCAGCTCTCAAAATCTTTTCCGCTAAGTAGCCTTTGCCGAGATCTGGTGGTTTTGCTCACTGTATGCGAACTGGCATTCCCGTAACTCTTAGCCCATCCTTGAGAAAATTTGATCGTGGCTGTTCCAAACAACTAAATTTCTTTTACACCTCTTGTCAAAACATGCGGTCTTCCTTGTCGAAGCCGAATTTTAGCTTGGTAGTGCCCCAATACTTTTAATAATAAATTTTATATTACATAATATTAATTCAATATAATAGATCCGATATATGTGAACAGGGGCGTTGACAGCTAATACGGTCCCCGAATAAAATAGCCTCACACAGCCTCCTTTTCCCTCTAATTACTCTCTTCTATAGTTCATTGCTCGCTGTTCGGGCCTCGGAAAGCTAATCGCCCGTTGTCCATTCTGGACGCTCCTGCATGTAAAAAATACATGACAATAAGAACAAGTTAATTAATATACGCAGTGAGTTTACAAAAAGTAATAATTCATGATTTATAAGGGGGAAAAAAAGAGCAAAAAAAAAACCAACGGTTTTTATGCACGAACCGAGAATATTTCGTTTCTACGCATTCGCCATATTGTCCATTTATTCCTCCAGTCATATCATGGCAACAAACATAATATCCAATCCTTCAACTACAATTGCGGTGTATACAGATATACATAGGTAATAGCCTATGTAATTTGTATGAAAAAAAAAAAGCAAAGAAAAGAAATAATAATAATAATTATTATTATTATTGTTGTTGTTGTAATTAGCCGTATTGTGCAAGGAAGTCTGAAGCTTTTGCTGCACCAGCCAAAAAATTTCTGAGTTACCTCTGATAGAGAGAGAGAGAGAGAGAGAGAGAGAGAGAGAGAGAGAGAGAGAGAGAGAGAGAAAGAGAGAGAGAGTCAGAAATAGAAGGAAGTCACCAAGAAAGAGAAGAATGATGATATCCAGCTCAGGACCCTGGGTGTGCCAAGCCCATACTCACAAGATGTGAGCCCCTGGAGGTAATAAAATTGCCGGATAATAAACTTTAATTCGTCCGATTTTAATGAAATTAGAAAGTCCAGACAAAGTTGTAAAAGAGCCAGATATAAAATTTAATCAAAACTGGTCCGCTGAGAGTTGAGATTCTCTGCACGAGGACGGACGGACAGAGAAATGCTACCTGCCAGATTTTTATTGGTTCAGTTTTAATGAAATTTGGGACTGCTCGACAAGTCTCTCTAAAAGAGCTAAATATAAAATTTAATTAAAATCCATCTACTGGGAATCGAGCTGTTACATTTGGATGGACAAAGAAATAATGCTGTATAAGCTTTTGCATCATATGCCTCTACTAATGTTATTGTTAATAATTGTGAGATTTCTGTTGGTCCGAATTAATGAAATTTAAGAAAGCTCGACAAATTTTTTAAAAGAGCGAAATATAAAATTTTATTAAAATCCACCCATTAGTAGTCGAATTATTACATGCAGACGGAGGAGTGACAGACAGACAAATGGACATGGCGCAGCGCTTTATACACAAACATATATACTAACGCACAGGTCCAATAGTCAAATATTAAAACTCTCTGCATAGGACTGCTGAATTTTTAATGAGTGGCATATAGAAGTAAAATCAGTTAAAATCAGCCAACCGATAAGTTTGTATTTAATATTCCCTATCATTTTTATTTTGGAGAGTTTTCTCCAATTTTCAGTTTATTTCTCGATTACAGATATCATGCTTCTCTATGGAATCGAATACAGGGAAAAGAGTTTTATTTGAATTTTCAAATATTCATAGCGAATTTCAACCTTTAAAATTCTGGTCGATAAAAATACGTCTTTCAACTGTTGAAAATGAAAAACAGTTTATTTTAGTTATTTCACTTGCAAATATGTCTTTCTGTTTTTTATTTGACAGTGTTATTGGTAACCTATCAGTATTAATTCAGCATTTACTTTTCTAATTACGCTAACGACAGTTGCGACAGTTGCTTGTGCAAGTGCCTTTAAGAATATCTGGATGAAGTCCAGGACGGTTATATTTAACTTTGGTAAATTTCGGAGAATGCGACAACACAATGACCTCACTCTCGTGTACATTTCGCTTCCAACATTTTTTTCTTCTCTTCTTCTCTACTTCATTCTTTTCTGTCAAAAATCTTTGTGCCGTCAACTCATACCATTTTATGTCAAATGGCTAACTATTTTAATGACTATGCAGATTTTGGTGAAATTTTACCTCGTTTGGGTATTGAAAGTATACGATGCGGTCGAACCTCGCAGATCCGACAATCTATTATCTGGTACCATCCATTTTCTTGATGTATTTAGGAAATGGGAAAATCAGACAAACTTCTGGAAAATTGGCAAATTTAGTTCAGCAGTTACTGTTGTTGATTTCTTAGCACATTGGCATTTTAGTCCATATTACTCCACGTATGAACAAATGAACGTTGAATCCCATCAGAATTGAGCAGGCTCATTTCTGACAGAATTCTTCCTCTTGCTCAGATTACGAACCTGAGAAGGCATAAATTGAAATTGAGGAAAGACAGTTGTAGAATAGATGTGCGGAAATTTGCCTTTAACCAGCGGGTGGTTGATTGCTGGAACAAACATGCATCTGTCGTTGTGGAAGTTGATGGCTTAAATAAATTCAAAGAGGAACTGGACAAACGTGTAGAGGGAATGGATGTGTGAAATGTTTTTTGGCTGATGCTACATAAGCTTGCTTTCTTGCATCACATGCCTCGATTACTACTGCTACTACAGGTACGAACACTCATTCGTTCATACCTATTTCATGTTGTCTGGTGTAACTCACAGGGGAGAGGAGAATTCGCAACTCACTCCATCAGAAATTGAAAAATTCCTTCAGTCTCCGGCAAAATTCGAATATAGCCCTCTCCAAATAAGCGACATGTGCCGAATCACATAATCACGAAAGGCTACGTCTCGAATTGGTCATTTGCAATGTAGCAGGTTAGGTCTTATTGTGCAGGATGGAGATTTTACCTCAGAGCTATGAGATCTGCCACAAAATTAATGAGACTGATTTTATAAAAAAAGATTATTGTATTTAAAGACTAAATGCACAAGGCATAATTCCATATAGGTTTAAATTAACTACATAATATCGGTATAGATACACCATAAAATTAAACTACGTATGTAGTGTAAAGGCATTGTTTTAATTATATCTCATATTGTGGCTACCTTCACAACGAGATACCAGGTATGGCACTCCTTCGAATAGGTAACGCTTCTCTAGTAGAAAAGAATTACTGTTACTTATTCTCAGTAGGCACCACCACCATCACCCAGACGGCACCGTTTGCAAAATGGTATGGGAGAAGAAACTGTGTTATCCACATACTATCCCTATTAGACATAGGAAAGCAAAAAGGTGTAGGAAAGTGATAGTAGGAGAGGAAGAAATGCCGTCGAAAGAGGAAAGGGACAGTTACTCCTTACATTCACTGACTTAAACAACTCATGAATCCCCCACCCCCAATAGGCAGCTTCTCCATTAGGGAAAATTGTTTTTACCTATTCGCGGTAACGAGGGCCTCCATCCCAGGGGCTCACATCTGGTGAGTATGGGCTTGGCACACCCAGGGTCCTCAGCTGGATATCATCATTCTTCTCTTTCTTGGTGATTTCCTTCTACTTCTCTCTCTCTCTCTCTCTCACACACACACACAGGGAAACTCAAATTTTTTTTGGCTGGTGCAGCATAAGCTTCAGGCTTCCTTGCACCATATGGCTAATAATAATAATAAGATCCCCTTCCAGACAGCAGCGTTTGAAAAATGGTATGCGATAAGGTACTTTGTTATCCTAATACTGTCCCTATTAGACTTAGGAAAGCAAAAAGGGTGTAGGAAAGTGATAGTAGGAGAGGAAGAAGAAAAATGCCGTCGAAAGATGAAAGGGACAGTTAAGAAATCTTTATTGCAATAATAATAATGATAATACAATTCGATAGATTGCAATGTTGCCCTTCACGGCCACCAGGCCAGGGGTTAACGGTAATAATACAATATAAATAGGGAGCATTGATATATAAAACATAGGAAATGCATATGTGGAAGTACAACTCAAAACTCCAAGTATCATACAGTTATTTACAATACAATATACTGTATGTCCCGATTCCAATTCAGACGTCTCGGAACGAGCGACGATTATTTATACTATCGCCCACTGCAAATTTAACAAATACACATATACTGCTTTGTGGTTATTGCGAAGGCAAAGTTTGTGTTGTTTTTTTTAACTGCTTAATGTGTTTGAGGCGGGTCAGTTAATGACAAGTGCAAGTGTGGCTTTATTAAATAACTTAAATGTGGCTTTATTTATATTAAATAACGAGACTGTTGAAATAAAATAAATATAATGAAATATTTCTTATCTTAAAAGTTATCCCCTTCAAAATAATTGGGTTCGCATACACTGTTCCACATGTTCTTGTAAGCACAGGAACATTTCTGGAAGTAATTTTCTCTGAGCCCTTTTAACACTTCGGTCGTTCTTTTCTGAATGTCTTCAATGGACTGAAAGTGGATTACCTTGGAGTACACTTTTCGATTTAGGGAATAGAATAAAATCACAAGGAGCTAGGCCTGAAGTGTGAGGTGCATGTTCACCGACACAGCGATTTGTTTTTTGACCAGAAACATCTGAAGATGTTTTATCAAAACATCTTCACACACTTGGAGCCTTCCCATTTTTTTTTTTTTTTTTGATCTTCATTCGAAATTTTTGGCACCATCTTGGCACACATCTTTCTCATGCCTACATTTTTAATTAAAATTTGTCTAACTGTTTCTTCGTCCATATTGAGTTCTGATGCAACCATTATAATGCTTAAACGACGATAACTTCTAATTAATGTCTCTCATTTTCGCGGTTCACATTTTCATCAGTTTTCATGGACAACTTGTCGTTCATCGTCTTCCACGTTCTCTCTCCCTTCTAAAAATCTTTTATGCTATTCAAACACGAAAGCTCTTAGCATGATATCTTCCCCATGAACTTGACCTAACCATTCATAGCTTTCAGTTGGTGTTTTCTTCAGTTTTTTTTTTTTTTAAATTATGAGGTAGATTCATTGTTCGATTCTTTTGGTTGTCAATTTTCCGGCAAACTGAAAAAAACAAAGAAATAAAAACCTGTTTCACTGCAAAGCGAACGAGCGTGTTGGAACATGACTTGGCAGGCAACTAGGGAAAGGTTTAAAGCCAACTGTTGGGTCTTTGGTTCACAGGTGACGCTTGGCGTGTAGTGGTTGCGTGCACAGTCTCGTTATTTAATAGCCACACCTCGTATTAGTCCAAAAAAATGAATGCCTCGTTGTTGCCCATGTACTGGTATTATTTGGCCGACCAGTTTCAAATCGGGATCTGGTTACTGTTAACGGTAAAACTATTGCATTAATTGGCCTAAGCGGGATCCCCACCTTATGGATTTTCGGTAGACTATAAAATCTAGGCAACTGGAAACCCGTGCCATGCAATGTCCAATACATTTCCTTGGAGATCTTCCCGGCATTCAGCCAATACTTCAGGATTTTGTTAGCACGTCGTTCTATTCCTACCAGGGAATTTCTACAAATCACATTATAACTTGCCCTATCGTCAACTGTGATCTTCAATAAAGCTGCGCACAAATGACACAACTGGCCTGAGTGGCATCCCCACTCAGGCCAACTGTGTCATTTGTGAGCACACTAAGTATGCACTGTCCACGATTTCTAATCAAATTGATATCTCCTATTGGGTAAAACTCCAGATTAGGGTACCCCGACCAACATAGTGGCTAGCAAAACAGTGTGAAAGCAGTGATTGACAAGTTGTGACTCCTCCCAATTCCTGCTCACAGTCTTCCTAGGTATATGCCTAGGGTATTTATTTCCCCACTTGCCGCTGTTTTCAGATCGCAAACTCATTTTCCGATTCAAAAACAGCCGGATGGGGGAGATAAAACCCTAATTATGCTAATCACCCCGCTCCTCGACGACACAAAACAATCAGAAAGAAAACGCCTCCACAATATTGTTTGTTATTTGGTTTTTAGGAGCATTAGCAACTAAGGCCATATTGCTCCAGGAATATGCGGTGGTCATTTCCTGACCTTTCCGCATCCTCCGTATTTGGTGGTCATGGGCTCAGACTCCGGGCTAATCAAGAAGCGTGTGCTACGCACTGCTGCTCCTCCCCACCTGACTACGGAGGAGCCCGCCTCCACAATAATCAGCCAATCACAGAACTGAGTGGGAGGAGCCTTCATGTGTCAATCACTTCTTTCCTCACCATATTGGACCGGGTACCCTAATCTGGAGTTCAGCTTTCCTATTGTAGGATGATCAAACTTTATCATCAAGAACAGTAGAGACTTTTTTTTGAATTGTACACTCTCAGGTATTTGAGGACTGTGAGGCTATAGTCCTTTGACCTTTGATGTGGTTTTCCTCTATAGTGCTTCCCCATCGATCATAGTGTGAAGTATGTACGTATGATATCGGAGAAGAATGACACGTTAAGACAGGAGTGCCCAAACTTTTTCACATTGTGAAAAAGTTTGGCAATCCTAAATAGAAAGGAGCATCTTTCTATTTGGGATTTAGGTTTCTTTCTAAATAGGATTCCTTCTGCAGGCTACTAAATTTTTCTCTTCTTTAAACAAATAATAATAATAATAATGGGGTGGAACCCCCCAATTACGGAGAAATAAAAGCAACAATAATAATAACTAGGGGGCTGCGCTCGCTTCTTTAGATAAAATAAACATAAAATACTTACAGCGGCTTTCGACACTGTGTGTATGTGTTTCTCTTCCTCAGTTATGAATACATAAATACATTACTATATCTATATAATATCGGTGTAGATACACCATAGACAACTCTTAAAGAAAAACTACGATCGTAGTGTGAAAGGCATCATTTCATCTGTATCTCATATTGTGCTCATCCTTCACAACGAGTTCCATGTATTGCACTACCTCGAATAAGTCACGCTTCACTAATAGAGAAGACTGTTGTCACTTATTCCCGGTGGGCACCACCACCACCCAGACGGTACCGTTTCAAAGTTAGTTGGCTTTTCATCAGTGGGTGCCTTTCACACTACGATCGTAGTTTTTCTTTAAGAGTTGTCTATGGTGTATCTACACCGATATTATATAGATATAGAATCTTAAAATATTATGCCTTGTTGCATTTAGTTTATTTAAACGTTACATATGGAAATCAAGAATGGTACCGCATAGTCGTGTTGGATAAACATAGTGCGTGACCACGCTTAAACAGAAGCTTGTTTTACCGCAGTAAAACAAGCTTCTGTTACATATTTTAATATTTGTTACGAATTACCACATAACCCGCATCCGCACATCTCTCTCTCTCTCTCTCTCTCTCTCTCTCTCTCTCTCTCTCTCTCTCTCTCTCTCTCTCTCTCTTCTCCCATTGGCTGGATAACATTAGGAGGAAATCATTGGGTGAATATGAAGATGAGATGAATATCATTAGGAGGAAAATTATTTTAACGTACAGAAAGATGATGATAATAATGTGTCACTCGAGTTCTTCGACCAGCAGCGACAGCAGACATAACAACCATTCTCAGTATTTGGCAGCAGTACCCGTCACGGGGAGGAAACCCCCATTCAGGGAAATAATATAAGATATCAATAGAGGTAAGGGAGGCAGTAATTCTTGGACGGGATTAACGGTTCAGCCTGGAACGCTCCCGGATAATTTCCGGTCTCCATGCACGTGTGGAGGATAATTCCCATGTTCCTCCGCGCCGTGAGCCTGCTGATGTTATTTAAGAATGTGCCGTGGCACGCCCATGGAGGGAAGAGTTCGCTTAGGAAAGCTACGGTGTTGTTTTATCGCTTTTGATTTGCAACATTTTTTGTGTCTTTTTAATTTTACGGATTTTATTTTTACATCAAAATTTTATCAGCGTGTGCGGGCAGAACATACATGCAGCGTTGCATGTGACGTTCTTCTTAGAACGAAATTCCGTACACCGCAAGGTTTTTAGCTCGCGTTTAGAGCCCTGCATAGAAATAAACTACTGTACCGTATTTACGTACTAGCGTGTAAGACGTCACATGACGTTTGGTACTACACGCGGCGTTTAGATTGCTCGAATACCGCCCTAAAAGTTTTTACCACCCTCCGGCGACAGCGAAAAATTGTTACGAAATCGCCTAATTGCTTTTTATGAACAAGATCAGTAACTCTCTGATAGCAAGGGATTATTCTGAGTTCCTGGGCTTCGCGATTTCTCCGTGAAGCATTATTATAATTGGAGGCTGTTCTTCACTGTACACGTCCGGTCTTCAGTGAATGATTTAGAACTTTTAGTTTGTCGTTTGTAAACAATGTCGGCATAGAACTTTTGTACAGTAAATGTTATTACTAGTTATTGTTATCAGCCGCTTATCATAATCAAAAATGAATATCCAAAACCTGAACTGTGTTATATAAAATGTATTTCAATTCTGTTTCTTTATATGATCATACCGCAGTTTATTGTTATCGATTTTCGTTTCATTTAGGAGAAATGTGTCTTCCAGAACACCTAAAATTGTGTACAGTACTTTATACATCAGAAATTTGTGGATCATTTACAACCCTGATCACGCCAATTAACGTTTACGGATTCGTTCCTTGTTAACTGAAAGTCTTACCTTTTAACTTCTGATCCCTGCCACGTGTCGGTAGCCTTCAGGAAAAGCAAGAGAGATCGAGAAAGTGCTTGTAAACAATAGTAAGTGAACAATCAAGAAAATGATGCATTTGCTATTGGGCTATACGGTTCTGGGACGGCGCATTCTACTCCCACTGCTGTAAAGCAGGGATGGGTAACCTTTATAATCATCAGCCATTTTCAATCCACTGCAGGATGAAGGCCTCTCCAGCAATTTTCCAGTTCCTTCTGTTTTGTGCAATGGTCATCCATTTACTACCCACAAACTCATGAATTTCATATGTCCATCTCCGTCGTTGTCTTCCAGGTTTTCTTCTAGCTCCTCTTGGATACCATTCTGTTATTCTCTTAGTCCATCTGTCATCATGTCTTCGAGCTATGTGTCCTGCCCAAGGCCATTTTAGTTCTTTAGTTTTGATAAGAATGTCCTTTACTTCAGTTTGTTGCCTAATCCATGTGTTTCTCTTCTTATCTAACAGTCTGATTCCCAATATAATTTGTTCCGTTCTTTGCTGTGTAGTTCTCAGCTTCTCTTCCATTCTTTTGGTGAGGGCCCAAGTTTCATATCCATAAGTCATGGTGGGTAGTATACATTGGTTCATTATTTTACGTTTCAGATAAATTGGGGTATTGCTCCTCAGTATGTGACTATATTTCCTGAATGCTATCCATCTAAAATTTATTCTTCTCTTGACTTCCAGCCATTTATCATTATTACAGCTGATGACTTGTCCCAGATAAGTATATGACTCCATCTTTTCGATTACTGCTCCTTCAGTCTTTATATCCCTTTCTATGACATACTTGTTCATCATTACTTTTGTTTTGGCCATATTCATCTTTAGTTTAGTCCAAAATCCTTACTAGCTCTACATAACTGATTAAGATTTCCTAATTCTTTGATCGTGACTTAAGACCACAATGTCATCTGCAAATCGTAAATGGTTTAGGTACTCTCTATTCACATTGACTCCTTTCTGCGACCAGTCTAATCTTCTGAAAGCTTCCTCAAGGACAGCAGTAAACAGCTTCGGAGAAATTGTGTCTCCTTGTCGAACTCCTTTCATAATTTAAAATTATTACTCTCTTTGTCTAGTCTTATAAAGGAGGTAGCGTTTTCATATATTTTCTTCAAAATCATAATATATGGGGTGTATCTTTCCTTGTCTTTCCAGTGCCCGAAACATTGCCTTATGCTGTATGGAGTCAAATGCCTTTTCATAATCCACAAAGGCCAGGCATAATGGTGTTTTATATTAATTTGCTTTCTCCATTAGCTGTGATATTACGCGAAGGTGATCCATAGTTGAGAATCCTGTCCTAAAGCCATCTTGCTCTTTCGGTTGATTCTCATCAAGTATTCTTTCTAATCTGTTAGTAATGACCCTTGTGAACAACTTGTAGGTGTGGAATAACAAGCTAATTCGTCTATAATTTCCAATTTCTGATTTATCTCCTTTCTTATGCAGCAAAACTATGATTGCATTATTCCACTGCTTAGGCATCACACCTTTTCTAATGCATTGTGTGAAGAGTCTTGCCAGTTTTTGTGCCATGTCTCTTCCTCCCAATTTTAACAACTGTACAGTAACTTCATCTTCCCCCGGGGCTTTCTGATTCTTCACTTTCTTCAACGCATGTTCTACCTCATCAGGAAGGATATCGGGTATGTTATATGTGTTAATTTGCGATCCATCTTCCCCACTGGCATCATTCCCTCGCTCCTTGTATAATTCTCTATAGTAGTCTTCTGCTATTTGAATTATGCTTTCTCTGCTATTTATAAGTACACCATTTTATAAGTATACCAAACTGAAGAATAGTAAACTATTCTTCAGTTTCAGAATAGTAAGTTTCTGAAAACTGAAGAATAGTAAACTATTCTTCAGTTTCAGTATCATTTGTCTTTCTGTATTACTGCTCATGGCTGTTGATTTAAGTCATTTGTTTTCCCTTAACGCTTGTTCTACTTTTCTTGTGTTAAATCTTCTTATGTCCTCTCTGAGTCTCTTTCTAATGGCTTTGCATAACTCAGTATACTCAATTTTCTCTTTGTCAGTGTTTATCTTTCTTTTCATTTGTCGCTTTCGGTTCATCATGACAAGTGTTTCTTGTTTCATGACAAGTTTCGTGTTTCATGACAAGTGTTTCTCTAAGTTTTTCTTCTTTGGATTTCTGTTTACCTATAGGTTTCTTGGGCTTTATCACTTTCAGAAAGTTGTAATATTCCTCGTCGATATCTTGGTCCTGAAAGGTCTGCAGAAGCTCAAACTTGTTCTTAAGTTCCGGTACATACATGCTACTTTTTCTCCTCTTCTGTTATCTCAAAGACCTTCGTATTATTTACTCGAGTCAGGTTTTTCCTTTCTTTTCTTACATCTATATCAAGTTGTTGTTGTTATTTGGTTTTTAGGAGCATTAGCAACTAAGGCCATATTGCTCCGGGAATATGCGTTGGTCATTCCCTGACCGCATCTTCCGTATTTGGTGGTGACGAGCTCGAACCCTGGTCTAATCAAGAAGCGTGTGCTACGCACTGGTGCTCCTTCCCACCTGGCTACGGAGGCGCCTCTATATCAAGTGTGCATCTTACCATTCTATGATCGCTTCCAACATTTACCTTGTTCAGGACGGTAACATCATTCACAATATATCTTCTGTTAGTGGGATGAAGTCGATTTCATTAGTTGTTAATCCATTTGGGCTCCAGCACATGACAGCACAACCTTTATAAATTGGGGGAAAATAAAATGTCTGTGAAGTACATGCGGGCCAAATTTTTTTTTTAACTTTCCACGATTTCTAGAATTATTAAAATGATGCATAATGAAAAAATTGTCATAAACAGTTTTATGTTATTTATTGTAATATTTATACGTACACGTACGTATAATTAATTTTATTAATAAGAAAAACGAAATACAAATTCGAGATAAAATTTTAAAAAATACAATTATAGTAACGAAATACAAATAATTCCAGTAACTAAAATTGCAATTTTTTTTTTATATTTAATGAGATTTGATGCTGTGTATTTTCATCAGTGAATCGATATTTGTAGTAACAAAGCGCGCAGTATTTTCTAAATTTACGTCAGAAATTCTATTAATTCAAAAAAAAAAAATAAATAATAAAAAATATATATATATACTTTCGGCCGTTTACGATATATATTTTTAAAACGGCCGGGATTCGCTGGCTATTGTAAGTTCCGCTCTACTGGAAATTGTCCTCCTTCAGGTAAGGAGTGGGTATTCATCAGTTCTGTTGTAGTCTTGCTGAGTAGCTGAAAGTGGCTGCATTTGCACATTTTGTCTTAGTCTGTTGTTTCTTATAGCGAATACTTCTTGAACGTAAACAAACAGTGAGTAGGTAGTGTCATTTTCTCTATATAGTGGTCCTATTCGGGAAATCAGTAGATTCCTGGAGAGATCATAATTGGGACAGGAGCGTAAGACATGCTCCCATGTCTCATCTTCTACACAAGTGCACCGTGGGCTGGCTGCCAGTGCAAGGGGGGGGGGTGTAATTTTCTGTTAAAGGGTACTATAGCCTGATCAAGAATGTGACATTCAACCCTGGAGCAAACCAGGGACTTTTCCTTGTGTCTAGACTCTTGATACTGGGGATAAATCTATAAGTTGCCCTGCCCAGTGTAGTCACAATCCAACTGCTTTGCCACACCTAGTAGAGGTTTTAAAACACTTTCTTCTTTTCTCTGTTTATATTGTTACTTGGATCAATTGTGATTTTCAGAATTGTTGCAGGTAACTGTTTCCTAAAGTGATAGGATAATACCCTATAAACAGTTTCTAAATCCAGTGGGAGGTTACTGTGATGACCTGCAAGGCACGAGTTGAAGTGGGTCTGTATGCTCGTGTGATGGTCAGTAAAATCAACCTTTGCAGTGAGTCTAATTTTTCCTGATTTGTGTTTTATCTACTTTGTGGCACTGTATACCAGCACCATATGATACCACAGGGAGAAAGATGCTTTTATTATAAAATTTTGCTTTTATTATAGAGGTGATAAACTTTTTTTTTTTTTTTAATGAAAACCCCAAACACGAGAGGTATTAGAACGAATAGTACTTAGTACCGTATATGGGTTGGAGGTTGAGAAGATGAAAGACGATATTTGTTGACATTAGAATTGAACTTCTGTAGATTATAATATTCAGGAAGGAAGGTTGTTCCATAAAACTGACGTTGAATGAATAAACGAGGAAGAAGAAAAGTTAGTGCTGCAAGTTTGAAGTTGCACAGTAAAAGGAAGTTGACTGGTTGCAGCACATGTTCGGACTGCTTTGAAAGAGAACGGGAATTATAGAAGCCATTTTTTTATTTCAGAAGAACAGTGCCCACAGAAGTAGCTATAGAAAAGGCATATAGCATAAATAGAACGTCTATGGGACAGAGAGTGGAGATACTCTGTTAGAGATGACTCATTAATTAACCTGCCCTCTTTTGAGAGAAATCTACCATGGAATATTGTTCCCACATCTGGGAACAATATTCCATGGTAGATTTCTCTCTCTTTTCTAGAGGAAAAGAGTGGAAGAAATAACTGAACCTTGGGGAACACCAGCATCACTGGAGAAGTTAGAAGACAGAGAGCCCGCTACCATTACTCACAGTGAGTTGTCAGAGAGAAAACTGGACACCCAATTACAAAAAAAAAAAAAAAAAAAAACAGTTGGCAAACCAAAAGTTAGAACAAATAGTCTAAATCAAAGAAGTGGAATTACAATTTACACACAACACAGGTTATATACAGCGAACTGAGATGTAAAGTCCGTGTCAGAGCAGTCATGTCATGTGATTAGACTGTATCAAATCAGTACGCTATAATAATAGAATTAACAGACAAATGTCAAATTAAGTGGACAATAGTTTACTAATATTTAGTGCACTATTAGGTCAAAATTAGGCTCAATTTGTGAAGCTTCAATAACACTTATAGGAGCCAAATCAGTTATTGGAAGAGATTCTTGCAAGGAATTGAACAAGGATGGTTTCCATCTATTACAATACTGTACTTAAGAGTAGTTACAAAAAATATGATGTAATATACAAAAAAGGTATATTACATTGCTAAGATGAATGGTATTATAACGAAATCACCCAGTAGACAGCAATAACAAAATTTATTTTGATGTTGTCGTCATCAGCAGGAAAAGAATCCTCCTCGAGGGCATCATAAGAAGAAGTGTCCTCGAAAAAAGGCGATTTCTTCGAAAGGAAAGCCCTAAATCACAATGGCACCATAAAGTACGCATCACAACAGGTAACCGATATGGTATCTCCACAACTGCAACAGAAGGCATAGTGGCGTCTCAGAAATATAGGAGCAATGATAATCAATCTAGGAGATTCAGTTACCATACTAGAAAGTTTCGGAATGTATGTAGACATGTATATTACTAATTAAGAGCGATCAAGCTCAATATGTCCTTTAAAGTTATTATTAAAAACCATAAGAGGAAACCTCATACCGTTATGTAGGACCGAAATTCTCTCAGCCCTCACAGTCGAAGGATTATGTGATTTTCTGATTAAACGAATAAATGTCCCATGTTTAATATTAAATGAACTCAATTACAAAGACTACATTAAAATTATATAAATAGATACGTGTTAAAAGATTGTCAAGTATTCAATTTTCATCCTCAACATAACGCACCAAGAAAAGCCAGGGGAAGCCGACAGTCACCAACACCCCCAAAAACCGAACCAATGACGTATGCTAACATGAGAACTGAAAACAATTGTCGAATTAATCCTTAAGAAATATAAGATAAATGTACATCGAATTAAAATATCTAAAAACATAAAAGTGTGTAAACTTCTTATAAGGGACCAAACTTATTCTTAGGGATTAATGTTGTATGCGTGGACTAAGTTGTATAAATAATCTCTCATGTCACGAAAATATGCCTTAAACGGACGGATTAACAAGTTATACTTAAATGTGAATAGAGTCACTTCAAGTGTATCGTGTAAGGCAGAGAATAGTCAAATTATTCAATCTATAAATTACTAATTAAGATCGTAAGAGCGATCAAGCTCAGTATGTCCTATTAAAGTTATTATTAAAAATTATTCATATTGCGTTATAACGTAAGTTGTATAAATAATCTCTCATGTCACGAAAATATGCCTTAAACGGACGTATTAACAAGTTATACTTAAAAATGTGAATCGAGTCACTTCAAGTGTATCCGTGTAAGGGAGAGAACCGAATGATAAGTCAAATTATTCAATCTATAAATTACTAATTAAGATCGTAAGAGCGATCAAGCTCAGTATGTCCTATTAAAGTTATTATTAAAAATTATTCATATTGCGTTATAACGTAATATTATTCGTATTATAACGCAATACGAATCACAAAAATTTCACATTAGATTTTTAAAATACTGCATAAGTGAAAACTTAATTCCAAAATTTGCGAGTGTCACTAAGAGAGGATTTCGGGTATAAAGAAATTATCGTTTACGGTCTCACAAAAAATTGTTAGGATGACCTTAGATTTTAAGGTTTGCAAAAGGAAAAGGTATTTTTGCCAATTACAAAGTTTACGCAATAGGGTAAAGAGGTACCAACATGAAAATGATTGGGGTTATTTAAAATCAGTCATCGAATTTAGGAAATAAGCACTATCAAATGAAATAAATACTAGACACACTAGTATTTATTTCATATAAAATACACCGTTTACTCCATATGAAAAATAAATACATTACGGAAACGGCATCGCGAACAGGTAATGAAACGAGGCAAGTTGAAGGGGTGGTAGGTCACACCAGGAATACACAACGGATTATCTATTATATGTATTAGATATAGTGACGTAAGAGAATACGACTAAAATTAAATAAACATATCCACAGGATAACATTAATGACCATAATGTTGTTAATTTATCTTCATATGAATCGTCTATACCATAATAAATCTTTTAAGTAGGGGTCTTAATTACAATTTACCTCCTAAACGAATCCCATAAAACAAACGGTTATTGAATTTGAAATGCAAAAAATATGGAGGGACTAATACAGCAGATTAATGGGGTTATTAATCAATCGAGGGACCCTTATATACCTAAGTTACCGTATCTAAAGAAGAGGGGATTTGGTTACGGAAATTAGGACAGAATAACGATATTATCATACAGAAAGCAGACAAAGGAGATACGGTAGGCCAGGGGTGGCCAACCTATAGCGCATACGCCAAACGTGCGCTTTGAAAGATTACAAGTGGCGTATTTCATCATAAAATTTCTCAAGTACCCAAAGCTCATATTGCCGATTCTTTGGTTCTATTTCCTTTCATTTCAGGTCCTTCCGCATATGGCTTAAGACACTCACCACCTTCTTTCCACTTACATGCACATAAACTTGTCAATTCCCCCAATAACAGACATCCTACAGGTGTTCAGGATTGCGACTTTCTGGAGTTCCTTGTAGGTATTCGCTGGGAGACCTATTGCTGCTAGGCTGTTATGTAGGGTCTTTGGCACCATACCTGTGGTTGACACGATGATCGGGATGGTCGTTACTTGTTGCATATGCCACATCTCTTTGATCTCCTGTCTTAGGTTCGTGTACTTCCTGATTTTTCCCCATGGGTTTTTTGCAGGTTGCCAGTGTTGGGTACTGCTATGTCAATCAGATAGGTAGCCTTTTCCTTCTTGTCCACAAGGGTTATGTCCGGTCTGTTGTGCGGGATTTTCCTATCCCTTATTATGGCTTGGTCCCAGTACAGCTTGTGGGTTGGGGTCTCTAGTACTGCCTGGGATTCGTACTTGTAGTACGGTACACTTTCTTCGATCAACTGGTATTTCCTTGCTAGTTTCTGGTGTATTATCCTGGCTATCTGGTCGTGTCTATGAGTGTACTCAGTCTGGGTGATCACCTTGCATAGTGCCGTGATATGTTGGATCGTTTCTGAGGCCAGGTGGCATCGTCGACATGTGTCATCTAACACTCTGGGCTCCTTGGGGATGTATTTTCTATAGCTCCTGGTGTTGATTACCTGGTCTTAGATGGCGAGCATGGATCCTTTAGTCTCGGGGAAGAGCATACCGCTCGTGAGCCATGCATTGGAAGCAATTTTATCTCTGTGACCCTGATTTAGACCATTGTAGTGTCTGCCATGGAGTGTCTTCTCTGCTCATCTTTATAGCTTCGTTTTTATCTCCTGGTTGGGGGGGGGACTCCTTGCTTAGGTTGAGTGGGTATACCGCTTGTCTATCTTCCTTATGGCCTGGTGGAGTGCTGCTGTATGTTTCTGGAAGTAATCCTTCAGGTTAACTATCGCTGTCTTCTGTTGCTCAATGAGGTCTATCAGGCGCCTTCCTCCTTCTTCCCGGGAAATTGTCAGTCACTCCACGGCAGCTCTCGGGTGGTGTTGGCAGCTCTTGGTCATCACTGTGCTTGTCTTTCTCATGATATTCTCCAGCCCAGTGTTAGTCCAATCTATAACCCCGAAGGAGTATGTTAGCACTGGGACTGCATAGGTGTTTATGGCTTTAACTGTGTTCCCTCCGTTCAGCTTTGCTTTCAGCAGGCTTCTGAGTCTCTGATGGTATTTTTTGGTCAGGCAGGCCTTAATTTCCTTGTGCTGTAACTGCTGAGCCTGCATCATTCCCAAGTATTTGTAGGCCTCTCCCCCTGCCATGGCTTCGATCTATTTACCACTCTGCAGCTGGTAGTTTCGGTTGACTAATTTTCCCTGAGTCCGTGGGTCTTGCAGTTGCCTAGACCAAATTCCATCCTAATATACTTGCTGAATTCTTCGGTGATCTGGAGTAGTTGCTGAAGGTGCTTTCAGTTCCCGCGTAGAGCTTGATGTCATCCATATACCTCAGGTGGGTGAGGGTGTACAGGTTCTTCCTTCCTTCTTTGAGGTTATATCCGTACTTTCTACTGTTGAGCATGGTAGATAGCGGGTGAAGTGCTAGACAGAACCACAATGGGCTCAGGGCATCTCCCTAAACGATTCCTCTTCTGATGGGGATTGGCCTGGTTGTAATGTTTTCGACCTTAATGATGGTACTCCCTGTCGCCATCGTTTCTCCTAGGAAGTTTATCGATATTGGATTGATTTTCTGAGAATTATTATTATTATTATGGTGCAAGGAAGCCTGAGGCTTATGCTGCACCAGCCAAAAAAAAAAAATTCCCGAGTTACCCTAGAGAGAGAGAGAGAGAGAGAGAGAGAGAGAGAGAGAGAGAGAGAGAGAGAGAGAGAGAGAATCAAAAGGGAATCATCAAGAAACAGAAGAATGGTGATATTCAGCTCAGGACCCTGGGTGTGCCAAGCCCATACTCACCAGATGTGAGCCCCTGGGGTTAAATATGAAGTAGTGCTTAGCATCATTTCTTAGCAAAGGCCGTAGAATTGAATCATTCGTTGCCTCTTCTCGATAAATATATTCGATAAAAGTTTATCTTCTCGATAAACTTTTAATTCAAAAAAAAAATTGAAATAAATGCAATACATTTTCACAAACTTTTATTTATATAAATGAGATTGAAAAGTAACAGTTTTAAAAGTTAACATTCAATTTTATTTCATTCCTAAAAAGTAGAAAACATTAAAATGAAAAAAAAAAAAAAAAAAATCCTGTAATAAGTAAACTACCTTTTATGATTTGTCTTTGTTTCATATTTATATTTTTCATATAGTGTGAGAATCTTTGATAAAACTTTAGCTAGGTTTAATGAGAAGTATGCTTTTGCTTTTTGGATTCTAATATCCTTTCAAAATTTGGTTCAATATTGGATAATCGAATTCGCATATCTGGTGCAGTATTTAGTTTGTGAATCAATGTATTTCGAAAAGGCAGATTAACACATGTACGTAGTTGTAAACGGTAACAAAATACCTGTCACCGCTTCCATTCTCCGCAAAAAAGCACGGGTGGAACATGACTGTGGCTGCACGCCTTATCCTGGTGCATCCAGACCTTTTCAGCGTCAGAACCGCACAATTTGGGTATTTCACGTTCAAACAATGTCTGTAGAACTCCAGTGTGGTAATACACTGAGTTGACCTTCACTTTTTTGGCGCCTCTACGCAACTCATTGCCGTTATAACAAAAACCGGCTACAACCATAAAACCTCGTCCAAAACTTTCCTTGCACTGATGCGCCCATGTTGGAAAGGCCTTGTCACCCGTGGACGGTAATAAATTGCCCGAATTTTGTTGCAGTAGGAGAGAGGTACACCCACGCTTCGTCCAATGTTTCTACGAATTTCCACCTTTCAGCTGCCAGATATTTTTCGTATAGTTTTCGAGCAATGACCTGTCAGTCTGCAATATGCCTTGCTCCGGTGGTGTACGAGGGTTTGTGCTTCTTCTCCAGTTGCAAATTTTCGTTGATTAAGCGAAAAACGGTTGACTGGGATGTTCCCACACATGACACTATAGCTCTTTGGGTTTATGGATTTTCACCGACAACGAGCAACTGCACTTTTCGTAGTACCTCCCTCGTTCGACTTGTAGCAAGTTGCAGTTTATTCGGTGTTTTCCGCCAACTTGCAGCAGCTTCGCGGAATTTTCCTTTGCAATTCGAAACCTTATGGATACCGAACTTCGATACACTAAAATTTTTCTACTTGCACCTATCAATAATTTTCGTATAACAGTACACTTCTTTGGAAAGTGCGGTTACGTAACCGTCCAACCGTGGGTCCAATTTCTGAGGCATGTCGACACTAAAACAACTTCTACAACTGATACACCTGTTCATAAGGTTTGGAACAGCGCCTGCGGGAAAAAAATTATATTGCTGCCATACATCACAAGCAGGATTAATGTCAAAATCGTTATCAAAAGGCTGAATCAATCCTCAGTAGAATGCAGGTGACCACTTATCCGGAACTAGCGGAATGCAGCTAAAGTATCACAGGTTATGATAATAATCGAAATTATTATCATAACCTTATTATCGCAGACTTTGATAATAATTGAAAGTGGAAGAGAAAAATATTTTTGCCAATGAATTTGAAAATCTTCAAAATAAAGATTCGAATTTACAAAACGCTATAAATCTCTTAAAATCATTGTCATTATATACAGTGGCGTACAAAAAACTACATCACCTTAAAAAAAAAGTAACATTTGTAGTGAAACGTATAAGATATTGTTTGGTTACAGTCATTTTGTTTATCGCAAAGCAAAGATATTACTTCAGATGCTTCTATTGCATCAGACAATAATTGTAAGGTATTGCATCAGTCGTTTCTATAAATACGGCGTTGGAAGGGTATACATGCTCATTAGTATCCTGTTTTGCGGAGGTGGAACACATGACTCGATATGTTCAGTTGACACTAAGAAAAAAAAAGTGTAGCTGTTGCTCTGTCCCAGGAAGGGCTTTCTATGCGTGCTATAACTGATAAAATAGGCTACCATGAGTCAACGGTATCCCGGGTGTTGAAAATAAAGCGTGAAACCGGTGATTTGAAGAGAAGACCTGGATCAGGCTGTAAGAGAGTGACTACGTCCCCCAAGATCGATATTTGAAACTTCGTAATCGCCATGCTAGTGCTCCTGATCTAAAACTGGACTTTGAGATGGTGTTGAAACAAGTTCACGAACTACCCAAAGACGGCTTTCGGAATGTAGTCTGCATGCCTATCGGCCCAAGAAGAAGCTTCTGTTGGACAAAAGAGCAATGGGACACTGTCATCTTTTCTACAAATCGAAATTCAAACTGCAAAAAAAAAAAAAAAAAAAAAAAAAAATTATGATATTAGAGTCCCCCATAAATGATTACATCTACCCATATACAGGGTGTATCAAAAATACGCGGCATAACTTCAGAGGAATGAGTTCCTCATATGTAGACAATAAAAATATTTTATATCAACGTAGTTCCGGAAATGCTTGGTTCCCGAGTTAGTAACCGGAATGTCTTATCTCCCCCAGGTGATTTCCTTCATCACAAGGTACTGACAGAATCTGGTGGTTTTCCATTCCGACCATGTACTCAATCAGGAGCAAGCGGATATGCACTTTATGTACGGTTTGGCGGACGGCAATGCTCTGGAGGCTCTTCGTTTGTACCACGAAAGGTTCCCAGAACGAAGATGTCCAGACAGGAAAACGTTTGAAGGTATCCATCGCCGCCTTTGTGAACATGGAACCATTACACCTCGTGCTGCCGACAGAGGACGACCAAGATCTACGACTCCTGAAGTAGAGGAGGAGATTTTTCTTGTGGGGGCCATTTAAAGTCATTGGTGTATTCGACTCCGGTAGCTGATGTGGAAACTCCCCGCAATCGAATTGTGGCAGGTTGTGAGACAATACGAAACATGCCAGGAATTTGGTATTGTCTTCGCGAGTCCATAAGATGTCGATGTGAGTCCTGTATTCAGGCAGAAGGTGGACATTTTGAACAATTACTATAAGGTGAGAACAGTTAAGTGTCATAGACAGACCTTCAAAACGCGGAAACCAAGCATTTCTGGAACTATTTTGATATGAAATATTTTTATTATCTACATATGAGGAACTCATTCTTGAAGTTATGCCGTATATTTTTGAGACACCCTGTATTTATTTTGTCTGTAAATTGCGTATGTTCTCTGGTCTATTTGCCTGTTGTTTGCTGGTCGAAAAAATCCGTTTCTGGGGAAAACAAAAACCTTGTTATCTACGCCTGAGACCGACTAACTCAGCCACGGAGTGAAAAAAGACTCACTAAAATTCCTCGCGTCATCGACGGGATTCAAACTCGAGTCTTTTCCACCCACCGTCCACCAGACAAAATTCAACCTGCATGGCTCGGATAGGAAGCGATATGTGAGAAGACGAAAATCGGAGGCATACCATCCTGACTGCATAACACCGACTGTAAAGTTCCCCTCCTGTTAGATGGTCTGGAGATGCATAAAAGCAAAGGGGTGTACAAATTAAATTTATTAACGGAACGGTGAATGCAGAAACCTACACTGCTATCTTGGAGAAGTGCCTGAAATCCGTTATTAAGGATCACCACACAGACGTCCAAAACTGCATTTTTAAACAGCACCTTGCCACACAGCAAAATTGGTAAGTTTTATGCTATTTAGATTTAATGATGAGTTTATCTTCTTTTCTCACAAGGCTTAAAACATACTTAGACCAATATTTTCTCTTGTTTTTCTCCCTTAAGGTGGAATTACAGTTGGACTGGCCCAACTGTAATTCCACCTTTTGTAATTCCAAATTGTAATTCCTCTGGAATTACAAACGCTGGAATTACATAATTTTTGGAATTACATAGGCTGTAATTGCAGCTCGATTAGGAACAACAAAATATTGAGCACTTATTTTGCTGATTTACAGTACACAATACTATTATGTTATTTCAGTTTGTACACGTAAATGCAATAAAACGTATGTTTGGTTGTCAGGATTGCCATTTGCATGATTTCTCATAATTCCATTAATTACGCATTTTACCCTTTGGGAAGATATTTATGGCAATTAGGTATATCAGGTTGAGTATTTTTATTGTATTTCATTCACAGAGATATATATCCCCTCTAACAAATGCATTTGGAACATTTCTGCAACTCACAATGCAGCGCAAAACACATTATATGCAAATTTACAAGTGATGCAGTTTTTTTTTTTTTTTGTCCGCCACTGTAATTTAATAAATACGTATTCAGACGACATTGACGCTAATGTTTTTAAAGAATTAACGCATTTCATACATTTTAAACCTTCTTTAATGTACAAAGCAATTCAAGGAGGACTAATATCAAATTTTCCTAATGTGAACATATTTTAAAAAATATTTTTGTCAATTCCTGATTCAAAGGCATCAGTAGAACGACCGTTCTGTGCTTAAAAGAGTTAACAATTATATTAGTAATTCACTTGGAGAGGAAAAATTAAGTAATTTGGCAACAATCTGTATTGAGATTGAGATTGATATCACAAACAGGATTGATTATAATGAACTGATATACAATTTCTCAGCCCAAAAAGTCCATATAAAGTAGTATGAAAATACTTATTAGTTTAAGTGTATGTGTTATTTCAGAATTATTTTTCTGGATTATATAATTTTCTTATCGCATATAATTTGTTTTGTTGTCACAATAAAATGAAATTGAAAATGTTCTTTATTAGTTTTTTGTTTACAAGGGGCCCCCAAATTCCATTTTGCCTTGTGTCCCATCAGGGTATAACGCGCCCGTGTATGAAACTAAACTGGGTAGGGGTGTTTGCATTTCGGCATCGCTTCAGTTATTTCAGTGTTGTAATTTGTAAATTGACATGGCGCAAGTGAGATCACGTGGCACAACAGTTTTCGACGTCACTACTGAACCAAGGATTGCTGCAACGATGAAATGTAACCACGAGTTTTCTCTCCTTTAAAATGTAAGATGCGCACTTACGAAGCGCATGGTTTAAGTATTTGTAATCGAATTGGTACGCAGAGAAAGTGTTTTTCTTGACGGTGTGAATATTTGCAACATGGAAGAAGAGACAGCGAAAGATTGGATATTAACTTTGGAAAATTTAATATCAAGTGTGACATTTTCAGAAGACTGTGTGGGTGTATTAACATTACGAAGTTTGCTGTTGTGGGAGTACCCATTATATAGCATTTTTGCTTTGGTTAATTTGACTGTCATGTGTGGGTAAGTAACGAGTATGTCATTTTGAGTGTTTTTATTTATTTATTATTATTATTTTTATAATATTCCTTGTATATGTGTGCTATTATACTTGTATTGGTACTTAGATCATCTTTCTTTTAATTGATCTGGAATGATTCAGAAGGATGAAATTCATTATTATGAACCTAATGGTAAGTAGAACTATCACAAAGACTTGTATAATCTTTACAACTCTTTTGAATTATTCATTGATAGTTCATTTTGAGATAAAAATATAAGTATAATCATTGGTCTATAATTTAGTGTAAGTGAAACTGCTTAATTCGGTATGTTCACAATTTAAATTATGTTCCGTTCGAAGTGTAACCTCATAGAAACTCGCAGATTCTTGTTTCAATGCAGCATGATAAGAGGGCCTTATACGGCTATGCATTAAAAGAATAATTGTAATGGGAGTAATCGTAATAATTTTTTTGTAGACTATTCAGTATTTTTTTTTTTCTCCATTTTCCCAGCACAATAATTCCCATGAAGAAAAAAAAAAACATTGTTGAGAAATGTTTCACATTCACTTTTCCGATTCTCCTATCCCAAGATAGGAGATATACCTTCTATCTTGGGATAGGAGAAGGTATATCTAAGATATATTCCCTATAAGACCCATATTCTTCGGCTGTTTATTTACTTTCACAGCTTTTCTTCCCCCGGTTACCCCAGCATGAATGGACATTTTCGTTTATGTATAACAATAAAATAAATATTGTATATACAATTGGTATGACATTACAACTGAATGATTTTACAGGACACTTTGAGGAATGAGTGGTGTTGGCCTTACGGCCATGTGTAGGAATGTAAAATTACGTTTTGGTTATAAATACAACGCATCACGAAGTAAAAGGGCGAGCGAAGTAATATATATATATATATATATATATATATATATATATATATATATATATATATATATATATATATATATATATATATATATATATATATATATTTTTTTTTTTTTTTTTTAACTTGATAAAAGTAGTGGATTATTTTGGGGAGAGTGAACCAACTCTCGTTTGTGTATCGCCATTGGCAGAGAACCAACATTGTGTTTACAAACTGAAGAATGTGAGTCGTTGCGATACTTATAGACTTTCAGTATTGTTAATCTACTTTTAGTATCATAATGCAGCCCCCCCCCCTTTTTTTCTTTAATGTCGTTAATATTTGTGGGTTGGCAAAAGATGTAAGTAAAGTAATAAAGCTTTCGAGCATTCATTTAAGATGACCAGGAATTTTTTTTTTTTTTTGATGGGATATATTTTATACAGAAGAACAGGATAATTATAAAGAGACTTTCAGTATTGTTTATCTATTTTTAGTATCATAATGCTGCCCCCCCCATGGTTTTTTTTTTTTTTTTTTTTTTAAATGTTTGTGGGTTGGCAAAAGATGTAAGTAAAGTAATATAGCTTTCGTAGCATTCATCTAAGTTGACTAGATTGTTTTTGAAGGGGTACATTTTCTACAGAAGAACAGGAAGTTCATTGCTCTAAAGCAATGTGGGAGGGTACAAGATAGTCTGGTTTGATTCATAAAGGGATCTGTCAGGTCCCCAAACAGTTTTTCTGGAGGTAGGGAGGGCACAGCCTATTCTGAATTTTTAGTCGGTCAATACTAAACAGACAAGGATAACTTCCAGATCTGTTTTAAAATTGATTTTTCTCAGTGAATTTTTTTTTTTTTTTTTTTTTTTTAGTACTTTGTTTTTAATATTCATTGTAGTTACTTTGGAATTAAGGTGGGTACAGTACATCTCTAAAAGATGCAGAGGTTTTTTTTTTTTTTTTAAGTACCAGTAAATTGTACTGTGCAGCAAACTTTCAAGGGGTTCAGTTTATATGCATTTCTTGGTGTTTCTATATGAATTTCGATGTGCTGGTTCTGAATGAGCTTAGTTTTTTTTTGCATAAAATCAAAGGTTTCCCCGGAATTAAGTGGATGCCCTGTATTCAGGGCTTCCATGTGCTGGTGTACGGGTTGTGCACACAAAAGCTTCTAATCGGGATGGGGGTGATATCATCTGGAGTATGAGTTTAAAAACAAGAATGAAGGCTATTGTGATATCAGGTTACATTATGTCTGTCAGGTCATTGATGCATTTATTTCTTTAATGTTCAAAATGCAGTGACTTCTTGGATTTATTAGCTTTGTGGCTTTCTGATGAGATGGAGCACATTAATCAGTCTGTTGTATTTATTTTTGTTTCACATTATTGGTTACATTGTTGTGGTTGGTTTTTGTCTGTTTATAATGATATTTCATGCAATTTGGACTCCATCAATGGAATGCATATAGGAGATAGGAGGGATTATATGCTTGAAAGCCTTGTGGATTAACTCGAGGCTTGAGGGAATCTGCAAGGCCCTAGGGGGAAATCTTTATCAGCATGGCCTGCATTTGTAGGTAGTAGGAATTGGTTTTGTACAGATGGTATTCATTTGAACAAAGGTGATGCCAGGATTTTCATCAGTATCATTGAGGATACCTTAAGGGTTCAGGGAAACTGCCAGTTATGGGGAGAAGGGTAATTTATATCCGCATTTATCTAATGATATTGGTCAAAGTAATGCTTGTACATGCCTCATGGATTCTTGTTTGTTGCCACTACAACTGATGTTGATAGGATGTTCTGAGGGTAGCAATGTTTCAAAGGAGAGGGAAGGTATAGCTTGTGATACAAACCTAAATGACTTCAAGGGGTGTGTCAGGATAGTAAACTATACAAGATTACTTAGTCTCAACTGTGTCTACAGTCAAGTCACGGTTGTCATCAATAAAATGGCTAAATTTGAACTCCTGGTTATTAAAAATAATGTTGATATATAATAGGGCTAATAGAAATGTGGTTCCACCCTGAAATTGGTGACAATGATTTCCACTGTGGTATGTATAATGTATTTAAGAAAGATAGGAGGGGTTTATCAAAAGCAGCCTTAGCACAAAAAGAGTTTTTGCTGAGTCTGAAGTTATGCCTGCCAGCATAGAATCAGTGCAGTGCAAGTTAGTTGGAAGCAAAGGAACAATGAGAGTGGGAGTAATCTACAGACCAGAAGATTGTAAAGAATATGACAAAAATCTTTACATGCAGATGGGATGTGCAAGCAAATGTGAATGTCTTATTATGGGTGACTTTAATCTGCCCTGGAATAAATGGGAGGGAAACTCATGAATGGAAAAGCTTTTTTTAAATAAGCTGGGTGATTATTATTTGTACCAGCATATTAGAGAAAGTACTAGAGGTGAGAATATTCTTGATGTCATGATTACTAACGATTCAGATGATATCACAGTGCTTAAGGTACAGGACCATTGTCAGGAAGTGATCATGCAATCGTCAGCTGCAAGATGAAGAAAGACGTTGCTGTAAATAAAGGTAAAGGCATGTGTTTAACTTCAAAAGAGGGGAATTTGACAGTGTAAGGTTCTATATCGCATCTGTGAACTGGGTGGATTGTCGAGGGATGGTAAATACATTTGAATTATTGGAATACTTTTAAAGCAAAAATTGGAACACAGAAGCCTTGAATGCATACATACCTTTAAGAAAATACTGCAGGAGGAGGATGCTGAAATGGATGACTGCAGAGCTGGCTGGTCAGATAGAGCAGAAAAAGATAGCATGGGACAGTTATAGAGCAATGAAAAGTACTGAAGCCTACAAGGTACAAGTTGATGTGTAATGGTACCACAGATTACAAATTTAGGGTCCAAAATGCTATTGTGATTAGTGACCATAGAGGCATCTCATATAATTGTTGTGTGGCTGGCACTCTTAGGATCTGGTTGGATACTGGCGGGTTTGCTATTAAGACTGTTAATTGGGAAATTTTTGATAATTTGGTGGGGAATCATATTAATCAAATTGGTGGTTGGGAATTTACTTCTGCTTCACAGAAAGCCAACATAATAACAGAAGTACTTCAAGAGGCTAGTAGAGTCTCAATGAGGAAGAAGAGGAAACCTGTCAGGTCTGTTCCATGTTGGGATCCCATCTTAGGAAAGGGTTTGATCTTCAAGGAAGAGCTTTCAGTGCTCTAGAAGGATAGCCAATCCTGATGTGGCTGAGTTGGAAAGGAATTACATTGAGTTAAGAAAGGAATGTTCTAGAAAAATAAAGATGTTTAAGCATCAAGCATGGCAGTCTTTCATGGAGCATGCCAGGAACTTAGATCCTTGGGGTTCCATTTATAAAATTATTACTGATAGGATTCACCTTGATGAAATCACCTAGTGTTCTAAATGAGAGCCAGTAGGACACTATTAAATGGGCCAAATCTGTCTGAGGTCATGTCAGAATTATTTTTAAAAGACTATAACACTGTAAATAATAGTGTACAAAATAAAATTTTAAAAGAGAACAACGAACATTTCTTTGAAGAAAGGGAAGTGCCTTTCTTGTGAAACTTAATGTAGCCATGATTTAGTTAAAGATGGGAAGGCTCTGGGGATTGATTTCCTAGAGACTTGTGTTATTAAGCACTTTTACTTGAAGTTTCCACTGATCTTGTTGGATACATAAGTCATATCTTATGACTGGCATTTTTCCTAAGATTTAGAAAATTGCTGTTTTTCAAAGTAATCTTTAAGAGTCTGGTTCATTCAGTGGTCTCTCCAATGTCATATTGCTCAATTTCTGTTTTGCCAATTTTGGGCAAAGTGTACGAGAGACTGAACATCCTAAGACAAGATATGAATCCTTGGGCTTGTCATCTTCTACTGAGAATGCAATCAGAAAATTAATTACAACAGTTCAGGAGTTGTTGTGGCGATATGTGCTCAGTTTATTCATGGACTTTAGGGGTGCATTTGATGCCCTGTGGTAATATCCTATGCAAGGCTAGAACTGCCCTCTGTTCCAAAGATTTCTTTAACATCTCTAAAGACTACTTTTCTGACCACAGGGTAATGGTCTGGTCCCATTGGAAAGAAGAGTTCTGTGTCGTGGAGCGTGAGTGTTCTCAGGGCTTGATCTTCGGGCCTTATGTGGAAAATAGTTTTGGATGAATTTTTGGAGCATGATATGGGTGACACTTGTGTCATCTGCTGTGCCGATGACGTAGTTTTAATTGTTGCAGGCCGTTCTCAAAAAACAAATGATGATAATGCTAGATGATAATACTTCAGGAATTCCTAAACTGGTCAAATTTATACAAGCTACAGATTTGAAATTTCTACAGTTTTTTTTATTTTATTTTATTTTTTTTTCCCAAGGGGGGGGGAACGTGTGGTCATGCTTTTAAAGGGTAAGCCGAGTTTGATTAGGCCATCTCTTTTAAGCTGTGGATACGTCTCCCTGAGGTATGCAAGGTGTGTGAGGTATTTGGTTTGTACCTGGAGAATCTTTTTTTTAAATGCATGTTGAATATTTGGAACAGAGGATTAAATTATTGTATACCAAGCTTCAGAGGGTTACTATGGTGAAATGGGGAATTAAGGGCTAACGTTTAAATTTATTATATGCAAGTGTTTTTGTCTCCATAATCACTTATGCTGCCGGAGCTTGGTTTATGAAGGCTGAAAACTCAATAGTGAAGAAATCTTCTTTTGGCCCAGAGATTTGCTCCTCTGGGTATTACCCATACTTGCACTGTATCTACAGATGCTATTCAGTTTGGTCTGATAAATTGCCTACTGATCTGTTGGTCATTTGTGCTGGACTTATGTATTGCCTGAGGCAGGGTATCCGTGTAGAGATGTTAGGTGCGGTCCTGCCCGAAAGGTGGGAGGGGAGGAGACCTATGGCCTCACTTTTCTAGTGAGGCCATAGGTCGGAGAAGAGTTTGTGATGAGCTTGTAACTATATGGCAGAATCGTTGGAACGGCTCTGAGAAAGGTGCAGAAACGTTTTTATTCCTGCCATCCATCTCTGCTGTGATTTACAGGATTAGACCCTGATTGCATTAGCATTAGTAGAGGCATATGATGCAAGAAAGCAAGCTTATTCAGCATCAGCCAAAAAACAAAAACACAACCACTACTCCCATTTCACCCCTCCGTTCATTCGAAATACCTGTCCAGCTGAGCCTTAAATTTGTTTAGGCTACTACTTCAACAACAAGTGATGGAAGTCTATTCCACAAACCAACTGCCCGCTGGCTAAAGGCAAATTTCCGCACATCTATCCGACATCCGTCCTTCCTCAATTTGAATTTATGCCCTCTCAGGTGATTATTCTGAGCAAGAGGAAGAATCCCATCGGCATTGAGTATGCTCAAGCCATTCAAAGCCTTATACACCTCTATCAGATCACCTCGCCGATGCCTAGTGTCCAGACTCTGTAATTTGCAAAACTTAAGCCTTTCTTCGTAAGAGCAACCCTTTGTTCCATTCACTAATCTTGTTGCCCTTCTCTGTACTCGTTCCAGCAGCTCTACATCCTTCTTGAAATGAGGCCTCCAGACCTGTATACAGTACTTAAGGTGTGGCCTGACCAATGCCTTATACAAGGGAATAATCACATCCCTATCCCTGCTAGAAAAATTCCTGTATATCATTGACAAGACACCATGAGCTACTCTTGCAGCTCGTCTGCACTGCTCAGAGAACTTCATATCTGCCTGCACAATTACCCCCAGGTCCTTTTCATTCTCTACCACTGTCAGCGTAGTACCACAGAGTTGATACGTTGATCTGGTGTTACTGTTTCCCATATGTAGTACTTTACATTTGTCAATGTTAACTTCATTTGCCACCTTTCAGGCGCCTCTGTAGCCAGGTGGGAAGGAGCAGCAGTGCATAGCACATGCTTCTTGATTAGACCGGGGTTCGAGCCTGTCACCACCAAATACGGAGGATGCGGAAAGGTCAGGGAATGACCACCGCATATTCCCGGAGCAATATGGCCTTAGTTGCTAATGCTCCTGAAAACCAAATAACAAACAACAGCCACCTCTCAGCCCATCTGCTCCACCTTTCCAGATCCTGTTGCAGCAGCATATCATCAGTAGTGTCCTTAACAACCCTGCCAACCTTTGTATCGTCGGCAAACTTGGACATTAAGCTTGATATACCATCATCAATATCATTTATAAATACAGAAAACAACAATGGACCCAACACTGAACCCTGAGGAACTCCACTAATAACATTAGTCCACGTTGAGGTGTCCATTGATTACCACTCTCTGTCTTCTGCCACTCAACCATCCCTTTATCCATAGCAGCAATTTGCCTCCAATGCCATACTGCTCCAATTTGTGCAGCAGTCTTCCATGCGCAACAGTATCAAAAGCCTTTCTAAGATCCAAATATATAATATCAAAGTTATTCCCTGCATCCAGTTCTTTTGTGACTACATCATAGTATCCAATCAAATTGGTAAGACAAGACCTGCCCTTAACAAAACCATGCTGTGTCTGAGCTGTAACTGAATTCTTGTCTAGATGATCCTGCAGTGCTTCTTTAACCAGTGCCTCCATTAATTTTCCTGGAACCGAAGTTAAACTAACAGGTCTATAATTACTTGTGTCAGCCTTTGATCCTCCTTTGTGAATTGGGGTTGCAATTCAATTTGTATGCCTGTTGGGCATGGCCTAAGTCTAGGCTAAATCAATTCAGCTTGGTCCTTTTTTGTTTTTGCAGGTAGATGGAGACTGGCATTCATGTCATGCTTCACTGTCCATATTATGTTCTCACACACACATACACAGAGCTGTGCCCTAGACTATTCTGTTACTGGACGAAGCAAAGCACGGTGTACCTGTATGAGGTTCAGAACAGAAATCGGTGGCACTGTATATATGTTGAAATTGCTCAAACAAATTTTTTAAATAGAGATGATTAATTGAAATTAATATTGTAAATATTATTTAAGGCTTTATGGAAATTTTGTAATTGTTTTTAGTGTATATGGGCTCATTGCCTTGGGGGGCATAATAAATAAAATATATAATGTACCACAAATAAGGTTAGGGAGGCCAAGGCAGTGTATGAGAAAGCATTTGCCAACAGAGCAAAGAATGGAGACAAGGAATTTTTCATGTATGTGAATACAAGGAAGAAAAAAGCGAATCAGATTGGACCCTTGTGCACTGGGTTGGGAAAGTCTTAGACAATCCAGCTGATGTTGCGAATGAATTGAACAGGTACTTTGCATTTGTATTTACTGATGAAAGACCCTTTATGTCGAGAAGAGGCTGAGCCATATGAAATTAATGATGTCATATACAGATGATTGTTTATTAGGAAAACTTTTGAGCATAAAAGCAAGTAAGCTTTCCGAGTTGATGTCATATACCCTGTAGTTTTGAGGGGGAGCACGAGGGAGTGTATTGAACCATTGAAGTTAATTATAAGGGCATCTTTAGATTCAAGGGAGATTCCTTTAGTTTGGAGAAGTGCCAATGTATTGCTGATACATAATAGTGGTTGTGAGTGAAGTTGGTAACTACAGACCAGTTAGTCTGACTTCAGTGGTAGGAAAAATCTTATTATAAAAATCTCAATCAATGATTGAGTGTGATCCAGGGATATTTAGATAGATGTGGCATTCTGAAGGACACACAACATGTCTTGATTAAGGGTAAATCATACTTAACTAACTTAGTAGGCTATTTTGACAGAGTTACTCATGAGCTGGATTGAGGGAATAATTTTGACATAGTTTATTTGTCATTTGATATTAGCAAAGCATTTGATTTGGTTTACAATAAATCATCAATACAAACGTTAATCGTATATTTAGTCGTCACGGGCTTGAACCCTGGTCCGCTCAAAGAGCGCGTGCTACTGCACTTGCACTCCTGACCACAGCTACGTCAGTGACTTCAATGAAGGGATAGAAGGCATGATGTAAAGATTGGCAGAGTTGTTAATGATCAGTGCCAAGCAGCGCTTCTTTTTGATGACTTGAACGGTCTTCAAAGATGGTCATAGAAGTGGTAGCCATGTTTTAATGCTGCTAAATGCAAGGTCTTACTTACACTTGGGAAAAACAACCCACAAATATTGTACAGGTGTCTCAAAACTATTGGTACAAACGTTTAGGGGAGGTAGGTAACATCTAAAGGAATGTGAATCGCAAACGAACTCGTAACAGGAAACGTCACGAGAAAGTAGTAGCAGAGGTACAAGAAGCTGAAATGACAAGACAGTAATTAGTGGTAAACATTTATTTGACATAATATTAACAATGGAGCAAGAGATGGATGCATTTCATGATGTTACAACAGATGCTCGAAGGTGCCACCATGAGACACGTTGCATGCGTGACACCAATGCAGCATGGATTGGCGGACACGGTCGAACACACCTGGAGTTTCTTTGACAGTAGCAGCCGTGCAGACAAGTCTTGCTATGAGATCCATTTCCGTCTCCACAGGCGATTCATACACGATAGATTTGAAGGGCCCCCCTCCCCACAGAAAGAAATCAAGGCTTGATAAATCAGGTGAGCGTGGGGGCCAGGCAACGGGTCCACCACGGCCAATCCATCGACGCCCAAAATGCCTGTTCAAATGGTCACGAGCACACCTTCCATAATATGCAAGCACCCTGTCATGTTGAAACCAAATGTTGTCTCACATTTACTGGTCAAGTAACCCTGGTAGAACTTGTTCATTAAAGATCCGATATTTAGCAGAGTTCATGCAGGATGGTAACAGGTATGGGTTGACTAAGCAGTCACCGACCATACCTGCCCACACATTTATTGCAAAGCGATGTTGTGCCGCATGGGGGTGCACACTGTGTGTGTTGTCGTGAGCCCACACATGAGCATTGTGCTGATTGAATAAGCCTTCCCGAGTGAAATAAGCCTCATCTATGAACAAAACCTACTCTAGAAAATTCAAGCCTTGAACACTTTCTTGGAGAAACTACTGCGCAAAAGCCACATGTGCAGGATGATCTTGGGGGAGCAGTAACTGAACCCTTTGGAGATGAAAGGGGTGTAAGGAATCATCGTGCCAGACACGCTGTACACTGCAATGAGACACTCCTAAGGCAGAGGCAACGGCACGTGTGCTGGTAGTAGGATTATTCTGGACGGCATTCAACACACTCTTCCATGGTGGGAGTTCGCGTTGAACGTGGTCTGCCCACACTACTCCTGTTACCTCTAAATGACCCATTATTGCACAAATTTTGATGCACACACGCAAACAAATGGTGGTCCAGTACATGCCTGTCTGGGATGAGTTCTCTATAAATTCGTTGAGCGGCTCGTCCATTGCCCTCTGCTAATCCATACACTAGGTGCATGTCTGCTAGCTCACAGTTCGTATATCGGTGCATGCTCTTCGTGCGGCGACTACTGCTTGAATGAGTAAACCAGAAATTTTCCTTCTCGCGAACTGATGAACAGCGCCGTCTACCGACTTACGGTGACGTTTCTGGTTATGGGTTCCTATGCGATTCACATTCCTTTAGATGTTACCTACCTCCCCTAAACATTTGTACCAATATTTTTGAGACACCCTGTATACTTGATGGGGTTGAATTAAAAACAGTGGATGAGGAAAGGGATCTGTGAGTTTATATGGGTAGATATGAAGTTTTCTGAACAGGCTAAACAGGTAATCAGGGAAGCCCATGGTGTCCTATCAATATTATGACCTCCCTACCTCTACATCATAGCATTTTATCAAATGCTATGATGTAGAGGTAGGGAGGTCATAATCCTATGTATAAGGCAATTGCAAGAAAACATTTGGAATATCTTGTTCATATATGGAGACTCATCTGAAAAAAGACATTCAGCTTCTTGAAAGAGTCCAAAGACCGGGCAACTTGAATGGTGAGATTGGCAGAATGCAACAGTATGAGGAAAGACTCCGATTTATGCGGGTTACAGAGCTTGGCAACCAGGCACCACATAAGTGGCCTGATTGAGATTTATAAGACTCTGAGAGAGATTAGTAAAATGAATGAAGGTGGAATTCTCACTGTTCTTAACAATTGGGAGGAGTTGGGGGAGACATGTTACAATTAACACTATGTTCTAAACTAGGGGTCCCCAAAGTGGTCAGTATTGACTCGCATGGGTTGATAATAGAATCTACAGGGTCAATTGGGGGTCGATTAAACATTTTTACTTGTAGCCATAAATTTCAGGCCAAGTCCAGAAATAGAAGAAATAGCCAAGATTTTAATACAAAAATATAAAATATCTATAGCTTATGTTGAGAAAATTTAGTCATTTTTGAATGACTGAAAATTTTTGTATTTAATATTTAAATTAATTTTTAAATTTATTTATTTATTTATCTAATATAGTTCTCCCCTAACTTTACCTTGTTTTCTATTACAGTGGAATCTCGTTAATACAAAGTTCAAGGGACCTAAATTTTCACGTTTTGTAATAGAGGTTTGTAGTAACGAGATCCCCTAAAAGTGTCAAAATTTTACCATTATTTATTATTATTATATATAATTTTTTTTTTTTTTTTTTTTCTTGGTACATACTATATATCTAAGAATAATAAATAAATAAAATAAAAACAAAAGCTTTGTCTAGCAATACAGTAATAGGAATAACATTTTTTAAAGATTACTTTATTTGTATGATAAACTAAGAGAAAAGCAATATTAAAGGAAATGAAAATATTGTACAGTATATATTTTGATATATACAATATTTTAGTATCACAGTAAAAATAATTACAATAATTATAAAAGGAGACATAAAACCATTAAGTTTTTAATAAATTAAGTTAATTTAAAGAAAGAATCCAATGTTGTTTGCACAGTTTTTGTCCTATATGCATTTTTAACTACAGCACAGATGTTATCAAATGTAATAGTTGTTTCTTTATCAACGTTACTGCAGGCCAAGATATATCTCTATTATGTTCATTGCATTTTGGGCATCTTTTTTAGATGGCAGTGTGCACGCAAATCTTCACTTTTGCTGTCGCTGGCAACAAAAACAGCATCATTTTGTTTGGTACCGAGCAGCTGTTCTGGTGTTGCAATGGTAGCAACTTCATAATCTACCTTCACAAACTCTTCAAATTTGCCAAACAAAATTCATATGCTCCTTCAAATTCCTCCATTCCTCACTGTTGCTATCACATTAGTCTGCTGGACCGTGTTTTTTGATGATGTTCTCTCCAAAGCCACTCTTACTGAAGTTGATTATAACACTTGATGTTATAATCAACTGAATAATACTTTCCCAAGCAATAACAAGGTTACGGATAGCATCCAAGACATTCCAATTTGGCTGCAAATTGTTCCCTCCTTCTACGATGCGGATCAAGTACTTTATCAGGCGTTAAACTGGTGGTATTGGGGGGGTAAAATCAACAGCTGTATATTTGTCAACTTAAGTGTCTTGGCAGAATGTGCTGTACAACAGTCTAGAATCATGAAAATGTTCCTTTTTTTTCTGAAGCCATTCTTCTGTCCAATTCTGATAACCAAGACTGAAAAATTCTGATCGTAAGCTAAGCACATCTATTGGCCTCATAATCACAGGGAAGTTGGTTAACTGCTTTAAAACATGTTGGCTTGGAAAACTTACCAATCACAAGTGGGCATAGTTTTGTACTGCCATTTGAATTGCAGCATAACAGAAAAGTGTCTTTGTTTACTTAATAAGACACGATAGGAGGGAGTATATGATGAGAGCCTTGTCGATCAATTCGGTCCTGGAGAGATTGTATTTGCTGATGCTATCGAGGCAGAGTTAGGTGGGTCGAAAAACTGCTAGTTTGGGGGGGTTAACAGTAGCTGCTGGCAGAGGTAAAAGTGATTCTTGCACTACTTCTATTGAAATGCAATTGAGCAGCAACCTGGAAATCAAGGCAATGGGAATTTCCAGGACTGCTGGGAGTCATAGTGGAACAAGTAAATACATGGACTGTGTTAGGATAACTAAGAGTAGAAACAGGTGCATGTATACTTGCATGTACAATAATGCTAGGAGTATAGTTAATAAATTCGATGAGCTTGAAGTGCTAGTCAAGATATCAAAGGCAGATATTGTTGGGATATCAGAGATGTGGTGTCACAGATATAAGGAATGCAGAACTGAAATTTGGGGAGTACAATGTGTACAGACAGGAAGGGAGGAGGGGTTATGCTGTTAGTTAAGAAACATAAAATCTAAGGAAGTGCATCCAATTGATGTTGGTGGACAATGCAATATTGACTCTGTTTGGTGTGACATAAGCACTGGGAAAGGAAAGGTGTCGGTTATAGGCCTAATGGATCTGATGAGTATAATGAGCAATTGTGCAGAGAAATAGTGGGCCAGTAGATTAGTGTGTCTTATAATGGGGAGATTTTAATTTCCTGGATATTGACTGGAATTTGTGGGTCGGTCACTTGCACACTAGCAAGGCTCTTGTGGATTTATTGGATGATTGTTTTCTACAGCAGCATGTTCGGGAGGCAACTAGAGGGAGTGATACTCTTGATCTGATTATCAGTAATCATTCTTCATGAATCTGCAGATAAAGGAACCACTAGGTGGCAGTGATCAGTGTGCTGAAGTGGGATTTACTCAGAGGTAACTACCATCAAGGGTAAGGGAAGGGTTTTTGATTTCGTAAAGATGATTATGGTGGTCTGAGACAGTATTTAAATTCTATATGGTGGAACCAACCGACGATGTTACCAACAGCAAATTCAAAATAGGAAGCATTCAAAGAATTAAGCTTGGAAGCTACTAGGCTTTTCATACCAACTAAGAAATATTGTTCAAGATTTAGGCCTAAATGGATGTCAGATGAACTAATTAAACATGTGACAGAGAAGAAAAATGCATGGGATACATATAAATTAACATGTGACACAGAAGCCTATGATAGATATAAGCTGATCTGTAACCAAGTTGCAAAGGAGGTTAGGCAGGCGAAGGCAGATTACGAGAAATCTTTGGCAAAGGATGCAAATAAAAACAGCAAAGAGTTCTTTACTTATGTAAATTTTAGAAGGAAGGGGATGAATCAGTTTGGTCCACTTGATATCGATGGTTCAACTGTTGATGATCCTGCTCATGTAGCTAACAAACTAAATGAATATTTTGCATCGACATTCACACATAAGGAGTTATTCAGGGAGGGGAATGCCAGAGGTGTATTCAACTCTGGCAGTAAGCTAGATAATCTTGTAATAAGAGTAAAGTGGAGGAGAAATTGTTGAAGATAAACACAAGAAAAGACACCTGGGGTGGATAGAATCTATCCAATTATATTAAAGGAGGTGGCAAAGGAAGTAAGCAAACCCTTAGCCATAATTATGAGTGCTTCCATGGATTCTGGGGATGTACCCTTGGACTGGAGATGTACAAATGTGTCCACAAAGGAGGATCAAAGGGACACATAGGTAATTACAGACCTGTTAGTTTAACTTATGTTCCAGGGAAATTAATGGAAGCACTGGTTAAATAAGCATTGCAGGATCATCTAGACAAGACTTCAGTTATAGCTCGGACACAGCATGGTTTGTTAAGTGGAAGTCTTGTCTCACTAATTTGATTGGATACTGTGATGTAGTCACAAAGGAACTGGATGCAAAGAATAACTTTGATATCATATATTTGGATCTTATAAAAGCCTTTGATACTGTTGCACATGGAAGACTGCTGCACAAATTGGAGCAGTGTGGCATTGGAGGCAGATTGCTGCTATGGATAAAGGGATGGTTGAGTGGGAGAAGACAGAATGGTAATCTATGACAATGCTCTTCATGGACTAATGTTATTAGTGGAGTCCCTCATGTTTCAGTATTGGGTCCATTGTTGTTTTCTGTATTTATAAATGATATTGATGATGGTATATCAGGCTTCATGTTCAAGTTTGCAGATGATATGAAGGTTGGCAGGGTTGTTAATGACAGTACACTGCTGCAACAGGATCTAGAAAAGTTGAGCAGATGGGCTGAGAGGTGGCAAATGGAGTTTAACATTGACAAATGTAAAGTACTACATATGGGAAACAGTAACCCCAGAGTAACGTATCAACTGTGTGATACCACACTGAAAGTGGTAGAGAATGAAAAGGACCTGGGGGGTAATTGTGCAGACAGATATGAAGTTTTCTGAATAGTGCAGACTGTCTGCAAGAGTAGGTCATGGTGTCTTGTAAATGATGTACAGCAATTTTTCTAGCAGGGATAAGGAGGTGGTGGTTTTTTTTTTTTTTATGAAAACCCCAAACACGAAAGGTATCAAAACCTATAGTACCGTGCATGGGTTGAAGGAGAAGTATGGGGGGGAGGGGGATGCCGGAAACTTTGCTCTAGAGACTAAACATGGGTTTCACCACTTCAAGCCTCCAATAAGCAAAGTGATTATCCACTTGTATAGGGCAGTGGTCAGACCACACCTTGAGTACTGTATACAGGTCTGTAGGCCTCATTTTAAGAAGGATGTAAAGCTGTTGGAATGAGTATAGAGAAGGGCAACAAGATTAGTGAATGGAACAAAGGGTTGCTCTTACGAAGAAAGGCTTAAGTTTTGCAAATTAGTGTCTGGAGACTAGGTGCTGGCGAGGTGATCTGATAGAGGTGTATAAAGCCTTGAATGGTTTGAGTATGCTCAATGCCGATGGGATTCTTCCTCTTGCTCAGAATAATCACCTGAGAGGGCATAAATTCAAATTGAGGAAAGACAGATGTAGGGTAGATGTGTGGAAATTTGCCTTTAGCCAGTGGATAGTTGGTTGGTGGAACAGACTTCCATCCTTTGTTGTGGAAGTTGATAGCCTGAATAAATTTAAGGCTCAACTGGACAGGTATTTCGAACGAACGGAGGGGTGAAATGGGAGTGGTGTGTGTTTTTTTTTTTTTTTTGCTGATGCTGCATAAGCTTGCTTTCTGGCATCATATGCCTCTACTAATGCTAATACTAAATTACACTTTTGCATTTGAATGTAGAACCAAAATATAACCTTGGTCTATATCCAACATCTACTGCCAACTTAATACAGATCTGTACAATACCAACAACACAACTCCCTTACCATTGAACTCCTTGACACAACAGCAACATACACATAATACTAAACATCAAAGTTAAATAGTTCATCTAAATTATGGAGATTAGCCAAAAATTCTTTTGTATGGCTAAAAGCTAATTAATTAAAATTAAAACTCGTTTACATCTTAGCTTCAATTAGAGAATAACTATATACAAAATTATACTTTTGAATTTGGATGTAGACCCATTATGTAACCTTAGTCTATATCCAACACCTACCGTCAACTTAACACAGACCCACCACATTATTTACCCTTAAATTCCTTGACACAAAAGCATCATAACTGTACTAACTTCATTCGCAAATTACCATAAAATTACCTCTTCGCTTACACGGTAACTTCCTATAGGCAACCTGACAGCTGTGTTATTATACAGTCAGTCTTTCAAGAACTTCAAGTAACCACAAATTGTATCTGTGAAATTAAGACAATCATTTCAATATTTCCCATTCCTAATCAGCTCTATCGGTTGACCTATATCAAGTCAACCCAAATATGCTCACTCATGCTTTGTCTTCAAACCAAATCAAAACCATTAACAAAACTATCAGTTCATTATGTCTATCTTTAATCCTAGGTAAAAAAAAACTAATTCCAGTTGTTCAACAAGGAACAGAGCTTTAAAAGATCAGTTAGAAAAAGAAAACTCGTACTCATTCCAGAACAAGGTGAAAACCAAAATCACACTAAATTAATAAACTCTAGTGATTTCTACCCAAAAGTCTTTTACATCTTTTAAACACCTTACCTGCAAAACTAGAGAAGACCATAAATTGGATATATTGTTTTGTGATAGCAGTGTCTCATAATTATGAAATTCTTCTGTTATCAGTTGTGCGATGGTAATCGTTTAGTAAATAGCAGTTAATTATGCACTCAACAGTAAAGTAGTTATTTTCTAGATAAAAATAGCTTTCACCCTTAGACTTAAGCTCCTGTTGTACTACTGGAAAAGATCATTTATATTCATATCACACAATGTGAGCATTATTTTTTTTCAAGCACAGGAGAAACTTCTCTTATTGATCAAATCATTCAAACATAAGTAACCCTTCATTCCTATCTCGTCACAATTCTGCAAAGATATCAATATCTATGCTTAATGCATTGTTTGAGCATTATCATACATGGTGCAGTGTCTTCCCTACAATCAGGCTTACTATCGAGGTTGGCAGGGTTGTTAATGACTGTAATGGCAGTGTGCTAGTGCAAAAGAATCTAGAAAATTTAGGCAGATGGGCTGAGAAGTGGCAACTGAAGTTTAATATTGACAAATGTAAAGTTCTGTATATTTATGGGTAGAAATAACCCCCAGAGAAACATACCAACTGTGTGGTATTACACTTAGGGTGGTAGAAAACGAAAAAGATCTGGGAGTAATTGTGCAGTCAGATCTGAAATTTTCAGAGCAATGCAGATAGGCTGTCAGAGCAGGTCATGGGGTATTGTCAATGATATATAGGAATTCTGTTAGTAGGGAAAAGGAGGTGATTATCCCTTTTGTATGAGGCTATGTGACCATGCCTTGAATACTGTACAGATCTGGAGGCCTCATTTTAGGAAGGATGTAGCTTGAGCATGTACAGAGAAGGGCAACAAGATTGGTGAGGGGAATGAAATGGTACTCTTATGAAGAAAGGCTTAATTTCTGCACCTCAGGGGACATAAGACATTGGTCCTTGAGGTTGTCATAGACATTCTCTCAGATATGCCAGACAAGCTGTTCTTGCTACCTGGGAGTCTAAAACGCTGATGGAACTGATATTCGGGTGACACTCAAGTCATAGTGGACCCAATTTCGGCGAAGTCCGGACGGTCTATGACAGCCAAATCCTCTGCTTGCACCTTCACGATGGTGGGACTGTTAGTAATCCTGGGTATAACCTTCATGCACAAGAACATGGTGGTTGACCACCCAGGTGTGAACCAACGTAAGCAGGGGTCGAGGTGTGGCACCCACACCACATGGAGGAACGCCGCCCCTCTATGTTACCAGGCAGTACTAGGTGGTAGATGACTCTCATCAACCGGTGAAATAGAACCACTTTGCTTATTGGAGGCTTGAAGTGGTGGAACCCATGTTTAGTCTCGAGAGCTAAGTTCCGGCCAACCCTTCCCTATCTCTTCCATCATGCAGTATGATTGGTGATTTTTGAGGTTATGATGAATGTCGTGGCGAGATCCAATATTCCTTACATTTCGAGGGTACAGCTCTAAAACGGTGTTCGCAGGCCGGCCGCTAGTTAGTACACCGGACCGAACCTATTGGTAACTCACTAGGAAGCTTCCGGATCAGCTAGTGTATAATCTTGCTACCTCTACTCTGCCAGATAGTGACTGGAGGGAGTCCGAGTACTGTGTATGCGGGGAGCATTGTCGAGGCCACATTATGTCAAGGATCTGGGTATATTCTTACCACATGTACGCCATATCCAAAAATTTCATTACTTCATACAGCATGTCCCACCCACTTTTTCTTACTATTCAATACACCATGAATTGTCAAAATAATAGAGCTAGCTTATCTGCGAAAAGATCTAAACCTCCCAAGGACTTCCTAATTCATTTCACAAATATACGTGGTCTCAATTCTAATCTCAACGATGTCCATTTCCACTTGCAGTCTTCCAAACCCCGTGTACTTTTTCTGACTGAATCTCAGTTATCAGTTGATTCAACTACTGCTCATCTCAGATGTCCAAATTATTTGCTGTATGATTCCTTTCACCTCAAAGGTGGTACTTGTGCATATGTCCTTTCTGATATTCCCTGTCAGAGACTTGGCAATTTGGAATCTCCTCTCTTTGATCTTCTCTGGCTTAAAATCTCTCTACCTCATTGTGTAAAATTCATCTGTTATCTCTACCGTTCTCCCAACTCCACTAATCCCTTGGAGCTCTTTGACTTCCTCTCTTTGCAACTTGACTTTCTCCAGTCCAACTTTCCTAACAGTGAGGTAATTTTCCTTGGTGATTTTAATGTTCACAACTCCAGCTGGCTTCCCTTTTCTAGTCACACCGACCCAGCAGGTCGAGATGCTGAGGCTTTTGCAATTACTAATGACCTAGCACAGATTGTTCATTTACCTACAAGAATACCAGACAATCCTAATCATACAGCCAATACGCTTGATCTTTTTCTCACAAACAACCCTTCTAAGTACACGGTCGAAGTGAGAGGTCCTTTAGGCACTTCAGATCACAACTTCGTGATTGTCTCTTCTCCAATGGAACCTTTATCTCATAGCTATTCCCAACCTCGTATTGTTTGGCATTACAAGAATGCAAAATGGGATGACCTGCGAGACTTCTTTTCCTTGGTCTGATTACTGTTTCAAAACTTCTGATGTCAACGTTTTGCTCAGATCGTGTCAGTGAAATTATTCTTTCAGGAATGGAATCCTTTATCCCACACTCCACTTTAAAATCTCGTCCTTTAACTAAACCTTGGTTTTCCAATAAATGTGCTAAGGCTGTCCAAGAGAAGAACGTTGCATATCGTAATTGGCTTGTTTCTAATTCTTCAGTTTCATTTTCTGCCTACACCAAAGCTCGCAACAATTGTAAAGTAGTTATTAATCAGTCCAAACTAGAGTTTGAACAGGCTAAGAGTAGAAAACTTGCTTCTTGCCCTAATGGTAGCCGAGCATTCTGGTCTCTTGCCAAAGCTATTGGCCGCAACTTTTGCCCATCTCTGCTCCCACTTCTGTCCAAACCAGATGGTTCTTTTGTCACTTCAGCCAAGGATAAAGCTGACCTGCTAGCATCCCATTTTTCTTTGAGCTCATGTATTAATGATCTTCTAAAACACCTCCCACCATTCCTAACACGCTCCATTCAATGCCTCCTGTGGTCTTCCGTCAGAAGGATTTTGATGAATCTTGATGCTAAGAAAGCTCCAGGTCCTGATGGTATTTCTCCACTTGTTCTCAAAACCTGTGGTCCTGAACTTACTCCTATTCTTTGCTGCCTTTTTTCACTTTCTTATTCCAAAGGTGTTTTTCCTTCTGCTTGGAAATTTGCTCATATCCAGCCAGTTCCTAAAAAGGGTGACAAATCCCTCCCATCCAATTATCGTCCCATTGCAATTACTTCTACTCTTTCTAAAGTAATGGAGAAATCAATTAACCGCCAACTCTTAAACTACTTAGAAACCTTCCGTCTGATCAACGATCGCCAGTATGGATTCCGTCAGTGTCGATCCACTGGTGCTATTCTGGCTTATGTTACCCATTTATGGACTAATTCAATGGAAAGGTTCGGTGAAACACAAGTAGTTGCTCTTGACATCTCAAAGGCTTTTGATCGTGTTTGGCATAAAGGTCTTCTAAACAAGCTTCCATCTTATGGTTTGCCAACTGTTTTTAGTAATTGGTTATCCAGTTTTCTCTCTGATCGCTCACCGAGGGTGATGGTAGATGGCTCTCTGTCTTCTAACTTCTCCACTAATGCCGGTGTCCCCTAAGGTTCAGTTCTTTCCCCCACTCTTTTCGTCTTGTATATCAATGACCTTCTTCCATTGACTGGAAATCCTATCCATAGTTTTGCCGATGATAGCACATTGCATTCAACTTTCCATTTTGAGAAACCTTGTCCAGCTCAATCAGCTTCAAGTTCTCGAAAATCTGCTGCCAATTCCTTAAATGCCGATCTTCAGGTAATTCTCCAGTGGGGCAAAGACAACTTAGTTGATTTCAACCCTTCTAAAACTCAATCTTGTCTTATATCTCGCAAAAAGGATTCTTCTGCTCCTATGCTTATCTTTAGGGACACTCCGATTTCTAGGCAAAATGATATATCTCTTTTGGGGATTACCCTGACTTCTAATCTCTCTCTTGGCACAAGCACATTACAAATATTGCTTCCTCTGCATCTAAAAAACTTGGTTTTCTCTTTCGCTCTCGGCGTTACTTTTCTCCCAAACAGCTGCTCACTCTGTATAAATCGCAAATCCGCCCTGCCATGGAATATTGTTCCCACATCTGGGGTGGTGCCCCCAAAACCTCTCTCAGGCTTCTTGATTCCATTCAGAAGAGGGCAGTTAGGTTAATTAATGATTCATCTCTAACAGAGTCTCTCCACTCGCTTTCTCATAGATGCACTGTTTCTGCTGCATGCCTCTTCTACAGATATTTCCATGGGCACTGTTCTTCTGAATTGGCTTCTATAATTCCCGCTCTCTCCCTCTCTTTCAAAACAGTCCGAACCTGTGCCGCGACCAGCCAACATCCATTTACTGTCCAACTTCAAACCCACAGAACCAACTTTTCATCTTCCTCATTTATTCATTCAACTGCCGTTTTCTGGAACAACCTTCCTTCATACGTATTTCCTGAAAATTACAATCTACAGAAGTTCAAGTCCAATATCAACAAATATCTTCTTTCGTGTTCTCAACCTCCAACCCAAGCACGGTACTAAGTACTATAGGTTATAATACCTCTCGTGTTTGGGGTTCTCATAAAAAAAAAAATAAATAAAATAAATTCAAATTAAGGAAGAACAGTTGTAGAATAGATATGCAGAAATTTGTCTTTATTCAGTGGGTGGTTAATTGCTGGAACAAACTTCCATCTGTCATTGTGGAAGTTTGATAGCTTAAATAAATTCAAGGAAGAATTTATTTAGGGATGCTACTTAACTTATTTTCAAAATGAGTTAAGGGTGACTTTGAAAAATTAGCTGGTAAAGCTTCAAAATGCCTATTCTTAATATCATTAGTAATAAAATGTATAACAGTATCATATTTTGTGCACTTAAATTCTTCATTTTCCTTGGGAAAATTAACTCCATTTACTGTTAAAATCAGCTTTCTTTTTTAATGTGTTCCCCATTACTACATTATGAGCAGTACCTGCTAAAGGTTTCTCTAATGAAAAAGTTCTAAATAAATTCAAGGAATAAGAAATAGCGTAACGTGTATATATATCTCGAACTGATAGGGTAAGGTGTAAAGTAAGACTAGATAGCATAATACGAAGCACTGTATTAGGAATCTCTTAGCTTAGTATAGTATTATCAATTAATCAAAAATATTATTAATTTTATTAAATTTCCTTGTTAATTAAATTATATTTAAACGGAAATCATGACCCAGACTAGAGCTGCAAAGCAAAGATCACGGACTAGTGAGAGTGCTGTGACTTGGGGAGAAACGAAGGGGGCAATTCTCCAACACATCAGTCTCAAAAACTGTGTGAAATGTTTGTTGACCTTTATAAAACAGGACATGATCTAGCCAAGGAGGATGCTGTTGTGTGTGTGCTAAGTGTCTAGAATGTCAAGAAATTAAGCGCCAACTCAGCATTCTGATGGGCGTCTGAGAGCTTGAGGTGTAGGGTAAATACCTTCGAAGATATTAAATAGAAAGGGCACAAGAATATTTGCTGATGCTATGAGGCAGTGTTAGGTGGGTTAGAAAACTGCTAACTTGGTGGGACCTACAGACTAAAAGGTTAACAGTGGCTGCAGGCAGAGGTAAAAGTGATTCTTGCACTGCTTCTATTAGAATGAGCAGCAGCCTGGAATGCAAGGTAATGGAGATTTCCAGGACTGCTGGGAGTCATAGTGGAACAAGTAAATACATGGGCTGTGTTAGGGTAACTAAGAGTAGGTGCATGTATACTTACATGTACACCAATGCTAGGAGTATAGTTAATAAATTTGATGAGCTTGAAGTGCTAGTCGAAACCATCAAAGGCAGATACTGTTGGGATATCAGAGATGTGGTGTCACACAGATATAAGCAGTGCAGGATTGGAATTTGGTGAGTACAATGTGTACAGAAAGGGAGGAGGGGTTATGCTGTTAGTTAAGAAACACAAAATCTAAGGAAGTGCATCCAATTGATGTTGGTGGACAATGCAGTGTTGTCTGTTTGGTGTGACATAAGCACTGGGAAAGGAAAAATGGGAAAGGAGTAGGTGTGTGTTATAAGTCTGAGTACAAAGAACACCTGTACAGAGAAATAGTGGGCCAGTAAAACAGTGTCTCTTAATGGGGGATTTTAAATTTCCAGATATCGACTGAAACTTTTGGTTGGTCACTCTAACACTAGCAAGACTATTATGGATTTATTGGATGACCTGTTTTCTGCAGCAACATGTTTGAGAGGCAACCAGAGGGAGTAATACTCTTGATCTGATTATCAACTGCAATTATTTGTGCATTAAGAATTTGCAGATAAAGAAACCATTGGGTGACAGTGATCACAATGTACTGATGTGGGAATTAGTTAAAGATGTAACTATAATCAAAGCTAAAGGGAAGGGCTTTTGCTTTCACAAAGGTGACTAGAGGGATCTCAGTTTTTTTAAATTGTGTACAGTGGGATCAACTGATGATGTTACCAAAGTTGAATTTTAAATGGGAGGCCTTCAGGGACTTAATTTTGGAGGCTACTAGGCTTTTCATTCCAACTAAGAAATACTGTTCAAGGTTTAGGCCTAAATGAATGTCAGATGAATTAATGAGGCTCGTGGCATAGAAGAAAAATGTATGGGATGCATACAAAGTATCAGGTGACACAGACCACCTATGGCAGATCTAAACTAGTCTGTAATCAAGTCACAAAGGAAGTTAGGCAGGCGAAGGCAGATTACAAGAAATCTTTGGCAAAGGATGCAAAAAAAAAAAAAAAAAAAAAAAAACAGTAGCGAGTTCTTTACTTATGTAAACTCTACAAGGAAAGCAATGAATCAGATTGGACCATTTAACATAGATGGGTTGACTATTGATGATCATGCTCGGGTAGCTGATAAACTGAAGGAGTATTTTGCATCTACATTCACACATGAGGAGTTATTCAATGAGTGGAATGCCAGACGTTTATCAAACTCTAACACCGAGCTAAGTGATTTTGTAATAACTGAGCAAAGTGGAGGAGAATTGTTGAAGTTTAACATAAGGAAGGCACCTGGGGTGGATGGGATCTATCCAGTTATCTTAAAGGAGGCAGCAAAGGAAGTAAGCAAACCCTTAGCTATAATTATGAGAGCTTCCTTGGACTCAGCGGTGGTTCTCATGGACTGGAGATGTGCAAATGTATCACCAATTCACAAAGGGGGTTCAAAAGGTGACACAAGTAACTATAGACCTGTTAGTTTAACTTGTGTTCTGGGGAAAACAATGGAATCACTGGTTAAAGAAGCATTGCAGGATCATCTAGACAAGACTGCAGTAATATTTAAGACACAGCATGAGTTTGTTAAAGGGAGGTCTTGTCTGACCAATTTGATGATGTGGTCATAAAGGAACTGAATGCCAAAAATAATTGATATCATATACTTGGATTTCAGGAAAGCTTTTGATACTGTTGCACATGGAAGACTGCTGTACAAATTGGAGAGGTATGACATTAAGGGTAAGTTGCTACAATGGATAAAGTGATGGTTGAGTGGGAGACAACAGAGAGTGGTGATCAGTTGACACTGCTCTTCGTGGACAAATGTTATTAGTGGAGTTCTCCAGGGTTTGGTGTTGGGCTCATTGTTGTTTTGTATATTTATCAATGATATTAATGAAGGTATATCAGGTTTAATGTCCAAGTTTGCAGATGGTACATAGGTTGGCAGGGTTGTTAATGACAGTAAAGACAGTATGTTACTCCCACTGGATCTAGATAAGTTGGGCAAATGGGCTAAGTGGCAACTGAAGTTGTACATTGACAAATGCAAAGTACTGCATATGGGTAGCAATAATCGAAAAAAACCTACCAACTGTGTGGTATCTGGAAAGTGAAAAAGACCTGGTAATTGTGCAGTCAAATATGAAGTTCCCTGAGCAGTTCAGACAGGCTGCCAGGGCAGGTCATGGTGTCTTGTCAATGATACATAGAAATTTTGCTAGCAGGGACAGGGAGGTGATTATTCCGTATACATGGCAGTGGTCAGGCTACACCTAGAGTACTGTGTACAGGTCTGGAGGCCACATTTTAGTAAGGATTGGAGTTGCTAGAAAGAGTACAAAGAAGGGCAACAAGATTGGTGAGGGGGAACAAGGGGGTCCCCTTTGTTCCCCCCTCTCTCTCTTACCAAGGAAGGCTTAAGTTCTGCAAATTGGAGTGCCTGGAGAGTAGGCACCTGCGAGGTGATCTGATTGAGGTGTATAAGGCCTTGAATAGATTGAGCAAGCTGAATGCTGATGGGATTCTTCCTCTTGCTCAGATTAACAACCTGAGGGTCACAGTTGCAAATTGAGGAAAAACAGTTGTAGAATAGATGTCTTGAAATTTGCCTTTTGCCAGCAGATTGATAAAAATGAGGTGAAGGATATTGTTTCCTTTGCTGCACTCTAACTTTCTGATTTAGTATTGTTTTCCATGTAGTGCAAAGGAGCTAGGCCTTTGCCCTTCCACCTGTAAAGAACTGTTGTCTCTCCCACTCCAGACACCCATAGGTACTAATCCAGCTGATGTTTGAATTAGCTGTTTGTTTCAACTACCCCTGGATTCAATTTATTCTGATAATTAACAGGTTATTGGCTAAGGGAAAATTTCTAGCAGTCCAGTCTGTTACTCTACTCTGTTCAAATTTATCCACTGATTCTGGCATTATTTAACCCTACACTGGTTTGCACCCATCTTCTCGGCAAAGGTGGTAGTCAGAGGCGTACTGGGTCAAAGTCCGCATCTTGTGGATACACTACCTGAAATAAAAAAATTGGTCACCTGGTAGGTGTCCAGTTTTTATTTCTGGAAAAAAGTTTAGTTTTTTTGAATTCTGCTTGAAGTATACAGGCTTGATATTATTATTATGTTTTTTTTCCCAAATGGATTGCATTATTTATTTTTTTTCTTTATACACACCTAATTCTTAGTTACCATATATCTGGTTAATGTACATACATTCCTTGAGACTTGTCACAGACATTCTCTCAGGTATGACAAGCTAGGGCTTGCAACCTGGGAGTCTAAAACCCTCCCTGATTGGATCTGATATTCAGGTGGAACTTGAGTCAAGTGTACCACATTCTGGTGTAGGCTGATCATTCTATGATAAGCAAATCTTCTGCTTGCAACTTCACAATAGTGGAACTGCTATTGCTAACCCTGGGTATAAACCTCTGTGTGCAAGTCCTGAAATACTGCACCTAATATACTGAAGGTGACCACCCAGGTTTGAACCAATGTAAATAGGGATTGTGTGGTGTCCACACTACACAGGAATGTCTCTCCTCTGTGTTACCACGCTATACTAGGTGTTAGACAATTCTCATCAACTGGTGCAACACCACTTTGCTTATTGGAGGACTCAAGTGGTGAAATCCATGTTTAGTCACCAGAGCAAAGCTCCAACAACCCCCCCCCCCCATCATGCAGTATGTACAGCTAAGCCTCGCATAACGCGAGTTCGATTAACGCGATAATCAGTTAACGCTATTTGAAATATGATTTCACTTTACACTATGCAAATTTCCAGTTAACGCGATCTTTTTTCTCTCTGTTTTTTTTATGCGATAGTTGAAAAAGATTTGAATCGCGCGTTAAGCTTACCGCGAGCCGTACGGTCAATAAACAAACGTTTGCCTGCTGCTCGCCTCGGTGTGTTCCATCAACCATCGGAAGAAGACGTGTTTGTCTCCTGCTAATAAAGTCAATGCAAACTTGCATAAAAATTCAAATTTTTAAATGAGCCAGATGAAAATGTTACCGCGAAGGAGATAACGGTAAGAGAATTAGATGAAATCTTTCTTATCGCATAGAACCTCAAACAAAAGGTTTGTTCTCCGCGATATTTATTTCGCCAGGGCCCAGAGAAGATTGTTGTGTGCTATCGGAAATTGATTGATGAAAAGAGAAAGTCAACACTGTTCAAATATTTCCGCAACAGTAATTTCTTCATTGTGTATTTTATGTCAGGGTTCCCAAAGTTTCTCGGTTCACGGCGCCTTTAATGTCTCAGTAATTTTTTAAAGGCGCACCCAGACCAAAAGAAATATCTAACAGTTTCGTTTAGTAGTTAGGTCCAAACAACTTAATAAGAAATGCTGAAACTGTGAACTACCTCGAGCTAGTAGTTCGCGCGGTGTCCGACAGATGTCGAGTATCGCTGTGTTTCCCTCGAAAATTTAAAATATTCTGCGGCGCACAGTTTAAAAACCGCCGTTTTATGCAATAAACATTTAATTCCATAATTATTTTCATCTTTTACATTATATACAGTTAAAAAGTTATTTAAAAGGTATTTTTAAAATTCTTTATGGACATTCCAGAAGGTCAAGGACCAATTATAATTTTTCCTATTGGTTATGATAATCGATTAACGCGTTTCCGTTTTGCGCGATGTGCTCGCGGGACGAATTAATCGCGTTAATCGAGGCCCGCCTGTACTATATAATATTGGTGTAAATACACCATAGTTTAACTACATAAGTAGTGTTAAAGCATTGTTTGATTTTCTCGTATTGTGGCTACCTTCACAACGAGATACCAGGTATTGCACTACATTGAATAAACATGCTATCACTGTTGTGAAGTTAATTCCACAATATGAGAGATGTTAAATGGTGTAGGTAATAATAATATTTAGAAGACTAAATGCACAAGGCATAATGTTATGGGTTGAAATTAACTATATAATATTTGTGTAAATACACCACAGTTTACCCACATAAGCAGTGTTAAGGCATTGTTTGATTTTATTTCATATTGTGGCAACTGGTAAAGTTAGAAAAATTCTTAGTGCAACTGCTACATTTGGAAAAGTATCTGTAAAATTATTTTTAAAATATATTGTAACAATTCAAATGGAGTAATGTAGTATTATCTTTAAGGGTAGCAAAGAATTTCTTCATACAGCTTAAGTAAGGGTAGTGAAGAAGAATTTAAGGTGCATTAAATATGAATTATTTGCTTCGTTCACTGTGTTCAGTTTTTTGTCTAACATGCTGTTTGCTCGTTCTCATAACCGAGAATCTGGAAATTACTGACATCAGAGGCCCAATTACAATCAGAATTTATGAAGCTAATAATTATAGAACAATTTTATCAAGTAGGGAATTTGTTTACGGCATTGAATGCACCTTCACAAGGTTCTTTGTGTGTGCCATATGTGGGAAAACCCACATCTACATGCACAAACCTACAGGTCTGTGTAGGGCAATATCTGTCGTTGCTCAAATTTACACTCACCAGGCCAGATGGCCATTCAGGTGGCCTGTGCTACATACACACGCTCTGGTTGACTGCACAAACTTGGCATGTGCAGGCAAGCCGGAGCATCTGTAGGTACCCTTATGCATAGGAAATTGGTAGTATTACCACCAAATTTGGATCCACTAAAACTGCAAATAACAGTTTATATCACCAAACCAGCCTCCATGCTAATTATTCACCCACAGAACTCAGTCAACATTTGCATTCACATAATTATAATACTCAAACAGATTCTGCAATAATATTAACAAAACTGAATTCCAGTTATAAACTATTATTAATACATGAAGCTTTAGACCTAATGATTTCCGACTGAACCTCACAGAATAACATGTAAAATTTCCAGGGCACGTGCTAACCATGCACCATGGGAGCTAGAGTTAACCTTTATAACACTCAGAATTTCTTTCTCGATTAAATGAACCAACTGATGACGGAACTGCAAAAGTCCAACATTAGGACTCTTTGGTTCTTCTCATTCTTAGTTTCATAATTATTAATTTTTATGTATGAATATCCAAGCAGAAAAGACTGCTTGGATAGTCATACTTTTCCCCCTCGGAATTTTTTTATATTTTTTAATTTCACATTTTAATTTCTTCATTATATTTTAACCATACGGATTAGGAGGTAAGTTTCGTGATATTTATAAGCAATGCTAAAAAAAACTGAAACCGTATAAAGAATCGAAGCATATGCTAACAAATAAGTTGCACATGGTAACAAAAAAAATACTTACCCTTAGAAAAAATTAAAATACAGTACAGGAACTCCACAACTTAAGTAATACTCGACTTACAGAAATTCAATTTTACGTAATTTTTTTTCCAGCTGGTTCAAACTTAAAATCGTGGAAACGTATTTTGCATCCCGTAGGAATAAATTGAGGTATCGTGAAAATATTGTAATGTGAACCCAATAACACTTTTTTTATTATTATTTAATTTTTTTGTAATTCGTTCCAAGTCCTTGGCAGTTGAAAATTTCACTATATAACTAAGCTATTTATCTCTCTAAAAGGTCATTTTTATAATGGAAATTGCACTACCCTTTCATCGTTATCATATGTTCCATTATAAGAATCAATTTTGATATTTTTCTAAAGCACGTTTCTAGAGGTTACGATCAAAAAACAATTTGCCCTTTCCATTTTATTGGACTTTTCTGTGAGTGCATCCAATTATAAACTCTATCTTATTGCATTTGCAATAATTCCGATAACTGGAATTCTGTGGGTTTTTACGTTACTGTATTATGGCGAAATGTGTTCCCCTTCACTGAAATCTTCAATCATATAAAAAACAAATTTTCAGAATCTTCTCTTCATTCCTATTTACTTATTAAAATGGTGAAGGAAAAGGGACCAACTGAAACTACAAATGCTACAGCTATTTCCAACCTATGGATCAGGGTGTTATTTCGAATTTAAAAGCATACTATTTATGCACATTTGCTCAGGCATTGCATTGTCTGCAGTAGACGGTGAGAAATATTTTTCGTTAAGAGACTTTTGGAAATCTTACAATATTTACCACTCCATCTGAAACATTAATAAGCCCTGGGCAGAAATTACTAAAAGTTGTTTAAGTGGCGCACGGAAGAAAATATGCCCACTGCACATAAAAGGCTTCGAAGGATATGAAAAAGACGAATCATGTGAAGAAGTTACAGATAAGATTGTAAAGGTTACAGAGCTACTTCAGTTGGAGGTTGATGCCAAAGATGTGGAGGAGTTAATAGAGGAAGAGAAGGAATTATCTAATGAAGAACTTATTGACTGGCAGGCAGCGATAGTGAAAGAATAAAATGCTGACTAAGCCCAAGATGAATCAAATGAGGAGCCAAATTGCTTCATCACCAGAGAGATGGCAATGGTATTTCGTGAAATTGCATCGGCAATGGTGAGGTTTGAGAAGATGGATCCTGACAGCGAATGACTCTTAAAAGTTAACAGTGGTGAATGATATGCTTGCTACAAAGAAATCTACGATGAAAAGAAAAGCCAACGTCCAGTTACCCATTAATATGTTCCTTCGTAAAGTTGTGCGGCCGACCTCTTCTAAACCTCCACAGCTGTGTACTTATCAGCTGAAGACGTAGACTCTGACAACGATGCTCAAGAGGGGAAAATTTACTGATGTTATGCCTATCTCCTCTTTTTTTGTAATTTTATAATTTTTAAATTGCATGCTTTTGTAACTTTTCCTGCGTACGAGATAAAAAATTGAATAAATACAATAAATAGTTCTATTCACATGTTCGTAGAACATTTATTTTTTGATTCAATCAATTCTGTGAGCACAGTTGAGAGTCATGTATAAGCACGAGGAAAATTCCGACTTACATAGCGTTTTGCAGAATGCAACCCTTATGTAATTCGTAGAGTTCCTGTATAGTATGGTCAGCCCTTTATAACACGCATTTACACTATACGAATTCGATCATACACTATTTATAAATAGGGGAACGATGTCGTATATAACACGAACTGAATTCGCTTGTGCACGATTCGCCTTTGTGTTTACAAGAAATGGCAGTTGAACTCGGTAATCACCCGAATTGAAAGAAGAGAAGTTTCTGAAAATGTATTTGTTGTTCATGTGATTGAAGATTTCACCATAATAACATGAACTCAAAATTGCAGCTATCAGTATTAATGCAATTAGATTGAGTTTTCTAGCCGTTTATATCAGATTCCACCAGCAGGAATGCAACTGGAAATTGTTTTTATTGTTTTATGGTAGTGATCTCCAAAAATGTGTTTTAGAAAAATGTGAGCTAGCATGAGGGGATAATAGTGTTTGTCTTTATTGCTTTGTTTATTCAGTTGCTACACACGGAGCAGCTTTGTTTGTGTCTCAACGTGCCTCCTCATTTTTGTCCTTTTTATACTGAAATTGTTTTATTCCCTAAAAATGAGTAAAATACTTGAGAAAAGTGTGAAAATGAAGCTTGCTGGTGAAGATACTACAGATTCAGAGAGAAAAAGAAAAGCAATACTGATACTGTCAAAAATTCTTATTGGGGAAAACTTATAGCGGCCTCATACAAGTGTTTATGGCCAAAATCACACTGGCCTCCAGCCCACCGGGATTTCCCCAGTAAGACCAGGCTGCCTCTGTCGATTGAGGAAAAAATGAAATTATGAAACGCTTTGAGTGAAATGAAAGAATATGTGATATTGCACGTATCGCTAAATAGAAAATTTCGCTATAAAGAAGTTTGTTAATTAAACAGAGGTCTTATTTGTACATGTCAAATTTTTTTTTTTTTTTTTTTTTTTGCTTTTGGTGCCCTCTTGCACTGCTGCCCGTAAGTGACGCTTACCTCACTTACCCACTTGCGGCGGCCCTGATAGTACTAAGTACTATAAGTTCTAACACCTTGTGTTTGGGGTTTTCATAAAAAAAAGGGGAAAAAATAAAAAAAACTCACTGTAATTATCAGTATGATTTTTCATCAATGGGGATAAAGAAACACATAATTTTAAGAACCATTTTCATTTGGTTTGCTCGATGAAAAACTAGTTTTTGGTCAAGAACCTTTGCCCTAAACTGACTAACTAGGCCAGGGTGTGAAAAAATCCATGATATTCTCTGCCTTTAAGATTATTACTATATTTAATACCACTCACATACCATGCAAAATTAATAATATAATTCATTAAGCTATTTGCCTAAACTACTATACATTAAGTTGATGTTTCAGGCATCTTACCAATACCCAAACCATGCTGCTGACAGACTCCTTTTGCCGATTCTTCCAGAAACCTGATGTGCATACAGTAGTAGTTTAGACAAATAGCCTAATAAACTATATTATTAATTTCACATGGTATATGAGTGGTACTAAATATAGTAATAATCTTAATGGAAAACAACTGCGTAACATTCTTCCCCAACTATATTAGTCTCTCTCTTCCTCTGTTTAGAAGAGATGTGACGACCCTAACCTTTTTTTTTTTACACTTGTTGAGGAAGGATAGTGATTGTAGGTGGCACTGAGCTTAAGTGCTGACACGTGACGAGGGAAATATGCATAACTCAGAGAAAAATATATCTAACCGAACAACAGTTCCTGTATAAAATATACAGTGAAGGTGTGTGGGCCGTTGCTTTGATTTTAAATGTGGCATTTAAATAAGAACTCTGAAGGTCTGAGCCCTGAACAATATCCAGGCCTAGGACAGATGATCTACCCTGCTCTAGTGCTTCTAATTGCAGTCAGTACATTTGTTAGGATGCACTATAAGAATAAACAGCAGTTCAATGTTTGTACTGTTTAACAACTTTGTTGTATTAACTCAAGTAGTAGTGGTGCGGCACTTGACAGGTGATCTTCAAAAATAATGTTCTCGTGTTAACTTGGTGATTAAATTTTAAAATTTTTCTACCTTTCAAACTTTTACTGTAGTAGTCTGTAAAACTAATTATTTTTTTTTATGTTTTCCTTACAGAATTTGCATTTGAGAACCTGTCAGGAGATAGATACCCACTATTGTATTTGCAACTATTTGCTTTAAGGTTAGTGTGAAACTGGACAAGTGCCAATGCTGTTTGTTTAAAGTTTCAGGTTTCTTGTTTTTCTTCTCCCACTAGTTCAATAAAGATCTACATTCTTATCCCAGTTGCTTTTGAAAGATTTCTTCTTTTTAATCCGAAAATGGAAGTAACTAATAGTATCAAATATGTATAATGTTTTTTAATGATATTTATATACATAATCAGCAAAATATGTGCATGTTTGAAATTTCATGCACTTAACTGTCTTCTAAACTAGAAAATAGAAGAGAATAAGAAGCTGTTTCTGTTTTTTTTTTTTTTTTTTTTTTGCCAGTTTGAGCAGAATTGTTTATTTTTATTTTTTTGAAAATAAAAGGTGTAAAATGCAGCATGTTTTAATTTTTTATTAAAACTTAAAGTACATACAATAAGTACTGCAATCCATTAAGAAAAGATGAAATATTGGCACTGTTTAACAGAATTCAAAAATACAAAACAACTTCAGAAAATTTGGTGATCTGCCACTGTTTTTGCTACATTTTGGCCACCACAACTGCCAGCTTAATTAAAGTACCTGCATACTTGCTAACTATCCTGATTTAGTTGGATGTTTTCCAGTAATCAGGTGTCTTCTTGTTTTATGATAAATTTAGTTTTTGGCCAAGTTTATTTCTTTATTTATTTATTTTTTTTCCATTTATGAACCTACTGAATTAATGCTGTGTCGTTAATGAGCTGATGTTAGGTGGCTCTGCGTGTTTACTTTTATTGCTGGGAATCAATAGCAAAAGGTGTTCTACTCGAGTACACAGTCATTTACCTGGGAGTAAAATAAAAAAAAAAATTCTCCATTTTTAATATATGGAGAATGTGTTATTCATTTTTTATTTAAAGTGTTCTTAGCTAGCCAAGTGTTCATTGCTTTACCAAGTGTTCATTGTCTTTATTGTTCATTATAGGTACTTTGTGTGATTGCAAAAGAAGTGTAGGCCTAGCTTATAACAGTCAAGATTTAATGTGAGAAAGTTATTACAGTTACATCAAATTACAAATGGTAATGTCAGGTGAGAAAAGCAAGTATTATTTTCAAGAATTTAGGGAAGTATATATGGGTTTGTTCCCCTGCATTTTGAAGTCTGAAAAAGGAAGTTGGCTAGTAATTTGTGGTTTGTTCTGATGGTGGCAGGAAAAGTGATATCACTCAGTGTTGTACTTTTTTTGTTTTCCAGACATTGTATATCATAAGTTATGACAGGTACGTTTGCATATTTCTTTTTTTTTTTTTTAAAATAAAGATTTACGTTTTAATTTCTAATCATGTGATATGATAATGTATCATATGATATGCTAATTTATTATATTTAAGCACTGAAACATCTAATTTCATTGCTTTTCATTTGTTTAATGCAAAAAAAAAGTGGAATTTAGTGTACCATCATTGTAACTGTTTTTATGAGGAATGTTAAGTTACTTTAAATATGTAGCTATTTCATTTTTTAAGTGAATTTGTTTCAGAGAGAAGATTAGATTACTTTGAATTTGTTTTGTGGTATTACTGCATTGTTGTGGTAGTCGATTCACACAAGTTGCTATAGTGTGTTATTGTCCGCTTCAGCCAAGTTGTGAAACAAAATTTTTGTATTTTCAGCATCATGTAATTGGACAGAACCAGCAGGAGAGATGTCAGCTTCTGAGATTACTTCTACCATTGTATACAATTTATCATTGTTAAACCTCACTTGCCATTTTCAGCCCATCCAATTAGTTAGTATTAGTAGTGGTAAATTATGCAAGAAGTACGCTTATAAAGCATCATCCTCTGTTTAAATTTATGCCCCCCCCCCCTTGTGTGTAGTCTGAGCAAGAGGAAGAATGCCATTGGCATTAAGCTTGCTCACAGCTTTAAACATATCAATCATATCACCTTACAGGATGCCTAGTCTTCAGACACTGCCATATGGAGAACCAAAGTCTTTCTTGGTAAGATGACCCTTTTATTCCTTCACCAATTTCATTGCCCTACTCTACATCCATTCTAATAGACCCACATCCTTCCTGAAATGAGGCCCCCAGACTGGTAGGCAGTATTCAAGATGTGGCCTAACCATTGCCTTGTACAGTGGGATAATCACCTCCTTTTCACTGCTAGCAAAATTCCTGTGTACCATTGACAAAACTTCATGAATTGTCCTAGCAAGCTGTTTGCAGATTGCATAGTTACTCCAAGGTCTTTTTCATTTTCCACTATACTGAGTGTAGTTCCACACAGGTACATTAATCTAGAATGGCTGCTGCCCACGTGCAGTACCTTGCATTTTTCAATGTTAAACTTCAACTGCCATTTCTCAGCCCATCTGCCTATTTTTCTAGATCTTGTTGCAGTCTTACCTTGATTACTGTCATTAACCACCCTGCAAACTTAGACATTTAAGTCTGATATACCTTCATCAGTAATATTCATAAATATAGAAAACAACAATGGGCCCAGCACTAAACCATGCAAGTCTCCACTAATAGAATTAGTCCATGAAGAGCAGTATTAATATCCACTCACTTCTCCCACTCGGCCGTCCCCTTTATCCATAACAGTAACTTGCATTTAACCACAATGCTCCAATTTTTACAGCAGTCTTTTATGTGCAACAGCATCAAAATCATTCCTGAAGTCCAAGTTATATGATATCAGAATTATTCTTTGCATCCAGTTCCTTTGTTACTATATTGTATCTATTCACATTGGTAAGATGAGATCATCCACTTAACAAATCCATGATTTGACTGCGGCATAATTGGATTTGTCTAGGTCGTCCTTCATTACTTCTTTAAACAGTGACTCCATTATTTTTCCTGGAATAAAAGTTAAGCTAACAGGTCTTCAATTACTCATATCACCTTTTGATCCCCCCCCTTTATGAAATGGGGATTAATTTAGACATCCCTAGTCCATAGGTACCTACTTTGAATCCAAAGATGCTCTCATAATTATGGCTAAGGGTTTGCCTACCTCCTTTGCTGCCTCCCTTAATATAAACTTTTATGAATGGGTTTCAGAACTGAACTGAAATGAAATTGAACTGGCTTCATTCTTAATTATTTTCTGATATTCCTACAAATAGGTGCACTATAGCCATAGCAGCTAATGCACCAATGACACACACACACACACACACACACACACACACACACACACACACACACACACACACACACACACACACACACACACACACACACACAAGTTCTGCATCCCTTATGTCTGAGTCACACCACGTGTTCAATGTCTGCATTTGATGACTTCTTCTTTGGTCCTTAGCTGGCGGTTGGAGGAGGCGGCTGGCCACGCAACCAGTACGCTGCTGTAGGTGCCGCAGGGTTTCGGACTTGCTCTGTGATGTTCTTCCATGCTTTACGATCCATGGCATCAGTCCTGGCCTGATTAAGGTCGGGATGTCGGCTCTTCAGGTCATTTTCCACTTGCTTGGCCCACGTTTCCTTAGGCGCGGTCCGTTGAATGCTCCATTAGGTGGGTCGTTGTCTCCAAAGGAGTGTGGATGGTATTCTATTCGCGCCCATTCTACATACGTGGCCAAACCATCTAAGCCTTTGCTTCTGGATTTGGTCGGCGATGGTTGGTTGCTGTTGGATCTGGCGCGGATGGTATCATTAGTGATGTGGTCGCGAAGCGAGATGCCCAGGATCTGTCGCAGGCATCGCATTTGGAATGCCTCAAGTTTGTTTAAATCTGGCTTGAGACAAATCTGTTTCCGATCTGTAAAGGAGAATGGGCACGATCAAAGTCCGGAAGAGTCGGATTTTAGTTTTTAAGGAAATGTTGGTCCTCTTCCACAGACACCATTTGAGAGAGGCGAATGAGTGGCTGCCTGTCCAGTTCTGCTGTGGATCTCCACGGTGGATACAACTTTCTTCTCCTGGACCAGCGACCCAAGGTATTTAAAGTCCTGCACTTGCTCGATCTGGACGCCTTCAAGATAGATGGTGGCTTGCGACCCATCTATTGTCAGGGCCTTTGTCTTATCAGCATTGATCTTCAATCCGTATGGCCGGGCAATGTCGTAGAGGATGTCCATGGCTTCAGCGTCATTTCCGGCAAAGATAGCACTATCGTTGGCAAACATCAAGTCAGTCACATAGTGATCCTTGCCATATTGTATGCCCCATCTGTTGCTGAATGCTCGCCTCATAATGGCGTCGACCACGATGTTGAAAAGCAACGGGGAGGCCACGTACCCTCGGCGGACTCCAGTTTGGATGGTAAATTCCTCAGATAAATCGTTCTGGATGTGCACCTGGCTGGTTAAACCGTTGTATGCAGTTTGGAGGAGTGTGATGACTTTTCGAGGTACATGTTCGACCTCTAGCAATTTCCATAAGGCGGGCCGGTGGACACAGTCGAAAACAGACTTAAAGTCAATAAAAACAATGACGGTTCGCTGTCCACACCAGATCCTCTCCTCCATCAGCTGACGGATGGCAAATATTTGATCACAGCATCCTCGCCCGGGTCTAAATCCCGCCTGTTCTTCTCGACCGGTTTGCTCGCGATGTTTTTGCAGCAGTGACTGAATGATCTTCATAAGGACCTTTCCGATGATGGAAAGGAGACTGATGCCACAGTAGTTCTTGCAATCCCAGTTATCACCTTGTGGATTGGCACGATAATGGCTTTCCTCCATGTTAGCTGAATTTGTTCAGTGCACCAGATGGTTTTGAGGAGTGAGTGTAGTCGGCGAAGCAGTGCGATCTCCCCTGGCTTTGATCGCTTCTGTGGTGACTTGGTCCACTCCTGGTACCCTGCCATTCTTTAGGGATTGTATGGCTGCTTTCACTTCTTCTACTGTAGGCTCGACATCGACCATGGAGACCTCAGGGGGATCAATCGGTGGTGTGGCTGCTGGTGGTCCCTGAGGTGGGTGATTATACAATGCTTTAAAGAATTCACTCCACCGTTGCAGGTGTTCGGACAGTGATAGCACGAAGGTCCCATCATCATTCTTGATGTTGTCACTAGTCAATTTGGTCTTTCCACTCAGGTGGTAGATGACTTTCATCAACTGGTGAAATACCACCACTTTGCTTATTGGAGGCTTGAAGTGGTGAAACCCATGTTTAGTCTCTACAGCAAAGTTTCCGGCACCCCCCTCCCCCCCATACTTCTCCTTCAAACCCATGCACGGTACTAAGTACTATAGGTTTTGATACCTTTTGTGTTTGGGGTTTTCATAAAAAAAAAAAAAAAGGACATCTGAGGGTGCGGTACTCGTGCTTGGATGCCGCCTCCTTCAAGATCGTCTGCCACTTGGTTCCAGTTTGCTTCTCTCTCTGCTTTCATCCTCTGTCTGACTTCTCGGTTTAACTGCTGGTACCGTTCGAAGTCGACCAATTTTGCCTGTTTCTGTTTGTCCATGAGGTCGAGGCACTCGTCTGATATCCATGGTTGCGTTTGGTGTCAGGCAGGTGGGCAATAGGGGCTTGGCACATTCCAGGATAGCATCAGAGATCTGCTTTTCTTCATTTATATCCTCGGACGCGGCCGGTGTCTCAAAGCGGTTGGATAGGGCGATCTGATATGCCTGTTGTTGGCAGCATTCATTAGCTGCCTCCATTCCATCTTGGCTGACTGAGATGACCTTTTTGCATGTCGTAGTTTGAGCTGCACCTTAGCCCGTATGAGGTAGTGATCAGATCCACAATCAGGTCCCCTCATGGCATAGACTTCCATGAGTGAAATCGGGCGTTGATCAAAATGTAGTCCAGGATTGCTGAGTCCTTGCCAGATGGATTTCGCCATGTAAGTTGATGTTTTTGAGGGTGCTGGAAATGGCTGTTTCCGATGATCAGGTTGTTAGATGCGGCATTTGATGACTTAATCAGTACTTCAAATTCATCAAATTTATTTACTATTCTGTTGGCACTAGTGTACATGCATAGGTTTTATTTTTAGTTTTCCTAACCTAGGCCATTTATTTAATTGTTCCGTGATGACCCACACAAGTGCTTGAAATCACTTTCACCTCTACCTGTGGCTCCAATTTTTATCTATTACACTGTGTCCCCCCCCACTAGCATTTTTTCAACCCACATAATACTTCTTTGATAGCATCAGTAAATGTCCTGCACCCCTTCTATTTAAGTGTATCTCATCCCTGTCAAAAAGCACTGTTCAGAACTCTATCCCATGAGCCTTGCACAGTCTCTCAGGACTGAATTGATTGACTAGGATCTGAACGTGTACTCTCTCTTATTGTGTATGGGCAGAACTATGGAGATACAAATTTCAGAACTCTACCCCATGAGCCTTGCACAGTCTCTCAGGGCCGAATTGATTGACAAGGATCTGAACATGTACTCTCTCCTATGGGCAGAAATTTAATTACAAATTTAATTCTGACTCATGGCTTTTCCCACCATTGTCCTGTACTTGTTAAGTCCTCAGATCTACTTGTTATCATTAGTGCTATTGTGTACAACAATAACACTTTTGTGTCCTTTTTGCCTTTAGCCAGCAGGTTGTTGATAGTTGGAACAAACTTGCATCTGTTGTAGTGGAGGTCAACAACTTAAATAAGTTCAAGGCAGAACTACTCAAATGTTTTTGAGTGAATGGATAGGTGAAATAGGAAGGGTGGTTTTTTTTTTTTTTTTGGCTGATGCTGTATAAGCTTGCATTCTTGCATCATATGCCCTTACTAATACTAAAAGATTGAGATCTGCTCTCTGCAGCATATGATGCTGCAGAGAGCAGATCTCAATCTTTTAGTATTAGTAAGGGCTAGACGTGATAGACGTGAGGAAATTTGCCTTTAGCTAGCGGGTGGTTGGTTGGTGGAATAGACTTCCATCCCTTGTCGTGGAAGTTGATAGCCTAAATAAGTTTAAGGCTCAGCTGGACAGGTATTTCAAACGAACAGAGGGGTGAAGTGGAAGTGGTTATTTTTTTATTTATTTATTTTATTTTTTTTTTTGGCTGATGCTGCATAAGCTTGCTTTCTTGCATCAAATGCCTCTGCTAATGCTAATATTTTTGTCCCCTGGCAGACATATACACTTGTCCTGTTCTACCTGTCCATTTTGCATAGTATTTTCCACTTTCCTGATAATAGTCGCCGAAATAACTACCTTCTGTGGGACCAGTGCATTTGGCCATGGGGATTGTCGTTGTGCTACCTGATGTAAGTGTAAGCTCTGGTGTTGAGTTTGGCAGCAGAGAGCTTGATAGGCTACCATCCATTCTGATTCTTTCTAGGACATTCACCCAATTCTTCAAGCATTTTATAAATGCCCATCAGAATGAAGAGTTAGTGCATAATTTCCTCATACTCTTTGCACCAAATTTCCCCACTTCGACTGTGTCATGTCCTGTTCCACGTAGGTCCACAAGCAGCATAATTTGTAGGTGAACTGTCCCCCCTTCAGTTTCCTGCAGTTTATAGCACTCCCACTACCTTGAGCCCTTTGCTTTATTGCTCTAGTCAGAGACATGATTTCTGTTAAATTCAATTTAATTTTGAGAATACAGGTAGCCCTCATATAACATGGGTTAGGTTCCTATAAAATCTCGTTTAGTGCGAAACCATGTTATATGGGGCTAAGAACCAGTACAAAAGGGGGGGTTATGTTCCAAGAGTTAACAAAAGTACACCATTCTATATTTAGTGTATCTTCTGCTCTCTTTAAAAAATCGTTCATCTGGGTTTGTTTGCTTTTGCTTGATAGATTTGTAATTTCATTGATGGAACTAATCGTTTTTGAAGCTCCCTTTTGAACTTTGAGCTCCTTTCAGTCGAAGAATCTGAATTCAAAAAAGTAAGATTCTGATTGCTTGGCTAACTTTATGCTTTTTTAGTGTAAAATTTGGAAGTTCAGAATTTTCATCCTGTGAATTGATTTGGTTTTTTTTTTTTTTTTTTTTTTTTTTTTTTTTTTTAGGATCACTGATAACTAAGGCTGTGTTGATCTGTGTGCAAATTGCATGTGTTCTGAGGTTAATTTTCTATTTTTCTGGATGAAAAACCAGTTTCTGGGAGAAAAAAAAAACCATGCTACTCTTGCATGAGATGGAATAACTCTGCCACGTTGTGAAAAAGACCCATTGACGGGATTTGAACTTAGGTCTTTTCCACCCAGTGTGGGGATAACGCGATTCTACCAACTGTGCTACCCACGAGGGCTTCAGTAGTCATATCATCAAAACATTCTCATCCTATCCACTTAGCAAGTTCTATTATTGCACCGATTCCTTTTTCGGCCAGTTTGACCATATTTCCTGAATGAACTGACTCTCTGCCCATATATTTTTCCAACATGCATTTAATGTTGATGATTTTACTTCTTTGAGTGATAAAGCTATGATTCCAATACAGTCCACAATTGAAAAATGTTTCCATGCCTCCATCAATTCAATTCAAAATCAATTTTTTCCAAAATCCATTGTAACGATTTTTTGATGTAATGAGTTTGATGCCTTGATCTAATTAAGCAAGTTTTGCTAGGTGGTAGGAACATTACTTCAACGTTTGGATGGACCAAAACATTATCCAGTAGTAATAAAACTTTGAAATCTAGATTTTATCCACAAGTTCAACAAGCACATGTTCAATAGCACAGAACTAAAATGAAGATTTCCCAATAATTTTTTCATTTTTTTTTGCATAATGATTAGCGAACCAAAAGCGGGGATTCACAAAAAAAAGAATGGAAATGTTGAAAAATTAAATCCAAACTAATAGTTTTTCCCTGCTCAAAACTACTCTGTTATGCAAGGTTTTCTGCAATTCTCTGTTTGTTTGTTATTTGGTTTTTAGGAGCATTAGCAACTAAGGCCATATTGCTCCGGGAATATGCGGTGGTCATTCCCTTGACCTTTCCGCATCCTCCATATTTGGTGGTGACGGGCTCGAACCCCAGTCTAATCAAGAAGTGTGTGCTATGCACTGCTGCTGCTCCTTCCCACCTGGCTACAGAGGCACCCCGCAATTCTCTGTGTTAGAGCGAAACAGTGTTATATAAGTACAGTGTTGTGCGAGAATTGCTGCACTTTATCAATCGTGTTAGAGCGAAACCATGTTGTAGAAGTACTGTGTTATACGGGGGTTTCCTGTACTAAACTAATGGATACCTAAATACAATAATGTGTATTGCACTCTCAAGTTTACCTACTGTATCATTATGTTCGTAGAGTTTTAAATTTAATATACGTGATTAGAACGTATGAGCTGCTTATTTACTGGAACAAAAACTCTGCAATTCCACTACATGGACTACACTATTAATGTGTGCGATGTTCATACCAAATCACCAGTATAAAAGCTCTACAAATACCGTCCCTCTCAAAATCTCTAGCTAAATTGAAAAATTAGCTAACAAACATGACTAGGACTATTAATTAAATGCAATGCGTTAAGTAAAAAAAAAAAAAAGCCACACAATTTTCTAAAGAACTTATTCATTTCCAAGATCTCAAAATTCTTCAGCTTTAGTGTGTACCCTCAAAGCCACCTCAAACTCAACAATGGTCGTTAACTACTGTCTGCCTTCATGTCATTGGTATTTTCACTAATCAAACTAGGGAATATTTTTTTCAGCTTTGTGGAAAGATGGGTGAAAACTCCATGCAGCTCCTATTTCATGTTGGAGTATATTGACCTTTGTTTTGGAAAAGTCCAAACTTACCTGTTTTACTGATTGATTTAATTATCCATAATGAAAATGAAATTGCCAAAATAAAATGCTGTAAACAAAGACATTTATATTAATTTTTTATTAAAAGTTGTTTACCAAAAATTATTAAAAGTTAACCAATTAATATTAATTGATAAGAACACTGAGTAAGCAATCAATTACAGTGAATTTCATTTTTCTGAATTATTGAAACTGGCTAATGCTGACCTGTAAAGTTGGATACCTTCCTATTGTGAACACTTACTTCTGACTGCTTTGGTGTCTGCTTTAGAGAAGTTTCACTGTACTTTCTTAAAAGAGATGTTGCCTTTTTAATGGGTAAGAAATCCTTTCCTCATCAGTGGGTGGATGTTGCTGAATAACCTCTTCTTGAAGAAGAATACCCTTGTGGCTTGCTTCAAGGCAAGCTGCAAAGGCCATTCTTCTTTTGCAGAAATGCTGGCATAATTTTAGTTAAAGTTCATTCATGGTACCCTATCAGACAACAAAACAGTGAAGTATTTTCTGCCATTTACAATCTTGTATGTGTGCAAGTTGGGATTCTTAGTGTTGGTGGGCATCATTAAAAAAAAAAAAAAAAAAAAAAAAAGGCCAGTAAAACTAAACTGTCTTACTTTATTGATGTGGAACCTTATTTCCAATTTATGCTCACCAAGATCAATCCATGTATTTCTGCACTTTGTCAGATCACAAATATTACCAGGTATGTACATAAATTTAAATTGAATTTTTGCTTTTCACATTTAACTGACAATGATAATACTTGGGAGTAGCTCTACTTTTTTTTTTTCTTCTTGACTGGATTTAGTTATTTTGTTATTTAAAGTCAGTAGTGGATTTAGTTATTTTGAAAACTCTAATGTGCATATTTTTAGAGGCCCTGCAAATAACTCCTTGATGTGGACACCTGCACATGGTGAGGGGAGCGCCCAGTGATGCTACTGGCGTTCAGTTTAGCATTACTGTGATCCAATACCCATACCTTGGTTCCGGGATGTGCAGCCACAATCCATGGTAACTTGGAAAGGGGGATCCTGGTGGGTGAGGGCCCACCCTAATACACCGCTTGGGCACCTGCTTTGACAATGTGGGAGATCCTGGACCAGCTCAACTGGAATCAATTGGTGGGTGGTTGTTACTGCTCGGATCAATTGTGTTCCAATAGGTCTCCTTCGCTTTGGTCATCGTGGGACTGGGTCAAAGCCTATTGGAAATACGGGTACGATTCTCTGAGCAAACTAGGTATCCCATTCATGTATGCTGTACCTACTCAAGAACTGGAAATGGGCATCCCTTCATAGGTTTCCATGACGGAAATTTTTATTTTGCTCTCATGAGTAACTTAAATTTCCTCTTCTTCTGGGCCCTAACAAGGCCTCTTAAGGCTCCCCTCATTTGTAGTCTGTGTGAGTAGAAGGAAGGCCATCAGCATTGAGTTTGCTATATTCATTAAAAGCCTTAAATTTTAAACTTTAATCAGATCACCTTGCAGGTAATTAGTCTTAAGGTTCTGCAGTTTGTAGCATTTCAGCTTGTCTTGGTAAGACCACCCTTTCATTCCCTTCGTCAATCTCATTGCCCTTCTCTGTACCTGTTCCAGTAGACCTAGATGCTTAATAAAATGAGGCCTCCAGACCTGTATGCAGTACTCAAAATGCAGCCTGGTCATTGCAATATACAACAGGATAATCACTTCCTTCTTTGTGCTGGTAAAGTACCTGCATATCAGGACAAAACTCATGAGCTGACCTGGAAGCCCTTCTGAATTGTTCAGAGAACTTCATATCTGATTGCGTGATTATCCCCAGTTCTTTTTAATTTTTCACTGCCATGTGTGTAGTATCATAGTTTGTACAATATTCTGGGATTATTGCTAACCCTATGCAGTACCTTGCATTTATCAGTGTTAAACTGCCATTTCTCATCCCATCAGCCTAATTTAATTGGATCTCGTTACAAGTACAGGCATACCTCGGTTAACGTTACCTCTGCTAACGAAGTCGGAAATTTCAATCCCCATTTAACATAAAAAAAAAAATATTCAAGTTTAATCACCTGAAATCTAAACAAACTGAAGAAATTACGGAAACCTTTGGGGCTTCTCGTGGTTGGTTCGAGAAATTTAAAAAACGGGCCAGGATTCATAGTGTAAAATTAACAGGAGAAGCTGCAAATAAGTTTCCAGAAAAACTAAAGGAAATAATTGAACGTCAAAATTTTCCAAATTTGGTGTTCAATGTTGACGAAAGCGGTTTGTTCTGGAAACGGCTACCAACAAAAAGTTTCATTTCTATTGAATAAAAATCAGCTGCTGGGTTCAAAGCAGCCAAAGACCGTTTAACGTTACTCTTTGGATCAAATGCCTCTGGCGATTATAAATTAAAATTGTTATTAGTTTACCATTCAGAAAATCCGAGGGCGTTAAAAGGTAACATAAAAATGAATTTACCTGTAATATGGAAAGCAAATAGAAAAGCGTGGGTTACCAAGGAGTTATTTACTGATTGGTTTGTTAACCACTTTTGTCCTGAAGTAAAACGGTATTGTCAAAAAAACAACTTTGAAGAAAAAGCTCTTTTGTTGTTAGACAATGCTCCGGGACATCCTACTGATCTTAACACGTTGGACACATGCATTCCTGTCAAAGTTGTGTTTCTTCCAGCAAACGCAACTTCCCTGATTCAACCATTGGATCAGGGAGTAATAGCATCATTTAAAGCTTATTATCTGCGTCGAACATTAAGCAGTTTAACTGAACTAGAGGATAAAGAGGAAATGACAGTTAAAACTTTTTGGAAAAACTACACCATTAAAAATGCAATTGAAAACGTTGATAGTTCTTGGAAAGAAGTCACTAAGAAATGCTTAAATGGAGTTTGGCGCAAAATATGGCCAGAAGTTGTACTAGAAGAAGAAAATAACATCCAAGAAATTAGAAATGAAGTTATCCAGATGGCTCAATCACTAGGTTTCGAAAATGTTGATGAAGAGGATGTTAGAAATTTATTGAATGCAGAAGATGATGGTTTTTCAATGGAAGATTTAGAAAACCTTGTTAGCAACGAAGACAAAGATGATGAAGACGAAGTTAAAGAAGTTCCTGCCGAAAAAGTGTTAACAACCAAAGATTTAAAAAGGTGCTTAAATGACATTGAAAACGTTTCAAATTTTTTTAGTGAAAATGATCCTGATTTAGGAAGAAGTGTTATTGTTAAGCAATCAGTGTTAAATGCAATAACTCCGTATAGGCAATCGCTAAATGAAAGAGGAAAAAAGCATAAACAATCAACTTTAGACTCATATTTTAAAATGAGATTTCACTTTGTATGTAAGTTGACTGTTTATTTAATAAAACTTTTCTTTGTTCGAAAAAAAAAGCTTTTCATTTTCTTTACGTAGGAACGTATCCCTATTCTGGCCATAGTATTTTTACCTCTGAAAACGAAGTTTCGCTTAACGAAGTAATTTCGTGGAACGCATCCTATTCGTTATTCGAGGTATGCCTGTAGTTTACTCTGATTACTGTTATTAACCACCCTGCCAACCTTTGTATCATCTGCAAACTTAGACATTAAGCTGGACACACCTTCATCAATATCATTAATAAATATAGAAAATAATAGTTGGCCCAGCACTGAATCTTGGAGGACTCCCCTCTTGACATGGGTACCTGTACGTGGTGATGGGAACTCCCAGTGATGCTGCTGGTCCTTTAGACTAGCACCACTGGGATCCAGCACCCACAGCCTAGGTTCTAGGCTAACAATGGAATCAGGCGTGTTTGCCAGATGTTGCGACCCATGGAAATTCAGAAAGGGGATCCTAGTGGTTGAGCGACCCAGCTTCAACACCCAACCACTTCGGCTCCTGCTTCGACAAGATGGGTGGTCCTGGATGACCCTGCTAGAATCAATCGGCTAGTGGGCTTGCCTGCAAGGGTCAACTGTGCTAATGCTGTGCCCCTACTCATGATCTGAGGGACAGGATTCAGGCTGGTAGTGGTGCGGGTATGGTGTCTGAGTAGCCCTGGCATCCCACTCTCGAGCTCATTTATTGCTTGCCTGTTAGTGGGTATCCCTTTGGGCTCTGTGGTGGGTGGGGAACGTGGGCACTGAACCATAATAAAAACTAATATGAATCCTGATAAATATTTCTTCAGGGGATGCAACCCAGTCCCTGAAGAAATAACTATATTTTCAGCACTGATGATGCAGATGTTTATTTTAGAGCAATGCTTGACTTTATTATTCAGAAATGAACATTCAACAGTTGGAAAAAAAAAAAGCTGGAAGAGTAACTGTCTTTCTGACTGAAAGAGTACTTGTTGCGTGCAATATGACAGGCGCAGTCACTATTGTATCCAGGTATCATTGTAAGGGGGCATGATGACTAGTTTTTTGTGTAGGTTTTTTTTTTTTTTTAGGTAGACCTAGGAACAGTTATATGCATGGTTGGGGGCATATGCCCACCTGAATACTCCTCTGGGCACGATATAAAAAAAAGGAAAAAAGCCTTTTTCTTAATTGGAAAAGTAAGCATCTGTGTGTCTTCGGAGGGACAAAAATCCAACCAGTTGAATGTAAGGACAACACAAATGCATGGATGAAGTCTCAGATTTTTATTGACTTTCTGAAGGAATGGTATAGAGCAGTGATTCCCAAACTGTGTTTTGCGAATGCCAAGGGATTTATGTAATTAGTAGTTATGTTATTCGAAGTAGTCATTTAATTAATGACTACTTTATTATGCAAAAAAATGATCCTGAAACTTCTTTAATTGGCAATATGTTTATTTCGCATGACTGTTAGAATATCTAGTTAAGAAACCCCCCCCCCTGTACCTGTGAAGCCAGTCACAATCAGTTTAATCAGTCAAATCGTGCGATGCATTGTTATGTAGGCTACTGATATATATTTGTAGCTATCTGATTACAAAGTATGTTGCATGTGGATGCAGAAAGAAAAATCTGTTCAGCTTAAACTTAGCATTGTTGCACCTTCTACAGATTTAGTTATCTTCTAGCTGTGACTTATACCACCATGGATCACCACTTCAGTTTAGTTGTAGTTCATATAGCATTAACATAATTACGAGGGAATTGAAGTAGTTATTTTTATTAGCTTCAGTATGTCAGTGAAATAATGTGCAGTAACACTGTTCATTTTTTAAAAATTTATCATGGATCAATGGCTAAAAAGAGGTAGTTTAAGTAAACAGTTAAGTGCAACTACAGTAAGTAAAGTTGTAAGTGAATCTCAATGTTTTATGTTGCCTTCCAGTATTGGCAATTCTAGAATGCAGAAAGTAGTAAAAAACAGAAGTACAGTAAATGAGAAATGGCGCGAATCCTGAGTTATTGCTCCCATAGTAATAAAGAGGTTCCATTCCAAAGTGTGAAATATATAAGAAAAACTAGTCTAAAATTTTGTCTATGTATGTATTATATACCTTCATAATATGATTAGGTACATAGACAGTACATAATGAAATGCAAGCATAAGGCATCGAAATGAAAATAAGAAACAATTTAATATTAAATGTAATATTTATTAGAAATTTCAAACAAATCTTTCAATCCAGCGCCTTTGCTATAGCTAAAAAACTTATCCCGCCAGTGCTATCACCAGTTTCGCTAAAGTGTTGATAAAGGAGTTTTGCCTTTTCACGAATGATGAGTGAACTTAACGGAATTTTATTCTGAGTTCGGTCTTCTATCCACAGATTTAAAGCCTTTTCCATTTTTTCTAATTTAACATCACGAATTACAGAGCAAATTTTTGAAGCAATTAGCGCGTTTTCACGGACACTACGGCAGATTTTTTTTCTTCCAATTTTTTGATTGATCGTACCGTTGACTCATTGATTTTATAATGTTTTGCCACTGAGGAGACATTTTCACCATTAGAAATTTTGTCTAATAACTCAATTTTTATTCGCCAATGTCATCAACTTCTTTGATATTTTCACATTTCCCTTGTTATTCGTAGCCATATTTTTGTACTGGTTAAAAAGAACTTGTCCACAATAAAGTCACTTTCTTCCGTAAAACACTTGAAAAAGTCTGTTTTACACTGCAAAACGGTAGATTTATCACTTTTGTAAGCATATCAATTTATAAATTGATAAATTTATTTAATTTATAAGCATATAAATTAAACAAACGACGAAACCTTCCATGACAAGTGCATAACACATACTGAACAATGATTAGCGAGAAACATCCACGCTCGCAATTTTGTCACCCCTCTCCCCCACCCACTGAGCACTGTTTTGACCGGAAAAGATAATTTTAGCCACGCCCATGTTTTTATTTATGGCGGAAAATGTTCACGGCGCTTTAAAATTCACATTTTTTAGGTTTCATTTTATATTAAATCAGCGACCGCGAATAGCGGGGGTTTACTGTACAATGATTCCTATTTGTCTCTGGGGTTTACGTATACAGGTGTTGAAATTGCCCCTGATGCCTTATGTGTCTTGTGCAACAAAGTGTCGGCGCCTCCGTAGCCAGGTGGGAAGGAGCAGCAGTGCGTAGTACAAGCTTCTTGATTAGACCGGGTTTCGAGCCCATCACCACCAAATGCGGAGGATGTGGAAAGGCCAGGGAATGACCACCACATATCCCGGAGCAATATGGCCTTAGTTGTTAATGCTCCTAAAATCCAAATAACAAACAAACAAACAAGCAACAACGTGTTATCAAACTGTTCTATGTTACCTGCCAAACTTCCTAGACATAGTGATACTAATCACCCTGAATATGAGGAAAAAAGATCTTAGCTTTTTCAAGAATAAGATTGAGGCATTGACAATCTGTCAGAGCGTTATGGTGAAAAGTTCAAAAACTGATAATGAAAACATTACCAAGGCCTCCTACAGGACACGTTACTGTATTGCACTTGCAGGAGAAGCCTATACAATTGCAGAAACCCTAATTAAGCTATGTGTGGTGGAAATGGCAGCTTTTGTCCTTGGTGAGCAGTCTAAAAAGAAACTTGAAACAGTTCAGTTAACTAATAAGACTGTTAAAAGTTGCATTCAAGATTTGTCTACAATTGGTGTCACGACTTAAATCCAGCTTCGCTTTTTCATTGCGACTTGTCAAATCAACAGACATGCCAGGGCTGTCAGTATTATTTGTATTTTACTTGTTCCAGAACAAAATCAAGGAAGATTTACTGCTCTGTAAATCGCTTGAAAGTTGCACAACTGGAGAAGAAATGTTTAATGTTATAGTTACATGATAGAACATGAAATCATTTGGGAAAAGTGTGTATGTACTATGGGGCCAGAGCAGTGACAGTAAGAACAGCAGGGGTGGTGGTGCATATCAAAGAGTTGGCACGGTCTTGTTCAAGTAGTTGCTGTGTACTCCGTTGACAAGTGCTTGTCACCAAAATGATGGAAAGAGACCTAAAAACTGTTGGTGTTGTAAAGATAGTGAATTACATTAAATCTAGGCCGTTTAATAGCATGGCATTTAAGTTACTTTGCAAAGAAATGTGCAGTGAAGACACAATGCTGCTGCTGCTTCATACAGAAATAAGTTTGCTTTCTGGGGGGGGGGGGGGGAGTTCTTGTTAGTTTTTGAACTTTGCTTGGAAATTTATCCTTTTATTTTTTTTTTTTACTGCTCATCCATTTTATCTTTCTCACTATTTGGTAAATACATCTTGGCTGCAGAAATTGGCATACTTAGTATACATTTTTACAAGAATTGATGAACTAAATCTTTCGTATCAAGGAAAGAGTGTGTCGATATTTACAACAAGGGACAGAATTGCATCTTTTCAACATAAACTTGAATTTTGAAAGAGGTGTGTAGAAAAAAGACAGTATGAATGCTTTTCAACTCTGAATGACTTTTTGATAGAAACCGAACCTAGCCTGGAAGAAACTATTCATAGTAGCATCATCCAACATTTTAAAAGGTTTGCAACAACCGGATGGCATGTCTGTGCAAAATTGTGAGTGTTTGATAGATATTACTTCTGATACTAGCTTGAATGAGAAATTAAGTGAGCTTCCTCTGGTTGGATTCTGGTGCAGTCTTCTTCAAGAATATCCACAAGTGTCTAAATATGCAGTGCTCCAACTTCTTCCGTTTCCCACAAAATATCTGTGTGAAGCTGGATTTTAAGGTAAGTGGTTACAAAATCTAAATATTGTTACAGACTAGATGTTGCTCCCAACATCCAGCCTGTAAATATTGGTGTTTGAATGAGTTCTGAGATGTAGTAGTGGCATGTGATGCAAGAAAGCAAATGTATGAGCTTATGCAGCATCAGCCAAAAAAAAAAAAAAATCGCACCATTCCCTCCAAATGCCTGTCCAGTTCCTCCTTAAATTTATTCAACCTATTAACTTCCACAACGACGGATGGAAGTTTGTTCCAGCAATTAACCACCCGCTGGCTAAAGGCAAATTTCTGCACATCAATTCTACATCTGTCCTTTCTTAATTTGAATTTATGCCCCTTAGGTTCGTAATCTGAACAAGTGGAAGGATCCCATCAGAATTCAGCGTGCTGAACCCATTCAAGGCCTTATACACCTCAATCAGATCACCGCGCAGATGCCTAGCCTCCAGCCACTGCAATTTGCAGAACTTAAGCCTCTCTTGATAAGAGGATCCCTTCATTCCCCTCACCAATCTTGTTAACTAGAGGGAGTAATACTCTTGATTTGATTATCAGCAGTGATTCTTCATGCATTAAGAATCTGCAGATAAACGAACCACTAGGTGGCAGTGATCAGTGTGCTGAAGTGGGATTTACTCAAAGAGGTAACTACCATTAGGGGTAAAGGGAAGGGTTATTGCTTCCGTAAAGGCGACTACGATGGACTGAGACAGTATTTAAATTCTATACAGTGAGACCAACTGATGATGTTACCAACAGCAAATTCAAAATGGGAAGCATTCAAAGAACTTATCTTGGAAGCTACTAGGCTTTACATACCAACTAAGAAATATTGTTCAAGGTTTAGGCCAAAATGGATGTCAGATGAACTAATGAGGCATATGGCAGAGAAGAAAAATGCATGGGTTACTTACAAATTAACACATGACACAGAAGCCTATGATAGATACAAGTTGATATGCAACCAAGTTACAAAGGAGGTTAGGCAGGCAAAGGCAGGTTACGAGAAATCCTTTGCAAGGGATGCAAAGAAAAACAGCAAAGAGTTCTTTACTTATGTAGACTCTAGAAGGAAGGGGATGAATCAGATTGGTCCACTTGATATTGATGGGTCAACTGTTGATGATCCTGCTGAGGTAGCTAACAAACTAAATGAATATTTTGCATCGACATTCACACATGAGGAGTTATTCAGCAAGGGGAATGCCAGAGGTGTATTCAACTCTAGCAGTAAGCTACAGAATCTTGAAATAACTGGGAGTAAAGTGGAGGAGAAACTGTTGAAGATAAACACAAGAAAGGCACCCGGGGTGGATGGGATCTATCCAGTTATATTAAAGGAGGCAGCAGAGGAAGTAAGCAAACCCTTAGCCATAATTATGAGAGCTTCCTTGGACTCAGGGGAGGTACCCATAGACTGGAAATGTGCAAATGTGACCCCAATATACAAAGGAGGATCAAAGGCTGACACAAGTAATTATAGACCTGTGAGCTTAACTTCTGTTCCAGGAAAATTAATGGAGGCACTGGTTAAAGAAGCACTGCAGGATCATTTAGACAAGACTTCAGTTATAGCTCAGACACAGCATGGTTTTGTTAAGGGGAAGTCTTGCCTGACCAACTTGATTGGATATTATGATGCAGTCACAAAAGAACTGGATGCAGGGAATAACTTTGATATTATATACTTGGATCTTAGAAAGGCTTTTGATACTGTTGCACATGGAAGACTGCTGCACAAATTGGAGCAGTGTGACATTGGAGGCAAATTGCTGCTATGGATAAAGGGGTGGTTGAGGGGGAGAAGACAGAGTGGTAATCAATGGACACTGCTCATTGTGGACTAATGTTATTAGTGGAGTCCCTCAGGGCTCATTGTTGGGTCCATTATTGTTTTCTGTATTTATAAATGACATTGATGATGGTATATCAAGCTTAATGTCCAAGTTTGCAGATGATACAAAGGTTGGCAGGGTTGTCAAGGACACTACTGACACTATGCTGCTGCAACAGGATCTGGAAAGGTTGAGCAGATGGGCTGAGAGGTGGCAAATGAAGTTTAACATTGACAAATGTAAAGTACTACACATGGGAAACAGCAACCCCAGAGCAACGTATCTACTCTGTGGTACTACACTGACAGTGGTAGAGAATGAAAGGGACTTGGGGGTGGTTGTGCAGGCAGATATGAAGTTCTCTGAACAGTGCAGACGGGCTGCAAGAGTAGCTCATGGAGTATTGTCAGTGATATACAGGAATTTTTCCAGCAGGGATAAGGAGGTGATTATTCCATTGTATAAGGCAATGGTCAGGCCACACCTAGAGTACTGTATACAGGTCTGGAGGCCTCATTTCAAGAAGGATGTAGAGCTGCTGGAACAAGTACAGAGAAGAGCAACAAGATTAGTGAATGGAACAAAGGGGTGCTCTTACGAAGAAAGGATTAAGTTTTGCAAATTACACTGTCTGGAGACTAGGCACCAGCGAGGTGATCTGATAGAGGTGTATAAAGCCTTGAATGGTTTAAGCATGCTCAATGCTGATGGGATTTTTCCTCTAGCTCAGAAAAATCACCTGAGAGGGCATAAATTCAAATTGAGGAAAGACAGATGTAGGATAGACGTGCGGAAATTTGCCTTTAGCCAGCGGGTGGTTGGTTGGTGGAACAGACTTCCATCCCTTGTGGTGGAGGTTGATAGCCTAAATAAGTTTAAGGCTCAGCTGGACAGGTATTTGGAACGAACAGAGGGGTGAAGTGGAAGTGGGTTTTTTTTTTTTTTTGGCTGATGCTGCATAAGCTTGCTTTCTTGCATCAAATGTCTCTACTAATGCTAATGCCCTTCTCTGTACACGCTCAAGTAAATCCTCATCCTTCCTAAAATGAGGCCTCCAGACCTGTACGCAGTACTCAAGGCGTGGCCTGACCATTGCCTTATACAGAGGGATAATCACCTCCTTTTCCCTGCTAGCAAAATTCCTATATATCATTGACAAAACCCCATGACCTGCCCTGGCAGCCTGTCTGCATTGCTCAGAAAACTTCATATCTGCCTGCACAATTATTCCCAGGTCTTTTTCATTTTCTACCACCTTGAGTGTAGTACCACACAGTTGGTACGTTTCTCTGGGGTTACTTCAACCCATATGCACTACTTTGCATTTGTCAAGGTTAAACTTCAGTTGCCACTTCTTAGCCCATCTGCCCAAATTATCTAGATCCTGTTGCAGTAGCACACTGCCATTACTGTCATTAACAACCCTGCCAACCTTTGTATCATCTGCAAACTTCGACACTAAGCCTGATATACCTTCATCAATATCATTGATAAATATACAAAACAACAGTGGACCCAACACCGAACCCTGTGGGACTCCACTAATAACATTAGTCCAAGAAGAGCAGCACCCATTGATTACCACTCTGTCTTCTCGCACTTAACCATCCTTTTATCCATTGTAGCAACTTACCCTTAATACCATTCTGCTCCAATTTGTACAATAGTCTTCCATGCGCAACAGTGTCAAAAGCTTTCCTGAAATCCAAATATATGATATCGAAATTATTTTTTGCATCCAGTTCCTTTGTAACCACATTATAATATCCTATCAAATTTGTCAGACAAGACTTTCCCTTAACAAACCCATGCTGTGTCTGAATTATTGCTGCAGTCTTGTCTAGATGATCCTGCAATGCATCTTTAACCAGCGACTCCATTATTTTACCCGGAACAGAAGTTAAACTAACTGGTCTGTAATTACTCGTGTCACCCTTCGATCCCCCTTTGTGAATTGGGGATACATTTGCACATGAATGAGTACTGAGAATAATGAATGATGATGAATGAGTTCTGAGATATATAAATTTTTAATTTTGGATACCTATCATCCAAACAACTTATATTTATCTAAGCAAGGATGTGAGGACCTGTGGTTATTTTTCGAAGCCAAAAGGGGTCTGTGAGCAAAAAAAGTTTGGGGAAACACCGGTATAGAGAATTATTCCAAGTCACTAAAAAAATTGCACTTACCTTAGATAACTATATAGCTTTCTAAGGTAACTGCATAAAACTCAGTTGTCTACAATCACTCCCAACTTGAAAGGACTTTGTGAGATGAAGAAACAACACCATTCTTCACACTAGTAGCAGTATGACACTAGTATGTGCAGTATGATTTAGTGACAGCTTATTCTTCTGTGTGAAGTAGTGATTTTGTCACTATTTAGTGACAGCTTATTATTCAGTTATTTTTTTGTGTCAGTCTGAAAAAAGTAGATTGCAAACATAATGAATGAGTTCTAAGATAAATTTTTAATTTTGGATACCTATCATCTGGACACCCTATTTTTATATGAGCAAGGATGTGCGGACCTGTGGTTATTTTTCGAAGCCAAAAGGGGTCCGTGAACAAAAACGTTTTTGGGGAAACACTGGTTTAGAGAATTATTCCAAGTCACTAAAAAAAAATTGCACTTACATTATATAACTATACAGCTCATCCAAATGTGCAGTTGAACAACATAAAACTTATTTCTACCAGTGAATACTGTAATGCAGCCTCTGATCAAAGAATCAAAGGTTTTCAAAATATTGTACCAGAATGCAATGCAGCAAAAAATTATTGCAGAAATTGAAGTGGTCATGCCCAAGCAAAAGAACATTGCAAAAATAATTAATTTATTAGATACAGTGCATATAATGGCAATTCTAGAACTGCCATGTGCTTGTGATTGAATTTCCAGGTGTTGTGATGAATATTGAAGAAAGTAGTGCAGTGCCAACAGAGTATACCAGTAATTCATTTAATATTACACAAAATTACGACGAGTGGGCAGAAATTGATAAATCTTCCAACAAAAGGTAATCTGCCAGTAAAGGATATGGTTGATGGAATTATACCAGGTGATAAACCTGACACTGAGGAAAATTCAGATAATGAAAATACTGAGGTCCAGAAAGTTATACCAGTGACCAGTGAGATTAGGAAATCTTTTGAAGTCGTACAGAGTGCATTAGCACTTAAGGGAGGTAAAAGTGAAGGACTACAAATTATTGTCAGGTTACAAGAATGTATTGAAAATTGAACTGTTAAGGATTTAAAGCAACAAACAAAGAAACTTTTTAAATAGATCTGTATGTTTATAACATGTTTTGTTATTTATATATATATATTTAAAAAAAAATTGTTAATAATATATTTTTTTTTATTAATTTATTTTTTAATTTCTGCACTGAAATTGGTTGATTGTGTTTATATTGTATTTACGAATGTAGTGTACTACGTGTACTGGATAACAAATAAAGATTGGTAAAATGAACAACTTTTTATATACCATCAAAAAAAATTAAAAAATCCATTCCATTTTATGTTATAAATTTTCATAAACCGAATGTGACCATAATATGCAGTACCCACTACACTTGGATTTCAGGAAAGCTTTCGATACTGTTGCACCTAAATGATTGCCATATAAATTGGAGCAGTATGGAATTAAGAGCAAGTTAATGCTACCGATAAAGGCAGAGTTTAGTGGGAGAATATAGAGAATGGTTATTAATGGTCACTGTCCTTAGTGGACCAGTGTTATTAGTGAAGACCCCAGGGTTTGGCACTCGCCTGTCATTTTCAATATTTATTGATGAAGATATAGCAGGCTTAATGTCTAAGTTTGTCAGTAATACGAAGGTTTGCAGGGTTTGTTAATGACAGTAATCAAGGTAAGTTACTGCATTATGATCTTGAAAAATGGCAGTCGAAGTTTAACATTGACAACAAATGCAAGGTACTACGTAACAGTAATCCCAGATTAATGCAGCAACTGTGGTACTGCACTGAGATAATGGAAAACAAAGGCCTTTATGTAAGTTTGCTCAGAGAATTTCAGATATGAAGTTCTCTGAGCAGGATAGACAGGACTGTCAGGAGTGCATGAGGTAAAGTGACCAGATGTCCCTAATGATGCAGGACAGTCCTGGATTTAGGTCCTTTGCCCTGCATTGCCAACTGTCCTGGATTGAACACATAGCCTCCATACTTATATTATGAATCACAATTTTGCATTTTTTATTTTATTTTTTTGATATTGCAAGGATGCAATATCTTTTGTCTTAGATAAACAATTTTCCACTTTTGTCTTAGATAAACAATATGCAATCAGTTAACAAATTTAGAAGAAATTGGTTGCTCCAAAAAAACTTCATTTCCAATATGAACAGTTTTTATCTGAACTGTATCCAATATTTAGAACTCCACTTAGCACATTTTCAAAATATTGATTGTTTTAGATGGATCAATCTTAAAAATTGTGTTAATCGGCAATGTTTTGAATACATTTCAACGAACGATAAAATGAAGTTAACTGATGCGGATGAAGAAGAAAGTCAACTTCTTGATGAGATATCATATTTAAAAAAAATATACTGATGATTCAAAAATAAAAGAATGGAATTACGAAACAATGCCAACAGATGTGAGGTGGTCAAAATATTTAAACATTTTGACACAAGGGACATACCATGCAAGCACTTGAAAAGAGTAACTGGATTTGCATTATGTTTGCCGGAAATCAGTGGTGCAATGGAAATAGTTTTTTTTTTTTTTTTTCTTTTTTTTTGTATTAAATAAGTCTTTGGTATTAAATAAATAATAAAATAGTTGTTTTATTGACTTATTGTTATACTAAATTATTTTCTATAAGTAGCTTTATAGTTCTAGTCAAGCTCTGTGGTTTATTTTTGAATTTAGATAGTGATTTTGAAAGTTAATACTTCGTGTCCATAGATTTTATTTATTTTTTTTTTATATGAACCCCAAACACGAGAGGTATTAGAACCTATAATACTTAGTACCATGCTTGGGTTTGAGGTTAAGAAGACGAAAGAAGATATTTGTTGACATTGCACTTGAACTTCTCTAGATTGTAACTTTCAGGAAATACGTATGAAGGAAGGTTGTTCCAGAAAACGGCAGTTGAATGAATAAATGAGGAAGATGAAAAGTTGGTTCTGTGGGTTTGAAGTTGGACAGTAAATGGATGTTGGCTGGTCGCGGCACAGGTTCGGACTGTTTTGAAAGAGAGAGAGAGCGGGAATTATAGAAGCCAATTCAGAAGAACAGTGCCCATGGAAGTATCTGTAGAAGAGGCATGCAGCAGAAACAGTGCGTCTGAGAAAGCGAGTGGAGAGACTCTGTTACAGATGAATCATTAATAAACCTAACTGCCCTCTTCTGAATGGAATCAAGAAGCCTGAGAGAGGTTTTGGGGGCACCACCCCAGATGTGGGAACAATATTCCATGGCAAGGCTAATTTGCGATTTATACAGAGTGAGCAGCTGTTTGGAAGAAAAGTAACGCCGAGAGCGAAAGAGAAAACCAAGTTTTTTTAGATGCAGAGGAAGCAATATTTGTAATGTGCTCGTGCCAAGAGAGATTAGAAGTCAGGGTAATCCCCAAAAGAGATATCATTTTGCCTAGAAATCGGAGTGTCACTAAAGATAAGCATAGGAGTAGAAGAATCCTTTTTGCGAGATATAAGACAAGACTGAGTTTTAGCAGGGTTGAAATCAACTAAGTTGTCTTTGCCCCACTGGAGAATTACCTGAAGATCGGCATTTAAGGAATTGGTAGCAGATTTTCGAGAAGTTGAAGCTGATTGAGCAGGACAAGGTTTCTCAAAATGGAAAGTGGAATGCAATGTGCTATCATCGGCAAAACTATGGATAGGATTTCCAGTCAATGGAAGAAGGTCATTGATATACAAGAGGAAAAGAGTGGGGGAAAGAACTGAACCTTGGGGGACACCAGCATTATTGGAGAAGTTAGAAGACAGAGAGCCATCTACCATCACCCTCAGTGAGCGATCAGAGAGAAAACTGGATAACCAATTTTTTAAAAACAGTTTGCAAACCATAAGATGGAAGCTTGTTTAGAAAACCTTTATGCCAAACATGATCAAAAGCCTTTGAGATGACAAGAGCAACGACTTGTGTTTCACCGAACCTTTCCATTGAATTAGTCCATAAATGGGTAACATAAGCCAGAATATCTCCAGTGGATTGACACTGACTGAATCCATACTGGTGATCGTTAATCAGACGGAAGGTTTCTAGGTAGTTTAAGAGTTGGCAGTTAATTGATTTCTCCATTACTTTAGAAAGAGTAGAAGTAATTGCAATGGGACGATTGCAGTTACTCCAATGGGATGGGAGGGATTTGTCACCCTTTTTAGGAACTGGCTGGATATGAGCAAATTTCCAAGCAGAAGGAAAAACACCTTTGGAATAAGAAAGTGAAAAAAGGCGGCAAAGAATAGGAGTAAGTTCAGGAGCACAGGTTTTGAGAACAAGTGGAGAAATACCATCAGGACCTGGAGCTTTCTTAGCATCAAGATTCATCAAAATCCTTCTGATATCCTTTTGTCGGAAGACCACAGGAAGCATTGAATGGAGCGTGTTGGGAATGGTGGGAGGTGTTTTACCAAGATCATTAATACATGAGCTGGAAGAAAAATGGGATGCTAGCAGGTCAGCTTTATCCTTGGCTGAAGTGGCAACAGAACCATCTGGTTTGGACAGAGGTGGGAGCAAAGATGGGCAAAAGTTGCGGCCAATAGCTTTGGCAAGAGTCCAGAATGCTCGGCTACCATTAATGCAAGAAGCAAGTTTTCTACTCTTAGCCTGTTGAAACTCTAGTTTAGGCTGATTAATAACTGCTTTACAACTGTTGCGAGCTTTGGTGTAGGCAGAAAATGAAACTGAAGAATTAGAAACAAGCCAATTACGATATGCAACATTCTTCTCTTGGACAGCCTTAGCACATTTATTGGAAAACCAAGGTTTAGATAAAGGACGAGATTTTAAAGTGGAGTGTGGGATAAGGGATTCCATTCCTGCAAGAATAATTTCACTGACACGATCTGAGCAAACGTTGACGTCAGAAGTTTTGAAGCAGTACTCCGACGAGGGAAAAGAAGAAAAGAAGTCTCTCAGGTCATCCCATTTTGCATTCTTGTAATGCCAAACAACACGTGGTTGGGAATAGCCATGAGATAAAGGTTCCATTGGAGAAGAGACAATCACCAAGTTGTGATCTGAAGTGCCTAAAGGACCTCTCACTTCGACCATGTACTTAGAAGCATTGTTTGTGAGAAAAAGATCAAGCGTATTGGCTGTATGATTAGGATTGTCTGGTATTCTTGTAGGTAAATGAACAATCTGTGCTAGGTCATTAGTAATTGCAAAAGCCTCAGCATCTCGACCTGCTGGGTCGGTGTGACTAGATAACGGAAGCCAGCTGGAGTTGTAAACATTAAAATCACCAAGGAAAATTACTTCACTGTTAGGAAAGTTGGATTGGAGAAAGTCAAGTTGCAAAGAGAGGAAGTCAAAGAGCTCCAGGTGATTAGTGGAGTTGTAAGAACGGTAGAGACAACAGATGAATTTGACACAATGAGGTAGAGAGATTTTGAGCCAGAGAAGATCAAAGAGAGGAGATTCCAAATTGCTAAGTCTCTGACAGGAAATATCAGAACGGACATATGCACAAGTACCACCTTTCAGGTGAAAGGAATCATACAGCGAATAATTTGGGCATCTGAGATGAGCAGTAGATGAATCAACCGATAACTGAGATTCTGCCAGAAAAAGTACATGGGGTTTGGCAGACTGCAAGTGGAAATGGACATTGTTGATATTAGAGTTGAGACCATGTATATTTGTGAAATGAATTAGGAAGTCCTTGGGAGGTTTAGATCTTTTCACAGATAAGCTTGCTCTGTTAGTTTGACAATTCATGGTGTATTCAATAGTGAGAAAAAGTAGGTGGGACATGCTGTATGAAGTAATGAAATTTTTGGATATGGCGTACATGTGGCAAGAATATACCCAGATCCTTGACATAATGTGGCCTCGACAATGCTCCCCGCATACACACTACTCGGACTCCCTCCAGTCACTATCTGGCAGAGTAGAGGTAGCAAGATTATACACTAGCTGATCCGGAAGCTTCCTAGAGAGTTACCAATAGGTTCAGTCCGGTGTACTAACTAGTGGCCGGCCTGCGAACACAGCCGACCAGGCTAGCCGGGTGGGTAAAGTGCCTGCCTGGCAACCCAAAGGTTGCGGGTTCGATTCCCGCCTCGGGCTTGGAACAAAGTACTGCAAAAACTTTGGGAGGTGCATTATGGACACAGAGGCCTATGTGCCAACAGCTACCAAAAAAAAAAAAAAAAAGCCTGCGAACGCCGTTTTAGAGCTGTACCCTCGAAATGTAAGGAATATTGGATCTCGCCACTACGTTCATCATAACCTCAAAAGTTGTCAATCATACTGCATGATGGAAGAGATAGGGAAGGGTTGACCGAAACTTAGCTCTAGAGACTAAACATGGGTTCCACCACTTCAAGCCTCCAATAAGCAAAGTGGTGGTATTTCACCAGTTGATGAGTCATCTACCACCTAGTACTGCCTGGTAACATAGAGGGGCAGCGTTCCTCCATGTGGTGTGGGTGCCACACCTCGACCCCTGCTTACGTTGGAGCAAGTTAAGAGCATTTTATCCTCTTAACTTGCCGCCATTGTTATACAATACGGAAAAGCGTAAGGTTTAATGTAAAATTAGATAGTGAGAAACGTAGCACTGTATTAGAAATCTGTTAATTAGTATATTATTATGAATTAATCAATAATTTATTAATCGTATTAAAATTCATTGTTAATTAAATTATACTTAACGGAATCATGACCCAGACTAGAGCAGCAAAGCAGCATTCACAGAATAGCCAGAGTGCTGTGACTCGCTAATACTGTACTAGTCTGTTAGATTAGTATAGTATTATCAATTAATCAGTAAAATTTTTTAATCTTAAAGTTCATTATTAATTAAATTATACTTAACGGAATCATGACCCGGACTAGAGCAGCAAAGCAGCATTCACAGAATAGCCAGAGTGCTGTGACTCGCTAATACTGTACTAGTCTGTTAGATTAGTATAGTATTATCAATTAATCAGTAAAATTTTTTAATCTTAAAGTTCATTATTAATTAAATTATACTTAACGGAATCATGACCCAGACTAGAGCAGCAAAGCAGTGTTCACAGAATAGCCATAGTGCTGTGGCTCGCAGAAAAACCAAAGGAGGCAATTCTCGAACACATCAGTCTAAAACAATGTGCAAAATGTGAGATGTTTGCAGGCCTGTCTAGAACAGGACATGATCTAGCCAAGGAGGATGTGGAAAATGTGAAATGTTTGCAGGCCTGTCTAGAACAGGACATGATCTAGCCAAGGAGGATGTTTTCGTGTGTGCTAGGTGCAGAGACTGTGAAGAAATTAGGTGCCAACTCAGCGTTCTGATGGGCATCTATCAGAGTTTGAGGTATAGGGTAAATGCCTTCGAAAAAATTTAATGAGGTGCCCATCAAGCTCACTCCTGTGCATCAGGCAATATAGGGGCAATCTCCAAGGCAGGATGCAAAGGTCCCACAGGAACTAGTTATTGTCAAGGAGACTGGGAATGTATTATGCAAAAAGGGTAGTTGGAACAGGACCAGGGTATGTCTGCCAGGGCAAACGTTGATGATGTTATAGGGCAGATATCTTTTAAGGGCACAAGAGGTGATATTGTTGTACATGTTGGCACTAATGACCTTAAGAGTAAGAGACCTGCAGATTTACTTAACGAGCATAGGTCAATGCTGGAAAAAAGTCGCGAGTTAGGGCTAATTTGAAAGTGTCTGCAATTCTGCCCTGACACAATAGGAGGGAATTAGGGCTCACAATACCGGTCAAAATCTTAATACCGGTATTTCAGTATTTTTAATTTATGAAACCAGGATACCGGTATTAATACCGGCATTCTAAAAAAAAACATTTCGCAATAAATTTTTGATGACAATTGGGTGCAATAAAGTAAGGAAAAACAAGTAATTACTTGAATTCATGTTTTAAATCAAACTTTTATTACAATAATAAATATTCAAGTAAAAATTATTAAACATACTGGGGGGGGGAAAAAAAAAGCATCCACATTACCTGTCTAAATAAAGTGAGCTCTTAAGAAACTCGATAGTGTTATCGTTTAAACTGGATCTAATTTTGGTGCATATTTAATTAGCAGCAGAAAACTTCCTTTTGGATCCTATGCTGGTTGGTGTTTTGTACTGAGAGTGTCGTAGATGAGTTGCAGTTTAACCCCCCCCTAATTCCCTCATCTTCAAAAAAATCTTATTTCCTTTTTATCAAAAATAAAATTTCCTTTTTGACTTTTTATGGCACTACATCCGTATTAACGAAAGAAAGGGACTAATGGTTAATGACACTAATGAGAGTACGCTGCTGAAACAGGATCTAAAAAAGTTGAGTAGATGGGCTGAGAGGTGGCAACTGATGTTTAAAATTGATAAATGTAAAGTACTGCATATGGAAAGCAGTAACACCAGAGTAATGTATCAACTGTGTGGTACTACACTGAAAGTGGTAGAGAATGAAAAGGACCAGGGGGGTAATTGTGCGGGCAGATATGAAGTTTTCTGAGCAGTGCAGACGCTTTGCAAAAGTAGCTCATGGTGTCTGGTCAAAGATATATAGGAATTTTTTTTTTTTTTAGCAGGGATAAGGAGGTAATTATTCTCTTGTATAAGGCAATGGTCAGATCACACCATGAGTATTGTATACCAGTCTGTAGGCCTCATTTAAAGAATAATATAGATGTAGAACTGCTGAAACGAGTACAGAGAAGGGCAACAAGATTAGTGAATGGAACAAAGAGTTGCTCTTATGAAGAAAGGTTTAAGTTTTGCAAATTAGTGTCTGGAAACTAGGCACCTGTGAGGTGATCTGATTGAGGTGTATAAAGGCTTGAGCATGCTCGATGCTGATGGGATTTGCTCAGAATTCGTCTGCGAGGGCATAAATTCAAATTGAGGAAAGACAGTTGTAGGATAGATGTGTGGAAGTTTGCCTTTAGCCAGCGGGTGGTTGATTGCTGGAACAAACTTCCATCTGTTGTTGCAGAATTTGATAGCTTAAATAGATTCAATACAGAACTAGACAAACATTTGGAGCGAGTTGGTGGATGAACTGAAAATGGGTTTTTTTTTTTTTTTTTGGCTGATGCTATTATAAGCTTGCTTTCTTGCATCATGTGATTCTACTAATGCTAATCACAAAAGAACTTTTTGAATGCTGGAAATACCATTTCATATTAACAAAGAAAACAAGTTTTGGGTGAGTGGGAGATCAACACTAATTTATTATTCAACAGTGACCAGCCTTTTTCTCAAAAAAAAAAGGGTGCTGGTTCCTGTTGAATGATAGGCCACATTCTCTGTTTATCATCAAGGTTACACCCCCCCCTGCTCATTTCCCTAATTTATCTTCACAGGAATACTTTTTCTCTGAAATCAAATACATTCTGAAAGGATGCAGTTTTATGGTATAGAAGACACTAAATGAAATGGGACAAAGGAATTGGTGGCAGTTAGTTCAGTTCCATTTAAATGTTACCAACAGTTCTAAAGTGATCTCTCAATTGTGTAGCTGTTCAGACTTTGAAATGAAAAATATATAAAGGCTTTTTTTTCAATCTGACATATAGTTTTCTTTTAAATCGACTCAGCCCAAAACCTTAATTATCAAGCTTTTCTATATTAGAACAGATAGTAAACCTAGATTGATAAAAATACTCCATAGCTAAATTTGTGTCATATGTTATTAATTTCCTGTGTGTTAAAATCAATTTTCTTAAAAATTGTTTTTAGAGTATATTGTACTTGAGAGATTATGTAGATAGGAGAGAAAAAAATTAATATTTATTTTAATCCAATAGGATTGCTAGTTTTACGTCCTCTTCAATGTATTCTTTTGTGCTTTCCTTGGCCATCTTTGCAGCCATGTACATATCAGTCAGAGGTAAGAAAATGCATGCTTTAGTTTAAAAAAAAAAAAAAAAACAACCCTTAAATTCAATTTATAAGTTTTCTTTATCGAATTAATTTGCGAAATATTTCTTTTCTTGACGTTTTTGTGGTATTTTGACTTGGCAGTTGCTGTTTAATATTATGCAAAAGACATATGCTGTGCTGCCACTTTATTAGGTACACCCCTGCTGTGCACACAAATGGTTTTTCCCACAAAGTTGCAAGTCACACGACCACAGTTGTAAATATAAATGCAGAGAACAACCTTTCTAGTATCAGTTAACGTACAAACCGTAGCAAGAATGGGAAAAAGGAGTGATCTAACGAACTTTGAACGTGGCATGGTAGTAAGTGCAAGACGTGCTGGACAAAGCATCTTCGAAATGGCAGTTCTCCTGAACTTTTCACACACCACAATTTTTTTTTTTTTTTTTAAGGGTATATTAAGAATGGTGCAACGAACAGAAACCATCCTCTCAGTGGCACTCCTGTGGAAGAAAATCACTTGTTGATGAGAGAGGTCAGAGGAGGATGGCTAGAATTGTGCAAGCAAATAGATGGGCCACAACATATTGCAACGGACCACTAGTCGCACTTTGTCGCGAATGGGCTACAACAGCCGACGGCCACATCGCGTACCTTTGTTATCAATGAAGAATAAGAGCATGCCTCCTGTGGGCACAGCAACTCCAGCACTGGACTATTGAGGATTGGAAAACAGTTGCTTGGTCTGACGAGTCGAAGTTCCTGGTGCATCATGTTGATGGAAGGCTCAGAATTTGGCAAAAACAACATAAATCCATGAACCCGTCGTGTCTAACGACTACTGTGCAAGGGGGTGGGGGCAGTGTTATGGTGTGGGGAATTTTTTCTTGGTACACGTTGGGTCCATGATACCCATAGATTCACACCTGAATGCCACAATGTACCTAAACATCGTTGCTGACCAAGTGCATCCATTCATGTTGACAGTTTATCCTCAGTCAGATGGTTTCTTCCAGCAGAATAATGCGCTGTTGCACAAACCCCGAATCACTGTGGAATGGCTCCAGGAACATGACAATGACTTTTCTTTGCTGCAGTGGCCTGCTCAGTCCACAGATCTAAATCCTATTGAACATCTTTGGGATGAGCTGGAAAGGGCTGTTTGCTGCAGGCCTACATTTCCATTGAATCTCAAGGAACTGCGCGACACATGTATGTCTCCATTCCTGCACACTGTTTTCAGCGTCTTGTTCAATCCATGTCTAGATGAGTTTAGGCTGTTTTGAAGGCTAAAGGAAGCTCACCACGCTAGTAGGTAGGTGTACCTAATAAAGTGGCAGTACAGTGTATACTAGCATACATTAAAAATGTGACTATATAGGCTTGCGACTATGTGACTTGATAGTATCCAATCAAATTGGTCAGATAAGGGCAAGTCTTTTTCTGTTCAATTTGATTGGATACTATGATGTGGCCACAACGGAATTGGATGCAGGGAATAACTTTGATATCATATATTTGGATCTTAGAAAAGCTTTTCATACTGTTCCACATGGAAGACTGCTGCACAAATTGGAGCAGTGTGACATTGGAGGCAAATTGCTGCTATGGATAAAAGGATGGTTGAGTGGGAGAAGATAGAGTGGTAATCAGTGGATACTGCTCATTGTGGACTAATGTTATTAGTGGAGTCCCTCAGGGTTCAGTATTGAGTCCATTATTGTTTTCTGTATTTATAAATGATATTGATGATGGTATATCAGGCTTAATGTTGAAGTTTGCAGCCTATGCAAAGGTTGGCGTGGTTGTTAAAGACATTGACAGTATGCTTTCCAGGATCTAGAAAAGTTGAGCAGATGGGCTGTGAGGTGGGAACTGAAGTTTAACATTGATAAATGTAAAGTACTACATATGGGAAGCAGTAACCCCAGAGTAACGTATCAACTCTATGGTACTACATTAACAGTGGTAGAGAATGAAAAGGACCTGGGGGTAATTGTGCAGGCAGATGTGAAGTTTTCTGGGCAGTGCGGATGGTCTGCAAAAGTAGCTCATGGTGTCTTGTAAATGATATACAGGAATTTTTCTAGCAGGGATAGGGATGTGATTATTCCCTTGTATAAGACAATGGTCAGGCCACACCTTGAGTACTGTATACAGGTCTGGAGGCCTCATTTTAAGAAGGATATAGAGCTGTTGGAATGTGTAAAGAGAAGGGCAACAAGATTAGTGAATGGAAGAAGGGTTGCTCTTATGAAGAAAGGCTTAAGTTTTGCAGATTAGTGTCTGGAGACTGGCACCTGTGAAGTGATCTGATTGAGGTGTATAAAGCCTTGAATGGTTTGAGCATGCTCAATGCTGATGGAATTCTTCCTCTTGCTCAGAATAATCACCTCAGAGGGCATAAATTCAAATTTGAGGAAAGCCAGTTGTAGGATAGATGTGCGGAAGTTTGTCTTTAGCTAGCGGGTAGTTGATTGGTGGAACAGCCTTCCATCTTTTGTTGTGGAAGTTGATAGCCTAAATTTAAGTCTGAGCTGGGCAGGTATTTGGAATGAATGGAGGGGTGAAATGGGAGTGGTTTTTTTTTTTTTTTGGCTGCTGCTGCATAAGCTTGCTTTCTTGCATCATATACCTATGCTAATAGGCTTAATCCATATATGGATTTGCTGCCTAATCCACATGGATTAGGCAGCAAACACAAGTAAAGGACATTCTTATCAAAATTAAATAACTGAAATGGATTTCGGCAGGACACATAGCTCGAAGACATGATGACAGATGGTCTAATAAAATAACAGAATGGTACCCAAAAGGAGCTAAAAGAAAACCTGGATAAATGATAGATGGGCAGATGAAATTTAAGTTTGTGGGTAGTAAATGGATTGCCATTGCACATAACAGAAGGATCTGGAAAGTTGCTGGAGATGCCTTCATCCTGCAGTGGATTGAAAATGGCTGATGAAAACTATATACAAATACTTGTTATTAATTTTCAGCTCATCTTTTTTTCTGTCACTCTTACTTAATTAACTCTGTTACCCACCATGGCATATAAGAAAATCTATCAAGGCCCCCCCCCCATGTAATCACTGAACTATTTTTCCATGGAATTATTATTTTATTATTAATATCCATATGATGCAAGGAAGCCTGAGGCTTCTGGTGCACCAGGAAAAAAAAAAAAGTTCGAGAGAGAGAGAACTTTTTTCGAGAAAGAGAAGAATGATGATATCCAGCTCAGGACACTGGGTGTGCCAAGCCCATACTCACGAGATGTGAGCCCCCGGGGTTAAATTTGGAGATGGGATCATTATTTTGATTTTTTTTCTACTGTTGAGAGGAACTCTAATGTCGTACTGGTACCATATCAGTGTTTTGTAATTGTTTCAAGGTAATAAATGCTAAGTGAATGTGCTCTGACTTGTTGGAATATAAGTCAGTAGGCTCTCCATAAATCTACATCATCAGCCATTTTCAGTCCACTGCAGGATGAAGGCCTTTCCAGTTCCTTCTGTTTTGTGCAATGGCCATCCATTTCATCCATCATCATCAGCCATTTTCAATCCATTGCAGGATGAAGGCCTCTCCAGCAACTTTCCAGTTCCTTATGTTTTGAGCACTGGCCATCCATTTACTACCCACAAACTCATGAATTTCATCCTCCGTAGCCAGGTGGGAAGGAGCAGCAGTGCGTAGCACACGCTTGATTAGACCGGGGTTTGAGCCCGTCACCACCAAATACGGAGTATGCAGAAAGGTCAGGGAATGACCACTGCATATCCCGGAGCAATATGGCCTTAGTTGCTAATGCTCCTAAAAACCAAATAACAAACAAACAAACATGAATTTCATCTATCCATCTCCGCCGTTGTCTTCCAGATTTTCTTCTAGCTCCTCTTTGGTACCATTCTGTTATTTTCTTGGTCCATCTCTCATCATGTCTTCGAGCTATGTGTCCTGCCCAAGACCATTTAGTTCTTTAGTTTTGATAATGTCTTTTACTTGAGTTTGCTGTCTAATCCATATATTTCTCTTCTTATCTAACAGTCTGATTCCCAATATAATTTGTTCCGTTCTTTGCTGTGTAGTTCTCAGCTTCTCTTCCATTCTTTTGTTAGTGCCAAAGTTTCACTTGCATAAGTCATGGTGGGGAGTATACATTGGTTCATTATTTTGTTTCAGACAAACAGAGATATTGCTCTTCAGTATGTGACTATATGTCCTGAATGCTATCCATCCAAAATTTATTCTTCTCTTGGCTTCAGCCATTTATCATTATTACAGCTAATAACTTGTCCCAGATAAGTATATGACTCCACCTTTTTCAATTACTGCTCCTTCAGTCCTTATATCCCATTCTATGACATACTTGTTCATCATTACTTTTGTTTTAGCCATATTCATCTTTAGTTTAGTCCAAAATTCTTACTAACTCTGCATAACTGATTAAGATTTTCCTCTGATTCTTTGAGATCGTGACTTATGATCACAATGCCATCTGCAAATCGTAAATGGTTTAAGTACTCTCCATTCACGTTGACTCCTTTCTGTGACAAGTCTAATCTTCTGAAAGCTTCCTCAAGGGCAGCAGTAAACAGCTTCGGAGATATTGTCTCTTTTTGAACTCCTTTCTCAATTTTAAATTTACTACTGTCTTTGTCTAGTCTAATAAAGGAGGTAGCATTCTCATATATTTTCTTCAAAATCATAATATATGGGTTATTTCTTTCCTTGTCTTTCCAGTGCCCGAAACATTGCCTTATGCTGTATGGAGTCAAATGCCTTTTCATAATCCACAAAGGCCAGGCATAATGGTGTTTTATATTAATTTGCTTTCTCCATTAGCTGTGATATTACGTGAAGGTGATCCATAGTTGAGAATCCTGTCCTAAAGCCAGCTTGCTCTTTCGGTTGATTCTCATCAAGTATTCTTTCTAATCTGTTAGTAATGATCCTTGCGAACAACTTGTAGATGTGGGATAACAAGCTAATTGGTCTATAATTTCTGATTTATCTCCTTTCTTATGCAGCAAAACTGATTGCATTATTCCACTGCCTTGCCGGTTTTTGTGTTATGTCTCTTCCTCCCAATTTTAACAACTCTACTGTAACTTCATCTTCTCCTGGGGCTTTCTGATTCTTCATTTTCTTCAACACCTGTTCTACCTCATCAGAAAGAATATTGGGTATATTGTAGGTGTTGCTAATTTGCGATCCATCTTCCCCACTGCTGGCATCATTCCCTCACTCCTTGTATAATTCTCTATAGTATTCTGCTATTTGAATTATGCCTTCTCTGTTATTTATAAGTACGCCATTGCTATTCTTCAGTTTCAGTATTATTTGTCTTTCTGTATTACTGCTCATGGCTGCTGATTTAAGTCCTTTGTTTTCCCTTAATGCTTGTTCTACTTTTCTTGTGTTAAATCTTATGTCCTCTCTGAGCCTCTTTCTTAATGGCTTTGCATAACTCAGTATACTCAATTTTCTCCTTGTCAGTGTTTATCTTGCTCTTCATTTGTTGCCTTTTGGTTCATCATAACAAGTGTTTCTTGACTAATTTTTTCTTCTTTGGATTTCTTTTTCCCTATAGGTTTCTTGGGCCTTATCAATTTGAGAAAGTTGTAATATTCCTCGTCGATATCTTGGTCCTGAGTGGTCTGCAGAAGCTCAAACTTGTTCTTAAGTTCCAGTACATACTGCTCTTTCTCGTCTTCTGTTATCTCAAAGACCTTTGTATTATTTATTTGAGTCAGTTTTTTCCTTTCCTTTCCTACATCTATATCAAGTGTGCATCTTACCATTCTGTGATCACTTCCAACATCTACATATGTTGTATGTAAATCTACATATAACAGCTTAACTCTTTAGTGGATGAATTTTCCTAAAATTTTATATTTGACTTTTTTTTATAATTATCTGTCGAGCCATCCTAAATTTCATTAAAATCAGACCAGTTGAAATCCAGCAATTATTTTTTGGCCTACAAAAAATAATTGCTGGTGTGTTACCCACATGTAATAACTTCTCTCCTAGTGGATGGATTTTCATGAAATTTTGCATTAGGCTCTTTTATAAGGGTTTGTCAAGTCATTCTGAAATTTAATTATTTCTTTCTCCCTCTGGCCACATGTATCAGAAACAAGTGGACTCTCAGTGGATTTTCATGAAATGTATACTTGGCTAGAATGGTGGTGTAATTATTTTTTATTTATTTATTTATTATTTTTTTTTTTCCATGTATCATATAAGCTACTTGTATATTATGTGAAGGATACAATATGTGGGTAGACTATGTGATACATGGATTGCAGGAAGGCATAGGCAGGTAGATGTGTATATAAAAAATCAATTTAATGCAATTAAAATTAAAAGAATTTAACAAAAAATTGCATTAAATTCTTTTAATTAATTCTCTGATTTTTAATTGTGTTAAATTGATTTTTAATTTTTTTTTAAACTATTTGTTGTTACTCTGTAAGTTTTTTTTCGTTTTAATTTCTGGAGAGTATCATATGGAAGCATTCTACGTACTATATTGAGATAAACTCCTCTTATTATTTTACAAATATTGATATCAACGTAGAATGTATTGAGCATTACAGCTCTGGTTCATACTATCTTCTGATGATATATAAGCTTTTTTTTTTTTTGCATCATTTGCCACTACTAATATTAAGATTCTAAGGTGGATTGCAGGGTGGCTACAGGACAGAAGGCAGAGGGGTGTGATTAATGGGTATTCTTCAGATTGCTGTAACATAATTATTTGGACTACTTGTTTCTGATTTTTATTAATTACATTGATGAAGGGACAAAGTGTCCAAAGTCAAAATTTACAGTTGATGTAAAGATTTGGAGAGTTGTTAATGATTAGTGCCAAGCAGTGCTCCTTTAGCATGACTTGAACAGACATAAAGAATGGTAAGAAAAGTGGCAGATATGGTTTGATACACAAAATTCAAGAAAAATGGATAACAGCTATTCATAGATGGTGTGTTCCCCCCCCCCCTTTAAACATTCAGTGATAGGTGCTGCTTCAAGTAATTTTTTGTTGCTCATAGTTATTTAAATGCTTCCCCTATAGAGGGAAGTAGTTAATTTAAGTGCTTCCCTTATTTTAGAATGTTTACTTATTGGAATATATGGTCATACCAAAATATAATTTATTCATAGTGTTAGAGATAATGTAAATTTTTACTTGTGATAAATAATGAGTTAAATAAGTAACAAGAAATTACTTAACTGTATTCGAAGGTGCAGACTCTTAATTCATTTGACACTAAATGAAAAATTTAATTTTAGCATGTACACATGGGGTATAATCTATTACTAGCATTGGTTAAATGTTAACTTTAACCATAATAATGGTTAAAGTTAAAATAAAGCCAGTAGAATATTTGTTGTTAAATAATGAATTTCAATCCAACAATATTTGCGAAGAATCAATATCTATTTTAAATGCTATGACTGAAAAGTAATACAGGGGCGTAAAAAGGAAGCTAAAATTAAGGATTTTGATTATATTTCAAGGTTCTTAAACTAGAAAATTAACAAATGAAACCCAGATAAATTAGCATTAGTTGAGGCCTATGATGCAAAAAAAGCGAGCTTATGCAGTATCAGCCAAAAAAAAAAAAAAAAAATCATTTCACCCATTCATTCACTCCAAATGCCTGTCCAGCTCAGCTTTAAATTTATTTAAGCTATTAACTTCCACAAGAGACGGAAGTCTGTTCCAGCAGTCAACTACCCACTAGCCAAAGGCAAATATCCACGCATCTATTCTACAACTGTCTTTCCTAAATTTGAATCTATATACCCTCTCAGGTTCTTAATCTGAGAAAGAGGAAGAATCCCATTAGCATTGAGCTTGCTCAACCCGTTCAAGGCCTTATACACCTCAGTTCAGGGGCACGTTATACCCTCATGGGGCCCCATATAAAGAACATTTTCAATTTCATTTTATTGTGACATAAGAAAAATATCTAATCCAGAAGAATAATTCAGAAATAATACATTCACTTAAACTATGAAGTATTTTTATACTACTTTTGTATGAACTTTTTGTGCTTTTTTGGGGCAAGAAATTGTATATCAGTTCATTCTAATCAATCCTGTTTATAATATCATTCTCAATACGAATTATTGCCAGATTACTTAATTTTTCTTGTCCAAGTGAATTTCTAATATACACTGGTGTTCAAAGAAAGTGCATCACCCCTTAAAATTGTAATTGTCATCCGAATAACGTAAGTATATGACAGTATTTCTTACAGATTGCACCAGATAAAATTGTCCCTCGTAGGTGATGACGTAATATTGCATCAGCTGTTACTTTCAGCTATGTAAGCACACTCTGCAAGAGTTGGTCATTCCTTGTGTCATGATGGCGAGTTACGTGCAGTTGATGACACGAATAAAAAGTACTATTGTTGCTTTACGTGAGGAAGGATATTCTTCTCGTCATATTGCTTATAGAGTGTCTCGTAAACAGTTAGTGAGTAGATTTCTTTCCAAACTCAAGAATACCGGTTCTGCTAATAGGAAAAAATGAACCGCACTCTGCAAATGAGTCTCTACACCAAAACAGGACTGTGTTTTGAAGCACTTATGAATTAAAAATGGTAAAGCTTCTTCGTCTGAGCTGAAAAGAGAATGGGAAGAACGTACATTCTATAAGAAAAGAGAATGAGAAGAACATAAAATGGAATTGTAGCCCATCATCCTACAAAGAAGCCTCTCCTTACACACAAAAAATGGAAAAGGCCCAATTAATTTGCTGGAAGGAGCATGCCAAATGGACTCCCCAGCAGTGGAAGTCCGTTATTTTCTCGGATGAGAAAGAAATTCAACCTGCATGCCTCTGATGGGAAACAAACAATTCGCCATAGACATGGTGAAGAATACCATCCAGACTATATGGTGTCTACAGTGAAATTCCCTACCAGCCAAATGATATGGGGTGCATTTCGTATCGCTGAGTAGGTCACCTGCAGTTTATAAGAGGTTCCGTAAATGCCAATGGATACCTGGCTTTGTTGGAAGGCAAATCTGCAGTTGCCAGAAAGAAACCAAAGACCTTTCGTGAACTTCAGTAAGCCATAATTCTTGTTTAGAATCACAAACTATCAGTTTGATTATCTTCAGAAATTGATCTTGTCAATGCCTCGACAGGGTGCTGTTGTCATCAGGGCCAGAGGCGGTTCAACTAAATATTGGTTTGCACCTGGTGAACTTTTCATTTTGTTTTCCATTTAAAATGATAAACGGAAGAAAATTGAGGGCTTCTGATAACATTTCAGCCATAATTGTCATGTTTTCCAAAACTGTTGCATGAAGGTTGCAAATGCTCATTTTGGAATATTTTGAGAGCACCTGTCAAATATTACTTAGCTTTGCCTTAACTATTAATAAATATCTTTTGTTTATATTTCTATTTGTGATTCTAGTCAATAATGTAACATACCATCATGAAAAAGGGTTAGAAATGTGAAATTCCTGGATGATGCACTTTCTTTGAACACCAGTGTAATTCTTAACTCTTAAGTACAGAGAACAATCATTCTGCTGATGTGTTCAAAAAAGGAATTGACAAAAATATTTTAAATTATGTCCACATTAGGAAAAGTTGGTATTAGTCCTCCTTGAATTGCTTTGTACATTAAAGAAGGTGAATATAAATACAAACGGAAGCCATGAGTTTATCACTGTATATCGGGTATCTGCTGTATTTGTTAATATAAAACAAAATAAAAATGAATGTTCTAAAACAAAATTAAAAAAAACCTATGTTAAGTTAAAATCTTATCGAAAAAGTTCAGCTCTCAGTGTTCTGTGTCACTCAATATTTAATGTTCTTAAACATTTTTTTAAGTTAATCACATTAAAATCAAAAACTGCCAAATTATTCTGCTGCACCCTCAGTTCTGCTTGGACATTCACTCAATACTGGTTGATAAGGTCGTGGCTACTTTCTCCCTTCTACTTAGGGTGTTCACACGAAGAACAGGTGACCGCTTATCTGGAACTAGCAGCAACATGCAGCTAAAGCTTCTCACTGGCTATGAACACAATCAGGTGACCGGTGCAATTCCTCGGTATGAACATATTAGAAAACAGTTGACCAGTGCGACTTCTTGGTATGCGATTGGGTAGGTTTACGGCCTCCACTGAATTGTGGAACGTTAATCCCTTTAACTCTTGGGTAAACTAAAATTGACTACTAAATTGCCAATCAACCCCACCTGCAATTCAGCAGGCGTCTAGTAATTTTCAGGTGAAAACTTATCGAGAGGTAAATAATTATGGAGCAAAGAGGGGGAGTGAGTGGTTTACTAATGTTCATTGCAGGACACTTTGATAAAATTCTTGGAATGCAGACTAAAATTGAAAGTGGAAGGGAAAAATATTTTTGCAGGTGAATAATTTTAAATTTATTAAGATTATTACTATATTTAATACTACTTGTATACCATGTGAAATTAATAATATAGTTTACTAAACAACCGCATAAACCACTACTTTAATGTGATGTTTCGGGCATCTTGCCGATACCCATCATCAGACCATTTGACAAGGTGCCCTGAAACTGCACCTTTAGGGTTAATAAAGTATATTATTAATTTCACGTGGTATATGAGTGGTATAAATATAGTAATAATCTTAATAAATTTAAATTTGATTGCAAAAATATTTTTCTCTTCCACTTTCAATTACTGTATTATCATAGCCTGTGAGAAGCTTTAGTTGCATTTTTGGGGGGGGGGGACACAAGTTTAACACCCATGGCCACTCATGTTTTCGTTTTTCTATGTCATTAGTAATTAAAATGTTTTTTTTTTATACCTTAATAACACTGTATTCTTCAAATATATTAACATATTTTCAGATTATTGAAAATATTCTTCAGATATTTTCATCATGTTGAGAAAAATTAGCAAAAAAAAAAACTGATTTGTAAGGTTATAGTAAAAAAAAGTAAAGTGCAGCCATTATCAACCCACTGCAGGATGGAAGCTTCCTCAACAATTCATGCTGAGGGAAATGGACCATAATCTGCCACGCTGGTCCAGTGTGGGTTGGCAGATCAACAGTATTCAGCAGTCAGGGGCTTGAACCCCGGTCTACTCAAAGAGCGTGTGCTACTGCACTCCCGCTCCTGACCACTTGGCTACGGAGGCCGGTTATAAAATAGTGCTTGTCAAAAAATTGCAACTTATTTATAAGAAAAATAGAGTTACTAAATTATAAGGGCATAAAAATTGAAATATATCCTTAAATGGAAAAGTACTTAAACATAAGTAACTTCAATTTATTAGTATTATTTATTTTTATTTATTTATTTATTTATTTTTTTTTTCATTATAAAAAGTCATTTCAAGTTTTTGCCTTTACATGATGACATAATAAATTACTTGCTAGGCCTTGTCATTCATTTGGTGTTGGCTGGAGTCTTAATGACCTTTTCAGGTGGTATGAAAGTTAAATACTTTAGATTCTGGTTATTTGGGACACTTTGGGACTAGTGCATTTTGGCCCGATTAAGTGGCTACCCCAATTATGTGAAGTTTCACGTAAATAGTTAAAAAGACAGTGGACCCCGCTTTATGATTGATTCTCTGTACAATCAAATCATGTTACGATGGACTCGCCGTAACAAAGTACTGTTCACTATATGATATGTAGTAAGTGCCAGTCATTGTGATCACGTTTGTAAATTGAATTTCAATTCTATTAAACAGTGATTCTAATTTGCAAAAATAGGAGGAATATTATCCACAGGCTATAAAAGTAAAGATATACTGTATTAAGTACAAATTTACACTTTATTACATTACCAATTAAAAAAATTAAATGATACGTGAAAATCCAAAGAATATTTTCCACAGGTTAGCAAAATAAAAATAAATTTATGCTTACGTACATAGCTCAATTAATATGTACTGTAATATGTACATACTAACTACAGTAATTGATATTTATGCTCACTGACATTTGGGGGGGGGGCTAAAATTTAAAACAATAAAAACGATAAGCAAACAATAACAAGAACATGGCACACACACACACAAATTGCACAAGTGAGAATGGAGTAACAAGTTACGAAGCTTAAAAAATAGGAGTGAAGAGAAGATTCTGAAAAATTTTTTTTTTTTTTATGATTGAAGATTTCATGGAAGTGTAAACACATTTCACCATAATAACCCACAATCCCATCTGTCAGTATTATCACAAATTCAACAAGATTGATTTTAGTATATGTTTATAATAGATTGCACTAACAGAAAAGTCCAATAAACAGCGGACTGCTAATTGTGTTATGGTTGTGACCTTTAGAAATCCAACTGAACCACGTGGTATGGTTGGAGACAATCATAGGGTAATCTCAAGTGCTGCCATCTCCTGCATTGATTAAATGGAATGTTGTCCCAATTAAGCGAAGTGAACCCTGGCTATTTTCTCGATTGGGTTCTGTTCTTTAAGGTTTATCCCAAATAAACGGCTGTCCCGATTAACCGGTGGTCCAAATAACCGGAATCCAATGTATTAAAACTTAATATATTCAAAAACGGCGTTTTTTTTTAATTTTTTTTAAAAATAAATGAAGCGATTGATTCACAGATGGGGAAGAAGGTAACACTTGTTAAATATGGCAGTAGTCATAGTGGCACTTATCAGGGAAGGGGGGGGGGGGCTTTTGATGACATCACAAAAACTGGTGTTTATTGGACTCTGAAATTGAATGAAAACTCCTCCCAAGTTTGATAAAATTCAAATTTTCTCATTTTGTAAAATTCATTGTGTCATTGTTTTCTCAGCTGGGGATCCACACTTCATTTCCTTTGTTTTGACACAGGTGTTAGAATTTATTACTTCTTAATATTATTTGCAACCATATCATTGTATTTTAAATTACTGACATATTTTAAACTTATAATTCCCTCCTTTGCAGCACATTACACTTGTACAAATATATACGGTTTACTTAATATAGAAGTTTTTGGTTATTTATGTTTATTATTGGAATTCTCAAATTTTTTATATAATTTCAGCATTAAAATGTAGGTATTTCTAGCTGATATTATCAAAAAGTATAAACTTTTGGTTTGTGAGGCATATACAGAAACATTTTGTGGGATTCATAGTTATCAACAGGGCTCTACAAATTTGTCCAAGTTCTAGTTGCCAGCTGAGGGGGAAATGTCATACAAAAAATGAAAGGCTTCTGGAACAGTCATAAATTTTTACAATTCCAACTTTATAAAGCATTTGAGACCAGCCAAGTACATGCTATGATATTGTTTGGTTGGTTTATAATTAAACTCTGACAATTAAAAGGTTTAAATTTTTATACATGATTAACTTTTTATCATGTATAGAAATGAAGTATTTATTACACAATATTCTAGCGACGACCGACAAACTGAGTTGAAATAAATTTATTGAAATAAATAAATAATATATACATAAAATACTAAAGCAGAGATAAAATATAAGCATTAAAATAGACAGTAGCTTTCAAGACAAAGTGCCTCTTCATCAGCTTGGTTGGTGAATGGTTTTATCCAGTATATATTGTTGGTTACAACAGCAAAAGTCAGCTGAGCACGATCATATATCACAAGTCTGGTGTCGATGGAACACAATTACGAACATTTGATGATCGCACTGCAAAACAGTACATTCCATAATGGGGTGCAAGTGCACTCCCCTAGTATGATTCATGGTACTATTACTGGTAGTTCTGTACAGTACCTCAAGCCATGAGTGCTAGCAGTAATCACTTGAATAGTCAAAGATTTAAATATCCTGCCAGGGATCAAGATTGTGCTGCTTAACCCAGTAATGCTTCTTCAAAATTAGCAGTTCGAAGAGCCACCTCATGTTCAGAAACCTGATCTTTCTATCTTCTGCTGGACTCACCTACAACCCCCCCCCCCCCACCATCTGGGCACGTAATGTGGTATACAGAACCACTTTGTAGGGAAAGGTGTTTTCACCTTAGAAATAATAGACTAATTTCCTTCCCGGAAGTTGCAAACATCATATGTAATGGAGACAAAATCCTAACAAGGCTTTCCGATACGCCCGGATAAGAGGGGATGTAGGTGGCAGAAATAAATTCATTGATGTGAGGAGAGTTATGTTGCTCAACAAATTTGTGAGCTTGGAGCTTACATCTATCTAGAACCTGAGGTGGAAAACTGCAATTTGAAAGCTCTGCCTTAATTTTGGAAATCTCCAATTGCCTGTCACCAGTCAAACTAGTGCGTCAGAGTGCGGGAGAATAAAGTGTGAGCAGTGCTACGCAAATGACCAGGGGCGTGCAGACCCATAATTGGTAAATTGACTTGCACACGTTGGCTTCCTAAAAACAGAAGTTACAAAACGTGAACCCACAAGTTGGACTAAAACATCCAAAAAAGTAAGAGTAGTATAGTAATAGAGGCATATGATGCAAGAAAGCAAGTGTTATGAGCTTATGTAGCATTAGCCTAAAAATAAATAAATAAATTCACACAACCATTTCCTCTAAAAGTTTGTCCAGTTCTTCCCTGAATCTATCAACTTCCACAACGACAAATGGAAGTTTGTTCCAGCAATTAACCACCCACTGGCTAAAGGCAAATTTCCGCACATCTATTTTACAACTATTCTATTCTACTCATCTATTCTACACATCTATTTCCTCAATTTGAATTTATGACCCCTTAGGTTTGTAATCTGAGCAAGTGGAAGAATTCAGCTTGCTTCACCCATTCAATGCCTTATGCACCTCAATCAGATCACCTCACAGGTGCATAGTTTCCAGTCACTGCAATTTGCAGAACTTAATCCTCCCTTGGTAAGAGGATCCCTTCATTCCCCTCACCGATCTTGTTGCTCTTCTCTGTATACTCTCAAGCAAATCTACATCCTTCCTAAAATGAGGCTTCCAGACCTGTATGCACTACTCAAGGCGTGGCCTGACCATTGCTTTATACAAAGGGATAATCACCTCCTTTTCCCTACTAGCAAAATTCCTGTATATCCTTGACAAAAACCCCGAGATCTGCTCTTGTAGCCTGTCTGCATTGCTCACAAAACTTCATATCTGACTGCACAATTACTCCCAGGTCTTTTTCATTTTCTACCACCCTAAGTGTAGTACTATACACTTAAGGTGTTCCTCTGGGGTTATTATTACCCATATGCAGTACTTTGCATTTGTCAGTGTTAAACTTCAGTTGCCACTTCTCAGCCCATCTGCCCAAATTTTCTAGACCCTGTTGCAGTAGCACAGGGTCTAGAAAACTGTCATTAACAACCCTGCCAACCTTTGTATCATCTGCAAACTTCAACACTAAGCCTGATATACCTTCATCAATATCATTGATAAATATACAAAACAACAGTGGGCCCAACACAGAATCCCCCGGGGGATTCTGCTAATAACATTAGTCCACGAACAGCAGCATCCATTGATTACCACTCTGTCTCCCATTCAACCACCCTTTTATCCATTGTAGCAACTTGTCCTTAATACCATTCTGCTCCAATTTGTGCAGTTGTCTTCCAGCGCAACAGTGTCACAAGGCTTTCCTGAAATCCAAGTATATGATGTCAAAACTATTTTTTGCATCCAGTTCCTTTGTAACCACATCATAATATCCAATCAAATTTGTCAGACAAGACTCCTTATCAATCTCTAGTTCAATCAAACTGAATTACAGATGACAGGGAATTGAGATATTGCAGCAGTAGAGTTTCTGATCCCAGAGGGACAGTGGCAAAGATATCATCAACATAACGACACCAACAGGTAAGTTCAAGAAAATCTGACTCAAGTTCTTCCATGGAGATATTGTCCAATATAGGACTAACAGGGGCACCCATAGCTGTGCCCTGTATTTGGCAAAACAGTCATTGAACATGATCACACCCTCTGTTAAACACATTGAGAGCAGTACAAATATCATCTGTAGAGAGAGAGGTTCTGCTTCCCAATGTGGCATCCCTGCTCAAAAGGTGTCTTACACAGGCAGTAGCCTGTTGTACAGGAAGGGAAGTGACATGCCAATGGAGACCATAACCTTGCCCTTAGAAATAGTAAAATCTTTAATAATACACAAAATATGTGTACTATTAGAAATAGTGTAAACAGTTTTAACAACAAAAGGGTGATAATGACTTGGCAACATATTTATAAAGTTCAAACGTAGGTGTATTACAACAAGGAACAATGGGCCACAAAGGAATATCAGGTTTATGGATCTTTGGAAGCCCATAAAACTGCTGGAGTCTACAACCTGTTGCATGAAGCTTCCAGCCAACATTCTTACTAATCTTGTTAGCTAAAAACCAAGGATGCACAAGTTTATTAACTTTAGATTCCAACTTTTCCAACACTTTCACAGGGGAGTCTTGCAGAGTTCTATAAACCTTCCAGTTGTGCAATTGAGTGAGGGCTTTACGAATATACTCAACTTGTCCAGGACAATAGTGCGCCATCCCTTATCTGCAATAGTGTCGTCTTTGCACAAAGAAGAAAGAGTTTCCCCATTAACATCGTCTGAGGTTGTTAGTGATAGGCTGGATGTGTTGTAAAATAGAAGCTGTTTTAAAGTGAATTACATTAGCAGTCTCTTCAGGTAGCGTGTCGAGAGATACTTCAACACCCATAGCCAAATGTGTGATGGGAGGTTTACAAGGAAGTACTGCAAACTTCTTGCTGAGGGCTAAGAGATCACTTTGCTCCTTAGATAATTGTTTGCTACTAAAATTCAAAACAAACTGAGAGTTATCTCGTGTGTGTGTTCCTAGCAGTATATGCTTCACATAATAAAATGTTAAATTTATTCTACTTGTATGCACGATACACTTCAGTCACACATGTCTTGGAAACACAAACCACTGTAGAAAATATAGGAGGAGAGACCAAACCTCTTAATTTCTGCATGAGCCTGGATTTATTCTGATGATCCTTTCAAATTCTTGATGAACACTACCGATCAAGATTCCCAAAGTTTTCAAACCAAAGCCAAAACAGGCACACTGCATGTGGTCGCAAGAGAACAGTTCCTTGAATCTGAAACCTCTGGGAATAATACAATGAGCTTTACAACAATGTGCAAAGTGCAGAGTGGTGCCTCCGTAGCCAGGTGGGAAGGGACAGCAGTGCGTAGCACACATTTCTTGATTAGACCGGGGTTTGAGCCTGTCACCACCAAATACGGAGGATGCGGAAAGGTCAGGGAATGACCACCGCATATCCTGGAGCAATATGGCCTTAGTTGCTAATGCTCCTAAAAGCCAAATAACAAACAAGCAAAATGCAGATGTTGTCTATCATGGCCTTCAGACATAAACAATTTCTGCAAACTGACATTAACACCATACACATATGGGCCATACATTAAACGGAATTGGAAACAGGCCTTGAGCTTCAGGTTGCATATTACACAATTATCTAGTGAACAAACAATATATACTGGATTACACCATTCACCGACTGAGCTCATGAAGAGGCACTTCGTCTCAAAAGCTACTGTGTATTTTAATGCTTTCATCTTATTGTATTTTAACTCTTATTTTATTTTATCCCTGTTTTAGTATTTTATGTATATATTATTTACAGGCGGGCCTCGATTAACGCGATTAATCCGTCCCGCGAGCACATCGCGCAAAACGGAAACGCGTTAATCGAATATCATAACCAATAGGAAAAATTATAATTGGTACTTGACCTTCTGGAATGTCCATAAAGAATTTTAAATAACTTTTAAATAATACCTTTTAAATAACTTTTTAACTGCATGCCATGTAAAAGATAATAAAAATTATAGAATTAAATGTTTATTGTTCAAAATATATAATGGAGAAACTATTTGCTACAGAAATATTTGAACACAGTCGTTTGAACAGTTTTGGCTTTCGTTTTTTCTTCATACAATTTCCGATAGCCGACAACAAGCTTCTCTAGGCCCTGGCAAAATAACTTGCTTCTTTCGATGTTAGGATCAACATCCATTACCTTTTTGTTTAAGGTTCTCTGCGATACGAAAGATTTTGCCTAGTTCTTTTACCGTTATCTCCTTTGAGGTAACATTTTTCATCTGGCTCACACTCTTTTTCTTCAGCTTCTTCATGCGCACGCTGTTGCTCTATTTGAAGGAGATCATTGTCACTTAGCTGTTCTAAATACGAATTCAGTGATTCTCGAACGTTAGCCGCATCCAAGCCTTTGAAACCACGTTCATTACCAATATTAGTTATGTCTTCAATAACTTTTTGAACTGCATCTTTGAAGCAAGTAAAATCGTTTGCGCGGGGTAAAAGATGCTTCCAAACTGCTCTCATATTACTGGCTGTCACTTCTTCCCATGCTGCATGAATGTTTTCAATGGCCAATCGTATGTTATATTTTTTCCAAAATTCTGGTACAGAAATTGCATTATCTCCTGTTATAGCTTCAAGTGCCTGTGCAAAGGTTCTGCGGAGATGGTAAGCCTTGAAAGTTGCAATCGTCCCCTGGTCCATGGGTTGCAATAACAAAGTCGTATTCGCCGGTAAAAAAACAACTTTCACATTTTCATTTAAGTCGCCAAGTGCAGAAGGATGTCCAGGTGCATTATCTAAAAACAACAGAGCTTTAAAAGTAAGATTATTTTTCTTGCAATAGGCTTCAACTGTTGGACAGAAATAAGACGTAAACCAGTCTTCAAATAGGGCTTTGGTCATCCATTCTTTTTTATTTGAACAAAAAATGACTGGAAGAGTGCGATGGCTGTATCCTTTTAAAGCCCTAGGATTTTGTGCACGGTACACAAGCATGGGTTTCAATTTAAAATCACCTTCAGCGTTACCTCCTAATAAAAGTGTTAGTCGATCTTTTGAGACTTTATACCCAGGTTGTGATGCTTCATTTGCAGCCAAATAAGTTTTAGTTGGCATCCGTTTCCAAAATACGCCCGTTTCGTCTACATTAAATATTTTCCGATCATCGTATTCAGCATCCTGAATGATTTTTTTGCAATTCTGCAGGAAATTTGGCTGCAGCATCTTCATCAGCACTAGCAGCTTCCCCTGTTACTTTAACATTATGCAGTCGTGCTCGATTTTTGAAACGTCCAAACCACCCTGAACTAGCAACAAACATTTCAGTCTCCCCTTGATATTTTGTTTCTTTGAGCTTAGTAAAAAGGTTAATAGCTTTGCTCTGAATATTGTCCTTAGATAATGGAATTCTTTTTTGATTGCAATCTTCTATCCAAATTGATAAAAGACTTTCCATTTCAATCATTATTAGAGTTCTGTTTCTGGTATTTTGTAAGACAAAAGAAGATGATGAAACTTTACCTTTCTCTTTATATTCGTTCTTACGGCTCAAGATAGTTCGTACGGTAGACTCACTGTATCCTAGATCTCTTACGATTTTCGCATGGTTTGCACCACGTTCATGTTTTTTAATAACTTCAAGTTTATCAGCTAAAGTAATAACTTTTCGTTTTTTTTTTTTTATTACAATCATGTTGTTTTTCACTCTTTCTTTTATCCATAATTAACAGGGGTAGAAAATTAGAATTTTTAAATACGTCTGCACGTGACTTTATTAGGTGGAGACAAACAAGTAGCACGTCTACTTAGTTGATGGAACACACTGAGGCAGGAAGTGGACAAACGCTTGTTTATTGGCAGTCAGACATTTAGTGCGCGATTCGAATCTTTTTCAACTATCAGAAATAAAAGATCGCGTTAACTGGAAATTTGAATCGCGTAAAGTAAAAAGTGGTATCATTTTTTCCAATCGCGGTAACTGAAAACCGTGTTAATCGAACTCGCGTTAAGCGAGGCCTGCCTGTATTTATTTCTATAAATTTATTTTAACTCAGTTTGTTGGTCGTCGCTAGAAAGCTATAAGAATGCTCTCAGTGGTTTAATTGTGTACTAAGAAACCCATGTATTGTAGCTTTGTCTAAAGTTGTGCTAGTACTTGAAAGATACATTCTGCAGTGATTCAAAAACAAAACTGTTGGCAATTCAGCGTAATGGCCATTAGACTAAAATACTAATTGCTGTGATCACAGTGTTTGTCAAGTCCCAGGTAAGGAAAGGTTAACAAACACTAACATGTTTATTAATAAGATTATTTTCTTTGTTTATTTATTTGTTTATTTTTGATTGATTTACTGACTTTTTGATTGATTTATTTTTAGATTTGTTAGAACCAACTCTGGAAGGAAATTTAATGTGGTAAGATCTTTCTTGAACTATTGAAAATATAATCTTGAAAGTTTCATGTAGGGGCAGAATAATTTTATATTAAATTATATAAGGGGGTATATGAAAATTTTGTGGCCTGACATAGAAAAAAATGAAGCAACTCTTATTCAGCATAGTCACTTTTAAAGTCTAACAGCTACACATACTTGATGCAACATTCCATTGTCTTTTTCTCAAGTCCTTACCTAGAAATCAGTCTTGATTCTCTAATTACTCCTCGACTGCATGAATAACATTATTTTTCTCAGCATGTCACCTTTTCAAGATTTTTTTTTTTTTCTTTGGTGGCAGAAATAGCTAGTAATATTATTAGTCATATGGTGCAAGGAAGCCTGAAGCTTATGCTGCACCAGCCAAAAAAAAACCAGATGTGAGTCCCTGGGGAAATATCTCAAAGTTTGGGTTTGATATTTTATAATCCAATTGTAGATTTACAATTAGATAATAAAATATAATCTCAACAATAACCATGGACCATTGATGGTCCATGGTTATTGTTGATGTCCATGGTTACCTGAACTTTGTACCTAAGAATGTTGTAATTTATTAAGATCTCTCTAGAGAGTTCCCAACAATGTTTGGCCTTTAGTAATTTTTTGTGAAATTTCATATTTCTAGGAAGAATGTTTAACTTTTGAAGGTAATCACTGAGTATCATCCATTGATTTTCCCCAAAACTGATTACACTACATTGGTAGCTGAAAGCATCTTTTATTTTTTGAGACAAGGTGATGGCACTCCATGGTCCTTTTTAGTACCTCTATCATAGTAAGTAATCCAAGTTCCATCTGTGGTCATCAGTTGGCTAATTAACTTGTCAGAATCCTGGGAACATTTTGTTGTTGTCTGCACAATTCATTCTTGCCTTCTGGTATGCAGTTTTAAATCACTTGTTACCAGTGGTGGGCTCGCGAGAGCCCATTGTTATTTTCCTTAAAAGTTTGCGAGCCCATTGTTGGGACGATCATTTATTATACAAATGAAATCCTGGATGCAATTATTGAGTATCCAGTGCCAAAACTACGGTGGGACGAGCGGGGCCCCATTCCCAGTATTTTAATGGGCAATCGATCAGTTATGTATTTTAAAATTGCTTCATTTTTGATTTAATTTTTAAAATTCCTCTTGGTAATTACATTTAAAATACAGAAGTTTCCGTTGAACGAAGAAAATTTCCATGTAACGAATGGTTAGAAGAGACAACTTTGTATTCGTTGTTCTCCCCTCTGACATTTAGGTAATTAGAAAGTGCGAATTAAGGGTGAAAGGTACCGTTTCACAATGTTAGTGATGTCCGTAAAGCCTATGCAGTCCCATATCGAGAAGTCGCGCAAGCCAATATGCTTTCCATAGCCAGTCAGAGGATTAAGAAGATTCCTGACATGGATAATAGCCTCTGGTCCCCTTTACTCCAACAAACAGGTGTATGTTTTTTGGAGAAGTGAGTGATCCATGCCTTCCAGTAACATGGTTACATGGATACTAGTAACATGGTTACAGTAGCTGAATATTCGTGTGATTCCGACATTTTGCACAATATTCGAAGAACTAGTGACGGTAGCCACGTGGAGGGGGGAGGGGGATTAAGGCAACTAAGATATTATATAAACTTTATGAAGATGAAATGTTAGCAGATTCTGAAATTTCGTTGAAGCTTTTACTGTGTAGAAAATGTTCTAAAATATAATGGCATAGGGGCAATAATAATTAAAAAAAAAAAAAAAAAAAAAAAATGTATGCATTATATCGCTCACAGATTTGGAGATTGGGTTATCACCAATCTCCAAAAAAAAAAAAAAACCACCGCGAATTAAAGATGATTTCTAAAGAACTTGATGTGGAAACTATAAAGATTGTCTGGATTATTAAATCTACTTTTAAATCTGGAATTTCTTAACCATTTAGCACTAATGATCAACATCCTGCAGGAGCTCTCTAAGCTTTCAGAAGCTTTACAGATTCACTATGATAAAAGCAGATAAATTAATTATTCGAACTATCAATGTTATTGCTAATTTGAAAAATTTTGAAGGAAAATGTGAAGCTAAAATTGAGAGCATGTTGAAGTGGAAAGAATCAAAAGTAAGATCAGTAGAATTACTTTGTGACAAGTTATTAAATGCATTGTTTTATTCTTAAAGGCTAAGTTATTAATGCAACAGTGATTTTAAATTAAATAAAGAAAATAATGATACCACTGAAAGAAATTTTAAACACATGCTACCGGAAATCATGGAATATTAAAGAACTTTTGTCTCGGTAGCAAGATGGTGAAAACTGAATAAGAAATTTGTTTTCTGATAAAATATGAAATAAAAAATTAATGATTTTAGAGATTTTGTCAAAGACAATTTATCTTTAAAATCGAGTGAAATTCCCTTTTCAATTAAGAAAGCTAGAAACATCTTTGAAACCACTGTGATTAGCAGTGCTGAAGCTAAGCAAACTTTCAGCATACTGAATAATATTGTGTGACAGTTAAACACGTTGCAGATTATGGTGACCATACATCTAAATGGAAAACCATTGCTTCAATTTGATCTGGATCGTTATGTCAAATCATTCCTCCGTAACAATAGCTCAGCTATTGAGCAAAGAAGATCGAAAACAAATATTAATAAAGAAGTGAATTGCATACGGCAATTTTTAGAATAAATTTTTCTTGAATATTTGTGTAATAACTTTTTCATGCAATCTGTGATTTTTGTGTACACCGTGAAAAAAATCACAATTTCATGTAATCTGTGATTTTTTTTCTAGAACAGTTTGTTTTTATATGTAATATTTGTTTTTATATTCTAGAATGTTTTGTGATAATTCATTATTTGTGATATGGGAAATATTTTCATGTTATTTTTTATTCGCAATATTAAAATTTTATCATGAAAAAAAATGTATCCATTATATTTCCTTAGTTATATAAAATAAAATAAAAAAGTTGCGCGTCTGCCGAGTACATAGATGGTTTTATGTGAAACATGGTTCGCGTTTCTTTTCGATATTTTGCTTTATCTCCTTTACGAAATAAAGCAGATTTTGTATTGTAAATATTTTGTTGATCATTCACAAATTTCTATAATTTCTGGAAGACAATATACATAGTGTGCATAGTGTTAGGGTCAGGTGGCACCTGTGGTTTCCCACATCTGTGCCATATTGTCGCTGTGAAGGAATACAGTATTACTGTAAATGCCAGAAAAGTGTTGTGGGTTGTATATGACATATTGCATTAGGTTCTGTTGTGTGTCCTTTGCATTGTGTTGTCCTGGCATTTGGCCGCAGGGCCAAATGTCAGGACACGATTTCACGTCAGGTGGGACTCCACGTTGCCCCCCCTTCCCACACACACACCACTAGGAGGTAGCCAGGCTGCCCATTATTCTCTGGCTTGTCTCCACCAGGGTCGCCAGAGCTTCCTGGACGGAGACAAAAAAAAGATACAGTCGGAGAAGTACAGAGTGCATGCAAGAAAGGAGGGTATAGCTAGAAATATGGAGGATGTAGGCAAAGGCATCCTCCAGGTTATCAGTCGAGCAATAAGAGCCATCAGGTGAAAGGGGAACCAGGGAAGGAGGATAAATAAGACACAGCAATAGAGCTGCATGTAAATTGCCACTGAGGAATCAGGTGGCCTGTACGCCAGTTGTTCCTATCCAGGTTAAGATTGGTTGGCCAGTTAGGTAAGGATATAAGATGTTTGGGTTGTTCCTATTTTGTGTTGGCAATAAGGTGCTCCGTCTTGTGAAAAGGGCTTGTGCAAACTTGGTAAACTTTTAACTAAAGTAAGAGACATACTTCCTACTGCAACGTATCTAAATGTCGAGGCACCTAACAATGGAATGTTAGCTGAACAGCTGCATATGCAAAAATGTGAGACGAAATAAGAAATTGTTGACAAATCTTTGTATCGTTGCACTCATATGACAAATACTTGCAATCATACTTACTGCAGTAGTAACTGAAGGAAGTATGATTGTGACGTCATACTATTTAAAAATTCCAAATTAGAACTCGAGATATCGTACTGGTCACAAAAAATGCATCACCCGCTCTAATCTTACTACTAGTGAGTGCTCCACACAGACTAGTGGTCTGAGCGTGGGAAGCACATCTGGCAGATGCCTCGGATGATGCCACTTCAGTGACTGATCAGATTTACTCGGTAGGTACCCCCCCCCCCCCCCCACCAAAAGATGTTTCATATCAAAACGTCATCAAAAGTGCGAGCCCATGGTTAAAATAATATTCACAGCTCGTGGTGAGCTTGTTACAGATTTTCTTGAAAATTATTTTCATGCTAAATTCATTTATAAGATATGTTTAGTGTGTTTGCATATTTTGCAACCCAGTTGTAACCTGATAAGCTGGTGACTAGCTATGGTATTTTCTGTGGTTGACACAGTTGAGGGTTGTCTAGACATGTTCATCTTTTCCACATGTCTGGACAATCTGATATTTTTTGGACTCAGTCACTCAGTTCTTTATGGCACAGAAAAGCAACAGTCATTTATTGTGTAATTTCTCATCTAGAGTCAGGCCTTTTAAAGATATTTGATTACTGTATGGCTTTCTTTTGTGAAATTATAGGTGAACTGTAAACTAAAAAAAAAAAAAAATTAGCATTAGTAGAGGCATACAATGCAAGAAAGCAAGCTTATGCAACATCAGCCAAATTTCACCCCTCCGTTCGTTCCAAATACCTGTCCAGCTCAGCCTTAAATTTATTTAGGCTATAAACTTCTACAACAAAAGATGGAAGTCTGTTCCACCAATCAACTACCTGCTGGCTGAAGGCAAACTTCTGCACAGCCTTTCTTCCTAAGAGCAACCCTTTATTCCATTCACTAATCTATATGTACTCATTCCAACAGCTATGTACCCTTCTCTGTACTCATTCCAACAGCTCTACATCCTTCTTAAAATGAGGCTTCCAGACCTGTATATAGTACTCAAGGTGTGTCCTGACAATTGCCTTATACAAGGGGATAATCACTTTTCTCTGCTAGAAAAATTCCTGTATATCATTGGCAAAACACCATGAGCTACTCTTGCAGACCATCTGCACTGCTCAGAAAACTTCATATCTGCCTGCACAATTATCCCCAGGTCCTTTTCATTCTCTACCACTGTCAGTGTAGTACCTATATGTACCCCAGTGTAGTACCTATATGTACACCTCTGCTCCCCAGTGGGAGTGTGTGCCCATATTACCAGTGCTGTAGGACAGTTTTACATTATTTCACTATATTCCAGACCAGGTGAAGATATAAATCCAACTATTGAATACCTACAAGTAGTCACAAACTTGCTACCTACTGCAAATATCATAGTGTGTGCTGATGTCAACTGCCGGTCAGCCTTATGGCATAGCCGTACAGAAGACAGAGCAGGCACACACAACGGCCAGATACTTTCAGACTATATAGCCACCTCACCCTTTCAAGTGCTAAACCAACCAAATAACCTCCCAACTTTTAGCAGTACCATGTGGGAGAGTGACATTGATATCACTCTTGCCACCAATTCAATAGCTTATAAAATCACAGACTGGTGTGTCCAGCCAGCCTGGACCACATCAGATCACAGAGCCATTTCCTTCAAACTAAACAGGCAATTACAAACAACCCAACACTCTCTGTTGGATATCAAAAGGTATAACCTTAAAAAGGCAAACTGGCAGATTTTTGCAGAACATGCAGCAGCTGAGCTGCAAAAACAGGAAAATGAGTGGTCTAGATCAGGCAACTGTAGCCCGGACGAGCAAGCACTGACTATGACAAACATTTTAACAAAAACAGCAACCCTGTCTATCCCACGGAAAAAACCGAGGAAGCAGACAGTTCCCTGGTGGTGCCCCGAACTGACTATACTCAGAAGTAGGGTACACCAGGCACGGAGACATTTTCAAAGAGCCAGAACATCTTGGTCACAAAATGAGGTGGATGCACTGAGAGATTCTTATAAAACTCACAGGAATCAGTATACAGCCCTCATAAGAGATAAGAAAAAGGAATGCTGGAAGCACTTGGTGGGAACTACTGGAAACAATAACCCTTGGGGAGTTGTCTACAGAATAGTGACCAACAAGCTGCCAAGAGGAGATGTCTTAGAAACTACTGTCAAACCAGATGGAACCCCAACCCTGTGTTGGGTGGATTCTGTAAATAACATCCTAGACAGTATCATTCAGACTGAAACTGGAAATCATTCCCCCACCCAGCTCGACATTATAAAAGAAAACACTGAATATGACAATGCCAATATTGAACCTCTGTTCACTATACAAGACTTAGAAATAGCACTATCTAAAACCAAAAACAATAAATGCCCAGGTTTTGACCTCTTAGAGGTTGAGATTATCAAAAAATTAGCAGAAATAGCACCAGATAAATTAATAGCACTACATAATAACTGTATGACAGAAGGTATATTCCCAAAAATATGGAAACAAGCTGTGTTAAGGTTAATCCTGAAAAACTCTGAAAAACTCCCTACTGATCCCAAATCATATAGACCAATAGCCCTACTCCCTGTACTAGGGAAAATATACGAAAGATTAATATACAGCAGATTAGCTCAATATTACACAGAAGCAGGCTTGCATTCCAACAATCAGTATGGTTTTAAGCAGGGCAATTCTACGGAGGATGCCATGCACCACCTACTGACAACAGTTAAAAACACAGAGGAGAAATATATGCTGGCAATCTCCATTGACTTTGCTGGGGCATTTGACTCACTGTGGTGGCCTAGTGTCCTTAGGAGACTTCGCCAGGCAAATGCCCCACAAAACCTCTATAAGGTAATAAACAGCTACCTTACAGACAGAAGTGTCTCAGTACGCACAAGGTTCCAGGAATTGACACGCCCTGTGAATAAAGGCTGCCCGCAGGGATCAATCCTTGGCCCTTTCTTTTGGAACATTGTTCTGGATGAATTTCTGGCCTTGGATCTGGGCCCCGTGGAAAGCCTGGCCTTTGCAGATGATATGATTTTCCTTGTAAAAGGCAACTCACGAGTGGTTGTAGAGCAAAGATCAAATGCCGCTCTCTTGCAGCTGCAGGAGTGGGCACAAATGCATATGCTCAAAATATCGCCTGAAAAAACCAAACAAATACTTCTAAAAGGTAATTTGGACATGAGAAGACGTCCACAAATCAAAATTAACACAATCACTATAAAAATGGTAACAGAACTAAAATATCTTGGAGTGGTCTTTGATTCAAAATTAACTTTTTACCCCCATTTGATCTACTTGGCGAAGAAAGTGCGAAATTATGCAGGTATGATTGCCAGGATCAGTCGAGCAGACTGGGGACTCAAAAGAAAGACCTTGGCAATCATATACCGTGCAATGTTCCTGCCTGTTATCACCTATGGAGCCGGTGCGTGGTTCATCCGCTCGGCCATAGTAAGAAATAGGAATAAATTAGAATCGATACAAAGGACAATACTACTCACTATTACCAGAGCATGTCGCACAGTAAGCACACCTGCACTACAGTTGCTGGCCGGAACTCTCCCACTTTACCTGGAAGTAGTCAAAAGAGGCTTATATTATAGATTTAAAAAGGGCATATCCACAGAATTTCTGGGGATAGCCCTTGATACAACCAATACCTTCAATGATGAAAGAAAAAGAATAGCCACAAAGCTCCACGAGCTATGGCAAACAAAGTGGGAGCAGGAAACCAGAGGTCTGGTCACCAAACGGTTTCTGCCACTGATGTCAATGGTTAGCCCAAAGCCACCTAAGTGGTATGCCCCTGGACTTTTTACAACATTTATATTGACAGGGCACGGCTCCCTAAAGGCGAAACTAACCTCCTTAGGCCTGACCGATGACCCAAACTGCACCTGTGGCGAAAGTGAAGACTGGGCACACATTCTCTATGAATGTATAATATATGACATCCCCAGAACAGAGCTAATAGCACAGATTGGTCCCCTTCCCAGGGGAGAAAACATCTCTTCATCATAGAAGAGCAAAATTATAAAGCTTTTACATCTTTCACACAGAAAGTTTTCGAAATGCGCAGAGCAATTTCAGCCCCCCAGCAATTAAACAATAATCAATAGTAAAATTGCCCAAGTTTCCCACCACGCCCAGATGATGACTTAAAAACTGTTAGGATAGCAGTATTCTGCACCCTGACAGAAACCTGACATAACAAAACTCCCCATGACTACCATGCCATGTGTAGGAACCTGGGGCCCCAAACCAATGTAGGGGAGGGGGATGGGAATGCATGCAGAGAAAGTGAATGGGAGTGAGCAGACGAGCAAATGTAATTGGCCGAAAGAATACAAAGTTAAAAATAACTTACATTACTTTATATATACTGTACCAACAAACATTTACAAACCACATAAACACTATCACTGCATTCTCCCCTGGCCTGCAAAAAAAAAAACCTTGCAGCTAGGCCTGCACCACAACTGAAGAATAACAGTAAGTTGCGGTGCCCAGAGAGTGCAGTGCAGAAAGAAAGAGTCGAATAAATGAGATGAGAACTAGAAGAATGAATAAAAGTGCAAGCGTGAGAGAAAAGAACACAAATGCTAAGTTAAGTACACACTAACCCTGGTTTTAATTAGTATTTAAATTTACGCTACCCATCATTTCATCCCCTCCTGGTGTGTGAGAAAAAGATGAATGAGTCGAGTGAAAAAGAAAAAAAAAAAAAAAAAATTATAAAATAAGAAAAAAGTATAAAAAAATAATAAATAAATAAATAAATAAAAAAAAAAAAAAGAATGCAAGTAGAGTGAGAATGCACATTCCGAATGAAGTAAATGTGTGCGTCTCCCCCCCCTTCACCTGGTAGGTTCCCCACTGCCAGCTAATATATCCCACCCCCAGAGCGGGATGGGCAGCTGGACCTTCATACCGGATTCGACACTCCTTGGACAAGACACCGACGAAGACATTCTGCGGCTTTGCTGCCAACACGCCATTGGCGATCCGAACTGGGTACTCTAACCTGGTTCCCTTTAAAACCCCATCCCCAGGCAGGGAATGGAGGAGATGGACCTTTGTCTCCTCTCCTCCCTGCCTACCCCCCATATTTCGCCTGGTGGGGCTCGTCTCCACTGACCTCTTTGGGGATGCCTACTCTATCCGTCCCTATTCTTCTATCTGTTTCCTCCCCAGTCTTCAATCTCCCCCCCCTCTCTCTCACTAAATCGACCGAGTACACCCCTTAACAATGCCGCCAAATTATAACCAACGTCTAAATTCTACCGGTTTATGCAAATCTCTAAGATATCTAACACTATCAGCTTTTATCTAGCGTTACATGTCTAAATTTAATACCATCAAAATTTTGCCCGACCTATTTGGCCTTTAACACATCTCTTTAGTGTTCAACCCTAACCAGCGATTTCCTAACAGCAATCCCATTAAGCATTAATGTCAAATGCATAAACTTTTATTTTGTTTTATTTTATTTATTTTTATTTATTTTTTTTTTTTTTATTTTTATTATTTTTTTTTTATTATTTTTTTTTTAAATAGGCCCTAGCCACTGAAATCCCAGGAAACTAGGTGGCAGGACCTGCCAGAGCAAATTGTTGTGATACTGGATACACCCGGCTAGCCTCCACGTGGCAGGGTATGGGCAACGTCGGGCCCCACTAGGGGCCTGGCGGCCAATAAGCCGGATAAACAATGGGCACAACATATCACACTGCACAGACACGACCCACACACTTTCAAGTCTCTGGCTTGATAGTGTACTGTCCTCGATACAGCGAAACACACGCGGAGATGGGAGAAATCCCAGGTGCAGTCTGACACGAACATACCTTATACCTTGTCAGTGTAGTACCACAGAGTTGTACGTTACTCTGGGGTTACTGCTTCCCATATGTAGTACTTTACATTTGTCAATGTTAAACTTCATTTGCCACCTCTCAGCCCATCTGCTCAACGTTTCTAGATCCTGTTGCAGCAGCGTATTGTCATTAGTGTCCTTAACAACCCTGCCAACTTTCGTATCGTCTGCAAATTTGGACATTAAGCATGATATACCATCAATATCATTTATAAATACAGAAAACAACATAAACCAGCATATTTAAGATATTACTAAAAAAAAGAGTTACGTTCCTGTAAATGTTTTTGATTTAACATTATCATGTTTTATTATTTTAAAATAAAATAATGGTTAGCCAAACTTTTTAAAATATCACCTTGTTCGTTGAAGACTTGTATAGCTTGCAACTTGCTTATTTTGTGTCTAGATGTGATGAACTTTGCTTTTGAAAGTTCCTTATGTAAGAATTCTGTTAAGGTCAAACATATTATTGTCAATGTTTTGGCAAGGCACTGATGTCAGCAGCATAGAAAGAAGTAAGCTGACTATGCAGCCAATTCAGGATACTGTGTTTGAGTTTGTCACATGTTCTGAATTTCAGCTCTACCAGGTACTCGTTCAGTAGCCTGAACAAGTGATAATCACCAGGGGTTAAATGTTGATCTTAAGGAGGGTGCTTGTGATTTCTGGGTCCAAGGTGTATGTGTTTTGATAAGTGTTGTTAGGCAGCAGATTGATTCCCTTTGATGGTTTTCCAGGCCTTTTCTTGTGAACACACGTTATTGAGAAGCAAGCTACTGTAAAGGTGGGCCAAAATTGATTAGAATTTGCAAGCGAAGGAAGTGCATTAAATTTTTTGCGTGGTGGAAACCTTCATGGCACCATTCCACTGAACCTCTGATTCCAGAGTGAATAGTGTATTCATATCTTATGACAATTGCTGTTTCATTGCAGAAACGCATTTCTCTCTAGTTCAGATGTTCAATGGAAACAAAACATTGTCTTCTGGTCAATTGTCAGATTTTTTTAGGATCCACCACATGCACACTTATCTTGAATAGTAAGTGTGCGTGATTAATTGCCTGAACACTTTCAACACTTTCACTTCCATATTACACACTTTAATTTACTTGTTTTCCAAAATCAGCTCCATGAAATTGATGAATGCATACTTCTGTGTCAGCTGGAAATGAGCATGCGATAAGTCAGCATCTTCTTACAGCTTTTGGAAAGCTTGTTGTACATATTTCATGATAGTGTCTCTTCCCAGTGTTCTGTAGTACACTTTGAACCATCATCACATTAATCACCCATTATGTAATAATAATTACATACTCAATAATTAGATATAGGTCTTCAGTTTATAGAATCAGGATGTAATGCATATTTAAGGTTTTCCAAAATTTAATGTTCAACTTTGGGCATGGCATTGTTCCTTTACTAATATCAGTAAGGACAAATACATGGTCAAAGTTAAGGTGTGGGGGCTGACAATTCAGAAGCCCCCCCAGATGGTTAGTAGATATAGACTTCACAGCGACACATTTCTTTTTTGTAAGGAACATCAATATAAATATAAGAACATAAAGATTCTTTAATAGTGGCTGTTTTTTTTTTTTTTTTTTTTTGTGATTTATTTTTGATGATAGAATAGCTTTACTTATCCTTTTATGGCTGAAACTAGAATTATTGGGTATTTTATATTTTTAAATCTCCTAGTTAAAATATCCAATTCTTCATCTAAAGTTGAGATTCTTTTACAGGATTCAGTGCATTCAGACTGTGTGTGCGCACACACACACACACACACACACACACACACACACACACACATGTTATTGAATTACTGAATTGAATTTAATCACTGATTAAATAAAACCCTTTTTTTTTATAAATAAAGGGGTGGTAATCATTACAGTGTAATAAAATGTAGCTTTCCACTTAAAAAAAATTTGGTATGGTAAGTATGGTTTGGTAGATCTTTGGTTTCGTATTGTTTGGTAATGCCATACATGCTAAACCAAAGATCTTTGGTTTGGTAAGTATGGCATTCACGCATGAGACAATACTGCATTGAAATTTTAGTAATGTTTTGTAGTAGTGGCAAGAGAAGCAGCAAAACATCAATTTTATAGCAAAAATTAAATTTTATAGTTAGCATTAGCAGAGGCATATGATGCAAGAAAGCAAGCTTATATAGCATCAGCCAAAAAAAAAAAAAAAAAACCCTTCTCTCATTTCACTCATCCATTAACTCCTAATGTTTGTCTAGTTTTGCCTTGATTTTATTTCGCTGTCAACTTCTACAATGACAGATGGAAGTTTGTTCCAGCAATCAACCACCCTCTGGCTAAAGGCAAATTACCGCACATATATTCTACAACTGTCTTTCCTCAGTTTGAATTTATGTCCCCTCAGGCAACTAATCTGGGCAAGAGGAAGGATCCTATCAGCATTGAGCTTGCTCAAACCATTCAATGTCTTATACACCTCAATCAGGCCACTTCACATGTGCCTAGTCTCCAGACACTGCAATTTGCAAAACATGTCTTTCTTTGTAAGAGCAACCCTTTGTTCCATTCACCAATCTCATTGCCCTTCTCTGTACTCGTTCAAGCAGCTGTACATCCTTCCTAGAATGAGGCCTCCAGACCTGTATACAGTACTGAAGGTGTGGCCTAAGCATTGCCTTATGCAAGGAGATAATCACCTCCTTATCCCTGCTAGAAAAATTTCTGTATATCATTGACAAGACACCATGAGCTATTTTTGTCTGCAATAGCAGACTGTCTGCACTGCTGAGAAATTTCATATCTGACTGCACAACTACCCCCAGGTCTTTTTTCAGTATCTACCACCCTGAGTGTAGTACCATGCAGTTGATACGTTACTCTGGGGTTACTTCTACCCATAATGCAGTACTTTACATTTGTCAGTGTTAAACTTCAGTCGCCACCTCTCAGCCCATCTACTCAACTTTTCTAGATCTTGTTGCAGTAGCAGACTGTCATTAGCATCGTTAACTACCCTGCCGACCTTCGTATCATTTGCAAATTTGGTCATTAAGCCTGATATAACTTCATCAATATCATTGATAAATACAGAAAACAACCGTCGGCCCAACACAGACCCTGGGGACACTACAAATAACATTAGTCTACGAAGAGCAATGTCCATTGATTACCACTCAGTCTTCTCACACTCAATCCTCCCTTTATCCATAGCAGCAGCTTGCCTTTAATGCCATACTGCTCCAACTTGTACAGCAGTTTTCCATGTGCAACAGTATCAGGCCCCGAGTGCCAAGCGATAGTGTCCAAGCGATTTTTCCTAAGTGATATATAGTGCTCTTTCTAAGCGATTTCGTTATATTTTCTTTCCAGTGCTTTCCTCATCCTTATTTCTTTATAAGTGGTTCTGTACTTAACAGATCCTAAGTAAGAACCCAGAAAGGAAAATCGCCTTTCTTTTCCTAGTATATTTATTAATTTTCGCACTAACAAACTAACCTCTCCAACCGCTTGGCCACTAGGTGGCACCGCTCCTGCCTCCACGTGGCGGGGCTGGAAGTCTGGGAGAAGAAATCCACTCTCCCAGGGCTAAAAGGAGCAACGATGGACAAAAATAAACAGTCCTCGTGTGGATCTTATGATTCAGAACTGGACAAACATAACCCAGATCATGACGACACAAATGTATCCCATGCTAAGAGACAAAAAAAAGAAGGAATGGATAAGACCACACCACTCTTTCTAATACTACACTCCTCCACAGACCAACCATTGAGTAAGCTGTCCCCATTTTTGATACAGAAATGTCTCGAAAATGTGGCTGGCCCTCCAAAAATGGTTCGGCGATTAAGATCCGGAGATTTATTGATCGAAATGACCGAACATAGACATGCTGAGAGGCTATTGAAAATATCTACTTTCGGTGGAATCCCCACAAAGGTTACCCCACATGCCACCTTAAACTCCTCTAAAGGGGTAATATCAGAGTGGGATCTATTAAACGTATCAGAGGATGAACTTGTGCATGAACTAAGAGATCAAAACGTGGTACAAGCCAAAAGAATTGTTATTAAAAGAGATGGAGAACCTACTCCCACACGGACGGTGATTCTAACATTCGAAACACCAAATCTACCTACTTATATTAAAGCTGGTTATCTTAGATGCCAAGTAAGACCATACATTCCAAATCCAGTCCGGTGCTTTAAGTGCCAAAAATTTGGTCATTCCCAAGCTGTCTGCAGAAGTATAGCCACTTGTGCTAATTGCGGATCAAAAGAGCATACACACACAAACTGTAACACTGAAGTGCAAATTTGTCCTAACTGCCATGGTAACCACTCTGCCTTCTCTAAGGAATGCCCTCAATGGAAAAGAGAAAAGAATATTCAAAAATATAAGATTGAGCAGAAAGTATCCTATCAAGAAGCTAAAAAACATTTTGCAGTACCTGCTAAGTCACCTACATATGCTTCAGTTACCCAACGGCTACGCTCAGTAGAAACTCAGACAGACTGCTCAGTCCCTCCAAATATCTCAATATCTGGTTGGGCTAAATCGCTCCTCTCGTCATCAAAGGAAAAACCTATTCCTAAATATGCTACTTGAGAAGCAAATACTCCTGTAACAATACCTCCGGATAAGAAGCCTAATGAGAAACCAAATGAACGAGCCAAGACCCCTGAAAGAAGCAACACTACTAAATTTATATCCGATACCATGGATATTGATGAAAAGATAGATGAAGATGACTCAATTCTTGAGATTCATCCAGAGGATGACATTGACACCGGTAGGCCAGTCTTCCCAAAAAAAGAAAAAGCAAAAGTAGACAAGCACAAACAAAAAAATCCGCCGTAAGAAACCAAACCCTCCTTTTAAAACCAAACAATGCAGACAGTGATTCAATGGAATTGTCGCGGATTTCGTGCTAATTTAGATGACCTCTACGATCTGCTAAGTGAATATAAGCCCGTCGCAGCATGCTTACAAGAAACAAACCTGACGAATGCAGTATCTATAACAGTTAAACGCTTCACCATGTATAGAAAAGATAGAAACTGCTCTAATGCATCACACGGAGGAGTAGCGCTGTTAGTAAACTCTTCAATTCCCTCCAGACCTGTTCCCTTGCAAACACCGTTGGAGGCAGTTGCAGCCCGTATCACCATTGGCATAACGATAACATTAGTCTCATTGTATCTGTCACCAAACCACGCTTTCACCCTGGCTGATTTAGATGACCTAGTAGGACAAATACCCGCTCCTTTCTGTATTCTGGGTGACTGGAATGGACATAACCCTCTATGGGGTTCTCAACAACTTGACTGCAGAGGGAAAATAATTGAGAAATTCTTGGATAAACACAATCTAACTATTTTAAACACAGGTGATCACACATACGTTCATGTACCATCTGGCTCAAGCTCTGCCATTGACCTAACAGTATGTTCTCCAACAATATTTCCTCTCATAGACTGGACAGTTACTGACAACCCTCTTGGTAGTGATCACTTTCCGATCATCTGTAATTTCTGTACAAGTTCTCCTCCGATCAACAGAATTAGAACAATCTGGAAATTTGACAAGGCCAACTGGGCTAAATATCAAGAAATAGCTCATTTAGATTCCACTATCATTGCTACTGACAAGATCGATTCTGCAGTAAGCTATATCACAGAACGAATAATGACAGCAGCTGAATCCACTATCCCGAAATCATCATTTAAAATCAGACTCCATCCAAAAATGTGGTGGAACGAAGCATGTAGCATTGCTAAAAGAGAAAGAAATAAATCCTGGAATCAGTTTAGAAAACATCCAACCACAGCCAACCTCCTACAGTTTAAAAGAGCAAGGGCTAAGGCTCGTTATATAAGACGGATAAGTAAAAAAGAAGCATGGGCACGCTATGCTGCCACAATAAACAGATTCACAATACTGCTACAGTCTGGAAAAAAATCAAACGTATCGATGGCAAATACCCACTTGTTACTTCCCCAATTCTATTTCTGAAAGGAAAGGAAATTTCTGAACCCGAAGAACTTGCTAATGCATTTGGCTCGTCTTTTGAATCACTCTCAGCTGTCTCCGCCTATGAACCAGGCTTTCAGATGCTAAAACGCGATACAGAAAAGTATAAACAGAATTTTAATACCACTCTCCAACATTCATACAATCTGCCGTTGACCATGACTGAATTGCTTAATGCGCTCACAAAAGTGAAAAACAGTGCTCCAGGTCCTGATGGAATTTATTACTCAATGATTTCCCATTTAAGTGAAAGATCATTAAGTGCTCTCTTACTACTCTATAATAGAATTTTCTTAGAGGAATATTACCCCACCAGCTGGAGCCATTCTTATGTGCTAGCCTTCCCGAAACCAGGAAAAGACCACACAGACCCAACAAACTATCGACCTATCTCCTTAACAAGTTGCTTGGGAAAAACAATGGAAAAAATACTTAACACCCGACTAACATGGTATTTGGAGACTCAAAACATTCTGAGTCCAAGCCAGTATGGTTTTCGGAGAAGTAGATCGACGCTCGATCTCATTATCAAAGCAGAAGCAAATATTCGGAACGCCTTTCTAAGAAATGAGCACTTTGTTATGATATGCATTGACATCGAGAAAGCATTTGATACAACTTGGCGTTATGGGATTCTTCGGGACTTACATAAATCTGGTCTTCGGGGTCATCTCCCGAAATTCATTCAGAACTTCCTATCTAACAGATCCTTCCAAGTCCTCTACCACTCGTCACTTTCTGGCACATATGTTCAAGAAGAGGGAGTGCCCCAGGGCTGAGTGCAACACTTTTTGCCATCAGGATCGATTCTATAACTAATAGTATACCTAACACAGTTGATGCATACCTGTATGCCGATGACCTTGCCATCTCATGTCATTCTCAAAACATGCGACTTATTGAGAGACAACTACAAGTCACCATTAATAGAATAGTCTCTTGGGCCAAAAACAATGGCTACAGAATTTCTAAACCGAAAACAACTGCAGTACACTTCTGTCGTAAACGTACATTGCATCCTGATCCAAACCTCCAGTTAGACTCCCATTGTATTACATTTCAACCAAGCACTCGTTTTCTTGGTATAATACTTGATAAAAAATTAAACTTCCTTGAACATATAAAATATATTCGTACCAGCTGTCTTAAGAAACTAAATATTCTCAGAGTAATCTCTGTCATGGGGTGCAGATCGGTACATGTTGCTACATTTATACCGCTCATTAATTAGATCCCGCTTAGACTATGCATCCCCTGCATACGCCTCAGCCAGGCCAAGTGTCCTGAAATGGCTTGATCCCATTCATCATAGTGCACTTCGAATAGCACTGGGTGCCTTTCGTACATCTCCCATTTTAAGTCTATATACGGAAGTCAATGAACCGCCGCTAGACCTTCGGCGACAAATTCTTCTCCTAAATTATGCCGCAAAAATCAGCAGCTTTCCACATCACCCGATATGGCAATATCTCTTCAGACCAAAATGGGAAAATCTCTATCGTACTAAATCACGTCTCAACAAACCATCTGGCATTAGGCTTCAAGCTATAAACACTATCTGGGGAATCAGCATGAATAACATAATGCAGGATACTAGCATGCAAATCCAGCCATGGCAAATACCCACAATATACGTTGACAGATATTTCCAGAAATGGGGGAAGAATAATCTTCCAGATATTAACATCAGACAATTACATCTGGCCCACTCAATTCAGTTTAGGAATTATATGCAGATATATACAGATGGATCCAAGACTGCCAGTAAGGTTGGTACAGCTGTAGTCCTGCCGGATGCTATCATCGCGAAACAGCTTCCCTTAGAATGTAGTAATTATACTGCTGAGTTGTATGGTATTTTACTAGCCCTGGAGAAAATAAAAGAAGCCTCATATACTCAATCCATAATATATACCGATTCATTAAGTGCCGTGAATTGTATGCAAAGTAAACGCCCCAACAGTCATCCTCTGGTACAACAAATCTGGGCTCAGTTAATGGCAATTCATGCCCGTGGTCACCGCATAATTTTTTGTTGGATTCCTGGTCACTCTGGAATCCCAGGAAATGAACAGGCAGATTTAGCTGCCAAAAATGCTTCAAATCCTATTTCTTACAATTTCAGGACACCTTATGTTGACTATAAATCCATTATACAGCAGACCTCTAAAGAACAGTGGAAACATATATGGGAAAAAGAAATAAATAATAAACTTTTTGAAATAAAGAAAGAACCCAAACAGTGGCGCTCCAGTCTGAGAGGAAATAGAAAAGAAGAAACTGTACTAGCACGACTGCGCATAGGTCACACATACCTCACTCACAGTTATCTATTAAGAAAGGAAGATGCCCCACAATGCAGTAACTGTTCATGTCCACTCACTGTAAAGCATATCGTTATCGAATGCCCGCTATATCTAAGAGAACGAAAAACTGCCTTCTCCTTACTTTTCAAAAATTGCAATCAATTAACACTACGTAATATTCTGGAAGATCGTCAAGATATGGATGACGTTTTTGTTTTCCTAAAATCAATTGATAAATATCACCTTGTTTAAATTTTTATCAGAATCAGCATCAACAGCAAAGATATACTAGTCAGAAATCAGTGCATTATAGCCACAGTTGCTGATGCACCAACAAACCTAACAACAGCAACAGTATCAAAAGCTTTCTTGAAATCCAAGTATAAGATATCAAAATTATTTTTTGCATCCAGTTCCTTTGTGACTTCATTGTGGTATCCAATAAAATTTGTCTCACAAGACTTTCCCTTAAAGTCATGCTGTATCTGAACTATAACTGCAGTCTTGTCTAGTTGTTCCTGTAGTACTTCTTTAACCAGTGCCTCTATTAATTTCCCTGGAACAGAAGTTAAATTATAGGTCTCATTACTTGTCACCCTTTAATCCCTCTTTATGAATTGGGGTCACATTTCCACATCTCCAGTCCATGGAGACCTCCCCTGAGCCCAAGAAATCTCTCATAATTATGGCTAGGGGATTTGCTTACTTCCTTTGCCTGCCTCCTTTAATACAACTGGATAGATCCCAACCACCCCAGGTGCCTTTCTTATGTTTAACTTCAACAATTTCTCCTCCACTTTGCTCTCAGTTATTACAAAATCTTTAGCTCCCTGCCAGAGTTTGATAAACTTCTGGCATTCCCCTCCCTGCATAACTCCTTATGTGTGAATGTAGATGCAAAATATCATTCAGTTTGCTCAGCTACCTGAGCATGGTCTTCAACAGTTGAACCATTGTTGTCAAGAGGACCAGTCTAATTCATCCTCCTTCTAGAGTTTGCTATGTAAAGAACTCTTTGCTGTTTTTCTTAGCATCCTTTACCAAACATTTCTCGTAATCTGCCTTTGCCTGCCTAACTCCTTTGTGACTTGATTTTGTGCCAGCTTATATCTGCCATATATTTCTGTCACCTCATGATTTATATGCATCCCATTCCTTTTTCTCCTCTGCTACGAGTCTCAGAGCTTGCTTGGTTTAGTTAGTTAACACATGCCAACTATTTGTTCACCTTCAGACAACAATAGCAAAAATGCTTCTTTTTATTCCAGTTGTTTGTTTTTCAATTTTTCACACTTGATACTGGTATTAGTCATTTGAATCGCAATATAGTAATAGTATTTGCCATATAGTGCAAGGTATTGCCATACAGGCTTTTGCTGCACTGACAAAAAAAAAAAAAAAAAACCCCCAACAAAGTAGATAAGAAAACACCAAATTATATGCTTCCCTCCTCACACAGGTAAGTATCCAGTAGACCTTTGAATTAATTCAAACTGTGGGCCTCAACTACATTAATTCAAACTGTGGGCCTCAAGGACAACTTGTTCCAGCTATCCACAACTTGCTGGCTAAAAGAAACTTCCTATGATCTAAACCTCAAGCCCTGTAATTTGAACTTGTAACCCCTTTTTGGAATTGTTTAGAACAGTGAAAATTCCTTCATTTGTTTTACTAATCCCTCTACAGCCTTATAAACCTCAGTCCAGTCACTTCCGAGGTGCCTGGTAGCCCGCATAACTGGAGGTCTTTCTTCATACGATTGTCCTTCTGCTGATCTCACCATTTGAGTTGCCTGTCTTTCAGTGCTTTCAAGAAGCTTGGTCTTTTTTCAGATGAGGTCTCCATTCCTGAACACAGTATTCCAAATGTGGTCTTACAATTCCTTTATAGTGGGATTATGATGTTCGTATCTCTACAGAATAACTTTCAATAAATCATCAATAGGACAAAGTCTGCCTGCGCTGCCTTCCATCCATCCACTGATATGGAAAAAAGGTCAGCCCAACTTGGGAGAAATGGAAATGTGTGGAGATATGTCATGTAGTGGGGCTACAATGGGAAAGGAAAGAAGTGGGAGATTTCCCTTGAGATTTATGAGGTGTCAGAAATAGGGGCTCACATCTGGTGAGTATGGGCTTAGTACACCCAGGGTCCTGAGCTGGATATCATCATTCTTCTCTTTCTTGGTGATTTTCTCTCTCTTCCCCACCCCCTTTCTTAATGGACAACATTAAGAAAGTTGGAAAGGAAGGGGGGGATAGTGTGTGGGAGGAGAGGACAGGTGTATAAAGGGGGACAGGAGGCATATCACTTATGAAGATTGTGGGGATAGTGAGAGAATGGAAACATAATTTGGAGAAAAGTTTGGAGGAAATAGACTTTCCTAGTGTTAATCCCATCATTTACCCACTACATTTGGTGTTTTTTATGTGCCATCATGCAACAACAGAGAGAATGGTAATAGTTGTGCCAGAATATTTATTATTTTATTTATTAAATTTATTTAAATAAAAACAATGGTACACAGGATGATTGTTTATATTACTCCCAGGGGTTCACATCTGGTGAGTATGGGCTTGGCACACCCAGGGTCCTGAGCTGGATATCATCATTCTTCTCTTTCTTGGCGATTCTTTTCTACTTCTGACACTCTCTCTCTCTCTCCCCCCCCTCACAGAGTAACTTGGGAATTTTTGACTGGTGCAGCATTAAGCCTCAGTCTTCCTTGCACTATATGGCTATTAATAATAATAATAATCTGTGGTGGTTAGTACATATTTAATATGTATATCAGGACAAATGGAGGAATTAGAAAAGATTATATAAACATGAGAACCGATACGTTAAAGGAAGTTGCCAGCAGGGGTTGGTAAATAGTGTTGTAATATGTAGGTTGTTAAATACACTCTGCATATTCTTGAAAGTTAGTGTATACAGTTCCCCCCCTCCCTTTTTTGTATGGAGTTGATCACCTTTTTAGCCATACAGGTAGTTGTATGTAGTAGCAGAGATTAGATTGTTTTCATATTCATCATGTTGTGTACAAATTGTACAGTATGTTTACCTGGGGGTCAGTGCCATCACAAGTGCAAACTGCATATTATCAAGTCCCAATTTGGTTAGTTTGGTTTGTAGAGGTTGTAAGAGCAAAGTGAAAGCTGTTAAGAAGGAAGGCTGTGTAGGAGGAATTGTTTGTTGCATGAAAAATGATTTATGCCAGGAAAGAAAGATTCCTGGCATGAATAATTTTTTAACTTTAGGATTAACAAATGTCACATATGGAATGAACTTTTTAGCAATGCTGCTCTTGCTATGTGCATCCTGTCTTGTTGCCAGTGCTCAGTTAGCATTGTCCATATAATTTATTTTTCTTTTTTAATGTCATTGGCTAGATCCAATTCAGTCTTTACAATTTGTGGCAGTCTGGATCTTCTTGGATAACAGCTGAGGCCCTTAATATGTCAAAGAGGTAGATATGGATATTGTTCTGCATTCCAGTATCATGGCAAGAAGCATGTCTTCTAATATGGCTATTAGAAACATTAGATTGTTTCTAAACTTGATTTTTGTAGCTGTGGTATACATATCTTATGTCAGCTTTCTTTAGTTTCCAGTCTGTTACTTGTGTTATTATAGATATGAATTTTTGACTGTTTGTGACAGATTTTACATTTGTTGACTTAATTTGTAGTTTATTATTACCCTTATATATTTAATTTCTGTGACATGGGACTGACTTGTTTTGAAATATGATAAGCAGTCTGTTGATTCTCAGGTTGCCTTTCATTAGTGTAATTTTTTTTTTTGTAGTGCATATAGTTTGTGTGTTTTTACCTCAAGCACTTAATTTATCTGGTATTAATTTTTTTTATTTTATTCCCATGCCTACTGGGAAGTAACATAAGGCATCAGCATTGGTTGCCTTTTGTTGTTAGCCCTGTGTTAGTTGCTCAGGGTTGATTTGACTCCAATATTTCAGCAATTTGTTTAATCTACTCTGTCCACACACCTTAACTCCTAATACATGTTGTGAAAATGTTTTCGTTGAATTGTCCACAGAAAATTCCAGAAATATATCTGGAATAATTATTGCACAATTAAGAGAAATTATGATTAAGTTAAATCTAATTATATGCACTTGTTGATTGACATATGTCACGAAGAGTTACTAATAGTAAGTTCACTTTTCTCTAAATCAGTAACTCTCTCTGGCTTTGTTGACATTGATGCAGTGTTTTGAATTAAATTGTTTACACATATCCTTCAAGTTTCATCAGCGAATGCCCCTGTTACTTACACTCTCATCTAATGAAAGTGTAAGTTGAAGGGCACTGATTTAAATTTGCATTCACTCACTTGACAGATCTAAATGGAGCTTAAATTTTCAAAAATAATTTAAAACATTTTTAATATAGAACATTGATTTTTCACAATCATGTTCAAAAATAAAAAATATAAGGGGCATCAAAAAAATTAACAATTTTGAATTATTTTTTGCTGATTTTTCAAATTTTCATGCACACAGAAGAATTTCAAATTTCCCTCTGACTGTTAAATTGGTTGTTAAGAAGGTAAACTAGTGCTAAACTTCATAGGAGTGGCTAGCAGAGCATTATGGGCATTGCATCCTTATTTTCTTTTCTGTTCTGTAATAATATGTTGTTTGACCATGGCAACTCTGTCATTAAAATAATCCTTGATCGTATATAGCTGGTGCCTACAGTCGCGAGCTCTGAGTTGCAGTTAAGGTACTTTACTCACCAAAGCCAGCCAGATGCATGTTTGAAAGTCTATAAATATACTCAAGGCATATTTACTTGAACAGATGATGCTCTACATTGTATAATAACCCTTGTATGGTCAATGTCATGTTTGGTGTTGACTGTATGAAAGTTATTACAATGTACAGGGCATTCCTTATTAGAAACTCTAGTAATAGGGAAATGAAGTCCTTGCCATTTTTCACTATTGTCATTCCTAGGCTTTTCCCTAGTAGGTCAGTTGGTCTGCATGATCCTGGGTCTGTTTCTTTTTTTCCCCTGAACCTTTGTGGCTGTAGGACCTGTGATTCAGAATTTAATATACGATATGAGCAAGTGAGATGTTTTTGTTGTACATTTGTCTCTAGAAGGGTATGTATTTACGAGACATTGTGCAGATTGAAAAACCAGGAATAACTTTGGGGAATTTGCTGATTGAAGACTAGGTTATTCTTGCACTTGTCAAGAAGAAATGAATCCAGTTTTGTCCAAAGAAGTGGCAGATGGCAACATATTGTGCAAACTAATCTGCCATGGAGGAGGACTGTGGCTACAGAACATTAAATTATTATTCTAACAGCATATCGGAGCTTGTCACTCATTTCTAAGTTTTGTGTATTTTATCTTTATTTGTTGACATGCATGTTTGTAGAAGCATGTTTTTGGGCTGGAAACTTGGAATAACTTGCTGGGAAAAGCCTCTACTATCTCTGTTTGAGATCAGCTATAATAGCCTTGACTGACAAAGACTGGAAATTCCTCCACTCATCAACAATAATTGAACCCAGACCTCTCCAAGGAAGTAGAAAATGATCTATCATGATGACTAAGCTGCCACTTAAGACTAGCCTCAGGATTTTAGGCAAATGGTTATTATTAATGGGCGTCCTCCAGATTGGGTTAGTGTTAGCAAGTTTGCTCTCAAGAATCTGTATTGGAATTGCTGTTGTTTCAGACTTTCTTAAATGAAGTTGACAAAGGGTTATGGAGTGTGGTATAAAAAATTTTCAGATGATATAAAATTTAGGAGAGTGGTTAATGACCAGTGCTCATGCAGTGTGACTTGGATATGCTTCAGGAATGGTCAGAAAGTTGACTTTGTTTGAACAAATTGGGCAGCTGGAATTTAATGCTGCAAAATGAAAAGTTTTACACTTGGGAAATAATAATCCCAAAATACCTTATAGGCATTTAAAGGTGGCAAGGGAAGCCCACAGTGTCCTTCCTTTCAATGATTCATTGAACATTTGCTTATAGAGGTAGGTAGTTTGTAATCCCACTGCATATGGCAATAGTGAAACTGTACTTGAAATGTCTCGCTCTCTTGCACGTGTGATATGGCTTCTTGCACCATATTGGCTAATACAGTGGATTCTGGTTATTTGGGCTACCAGTGAATCAGGGCAGCCATTTATTTGGGACAAATCTTAAAGAACAGAACTCAATCGAGAAAATATCCAGGGTTTACGTCGCTTAATTGGGACAACATGCCGTTTAATTGGGGCAGGAGACCGCAGCACTTGAGATTACCCTATGATTGTCTCCGACCATACCATGTGGTTCGGTCGGATTTCTGGAGGTCACAACCATAAAACAAAAACAATTAGCAGTCCCCTGTTTATTGGGCTTTTCTGTTAGTGGTTCAATCATATAAAAAATTAATTTTCAGAATCTGCTCTTCATTCCTATTTTTTAAGCTTTGTAACTTGTTACTCCATTCTCACTTGTGCATATCGTGTGTGTGCAGTGTTCTTTGTTATTGATTGCTTATCTTTTTTACTGTTTTAAATTTTAACCCCTATCCACAAATGTCAGTGAACAGAAATATCAACTAATTAGTATGTGCATATTACGGTACGTATTAATTAAGCTATGCACATAAGCGTAAATTTATTTTTATTTTGCTAACCTGTGGAAAATATTTTTTGGATTTTCACGTATCATTTAATTTTTTAAATTGGTAACATAATCAAGTGTAAATTTGTACTTAATACAGTATATCTTTACTTTTATAGCCTGTGGATATTCCTCCTATTTTTGCTAATTAGAATCGCTGTTTAATAGAACTTTAATTCACAAACGTGATCACAATAACTGGTGCTTATTACATATTATATAGTGAATGGTACTTTACTATGGTGAGTCCATCATAACGTGATTTGATCGTACAGAAAATCAGTCATAAAGCTGTACTTAACTATATATGTGAAACTTTGCATAATTGGGGCAGCTGCTTAATCAGGCCAAAATGTACTAGTCCTGATGTGTCCCAAATAACTGGAATCGACTGTACTAATCTTGCTTTCTGTTTTAACATAAAACTTAATCAGAATAATCTCTCCTTCTGGCATATATTTTCAAGAAATTTGTTTATCCATTTTTCCTCTCCTCAATGTGATGCGTATTTGTGCCAACTTTATTATAAATAAAATAATTGTCTAGCTTCTTCCTTGTCTATTGCTTGCATTTTAGTATTAGTATTTTCTGTACAGTGCAAGGAAGCAGGAAGGTTTGCTGCAGTAGCAAACAAAAACAAAAAAACAACAGTCTGTCCCCGACATACGTAGGAGATATGTTCCAGGACTTCTTAAGTCAAGTTTTACATAACTCGGGAATCACTAATAAAATGTTGCTACTATATCCCTGATATGTCAAAATCACAATATCCTCAGAAGAATGAAGAAAAATAGTTATATACCATAACAATTAAAAACTTTATCTGGGGACAGCAGTGAAGTAGTACCACTTTCACTTATTCTCTTAGGCAGCACCATGATAACTGTCAAAATGAAATAATCTGTAAAGAACTTCACAGGGTTAAGTTACAAGAGATGCTGTAACACCTTACGACGTGCACCTTACGATGCAGTTTGTCTTTGGACAGAAGTAAAATTTGGTCACAGGTTAAGGAGCTTTTAGAAAGATTAGTGACACTCTGCTAGGAAGCTGTGGTGGTTTGGGGTAATTAGTGTGGAATGTGAGATATCCAGGATAGCCTGTTAAGTTTATTTCTGTGGCGGTCTTTAATTTCCAAAGCAAGTGCTTCATGACGAAAATTTATAGTGGTTTTTAAGGTTGACCAATTGTTCGGGGAAAGGGATTTTCTTAATTTATTACAGATGTGTTTGACTTGATGCAGATATTGCTGCTTGATAGAATGAGATCTCAGGGCGAGGTTGATGATACTACAATGTGTCTTGCAAGGATTGCAACTCCTCATACCAGGGATTCACTCGTACACGAAAATGAGACAACATTCAACGTCTGTCCTCTCATCCTGCTCCTCGGCTTTGGAACTCGCATTCCATGCGATCAGTGAAGGCCACACCTTTCTATTCAATGAAGCAAAAATTCTCAGCATCCAACATAATTACACCAAACTCTTAATTTCGGAGACACTTGAAATTAAATTAGATCAAAATTCAGTCAATGTACATCACCCCTACCCCATATTAGATTCATGGTACTTCACACGTATGTGCCAGGATTGCAAATAATCTCCGTGCTATAAAATTCTCCTGCAGTACCCACAGTTTCACTTTCCTGTGATCATGACCCTGGTTGAAAAGCCCCGTCCGCTTCAGGGAAGTACAAAATTCTTCAGTCTCTTAATGTTTTATAGAATTCTTAATTTTTTTTGTTTTAATATTAGTTTTTAAAGTATTAAGAGTATGTGTTCTATGTATTTATTTGGTCTCGGAGCATTTAAATTGTTTTTAAAATACGGACATATTATATTCTTTCTCTCAAAGATTGGGGCGGTGATTCAATGTATTTTGGGGTTGGGATTTGGGTCTACGGTTCTTTGATTCTGGGGTGCATTGGATCACTGATCTTGTCTACGAGGGAGCGGAATACATTTAATCTATTTGTATAATTATTCAAACATGGAGAGTATCGGCACTGAAGCGTTCTACAAGACATCATAGAGGTAAATCTTCCATTTCTAAACTAAGTTTTGTTTTGATTATTACTGTTTTTTGTATTGAATCTGTAATGCTCGGCATCCTCAGTTATTTAGGGTCTGTGTGAGAGGTCTGTATATATACGAATAAATAAATGAAGTGGGCTAGCAGCAGCATGTTGATGATGGCCTTGATATGTAAGAACTTGCAGCTTTCTGTTATCATTGGTGAGGATGCAAGGTTTTTTTAATGACATAACACACTGTGTTTGAATTTTTTTAATTTTTTTTATTTTTTAGCTCTTGGCTAATCTAATATTAATTCTTATGGTACTTGAGTATTTATTAAATTAGATATTAGATATCTTCTGAATGTAACCTTAAAAGCCACCCATTTTTTTATTCTTTTAGGCTTCGTAGACATCCTACTCTACACCAATATGTATGCCAAGTGTGGCAGAGTGTTTATGGGAACAGCACACTGATTTGGGAACTTCGACAAAGAGACCACAAATGTGTTTGTAATTCAGTTAAATTAATTTTTATAAATTTTAGAAAAGTTAGGAAATGTTTGCATTAATGCTTTTACTTTAGTGAAAGTTGATATTATTTAATTTCTGCTTACTATGTTTACAACTGATAGTGTTATTTTCAAAAATTAAATTTTCTTATGTTTCTTCACTAGCAGTTAGTATTTTTTATTGTTAAAAATGAGCTTAATTGCATATGAATGATATTTATTGGTGTCTTCTAACAGTTTGCCTTTTCTGTTTTAATTGTAGATTGATTGCTAGAGATGTTAATGTTTTTATGTATGGGCACATACCATTTATAATTCTTCTATATGTTTTTTTTTTTTCATATGTTCAGTGCTCTGAATGTTCCCTGAATGTATTTTTGGACAATTCTGTTTTCAGAAAGAAGAATTTACAAAACTTAGGCACCAGGATTATAGTAGAAATTCACAATAAAACTAAAAATTATAAATAATGAAATAAAGGATTGTAAATAAATAAATAAAATGAAAATAATAAGACTAGATTGTTCTAATTAATCCAGCTGATTTTGCAGATGAATTGAACAGGTACTTTGCATTGATATTTACAGACAAAAGATCCTTCATAGTGAGTGAAGCCAGGAAGAATGAAATTAGCGATATTAAAATTGCAGATTATTAGAAGAACTTTCATGCCTAAAGTCAATTCCATTGGGTTGATAGCATATGGGGGGGGGTCAATAATATTTATCCTCACCTAGAAATATTTTACTTAGGGATTTGAAAATTGGCTGGTAATCTCAGCCTTCACTTTGTATAGTCTATAATAAACAATTTTCCCATCTGTGGAAAAGCTTTTTTTTTTTTTTTTTTTTACATCCTCCTCAGTCCTAAATCTTCATTTCCGTAATGATTTCTTCATCTCAGCACAGAGGAAAAAGTCTGAAGATAACAGATTTGAAGCATACATCATCACATCCATGATCACAATTAGGCCAAAAAAAAAAAAAAAAAGGCATTAACATTCTCCCTGCAAAACTTCAGTTGTGCAGAACGTGGTGTCAGCAATCTTTGACAACTTAGACATCCAGGAACTAGCATTATGGTAGAAACAGACCCATGGCTGATGTTTATTTCACTTATTATAAAATTTGTAGTGACACATGTCTTCAAGGAATAGCTATTCTGCTTTAGTCACAATGGCAAGGTCTATGGCTAAAATGGGTCTTCCTTCTCTTGGGTTATTGTGCACAGTGCTTTGCCCACACCTGGACAAAGCACTATCTCAATTTTTCAGTCTCACATGATTGGCAAACCTCATATAGAGCTTCATCTCCTTATGGATTTGTTTTGCTTCTTTGCCTTGCAAATGGAGAAATTTTATAAAAGATTTGACCTCAACCTCCTCCTCCAGCATATACCATCTCTTGCTGTATTCATGACTAGTTCAGAACGAATGATCTAGAAAACCAAATAAATATACATTAAAACTATGAGATTGCGTGTGTGCGTGCGCGCTCTCTCTCTCTCTCTCTCTCTCTCTCTCTCTCTCACACACACCCCTAATTCAAATATATTTAGGTGAGGGTAAATACTTATTGACTGCTCTTGTATACACAGTAATATTGAGGGCGGCAGCAGAAGTGCATGGAACCATTAAGGTTAATTATAAGGACATCTCCGGACTCATGAGAATTCCTTTAGATTGGAGAAGTGCCAGTGTATTGCCAATATGTAAATGCAATTCTAAGAGTGAAGTGGGAAACTACTTACCAAACAGTCTGTATAGTGTTTTTATAGGTCACTGGTAGGAGAAAATCATGAAAGGAATGATGAGTGCAGTATAAGATCATTTAGATAGAAATGGAATTCTGAAGGAAATATAGCTGGGTTTAATAAAGGGAAAATAATCTAATCATCTTTGTTAGTTACTTTGATAGTCACTTCTGTGCTAGATGTAGGAAATAATTTCAATATTGTTTACTTGGATTTTGACAAAGCATTTGACTTGGTCCTGCATGATAGCTTACTGTATAACCTGGAACATTGGAATCACAGAAGAAATCCTTAGATGGACCAGAGTGGCTGCAGCGTAGGAAGCAAAGGGTTAGCATTACCAAATTAGAAGAGGCATATGATGCAAGAAAGCAAGCTTATGCAGCATCAGCCAAAAAAAAAAAACTCCCATTTCACTCCTCCGTTCGTTCAAAATACCTGTCCGGCTGAGCCTTAAATTTATTTAGGCTATCAACTTCCATAACAAGGAATGGAAGTCTGTTCCACCAACCAACTACCCGTTGGCTAAAGGCAAATTTCCACGCATCTATCCTACATCTGTCTTTCCTCAATTTGAATTTATGCCCTCTCAGGTGATTATTCTGAGCAAGAGGAAGAATCCCATCAGCATTGAGCATTCCCAAAGCATTCAAGGCTTTATACACCTCAATCAGATCACCTTGCCGGTGCCTAGTCTCTAGACACTGTAATTTGCAAAACTTAAGCCTTTCTTCATAAGAGCAACCCCTTGTTCCATTCACTAATCTTGTTGCCCTTCTCTGTACTCGTTCCAGTAGCTCTACATCCTTCTTGAAATGAGGCCTCCAGACCTGTATACAGTACTCAAGGTGTGGCCTGACCATTGCCTTATACAAGGGAATAATCACCTCCTTATCTGGGTTCGAGCCCGTGACCACCAAATACGGAGGATGCGGAAAGGTCAGGAAATGACCACCGCATATTCCTGGAGCAATATGGCCTTAGTTGCTAATGCTCCTAAAAACTAAATAATAACAACAACCACCTCCTTATCCCTGCTAGAAAAATTCCTGTATATCATTGACAAGACACCATGAGCTACTCTTGCAGCCTGTCTGCACCGCTCAGGGAACTTCATATCTGGCTGCACAATTACCCCCAGGTCCTTTTCGTTCTCTACCACCATCAGTATAGTACCACAGAGTTGATACGTTGCTCTGGGGTTACTGTTTCCCTTATGTAGTACTTTACATTTGTCAATGTTAAACTTCATTTGCCACCTCTCAGCCCATCTGCTCAACCTTTCCAGATCCTGTTGCAGCAGCAGCATAACATCAGTAGTCTCCTTAACAACCCTGCCAACCTCTGTATCATCTGTAAACTTGGACATTAAGCTTGATATACCATCATCAATATAATTTATAAATACAGAAAACAGTGGACCCCAACACTGAACCCTGAGGAACTCCACTAATAACATTACTCCACGATGAGCAGTGTCCATTGATTACCACTCTGTCCACTTCCCCTCAACCATCCCTTTATCCATAGCAGCAATTTGCCTCCAATGCCACACTGCTCCAATTTGTGCAGCAGTCTTCCATGGGCAACAGTATCAAAAGCCTTTCTAAGATCCAAATATATAATATCAAAGTTATTTCCTGCATCCAGTTCTTTTGTGACTGCATCATAGTATCCAATCAAATTGGTCAGGCAAGACTTCCCCTTAACAAAACCATGCTGTGTTCGAGCTATAACTGAAGTCTTGTCTAGATGATTCTGCAGTGCTTCTTTAAGCAGTGTCTCCATTAATTTTCCTGGAACAGAAGTTAAACCCAGGTCTAAAATTACTTGTGTCAGCCTTTGATCCTCCTTTGTGAATTGGGGTCACATTTGCACATCTCCAGTCTGTGGGTACCTCCCCTGAGTCCAAGGAAGCTCTCGTAATTATGGCTAAGGGTTTGCTTACTTCCTTTGCTACCTCCTTTAACATAACTGGATAGATCCCATCCACCCGGGTGCCTTTTTTTGTTTATTCTCAACAATTTCTCCTCCACTTTCCTCTCAGTTATTAAATGTAATATTAATGGTTATCCTTTAGAATGGACTAATGTAACATAAGAATTATTGCACTGTTTCTACTGGGCCGTGCAGCAGCTTGGAAAACAAAATCTTGATAATTACAAGACCTGCTAGGGGACTTCCTTCATGGAATAAGCAAATGCATGGTTTGCATTTGGGTTACTAAGAGCAGAAACATGTGCATGTATATTAGGAGTATAATGCATTTGTTGAGTTTGAAGTATTGGTGAGGCGCCTCCGTGGGCAGGAGCAGCAGTGCGTAGCACAAGCTTCTTGATTAGACCGGGGTTCAAGCCCGTGCTCACCAAATACAGAGGATGCGGGAAGGTCAGGGAATGACCACCGCATATCCCCAGAGAAATATGGCCTTAGTTGCTAATTCTCCTAAAAACCAAATAAACAGTACTGGTGAGGTCACCAAATGCCAACATTGAAAGTTATGAGACAGTGTCACTCACACGTTAGGGATGCTGAATATGTACAATGTGTACAGAATGGTGGCGGTATGTTCTTAGTTGAGAAGCACTTAGAAACAATTTCACATATTTGGCTGGCTATTTTAAGTCAGTTTGATGTCACATAAGTACTGGGAAAATGAAAATTAGATTGAGTGTGTTGTAGGGCAAATGACTGATGAATATTGAGTCAATAAATCAGATTGTTTTATATTGGGAGATTTTAACTTTATGAATATTAAATGGAATTTCTGGATTGTTCACCACACACTAGCAAAACTTGTGAATTTATTGGATGATTGTTTTCTACAGCAGCAGCATGTTAGAGAGGCAGATAGGAAGTAATACTCTTGATCTGATTATCAGCAGTGATTATTCATGCATTAATAAGATCCAGGTAAAGGAACCACTAGGCAGCAGTGGTCATAATATATTCACTTGGGACCTACTTAAAGATGTGAATACTGTCAAGAATAAAGCGATTTTGCTTTTATAGGTGAGTATAGTGGTTTTATTCAATTTTTAAATTCCCTTAAGTGAGATCAACTGATAATGCACCCAAATGCATCTATCCTCCTAACATATAGTTGTGAAATATGGACACCAAATACCAAAGCTTTACAAGGACAGGTTCATGCAGAAGGTATGGCGCACCCAATTTTGAACATAACCAAAAGAGACAGAAAAAACCCAAGGTCTGTAACATCATTAAAAGAACAAAGCACATAAAATGGAAATGGGCAGGTCACATATCAAGAACTGATGATACATGAACAAAGCAAATTTTGGAATTGATACTGCTTGACTTGGAATGCCCAAGAAAAAGACCAATGAGGTGAATCAATGAAAAGATGAAACAAGAAAAGATGAGGTGAATCAATGAAATTGTGACATTTGCTAGTGTACAATGACAGTAGAAAGCACAAGACTGCAGTTGCTGGAAACATGTTGAGGAAGCCTTCATCCTGCAATGGATCCACAATGGCTGAAGATTTATATATATATATATATATATATATATATATATAACCGATATTAAGATTAAAATCAAAACATGCCAGTAGTATGGTAAAACTGTTGAGCAAAAATTTAAACATAATAGTTAAATCAACGGGGAGGGGAAAGCAAAAGTAACAAGACTAAAATTGTAACCGAAAATCTCTGAATAATTTAAAAATTGAATTAAAAATAATTCCATTTAAAATTACAGCCAGTTTATATAAAATTTAGCGGCACCCCTACGCAAAATATCACCGATAGAGACTAAAACTAAGAAAATAAAACAAAAAAAAAAAAGACCGGCTATTATGCCCCATATCGACAGAGGACCACAGGGCCAATAGTGGTCATTGAATTGCTGCATTTCAATCGCTAGACAAATCATTGCAAATCGAAGGACCAAACCACCCCTCCATTCTCCGATCAAACCACCATTGCAGAGGATTTGAATAGCTGTGGTCCTTATGCAGCAAAAAATAAACTAGAACAGACTAGCACTCCAGAGCAGAGCCACACCACTGATACAATGTAAGCTTAACCAGCTTATATAGGCAGAAAAGTAAAAAGATATAGATGGCGGTATAGGTGCAGCATTAACACATCAAACCCACCACTACCACACCACCTGATATACCGTATTTTCCGGCTTATAAGACACACGGGCATACAAGACGCACCCTAGTTTTGGCCTCATATTTTGGAAAAAAATAATAACCCTTCTATTATCCTTCAATGCTGTTTACAGTGAAACTAAGAAGCAATCTTTTACCGACTGATGTAAATAAAAATTTATATAAAAATTATTGATAAAGAAAATAATAATAATGAAATTTAAATACAGTAATATATTTTTCTCAAAATAATGGTATACGCTTGGGTAAATGTTCAACCAATAATGAAATGTTTGTTTCTGAAAAAAGCTGACAGAAGTAACGTAACAGAAATTCTTACTCACCCTAAGACAAATACGGGCGTCACTTTCTCTTTGTAAAAGACGGTTGGAATTGAAAAATCCCGATCCAGTCTAATTAGCCTGCCATACCATAAAAGCGCGAGATCATATTATAGAGGAAGCAAACACGGGAAAATGAAACAAGTTTTTACTAACATCTGATTGTGAGATTCATATCATGCAGATTTCAACATCTTTTCCAAAAAAAAAAGATTACTGGTATGTACAAAGGGTACTAGGAAAGTTTTGCAATATGACGCAACAATGAATCACAGGAAGCTGCTTGTTGCTGCATGTTGAGACATGTTCATACGTGCATAGTAGCCGCCGCGCCAAGTCGATGGGCTCAGTTATTCATTAGTAGTGAGAGTGTAAAGTGCTTGCGATGGCATCGTGGTCACGAAATGAGATAAGGACAGTTTTGCAGTATAATTTCGTGCGTGATTTAACCATAGACCAGTGCTTAGAAGAACTGACTCTTGCACTAGATGATGATTGTCCACATCGTACAACGGTATTCAGGTGGTATAGAGAATTCCAAAGGGGAAATTTCACTCTGGAGGATTCTGAGAGGCCGGGAAGGCCACGAACGTCAGTTATGGAGGAAAACGTTACTGCTGTGAGGAAAATGCTTGACGAAAACAGGCGAGTGACCTACCAACAGATAGAGGATACTTTGGGCCTAAATGCACCAGCAATTCATTCGATTCTGCAAGATCATTTGCACGTGAAGAAACTTTGTTCTCTCTGGGTGCCGCATCAACTGACTGAAGAGCAGATGACACGACGTGTGACTTGGTCCAGGAGATGTTAAAAAAGTTTGATAAGGGACAATCTCGGTATGTGAACAACATCGTGACAGGTGACAAGACTTGGCTGTACTATTATGATCTGCCGACCAAGGCTCAAAACAAAGTTTGGGTCTTTGATGATGATGACACACCCGTAATTGTCAGAAAATCCCGATCTGTAAAGAAGAAAATGATAGCTGTATTTTTCAAATCGAGTGGAATTGTGGAACGTGTCGTTTTGGACACGCAGAAGACAGTCACAGCTAAGTGGTATACTGAACAATGCCTGCCTAAAGTCATTGGATCTATGAAGAACCTGCGGCCAAAGTCAAGAATGGACACCTGGTACCTCCATCACGAAAATGCTCCAGTTCACCGCGCCAAAGCCTGCACCGAATATTTGACCACGACAGGACTGAAACTTCTCGATCACCCTCCCTACAGTCCAGACCTTGCTCCCTGCGACTTTGCACTGTTCCCGCATGTGAAAATGAAGCTAAAAGGGAGGCGGTTTTCCAGTGATGAGGACCTTCTACGGGCTTGGGACGAGTGTGCTTTACTCCCTAGTGAAACATGGCAGAACTGGTTTAAAGATTGGTTTCGTAGGAGGGAGAGGTGTATTGAATGTAGAGGAAATTACTTTGAAAAAATTAAATAAACAAAGCTGTATTGCAAAACTTTCCTAGTACCCTTTGTATTGTTGCCATAGATTGTAACCACTGATAATTGTTAAAAATATATTTCAACTGATAAATCTTAAGTAAAATTGGTATGAATTTCGAAGGGAAGTTTTCAGAACTCAGTTTACCAGCACTGCATCATCGAAAATGCATTGCGGTAGTCGTTAGGCCTAATCTGACATTGACCATATAAGACGCGGGGTGATTTTCCGGGTACTTCTTCGCAAAAAAAACCATGTCTTATAAGCCGGAAAATACAGTACATATATTTGAATAATGACATACTTAGAAAAATTATAAAAATAAAGAAAATAAATATAAAGCTATCATTAGAGGCAATAAAATGCACAATTCTCCACATGATGCCCAATGCATAACCGATATTAAGTTTAAAATTAAAATCAAAACACATGCCAGTAGTATGGCAAAACTGTTAAGCAAAAATTTAAACATAATAGTTAAATTAACATGAGTTAAATCAACGGGGAGGGGAAAGAAATAGTAACAAGACTAAAATTGTAGCCAAAAGTCTCCGAATAATTTAGAAATTCAATTAAATCCAATTAAAAATAATTTCATTAAATTTTTTTTTTATATTTATTTTTATAATTTTTCTAACTGTCATTATTTGTGTGTGTGTTCCTGGAAATGTTTGAGGCACAGTTCTAGTTCACAGGTAGTGTCTCATGAAACATTGGTTGAAACCAATGTTGAAAATGTTGATTGTTTTGTAAAATGTGCCAGATTTTAAAGATTGTAAAGTGTCAGATTTTACTAAGCTTGCTGTACTACTGTTCTCAAATTTCATGTAGAGAAAAGTGAAGATATTTGATATATAAATGTGGGGGTCAGTATTTGTTCCTCATGTCAGCCTGTTCATTTACTGCTATTCAGCTTTGTCTACTTGATTTCTCTCCTTCCTGTGTGCACATGGAAAGTCAAGGAAAATCTGTGTGGAAGCAGTTGCTTCCCTGTGATATCCACCCTGTGTGATGTCATCCAGCAGCTATTTCACGAATGAAAGGTTGATCAGGCTGGCTGAAATGCCTTTAAATATCTGGAAATGTCTAACACATCCACTACAGTCAGCCAGGAGCCATTCAGTGATGCAGTTAAGTACATCACAAAGTACTGTCCAAGTAGCAGTTGCATTCCCAAAGATATCCACTCAGTTCCAGTATTTCCAAAACCATGGTGGAATGAATAATGCACATGCATAAAACAAGCAGACATGGGAGATATTTCATTAACGCCCTAACATAGATAATCTAAAGTTTTCAAATGTGCACACACCTCATTAAAGCATCTTATGCTCAGAGTGAGAAGGAATCTTTAATCCATTTCACATCTTCCATTACTCAGGCCACCAGTTCCAAGGTTATTTGAGATTAAATATGAAAAATGAGGGAAAATATACATCCTATCCTTGTTCAATTATAGAACATGATGGATGTACAGTTGCTGAAGTTTCTATGAATAGATTGTACTCCCCAGAGTTTCTGCCTCTGTAAAACAACCATTAAAGCTGAGAAACTGCTAAGATGCCCATATAACCAACTTTAAATACATATCTGCATAGGAGACACCTCACGAGGATCATTTGTTGAAGTTAGCCATTTGTATTCTTTCTCCTAATTTTTGTTATTAGAACAAAGCCTCTTTTTTTTGGGGGATTCCATTTTTGATGGCTAAAAAATAAAATATGTTTGTATATAACATGAAATATGTAGGTGCCTATAACTGTATAAATGAAACAGATAAATGTTTCTTTGTAAAGTTATAGGAAAAACAAACAAAGCCATTGAATTCCATACTATAAAAAAGTGATTCTTCCGATACCTATGATTTTTATTAATTATCTACCAGTTGCATGATTTTCGTGAAAATTAGATCATGGCCACAAAGGTGCAAGTTTTTATGCTTTGTCAAAAAAAATTATAATTTCATCGAGAAGTATGAAGTTAAGTTCATGAAACTACATATATGAGCCAGAGAGGCTAGTGTAGGTTAAGATTATCTCTTTATGATTCATTTCTCAGTGATTGATTTTGCATTTGATGGGGTTTTTAACATATCCCCTGTTAAAGCTTTGAAATTAAACTAATTTTTTTTTGGTTTAGGGGGTCTTGTGCATGTGGGATCAGAAGCGTAAGCCTCCTATGCCTGTGCGGAAATCCTCCACTGCCATTACGAGGCATGGAAAAATGAGAATAAAGGGCAAATTGCATCCTTTCTCATTTCAATAAAGGACAAGGACAGTTTGGTTAAAATAAAGAATTGTCCTTTGAAACAAAGGATGTCTGGCAACCCTATTGATAACCAAGTTTACTTTTGTTCATGTAATTCATTGTTTGCTTGAAGGAAACAAAATCTTGACAGTTTGTGTATATAGCAAAATTTCTGACTGCTGAAGTAAGTAAACACTAGCACATATTTGAATTGATCATGTGACTGTGAAATACTGTAATAATTGTATTCATTATCAAAATTACTAATTGTAAACTGTGGTCATTCTGGAACACTTTTTTATGTTATAGTTTGTGTCAAATACTGGGAAAGCTTGTCATGCTCAATTTACTATATTACATAGGATTAAGTTTCAGATCCACTTTGGTAATTGTTATTTAGTATAAGATTTGGAAATTTAATGGAGCCTATGTTCATTGGCAAATGCACACTGTTATTTAGTGCGTAACGATAAACAAGACACATTAACTAACACTTTCCAAATCTTTAAATGGATCCAGAACTTCATATACGGTGGTACCTCGATATACGAGTGCCCCAATATACGAGTGTTTTGAGATACGAGCCACCGAGCGAGCGATATTTTGCTTTGAGATAGAGCAAGATTTGAGATACGAGGAATCGCACACTACACCGCTGCACACGACCCCAACATGCGCCCCGCATATTGGGGTCGTGTGCAACGTCTAACAGTTTCTCCCACCTCAGACTAGACCTCAGTCTGTGTGCTTGTTTCCCTCGTTTTCGTAGCATTTTTGATAAGTTGGGTTCGTGTTTTTTGCTTTTTGTACATTTACAAAACATTATCAAATTTATTTTTATAACCATGGGTCTGAAGAAGATGTCTATTGAATTAAAGCGTGAAATCATAGAAAAACATGAGCAAGGTGTGCAAGTAATTGACTTGGCGAGGATGTACGGGCGTAGCACATCAATGATATGTACTGTGCTTAAACAGAAGTTGATAAAGGGTATAACGCCAGAGCCAAGGGTGTTACAATAATTTCTAAGCTCCGGACCTCTCTCCATGAGAAAATGGAGAAACTACTGATGGTGTGGGTGACAGAGAAGCAGCTTCAAGGAGGATTCTTAACACAAAGTATCATGTGAGAAGGCACGAGCGATTTACGGTGATTTGCTGAAGCAGATCCCACACACTTCCACAAATGAGGAATCGGAAGACTCGTTTAAAGCTAGTCGGGGCTGGTTTGACAACTTTAGGAAAAGGACCGGCATTCACTCCGTCGTCAGGCATGGTGAGGCAGCAAGTTCAGATGTGAAGGCAGCTGAGGTTTACATCAAAACGTTTTCCGAACTGATAGAAGCCAAAGGATACATCCCTCAGCAAGTCTTCAACTGTGACGAGACAGGGCTTTTCTGGAAAAGGATGCTGAATAGGACTTACATAACAGCAGAGGAGAAGACGATGCCAGGTCACAAACCCATGAAGGATAGATTAACTCTAGCACTTTGCGCCAATGCGAGTGGCGACTGCAAAATCAAGCCTCTGCTAGTATACCATTCGGAAAATCCCCGAGCCTTTAAGTCACATAAGATTTTAAAATAAAAACTACAAGTTTATGTGGAGTGGATAAACCTGGTGTTTGGCCCTCCTGTTAAAAAAATATCTACAGGAAACAACCTACCCATGCAAGTCCTTCTCGTCCTCGACAATGCCCCTGCTCACCCAACAAATCTCGAAGATGATTTACTCGAAGAGTTAAAGTTTATAAAGGTTCTCTACCTACCACCCAACACCACTCCTATCCTGCAGCCCATGGATCAGCAGGTGATTTCTAATTTTAAGAAGTTGTACACCAAGCACATTTTTCGGCGCTGCTTTGAAGTGACAGAGAACACAAACCTTACCCTTTGAGAGTTCTGGAAGGGCCACTTTAACATCGTGATATGCCTAAGAATTATTGATCAGGCCTGGCTGGGTGTTACGAGGACCTTAATATCTGCATGGAAGAAGCTGTGGCCTGAGGCTGTAGCTGAAAGGGCTTTTAAGGATTGGAACCCGAAGTGTCAGTGGTAGAGGAGATTGTTTCTCTGGGAAAATCCATGGGTCTGGAGGTGGATGAGAGAGATGTGAACGAACTTGTCGAGGAACAGACTCAGGAGTTGACAACCGAGGAGTTACACGATCTACATTCGCAGCAGCATATGGTGGTTCAACAAAAAATTAGTTTTGAAGAGGAGCCAGAGATGGAGAAGGTTATCTCTACAAGAAATATAAAGGAGATCTTGGGAATGTGGGAGAAAGTTGTAGAGTTCGTGGATAAAAATCACCCCAAAAAAGTTGCAACTGGTTGTGCATCGGAGTTGTTCAACGAAACTTGCCTAACACATTTCCGCAATATCCTGAAAGGGAGGAAGAAACAAACCTCCTTGGACAGTTTTTTTTTTTAAACGATCTGCAGGTGAAAATGAGCAAAGCGTGACAAAAAAAGTGAAGACCAATGACGAAAATGATACGCTTCCGTAAGCACTTCACCTTTTCTTTTATTATGTTTCTATAGAATATGTATTTGTTATTTATAAATAAATGTTTCTTCTTGTAAATACAGTACATTTTTCTTATTCAAAAACACTTAACAAAAACAACTGAGGTGGTTTTTTGAGATCTGGAACGGATTAATGGCATTTCAATTAATTTCAGTGGGGAAAATTGCTTTGAGATACGAGCAAGGTTACGGAACGAATTAAACTCGTATGTCGAGGTACCACTGTATTATACAGGTGTGTGTCTAGTGTAGGGAAACCCCCCCCCCCCCCAATATTTTATTACCTGTAAACTATAGTTTGTACATAAACATGGAATTAAGTTTCCTACTTTAGAATAAATTAATACCTGTATTATGATCTTCATTTAATATATAAGGATAATTTTTGCTGCTGTTATCCTTATCAGTCTTATATATGGCTCCTCTCTACTTCATAAAAATAAGTATTTAATGTGTCATATTGATCTTTTATTGGGAGGAAATGTAATGGCAGTTTAAAATTTTAGAGATTGAGTTTATTGTATTTAATAGAAGTGGTCTCTAAATGTTTCCATACATTTAATGCAAAATATATTTTGTTAACCTATATAATACTGAAAAAACTCAGTTTTATTCAGTATTATATAGGCTACCAAAATATTGCATTCATCACTGTTTTTGCAAATTGTTGCAAAAACAATGTGTAAAAACAGTGAAAGTGGCACCTGACCTGGGCTGGGGAGTAGTGGTGATTTTGGGGTTACTCCTTGTACTACTCCGGAGTAAGATATTTTTTTCTTAATGTTACTCCTACTCCTATTATACTCCTCTATAAAAAATATTTCATCATTGCCGCATGACTCATCAGGCTACTTTTTGGAATTCTGATTACATTATGATTATATGGTAATCACTATTCAGAATTCAAATGGCTGTAGCTATATTTTTTTTTATTTAATACAAATTTGAAATTACAAAATATATATTTGATACAAACATTATTTTTTCAATACTAATACGCTAATTTTTAATTTTATTTAATACAAAAAGAGCAAAAAACTAGTAAAAACTAAACTATACATTGTCTTTTAGATTGAGTTAGTTCTCAAAAACAGTATGGACTCAATCAAATCTTCTTTCATCGAAGCACGTAAATTGTATTTTATTATTTTGAGTGCTGAAAACAGCCTTTCAACACTGACTTGGGTATGTGGTAGAGCAGTAATGCAAAAGGCTGCATCTTGAACTATTAGTGGGTATGTTTTTATTGCATCTATCACCTGTAACTTTGATGTATGACCTACTTTCTCCACTAAAGTTAAAGCTTGATAGAAATGAAAGCAGAACTGGTTGCTTCCAGTGCTGCAGCTTCTCATTTGTTGGTATTTGTATTACTAGTTTGAATGCGTCTTTTATTTTTTCTTGGTGATCAAGCTGTTTTTCAAAATCACATTCATCAAATTTTGAACTAGAAGAAGGTGATTTGTCAAGCCAAGGGGAGGCCACATAATCTTCTTGCTTTAATCCTGTTATTTTTTCACTTAAATCAAGTAGTGCAGCTTTTCCTCTGGCTACCTGATCCTCTGATAGCAAAATTCTGTAATTTGGATCAACAAATTGCTGCTAATAAGATATCATTTTCTATTAAATTAGTTTCTCTGCGCTCCATAGACTGTTTGATTCCATCAGCAATGAGACCACCAATTTGGGAAAACTTGAAGATTAGACTATTAGACTTTTCCATTCTGTGTAGAATGATCCAGGTGTTAAGTAAGACTCTTGGAACTTTAAAGTCGCATTATATGGGTGGCGAAGTAATCTTTCAAGCTGCTCAACTTCTTCCCATTCATGATCAGATAAAGTTATTTCAGGATTTGCCGTATCAATAAATAGAGGCTTTAATTCCAAAAGACGTTTGATCATTAAATAATCACTGCCCCATCTAGTAGCTTGATCAATTAGAGCTCCTTTTCCCCAGCACCTCTTCAGAATAGCATCAATCTTGGGAGATCGAGCAGCTACAGAAACCTGGCGCAACTTATGAGATTAGCTGCATGAGCTCTTTTCAGACCATCACAGATTGCGAGCTGTAAAGTATGCACACCACACCTCATATGTTGTATGTTGACGTTGGGGAAAGTGAAAGCAATGAAATTGTTTGCAATAGCATCCAAGGTCTTGTCTATGTACTCATCTTCATCTAAGTCACTGTACACACAGCTTTCTCCTGATTCAAAATCTGTCTTTTCCTCATTAAGCTTCTCAACAGTTTTTATCATGTTCGATGCATTGTCTGTAACTATTGCCAAGATATTTTCCTTCTTAATTCCAAAATCTTTGAGCACATTTTCAATCAATTTGCAAACCTGTTCGCTTGTATGTTGCGCTTTGGTATCTTTAAGTGCTAAAGTATGTATTATCGTTTCTTTATTTTCACAAACTGGACACTTATTCCAAAATAATTTACCCGTTGACGGGTGCGTGTATCCATCTTCAGATGAATATACTTTCCCTTTAGCATCTCCTTCAACAAATTTTTTTGATTGTTAGCTTCCTCTAATATTATTTTCCTAATATTATGTCGTTCCAAAGATACTCTGTTTGGCTGCCATTTCACCACTCAATCCAGTAAAACCTGGAGAAGAGAATACACTAAGTGGTAGTCCATTCTTTACAACAAGTTCAATAATACACCCTTTGATTTTGCAGCGGTCATTGCTATAGTAATTTTTTAGGTCTCAAAGTACTTTGTTAGAATATTTTTTTCCTTCTACTTTACAACCTGTGCTAGAACTTGATGACTTTTTGTTGCTTTCCTTTTCTTCCATAAGCTTGAATTGTTTTGGATGCAAGTGCTCTAAATGGTGTTTTAAATTGGATGACCTGGTGGGTGCATAGCCTCCTTTTCCTTTCCCTGCACTGATTTCTGAATTGCATGGCTTATTTCCATTCATCAATTGACATATGAAGACATTTTTTTCTTGAGATAATTCAAAGTATTCAAATACTTCAGCTTTCTTTTTGTTCCATTTTAGACTAATTAAATTATGTAGTTTATCTCAAAATTAACTTTAACAGGCTTACAAATTCATATTACTTAAAACAAAAGATTAAAATTTAAATTAGACAGTGCAATATAATATTGTTTTTTGGTGTTTGAATGTACAATATAATAACAGGAATAAGGAGTAACAAATATTTTGTTATCCTACTCCTGAAAAAACCCCTTACTCCTACTCCCCAGCCCTGCAACTGACAGATGCCACTTTTCTTTCACTGGTTTTACAAAAAAAAAAAAACCCTCAAATATATTATCTTTTCTAAATGGATTGAAATACTTTGTATCTGACTTTATTTTTGAATATTTAAAAATTGTTTTTTACACTTACATAAAAAAAAAAATTTTTAGACAAAATATAGACATGAATCTAATAAATAATTTGGTTGTCCATTTTCTAGTTGAAAAGACCATTAATCAGATGAAATTTCAAATGTGTGTGTGTGTGTGTGCGCGTGCGCGCGTGCACACATTTCTGCTTATAAGTACAAATACTTAAAAAAAAATTTTAAGTGTGTGTGTGTGTGTGTGTGTGTGTGTGTGTGTGTAATAACCATCTAAATAAATTAGAATGAGAGTTGAGAATAAAATAATGCCAGCAGTACAGCAAGACAAGAGCGAAAATAGTATATTACATAGGATTAAGTTTCAGATCCACTTTGGTAATTGTTATTTAGTATAAGATTTGGGAATTTAATGGAGCCTACGTTCATTGGCAAATACACTGTTATTTAGTGCGTAACGATAAACAAGACACATTAACTAACACTTTCCAAATCTTAAAATGGATCCAGAACTTCATATATTATACAGGTGTGTTATTTATGTGAAAGCAATAAGAAATCTTTCAAAAACAACTTGGAGTGGAAAGGTAAGTAACTTTGAACAGAATTCAAGGTTCAGTTCCCACACTACTCTTCGCACAAATAGAAGAGTTACTGGTGGTGCAGAACCTGATAAGTGCTTGCATTTACAATTTTAATTTTAATATTATCCTTTTTGTATATATTTTAATTCTAGTTTTGTATTGATTATTACTGTTTTGTGTTTTCTGTAACTCTTAGCATATTCTCACCTTTATTTATGGTCTGTGTGTGAGAAATGTGCATATATAAATAAATAAATTTATGCTTGAGAGGGTACTTATCCCATACCATCATGGCTGGGTTAAAGCAAGGAAATGGGGGAAAAAGAGCATGTACATTTTTTATTGTGATTTTAATTTTCACATATTTTTCTTAACTGCTTAGTTTTTGCTAAACGTTGCTTTTTCTTTTTAGTTCTGCAAGCTTCTGTGTACAGCATTGTGTGCACTTGCTGTTATCGGCTGCCTGATATCTGACATTATTGTATTATATTTTATGTGTAAGTCTATTGATGCCTTAAGTAATTAATATTGTTATTATTTTTTTGCTGGATTTTTTGTTAGTAGTAGAAATAATTTTTCCCAGTTATTATATTTGGATTTTACAAAGTCCGACAGTAAATTAATCTATCTAATGTGTGTGGTCTGTCTTCTTAAAGTGTCATTTCACTTGATTTGTAACACAGTTTGTTTTCCATGATCAAAAGCAGTGCGCAGAAATGTTTTCTAAAAGCCCACTGCTGTTATATTGTTATGAATTCCTTCCAGAGATTCAAAATGAAAGAAATCCTTTCAAGGAGTTGTTTAATTCTAGGAATGTGTATGGGTATTTCTACTGTAATATTTTTCTGGGTTGAAAAATTGCCTGATTTAACATGCTGTGTGGTAAGATTAATTATCATGATGAAAAATCCATTTATGTTGTAGGATTTGGTCTTATTTGATGAATACTCTTGCAAACAATTTATACTCGAGGCAGTGTTTTAAAAAATACAAGAAAATTCAAATTGTCTGATATTTTAATTGTACTTATTTTGACATTTTGCCCTTTTTAACAATTGTTTACCCTGTTTTACATACTGAAAGAACTCCTTTACGTGTAAAAGAGAAATTCATTGCAACTCTGCAGATTGCAATGAATTCCCGGTGACTTCTGAAACAGAAGTCACCGAGAATTTGTCCACTTAAATTTCATTAATGAAACACCCTTTCTACTACGGCATTTGAGCCAAGGAATACTTAACAAATATCCTACTATTCTACTGATATTGGATACATTTTCTTTAGAAAATTTGGGAAAAAAAATCAAGCCACTTGTGTACATCACTTCCTATACACTTAACACTTTCCAGCAACTTCAACCTATTTTCACAACTCTTCATACAACTCGTCCAGATTTATACATTCTTGGAGTTGAAAAATATTAATTGCCAGTTCAAAATCTTGATACTTAATTTCTTCTGTTTCCAGAGAAAAGTTTATTAACTTAGAACACTTATTTTTCTCACTGAAGTCAGTTTTTTTCTAGGTATTGCAATAGATTTGAATAAAAATCACAACATTCATCAACAATCTTTTTCTGTTTGCATTGGGGTAACTTTTAAAAAATTGCTTTGTGGAATTTCTGAAGTATTGATCCTAGATTCTTTGATTTATTTTATTTCTGGTCATTGTCGTTTGTATGAATCCATAATACTCGAGCACTTTTCTCAAGAATTTTAGTAGTAACATCTAGCAATTCTTCAACATTGACAAAAAAGTTAAACCACTTGCAATTTTATTTCTGAATCTTTATCCTCACTCTGAAATAATTAGGAGAAAAATTTGGGGCAATCATCAATACGTTGGAAATAGCTCTTAATAGCAGGCCAGTTTTGAAGTAATCTTTTGACAGCTGGTGTTAAGGACAATAATCTCGTTGGTACATGGCATACTAATTCAGACCAGTCCAGCTCCACAAAGTCAAAAAATGATTTAAGTTTTTCCTTCTTTTAGATGATACAGAAAAAAAATTAAGTTTCAGTACAATGTTTTCTATATCTACTTCAAAACTGTCACAAGCATAATTCATGGCATTATGCAATATATGGTTAGCACAATTAGCTTTAACAATATCGCCATTACTTGCCCTTAACAACTGAAAAACAGAGTGATATTTTCCAAAATTTACATTTGCATTATCAGCACTAGATGCAGAAATATATTTTGGGTTAAGGTGAAAAGCCTCAAGCTTTTCTAACAACATTTCAGATATAAAAATAGCTGTTTCATTAGCCCTTTCAACACCTAACACTTTATTTTCTATACTTAAGTAAGATCAAAATATTAGCATTAGTAGAGACATATGATGCAAGAAAGCAAGCTTATTCTTGCACAATTTCTATTAGAATAAGTAGCGACCTGGAGCTTGGGGTGTTGAGGGTTTCAGGGACGGGTGGCGGTCATCGTGGAACGGGTGGGTATATGGGATGTGTAAGGGTAACAAAGAATAGGAGTAGGAGCATGTATGCTTGCATGTATACCAATGCTAGAAGTATAGTAAATAAATTTGATGAATTTGAAGTGTTGGTCAAGACATCAAAGGCGGATATTGTTGGGATATCAGAGACATGATGTCACACTGATATAAGGAATGCCGAACTGGAATTTGGGGAGTACAATTTGTACAGAAAGGATAGACAGGATAGGAAGGGAGGAGGTGTTATGCTGTTAATTAAGAAAAACAAAAAATCAAAAGAAGAGCATCCAGTTGATATAGATGAACAGTGCACTGTTGAGTCAGTTTGGTGTGACATAAGCACTGCGAAAGCAAAAATAAGAGTAGGAGTGTGTTATAGGCCTAATGACTCGAATGAGTACAGTGAACAATTGTACAGAGAAATAGAGTGGGCTAGTAAATCGGAATGTCTTATAATGGGGGATTTCAACTTCCCAGATATTGACTGGAACTTGTGGGTTGGGCACTCGCACACTAGTCAGACATTTGTGGATTTATTGGATGATTGTTTTCTGCAGCAGCATGTTCAAGAGGCAACCAGAGAAAGTAATACTCTTGATCTGGTTATCAGCAGTGATCATTCATGTATTAGGAATTTTCAGATAAAAGAACCACTAGGTGGCAGTGATCAGTGTACTGACGTGGGATTTACTTAAAGATTTAATTACCATCAGGGGTAAAGGAAAGGGTTTTTGCTTCCGTAAAGGAGAGTACAGTGGTCTCCGACAGTTTTTAAATTCTGTACAGTGGAATCAACTGATGATGTTACCAACAGTAAATTCTAAGTGGGAAGCATTCAAGGAATTAATCGTGGATGCTACTAAAAGTTTCATACCTATTAAGAAATATTGTTCAAGTTTTAGGCCTAAATGGTTGTCAAATGAACTAATGAGACTCGTAACAGAGAAGAAAAATGAATGGGATGCATACAAATTAACACGTGACACAGAAGCCTATGATAGCTACAAGTTGATCTGTAACCAAGTTACAAAGGAGGTTAGACAGGCGAAGGCAGATTACGAGAAATCCTTGGCAAAAGATGCTAAGAAAAACAGCAAGGATTTCTTTACTTATATAAACTCTAAAAGGAAGGGGATGAATCTGATTGGTCCACTTGACATCGATGGTTCGACTGTTGATGATCCTGCTCAGATAGCAAACAAACTGAATGAGTATTTTGCATCTACATTCACACGTGAGGAATTATTAAGGTTTGAAAATGGCAGAAGGTTATCAAATTGTAGCAGGATACTTAATGATTTTGTAATAACTGAGAGCAAAGTGGAAGAGAAATTGTCGAAGTTAAACGTAAGAAAAGCACCTGGTGTGGATGGGATCTATCCAGTTATATTAAAGGAGGAGGCAAAGCAACTAAGCAAACCGTTAGCCATAATTATGAGAGCATCCTTAGACTCAGGGGAGGTTCCCACGGACTGGAGATGTGCAAATGTATCTCCAATTCACAAAGGGGGATCGAAGGGTGACACTAGTAATTACAGACCAGTTAGTTTAAATTCTGTTCCGGGTAAAATAATGGAGTCGCTGGTTAAAGATGCATTGCAGGATCATCTAGACAAGACTGCAGCAATAATTCAGACACAGCATGGGTTTGTTAAGGGAAAGTCTTGTCTGACAAATTTGATAGGATATTATGATGTGGTTACAAAGGAACTGGATGCAAAAAATAATTTCGATATCATATATTTGGATTTCAGGAAAGCTTTTGACACTGTGCATGGAAGACTATTGTACAAATTGGAGCAGAATGGTATTAAGGGTAAGTTGCTACAATGGATAAAAGGATGGTTGAGTGGGAGAAGACAGAGGGTAGTAATCAATGGGTGCTGCTCTTCTTGGACTAATGTTATTAGTGGAGTCCCACAGGGTTCGGTGTTGGGTCCACTGTTGTTTTGTATATTTATCAATGATATTGATGAAGGTATATCAGGCTTAGTGTCGAAGTTTGCAGATGATACAAAGGTTGGCAGGGTTGTTAATGACAGTAATGGCAGTGTGCTACTGCAACAGGATCTAGATAATTTGGGCAGATGGGCTAAGAAGTGGCAACTGAAGTTTAACCTTGACAAATGCAAAGTACTACATATGGGTAGAAGTAACCCCAGAGAAACGTACCAACTGTGTGGTACTACACTTAAGGTGGTAGAAAATGAAAAAGACCTGGGAGTAATTGTGCAGTCAGATATGAAGTTTTCTGAACAATGCAGACAGGCTGCCAGGGCAGGTCATGCAGTTTTGTCAATTATATATAGCAATTTTGCTAGCAGGGAAAAGGAGGTGATTATCCCTCTGTATAAGGCAATTTCAGGCCATGCCTTGAGTACTGCGTACAGGTCTGGAGGCCTCATTTTAGGAAGGATGTAGATTTACTTGAGTGTGTACAGAGAAGAGCAACAAGATTAATGAGGGGAATGAAGGGATCTTCTTATCAAGAGAGGCTTAAGTTCTGCAAATTGCATTGGCTGGAGACTAGGCATCTGCGCAGTGATCTGATTGAGGTGTATAAGGCCTTGAATGGGTTCAGCACGTTGAATTCTGATGGGATCCTTCCACTTGTTCAGATTACGAACCTAAGGGAGCATAAATTCAAATTAAGAAAAGACAGATGTAGATTGGATGTGCGGAAATTTTCCTTTAGCCAGCGGGTGGTTAATTGCTGGAACAAACTTCCATCTGTCGTTGTGGAAGTTGATAGGTTGAATAAATTTAAGGAGGAACTTGACAGGCATTTGGAGGGAATGGTGTGTTGTGTTTTTTTTTTTTTTTTTTTTTTTGGCTGATGCTGCATAAGCTCATACATTTGCTTTCTTGCATCACATGCCACTACTACTTATGCAGCATCAGCCAAAAAGAAAGAAAGAAAAAAAAAAAATTCTACTTCACCCCTCCGTTCGTTCGAAATACCTGTCCAGCTGAGCCTTAAATTTATTTAGTCTACCAACCTCCACAACAAGGGATGGAAGCCTGTTCCACCAAACAATTACCCGCTGGCTAAAGACAAATTTCCGCACATCTATCCTACATCTGCCTTTCCTCAATTTGAATTTATGCCCTCTCAGGTGATTATTCTGAGCAAGAGGAAGAATCCCATCAGCATTGAGCATGCTCAAACCATTCAAGACTTTATACACCTCTATCAGATCACCTCGCTGGTGCCTAGTCTCTAGACACTGTAATTTACAAAACTTAAGCCTTTCTTTGTAAGAGCAACCCTTTGTTCCATTCACTAATCTTGTTGCCCTTCTCTGTACTCGTTCCAGCAGCTCTACATCCTTCTTGAAATGAGGCCTCCAGACCTGTATACAGTACTCAAGGTGTGGCCTAACCATTGCCTTATACAAGGGAATAATCACCTCCTTATCCCTGCTAGAAAAATTCCTGTATATCATTGACAAGACACCATGAGCTACTCTTACAGCCCATCTGCACTGCTCAGAGAACTTCATATCTGGCTGAAAAATTACCCCCAGTTCCTTTTCATTCTCTACCACTGTCAGTGTAGTAACACAGAGTTGATACGTTGCTCTTGGGTTGCTGTTTCCCATATGTAGTACTTAACATTTGTCAATGTTAAACTTAATTTGCCACCTCTCAGCCCATCTGCTCAACCTTTCCAGATTCTGTTACAGCAGCATAGCGTCAGTAGTGTCCTTAACTACCCTGCCAACCTTTGTATCATCTGCAAACTTGGACATTAAGCTTGATATACCATAATCAATATTATAAATACAGAAAATAATGGACACAACAGTGGACTAATAACATTAGTCCATGATGAGCAGTCCATTGATTACCACTCTCTGTCTAAACCCCCTGAACCACCCCTTTATCCATAGCAGCAATTTGCCTCCAATCCCACACTGCTCCAATTTGTGCAGCAGTCTTCCATGTGCAACAGTATCAAAAGCCTTTCTAAGATCCAAGTATATAATATCAAAGTTATTCCCTGCATCCAGTTCTTTTGTGACTGCATCATAGTATCCAATAAAATTGGTCAGGCAAGACTTCCCCTTAACAAAACCATGCTGTGTTCGAGCTATAACTGAAGTCTTGTCTAGATGATCCTGCAGTGCTTCTTTAACCAGTGCCTCCATTAATTTTCCTGGAACAGAAGTTAAACTCGCAGGTCTATAATTACTTGTGTCAGCCTTTGATCCTCCTTTGTGAATTGGGGTCACATTTGCACGTCTCCAGTCTGTGGGTACCTCCCCTGAGTCAAAGGAAGCTCTCATAATTATGGCTAAGGGTTTGCTTACTTCCTTTGCTGCCTCCTTTAATATAACTGGATAGATCCCATCCACCCCAGGTGCCTTTCTTTTGTTTATCTTCAACAATTTCTCCTCCACTTTACTCTCAGTTATTACAAGATTCTCTAGCTTACTGCCAGAGTTAAATACACCTGGTATTCCCCTCGCTGAAAAACTCATGTGTGAATGTCGATGCAAAATATTCATTTAGTTTGTTAGCTACCTGAGCAGGATCATCAACAGTTGATCCATCGATATCAAGTGGACCAATCTGATTCATCCCCTTCCTTCTAGAGTTTACATAAGTAAAGAACTCTTTGCTGTTTTTCTTTGCATCCCTTGCCAAAAGTCTCGTAATCTGCCTTTGCTTGCGTGACCTCCTTTGTAACTTGGTTACAGATCAACTTGTATCTATCATAGGCTTCTGTGTCACATGTTAATTTGTTTGTATCCCATGCATTTTTCTTCTTTGCCAAATGTCTCATTAGTTTATCTGACATCCATTTAGGCCTAAACCTTGAACAATATTTCTTAGTTGGTATGTAAAGCCTAGTAGCTTCCAAGATAATTTCTTTGAATGCTTCTCATTTTGAATTTGCTGTTGGTAACATCATCATTGGTCCCACTGTATAGAATTTAAATACTGTCTCAGTCCATTGTAGTCGCCTTTACGAAAGCAATAACCCTTCCCTCCCTTTACCCCTAATGGTAGTTACCTCTTTGAGTAAATCCCACTTCAGCACATTGTGATCACTGCCACCTAGTGGTTCATTTATCTGCAGATTCTTAATGCATGAAGAATCACTACTGATAATCAAATCAAGAGTATTACTCATTACTCCCTCTAGTTGCCTCCCGAACATGCTGATGTAAAAAAACAATCGTCCAATAAATCCACAAAAGCCTTGCTAGTGTGAGAGTGACCAGCCCCCAAATTCCAGTCAATATCTGGGAAATTAAAATCCCCCATTATAAGACTCTGATTTACAGGCCCACTATTTCCCTGTATAGTTTCTTATTATACTCAAGCAAAATCGTAAACATTCCTCTTAAAGCAAAATCCTAAACAGGCAAAGGAAGTTTAGACATGTTATCCTCACTTGTGCTGAAAGTATTTATGTTCCTCTCCTCTGGCTCGAAAAAAGTAGTTGGCTTATTTCTTTTAAATGTTATCAGCTTTTCAATCCAACGTACCTCACATGCACGTTTACTGATGTCATTACTCTTAGATATATTAAGTAGTGAAGCACGGGTTATTAGTTTTCTTGTAAATAAAGGTTTTTAGATATGCAGGTATCTGCATATCTACATGTTAATTATAGTGCAGTGTGTGTAAAAAAAAAAAAAAAAAAAAAAAAAAAAAAAAACTACATTCTACTCTTACTGAATTTTAGTACTTTGTTTTTTATTCTTCACTGGTCAATTAATTTATTTTTCTGTGCATGTTATTTGTATAGCTGTTAATTCTCTAGATTGATGACAAGGAATCCATCTTTTTTTTACTGAACTTGATCCCTTTTGTGTCTCACCATTGAGATATATTATTGGTCACTAAGAGTTTTCCCGTCTTTTTCAGAAACTCAGTTTTTTGTCTTTTTTTTCCCCAGAAAATATTAAAACTATATAAAATTTAGAATTTAAAAAAAAAATGCAAATTTCTGCATATTTTTGTTAAATAATGTGCTAGTCTACATTGCAAAATAAAAATGTAAGATTTTATCATTGTTTTCTGTAATGTGTGATTACTTCATGTTTTTTTTTTTTTGTGTAAAGCTGATTAACAATAACTTTTTTGTATGTTGTTATAGAAATATATGATCTAAATTTTTAAACATATTTGTGTGTGTATGTGTATATATATATGTATGTGTATATATATATATATATATATATATATATATATATATGCAAGTTTTCTATGTATTTTGAAAAGATAATACAGCAATACCTCGCTTAGCACAGCTTCAAACAGCACGGGTTTCACTATAAAGTGAAATTATCTGCAATTCTGCCCAGACACAATAGGAGGGAGTATATGATGAGAGAGCCTTGTCGATCAATTCTGCCCTGGAAAGATTGTGCAAGGCTCAAGCGGTAGAATTTTTTTCAGCCTGGTCTGTACTTGTTAACAGGAGAGACCTGCTTCTTTGGGATGGGATACACTTAAATAGAAAGGGTGCAAGAATATTTGCTGATGCTATCGAGGCAGTGTTAGGTGGGTCGGAAAACTGCTAGCTTGGGGGGGGAGGTACAAGGACTAACAGATTAGCAGTAGCCACTGGCAGAGGTGAAAGAGATTCTTGTACTGCTTTTATTGCAATGAGCAGCGGCCTGGAAAACAAGATGCAGGGTATTTCAGAGACTGCTGGGAGTCATTGCAGTACAAGTAAACACATGGGTTAGGGTAGCTAAGAATACGAACAGGTGCATGTATACTTGTGTATACACCAGTGCTAGGAGTTTGGTAGATGAATTTGAGGTATTGTTCAAAACATCAAAGGCAGATATTGTTGGGATATCAGAGACGTGGTGTCACACAGATATAGATATAAGGAAAGCAGAACTGGAATTTGGGGAATACAATGTGTACAGGAAAGATAGACAGGATAGGAAGGGAGAAGGAGTTATGCTATTAGTTAAACACAAAATCCAAGGAAGTGAAGCCAGTTGATATCACTCGACGTGCAGTGTTGAGTTAGTTTGGTGTGACATAAGCATTGGGAGATCAAAATTGAGAGTAGGAGTGTGCTAGAGGCCTAATGACTCTGATGAGTATAATAAGAAACTGTACAGGGAAATAGAGTGGGCCAGTAAATCAGAGTCTTATAATAGGGGATTTTAATTTCCCAGATATTGACTGGAATTTGTGGGTTGGTCACTCACACAATAGCAGGGCTTTTGTGGATTTATTGGATGATTGTTTTCTATATCAGCATGTTATTTTCTCTATCGGAAGGCAACTAGAGGGAGTAATACTCTTGATTTGATTATCAGTAGTGATTCTTCATGCATTAAGAATCTACAGATAAAGAAACCACTAAGTGGCAGTGATCACAGTGTGCTGAAGTGGGATTTACTCAAAGGTGTAACTACCATCAGGGGTAAAGGGAAGGGTTTTTGCTTTTGTAAAGGCGACTACGGTGGTCTGAGACACTATTTAAATTCTGTACGGTGGGACCAACTGTTGATGTTACCAACAGCAAATTCAAAATGGGAAGCATTTAAAGAATTTATCTTGGAAGCTATCTACATATCAACTAAGAAATATTGTTCAAGGTTTAGGCCTAAATGGATGTCAGATGAACTAATGAAACATATGGCAGAGAAGAAAACTGCATGGGATACATATAAATTAATGGGTGACATGGAAGCCTCTGATAGATATAAGCTGGTCTGTAACCAAGTCACAAAGGAGATTAGACAGGCAAAGGCAGATTATGAGAAATTTTTGGCAAGGGATGTAAAGAAAAACAGCAAAGAGTTCTTTACCTATGTAAACTCTAGAATGAATGGGATGAATCGGATTTGTCAACGAGTATTGATGGTTCGACTGTTGATGAGTCTACTCAGGTGGCTACAAACTAAGTGGGTATTTTGCATTTACATTCACACATAAGGAATTATTCAGGGAGAGGAATGCCAGAGGTGAATTAAACTCCGGCAGTGAGCTAGGTGACTTTGTAATAACTGAGAGGAAAGTGGAAGAGAAATTGTTAAAGATAAACATAAAAAAGGCACCCAGGGGTGGATGGGATCTATTCAATTATATTAAAGGAAGCAGCAAACGAAGTAAGCAAACCCTTAGCCATAATTATGAGAGCTTCTTTGGACTCAGGGGAGGTAACCATGGACTGCAGATGTGCAAATGTAACCCCAATTCACAATGGAGGGTCAAAGGCTGACACGAGTAATTATAGACCTGTGAGTTTAACTTCTGTTCCAGGAAAATTAATGGAGGCACTGGTTAAAGAAGCACTGGAAGATCATCTAGACAATACTTCAGTTATAGCTCCGACACAGCATGGTTTTGTTAAGGGTCAAATTGGTCTTGCCTGACCAATTTGATTGGATACTATGATGTGGTCACAAAGGAACTTGGATGCAGGGAATAACTTTGATATCATATGTTTGAATCTTAGAAAAGCTTTTGATACTGTTGCACATGGAACTGTGCAATACACTGCTGAACAAATTGGAGCAGTTTGGCATTGGAGGCAAATTGCTGGTATGGTTAAAGGGATGGTTAGCAGATGGGTTGAGAGGTGGCAAATGAAGTTTAACTTTGACAAATGTAAAGTACTACATATGGTAAGCAGTAACCCCAGAGTAACGTATCAACACTGTGGTACTACACTGACAGTGGTAGAGAACGAAAAGGACCTGGGGTAATTGTGCAGGCAGATATGAAGTTTTCTGAGCAGTGCAGATGGTCTGCAAGAGTAGCTCATGGTGTCTTGTCAATGATATACAGGAATTTTTCTAGCAGTGATAAGGACGTGATTATCCCCTTGTATAGCAAAAGGCAATTGTGAGGCCACACCGTGAGTAATGTATACAGCTCTGGAAGCCTCATTTTAAGGAGGATGTAGAGCTGTTGGAATGAGTACAGAGAAGGGCAACAAGATTAGTGAATGGAACAAAGGATTGCTCTTATGAAGAAAGGCTTAAGTTTTGCAAATTATAGGGTCTGGAGACTACACACCCGTGAGGTGATCTGATTGAGGCATATAAAGCCTTGAATGGTTTGAGCATGCTCAATCCTGATGGGATTCTTCCTCTTGCTCAGAATAATCACCTGAGAGGGCTTAAATTCAAATTGGATAAAGACAGATGTAGGATAGATGTGTGGAAGTTTGCCTTTAGCCAGCAGGTAGTTAGTTGGCGGAAGAGACTTCCATCCTTTGTTGTGGAAATTGATAGCCAAAATAAATTTAAGGCCGAGCTGGACAGGTATTTGGATCGAACGGAGGGGTGAAATAGGAGCTTTTTTTTTTTTTTTGGCTGATGCACATAAGCTTGCTTTCTTGCATCATATGCCTCTACTAATAACACGGTTTTCAATTAAGTTGAAGTCAGCGACTAGGCCTTTGGTATCAGGTTCCATAATAGTCATAAAATTTGTAGTAGTAGTAGTGGCATATGATGCAAGAAAGCAAGTGTATGAGCTTATGCAGCATTAGCCAAAAAAAAAAATTATAAAACAACCCCTCTAAATATTTGTCCACTTCCTCCTTTAATTTATTTAACCTATCAACTTCTAAAACAACAGATGGAAGTTTGTTCCAGCAATTAAACACCCCCTGGCTAAAGGCAAATTTCTGCACATTTATTCTACATCTGTTCTTCCTCAATTTCAATTTATGCCTCCTTTGGTTCATAATCTGAACAAGTAGAAGAATCCCATCAGAATTCAGCGTTCTCAACCTATTCAAAGCCTTATAACACCTCAATCAGATCAACTTGCAGGCCTAGTCTCCGGCTGCTGCTGAAGGGATCCTGGTAAGAGGATCCCTTCATTCCCTTCACCAATCTTGTTGCCCTTCTCTGTACACACTCAAGCAAATCTACATCCTTCTTAAAATGAGGCCTCCAGACCTGCACGCAGTACTCAAGGCATGCCCTGACCATTTCCTTATACAGAGGGACAATCACCTCCTTTTCCCTGCTAGCCAGCAAAATTCCTGCATATCATTGACAAAACCCAATGACCTGCCCTGGCAGCCTGTCTCCATTGCTCAGAAAACTTCAAATCTACAACACAATTATTCCCAGCCGACCGGGCTAGCCGAGTGGGTAAAGTACCTGCCCGGCAACCCAAAGGTCGCGGGTTCGATTCCCGCCTCGGGCTTGGATCAAAGTACTGCAAAAACCTTGGGAGGTGCAATATGGCCACAGAAGCCGATGCGCCAACAACTACCAAATCAGAAAAAAAAAAAAAAAAAACAATTATTCCCAGGTCTTTCATTTTCTACCTCCTTAAGTGTAGTACCACACAGTTGGTATGTTTCTCCAGGGTTACTTCTACCCATATGCAATACTTTGCAATGTTAAACTTCAGTTGCCACTTCTCAGCCCATCTACCCAAATTTTCTAGATCCTGTTGCAGTAACACACTGCCATTACTGTCATTAAAAACCCTGCCTACCTTTGTATCATCTGCAAACTTCGATACTAAGCCAGATATACCTTCATCAATATCATGGATAAATATACAAAACAACAGTGGACCCAACACCGAACCCTGTGGGACTCCACTAATAACATTAGTCCACGAAGAGCAGCACCCATTGATTACCACCCTCTGTCTTCTCCCACTCAACTATGCACTTTATCCACTGTAGCAACTTACCCTTAATACCATTCTGCTCTTAATACCCTTAATACCATGGATTTCTTTAAAAAGAAAACAGACTTGTACTTGGTATTGATGATGCCCCTGTGGTAACAGGCTCTCCTAATGATCTCATTAAATTGTGTTGAAAAGCTTTCCTGTGCAAGTACATAAATTCTTGGATTTTGCCTCTACTCATGGCTGCCATTAATCTTATTTATTCCATTAACTTCATTATTAATACTTTAATAATAATAAAGTTAGCAATAATATAATAACAGTCAAGCAGTAATGTTTTTAAACAAGAAATAACTATCTCAGTAAAGTTGTTAATGTATTGAAACCACTCATACCACATGAAAATTAATATTATAGTTCATCAGGCTGTTCTCTTACATTACCATACATTAAGGTGATGTTTCGAGTATCTTACTGATACCCAGGGCTTTTTTCTGTGATGGTATGCAACGGTATGACGTACCGGCACCTTTTTTACAGCGTGCCAGCACGGGTGACACGCCTGGCACGCAGTAGGTGTCAGCCATGCCAGTTGCTTCCATCTATTAAGGAGATCACGTGACAATGGGTGAAGTCAGCACCTGTCAATCATGGCCGTATCGCTAGCAGCCTGGAAGGGGTACCCATTTCTGAATCTTGACCAAAACTTCATTATGAAATTATTTTTACTTATTTTTTTACTTGGTACTTACTGTATTTTTACATTTTACTTATTATTTTTTATTTATTAAATAAGACTCACCTTTGACTTATTTTTAATATACTTGTATAATAAATTTATGCTTAATAAAATGTCTGTTAATAAAATTAATGGTCGAGATTCAGTATCGGATATAGCGTACCAACTGCTAGCGATATGGCCGTGATTGACGGGTGCTGACTCTGCCCAGTGTCACGTGATCCTTAACAGACGGAAGCAGCTGTCATGACTAACACCCACTGCGTGCCAGCCGTGTCACCCATGCCGGCATGGAATTTTTCTTGATAGCAAAGAACGAGTACCGGCACATATTTTTTTACAAAAAAAAGCACTGCCGATACCCATCGTCAGACCAAGCTGTTGGGAACAGAAAAATAGAGTTACAAATTTGAATATTTTAGAGTATTACAATTATCAACAATACAATTACAATTCGCACATTATGGTTTTAAAGTACTAAATTTTAAGTTTTGAATTGCCATTGCATAGAAAACAGGAAATCTAAGATAATTACAAAGAGATTAAATTCCTACCTGCTGACAGACTCCTCTTGCCGATGCTCCCAGAAACCAGATGTGCATACAGGCAAGAGGCACTGCCAGCAGCTAATTTATAGGAGAGGGATTAACTCCATTATCCAATAGGATAGTGCCAAGTTTTTATCCTGGATCTGGGCTTCTTAGAAGCCCGGGGTGACCTTTGCCCCCATACTCTTGACATCAAGGTTGGTGTGCAGGCTAGTTCGGGATCTTGCTGGTACCTGTCATCAGACCATGCTTCTGGTTCAGGTGGACTGGAGGTAGATATCTGGTCTATTTTCTTTTCCTGGTTTTTCATTCATTCTCTTCTATTTGAATTCACTGTTTCCTATTGCTCGCTGAAGTTCTGATCATTTTTATGAAGAACAAGTAGTGGGAATAAGTTGTGAATAAGACAGATTGTGGTTAGTCTGTACCTAGATCCAGTATATTTAGGAAAGGATACTACAAATTAAATTAACTGCTGGCAGTGCCTCTTGCCTGTATGCATATCTGGTTTCCGAGAGCATTAGCAAGAGGAGTCTGTTAGCAGGTAAGAATTTAATCTTTGTAATTATCTTGAATTTCCTGTTTTTTTATTGTAGCAGCAATTTAATACTTTTAGAACCGTAAATTGTAATTGTATTATTGGTAATTGTAATACTTAAAAATATTCAAATTTGTAACCTTTATTTTTCTGTTCCCCCAACAGCTAGGTCTGTCTGAGTATTGCAAGATATCGGAAATGTCACCTTAATGTATAGTAATATAGGCGAAGCCTAATAAATTATATTATTAATTTTCATACGGTATGAGTGGTTTTAATACAATAATAACTTTACTGGAAAACAACCATGTAGTGTCCTTCCCAAAATATATTGTATCTCAGTAAAAATATTAGTTTTCACGTGACACACAAATGGTGTGCTCTAAGAAAAAGAAAAAAAAAGCCTTGCACTCCACTACATGTTATTTATACAATTTTAAATTCCTCAAGTCCCCAAAGTAAGAATTGGACAAAATATTCCTTAATTCCTATCAAAATTAAACCCAATAAATAATATTAGTCTTTTTGATGTTCTGGATATCTATTATCAAGGTAAAATTGATAGGTTAGTAGGTCTCCAAGTTATCTGGGAGGCAACCTGATTTTTCACACAGTATATGTCTAATTTAATTGTTGAAGGTCAAAGGTAATATTTAATTTGTGAATAAGTCAGAGCTCCTTATCTTGGATGTGTCATTTTTTCCCTGCGTGAAGTAACCAAAATTCACATGTTTTATCCTTCTTACAGATATCTGACAAATAGTAAGAAACCATAAAATTTACATTTACTAGTTATTTGAGGCACAATGTTTGTATCCTGACTCTTAAACATAATCAAATTTTGAATTTGTTAGGTATATTTGGTATCCTTCTTAGCTCTACTAAATATCAATCTAGCTCATTTACTAATGGTTAAATGCAAAAGAAGACTGATTACAGGTAGTATTAAATTTTTAAGATTGGGCACTTGTAAGAGGTGGGGAGGATTGGATCAAAATGTTCTACATCGTTGCAACCCCCCCCCCCCTTTTCTGTTGTGTGTTGTTTACATAAGCTCTCATAATCATGGGTGACCAATTCAAAGCAACTAATTTAAATTTGGGTCATTAACCAGCAGTGGTAGTGCCCAAATTGAGTAAAATTAGTGGTGGGCAACTTTCTTCTTAATTTCTAGAAAGTTATTTATGCTTTCTGAATTCTGTTTAAACAGTGCCAATATTTTATCTTATCTTAATGGATTGAAGTACTTATTGTATGTACGTTTAAGTTTCCATAAAAAATTATTTTAAATTGCTGTGTTTTACCCCTTTTATTTTTAAAAAAGAAACAAAAAAAACCTATTTTTTTTTTTTTAAATAGCTAAAATATATTAGACATAAAATAGAAACACCGGTCTTTTATTCTCTTCCATTTTCCAGTTTTTGTGCATAAGTTCCCAAAATTTCAAACATGCATGTTTATGCTTATGTACATAAATATTAAAAATCATATTATATATATTTGATACTATTAATTACTTCAGTTTTCTGTTTTTTTTTTTTAAATTTTACACACCTCACAGCATGAAAATTTGAAATTACACGTCTTGCTTCCTGCGATGTAGCAGTATCTGGAGAGAATGATCCAGATTTATAATTAGCTTTACTCTCTGTAAATAATATCTTTCAAAAAGAATGTAATGTTTATTGATTTTAAAATTTTCAGGAGAACAAAAAAAAAAGTAACCTGAAACTTTAAACAAACAGTGTCTGGTGTCACACTACCCTTTAAGCAAAAAACCAAATAGTTGTGAAAATAGTAGTGGGTAACCTGACAGGTTCTTGCACACAATTGTACAAAAAAAAAAAACCCTTTAGAAACTGTTGCAGTAAAAGTATAATTATATTTAGGGAGGTAGAAAATTTTTCATATTTTTAATCATTGATCAACAGGTAATGCAGAAATGTTAATTTTGAGGGTCACCTGCCACTACTGCAGGAGTAAATGAAAATTTTGTACATAAGGAATTGACTCTGTTTTAACTCTACTTTGTTTATATTCTTTTCCTTTTTTGCAGTTTTGGGTGTGCTTGGTGGACCTGCATTTGCTTATTTCATAAATAGAAAACTACATCAGTATGGTTACCATCCAAATGATGTGTTCTCTAGCTTTTTATTTCATTTAAGTAAGTTTTTCAATCATTGTAGTTAAAAGATAATTAATATTGTCATGGTTAAATTTTATATGCTGACCATTTCAAAGTAAAATATTTTCCTGTATTTATGTGTCTGTGCTTAATCTCACTGTATTTAGTAGAAAGGCCCAGTGTTGGGAATCATGGTGAATATGTTTGTTACAAGGTGAGAAGCAAAAGTTCTAGACTGGAGCAGTAACATTAATTTAGACTTATTAGTTGTGTGTTGTATTGTCCTTCAAGTAGGCCTCTCCAGAGTTTATACATCAATCCCAGCAATTTTTCCATGTTTGATGCACTCTGGAACTCCTGTTTCTCCTGTTCCAACACTTTGTGGTTCAGCTTGAATCTCCATGATGTCTTTGATTCGTCATCCTTTTAACTAGATTTTCATTTCGGGGAACAGGAAGAAGTCACAGCAGGCCAGGTTGGGAGAATAGGGAGGGTGTGGGATCATTGACATCTCGTTCTTAGCTGAAAACTACTGAAAAAGCTGTGTGGTGTGGTTTATTGTTGTAATGCAGAAGCCAATCTTGAATGCACCGTATATCTGGGTGTTTTCATTTGACATCATCCCTCAAATGCCTTAGAACCCTGATGTAGATCTGGTGATTTACAGTTTGGCCTGGTAGCCACCAGGAGTTCCTTCCACCTTTTGTATGTGGTGATGGATTTTCCTGCTGGGAGGACTGCTGCTTTGTTTCTAGGTCATAATCATAAACTAGCTTTCATCCCCTATTACTCCTAAGTTTCTGTTCTTTCTGGCCCATGTTTGCAAGTCCCTGCACACAGAAAGCTGGTTATGTTCCTGTTTGTAACTCAGCAAATGGGGCACAAATTTTGCAGCAATTTGCCACATTTAAATTTTCAGTTAAAATACATTGTGTATCGTATGACAGGCCTAGACCATCACAGATATCATTAATTGTATTGTATGTTCAAAACGTCAAGTCCTCTTGGATGATTTGATGCGTATTTTTAAAATTTATCAGTCTGACTTGGTGGTGGATGACCTGAGTGCCCAAAATCCTTAACCAAAGTTTAGCTGCCTTGGAAATGTAATTACCATTGAAAAGATTGTCTTTATAGTATCATTGCCAAATGCTTGTTTAAGCATTTTGTAAGTCTCTAAAGTTCCCAAGTTTATGATAAAATTTGATACAAATTTGCTGTTGCTTAATATCCACCACCTTACTTGGCTACAAAAATTGTAGACACACTTAAACACCAATTGTTCAAGAGCCAACATCCTATTGACATAAAATTCTCCACACTAACTCACACTGAATTAATCCAGTGGCATCTAATGGCACACTGCTATACTACTTGTGGTTAGCACCCCATGCTGCCAGTCTGGAAATTTTGGCTTGAACCTCTTAACTTGGATGTACCACCAAACTAAAACTGTACAAGAGACTATATATGTAAAAAAAAATACTGAAAAAGGAACAGTATAAATTTTCTGAAAACTTTGATTAATGTAATTTTAAATTGGTCCTACATCCAAGTTGTCAATTGCATTTTCTTAATCACTGCATCAGCATTATCATAGGAATTACTGCTTTCAGTATGATAGCAGTCTAAAATGTAGTTGTGAATAAGTTAGTGGTGTTCACTTTTAATCAGGCAGCAGAATGATTTGCCTCAGCAGCAGATGACGTTTTAAGAAAGGGTCTCAACTTCATCACTTTGCCTCACAGATTACCCTTCTGATTTCATTGTTTTCTTTGATATTTAAAGATTAGAGACCCCATTAAAGATGGTGGCAAGATTGGGAATGATCTTTTTAGATTTAATTACTGATTTAATTTAAAAATGGCAAATCAGCCTGTTTAAACCCTATATCAGGATGAACTGGTAGGAGTTTTATCTTTAAAGATATGACAAATGATCATCAGTGGTCAGATTATATTTTCATTAGCCACTTCCTTGAAGAATATATCAACAATAAATTAAATGCCCTTCTCCAGCACAATAAGTTATCCCATTTCTCCACAGATTTTAAACTCTGCCATTTCTGAGATTACCATCCTTTTGTAACCCTTTGAATTCAAACGGTGAAATTCTCCTGAAGTTATTTGACTAGATTACCACAACGCATATAGCTAAATGTAATGTTATTATCACAGGTGACTTCATTTTCCATCTGCCAAAGTTCAATGCACATTTGGGAAAACTGCAAGAAATTTCTAGCAGAAATAGGAATTACAGAGTTTAGTACCCCTCATTCCAAAGGGAATTGAGCTCTTCAGTGGCCTTCCAATCCAAAGCAGCCAATCACCAAAAAACATCTTAAAATCAGATTGCTCAAAATACTTGTAGCTCCCCTAAACAGAGTAACCGGAAGTGTATAACTGTAGTAAGCTGAATAAAAAAAATAAATAATAGTAATAACAATAAACCAATAAATAAATTTATTTCATATATTTATTTATTTCCTTTATTGTCATAAAGGACACAGTTTACCTACTTATAAAATGACTAAATGATATTTCCTTACATGCTGCATTCAAATGAATCACTCTAACCATTTGGATACAGTGATCCATATCAAGTACATAAGACTTCGTTTATTGCTGGTATAAAGAAGTTTTTGAAAACAAAACAAAAATGCCATAAGAAATGGGTAAAAGGAAAACCAGTGTGTTATTAATTTTGAGCATTGTTCCAACTTAAAAAATAAATAAACCCTATGGGGCTTTTGTTGTTTTGCAGCCTTAAAAAAAAAAAAGACAGGTACAAAAATCTGTCAATACTGAAGAAGTTCTGAAATAGATTAAAAATATATATATATTCAAGTAACAAAGTCAACGTCACTGACTGACCAGCTTGCCTAATCACAATAAAGCAGAAGGATACTAGCTAATGGAGAAACTGGCAAACAGACTCCATACAGATGACCAATAAACTCTCAAATTAAATAATATTGTGGATTCTGGTGGAAGACAAACTTTCATGATAAAAGCAGCAAGTGTTTATATACTTGTTAGTATATACCCAAAAGTTGCATAATGTGTCCATATACTCCCCCGTGGGAATGGAGCTCCTACAGAATGAGACTTATCCCAACAGTATAGCATATGAGGAATTCTGTAGGGAAGTGGAGGCCAGAAGCTTATCAAACTCTAAGAGGGAGCTAAATGATTTTGTAATAATTGAGAGCAAAGTGGAGGAGAAATTGTTGAAGTTAAACATAAGAAGGACACCTAGGGTTAAAGAAGCATTGCAGGAACATCTAGACAAGACTGCATTATAGTTCAGACACATTGTGGGTTTGTTAAGGGGTAGTCTTGTCTGACCAACTTAATTGGATATTATGTGGTCACAAAGGAACTGGATACAAAAATAATGTTGATATCATATACTCGGATTTCATGAAAGGCTGTTGTACAGGAACTCCCCAACTTAAGTAATACTTGACTTTACGTAAGTTTTTGCAGGCCGGTGCATTTGTATCCGTAAGAATAATTGGGGGTATCGTGAAAATATCATGTGAACCCAATAACACTTTTTTTTTTTTTTTTTTTTTTCGGTAATTTGTTCCAAGACTTCGGAAATTAATTTTTGCTATATAACTAAGCTATTTATCTCTCTAAAAGGTCATTTTCATAATGGAAATTGCACTACATTTTCATCGTTATTATATGTTATAAGAATCAGTTTTGAATGCCTTGGTGATATTTTTCTAAAACACATTTCTGGAGGTCGATACAATAAAACAAAAACAATTTGCTCTTTCTGGTTTATTGAGTTTCTCTGTTAGTGCATCTAATTATAAATGGGTAGTAAACTCTATCTTATTGCATTTGCAATAATCTCGATAACTGGAATTCTGTGGGTTTTTACATTAGTAGTAGTAGTGGCACATGATGCAAGAAAGCAAGTGTAGAAGCTTATGCAGCATCAGCCAAAAAAAAAAAAAAAAAATCACACCATTCCCTCCAAATGCCTGTCCAGTTCCTCCTTAAATTTATTTAACCTATCAACTTTCACAACGACAGACGGAAGTTTGTTCCAGCAATTAACCACCCGCTGGCTAAAGGCAAATTTCCGCACATCAATTCTACATCTGTCCTTTCTTAATTTGAACTTATGTCCCCGTAGGTTGGTAATCTGAACAAGTGAAAGGATCCCATCAGAATTCAGCGTGCTCAACCCATTCAAGGCCTTATAGACCTCAATCAGATCACCGCGCAGGTGCCTAGTCTCCAGCCACTGCAATTTGCAGAACTTAAGCCTCTCTTGGTAAGAGAATCCCTTCATTCCCCTCACCAATCGTGTTGCTCTTCTCTGTACATGCTCAAGCAAATCTACATCCTTCCTAAAATGAGGCCTCCAGACCTGTACGCAGTACTCAAGGCGTGGCCTGACCATTGCCTTATACAGAGGGACAATCACCTCCTTTTCCCTGCTAGCAAAATTCCTATATATCATTGACAAAACCCCATGACCCGCCCTAGCAGCCTGTCTGCACTGCTCAGAAAACTTCATATATGACTGCACAATTACTCCCAGGTCTTTTTCATTTTCTACCACCTTAAGTGTAGTACCACACAGTTGGTACGTTTCTCTGGGGTTACTTCTACCCATATGCATTACTTTGCATTTGTCAAGGTTGAACTTCAGTTGCCACTTCTTAGCCCATCTGCCCAAATTATCTAGATCCTGTTGCAGTAGCACACTGCCATTACTGTCATTAACAACCCTGCCAACCTTTATGTCATCTGCAAACTTCAACATTAAGCCTGATATACCTTCATCAATATCATTGATAAATACACAAAACAACAGTGGACCCAACACCGAACCCTGTGGGACTCCACTAATAACATTAGTCCACGAAGAGCAGCACCCATTGATTACCACCCTCTGTCTTCTCGCACTTAACCATCCTTTTATCCATTGTAGCAACTTACCCTTAATACCATTCTGCTCCAATTTGTACAATAGTCTTCCATGTGCAACAGTGTCAAAAGCTTTCCTGAAATCCAAGTATATGATATCAAAATTATTTTTTGCATCCAGTTCCTTTGTGACCACATCATAATAACCAATCAAATTTGTCAGACAAGACTTTCCCTTAACTTTCCCATGCTGTGTTTGAATTATTGCTGCAGTCTTGTCTAGATGATCCTGCAATGCATCTTTAACCAGCGACTCCATTATTTTACCCGGAACAGAAGTTAAACTAACTGGTCTGTAATTACTCGTGTCACCCTTCGATCCACCTTTGTGAATTGAGGACACATTTGCACATCTCCAGTCCGTGGGAACCTCCCCTGAGTCCAAGGATGCTCTCATAATTATGGCTAAGGGTTTGCTTAGTTGCTTTGCCGCCTCCTTTAAAATAACTGGATAGATCCCATCCACCCCAGGTGCCTTTCTTATGTTTAACTTCAACAATTACGGTATTTTGGTGAAATGATTTCCCCTTCACCGAAATCTTCAATCATAAAAAACATATAAATTTTCAGAATCTTCTCTTCATTCCTATTTACGTATTACAATGATGAAGGGAAAGGGACAAACAGAAAGTGCAAGTGGTGGCAGTGCTAAGAAACCAAAGAAAATTGATTTAGAAATGAAGATGAAAATGATTAAGAAGTAAGAAGCAGGACAAAGTTTGTCATCTATTGCATGGAATTAGGTCTAGCTGCTTCAACAGTGAATACTATTTTAAGGGACAGTGCACGTATAAAAGAACATGTTAAAGGATCAATGCATTTAAGATCAACGGTGCCTCCGTAGCCAGGTGGGCAGGAGCATCAGTACGTAGTACAAGCTTCTTGATTAGACTGGGGTTCGAGCCTGTGACTACCAAATATGGAGGATGCAGAAAGGTCAGAATGACCACCGCATATTCCCTGGAGCAATATGTCCTTAGTTGCTAATGCTCCTAAAAACCAAATAACAAACAAACATTTCAGATCAACAGTGATCACAAAACAGCATTCAGGTGCTGTATCAAAGATGGAAAAGCCATTTAATAATATGGATGAAAAATCAGATTCAGAAGCAAGTACCCCTGAGTCCAATGGCCATTCAACCAAAAGCAAGAAGTATTTATGAAGATATTAAGGATAAGTATGGCGAACCCCAAGCCAAGTTCATGGCAAGCAACGGGTGGTTTAATAGGTACAAGCATCGTGCTGGTTTCCACAATGTTAAAGTATGCGGAGAAGTCGCCAGTGCAGATTCTGCAGCTGCAGAGAAATTTTGTGATGCGTTGGAAAAAACCGCTTCTAAATCTCCACAGCCTCAACTTCTGCAGTGGCGTTCTTATCAGCTGGAGAGTTAATTCTGACAACAATGCTCGAAAGGTAAAACTTGCTGTGTTATGCCTGTCTCCTCTCTCTTTTTGTAATTTTATAATTTTGAAATTTTTGTAATTTTGTGCACTTTGTAAAAATTACAAAGTGCACAAAATTTTACTAAATTTTACTACGTGAGATAAAAAAAATTTAATAATTCTATTTACATGTTCATTGAACATTTCTTTTTTGCTTCTAGAAAATTCAGTGTGCATAGTTGCGAGTGCAGAATTTCCCTAAATGCTTATTTAGGGAAATTCCGTCTTAAGTAAAATTCGACTTACTTAGCGTTCCCCAGAACGCAACCCTTAGGTTAATCAGGGAGTGGCTGTATATGGATGAAGTGATGGTTGAGTGGGAGAAGATGGAATGGTAATCAATGGGCACTACTCTTTGGGGACTAATGTTATTAGTGGGGTTCGGTGTTGGGCCCATTATTGTTTTCTATATTTATCAGTGATATTGATGAAGATATATCAGGCTTAATGTCCAAGTTTGCAAATGGTATGAAGGTTGGCAGGGATGTTAATGATAGTACACTACTGCAACGGGATCTAGAAAAGTTGGGCAGATGGGCTGAGAAGTGGCACCTGAAGACATTTAACATTGAGAAATACAAAGTACTACATGTAGGCAGCAGTAATCCCAGATTAACATACCAACTGTACAATACTACACTCAAGGTAGTGGAGAATGAAAAAGACCTGGGGTTTAACTGTGCAGTTCAGATATTGAAGTTTTCTGAGCAGTGCAGACAGACTGCCAGAGCAGCTTGTGGGATCTTGTCAATGATAAACAGGAATCTTACTAGCAAAGGATAAGGAGGTGATTATTCCTTTTGTATAAGGCAGTGGTCAGGCCACACCTTGAGTGCTGCATTGTAGGATAGATGTGTGTAAATTTGTCTTTAGCCAGCTGGTGGTTGATTGCTGGAACAAGCTATCAACTGTTGTTGTGAAAATTGATAGTTTAAATAAATTCAGTGAAGAACTGGACAAACTTTTGGAGCAAATGGGTGGGCAAAATGAGAAGAGGTGTTTTTTTTTTTTTTTTTTGCATTGCTGTATAAACTTGCTTTCTTGCATGATATGCCGATACTAATATATCAAGTATTGACTAATAGCAATTGCCTGTACAATTCAAACCATTATGGAAGAAGCCTTTCTGTCCTATTTGCAAAATGCAGTAGTTGGTAACAAGATCAATCACACTGATCTTGTTACCAACTACCACAAAACGAAGATCATGTCTGTAGCAGCCAAAAAAAAAATGGCACTTCAGGATCCCTCATTTCGCTTCCTACTCCATGTTAACGGAGCTGCCTAATGCTATGAAAAAGATAAGTGAGCAACTTGTTTTTTTTTTTTTTTTTTCCCTTCCTGCTATAATCTGGAAGACAATAATTAGAATCAGAAAGCCTTCAAAGTAAAGGCACAGTGTGATATCCTATACTTTGACATAATATCAGCCTATCATGCCTTGAAACCATAAAGATATTAATGTAACAATTTTATATCAATACAAATGAAAAATGGTTCAAGCAGCACTTGAACCATTTTTACAGACTGCAGAGATATTTCTTATGCAGACGATTTTAAAATTGTCCTAACTACCAAATCTGAGGATGACATTTGGACAGCTTCCCAAGATGCAAGCAGGCTTTGTTGCAAATTTAGTTAAATATCTCAAGAACTTAAATCTGTCAATTTCATGAAATTGGTTCATCTCACATTTTTCTCAACAAAAGCACCCTATGAAAATAGATATTCATTCATGATGAAGTCATACTGAAAATTACCTCATACTTGAACGTGGGCATTATTTTTAAACAGCACTATTTCTACATAGCTAGAATAATTCAGAACCATGTTGATAATTAAGCTAGAAACTACCTCAGCGTATAATAAGAAAATCATCCTGAATGTCATCTGCTATGTCTATCCTACCTTGTCCTGTAGTTCAGTAATTTGCTCTGATTTACTGCAAATAACATTCCAGAAATACTGGATATATAGTTGGCCGAATGTCAGACTTGGGTGTCATTTCACAATCTCCAAAACAACAATTAAGAATAAAAATCATCAATCCTTGGGGCTTTACATTAAAGAAGCCAACGTTGCTCTTCTAGCTAAATCACTGATCCATCTGATTCTCTTAACATTAGTCGGATTGTCACCTTATCATCAATGATAGCGATGGTAAATATACTCCATTATACAGAACTCACTCACTCACTGGACTACAGAAAATGAACAGGTTATTCACCAGTTCTTCATTACAACTCCTAGGTACTTGATAATTAATCCCACCAGAGAGAAACTTATACTATAAGGAAATTGTCATCTTTCTTTATTCAGAAGGGTTTAGAATGGTTAGCAGCTCCCCTAAATCTGTATACTGGAGGTGTTCCTTGGATATCCTTGTTAAAACCAAGTTTAATAAACACTCAGAACAGTTACTCCAAGCTGCAGTTGGAACAATATCAATTATTATTATTTTGTTTTTATGTTCTAATACCAAACACGAGAGGTATTAGAACCTATAGTACTTTGTGCTTGGGTTGGAGGTTGAGAAGATGAAAGAAGATATTTGTTGACATTAGACTTGAACTTCTGTAGACTGGAATTTTCAGGAAATACGTATGAAGGTAGGTTGTTCCAGAAAATGGCAGTTGAATGAATAAATGAGGAAGATGAAAAGTTGGTTCTGTGAGTTTGAAGTTGGACAGTAAATGGATGTTGGCTGGTGGTGTGGTGACTGTTTTGAAAGGGAGAGTGGGAATTATAGAGGCGAATTCAGAAGAACAGTGCCCATGGAAGTATCTATAGAAAAGGCATGCAGCAGAAACTGTCTGTCTGAGACAGCAAGAGGAGAGACTCTGTTAGAGAGGAGTCATTAATTAACCTAACTGCCATCTTCTGAATGGAATCTAGAAGCCTGAGAGAGGTTTTGGGGGCACTACCCCAGATGTGAGAACAATATTCCATGGTAGGGCAGATTTGCAATTTGTACAGAGTGAACAGCTGTTTGGAAGAAAAGTAACAGTGTGAGCGAAAGAGAAAACAAAGTTTTTTGATGCATAGGAAGCAATATTTGTAATGTGCTCGTGCCAAGAGAGATTAGAAGTCAGGGTAATCCCCAAAAGATACATCATTTTGCCTAGAAATTGGAGTGTCACCAAAAATAAGCATAGGAGCAGAAGAATCCTTTTTGCTAGATATAAGACAAGACTGAGTTTTAGAATGATTGAAATCAACTAAGTTGTCTTTGACCCACTGGAGAATTAACTGGAGATCGACATTTAAGGAATTGGTAGCGGATATTTGTGAAGTTGAAGCTGATTGAGCAGGGCAAGGTTTCTCAAACTGGAAAGTGGAATGCAATGTGCTATCATCGGCAAAACTATGGATAAGATTTCCAGTCAATGAAAGGTCATTAATATACAAGAGGGAAAGAACTGAACCTTGGGGGACAGAGGACCATCTACCATCACCCTCAGCAAGCGATCAGTGCGAAAACTGGATAATCAATTACAAAAAAAAACAGTTGGCAAACCATAAAGTGGAAGCTTGTTTAGAAGACCTTTATGCCAAACACGATGGAAAGCCTTTGAGATGTCAAGAGCAACTGCTTGTATTTCACCAAACTTTTCCATTGAATTTGTCCATAAATTGAGTAACATAAGCCAGAACATCACCAGTGGATCGACACTGATGGAATCCATACTGGCAATCGTTGATCAGATGGAAGGTTTCTAGGTAGTTTAAGAGTTGGCAGTTAACTGATTTCTCCATTACTTTAGAAAGAGTAGAAGTAATTGGATGGGAGGGATTTGTCACCCTTTTTAGGAACTGGCTGGATATGAGCAAATTTACATCCAGAAGGAAAAACACCTTTTCTAATAAGAAAGTGAAAAAAGGCGGCAAAGAACAGGAGTAAGTTCAGGAGCACAGGTTTTGAGAACAAGTGGAGAAATACTACCGGGACATGGAGCGTTCTTAGCATCAAGATTCGTCAAAATCCTTCTGACGTCCTTTTGACGGAAGACCACAGGAGGCATTGAATGGAGCGTGTTGGGAATGGTGGGAGGTGTTTTACCAAGATCATTAATACAAGAGTTGGAAGAAAAATGGGATGCTAGCAGGCCAGCTTTATTCTTGGCTCAAGTGACAATAGAACCATCTGGTTTGGACAGAGGTGGGAGCAGAGATGGGCAACAGTTGCGGCCAATAGCCTTGGCAAAAGACCAGAATGCTCGGCTACCATTAGGGCAAGAAGCAACTTTTCTACTCTTAGTCTGTTAAAAATCTAGTTTGAACTGATTAATAACTGCTTTACAATTGTTGCGAGCTTTGGTGTAGCAGAAAGTGAAACTGAAGAATTGGAAACAAGCCAATTACGATATGCAACATTCTTCTGTTGAACAGCCTTACCATATTTATTGGAAAACCAAGGTTTAGATAAAGGAAGAGATTTTAAAGTGGAGTGTGGAATAAAGGATTCCATTCCTACAAGAATAATTTCACTGATCCGATCTGAGCAAACGTTGACATTATAAGTTTTGAAACAGTAATCCGACCAAGGAAAAGAAGAAAAGAAATCTCATGGGTCATCCCATTTTGCATTCTTGTAATACCAAACAATAAGAGGTTTGGAATAGCCATCAGATAAAGGCTCCATTGGAGGAGACAATCATCAAGTTGTGATCTGAGGTGCCAACAGGACCAGTCACTTCGACCGTGTACTTAGAAGAGTTGTTTATGAGAAAAAGATCAAGCGTGTTGGCTGTATGGTTAGGATTGTCTGGTATTCTTGTAGGTACTTGGACAATCTGTGCAAGGTCATTAGTAATTGCAAAAGCCTCAGCATCTCTACCAGTAGGGTTGGTGTGACTAGAAAACTGAAGCCAGCTGGAGTTGTGAACATAAATCACCAAAGAAAATTACCACACTGTCAGGAAAGTTGGACTGCAGAAAGTTGAGTTGCAAAGAGAGGAAGTCAAAGAGCTCCAAGTGATTAGTGGAGTTGGGAGAACGGTAGAGACAACAGATGAATTTGACACGATGAGGTAGAGAGATTTTAAGACAGAGAAGATCAAAAAGAGGAGATTCCAAATTCCAATTCTCTGACAGGAAATATCTGAATGGACATATGCACAAGTACCACCTTTGGGGCAAAAGGAATCATAGTGAATAATTTGGGCAACTGCGATGAGCAGTAGTTGAATCAACTGATAATTGAGATTCTGTCAGAAAAAGTACATGGGGTTTGGCAGACTGCTAGTGGAAATGGGTGTTGTTGAGATTAGAATTGAGACCACGTATATTTGTGAAATGAACTAGGAAGTGTTTGGGAGGTTTAGATCTTTTTGAAGATAAGCTTATTCTATTATTTTGACAATTCATGGTGTATTGAATAGTTAGAAAAAGTGGAGGGGGGGACATGCTATATGAAGTAATGAAATTTTTGGATATGGCATACACGTGGTAAGAATATACCGAGATCCTTGACATAACGTGGCCTCGACAATGCCCTCCACTAAACACTACTCGGACTCCCTCCAGTCACTATCTGGCAGAGTAGAGGTAGCAAGATTATACACTAGCTCAGTGGTGGCCAACCTTTTGCATACCATGCGCCAATTTTTTCGCATAAGAGTTCAGATGCTCCATACAACTCAAGCTCCTTTTCCCAACCCAAAGGTCGCGGGTTCGATTCCCGCCTCGGGCTTGGATCGTAGTAAAAATGCAAAAACTTTGGGAGGTGCAATATGGCCATAGAAGCTGATGCGCCAACAACTAACACAAAAAAAAAAAAAAAAAAACTCCTTTTCTACCTTCTTACGTTCATCGTTGGGGTTGGAAAATAGGGATAGGGATAGGATCTGCTTCGCTTAGGTGAGGAAAAAGAATAACTCAAACACGCAACTAAATTAAATAATGTACGCCAGTTCAAAAGACAATGTTTATTGGAGCACCAATCTACAATAGTGAGAGATGATCTCTTGGACGAGAGGGCGGCCGCTGTTGTGGAACCCGTTGGTGCTACAGCCGCCGGAGAGTCTCGTTTGGTGAAGATAGCTCTGTACCACAGTTGTTGGATGTGATGAGAGAGCGAAAGCTCTGAGTGAGATGGAGCACCGAGAGTGAGATCAGATTGGAACTTCTAGTCTTCTGTTCTCTCTGCTCACTAGGAGTCCAGGCATATCCTTAATAACCTTTTTAATAAAAGTATGTTTATGGACATAATTAACATTTTTAAATGATTTAATTATTGTATGTAAAGCAATTTCTATTACAGCACATAAACATTACTTACTGTTAATGAAACTTTTGAGCCTGTTTGGATTTCGCCAGTCTTTCAATGTTTGGTGTTAAATTTGTTACTGAGAGCAGCAGAGAATTCTTCAAATTTGAATCGGTCATTCGCGACCTCGTTTTGCTTTTGATCAATTTCATGGATGAAAATGCTTGTTCACATCTGTATGTCGTTTCGAAACAACATATATAATTTTTTGCAAATTTTCTTAATTCTGGGAAATGTTCACAGGTAAGGAACACCAGAAATTAATCATATCAGAAGCATTTTGATCTGAAAAAAGCTCATCAAATTTCATTTTTAATAATGAATTTCTTTTTAAATCAATAAGTTCCATTTGTATATTTCTAGGCATCTCAATTATGTTTTGTTCACCAAGTAAAAATGGTTTTATAAATGTGAGCATGTAGTTTTCTTCTTTAGCCAAATCATGAAAACGACTTTCAAATGACACTTGCAATAACTTGATTTTTTCAAGGTATTTGGTCCAATTGCTATCATCCACAGCACATTCATTCTGCTCTTTCAAGTGTGGAAATTGACTTTAATCCTGATTTTCTGAGAGATGAATAGTTTTAATTTCATTTTAAACGATTTGATGCTATTTACTAAGCTAGGAAATAATTTATTCATGCCTTGTAGTTTCGAATTTAGATCATTGAGATACTAGTAACATCAACTAAAAATGCCAAATCAAATATCCAGTTGTTATCTAATAATAAGGTTCTTTCATCAGGTAGTTTATTTTCCTGTTCTAAAAAATTATAAATAGCATTTTTCAGTTTCCAAAATCTACTCAGAACCTGTCCTCCAGAAAGCCAGCGCATCTCACAATGAAGGACAAGTTCACCATATTCCAAATCTAACAACTCACAATATTCTCTGAATTCTCATATGTTTAATGCTCTTTCTCTAATTTTATTCACAAATTTCACAACCGGTAACATAACATGCTGCATATTTAAAGTTTTTCCACACAGTGCCTCTTGGTGTATAATGCAGTGATATTTTAGTACAGGACGATTTAAAAAATTTTCAAGCCAAGTTGTAGCGCCATTGGCTTTACCTATCATTGATGGCGCTCTGTCAGTACACACACTGATGAGTTTACTGTAATCTAATTTTAGATTTTCTAGGCATGATTTTACTTTTTCAAATATGTCTGATCCTCTTGTTTTACCATGCAATGACTCCAGACTGGCAAGTTCTTCAAAGACATTAAAATTATCATCAATTCCTCTTATAAAAATGCTTAACTGGGCTACACGACATATGTCCGTTGATTCATCCAAACCTAGAGAAAAGAAAGTACAGTAATGGACAAGATCTTCCAGTTGCTGAGATACATCCTGAGAGAGTTCCTCGATACGTCTCGTAACTGTCTGCCTTGATATAGCAATTTCGTCTGCTTTCCTTTCAATACCTTTATTACCAAGATGGTGTGCAAATATTTGGAGACAAGGCTTAACAATATCTTCTCTGTCAGAAAAAGGTTTCTTTTTTTTCGCCAATACTAATGCAATTTCATAGGACTCTTCTATCATCGCCAAGTCTTCACAACTTACTTTAGCAAATATATTTTGTCTTCTGATTTCTTCCTTTTTCTTAGTCACATATTCTTTTCGTAGCTCAGACCCAAGAACGAGCTTCATTTTTCCTTCTATGTTTAGTCTGATGCTGTGATTTATAGTGTCTATTAAGATCATGTCTTTTATTATGTGAAAGAGTACTTTTGCAAAATGGTTTTCCTGATGAACTTACTATAAATAACTCATTTTCCCACTGTTCATTAAATTCACATTTAATATCACTTTCTGCTTTTCTTTTGCTCATTTTCTTTTGCACTGTGGTGGACAGAAGGAATAAAAAAAAAAAAAAAAAACGGAAAAGTAGAAAACTCTAGAAGTCTAAATGTTGAAAAAGAACAAACAGATCACAAGTATGTACGTCGTATCACAGAGAATATCAATTGTAAACTGTCAAAAAATTTCGAAGAACTGATGAGCAGGCATGACCGGGGGGGAGCTTCCCCCCACTATTTCTTGAGTTGGCAAAATAAGATTTGGAAATGCGATTGAAAATTTCTCGATTAAAATACTTCAAATTTATCATTTCATTGTTTCTTTTTAACTTGAAAGACTTCCGACAAAGGATCTATTTGTATATTCTCAGTCCCCTGAAAAAGCACGTATTGCATTTATTTTCCCACTTGTGCATAGAGTCGGGTGCCGGAGGCAACGGCTGTACAAAAGAATGGACGACTAGGTGCTCGATATATTTTCATAGCCATAGATCACTTAGCGTCAAAATTCAGTAATGCATTTTTTTTTGGAGACTATTTAATTTATTTCTTTTGCTAAATTGAGGGAATTGACACGTTTATGTGCATGTAAGTGGAAAGAAGGTGGTGAGGGTCTTAAGCCATATGCGGAAGGACCTGAAATGAAAGGAAATAGAACCAAAGAATCGGCAATATGGGCTTTGCGTACTTGAGAAATTTTATGATGAAATGTGCCACTTGTAATCTTCCAAAGCGCCACTTTTGGCGCATATGCCATAGTTTGACCACCCCTGCACTAGCTGATCTGGAAGCCTCCTAAAGAGTTACCAATAGGTTTGTGTAGTAACTAGCGGCCGGCCTGCGAACACAGTTTTAGAACTGTATCCTTGAAATGTCAACGATGTTCATTTCCACTTGCAGTCTGCCAAACCCCATGTGCTTTTTTCTTTTTTTTTTTTTTGACCGAATCTCAGTTATCGGTTGATTCAACTATTCCTCATCTGAGATGCCCAAATTATTTGCTGTATGATTCCTTTTGCCTCAAAGATGGTACTTGTGCATATGTCCATTCTGATATTCCCTGTAAGAGACTTGGCAATTTGGAATCTCCTCTCTTTGATCTTCTCTGGCTTAATCTCTCTACCTCATTGTGTCAAATTCATCTGTCTCTACCGTTCTCCCAACTCCACTAATCACTTGGAGATCTTTGACTTCCTCTCTTTGCAACTTGATTTTCTCCAGTCCAACTTTCCTAACAGTGAGGTAATTTTCCTTGGTGATTTCAATGTTCACAACTCCAACTGGCTTCCGTTTTCTAGTCACACCGACCCAGCTGGTCGAGATGCTGAGGCTTTTGCAATTACTAGTGACCTTGCACAGATTGTTCATTTACCTACAAGAATACCAGATAGTTCTAATCATAAAGCCAACACGCTTGATCTTTTTCTCACAAACAACCCTTCTAAGTACACGGTCGAAGTGACTGGTCCTGTTGGCACCTCAGATCACAACTTGGTGATTGTCTCTTCTCCAGTGAGCCTTTATCTCGTGGCTAATCCCAACCTCGTGTTGTTTGGCATTACAAGAATGCAAAATGGGATGACCCGAGAGATTTCTTTTCCTTGGTCGGATTACTGTTTCAAAACTTCTGATGTCAACGTTTGCTCAGATCGTGTCAGTGAAATTATTCTTGCAGGAATGGAATCCTTTATCCCACACTCCACTTTAAAATATCGTCCTTTATCTAAACCTTGGTTTTCCAATAAATGTGCTAAAGCTGTTCAACAGAAGAATGTTCTTGCTAATTCTTCAGTTTCATTTTCTGCCTACACCAAAGCTAGCAACAATTGTAAAGCAGTTATTAATCAGTCCAAACTAGAGTTTGAACAGGCTAAGAGTAGAAAACTTGCTTCTTGCCCTAATGGTAGCCGAGCATTCTGGTCTCTTGCCAAAGCTATTGGCTGCAACTTTTGCCCATCTCTGTTCCCACCTCTGTCCAAACCAGATGGTTCTATTGTCACTTCAGCCAAGAATAAAGCTGGCCTGCTAGCATCCCATTTTTCTTCCAACTCGTGTATTAATGATCTTGGAAAAACACCTCCCACCATTCCCAACACGCTCCATTCAATGCCTCCTGTGGTCTTCCGTCAAAAGGATGTCAGAAGGATTTTGATGAATCTTGATGCTAAGAATGTTCCATGTTCCGATGGTATTTCTCCACTTTTTCTCAAAACCTGTGCTCCTGAACTTACTCCTCTTCTTTGCTGCCTTTTTTCACTTTCTTATTTCAAAGGTGTTTTTCCTTCTGGTTGGAAATTTGCTCATATCCAGCCAGTTCCTAAAAAGGGTGACAAATCCCTCCCATCCAATTATCGTCCCATTGCAATTACTTCTACTCTTTCTAAAGTAATGGAGAAGTCAATTAACCAAGGACTCTTAAACTACCTGGAATCCTTCCGTCTGATCAATGATTGCCAGTATGGATTCCGTCAGTGTCGATCCACTGGTGATATTCTGGCTTGTGTAACCCATTTATGGACTAATTCAATGGAAAGGTTCGGTGAGACACTAGTAGTTGCTCCTGATATCTCGAAGGCTTTCGATCAAGTTTGGCATAAGTCTTCTAAACCAGCCTTCATCTTATGGTTTGCCAACTGGTTATCCAGTTTTTTAGTAATTGGTTATTACTATAACTGGATAACCAATTACTAACCAATTTAGTAATTGGTTATCCAGTTTTCTCTCTGATCACTCACAGAGGGTGATGGTAGATGGCTCTGTCTTCTAACTCCTCCATTAATGCCGGTGTCCCCAAGGTTCAGTTCTTTCCCCCCCCCACTCTTTTCCTCTTGTATATTAATGACCTTCTTCCATTGACTGGAAATCCTATCCATAGTTTTGCTGATGATAGCACATTGCATTCTACTTTCCATTTTGAGAAACCTTGCCCTGCTGAATCAGCTTCAACTTAAATCTGCTACCAATTCCTTAAATGTTGATCTTCAGGTAATTCTCCGGTGGGGCAAAGACACCTTAGTTGATTTCAACCCTTCTAAAACTCAGTCTTGTCTTATCTTGCAAAAAGGATTCTTCTGCTCATGTGCTTATCTTTAGTGACACTCCAGTTTTTAGGCAAAATGATATATCTCTTTTGGGGATTACCCTGACTTCTAATCTCTCTTGGCACAAGCACATTACAAATATTGCTTTCTCTGCATCTAAAAAAACTTGGTTTTCTTTTTGCTCTCGGCGTTACTTTTCTTCCATACAGCTGCTCACTCTGTATAAATCGGAAATCTGCCCTGCCATGGAATATTGTTCCCACATCTGGTGTGGGGCCCCCCAAAACCGCTCTCAGGCTTCTTGATTCCATTCAGAAGATGGCAGTTAAGTTAATTAATGATTCATCTCTAACAAAGTTTCTCCACTCGCTGTCTCATAGACGTACTGTTTCTTCTGCATGCCTCTTTTACAGATACTTCCATGGGCACTGTTCTTCTGAATTGGCTTCTATAATTCCCGCTGTCTCTTTCAAAACAGTCCGAACATGTGCCGCCACCAGCAAATATCCATTTACTGTCCAACTTCAAACTCACAGAACCAACTTTTCTTCTTCCTCGTTTATTCATTTAACTGCCGTTTTCTGGAACAACCTTCCTTCATACGTATTTCCTGAAAATTAGTCTACTGAAGTTCAAGTCCAATGTTAACAAATATCTTCTTTCGTCTTCTCAACCTCCAACCCAAGCACGGTACTAAATACTATAAGTTCTAATACCTCTCGTGTTTGGGGGTTTTTTTTAAAAAAAAAAAAAAAAAAAAACCTGCTTACATAGTTGGAGACAGTGTCTTCCTTTTAGACTATTGGAAGATTGATCAGGCTGATTGGAATGTCTTCCAATGTCTGGCAAAGTTTGACATCACTAGTCAGTCAGAAACTTATCAATGGTGCAGCCACATACATCACAGAAGATAGTAGTAGTTAAAGGCATTTGATGCAAGAAAACAAGCATATGAGCACCAGCCAAAAAAAAAAAAAAAAAAACAATTTCACATGTCCATTCCCTCTAAAAGTTCCTCTTTGAATTTATTTAAGCTATTAACTTCCACAACGAAGAATGGAAGTTTGTTCCGGCAATCAACTACCCACTGGGTAAAGGCAAATTTCTGCTTATCTATTCTACAGCGGTCTTTCCTCAATTTGAATTTATGCCCCCTCAGGTTCGTAATCTGAGAAAGCAGAAGAATCCCATCAGAATTGAATGTGCTCGACTCATTGAAGGCCTTATACACCTTAATCAGATCACCTCGGAAGTGCTTAGTTTCCAGCCACTGCAATTTCCAGAACTTAAACCTTTCTTGGTAAGAGGACCCCTTCGTTCCCTCTCTTATCTTGTTGCCCTTCTCTGTACTTGCTCAAGCAACTCTACATCCTTCCTAAAATGAAGCCTCTAGACCTGTATGCTATACTCAAGGTATGGCCTGACCATTGCTTTATACAAAGGGATAATCACCTCCTTTTCCCTACTAGCAAAATTCCTGTAATGGGGTAATGGGGTATTCATTGACAATACCCCATTACCTTCTCTGATAGCCTGTGTGCATTGCTTAAAAAACTTCATATCTGACTGCACAATTACTACCAGATCTTATTCGTTTTCTATCTCCCTAAGTTTAATACCACACAGTTGATACATTTTTCTGGTGGTTAATTCTACCCATATGCAGTACTTTGCAGTTGTCACTGTTAAACTTCAGTTGCCACTTCTCAGCCCATTTGCCAAACTTTTCTAGATCCTGTTGCAGTTCCACACTGCCATTACTGTCATTATCAATCATGCCAACCTTTGTATCATCTGCAAAATTCGACATTAAGCCTGATATACCTTCATCAGTATCATTGAGAAATGTACAAAACAACAGTGGGCCCAACACCAAACCCCAGGGGACTCTACTAATAACATTAGTCCACAAACAGCAGCATCCATTGATTACCACTATTGTCTCCCACTCAACCACCGTTTTATCCATTGTAACAACTTGCCCTTAATACCACACTGCTCCAATTTGTACAGTAGTTTTCCATGTACAACAGTATCAAAAGATTTCCAAAAATACAAGTATACGATATCAAAATTATTTTTTGCATCCAGTTCCTTTGTAACCACATCATAGAATCCAATCAAATTTGTCAGACAAGACTTTCCCTTAACAAACCCATGCTGTATCTGAAATATTACTGCAGTCTTGTCTAGATAATTCTGCAGTGCTTCTTTAACCAATGGCTCCATTATTTTCCCCAGAACAGACGTTATAAACCAACAGGTCTGTAATTACTTGTGATTTGGGGATACATTTGCATATATGGTCTGTGGGGATTTCCCCTGGGTCCAAGGATGCCCTCATAATTATGGTTAAGGGTTTGCTTACTTCCTTTGCTGTCTCCTTTAATGTAACTGAATAGAAGATCCATCCACCCCAGGTATCTTTCTTATGTTTAACTTCAGCAATTTCTGCTCCACTTTGCTCAGTTATTACAAAATAATTAAGCTGCCTGTTAGAGTTTAATAAGCTCCTTTCCTTCACTTCCCTAAAGAATTTCTCATGTGTGTGAATATAGATGTAAAATACGCATACGCACCCCCTTTTTTTTTTTTTTTTTTTTTGGCTCTGCACTGGAAAATCAACAAATCTTAAAGTGTTTGTGAGGAACTGTTTTCCTAAACATTTCCCCATAAACACACCAAGAATTTAGAGTACTCTGCAGATCAGTGAGGAGAGATACTCTGATGACAAAGACCATTGCTAGGTAATGGAAAAGTCCTGCTATTATGATGATTATGCTCTTTATTGTGCAGGACATCTTAATCTAAATAATCTGAAATATTCTAAAATTCCCTAACTGTTGGCTGCTGAAATTCTCTAACTATTAACTGCTATTAAGTATTTAGTAATAAGCATAGAGATCTATGCTTATTACTGCTTTATCCTTTATGAATCCCCACAAAAAGTGAACACTGGGTGTTGTTAAATTCATGGAGACCATTGGCCATTCAGTAGAAGAACCCACCTTCTAATCCATAAATCTGAGAATTTTTGTCCAAGGATTCACAGGTTTTTTTTTTTTTTTTTACTGTGCAGTCCCAGTCCACTTTCCCAGAAACTCCACAACCTGTTTATAATACTGAGATACAGCACCGAAGAATGTTGTATAATTATCTTAGATTCATTAGCATTAGTAGAGGCATATGATGCAAGAAAGCAAGCTTATGCAGCATCACTTAAAAAAAAAATTCCACTTCACTCCTCCGTTCGTTCGAAATACCTGTCCAGCTGAGCCTTAAATTTATTTAGGCTATCAACTTCCACAACAAGGGATGGAAGTCCGTTCCACCAACCAACCACCCGCTGGCTAAAGGCAAACTACCGCACATCTATCCTACATCTGTCTTTCCTCAGTTTGAATTTATGCCCTCTCAGGTGATTATTCTGAACAAGAGGAAGAATCCCATCAGCATTGAGCATGCAAACCATTCAAGGCTTCATACACTTCTAGCAAATCACCTTGTCAGTGCCTAGTCTCCAGACACTGTAATTTGCAAAACTTAAGCCTTTCTTCTTAAGAACAACCCTTTGTTCCATTCACTAATCTTGTTGCCCTTCTCTGTACTCATTCCAGCAGCTCTACATCCTTCTTGAAATGAGGCCTCCAGACCTGTATACAGTACTCAAGGTGTGGCCTGACCATTGCCTTATACAAGGGAATAATCACCTCCTTATCCCTGCTAAAAAAAATTCCTGTATATCATTGACAAGACACCATGAACTACCCTTGCAGCCTGCCTGCACAATTACTCCCAGGTCCTTTTCATTCTCTACTACTGTCAGTGTAGTACCACAGAGTTGATACGTTGGTCTGGGGTTGCTGTTTCCCATATGTAGTACTTTACATTTGTCAATATTAAACTTCATTTGCCACCACTCAGCCCAACTGCTCAACCTTTCCAGATCCTGTTGCAGCAGCATAACGTCAGTAGTGTCCTTAACAACCCTGCCAACCTTTGTATCGTCTGCAAACTTGGACATTAAGCTTGATATACCATCATCAATATTATTTATAAATACAGAAAACAATAATGGACCCAACACTGAATTCTGAGGGACTCCACTAATAACATTAGTCCACGATGAGCAGTGTCCATTGATTACCACTCTGTCTTCTCCCCCTCAACCACCCCTTTATCCATAGCATCAATTTTCCTCCAATGCCACACTGCTCCAATTTGTGTAGCAGTCTTCCATGTGCAACAGTATCAAAAGCCTTTCTAAGATCCAAGTATATAATATCAAAGTTATTCCCTGCATCCATTTCTTTTGTGACTGCATCATAGTATCCAGTCAAATTGGTCAGGCAAGACTTCCCCTTAACAAAACTATGCTGTATCCAAGCTATAACTGAAGTCTTGTCTAGATGATCCTGCAGTGCTTCTTTAACAAGTGCCTCCATTAATTTTCCTGGAACACAAGTTAAACTAACAGGTCTGTAGTTACTTGTGTCACCTTTTGAATCCCCCCATTTGTGAATTGGTGATACATTTGCACACCTCCAGTCCATGGGACCTCCCCTGAGTCCAAGAAAGCTCTCATAATTATGGCTAAGGGTTTGCTAACTTCCTTTGCTGCCTCCTTCAATATGACTGGATAGATCCCATCCACCCCATGTGCCTTTCTTTTGTTTATCTTCAACAATTTCTTCTTCCCTTTACTCTCAGTTATTACAAGATTATCTAGCTTACTGCCAGAGTTGAATACACCTCTGGCATTCCACTCTCTGAATAACTCCTCATGTGTGAATGTCGATGCAAAATATTCATTTTGTTTGTTAGCTACCTGAGCAGGATCATTAACAGTAGAACCATCGATATCAAATGGATAAATCTGATTCATCCCCTTCCTTCTAGAGTTTACATAAGTAAAGAACGCTTTGCTGTTTTTCTTTGCATCCCTTGCCAAAGATTTCTCGTAATCTGCCTTTGCCTGCCTAACCTCCTTAGTAAATTCGTTACAGATCAACTTGTATCTATCATAGGCTTCTGTGTCACGTGTTAATTTATATGTATCCCATGCATTTTTCTTGTCTGCCATATGTCTCATTTGTTTATCTGACATCCGTTTAGGCCTAAACCTTGAACAATATTTCTTAGTTGGTATGTAAAGCCTAGTAGCTTCCAAAATAAGTTCTTTGAATGCTTCCCATTTTGAATTTGCTGTTGGTTACATCATCAGTTGGTCCCACTGTATAGAATTTAAATACTGTCTCAGACCATCGTAGTCGCCTTTACGAAAGCAATAACACTTCCCTTTACTCCTGATGGTAGTTATCTCTTTGAGTAAATCCCGCTTCAGCACACTGTGATCACTGCCACCTAGTGGTTCCTTTATCTGCAGATTCTTAATGCATGAAGAATCACTACTGATAATCAAATCAAGAGTATTACTCCCTCTAGTTGCCTCCTGAACATGCTGATGTAGAAAACAATCATCCAATAAATCCAAAAGCCTTACTAGTGTGTGAGGGACCAACGCACAAATTCCTGTCAATATCTGGGAAATTAAAATCCCCCATTATAAGACTGTCTGATTTACTGGCCCACTCTATTTCCCTGTACAGTTTCTTATTATACTCATCAGATTCAATAGGCTTATAACACACTCCTACTCTCAATTTTGATCTCCCAATGCTATGTCACACCAAACTGACTCGACACTGCACTGTCCAGTGATGTCAGCTGGCTTCACTTCCTTGGATTTTGTGTTTCTTAACTAATAGCATAACCCCTCCTCCCTTCCTGTCCTGTCTATTCTTTCTGTAGACGTACTCCCCAAATTCCAGTTCTGCATTCCTTATATCTGTGTGACACCATGTCTCTGATATCCCAATAATATCTGCCTTTGTGCTTTGAGCAATACCTCAAATTCATCAAATTTATTTACCAGACTCCTACCATTGGTGTACACGCCAGTATACCTGCAACTGTTTCTATTCTTTGCTACCCTAACACAACCCATGTATTTACTTGTACTGCAGTGACTCCCAGCAGTCTCTGAAATATCCTGCATCTTGTTTTTCAGGCTTCGCTCATTCCAATAGAAGCAGTGCAAGAATCACTTTCACCGCTGCCAGTGGCTACTGTTAATCTATTAGTCCTTGTATCCCCCCCAAGATAGCAGTTTTCCAACCCACCTAACACTGCCTCGATAGCATCAGCAAATATTCTTGCACCCTTTCTATTTAAGTGTATCCCACCCCTGTAGAAGCTGTCTCTCCTGTTAACAAGTACAGACCAGGCTGAAAAAAATTCTATCCCTTGAGCCTTGCACAATCTTTCCAGGGCCGAATTGATCGACAAGGCTCTCATCATATACTCCCTCCTATCGTGTCTGGTCAGAATTGCAGACACTTTCAAATTCAACCTAATTCATGGCTTTTTTTCAACAGTGACCTGTACTTGTTAAGTAATTCTGCTGGTCTCCTACTCTTAATATCATTAGTGCTAACGTGTACAACTATATCACCTTTTGTGCCCTTAAAAGATGATATCCGCTCTACAACGTCATCAACCTTTGCCCCTGGCAGACATACCCTGGTCCTATTCCACCTATCCTTTTTACAAAGCATGTTCCCCGTTTCCCTGACAATAGAGGCACCAACAACTACTAGTTCCTGTGGGACCAGTGCATTCTGCCTTGGGGGTTGCCGCTGTGTTGCGTGATGACCAAGTGTAAACTCTGCCGTTGATGTGGGCAGCTGAGAGCTTGATGGGCCCCTCAATTTTAATCCTTCAAGGGCATCCACTCTGTCCTTCAAGCTCTCATATAGGCCCATAACAACGCTGAGTTGCGCCTGATTTTGTTACACTCCTTGCATCGCTCACGCACACAGGTGCCTCCGTAGCCAGGTGGGAAGGAGCAGCAGTGCGTAGCACACGCTTCTTGATTAGACTGGGTTTGAGCCCGTCACCACCAAATATGGAGGATGCGGAAAGGTCAAGGGAATGACCACCGCATATTCCCGGAGCAATATGGCCTTAGTTGCTAATGCTCCTAAAAACCAAACAACAACAGCAACGTGCACACTCAGACATCCCCATGGCAATATCATGTCCTGTACCTGATTGCTCCACAGACATCATGCAAGCATTGCATTTTAAAAGGCTGTGATTCAGAGGGCAACTGCCCCCCCCCCTCAGTTCTCCTCTTAGCCACAGCACTCCCATCAGCTTTAGCCTTTTGCTTTGCTGCTCTGGTCTGAGTCATGATTTTGATTTAATTTGAATAAAATTTCAATTTCAGTACAAAATTATAACCCTCACCTTGTATTCCAACACAGTTATAACGCTATATATATTTTTCAGTATCAAGTATTATCTAACGAGTTCCTTTTATAACTTCTGTATCAAGTTATGTATTAATTAATTATGTTTCGTTTGTAATCTAAGTCGTTATATTTAGTTAAAAGTACAATTTAATTGACAATGAAGTTTAACAAAATTAATAGATTTTACTGATTAATTGACAATATTATATTATATACTATACTATACTAATGCTATCTAGTTCGGGAAATTTATTTATTGATATACGTTGTATCGTATAACAATGGCGGCAAGTTACAAACAGTAAATCTACGGACACTTAAGTATTAATTAACTTCCAAATCTCGCTGTCTCAATTCAGAATAAACTAACGATCCTGACTAGGTCTATAAGCTACTTATGGAAAATAATTTGATGTAACAATTGGTTAATAAAGCGGCTAAATATGGCTTAAAAACTTCTCGTTCAGCGGAGCTGCAACTAGTAACACGTGGATTTGATACCCTTACCGATACATTTATGCAATTACAAGGCAGAGTAAAGAATAAATACACCAGATTAATCAGAAAATCACAAAATAGTGCTATACTACTAAATTTAAATCAAAAGTTTTAGAAAAACAATTTCAAATCAATAAATAAGAAAATCCACTTAGCGGCTTTGAACACATCTTGTAAAGTGTCAGTTTGTTCTCAATGTAATATGCATATCGCAAGGCAATATCATGAAGGTATCAGACACTCTAAAGTCCCAACATAAGGTTATGATTATAATATCCAAAGATCCAGTTGACACTTGTAAGTCCACTGTGAAGATTCAAAATGAGTAGAAGTCTAAATCAGGAATTGTGGTCACAATAAACAAATCAACTTTTCTTCAAACCTGAACAGTTCCATCAGTACAGCAGTTAACAATAAAGGAGAATACCTCAATCAGTCTCCATGTACAGTCCCTGGAATCACAACCACAGTACAATCCACAGTATAACATCACAGTACAATCCAACAGACTGGTCATGGTGGTCTAACCCTCCACTGGAACCCTAATTTCTCTGATACAAGTCTGCCTGAAAAATGTCAGTGGTCTCATCAACAACTGCTCTGAATCGCATCTTAATGGGAGAGCCATCTGGAGGATGTATCATAAGGATGTTTAGAAGCCATAGTGTTCACAGGGTAGACTCCCACCTGTAATCAGAATGGTACCAGTCATTTTGCATTCACCCTGTCTACCATAATAATATTTCATATAAATGTAGCATGTCATGCCCTCTTTAACTGTTATTCAATATCTGGCTCATGCTCCTCCAATTGCAACAAGATTCTCCTTCTGAATAGTGGGACCACAAAATTTTAAAGTGCTTAAAAAATCTTCTGTACTAACTACAGTTGTTACATCTAGGAGTAAAGGAGTGGAGATTAGGAACTTTGATTAATTCTCCACTCTAGTCACAATACTCGACATTTTCATAGAAAAGATGGTTCCAATCTTCCGGTAGTCTATAAGTTAGCATTAGCATTAGTAGAGGCATATGATGCAAGAAAGCAAGCTTATTCAGCATCAGCCAAAAAAAAAAAAAAAAAAACCCACTCCCATTTCACCCCTCCGTTCGTTCGAAATACCTGTTCAGTTGAGCTTTAAATTTGTTTAGGCTATCAACTTCAACAACAACAAGTGATGGAAGTCGGTTCCACCAACCAACCACCCGCTGGCCAAAGGCAAATTTCCGCACATCTATCCGACATCCGTCCTTCCTCAATTTGAATTTATGCACTCTGAGGTGATTATTCTGAGCAAGATGAAGAATCCCATTGGCATTGAGCATGCTCAAACCATTCAAAGCCTTATACACCTCTATCAGATCACCTCGCCGGTGCCTAGTCTCCAGACTCTGTAATTTGCAAAACTTAAGCCTTTCTTCGTAAGAGCAACCCTTTGTTCCATTCACTAATCTTGTTGCCCTTTTCTGTACCCGTTCCAGCAGCTCTACATCCTTCTTGAAATGAGGCCTCCAGACCTGTATACAGTACTCAAGATGTGGCCTAACCATTGCCTTATACAAGGGAATAATCACCTCCTTATCCCTGCTAGAAAAATTCCTGTATATCATTGACAAGACACCATGAGCTACTCTTGCAGCTCGTCTGCACTGCTCAGAGAACTTCATATCTGCCTGCACAATTACCCCCAGGTCCTTTTCATCCTCCACCACTGTCAGTGTAGTATCACAGAGTTGATACGTTGCTCTGGGGTTACTGGTTCCCATATGTAGTACTTTACGTTTGTCAATGTTAAACTTCATTTGCCACTCTCAGCCCATCTGTTCAACCTTTCCAGATCCTGTTGCAGCAGCATAGCGTCATTAGTGTCCTTAACAACCCTGCCAACCTTTGTATCATCTGCAAACTTGGACATTAAACTTGATATCCCATCATCAGTATCATTCATAAACACCGAAAACAACAATGGACCCAACACTGAACCCTGAGGAACTCCACTAATAACATTAGTCCACGTTGAGCAGTGTCCATTGATTACCACTCTGTCTTCTGCCACTCAACCATCCCCTTATCCATAGCAGCAATTTGCCTCCAATGCCACACTGCTCCAATTTGTGTAGCAGTCTTCCATGTGCAACAGTATAAAAGCCTTTCTAAGATCCAAATATATAATATCAAAGTTATTCCCTGCATCCAGTTCTTTTGTGACTACATCATAGTATCCAATCAAATTGGTCAGGCAAGACCTGCCCTTAACAAAACCATGCTGCATCTGAGCTATAACTGAATTCTTGTCTAGATGATCCTGCAGTGCTTCTTTAACCAGTGCCTCCATTAACTTACCTGGAACAGAAGGTAAACTAACAGGTCTATAATTACTTGTGTCAGCCTTTGATCCTCCTTTGTGAATTGGGGTTACATTTGCACATCTCCAGTCTATGGGTACCTCCCCTGAGTCCAAAGAAGCTCTCATAATTATGGCTAGGGGTTTGCTTACTTCCTTTGCTGCCTCCTTTAATATAACTGGATAGATCCCATCCACCCCAGGTGCCTTTTTTCCATGTTTATCCTCAACAATCTCTCCTCCACTTTCCTCTCAGTTATTACAAAATCATCCAGCTCACTGCCAATGTTTACTTTACCTACATCATAGAGTACACTCAGTAATTCCAAATTCCCTTAACTTTGCAAAAAAGGAATCATGTCCAGTTAAAAGGCAAGTTGTATGGAGATTAGGATTAAACCAAGTTGCCCATTGTTTCCCATTAACATTTACCTTTAGAAAATAATTTTTTGCCCACTGCTCCATTTGCACATTTTCTTCAGCGTTCTTGCCATCGTTTTACCAATTCTGTCCATAGACACTTCCTCTACTCTTCGTAACTCAGATCACAATCTATTTCATGTGACAAACAGTTATATGGCATTTCTTTCCTTAGATGATAACTCATTGATAAAAACACAGTGTAAATCCAGTGGTAGACCTGTCAAAACTTCTAGTGCATTAGTAGACACAGTTCGACAGGCCATATCTATCTTCAGATAGATTGCTGAACTGAAAAGATCTTTTGCACATTGAATTTCTGAAAAGTGGAGCTCAACCAGATATGTGATGCATATCCCACAATTGGCAGGAAAATGCAATCCTAAAATAAGGCCAATGCTTTACCCTCAATGCCCCCTTCTTTCATTGTAATTCAAGCAATCATGCCCACAAACTTTGAATTTTGTCTGCAGTATATGTGATGTATATCATGATATTATGAAGCACAGCTGTCTGTCAATCATTACTCCAAGATATTTTAAGTTTTAACTGATTGAAGACTGCCCCCCCCCAGCAATGCCCTTGGATTCCTTGTCACTGATAAATAGCCCTTGAGTAATAATGTTTTTTGTTTTAGTAACTAACCCAGAAGCAGACTTAACAGTTACTTTCCTGTTGCTGAAGTAATCCTTGATTACTGAATAAATCAAAAGGGAACGTTTAGCCTTGGATAACACCATTAAGACACTTTACCAGATAATTGCATCAGATAATCCCACAAAATCAGTAAAGATACCTAGACAGTATTTAGCCTGTGATTGCTGTAATATAGTCACTAGCTGCCTAAGCATGTCATCCATTCCCTTGCCTTGAGTGAAACTGTATTGTGCATTTGACAGGACTCTATTGTCGCAGATATATCTCTAGTTCATAGACTTCCTCCAATCCACTCAGCAGTACTATCTGACAGTAAGAATCCACCAATTCTGGGGCATCAATGATGATTTCAAAATTAATTTCACCAATGTGTCTTTCCAAACATCTTGTAATTTGTTACTACAGTTTATATATCAATTCCCAGGGACATGTTGTTTTCACATGTTTGTACCAGGCTCTTCTATGCTTTATACTTTTCTCTAACAATCATTCATGTGTATTTCCATCTTGCCCACTTGTATTTATTTTCAAGGGCTTGCGTTTCATTGCCTCCCCTACACTTACACCTCTGATACAGTTTTCTTACTTTAATGGTTTCCTTACAGAGAATGTCAGTGCTGGTGTCCACCATTTGACTGGAGCATGTCTTATCTGGGTGCGTTTCATGGCCTTTGCAGACACCATCCTGCATTAATGGAATGATGTCTTTTAGCAACTAGGTAGCCTTCTGTCATGGTTGCCTCAAAGAGAGAAAAAAAATAATAAATAAGCGTAGATGCCTCCTCCCAAATTCCAGTCCAGACTGTCAAGCCAGGAGTGTTTAAATCCTTGTGAAAGAATGGGTTGTTAAGAAGGTAATAAATGCAGTTATGATAATTAACAGCTCCATTTAGTTTAAGTATGGCTTTAGGCCACAAAACATTATCAGTGATATCTGGGTTTGTAACATTCATGGCCAAAAACTGTTTGGCAGATTCCAAAGTTCTATCTGGGTCATCCTCATTCAGACTTTGTAGCAACATGGGAAAAATCTTGTAATTACGTTTCTTTTATGATTCTATATAATTTTTTTTTAGGTATTTTAAGTTCCCAACATTGCTTACTTTGAAAATTTTTAGACGACTTTAATATTTTCTCCTATAAATTCCAAATTGGCAAATGTCTTTAAGATATAAGGTTTTCCAAGTACTGGTAGATTGTGCATTGTTCCCACTTCATCAAATTTCTTTACAATTTCTTTGTGGTCTTTATTGTGACTGGTTTATGTTCAAAAACTTCTTGAATCCGTGTGAAACTTTTGCAAGCCACTTTACAATGTCAATTCTCTCTTTTGTAAGGCTCGTGGTTCTTTTCCTATATTCAGATTATTCTGAAAGATTACAAATTATATTTCAGTAAGTTATGCATATTTACATCAGAATTTATGCAAAATAGTTTCCTTACTTGTCTAAGATTAATTCTAGTTAATGATTAGAGGAACCTTTTGTGAGCAAGTAGAAATACTTGCTCATACATAATGCTACATCTTTATGCACTTTAACTGTTTAACTTGGAAGCGACTAATAATTTCATTAGAATGCATTATTATTATTATTATGCATAATTATTATTACAATTATTCTTGAAATACTACATTCTAATAATTTCATTAAAATACATTTATTATGCATTTTATATATATTTATGTTTATAATGTTTTACTCTGTTTTATGTTTCATTTTTTTTTTTTTCTGTTGAAAATAAGTGTAAAAGCATTTTTTTTTTTTTAATTTTTCATTAAAAAAAGTAAAAAATTGTATTTAATAAGTATTGCATTCCATTAGCAAATGGTCATGCATTGTCATACTTCAGAGTTAAAAATAAATAAATAAAAATTAAAAAATTCAGAATCCAAAAAATTTTTTTTGGCATCACTCAGAGCATTACCCTGTTTTTTATGATTGCAGGTGCTGCCACTGATGACTAAGTAAATTAATAATATTTTAGATCTGTTAATTTTAAAATCTGTATTATATTTGAATGGAACCAAATGTCAGTAATTGCCAATTCCATTTTATTTTATTCATAAATTTTTAAATTACGTACCATTGAAAATTGGTAAATTCCCTTCCTGTTTATGTGTGCAGTATTCTTCACACCATCGATGAAAATACAGAATTAAAAAATGAATGAACTCACACTCATCTAAAATGTGCAAGTTTTTTTAATTAGTTATTATCTAATAAATTTTTAACACAGTATTTTTATTGTAATGCACAGAGTAATGCATTATTTTCTTTTACCTAACTTAGTACAAGAACTGGAATCCCCAAAGAACCTGAGAGAAAGTGAAGTTGAATCATCACAGGATATAATAGATGAAGTCAATATATATGAATTGTCTTCCACACAAATTACTGGTGATGGTTAGTCCTTGATCATTTAAATATTTACTTAATTTTAAAAAAATGCTTTCTTTATACTGAATATTCAATATTTTGACATTTTAAAAAAAAATGACTAAATTAAAAACTTTGGAGTGTGAAAGATGAATTAGACAAAGCTGCACTGTTAGGAAGATATATTTTGGTATGACACAAAATCCCCAAAAACATGTCTGAAATTGAATAACATCTGAGGGGCTCTGGTAACCAGGTGTGTTTTGCTCATAATGTCCTAAATTGGTTTGAGACACTGAGCTAAAGCTGTTTAATTAAAGAATAAACAGTTAAAGAAAACAAACATCTATTATGTAAAATAGCAGGAAACAGTCATTACAGAATTTTTCTAGTGATGTTACTGCTGCAGCCGTCCCCTCGATATGGGCACCTATTATACTTGGTGAAGGGACCTTTAAGCGATGTCCCTTGTCCTCCAGATTAGCATCAAGATTTGGTCCTTTAGACTGTCATAGATATTCTCTCAGGTATATCAAGCTGGGATTGCTACCTGGCAGTCTAAAATGCTGGTGGAATTGATATTCAGGTGACACTCAAGTCAAGTGGACCTAATTTCAGTGAAATCTGGTCAGTCTATGACAGCCAAATCCTCTGCTTGCACCTTTGCAATGGTGGGACTGTTAGTAACCCATGTGCAAGTCCTGAAATACAGCACCTAAAATACTGGATGTGACCACCAGGTGCACAGCAACATAAGCTGGGTCGAGTTGTGGCACCCGCACATGGAAGAATGCCAACCCTCTGTGTTACCAGGCAGTACTAGGTGGTAGATGACTGGTCAACCAGTGCAGTACCTCTACTTTGCTTATCGGAAGCTTGAAGTGGCAGAACCCATGTTTAGTCTCCAGAGTAAAGTTCCAGGGACTAAAGATTCAATCTTCCTTACATTTTGAGGGCACAGCTCTAAAACTGTGTTTGCAGGCTTGCCCCTAGATAGCCCACTGGGCTGAACCTATTAGTAACTCTCTAGGAGGCTTCCGGATCAGCTGGTGTATAATCTCGCTGTCGCTACTTGCCAGATAGTGACTGGAGTAAATTCAAATAGTGCGTATGTAGGGACATTATCAAGGCCACGTTATGTCTGGAAGCTAGGTATATTCTTGCCTTGTATAGTATGAATCAGAGCTGTAATACTCAATATGTTCTATGTTGATAATAATATTAGTAAAATAATACTCTTATTATTTTACTAATATTCTTGCCTTGTGAATGCCATATTCAAAAATTTCATTACTTCATGCAGTATGCCCTCCCCACTTTTTTGTTTTCTACTGAAAACAATCATGAATTGTCAAGCTAATAGAAAAAATCTTTTCTGTGAAAGGATCTAAACTTCCCAAACACTGCCTCGTTCATTTCACAAATATGCGTGGTCTCAGTTCCAGTCTTAATGAAGCCCATTTCCACTTAGTCTGGCAAGCCCCATGTACTTTTCTGATAGAATCCCACTGATTGGTTCATTCAACCACTGGTCATATCAGTTGTCCAAGTTATTCACTGTATGATTCCTTTTGCTTCAAGGGTGTGCATATGTCCACTCTGATATTCCCTGTCAGAGACTGTAATTTGGAATCCCTTCTTTTTGATCTTCTGTGGCTTACTCTCTACCTCATTCTGTTAAATTCATCTATCATTCTCCCAACTCTACTAATCACTTAACTCTTTGACTTCCTCTCTTTGTAACTAGATTTTCTCTAGTCTGACTTTCCTACCAGTGAAGTAATTTTACTTGGTGATTTTAATGCTTACAACTCCAAGTGGTTTTTGTTTTCTAGTCACATGGACCCAGCTGGTTGAGATGCTGAGGCTTTTAGAATTACTAATGACCTTGCACAGATTGTTCATTTACCTCCTAGAATACCTGACAGTCCTGACCACACAGCCAACACACTTGATCTTTTTCTCACAAAGAACACTGTCAAGGTGAATGGTCCTCTAGGCACCTCAGATCACAACTTGTATAGTCTCTTCTCCAGTGAAGATGTTCTTTCATGGCCATTCTCATCCTCTTGTTGTTTGGCTTCACAGGAATGCAATGATGATCTGTGAGATTTCTTTTCCTTTAGTTTCAATCTTCTGATGTCAGTGTTTGCTCAGATCGCATCAATGAAATTATTCTTGTAGAAATGAAATCTTTTTATTCCACACTCCACCTTAAAATCTCATCCTTTATCAAAACCTTGGTTTTCCAATAAATGTGCTAAGGCTGTTCAAAATAAGGATCTTGCACATTGGCTTGTATTCAAATCTCCTTTAACAGACCACTTTGGCCTCTTCTTCAACAAGACATAATCCTGGGATAGCTTGCCTAGGATCAATCAGCCATGCCCCTACCCTCTTGTTCCAAGGCATCCTTAATCCTTATTCAGACTGTCAGTGGCACAGGTATGGTGTCTAGGTAGCTCCAGTGTTCCTCTCCCGAGTGCATTTGTTGCTAGCCATGTAGTGGTCATCCCATTTGAGTTCTTTGGTGGTTTGGGAACCTGAACACTGAAACAAAATAAAAACTAATATGAATCCTGATAATCTAAACTTTTCTTTTGGGATTGAAACATGATCCCTACCCGAAAATACTGACATTGATTTTCGGGTAGGTACAACACTTCAGCAAAGAAGTCTGGAGTTGGAAACCCCCTGTCAGGTCCAATGCCTAGATACCTGAGAGTTCATCCAACTGGTGTGTGATGACTATGGGGAAAATGTTGCCATTCTTTATTCAGAAGGGTTGGCAAGCCCCTATATAAGTAAAGCAGCTGTTGTGGGGAATTACATTTTGTAGACAAAATGTGAAAAGAACTCTGAACATCTCATCTGAACCACCTCCATTAAAGGAATGCTAATTACAATAACATCCCACAAGACATCGCAAGGCATTATCTCTGAATGGGATCTTGAAGTGTCTGAAGAGAAGATCTGTTTGCAAGGACTGACAGCTGCAAAGCAAATATTCGTATGTAGGGATGGGAATCGAGTCTTGTATATAAACCTCATCTTTACTTTCAGTACGCCAACATCTCCTAATTTGATCAAAGCTGGCTATCTGAACTGCACAGTATGTACAAACCCATTAAGGTGTTTCAAGGGACAGAAATATAGACATTAGCAAATGGCTGCCATTGTGCCCTTGCATGCACACAGCAATGCAAAGGACTATAAAATTACTTTATGTGAAGTTGCAAAACCCACCTTAACGGCCAAGGAGAGCACCTTGTATACTCATTATCATGCAGAGGTTGAAGGAACAGCCAAGACTTCTTCACAAAACAACTAAACAGCAAAGACTTCTTTACTTACATAAACTCTGGAAGGAAGGAGATGAATCAGTTTGTTCCACACTTAATATCTATAGTTCGACTGTTGATGATCCTTCTCAGATAGCTGACAAACTAAATGAGTGTTTTGAATCTATATTCACTCACTAGGAATTATATAGGAAAGTAGAGGCCAGAAATTTATCAAACTCTAACAGGGAGTTAAATGATTTTGTAATAACTGAGAGCAAAGTGGAGGAGAAATTGTTGGAGCTAAACATAAGGAAGGCACCGGAGATGTATGGAATCTATCCAGTTATATTAAAGGAAAGGAAGTAAGCAAACCCTTAACCATAATTATGAGAGCATCCTTGGATTGACATCCCCGTGGATTGAAAATGTGCAAAAATATCCCCAATTCACAAAAGATTGACACGAGTAATTACAGACCTGTTAGTTTAACTTCTGTTCCAGGGAAAATAATGTTGTCACTGGTTAAAAAGCATTGCAAGATCACTTAGACAAGAATGCAGTTATAGTTCAGACTCGGCATGGGTTTGTTAAGGGGAAGTCTTATAGGAGCAATTTAATTGGACGTTACGATGTGGTCACAGAGGAACTAGATGCAAAAAATAATTTTGATATCATACACTTGGATTTCAGGAAAGCTTTTAATACTGTTGCACATGGAAGACAGAGTGGTAATCAATGGACACTGCTCTTCGTGGACTGATGTTATCAGTGGAGTCCCCCAGGCTGTTGAGCCCATTGTTTTTTTTTATATTATTAATAATATTGATGAAGGTATATTAGGCTTAATGTCCAAATTTGGAGACAATACGAAGGTTGGCAGGGTTGTTACTGACGCTAATGACAGTACACTACTGCAACAGCATCTAGAAAAGTTGAGCAGACGGGCTTAGAGGTGGCAACTGAAGTTTAACGTTGACAAATGCAAAGTACTGCATATGGGTAGCAGTAACCTCTTAGTAATGTACCAACTATGCGGTACTACACTCAGGGTAGTAGAGAATGAAAAAGACCTGGGGGTAATTGTGCAGTCAGATATGAAGTTCTTTGAGCAGTGTAGACAGGCTGCCAGAGCAGCTCATGAGGTCTTGTCAATGATATACAGGAATTTTGCTAGCAGCTATAAGGAAACGATTATCCCTTAGTATAAGCCAATGGTCAGGCCATACCTTGAGTACTGCATACAGGTCTGGAGGCCTCATTTTAGGAAAGATGTAAAGCTGCTGGAATGAGATTGGTGAGGGGGACAAACGGGCGCTTTTACAAAAAAATAAAATAATAAAATAAGTTGTGCAAATTATCATGTATGGAGACTAGGCACCTATGATGTGACCTGTTGGAGGTGTATAAGGCTTTAAGTGGTTTAAGCAAGCTCAATGCTGATAGGATTCTTCCTCTTGCTCAGATTACGCATTTGAGAGGGCATAAATTCAAATTGAGAAAAGACAGTTGGAGAATAGATGTGCTGAAATTTGCCTTTAGCCAGCAGGTGGTTTGGTTGCTGGACCAAATTTTCATTTGTCATTGTGAAAGTTGATAGCTTAAATAAATTCACATAAGAACTGGACAAACTTTTGGAGTGAATGAAGAGGTGAGGTGAAATGGGAAGTTCTTTGTTTTTTTGTTTTGGCTGATGTTGCATAAGCTTACTTTCTTGCATCATATGTCTTTGCTAATGCTAATAAATTCAAGGAAGAAACTGGACAAAATTTTGGAGCGAATAGAAAGTTTTTTTTTTTTTTTTTTTTTTTGCTGAGGCTATATAAACTTGCTTTCTTTCTTTGTATGCCTCTACTAATTCTAAAAGGAAGAAAAATAAATACAAGGACTTAAGGAGAGCTGAACATTTCATATCGTGAGGCAAGAAAAGCAGTGAAGCCAGCAAATAGCAATAAGGCAACATATGCTTAAAAGGTTACCAAGAAATGTTCCTTTGGGCCTCAAATTGAAATGACTATATCACTTAGTCATTCATGCCCATTGTCCGCTAATTACGAATTCTGAAAAACGTGTACAGAAAACTCTAAATCCAAATGATAGCCCCTACCACGTACAACTTTACTATCATTTGTAACCTTCTGGGCAGCTGGTCTCCATTTCAGCCTTTACTGCTTACAGCCAAGAAATGTTCCTCAAATGTTCAGCATCAAGGCAATAGCAGTTCACCTTTCAGATAGGTTTCATTAATTTATTGCTGAGGATTTCAATGGAAAGACCCTGTGGAGTAGTGCTGAAATTAATAAAAGTGTATGAGCATACAAGGTGTGTCTGAAAAATTTTAGAACTAAATTTTTCCAAAATCTACTACTGGCTATCTGAACTACTGCCATACATTGGCCACTGTTGAAACTATTTACTATCAGATTTGAACTAGTTCTATGCAAGTGGCACAGAGCTAGTTGTTGGTGCAGTAAAATTCATCATGGATTCAAGGACTGAGCAAAGAGTAGCTATAAAGCTGTAAACTTTGTTTTATAGCTGGAAAAAGTGCAACTGAAACAGTTGCAATGGTAAGTGCAAATTATGGATATGAACACTATCACGATCCAATGTTTTCATTGGTATGAGCATTTCTGTGAAGGGTGGGAAGTTGTTCAGCATGATGCACAATGTTAATATTGTACATCATGAGACTAGAATGGTCACCCATTCTAGTCTCATACAGATTGATCATTGAAAAAGTCAGCAGCTGTTAATTGAAGATCATCTGTTGTCCCTCCAAAGATAGCAGACCAGCTTCACATCAGCAAGGATACCATGTGTTCAATTGTTGTTGAAGATTTGAAAAAAAGGAAAGTGTTCTCTCACTTCATACCACATGCACTGATGGTGCAACAGAAGGAGGAACAAGTTGCTGCATGCCGAGATTTGAGATGGCAGACAATGATCTCAAGTTTTTTCAAAAGAGGGAAAATCATAACTGGTGATGAATCCTGGTTCTTTGCATATGAACCTGAAACAGAGACGATTAGCTGCATGGGTCAGAGAAAATTTGCTGGTGCCAAAAAGTCTTGAACCGAAATGATGTTGGTGATTGTTTTCTGATTGGCAAGGCGTTTTGTACAAAAAATTTGTACCAGAAGGACAGATGGTCAACTTTGAATTTTATTTTACAGAAGAGTGATGGACAGATTGAAAACAGTTTGGCATGTGAGGCCATACATGGCCAAAAGAGGTTAATGGTTCTTGTTCACAACAATACACCTTCCCATAATGTGACCATGATCAAGCAGTTTCTTGCATGGAAAGGTGGTGTTACAGTGCTGTACCATCCTCCTATTAGCCAAATTTGGCACCTGCTGATTATTTTCTGTTCCCCAAAGTGATTGCACCTGAAACGGTACCATTTTGACAGCATTTCAAAGATCAAAACCAGTCTGACAAGGGAGTTAAACAGAGTTACACAGAGCCATCCAGAAGCTGTACAACCACGCAAAGAAGTATATCGAGTTATGAGTGATTTCGATTTTTTTTTTTTTTTTAATGTAGTCCTAAAACTTTTCAGACAGTTTGTATGCTCACTGATAATAACCTCTTCCTTCTAAATGTGGGAACTAACACCTTCAAAATGTCTGCCATACGTTTTCTGCCATTGATCTTTCTGTCTCCTTTCCTTCTCTCTTCCCTTCACTTACTTGAGAGGTTGGGCGGCTCCATAGCCAGGTGGGAAGGAGCAGCAGTGCGTAGCACACGCTCCTTGATTAAACCGGGGTTCGAGCCCGTCACCACCAAATACGGAGGATGCGGAAAGGTCAGGGAATGACCACCGTATGACCCAGAGCAATATGGTCTTAGTTGCTAATGCTCCTTAAAAAACCAAACAACAAACAACCTTGAGAGGTTGAGAAGAAACCATACGGAAGTGATCACTTTCCTGTGATATCCTGCCTTTCCTGATATCCTGCTTAAGAGATTGATTGGGCTTATTAGAATGCCTTCCAACGTCGGGCAGAGTTTGACATCACTACAGCCAGTCAGTCAGGAACTTGGCCCCAGGTGCGAAGCGTTTTGTGGCCAAGCCACTTTCTAAAGAACTTTTGTCACGTACAGATTCTTTTTTTGTTCTGAATGCCGTTTTCCTCATTTTCTATTAGAGCAGCTCTTTCGCACTATAGGGAATAGGCAAAGGTTCAGAAAGGAAAGACAACATCCTGTTTCTTTTTCTTTTATCACTAAAACAACTAACAGCTGCTTGGTCACCTTGTGGCACTGCTTTAGCCTCCCCATGGTAGGGAAACCTGGTAAGAAAAGTTATCCTTCCAGCGCTTAAAAGGAGCAATCGTGGAAAATGAAAATTTTCCTCCACTGAAGATTGCAAATCCTGTACCTATGTATCTGCAACAACCCAATTCTGACAATCCAACCGGAAAGAGGATGAAAACAGATGTACCTCAAATGGAATTTCCAACTTTCCTTATACTGCATTCAATAGCGAATTGGTCACTAGGTACACTGCCACATTTCTATATTCAAAAATGTTTTAGAAAGTGTAGCCAGATCACCTAAAATGCTAAAGACACAAATCTGAGATCAGTTAGTCAAAACTATCAGCTGCAGACGTAGAATCTCTCCTGAAATTTATGCCGTTTTGTGGGGTTCCTACCAAGGTATCTCCTTATGCCATCCTTAACACTTCCAAAGGTCTCATATTCCCAATGGGACCTTTTAAACTTCTCAGAGAAGGAGATTGTTCAAGAACTACAGAACCAGAAAGTTACGCAAGCAAAGCTAATAATGTTAAGAAAGATGGATAATTTGTTCCTTCTCATAGCATCATTCTTACTTTCTCTACATTGAACCTTCCTTCATCAGTAAAAGCCAGATACCTAAACATACCATGCTACAAGTGTCAGAAATTTGGGCATTCCAAAATTATCTGCCAAGGAGATTTACTGTGCTCGCACTGCAGATCAGAGGAACATATTCATACTGATTGCAATGCTGAATCATCACAATGTCAACTGCAAAGGCAACCATCCAGCCTTTTCTAAATCCTGAAAGCAAAGTGTGTTAGTTGTCTGATGGCACCAGGGGTTCCCCCCATCTCTGCATTGTGTACTCTGTGATATCCTGAGATCAATGGAAGCTGGAGGAAAAAAAACTAGAAATACAAAATAGAGAACAGTCTCATACCCAGGATCAAGAAAACATCTACTACAAAATATGCAAAACGTACATATGCGGAAGCATCCCAGAGATACTATACATTTTCAACTCAAAAGGATATATCAGTTCCCCCAAAAATGTCAATTTCTGAATAGGCTCGATTACTGCTGTCGTCTGCATCACAATCAACAAAACAAAAAAACTGTAGATAGGATGAACAGTACTCCAATTTCAATACCACCTTCTACCTAGTCAGCTCCAGTAATGCCAAACCAAACAGAAAATCCAGATTGTGTTAGAAGGAAATCATCTGATACCACAGCTATAGATATTGTAAAGGATAATTGTTGTGATGAATCCATACTAAATACTTTATGCAGAAGACAACATGGGCACATTCATTCTTCCTAGTCTGGGTCACAATATCCTTAGATCTTTAGCCGACCGGGCTAGCCGAGTGGGTAAAGTACCTGCCCGGCAACCCAAAGGTCGCGGGTTCGATTCCCGCCTCGGGCTTGGATCAAAGTACTGCAAAAACCTTGGGAGGTGCAATATGGCGACAGAAGCCGATGCGCCAACAACTACCAAATCAAAAAAAAAAAAAAAAAAACCTTAGATCTTTGTATTGTAAGTGTATCTTGTAGCAACAGGTAATATTATTTAGGTAATTTTGAACTTGAGAACGATTACAAAATTTAAATTTACAACATATTACAGAATTTAAAATACCAAAAGAGTACAGAAATGAAATATTTACAAAACTCTAACCATTAGAGACGTTAAATTTAAGCTACTGAATGGAAGTTGCGAAGTTTCTGCCAAAATATCAATAACATAGACCTGAATATTAAGCTGTATCTTTATAAATACTTAACAAAAATAAACTAACCTACCTACGTGACTATAGGGATTCAAACTATATGTTAACTACAGTTTAGTATGTTAAATTTTAAAAAAATGTGACGTGTGCCAAGCATGCCAATAGATGGTTTTATGTGAAACATCCTTCACATTTCTTTTAGGTATTTTGATTTGTATATATTGATTACGAAATAAAAGAGCTTTTGTATTGTAAATATTTTATTGATCATTCACAAATTTCATAATTTCAGCTGGAAGACAAGATACAACAGATTTGTGATAACTAAAGTAAGAGACGTATACTTACAATTGCAACATATCTAAATGTCTCTGGAAAACAGCGTTGATTGAGGTACCTGATCTTGTAGTTGAGATTAGTGTTTAGAGTTAGATCGAATGTTTCTTGCAGGAAAGTAATTAATGATTGTTTCTTTCAATCCGAAGTCAACGTTGAAATTGCCGCTTATGATCATGGGTATTTTATGTAAATGTTTCTTTAACAGTGCTGCACCTTGAATTGAGTATGGCAGCAAAACAAAAAGTCAGTTATATCTTGTATGTTATTGTTAGGAGAAATATAGACAACTGATCGCCAATGGGCCGAACACTGACTGTCAAATCAATCGTTTGTCGATTGTCCATCTTGCTGTGATATATTGTGACTCCAGCTGTCTATTTGATAACATGCTTGAATGAGCCACGCAGTCGAAGTTCCGGGATGTTGACACTCATTATTTTCTAACCAGGTCTCAGATAGCAGCAAGATTTGTCATTGCTGTGTTGGTGACATGGTGTGCCCATAGGCTTTGGCAGTTGAGTGAGAGAACGAACTGAGAGTTCCTATTATGGATGAATTCGAGTAAACTGTCCTGTCTTGTTTGTAACTGATTAGTCGCGAGCCTGGCAAACTCATTTTGTAGATCGATGTAGTGTTTCTCAGGCCATGGTAGAATCTCTTGTTGCTGGTCAGCAAGACTATGTAGAGTGCATTGATGACAGTTACACATGACAGAGCAACATAAACCAGCTGCTGTTCGTGCCCTTTTTCGTATTCGTAAACCACTGTATCAAACAATGCCACCTTGCGACTTGTATATTATCATTGCACAAGCCAGAAAGTGATTTGGCACAGTTGTGTAACAATATACTTGCAGTTCGTCTTGATCCAAGTGACACAGCTGCAGGATTGATGTTCTTTGCTTGCACATATCTCGCTGCCTTGTGAGCTAACTTTCCTGTCTGAGGTGAGGTGGTAAATTCAAGCCACAATCATTGTATCTATTTCTCTTTGTTGTATTCAATCTTTGATAATTTACCCACACTGCCATTAGCAAGTCCATCAATAATGTCCATTTTGGTAGTGACAATATACAGTTTGCCTATGACTGGGAGCTTGTAGGGTAATACACCAGTGTCGATAACTGACATTTTAGAGTTTCTGGTGCATGTGTGCTTCTCTGCATTCGGCAACCCACGAAGATGTCTTGCACAACTGATTCCACTTTCTCTTCTGCAGCATTGAAGATCGTGCAGTTGTACTCATTTACAGAATTATTTTGCAAGTACAGTTGTATACCATTTGGGCAGAGGCAAACAGCTTCCTTCTGAGTGAAGAAACAAGACTAGATAAGATCTTGCTCATTCTAATCTAATTTAGTTCCATTACCGATTTTGGTTAACACAGATGCGAACGCAGTGTTCGACTGGCACATAACTTGATTGAGCTCGTAGCATGTGAGGCCACACAGAGTATGTGAGAGTGGGATCAGTGATATGCTGCTTTATTGTTTATTGACCGGGTCGCATGAACCGGAGGCAGCTGATGTAAGTCCCTGATTAGGAACATATCCTTCCTAAGCTCGTTTCAACATTTCCAGTTATCTGTTTTAGCTTCTCGTCCATTTGCGATAACAGCTCAGCACCAATCATGCTGATTTCTTTGATTATTAATGCTCTGACATACTTAAACAGCAATCTGTATTGTGTGACTTCCACCGACAGGCAGATTTCTCGAAGTGGATATCTTGAGCCCAGCGTGCACAGTGGTTCTGTCTATTGCAGTGGCAGCCTTACTAGTTGAAGTGGTTGTATATTTCCATCAAGAGGTGAATCACAAACGTTTTACCACAACCAGCTAGGATGGTTAAGAATATCTGATCAGTTCATGATTGGGAGATAACAGCCTCCAAATTACATGCATGAGTAGAATCTTTTGCTTGTTGTTGGCCATCCTTGTTAGTCATTAAGTTTTCTCATTTCTTTGCAATTATGCTGAGTTGGTCGAGTGTGGCAAGATCCTCATTCATCTTGCTGTCTGCGTGATTATAAGTCTTAAAAGGGGTCTTCTTGCAGTCGCGTAACAAGGCTGTGCAGGTCATTACTGCATTCTTTGTCAGGGTAGCCATCATTGTCTTGACACATCGCTTTACAAATTTCCATTGTTTTGCAAATGTCCACGTCCAATTCATGCAGTTGATGCTGTTCTAGTATGAGCTCTTCATTGTTGTCGTAGATCATGACATATGCCATCTCTGATTATCTGTTTCCTCATTGTGAAATGAAATGTGCAGCATTATCATCTCATCCTTTTGCTCGTTGAGATCCTGAGCCATGTCATAGTTTCAATAGTGTATTATGCATGGATAGTGTTTCTTGCAGATCCCATTAGCGCTGCATGTGTAATTTGCAACAAAGCATGACAGAGTAACATGATCCAACTGGTGTGGTCTCTTCTCATATTTGTCAAACCAATTCTCAATCCATATGTCACACGAATCCTCCAAGGTTCTCTTCATTCATCTTTGTGTTGGACTTCCTCACTTTCTGTCGCTTGATGGCCAGACAGTGGGAATGTAACCTACCACTGCAGAGCTCTCTGATATGGGCTGACGTGGCAAGCACTGGGCAACTTTTTGACTCGTGATTTCGACAATGTCGAACTGTGGATGCTCATTCATGATTATAATGATCTTCGTTGTAAATTGCTTGATCTCTCAGTTCATAGGTGGTAGATGGCTTTCATCAACCGGTGAAATACCACCACTTTGCTTATTGGAGGCTTGAAGTGGTGAAACCCATGTTTAGTCTCTAGAGCAAAGTTTCTGGCATCCCCCTCCCCCCATACTTCTCCTTCAACCCTAACCCAAGCACGGTACTAAGTACTATAGGTTCTAATACCTCTCGTGTTTGGGGTTCACATAAAAAAAAAAAAAAAAAAAAAATCTTGTTCATGTGTTCTCAACATACACAGCAGAAGAGTATTACTCTGTAATGAATTGGATGTCAATGTTTGATTTCAAAATGTTACAGATGAATGGATTCTACCTTCTCACTTGGTTGACGTTTGAGAAATACCTTCAGCCGATTTATGCAAGCTCTAACACATGCAATAATAGTTATAAGAGTTTACCCTGAAGAAGGCATCAATGTCAGCATACTTGTTATCCTCTAGATTTTGCCACATCTTGAAGTGAGCAGCCGACGTAGCTGAGTGGTCAGGTGTGCGGGTGCATAAGTACATGTGCCTCGAGTGACTGGGGTTCAAGCCCATGACTGCTAAATATGGTGCTGTTTCTTGTATTCTGTCTATCTTGTGAACTCCTCTGACTGTTTGGTCCCAGAGTATAAATAGAAAATTTATATTACTTTGCATCTGTCTGTCTTAGGCATATAGTGGTCGAGCGACAAGCATGAATGGTACTTCAAATTGACACATTTGTTGTTTATCCAGCATTATTTTCTTGTAATAACACGTAAGTGTATATTTGTGAATTTGTAGTTTTGATGCTCCCCGAAAACTTGCTAGCAGGTACAGACACTAACTTGTCGATTATTGCAATGCCGTTGTCTTTGTTCTTGCCCAAAGGGTCTTTGGGAGTGTTATTTAGCCACAGCAAAATGTACACATGTGGACTACTGCGATATTGAAATTCTATACACTTGAAAAAGTTGACCATGTAAAACTGACCAAACAGGCTATAACATTTCATCTGCAGTACGTTCTTAATTACATCCACAATCTTCTTGAAGTATATCACACAAGTTTCAGCACCTTCATTCACTAGCATTGCCTTCTGCGTGAAGTGCATGTCGCTCACACCCTCACTAATATTGTACCCATTATATCGAATAGATCATGCTAATGTTGAGCCCATTAGCATTAGCATTAGTAGAGGCATATGATGCAAGAAAGCAAGCTTATTCAGCATCAGGCAAAAAAAAAAAAAAAAAAAAAAAACCCACTCGCATTTCACCCCTCCGTTCGTTCGAAATACCTGTCCAGTTGAGCCTTAAATTTGTTTAGGCTATCAACTTCAACAACAAGTGATGGAAGTCGGTTCCACCAACCAACCACCCGCTGGCCAAAGGCAAATTTCCGCACATCTATCCGACATCCGTCCTTCCTCAATTTGAATTTATGCCCTCTGAGGTGATTATTCTGAGCAAGATGAAGAATCCCATTGGCATTGAGCATGCTCAAACCATTCACAGCCTTATACACCTCTATCAGATCACCTCGCCGGTGCCTAGTCTCCAGACTCTGTAATTTGCAAAACTTAAGCCTTTCTTCGTAAGAGCAACCCTTTGTTCCATTCACTAATCTTGTTGCCCTTCTCTGTACCCGTTCCAGCAGCTCTACATCCTTCTTGAAATGAGGCCTCCAGACCTGTATACAGTACTCAAGATGTGGCCTAACCATTGCCTTATACAAAGCAATAATCACCTCCTTATCCCTGCTAGAAAAATTCCTGTATATCATTGACAAGACACCATGAGCTACTCTTGCAGCTCGTCTGCACTGCTCAGAGAACTTCATATCTGCTGCACAATTACCCCCAGGTCCTTTTCATTCTCCACCACTGTCAGTGTAGTACCGCAGAGTTGATACGTTGCTCTGGGGTTACTGTTTCCCATATGTAGTACATTTACATTTGTCAATGTTAAACTTCATTTGCCACCTCTCAGCCCATCTGTTCAACCTTTCCAGATCCTGTTGCAGCAGCATAGCGTCAGTAGTGTCCTTAACAACCCTGCCAACCTTTGTATCATCTGCAAACTTGGACATTAAACTTGATATCCCATCATCAATATCATTCATAAACACCGAAAACAACAACGGACCCAACACTGAACCCTGAGGAACTCCACTAATAACATTAGTCCACGTTGAGCAGTGTCCATTGATTACCACTCTCTGTCTTCTGCCACTCAACCATCCCCTTATCCATAGCAGCAATTTGCCTCCAATGCCACACTGCTCCAATTTGTGTAGCAGTCTTCCATGTGCAACAGTATCAAAAGCCTTTCTAAGATCCAAATATATAATATCAAAATTATTCCCTGCATCCAGTTCTTTTGTGACTACATCATAGTATCCAATCAAATTGGTCAGGCAAGACCTGCCCTTAACAAAACCATGCTGCATCTGAGCTATAACTGAATTCTTGTCTAGATGATCCTGCAGTGCTTCTTTAACCAGTGCCTCCATTAACTTACCTGGAACAGAAGTTAAACTAACAGGTCTATAATTACTTGTGTCAGCCTTTGATCCTCCTTTGTGAATTGGGGTTACATTTGCACATCTCCAGTCTATGGGTACCTCCCCTGAGTCCAAAGAAGCTCTCATAATTATGGCTAGGGGTTTGCTTACTTCCTTTGCTGCCTCCTTTAATATAACTGGATAGATCCCATCCACCCCAGGTGCCTTTTTTATGTTTATCCTCAAATCTCTCCTCCACTTTCCTCTCAGTTATTACAAAATCATCCAGCTCACTGCCAATGTTTACTTTACCTACATCATTCTCCTTCCTGAATAACTCCTCATGCATGAATGTAGATGCAAAATACTCGTTTAGATTGTTAGCCATCTGAGCAGGATCCTCAACTGTTGAACCATCAATATCCAGTGGACCAATCTGATTCATCCCTTTCCTTCTCGAGTTTAAATATGTAAAGAACTCTTTTCTGTTTTTCTTTGCATCCTTTGCCAAGGATTTTTCGTAGTCTGCCTTTGCCTGCCTAATCTCCTTTGTGACTTGGTTACAGACCAACTTATATCTATCATAGGCTTCCATGTCACCCATTAATTTGTATGTATCCCATGCATTTTTCTTCTCTGCCACATGCCTCATTAGTTCATCTGACAACCATTTAGGCCCAAACCTTGAACAATATTTCTTAGTTGGTATGTAAAGCCTGGTAGCCTCCAAGATTAGTTCCTTGAATGCTTCCCATTTTGAGTTCGCTGTTGGTAACATCATCAGTTGGTCCCACTGTATAGAATTTAAATACTGTCTCAGACCATCATAGTCGCCTTTACAAAAACAAAAACCCTTCCCTTTACCTCTGATGGTAGTTACCTCCTTGAGTAAATCCCACTTCAACACACTGTGATCACTGCCACCTAGTGGTTCATTTATCTGCAGATTCTTAATGCATGAAGAATCACTACTGATAATCAGATCAAGAGTATTGCTCCCTCTTGTTGCCTCACGAACATGCTGATGTAGAAAACAATCATCCAATAAATCCACAAAAGCCTTGCTAGTGTGCGAGTGACCAACCCACAAATTCCAGTCAATATCTGGGAAATTAAAATCCCCCATTATAAGACTCTCTGATTTACTGGCCCACTCTATTTCCATGTACAATATCTTATTATACTCATCAGAGTCATTAGGCCTATAGCACACTCCTACTCTCAATTTTGATTTCCCTATGCTTATGTCACACCAAACTGACTCGACACTGCCCTGCCCATCGATGTCGACTGGCTTCACTTCCTTGGACCTTATGTGTTTGTTAATTAATAGCATAACCCCTCCTCCCCTCCTGTCCTGTCTATCCTTTCTATACACATTGTATTCCCCAAATTCCAGTTCCGCATTACTTATATCTGTGTGACACCACGTCTCTGATATCCCAACAATATCTGCCTTTGATGTTTTGAGCAATACCTCAAATTCATCAAATTTATTTACCAAACTCCTAGCATTGGTGTACATGCAGGTATACATGCACCTGTTTCTATTCTTAGCTACCCTAACACAACCCATGTGTTTACTTGTACCGCAATTACTCCCAGCAGTCTCTGAAATATCCTGCATCTTGTTTTTCAGGCTTCTGCTCATTTCAATAGAAGCAGTGCAAGAATCACTTCCACCTCTGCCAGTGGCTACTGTTAATCTATTAGTCCTTGTATCCCCCCCCAACTAGCAGTTTTCCGACCCACCTAACACTGGCTCGACAGCATCAGCAAAAATTCTTGCACCCTTTCTATTTAAGTGTATCCCATCCCTGTAGAAGCACTCTCCTGTTAACAAGTACAGTCCAGGCTGAAAAAAATTCTACCCCTTGAGCCTTGCACAATCCCTCCAGGGCTGAATTGATCGACAAGGCTCTCATCATATACTCCCTCCTATCGTGTCTGGGCAGAATTGCAGACACTTTCAAATTCAACCCTAATTCACGGCTTTTTTTCAACATTGACCTGTACTTGCTAATTAATTCCGCCGGTCTCCTACTCTTAATATCATTAGTGCCAACGTGTACAACTATATCACCTTTTGCCCTTAAAAGATGATATCCGCTCTACAACGTCATCAACCTTTGCCCCTGGCAGACATACCCTGGTCCTATTCCACCGATCCTTTTTACAAAGCATGTTCCCCGTTTCCCTGACAATAGTCACCAACAACTACTAGTTCCTGTGGGACCAGCGCATTCTGCCTAGGGGGCTGCCTCTGTGTTGCCTGATGACCAAGTGCAAGCTCTGGCATTGATGTGGGCAGCTGAGAGCTTGATGGGCCCCTCAATTTATTTCCTTCGAGGGCATCCACCCTGTCCTTCAAGCTCTCATAAAGGCCCATAACAACGCTGAGTTGTCGCCTGATTTCCTTGCACTCCTTACATCGTGCACACACAAAGACATCCCCCTTGGCAATATCAATTCCCGTACCCGACTGCTCCGCAAACATCAAGCAAACAGTGCATTTTAAAAGACTGATTCAGAGAAACTGCCCCCCCTCAGTTCTCCCCTGAACCACAGCACTCCCATTAGCTTGAGCCTTTTACTTTGCTGGTCTGGTCAGAGTCATGATTCCGATTTAAATCAATAAAATTTCAAAACAAAAATTAAATCCTTAAGTTATATCCCAAAACAGTTATGTTATATATATATATATATATATATATATATATATATATATATATATATTTTTTTTTTTTTTCGGTATCTAGTGTTTTCTATGAGTTCCCTTTATACAACTTCCGTATCACGTGTACCACTATAGTTATGTATTAATTATTTGTTACGATTAAGTCGTTATATATATATATATAGAGTTAAAAATACAATTTAATTGACAATAAAGTTTATCAAGATTAATAGATTTACTGATTAATTGACAATATTATATTATGCACTATACTACACTAAGCTTATGCTATCGTGTAAAAATGGCGGGAATTCTCGAATGGTACTTCTACGGACTCGTAAGTATTGATTAGCTTCCAAATCTCACTATCTCAATTTAGAATAAACTAAGGATCCTGACTAGGTCTGTAATCTACTTATAGAAGATAATTTGATATAACAATTGGTTAATAAATCGACTAAATTTGGTTAAAAAAAAACACCTCTCGTTCAATTTGTGACACATGGATTTGATACCGTTACCGATACTAAATAATATCTACAAAATCTCTGTCTAAGTTAAACTTTAAACTAAGTATCGTAACTAGGAATATAAAGCTACTCTAGAAAATAAGTTAATATGACAATTTAAACTAATAAATCAGAAAATAAATCAGGAAAAACTTCTCTGTTTCAAGAGCTTCAAGGAGCTACGGCCGCACAGGCTAACCTCGCACCCAGACTCCCTAGTAGCTCAAGTTTGGAATTGTCCTTAAGAAGGCCAAATTGTTTTTGATGCAGCTATTAATGTATAATGTTTGGATTTAACTTGCTCATGGGTCACTTTAGTATCTTTACCTATATATTTGAAAGCCACTGTCAGTCTCTTGTTATCTTCATTTTTACGTAAAGGAGATGATATGGAGTAACACCATGTTGGTCAGAGCTTGCTTGTTGCCATCATGAACGGAGTCACGTGTAAATTCTCTCTGAACGTTTTGAATTTTCCAAGATAAATGCTCGGATGGGACAGTTCCTCTGCCTGCGTGCTCGTTAAGCAGTAAGCTCTGCTGTACATTAGTTCCTCCTGGGGTGATGAGCCTTTCCTCAATCAGAATTGTTTCACTTATGTTATCTTTAGTCAAATTAATTTCTATGTGACTGTCATCAAAGAATGACTTATCTATTGTGATTTGGTACTATCGATATAATGGTGTGTCAACCAAATATTGAAGCCATGCTTTAACCACTTGCTTTACTTGGCCCAGAATGCTGCATTGTCTGTATGCATGTCTCAGGCGCTTTGCCTGCCTGAACTGTAAACAAGGAGAAATGAGCCTCTCTTGTCACTAAATCCAACTTTGGTAAATAGAATTTCTGGGTAGACAAGTCCGTTGGACTTAGCACTGGAATAGTGTTCTTAAATAATTCTCTACAGCTATCACACACAAGGATCCTGTCGATGTCAACATCAGGAAATGCAGTGCATATCAATGGTGTATCTTTAACAGCTGGTTTCTTTGCCGTTTTCAAACCATAGACAATCGAAAATGTAGCCTACAGAACAGAAATCATTTTTCATAAATCTCCTTTCGAACTCTCGATGCACATTCTTATGTAAATAGTAGTCATCGCCGTAAGGAAAAGGAGCTTAATCGTTTAACTCATCTGCTCCTCAATTGGAGAAATTTCCGTTGTACATAATTAATACTCACTTTGAGTACATCATTGTTAGATGAAGCGGCAGCATTGTTGGCTGAAAGCACTGCTAAATGCAATGCTTGATTTTCTGTTTGGCTTTTAAGCAATCTCGATAGTCTTTTTTGTTCTTGCACACTCATTGATACCTTCGTGTTTATTTTCTTAGGTCTTGTTGTTTTCATTCTTGCTCTATACTCTCAACAATGCTCTGCACTTGACTTTGGCATCATTGAACACCTTTTCCAAAATTATTGATATGAAAACTTCTACAGTGGCACCTAACAATGGAATGTGATGAAAATGCGAGACGAAAAAAGAAATGGTTGACAAATATTTGTATTGTTACAAACATACTATTCATGTGACAAATACTTGTATTATTGCAATCATACTATTCAACAAATGGCTAAAATCAAATGGGTAATAAGGATATTGGCTTGAATTTTACTAACCTCTTTCAAGTGAAGGATGTATCACATAAAATTAAACATCATTCATGCGTACAAGGTACACACTTGGGTTTTTTTTTTTAATTGTGTTTTTCTAATGCAGTTTTACAAAATTCAAACGCATGCAATTTGAATTTTTTTAAATCGGTTCACTAGAACTCAAGATATCATACCAGTCATGAAAAATGTATCACAGGCTCTAACTACACTAGTCAGTGCTTGGAACAGACTGGTGGTGAGAGCGTGCAAAGTATCTCTGGCAGATGTCACTTCCGTGACGTGTTTTTTTGTGACCGATAAGATTTACTCGGTTGAAATTTTTGTAGGTGTACTCAAGGATATTTCACATCAAAAAAAAAAAAAAAAAAAAAAAACTTAATCTAAATACTAACCTGCTATAATGTTCTGAAATGCATATCTACCATACACAGTCAAATACAGCTGGTTAACATCTAACCAAACTTACATTACCTTCACTTTACATTCTTAACTGGAATGAAGAGGAGATCTCTGCTTCTACAGAGATTGCAAATGCCTTAGGAACAGTGTTCTCTGAATTGTCTGCTTCAGTTACATCTCAGTCATCATTTCAAACAATTAAAGCCAAAGCTGAGAAATCCAAACTAAGGTTTAAACTACCTGTCCTTAACCAACCACTCAAACTATGTGAACTGATAGAATCCATAAATACCTCTAGAAACAGTGCAGCTTGCCCTGATGGAATTTACTCTATCCTGCTTAAACATCTAGATCCAAAATTTTTATTCTCACTGCTAATATTTTTCAATCAAATTTTTACAGAATGTACATTCCCCAGTTCCTGGCAACATTCTTATGGAATGGCTTTCCCTAAACTAGGTAAAGATTGCTTGATTCCTCACAACTATAGACCGGTTTCGCTAACCAGCTGCTTGAGTAAAACGTCGAAAAATATGGTGCACCATCAATTAACATGGTATTAGAGTCCTGATACCTAATCAGTAATAATCATTTTGGCTTTCGGAAGAACAGGTCATCCTTAGATCTTATGGTAAAGGCTGAATCAAACATAAGAAATGCATTTATCAGAAATCGATATCTTATTATGGTATGTCTCGATATAGAGAAAACTTTTGATACCATACCACATGGTGCTATGGAATCCTAAGGGATCTCCATTCTATTGGTATGAGATGCCATTTACTGTATTTTATGGAAAACTTTCTTCGACACGGGTCTTTTTCCAAGTTCGATGTCTGCCATTGAACTTGGAAAGAGTCCCACTTGTAAGGCTTTGTCTGTGTGCTGCTTTATTTGCAATACAAATAAATAGTATCACAAACAGCATTCCAAACACTGTTGACTCATACTTTTATGTGGAAGATTTTACCTTATCCTGTCATTCCAGAATGAGCTGTACTGAGAAGTATTTACAAATATTGATAAATAAAGTTGAAGTATTAGACCACCACTGGTTGACAGTAGAGGTGAACAGCAATTGGCAAAGTGCCATCCTGGTCAATAGATGGGTCACAATCCCTGCTTAATTAAGAACCCCTTATCCCCATTAAACTCATCCTTGCCCTACATTGTGACCATATATCCAGAGTACTAGACTCTTTTTAACAAGACAGTACCCCATGGCACAAAGGCAGCATTGTGCAAGAATAGTTTATGGATCACTTCCAAGCATTTCATGTGCTCCCCTGACCATTAAATTCCCCCGATATCGATCCCATTGAACATTTGTGGGATGTGGTGGAACGCAGCATTTGCCAAATCCGTGCCAGTTCCTCGCTCCATTGTTAACTCTGGGATATCTTTCTGTCCAGCTGGTCCAGGATACCTGAGCATGCCACATAAGCGATTATCATGGTGAAAGGCACCCCAACATGCTATTTGGTAGGTGGTTATAATGTTTTGGCACATGATTATATTTCATCATATAAGTTGACTCTTTGAAGCACTAAAAATGTAAAATTTTGATTTCAGCTTATGCATAAAGTATAAAATCCTAAGCTTGAGTTAAGTTCACATTCTTAGTATTAGAAAGACATGAATTAATAGCAATATGTTTACAGTTTATTGCATATGTTTACATAAATATACATTATTGCTCTCTTTTTCAAACCAAAGGGATTCGTTCATCTGAAAAAAAAAAAAACAGTTCATGCAGTTTGTTCTATGTTTTTAGGTTACTTTTCAAGTTCTTGAATAGTAAACCCTTCAAGACTATCAATTTCTGATAGAAAACTTGCTTACATATTTGAGGCTATTCTTACAGAGAAGTCAATCTGCAGTACAGTTCGGAACAGGCAACAAGGAATAGCTCAATTATGTGGTTAAAGCTGTCCTTGTATGCATATAGCATCAATAAGAAAAATGTCACATTGTCACTCATGTCCTGTAGGTTTTGATTTTATGGCCTATTATATATTATTTATATTATGTGATGAAGTACTGATATGGGCTCTGTTTTCTTTACAATTTACTGTTCATTGTAATAAAGTGTAACAGTTCAAACTTTTAAAAAAGAGAGACATGATGAATTAAAAAGTACCCTCTAGTTCTTAGCACAAAAGAGCATTATTAAAAAGGGGGTCAACTTATACAAGGCAAAAAATAGAAGTAGACTTGTACTCCAAAATATACGCGTGAAATTATATATTCCTTGATTATATTACAACCCATCTGGTTAACCTTTTTTCCATAGCCATCATAACTGGGAAATTCATTAAGAAGAACAATTTCATTGATATCCACAAGAGACCACTACATGGTATGTGCAAATATCCTATCCATTTCCAAAACACTGCCCATGTAAGATTCTCTCATTTTGAGGATCAGGTCAGAATCTCAGGGACTTGTGAAAGAGTAGTCATGATGGATGCTTTATTTCCCAATTCCATTGATTCAGAAGTTGCTTTACAGGCATTTTTCCCTGTCATCACGCATTGACATGCAAAACAAGTGGAATGTCTACTTCTGTTGGTCTTTGAAAATGTCTCAATTTGAGATACATTTCATGTTATAGATGGTGCTTAAAGAATTAGCAGTATTACTAGTAGTACTCTATATTGATATTGTGATACTTTTTGGCACAGCATGACAAGAAGCAACCTCACAGACAATAATGGAGTGTTCTTGAAACTTTAACACGTTCCCCGAAATTAAAGAATCTCTCTATGAGATTCATTAAATTTGAAAAAAAAAAAAGATCTTGCATATAACTAGGCTATTGCAGATATTACTAAAAACCACTCTTTACATGAAAATAAAGGAATCTAAGTATAAATTACAATTTCCTGTTATTACTTGGTGTTACCACTACTTTTTCTTCAATTCTCATATTCTGTAATTAATTCACAAAGTGTTCTCAGTAGTTGTAATTTTCTTCTTCTAGAAATACTCAAGCTAAAATGCTCAGAAGTCATGAGGTCACATGTAGCCGGTGAGGAAACATATAACCTGATGAATAAAACAAAAGATGCTACAGATGAATATCTTGTTGAAGTAGCAGATGAAGGTATCATTTATTTATGTTTCAACTTATTCCTTTCTTATTTTTTTAACTCAGAAATTCGATAACTAAAAATAATATAAAACCACTTTAAAAAAATATTCAGGCCATCAGGCCTTGATTCAGCACCTCTCAAAAAGCATCAAACAAGTAAGAAGTTTTTTAGGAATGGTATTTCTCTCCTCAGTTCATTCCTAACTTGCTGGATATCGTAAAGCACAAAATTAAGCCTTTAATCTTCTTAACGAAAAACTAACAGCCCATGTCTTAATTCACTCAAAATTTGATAAATCTTTGTGAAGGTAAAAAAAAAAAAGAAAGAAAGAAACCATGAAAGACTGTTTGTGAACTACTGGGACTCTAGTAGCAAACTGCTTTCCGTTGAGTGCTGACCGATCTGAATAATTACCTCAGTCACTCCCTTCAACCTACGACATTATGGGTTTAAGTGACTGATTTAATTAACATGCAAGTAACAGATGATAAACCAATCAGTTTATTGTCTCTTGCTTGTATATGTCACTCAGTTACTTCTTCATATACTCTTATTCATTATTACGATATACAGTGTTAAATTTATGCAGCCCACCTATGAATTTTGTATATCACTGAACTGAACATGTCTGGTTTACTGTTGAGGCTTTCCTTTGTTTTCAATCAGCCATTTGAACATTCCTGCTCAGCAGTTAATAACGATGGTTGCTGAACACCACCCAAACAGTATAGAAGATAGCTAGCTTTTAACTTTGCATTCAGCAGAATTTCGTGTATTGGGGACATGCCTGATATCATATTTGGTAACTCATTTTCCAATTAGTTGAGCTAATTGGAAAATGAATGTAAAGTGAATCACATTTCCCAGCTTTTATGCAATGACATATGTGGGGAAACTACTGGGGGTCCATGTCGAACAAGCAAATACATGAGATGCATTGGGGTAACTAAGAATAAGAACAGGTGCATGTATACTTGCAATCGCACCAATGCTAGGAGCATAGTAAATAAATTTGATGAATTTGAAGTGTTGGTTAAGTAATCAAATGCAGACATTGTGGGGATATCAGAGACATGGTGTCACTCAGATATAAGGGATGCAAAATTTGAATATGGGGAGTACAATGTACATAGAAAGGACAGGAGGAGAGGAGCTATGCTCTCAGTAAAGAAGTACATTAAATCTAATGCAGTGCATCCAGTCAACATGGGTGGCCAGTCCAATGTTCAGTCAGTTTGGTGTAAACATAAGCATTGGGAAAGAGAAAATGAGAGGAGTGTTATACACCTAATAACTATGAAGAGTATAATGAACTCATGATGAGTATAATGAACCTAATAACTGTGATGAGTATAATACAGAGAAATAAGAGTGGGCCAGTAAATCAGAGTCTTATAATGATAAACTTTCCAAATATTGAGTGTAATTTATGGCACACAAAAAAGCAAGCAACACTTTTATGGATTTGTTGAATGACTGTTTCCTACAGCAGTATTTTAGAGAGGCAACAAGAGAAAGTAGTACTCTTGATCTGGTTACCAACAGTGATTCTTCTTGCATTAAGAATCTGCAGATAAGACTTACTAGGTTGTAGTGATTCCAGTGTACTGATATGGGATTTATTTAAGATGTAACTAGAGTAAAAGGTAAAGGGAAGGACATTTGCTTTTGTAAAGGTGACTACAGTGTTCTCAGACAATTCTGAAATTCTATACAGTGGGACGAACTGATATTGTTACCAACAGCAAATTCTGAATGGGGAGCAATCAGGGAAATAATTCACCAGGCTTTTCATCTAACTAAGAAATACTGGTCACTGTTTAAGCCTAAATGGATGTCAGATGAACTAATGAGACTTATGGCAGAGAAGAAAAATACATGGAATGCATATAAATTATCAGGGATACAGAAACCTATAACAGATATAAACTAGTCTACAATAAAGTCACAAGGATGGTAGGCAAGCTGCAGCAGATTGAGACATTTTTGGCAAAGAATGCAAAAAAAAGCAGCTAAGTCTTCTTTACGTATGTAAACATTAGAAGGAAGGAAATGCATCATATTGGTCCATTTGATATCAGTTTGACTGTTGATGATCCTACTTGGGTTGCTGACAAACTGAACAAGTATTTTGTATCTATGTTTACACGAATTCTTTAGTGAAGGGAGATGCCAGATGTTTATCAAATGCTAACAAGGAACTAATTGATTTTGTGATAACTGAGAGGAAAGTGGAAGAGAAATTATTGAAGCTAAACAGCAAAGGAAGTAAGCAAACCCTTAGCCATAATTATGAGAGCTTCCTTGGACTCAGGGGAGGTATCCATGGACTGGAGATGTGCAAATGTGACCCCAGTTCGCAAAGGAGGATCAAAGGCTGTCACAAGTAATTACAGACCTATTAGTTTAACTTCTGTTCCAGGGAAATTAATGGAGGCACTGGTTAAAGAAGCATTGCAGGATCATCTAGACCAGGGGTGGGCAACAGCCAGCCCGCGACGATGTTGAATCCGGCCCCCTCGGTAAATGCATAAATATAGAAAATCCATACCTGACTACACTCGCCGTAAACATTCGGCTTAATTCGGTTCAATCGGGAATCGCGGCCAGTACAACAGTAACCAAGTGATTCTACGCAGCGTCAAAGAGTTATTTCCTAATTATTATTGTAGCATTGATCGAACGAAGTTCCTTTGGGTTTGACTTCTTATTGAAAAAAATAATATTGGTGCGAGATGTTTTATGCCTTTTCTAATTATTACAATTTTTAATACAATTTATAGCCCATAAAATGAGCCAATTAAAAAAAAAAGAAAAATTGATGCCGAATGCCGCATTTTCAATGATAATTGGACATTCAGATATTTTTTTTAAAAATACATTAATAATTTGGTAATTCAAGTAATATAACTTTTTTTTTTTTTTTTTTTAGGTTCTGATTTTTTTTATTAAATCGTTCAATCTATTCCAGCCCGCATCATGATGCGAAAATTTCATTCGGCCCGCATCAGGATACGAAAGTTTCATTCAGCCCGCTGACGAAAAAAGTTGCCCACCCCTGATCTAGACCAAACTTCAGTTATAGTTTGGATACAGCATGGGTTTGTTAAGAGGATGTTTTGTCTGACCAATTTGATTCGATACTATAATGTGGTCACAAAGGAACTGGATGCAAAAAATAATTTTGATGTCATATATTTCGATGTTAGGAAAGCTTTTGATACATGGAAGACTACTGTACAAATTGGAGCTGTATGGCATAAAGGGCAAATTGCTGCTATGGATAGAGGGATGGTTGAGTGGGAGAGGACAGAGCGGTAATCAATGGTCACTGCTCTTCACGGACTAATGTTATTAGTGGAGTCCCCCAGGGTTCAATATTGATTCCATTTTTGTTTTCGGTATTTATTAATGATATTGATGAAGATATATATAAGGCTTAATGTCTAAGTTTGCAAATGATACATGGGTTGGCAGGGTTGTTAATGACAGTACGCTGCTGCAACAGGATCTAGAAAAGTTGAGCAGATGGGCTGAGAGGTGACAACTGAACAACGTTGACAAATGTAAAGTACTGCATATGGGTAGCAGTAACTCCAGAGTAACATATCAATTGTGTGCTACTACACTCAGGGTGGTTGAGAATGAAAAGGACCTGGGGGTAATTGTGCAGTCAGATATGTTTTTTGAACTGTGCACAGTCTGCAAGAGTAGCTCATGGTGTCTTGTCAATGATATACAAGAATATTTCTAGCAGGGATAAGGAGGTGTGGTTATCCCCTTGTTAAGGAAATGGTCAGGCCACACCTTGAGAACTGTATACCGGTCTGGAGACTTCATTTTAGGAAGGATGTAGAACTGCTGGAACGAGTACAGAGAAGGGCAACAAGATTAGTGAATGGAACAAAGGGTTGTCTTACAAAGAAAGGCTTAAGTTTTGCAAATTACAGTGTATGGAGACTAGGCACCTGCGAGGTGATGTGATTGAGGTGTACAAGGCCTTGAATGGTTTGAGCAAGCTCAGTGCTGATGGGATTCTTCTTGCCCAGATTAATCACCTGAGGGGACAAATTCAAATTGAGGAAAGACATTTGTAGAATAGATGTGTGGAAATTTGCTTTTAGCCAGCAGGTGGTTGATTTCTGGAATAGACTTCCATCTGTCGTTGTAGAAGTTGACAGCTTAAATAAATTCAAGGCAGAACTAGATAAACATTTGGAGCGAATGGATGGGTGAAATGGGAAGAAGTTTTTTTTTTTTTTTTGTTTTTTTTTCTGATGCTGTATAAGCTTGCTTTCTTGCATCATATGCTAATGCTGTCTTCTACTTCTGCAGTTTCCACAATCTCTTTTCTATCCATTAAGATAGAATTGAATCTCTCATCTGAACAAAAATTTGTTAAATATGCATGTAACTGTTTTTTAATTCATCTAAGTTGTTTTGAATATTCAAGTCAGATTTTGATAAAATTCTGCTTACAGCATTAACATTTTTGCTAAAATATTATAATTGATCAAATAAATCTGAATGTAATTAATTTTGTTTCTGACACTATATCATATAAAGAATCCTAAATATTTCCTTATAGGGGTCTGTTAAGCACTAAAACATCTGCGGCTATGATGCAACAATATATTATGTTTATTCTGTGGTTGAGTTGCCTATTTGCGGGATGAAAAACTGAAGTTTCTGGCAGAAAAAAATCCATGCAACCTTTTATTGAGACTGATTGGCCTAGCCACATGGAAAAAAGCTGATAAAAATTGCTTGCAATGCTGACAAGGTTTGAACTCTGGCCTTTACTAGTCTGTGTTGGAGGATAATGATTATGGTCATGGGAACTCATGCGAACTTCTAAGGATAGGTTGAAAGATTTAATAGTATCAACACAACTCTCCTATTGACAACAGTTTTAAGATAAATCTAGGTACCTGTTTTCGTAAGATTTTCAATGTTGTGAAGAATAAAAAAAAGTTATAGCTCTTGAACCCAAAAAAAAAATCTGCAAAAAAATTCATGGTTGCATATGAAACATTTTACTGTATTTATTCTAAATTAGGGTTATGAGCATGGGAAATGCTTCATTTTCAATGAAGGGCAAACAATTGTTTACACATTCTATATGTGAACCCCTGGTGCTCGTCGCCGTGATGGGATATTGTGCTGTAAATCTACTTCACAATAAAGATTTATTTATTTATTTATTTATTTATTTATTTATATTCCTTGATGTGATTGCTGTGTACTTTAATATTGTCCCTCTCCCAAAAAAAAAATTACAATTAAATTCTTTCCTTCAGCAGATGTAATTGGACAAAAATCGAAAGTGTTCGTGGAGTTTTTATTATTTAAATAGACAAAATGAATTACAACACTAACTTGTATGGCTGCTAGTAGTGTGTTTTGCTTATAGTGAATATGTAATGGTGAAGATAAATCATCACTACCAACGTTTTGGAATAATTCATGTTAACAAAGGTTGATTCTACATTTATGGTTTGGTGTTTAGCGAACTACAAGAATCTGAAGCACAATTCAAAATTATTGTATAAATATGGAGCCTATTTTAACATTTGTTCTTTTATTTCTTTGGCAGTAATAATGTTTATTTAATTTTAGATTTTTTTCCACAAGTTTAAATACATTGTATATGTTCTGCAGTAACTGAATCGAATTTTGCAGTCATTTCTATTAATTTAAAAAAAATGTCCATTACTATTTTTATGTAATTTATTGTTAGTTCCTGTAAAATGTAAATTTTATTTAATAAATACCAAGTTATACGAATGATTCTTTTTCATACAATATACCATCTCTTTTTCTCACGTACATTTGATTTTTGTGATTTAAATTGTCAGTTGCTTTCCATTTTTCATGGAGTTCTTAAATCTATCCATTTCTTCGGTGTCTACTTAAATGTTGTGATAAAGGTTGGCAGTCTCTTAAAACTTTTTTTTTTTTTTTTTTTCTGTTGGATTCATCTAGGGAAGTTAATTTTTTGTTCATGACTAGGACTAATTTGTTCTGGACAAGTATCTCGATCATTGGAAACCAATAAAGATTTACTTTCATTGATGCATCCCTCTTTTACTGTGTTTTCAATTTTATGCTTCTGTTCAGAAGATTCTTCCAGACTGATCAGTTTTATCCTTGCACCTCGTTCTGTTTTTGATTCAGACTTTGACAAGTTCATTGAGTGTCTCATTAAATGATGTTGAAATAACTACTTTTCTTTTTTTTCCTTTTCTTTAATTATCAGTTTTGTGACCCTGATAGCTTTATTTTAATTGGTCCAGTTAACATTTATTAAGAAATCTCTTATTAATAAACTTAAGTAGTAGTAATAATAATAATTAAATGATTAATGAAATAGCTTTTCTAATTTAAAAATTACAGAATGCTTAGCTTGTAATAAAGCTTTAGGAGGCAATTTCAAAAAAAAGAAAACAATAACCATTTAATTTCAATAAGTATATTAAAATATAAATAAGACAAACAGCTGCTCTGTTAATATTAATGACTTGTCTCTCTACTCGCATCTAAAACATTTCACTTATTTTTAAATTTACAAAAGCACATTTATCCTAAATTCATTTATTCTGACCACATAATGTCATATTCAACTGTAGTTTTTAGCAAAACTGCTAATAGTTAAGATTGATTTATTGGTGCAGTTATTGGTATTACATCAATAAATCAATCCCTGATACATCAAGAACCCACTCCCAAGCAACATTGGCCATTCAAAAATTACAAAAAAAAAAAAAAAAAAAAAAATTGTTTTCAGTTCTGAATTTTTTACAATTGAAAAGCACTACGTTAATTGTCATAGCATCTTTACTGCAACCTTGCATTTCCACAATATATATAAACTACCATGCAGCCACTATTTAACATAAGCATACCAAGACCAGATAAATCATCACTATCTGTACCACGACAATATGGCACCTTTCAAAATTTGGCACTTATGTGCTGTGCATGCGATGTACCTTTCTTGTCACAGCCTTTGCTGTAAGCTAAATGTTATTAATTTCAGTTCATTTTTTTATTTCAAAAATTTGATTGTGAAAATTTTGCAAATGTGTTTTCCCTCTAAAAGTACTTGTTAACTTTTAATTAACTAAAAAGTTTACTATACTTAGATTTTCAAAAATTGTTACTAACATAAAATAGAAACATGAAACATTTTAATCTCTGTCAAATTTTTTCTAGACATTAATTGCACAGAACTTTGGCATTACTTCAACACAACAATTTAAACTGGTATTTACAAAAAAAAAAAAAAAAAAAAAAAATTGAAATTAACATTCCAAAGAAAAAAAAAATTTCTATTAATTTTGGCTGTGTATGTGATGAATATTATAAACATGAAATAGTAAATGATATTATTAAAATTCTGCATGGTTAAAATACAAAAACAATTGCAGTATGTCACTTTGTGTGTCTATGTTCGCACCTGTGTTTCATTGTGATTATTTTTCTTATGAACAGCCTACTTCACTTATTACTACACACAAGTCACTTGCAAAATGCCTTCTAAATTCATTAGGGAAGAAAAAAACACCATGCACCAGTGTCATTCTGACTGATACCGTACATAGTACCCTCATCCAACTTGCCCTCCCCCTTCATAGAACTGTAAAATGTGATGATCAGTGGATTTTTTTTCTCTTACCCCAATCCCTCCTTTTGAAGCACAGTTTTGCTGCCATGATGCACACTACCTATCAGAATAATAATGTTCTGACCTTTTTTGGTAACATAAAATACTTTTGTCAGCACCTTCCTAGAATACAAATACATAGTCCCCCGACTTATGTAAGCCTGAGTTACATAACTTCGAACTTATGTAAATTCTTTTGGCAAAATCATAAAGATACTCTCTGTATAATTTTTAAGAGTGAAGTTGAATGAAGGAACAATAAATATAATTTTTATTTTTGTCCCCATACAAACTATAGAATAATAACCTGCGTCGTAACTAGAATCTAGGTAAATAACTAGAGTTAACATTTCATTTTCTGCTTTAAAAATTCTAAAGAAATATTCAACAACGTGTGTTTGAGACAGGTGAGTTACATCGAAGCATTTCAAAGAAAGCACCACAGTGTTCAAGCCACGTGGACTGTGTCCATTCAGCTATTTCTTCGAAGAATTACACTCTAGCCCTTCGTCTCCACACTTTACATCCTTTCCTTCCTTTCTTTCTGGATTGTAGAATCAGTTCAGTTTTGTTTGCATTTTCACGTTGTCGAACCATTTTCAGTGACTTCACATCAAACTATCATTGTGTAATTCACTTGTCATAAGCTGTGACAGCATCTCTTGTAACTAAACCTTGCGAAACATTTTACAGAAAATTTCATTTTGACAGTTATCGTGGTGCTACCTAAGAGAATAAATGAAAGCGGTGCTACTTCGCTGCTGTCCCCAGATAAAGTTTTTAATTCTTATGGTATATAACTATTTTTCTTCATTCTTCTGAGATATTATGTGGTTTTTGTAATATTGGTATATCAGGGATATTAGGATTAGCATTAGTAGTTGCATATGATGCAAGAAAGCAAGCTTATACAGCATTAGCCAAAAAAAAAAAAAAAAAAAATCTCATTTCACCAATCCAATCTCTCCAAATGTTTGTCTTGTTCTGTCTTGAATTTATTTCACCTGTCAACTTCCATGCCAGATGGAAGTTTGTTCTAGCAATCAACCACCCACTGGTGGTTGATTGCTAGACTGAATACACTGTTTGGAAGGTACAGAATGAATCAACTACTAATCCCCAACCAGTGAATTTTACCAGAATCAAATATTTTCCCACTGCCACTGTTGGGGGATGCAATGTTACCTTCATATTAGTTCTCTTAACCTGGGTGTAAGAGAACTAATATGAAGGAAGATGTTTCCTAACATCACATAGCAACTTTGTCAGGAGCAAAAGAATATATTATTAACACAAAATTTTCTAAGGACTTTTACCTGGCCATATACCACACTTTGGAAATGCTGTCCTAATGTGGCACTTATTTTAGTATTGTTAAATATATAGAGTGTCTCAAAAATACACAGCATAACTTCAGGAATGAGTTCCTCATATGTAGACAATAAAATTATTTTATATCAACATTGTTCTGGAAATGCTTGGTTCCCGAGTTATTAACCGGAATGTCTTATCTCCCACAGGTGATTTCCTTCATCACAAGGTACTGACAGAATCTGGTGGTTTTCCATTCCGACCATGAACTGAAATCAGGCAAGCAGATATGCACTTTATGTACGGTTTGGCAGATGGCATTGCTCTGGAGGCTCATCGTTTGTACCACGAAAGGTTCCCAGAACGAAGATGTCCAGACAGGAAAATGTTTGAAGTTATCCATCGCTGCCTTTGTGAACGTGGGACCTTTACACCTCGTGCTGCTGACAGAGGAAGACCAAGATCTATGACTCCTGAAGTAGAGGAGCAGATTTTGGATGTTGTGCATGCCACTCCTGGAATCAGCACACGCAGAATATCAATGCAACTGGCTGTTCAAAGTTTGACTATTCGGAGAGTGTTGCGAGAACACCAACTGTAGCCTTACCATCTGCAATGGGTACAGGCCTTGTCACCAGCAGATTACCCTGCGCGAGTAATGTTCTGCTAGTGGTTCTTGCAGCAGTGTGGTACAATTCCTCACTTTTCTGCCTTAGTGATATTCACAGATGAAGCACAGTTCACACGATACAGAATCCAAAACTTTCACAATCAGCATGTATGGGCTGAGGAAAACCCACATGCAATTCTTCCATCACATCACCAACAGCAGTTCAGCCTCAACATCTGGGTGGGTGTTTTTGGTGATAAGTTATTTGGGCCTCATGTACTTCCAAACAAACTCACAGGCATACAAAAACTTTCTGGAAAGCAAAATGCCTGATTTCTTGGACGCCACGCCACTGATCATTCATCAACAAGCACACTTCATGCACAATGGTGCTCCTGCACATTTCAGCCACCTAGCCCGCAATTACCTGAATCGAAGTTTTCCTGGTCGGTGGATAGGTAGAGGTGAACCAACTGCCTGGCCTCCACGCCCACTGATTTAAACCCACTAGATTTTGATTTTAAATGGCCCCACTTCTTGTGGGGCCATTTAAAATCATTGGTGTATTCAACTCTGGTAGCTGATGTGGAAACTCTCCCCAACCTAATTGTTGGCAGGTTGTGAGACAATATGAAATGCCAGGAATTTGGCACAGTCTTTGAATCCATGAGATGTCGATGTGAGGCCTGTATTCAGGCAGAAGGTGGACATTTTGAACAATTACTATAAGGTGATGTGAACAGTTGTGTCATAGACAGACCTTCAAAACTCAGAAACCAAGCATTTCCTGAACTATGTTGATATAAAATATTTTTGTCTACATATGAGGAACTCATTCCTGAAGTTATGCCTTATATTTTTGAGACACCCTGTATACATATTATAAAGGGTAGTTTGCAATATTGTGATATGTTGTTCGATTATATCTGAATTTTACATGAAAGTTTTGTTCTGTTTGGAGCAAATTGTCAAATGTTTTTACATCTATTAATTTTTAGAAGGGTCCATACTATATGATTGTCCTTTTTATATTTTACAGGATTGACAAATAGCAGAACTTTCTCAAAAGAATCTGAAAAAGAAAAAGGCATGCATTTTGTTCTTACCCACTTCAAAGAAGTCACTCCTTGTACAGGGCAGCATGCCAAGTATCCTGATTCTAGTCTAACTACTTGTGATGAGAGCGGCATCGAAATTTGTTCAGCATCTCAAAATAAATCTAATGAACATTTACCTGAAATAGCAGTTCCTCTATGTGATCCCAGTTCCGAGTTACTGTTTCAAAAAAATAATGATAACAGGCATTCATCTCTTTTCAGACAGTCTTCACATGAAAGTGATATTGACATTAGTGAATATGATGTTATTTCTGAAAGTGAGATAGACTCCTAATATACCAGTATGTATAATGTTTAGCTCATTATTTTAAGGACTTAATCACATTAAAGAAAATTCTGAGATATGTAGTAGGTTCATATTTTTGTGAATTCTGAATCATATTTGAAAATAATGAAATTTAATAGGCAGTCCTAAATAAATGCCATTTTATTTTAAAATGACTATAACTATATTTTTTAATTTATTGACATCAAATTTTAGAGTAGTAAGGGACTGCAAGACCTAGCTTTTTTACTTTGTAAGGACTGTGAGACCTAGCTTTTTATTAATATCGTATTTTTTATAAAAATTTTGTACATATACAGTATTATTTATTTATTCTTCAAAACATATGTTCTGAAGATTAAATAATTTCTTTAAAATATGTAAATAATATAGCAGTTTCACTTTTCCAGATTGTAAAAAAAAAAAAAATTAATTAATTAACCATCATGGGAGAAATGTATTATTTAAAATATGAAATAATATAGTTTCTTTAATCGGAGGTGAAACTATAAATTTGGTTTCCCTAGCCAAGTTGGCAATGACCTAATGTGATCTTTAAAAACTATTGCAAACCAGCTATTGCCACCCTCCCATGGTGGCAATGTGATAATGTGGAGTTTGCCGTTGTCTTCAGTTTCCAGACAAAAAAAAAAAAAAAAAAAAAAAAAACCACTACCCACTTAAATGCATTAATTTTTTTTAATTACAGCCACTCTCTGATTAACGTAAGGGTTGCATTCTTGTGCTCGCTGAATTGATTGAATCAAAAAAGAAATATTCGACGAACATGTGAATAGAATTGTATTATTTATTGTATTTATTCAATTTTTTATCTCAGGTGCAGGAAAAATTAAAATGCAACTTAAAAAAAAAATTATAAAATTACAAAAAAAGAGAGGAGACAGGCATAAAGTCAGTAACTTACCTCTTGAGCATCACTGCCAAAATCAACAGCTTCGGCTGAAAAGTATGCCACTGCGGAGATTGAGGGCTGTGGAGATTTAGAAGGGGTCAGCTGCTCAACCTTACGAAAGAACATATTAATGGATATAATGGATGACTGAACAGGTGGGTTTTTTCTTTTCATTGTAGATTCCTTTGTAGCAAGCAAACATCATTTACCCCTCTGTTAACTTTTAAGAATCGTTTGCTGTCAGGATCCATCTTCTCAAACCTCCATTTCTGATGCAATTTCACTAAATACCATTGCTATCTCTCTGGTGATGAAGCAATTTGGCTCCTCATTTGGTTCATCTTGAACTTAGTCGGAATTTTATTCTTTCACTATCGCTGCCTGCAAGTCAATAAGTTCTTCATTAGATAATTCCTTCTCTTCCTCTATTAACTCCTCCACATATTTGGCATCAACCTCCAACTGAAGTAGCTCTGCAACCTTTACAATCTTATCTGTAACCTCTTCATATGATTCGTCTTTTTCATATCCTTCAAAGCCTTTTACGTGCTGTGGGCATATTTTCTTCCGTGCACCATTTAAACAACTTTTAGTAATTTCTACCCAGGCCTTATTAATGTTTAAGATGGTGTGGTGAAGATTTCAAAAGTCTCAACTTAATTTTTCTCATCGTCTACTGCAGACAATGCCTGAGAAAAGGTGCATAAATAGTATGCTTTTAAATTCTAAATAACACCCCGATCCATAGGTTGGATGAGTGAAGTCGTGTTAGTCAGTAGAAATGACTCACATTCGATTGAAATTATCTAGATGTGTAGGATTTCCAGGAGCATTATCTAATAGAAGAAAAATCTTGAAAGGAACGTCGTTGTCTTTACAATATTTTTCAACTTCAGGAATGATGCAGCATTTAAATCAATCCTCAAAGAGAAATATTGTTATCCATGCTCTCTGGTTCGATCGGAAATGCATGGGTAGGGTGGATTTATTGATGCCCTTAAATGCACGAAGATTTCCAGAATGGTACACAAGCAGTGGTTTTAATCTGTAATCTCTTGCTGCATAAACCCCAAGTAAAAGTGTGGCCCTATCTTTTGAAGCCTTGAAACCTGGCATTCTTTTCCTCTTTTGCAATGTATCTGCACTGGCAGTTTCACCACATACTTTAACATTGTGGAAAACAGCGCGATGCTTAAACCTATAAAACCACCCATTGCTTGCCACGACTTGGCAAGTATATATTGACATATATACTTCTTGCTTTTGCTTGAATGGCTGTTAGACTCAGGTGCACTCACTTCTGAATCTGATTTTCCATCCATACTATTAATAGCTTTGACATATTTGATATAGCACCCGGACACTTGTGATCACTGTTGATCTTAAATGCATTGATCCTTTTATATGTTCTTTTATACATGCACTGTCCCTTAAAGTAGTATTCACTATTGAAGCAGTGAGACCTAATTCCGTGCAATAGATGACACTTTGTCCTGCTTCGTACTTAATCATCTTCATTTCTAAATCAATTTTCTTTGGTTTCCTAGCACTGTGAACACTTGCACTTTCTGTTTGTCCCTTCAGCATTGTAATACATAAATAGGAATGGAGAGAAGATTCTGAAAATTTATTTGTTTTTTGTAGGATTGAAGATTTCAGTGAAGGGAACACTCATTTCACCATAATACTGTAACGTAAAAACCCGCAGAATTCCAGTTATCGGTATCATCGCAAATGCAATAAGATCGTGTTTATAATAGATTGTGCTAACAGAAAAGCCTAATAAACTGGAAAGTGCAAATTGTTTTATGGTCGTGACCCCCAGAAATGTGTTTTAAAAAATATCACAAAGGTGTTCAAAATTGATTTTTATAACAGGAACATGTGGTAACGTTGAAAGTGTAGTGCATTTCCATTATAAAAATGACCTTTTAGAATGATAAATAGCATAGTACTATAGTGAAATTTTCAACTTCCAAGGACTTGGAACAAATTACAAAAAAAAAAAAAAATATGTTATTGGGGTCACATTATGATATTTTCACAATACCTCCATTTATCTCTGTAGATGCAAAATACATTTCTATATTTTTTTTCAGTTTGCATCAGCCTGCAAAACTTACATAAAGTCTAATTTCCCTAAGTCGAGTATTACGTAAGTCGGGGAGTTCCTGTACATGAAATTAATATATTTAAGAGATGATTCCTAGCTGTCTTTTAAATATAGAACTATATTTTCTGTTATTTAGTGAAGGTATGGAAAATATTCTTTTATATTAGTAGTCTGAACCTTCAGTCTACTAATATAAGAGGTTTACTGTTATTTTATGAATATACTTACTGTAGCAAAAGCCGGGTATGTTTGCTAGTCATGGTATAAAATACTCTATTTTATATTGTGCATGTTTGATATGTTATCTTCTTTCTACACCTTTTCATTTTGTGTATCTTCTGTCCTACTGTTTGGATACAATGAATTTAAGTACACAATGTGTACTGTCAAAATACAAATGAACAGTCTTCTTCACTTATGAAGCTTGCTTGTTTTAACTAATAGTAAATTTTGGCACTTTTATATAAATTTCAGTTGGTGTTCATTAATATTTGAAGTGTGTAAATGTAAAATCAGCCTTATCCTGAACATGAAATTAATTCTGTGTCCAGAATAGTGACAATTTTGTGACAGTTTTAATTGTATGCTTTTGCTACATTATTGAGATTATTAAAAAATCCATTTACAGTAAACTCTTGAAAATTGGACACTCTCATGAACAGTCACATTTGTCTTTAAGAATCCATACAAAAAAGGTGACATTGCTCTCTTTGTAAGATGCCTGCAATACTGTCTTGTCCTTTAATCTGTTTTTGTGGTCATCTGGATTTCACTGTGTAGATTATAATTAGTCTTAATTGTTACAGCAGAATAAATTTGCCTTTGCAGCAAGTTACCCTGGTTTTGCACTACTTTCAAACAGATAGTCTCACCAAAAGGTTAATTGGCCATTTGTTCCAAAAATGAGAAACATCTGTGACAGCATATTTCAGGACTACCTGGTTACCTTCCCCCCCCATTAGATAGCAGGTGTTTTCTAGTGACAACACACAGGTAAAATATTTGTAAAGAAGTAGTTCGATATAAAAATGCTGTGTACAAAATCAGTTTTAAAAGTTGTACCATAGCTAAAGTTATCTGTTGAAAGTAATGCAATACCTGGGAAAATCATTACAAAAGCAAATTTGTTCTGCTGTGGGAATTAAAATCATTAGCTTATAATAACAGATGAAATGACAAAATATCCATATGAAATGTTTATAGATGTAAATATGTTTAGCTATTTGTGTTTAATATTTATTGAAATGTTCTCCTCTAAAACTGCTCAACCACTAGTTGTACCTTTCTAAAATCCAGCACCTCTCAATCCCAGAAGGTGATGGATTTTAAAGTTTACTGTATATTTGTTATTCAATAGCTAGTAATCTTACCTCTTTTTAAAGCATTTTTATTATTTCATTTTCAATAAAACCATTGGCACTTGTATTTTATCATTATGTTCATTAGTTTACAGTTTTGTATCCCTGTTCCATATATTAGTCACGATATTTGTTATTTAATTTGTACTTAGGTAGATGCTTCTAAACAAAAGAAAGAAAGAAATGAAAATATATATTCACAAACAAAAATTGATTTATAACTCATCCATCTGTTAGTTATTGCTGTTTTTAGGTGAAATTTTAATATAGTAATATATGTAGGAAACAGAATTATTACTTTTAATAATTGCAGCAAAGTTATTGTTGTTCACATCATTAGCCAAATATCAGTTCATTATAGGAGAAAGTACAAAGGGTGCATCCAATCATATGTCCTGGACAGTATGAAGCCAGAAGGGCTTATATTATAGAGAAAAAACACTATAACATAAAATTTATGTTATAGTGTTTTTATTATGTTATTTATGTTGTGTGGCTTGATCATACATTGAAAAAAACAAATTAAAAAGGCTACAATACTAAATAACATTTGAGACAAAACAAAAGAAGACATTGCATCCTGCAAATGTACAAAAGGAGAACATTTACGTAACTAAGGTGGAAACACATTAGAAGCCCCATAAGGAGGGTTAGGAACCATGCAAAATAACCTTAATTCGTTTTTTGTAGGTAGATAATACACTTGGCAAAGAGGGATCCATATGAAATTTTCTTTGCTAGGAAGGGACCTGAAATTTTTTCTATAAACCTAATATGACTTTCTAGCAAAACTAATTTAGGTTTTTTTCCCCTGGTGTTCTAGGACAATAAAAGTTGATGCAAAGTACAAAAAATGCACTGTAGTCCATACTGTAATTGACATTTTTATATAAAACAAAAAAAATAATGAAATGTTATCAACACAGTAATTTACAGTAACTAAAAATATCCAGTAATAATTTTTGATAAAATAAAGGTGTACATCATTTACCGTATTTCCCCATGTATAAGACGCACCTTTTTTCGAAAAATTTGGGGTCTAAAAACTGGGTGCGTCTTATACAGTGGTTGTAGATTTTTCTTACTTGCATTTCCCACTTTTTTGCGCTTGTTTTCTTTGCACTCATTGTTTCACACTTGTTACTGGTATATTAGGTTAGGTTCTGCCCAGAAATGGCTAGAAAAGATTTTCGTACAGTGCTGAATTCAAGTTAAAAGTGATCCAGTTTGCAAAAGTGAATGGAAATCGTGAGTTTTGTCCTCCTAAACGTAAGTTTGGTCCTCCTCCAACGGAGAAAACAATCCGAGACTGGCTACGAGAAGAAGAAACCCTACTGAAAACGCCACGGCAGAAGAAGACCATTAGAGGCAAGTCAGCAAAATGGCCTAATTTAGAGAGGGAATTAAAGATATAGATTGAGGAGCAAAGGGCAATTGGAATTCCTGTGTCCACAAAGATGGTTCAGCATGAGGTCAAGAAGAATTGCTGATGAAAAAGAAGTTACTGATTTCAAAGGACACAATTGGTGCTTCAGGTTCATGAAACTGAATGGACTAAGCATGTGTATATGCACCAGACTTGCCCAAAAGATGCCTGAAAGCTATGAGCAGAAGGCCCTTGAATTTCATCGTTTTGTCATTCAATGTCGGAAGACATCAGTTTGAGTTGGGACAGATTGCAAATATGGACAAAGTCCCCCTTCAATTCGATGTCCCAAGTAACAGAACTGTTGATAAGAAGGGGGTGAAAACTGTAACTGTGAAGACAAGTGGACATGAAAATAGCCATTATACAGTTGTTCTAGCTTGTGCCAACGGAACCAAGCTGCCTCCTATGCTGATTTTCAAACGCAAAACAATGCCAAAAGAAGACATTCCTCAAGGAGTGATTGTCCACATTCATGACAAGGGTTGGATGGATCAGGATGGGATGAAGATCTGGTTTGAGAAAGTTTGGAGCAGGAGACCAGGTGGGCTCTTATGCAAACCTGCCCTATTGGTGCTTGATCAGTTCAGGGCACACATAACAAAAAATACAAAGAAGATTGCTGCAGAGCAAAAAACAAAACTTGCTGTCATACCTGGAGGCTTGACATCCCAGTTCCAACCACTTGATGTCAGCATTAACAAACCCTTCAAAGCTGCCATGAGAGACGAATGGAACCAATGGATGAAGTCTTCTGGGGACAATTTGACACCAGCAGGAAGAGTGAAGAAACTAACTATAGGAGAAGTTTGTACCTAGGTAAAAAGATCCTGGGATAATATCAAGATTGAGATCATTGTCAAGTCATTTAAGAAGTGTGGCATTTCAAATGCCATAGATGGAACTGAGGACGAGGCAATATATGAAGACAGTAATTCGTCATCAGACACATATGAGGACAAGCTAATGGATGAGAGTTTTGACAGTGATGAGTTTTATGAATTTTATGATGAATAAAACTTGTTCAATAACTTTATGTAATACAGGTTTTTTCAAATTTCGGGCCCGAAATTTAAGGTGTGTCTCATACATGGGGAAATAGGGTAATTCACTAAAAAAGATATCAGAAACCTTTTTTTTTTTTTTACCGCACATAATGATATCACGTGTTATGTAGCTTTTACTGTATTAAGTTACATGGGTGATCATTGGTTGTTTTTTTGATTCTTGGTTTATACTTTGCTCTTTTTTAATTGGTTCATTTTTTTCATCTCCATGTGCTACTGAAACACCCCTGGAATTCACTATATTTGCACAGGAGGTGGGTGAGTATTCACAGCTGTCTTTTTTTCACATTCCTTACATCTAATATTGGACTCAAATTGTTCCAGATAATTTAATAAATTAATTGTTCCAGATAATTTAGTATATGAAAATGCATTGTACAGTTGTGGCTAAGAGGAGGTACAGAGCTGCACCTCCTCTTAGTAACTTGAAATTTCACTTTGACTTTGAGCACTTCTAACACTGCCTTCTTAAGTACAAACTTCTTAACCTAGTTCAGAATCATCCATATGCAACATGAGCAGCCATCACACTCGTGAAGCTGTTCGGAAAATTATCCCCATCATATTAATCAATCAAATAATTACTTCCGGGAAGAAATTTCCTCCGTGAGCATTTTAAGTGTAAGAGAAGCTTCAATTTGATGACTTGTTCACTTCATAAATTCTAGACAGCAACTCACAGAATGTGATAAAATCAAACAATTCATCAGAGTTTTGTGTTTTGATGGGAAGGTGCATTATCCAGAAGATTCTTTCTGATAAGCAAAAAGTCATATCTGAAACATCTCAGTTTAACACACTCCTCTTTTGGTTGAATCAATTAATAAGTTGGACACTTTGGTTCCTTTAATCTGGTGTATCCTGTTGCTTGGCAGGCCCTTGGAAAAATAATTAATCCTGGTTGGGAATTAGTTGTTGCTACTTTTTGTACCCTCTTAATACTGTATTCAATCTTGTGTGCTGCTTTTTGTCGTCTGTTTATGTTGTACACTCTGTAAGCTGAGAGAACTACAAACCATTGTTTGCACATTACTCCATGTGTCTGGCAAAGTGCAATTTATTGGAAGACATGTGACTATTATCACGAAAAATAAGAAATCCCAGTAGAGATCAAGCTGTGTTCAGTAAATTGGCTAACCCCAGTGTATTTGCATTCCATGAAGGTGTCACAATGTCACAATCCTATGTTACTAAAAAAAAATCAGAACATTAGTATATGCAGTGTGCATTAATGGTATTAAAATTGATTTTAATACCATTGTATTAAAATCAATTTTGATTCCATTATAATACATAAATTTAAGTTTAATTTATGTATTATAATGGTATGAAAATCAATTTTAATACCATTATAATATGAGTGATATTATATGTAGCCCACAACAGGATGTTGTGTGCTACATATAATATCACTCAGAATACTATGTACTGGCCCATGGCAATTTTTTCTTTCCTAAAAAATTTAGCAGGCATCAATTTGCAAGTGACATTTCTTAGTAACAATATATACAGTGGAGCTTGGATAATTTGAATTTGCTTAATTTGGAATATTGGTTATTTCGAATTATTTTTCTGCCCATTGAACCTCCTATTTTATAAAAAAAAAAAAATAAATAAAAATAAAGAATAATTTAATTTGAAGTTTGGATGATTCAAAATAATTTTGATGCCCCTTCAGCTTTGAATTGTCAAGCTCCTCTGTATATGTAAAAAGAGGGCTATTCAATAAGAAAAATGAAAATGACTGCTATAAAAGAATTGTACAGTAGAGTGTCAGTTATCTGGAATAATTGATGTCAGATCTCTTCCAGATAATTGAACCAGAAAATTTTCTGGATAATTTTTCCAGTAAGATTAAATAAATTTAATCTTACCGTTTAAATTTAAGGTAAGATTAAATAAATTAAATTAAACTGTAATAAAATAATTAAATGAGAAGATTAAATAAATTTATCTTACTTTATGATTAAATAATTAAGATAAATTAAATAACAAAAATTATAAACCAATCTTGGAGAACAGAAACATCCATCCAGGCATTTTGATTTTTATACAAAACAGGAAAATTAGAAAGATTTTTAAATCCTCTGTCCATGCTCGTTATCGGCAAGTCAAAAAACAATCTGTGCATCCCAGTGGCATTTGCTCACATAGCAATTGTAACTTGCTCTTTTCTCATCTTAAAACTTGGTGCATTTCTCTTTTAGTGGCTAGTTTTTCTCTTCCATAATAAGCCCATCTCATCAACATTATAAACATTTTCTTTCTCATAATTTGCAATAACTGAAGCAAACTTCCTTTTAAAGGACACCGCTGCCGATTGATTTCAGAAAGTTTTTCTCCTTGAATATCTAGTTCACGTATACCATCTCAATTTAAAGTTTTTCAGCCAACCTGTGCTTGCCTCAAAATCTTCATTACCTACTAATTTTTGATTAAAATCCAATGCTTTTTCACACAACATTGGGCCAGACACTGGTTCACTTAAACTTCTCTCTGAAGAAAACAAAAAAAAAAAAAATAAAGTGAGTGCACTCACTAAAGCGGCATTTTTAGGTTTTAAAATTTTTTTTTTTTCCTGCTAGATCCTCCTTCGCTATCCATAATCGACACAAATTCTGTTATAGCATTGGAATTTTTCTTGATGTTGTAAATTGTTGAAGTCCCCACATTAAACTCTTTGGAAAGATTTCCAAAATTTTCACCTTTTCTAATTCTTTTAAAAATTCCCTTTTTTGTTGCAAAGTTAAAACTACACATTTTGTTTTCATTCACAATTTTACTGTAAAAAATTGAGAAAAATAATGAATCGCACAGTTTTGGACCAATATTATTCTTGTCCAATCGGGAGCTAAACTAATCTGAAATTTGCTCATGGTTTCTGAGGAAACCCAGTAGTAATATTTTTTTACAGCACATTTCTGAAAGTCACATAGAATTCTACAGGTCATAACCATTAAACGGTAAAAACAATTTGCAGTTTTTGGTTTATTTGGCTTATTTTTGTACAATTTGTTATAAACGGGTAGTAAACTAGATCTTTCACTTATTATAATCAAAATTCAATTTGCAAATATGACCATTATAACCGGAGCTTACTGTTATAATCGGTACTACTGTTAATTAATAAAAAAAATAAATCAGCCTTTCAAATTATTCCAGATAACTGACATTCTACTGTATTTCAGTCATGGAGAATTTTCACGTGGTGAATGTCACAAGAACCTTGGGGTGGTGTGGCATTGGGGGGGGAGATATGGTTTCATGTTTATAATATTTCTTACTTGTAAAAGAATAAGAGAAGTTTACCTCAATATGATATGTAGAACACTTCTGTATGATACTCTCCAGAAATTAAAACAAAAACAATTTTTAAAAAAATCGAAAATCTTACATTACAGTAAGAAATGATTAAAAATCAAGTGAACACGATTAAAAATCAATTTAACGCAATTAAAAATTAAGTAAAAAATTTATTTAACAAAAAAAAATGCAAAACGATTTTCCTTCCTCTCATATACATATGGAAGGAAAATTATTTTGCATGTTTTTTTGTTAAATTAATTTTTTAATTGTGTTAAATTGATTTTTAATTATTTCTTACTGTAACATAAGATTTTTAATTTTTTTAAAATTGTTTTCGTTTTAATTTCTGGAAAGTATATGGAAGTGTGCTACATGTCATATTGAGGTAAACTTCTCTTATTTTACAAATATTGATATCAATGTAGAACGTATTGAGCATTATAGCTCTGGTTCATACTATCAAATATTTGTTACATACACAGATAAAATTTTATTTATTTATTTTTTTTTTGAAATGCATTAATTTCAAAGTGTTTTGCCTAAATATGGGCTTAATTTGTTTTGTTGGATTAATACCAAAGTTTCATGTGAGGGCTGTTCAATAAAGAATGATCATGGTGTTTTTTTTTCACAACAACCTTTATTAATTATCCATATTTTGATGATCCTTTTCAAAGTAATCCCCCATTTGATGACATTCACTTATCCCAGTGTTTCTGCCATTCTCTATGTAGTTGCCACCCAAAGTGCCATTTTTTGACATGCATTTGAGAATTGCCTCTGATGTATTTACAACTTCTGACAACTGGAAACTTTTTTTCCTCATAGCTCATTTAATTTTATAAATAAAAAAAAATGTACAGTGCAAGGTCAGGGCTGTAGGGCATATAAGGAACACATTATACATTAATGCTGGCTAAGTATCTGATGGCAGTATGAGCAATGTGAGATCTCACATTGTCATGATGATCACAACTGCATGCATGCAGTTGTGGTCAATTGTAATGAATGTGATCTTACAAAGTGTGCAGTACAGTTCTGTAGTAAAGTCTCATAACAGTCATATGACCTATGCACAACATGCTGATAACCATTCCTTAAATGTCAAAAAAAAAGAGATGGCCATAACCTTTCCTGCAGGAACCATAACTTTCGTTTTTCTCGGTGTTGGCAATGATGTAGACTTCCAAACAGCTTTGTTGCTTACTCTCTGGGTTGAAATGATGAAGTCATGTCTTGTGCAAAACCTCACCATCCATTACAGCTCCAAACTTCCATGCGAACTTGCTGTTACTCTAGGACTGCCGATTTTTTTTTGATTGAATCATGTCCATCTTTAAACATTCTAAGCCTCTTAATTATACACTTCAGCTGATGTTTTCTTAAGACAAACAAAAATTGGGGGCAGCATACTGTTCCTTGCATGTCACATCAATTGTTACATACGTGAAACTGAACAGGCATAAACTTGATCAGCTGCCATGGTAACACCATGTGCACAAGCCAACTGCATGGTTGCTATGTGATGCAGCTTGGTTTGGTCTTAAATTTCTGCAGATCAGCTAGAAATAGCAAGCAATATGGTTGTCTGTGAAAAATAATTATTAATTGTACAGCCCTCATAGCTCCACAAACTTAAATTTGGCAAAGTTAATTGTTTCACGTTCATATTTTGTGGTTAATAAATTTTTTCATTAAAACTGAGTTATTTTTTAAAAATTAATTATTAAAAAAAAAAAAATAAAGAATAAAGGTGCACTCAAAACAATTCAAAAAAACAATACTTTTTCCAAATATTGAAGTTAAAACTTGGGACCTGTTAGGCTATGTGATATCACGTGTGTAACAAAGTGAAGTGAAATAAGGTGGAATTTGTTGCTTTGCCAATGACCCTGAGCTTTGCATTTTAATAGTCTGTACTTGATATTTTTAGTAGGAAGGTTCAATTCACTTTATCTGCACTGTCAGGCTATAAACTTTTTTTTCTCTGATTAGTTGAAAATAGGGTTTGCAGTTAGCAAATCCTGGTTGCTTCTGGTCTTAAATGAAGATCTGTTGGATACGGGGGTATTACTTAAATTGCATCAGCTAACCTGATGCTGCATTAAATTTATTTTCGATGCCTAATTCTTTGAAGAATTTTTTTTTATATATATAAACCCCAAACACGAGAGGTATTAGAACCTATAGCACTTGGCATACTGTGCTTGGGTTGGAGATTGAGAAGACGAAAGAAGATATTTGTTGACATTGGACTTGAACTTCTGTAGACTAATTTTCAGGAGATACGTATGAAGGAAGGTTGTTCCAGAAAACAGCAGTTGAATGAATAAACGAGGAAGATGAAAAATTGGTTCTGTTAGTTTGAAGTTGGACAGTAAATGGATGTTGGCTGGTGGCGGCACATGTTCGGACTGTTTTGAAAGAGTGGGAATTATAGAAGCCAATTCAGAAGAACAGTGCCCATGGAAGTATCTGTAGAAGAGGCATGCAGCAGAAACTACATCTATGAGAGCGAATGGAGAGACTGTTAGAGATGAATCATTAATTAACTTAACTGCCCTCTTCTGAATGGAATCAAAAAGCCTGAGAGGTTTTGGGGGCACCACCCCAGATGTGGGAACAATATTCCATGGCTGGGCGGATTTGCAATTTATACAGAGTGAGCAGCTGTCTGGTAGAAAAGTAACGCTGAGAGCGAAAGAGAAAAAGTTTTTTAGATGCAGAGGAAGCAATATTTGTAATGTGCTTGTGCCAAGAGAGAGATTAGAAGTCAGGGTAATCCCCAATGATATCTCATCATTTTGCCTAGAAATCGGAGTGTCACTAAAAATAAGCATAGGAGCAGAAGAATCCTTTTTGCAAGATATAAGACAAGACTGAGTTTTAGAAGGGTTGAAATCAACAAAGTTGTTTTTGCCCCACTGGAGAATTATCTGAAGATCGGCATTTAAGGAATTGGTAGCAGATTTTCGAGAAGTTGAAGCTGATTGAGCAGGACAAGGTTTCTCAAAATGGAAAGTGGAATGCAATTTGCTATCATCGGCAAAACTATGGATAGGATTTCCAGTAATTAATATACAAGAGGAAAACAGTGGGAGAAAGCACTGAACCTTGGGGGACACCAGCATTAGTGGAGAAGTTAGAAGATGGAGAGCCATCTACCATCACCTTCAGTGAGTAATCAGAGAGAAAACTGGATAACCAATTAGAAAAAGCAGTTGCAAGCCATAAGATGGAAGCTTGTTTAGAAGACCTTTATGTCAAACACGATCAAAAGCCTTTGAGATGTCAAGAGCAACTACTTGTGTTTTACCGAACCTTTCCATTGAATTAGTCCATAAATGGGTAACAAACCAGAATATCATCAGTGGATCGACACTAACAGAATCCATACTGGCGATTGTTGATCAGATGGAACGGTTCTAGGTAGTTTAAGAGTTGGTTAATTGATTTCTCCATTACTTTTGAAAGAGTAGAAGTAATTGCAATGGGATGATAATTGGATGGTAGGGATTTGTCACCCTTTTTAGGAACTGGCTGGATATGAGCAAATTTCCAAGCAGAAGGAAAAACACCTTTGGAATAAGAAAGTGGAAAAGAATAGGAGTACGTTCAGGAGCACAGGTTTTGAGAACAAGTGGAGAAATACCATCGGGACCTGGAGCTTTCTTAGCATCAAGATTTGTCAAAATCCTTTTGATGGAAGACCACAGGAGGTATTGAATGGAACGTGTTGGGAATGGTGGAAGGTGTTTTACCAAGATTATTAATACATGAGTTGGAAGGAAAATGGGATGCTAGCAGGTCAGCTTTATCCTTGGCTGAAGTGACAACAGAACCATCTGGTTTGACAGAGATGGGCAAAAGTTGCGGCCAATAGCTTTGGCAAGAGACCAGAATGCTCAGCTACCATTAGGGCAAGAAGCAAGTTTTCTACTCTTAGCCTGTTCAAACGCTAGTTTGGACTGATTAATAACTGCTTTTCAATTGTTGCTAGCTTTGGTGTAGGCAGAAAATGAAACTGAAGAATTAGAAACAAGCCAATTACGATATGCAACATTCTTCTCTTGAACAGCCTTAGCACATTTATTGGAAAACCAAGGTTTAGATAAAGGACGAGATTTTAAAGTGGAGTGTGGGATAAAGGATTCCATTCCTGCAAGAATAATTTCACTGACACGATCTGAGCAAACGTTGACATCAGAAGTTTTGAAACAGTAATCCGACCAAGGAAAAGAAGAAAAGAAGTCTCGCAGGTCATCCCATTTTGCATTCTTGTAACGCCAAACAACACGAGGTTGGGAATAGCCATGAGATAAAGGTTCCAATGGAGAAGAGACAATCACCAAGATGTGATTTGAAGTGCCTAAAAGACCTCTCACTTCGACAGTGTACTTAGAAGGTTGTGAGAAAAAGATCAAGCATATTGGCTGTATGATTAGGATTGTCCGGTCTTCTTGTAGGTAAATGAATAATCTGAACAATTTGGCATCATTATCACATAGACGAAGACTGGGGGTTGGGGTATCAAAACGTTTTTACCCGTAACAGTGTTCTTTATGCCAGAAGGTTGAGATTGGAAACTTATATTACTCCTCTATGTAGTCACAACCCAAAGTAACATTTCTCCCATCTTTTGCACCACTGCCTTGTACCATTTTTATAGGAAGCTTCACTTTGCTCTTGAAACCATGCATCTGTCACGGAAAGGTAGGTGTGGCAAGATATGAAGTCCTAACCTTGAGGCGACAGCAGTGCATTGTCATGAAGCAACAGCACACCTTTGCTGAGAATTCCAAGTCACTTTTCCTTAATTGCCGCATGATCATCAACAGTTAAACCATTCATATGAAGTGAACCAGTGTGATTGATCCCTTCTTGTTTTAGAAATAACGAAGTCTTTGGTTCTTTTCTGTGCATTCTTTCCTGGAAAATTCTCATACTCTTCCTTAGCTTTCCTAACCTCCCTGTGTGACTTGATTGCAGACTAGTTTAAATCCATAGGTTTCTGTATCACCTGATAAATTATATGCATCCCATGTATTTTTCTTCTCTACCATGAGTCTCATTAGTTCATCTGACATCCATTTAGATCTAGCTTTGAACAGCTTTTCTTAGTTAGTATGAAAAGCCTTGTAGCTCTGTAATTATTTCCTTGAGTGATCCACATTTAGAATCTGCTGATGGTACCATCATGTTTGTCCCACTGTATAAAATTTAAAAACTGAATAAATCACCCATCAATGCACTATCATTACTGCCATCTAGTCTGTTTTATCTGCATATTCTTAATGCACGAAGGGTCATATCTTGTTATGGGCATGAAATTAAATTTACTTTATAGATATTGGGATGCTGGACTCTTTGTTTTTAAAAAAAGTATTTTTTTTTTCTTACTTACACAAATGAATGCCAGCAGTAATCTCTGACAAATTTTGAATTGCGAACAAAATAAAATTAAGGCTACTCTATATAAAACTATTATGTTGCATGCGCACACACACACACACACACACACACACACACACAGAGCTTAACATAACAGTCATACAACTGTTATATTGTGTAATATATACAACATGGTCAATATCTGCATAAGCAATTGACTTGTAGTTATTAAATTTTCTTATTAACCATTTATCAGTAAAAAGGATTCATGTAAGAGGGGTCTCAAAATTGAGCCTTGATACACATTTCCAGAATAAATTATTACTGACGTAGAATTGAAAGATTCTCTGGAGAAACAAAAACTGAAGTGAACAATTTTCATATTTAAGACCTTTAAGATTACTTTCCAACCAAAGTGAGTAAAAGCACCTTCAAAGTTGATTAACACTGCCAAAGTATAGTTGTCATTAGTACAAATGAAATTAAGAAGGTTCGCAAGGGCATTCTCCATGTCCTGGTCTAAAACCAAAAAAAGATTTTATTCAACAAACAAGGTAGTAATCCCGAAGGATGTAAGATTCTTCAAGACCTTTCCCAAATTAGCAATCAAGGTAATGAGCCTGTACAATGTTGTTTTGCCATGCAAAGCTGGAAAATGATGGTAACTGTATGCAAGTGATATGATGGACATAACACATCCTTCTTTCTTAAGAAAGACAAAACAAAAATAGATCGATACAAGCAGTCTACAACTAAAAAGCAGTCAGAATCAAAAACAACTCTAAAACCACATAACGATAAGAATCCTTCAATAAGAATTGTAGATGGTTTCAGAATATAAAAAACAATTTACTTGGTCTTATCGATCAGTAGGCAGCTAAAGGCCTATCCTTATAGGAAACTTACTTAAATTCACAAGTGTTTCCTACCATTAAAAATTATCTTTAGACAAGATAAGAGCATTGACTTGACAGCCTATGGAAGGGATAGTGGTTCTTGTTAGAAACATTGTCTCAACCAAATATGTAATCAGTTAACAAAGGGGGTTAGGCAAGCGACAAATTACGAGAAATATATATGCAAAGGAGGCAAAGAAAGACAGCAAAGACTTCTTTACTTATATAAACTCTAGAAGGAAGGGGATGAATCAGATTGGTCCACTTGATATTGATAGTTTGACTGTCTATGATTATGCTCAGATAGCTGACAAACTGAATGAGTATTTTGCATCTACATTCACACATGAGGAATTCTGTAGGTAAGTGGAGGATGGAAGCTTATTAAATTCTAACAGGGATCTTAAAGATTTGGTAATAACTGAGAGCAAAGTGGAGGAGACATTGTTGAAGTTAAACATAAGAAAGGCACCTGGAGTGGATGGGACCTATCCAGTTATATTAAAGGAAGTAAGAAAACACATAGCCATAATTATAAGAGCATTGTTGGACTCTGGGGAGGGCCACACAGTTTGGAGAGGTACAAATGAATCTCCAATTCACAAAGCGGATCAAAGGGTGACACGAGTAATTACAGTCTATCTATTCCTGTGAAAATAATGGAGTCGCTGGTTAAAGAAGTATTGCAGGATCATGATCATCTAGATAAGATTACAGTAATAATTCAGATACAGCATGGGTTTGTTAAGGGGAAGTCTTGTCTGACCAATTTGATTGATTACTATGATGTGGTCACAAAGGATCTGAATCCAAAAAATAATTTTGATATCATATACTTGGATTTCAGGAAAGCCTTTGGTACAGTTGCACATGGAACACTGCTGTACAAATTGGAGCAGTATGGCATTAAGGGAAAGTGGCAACAAAGGATAAAGGGATGGTTGAGTGGGGAGACAACAGAGGGTGGTAATAAATGGACACAGTTTTTCATGGACTAATGTTATTAGTGAAGTAGGTGCCTCCGTAGCCAGGTGGGAAGGAGCAGCAGTGTGGAGCACACGCTTCTTGAGTAGACTGGGGTTTGAGCTCGTCACCACCAAATATGGAGGATGCAGAAAGGTCAGGGAATGACCACTGCATATCCCCAGAACAATATCGCCTTAGTTGCTAATGCTCCTAAAAACCAAACAAACAAACAACAATATTAGTGAAGTTCCCCAGAGTTTGGTGCTGGGCCCATTGTTGTTTTGTGTATTCATCAATGATATTCATGAAGGTATATCAGGCTTAATGTCCAAGTTTGCAGATTTTACAAAGGTTGGCAGGGTTGTAAACAACAGTAAAAACAGTATGCAACTGGATCTAGATACGCTGGGCAAATGCACCGAGAAGTGGCAACTGAAGTTTAACATTGACAAATGCAAATTACTGCATGTGGGTAGCAGTAATCCAAGAGAAATGTACCAACTGTATGGTACTACACTCAGGGAAGTGGAGAGTGTAAAAGACCTGGGGGTAATTGTGCACGGAGATATGAAGTTTGCTGAGCAGTACAGACGGGCTGCCAGAGCAGGTCATGGTGTCTTGTCAATGATATATAGGAATTTTGCTAGCAGGGACAAAGCGGTGATTATCCCATTGTACAAGGCAATGGCTGGGCCTCACCTTGAATACTGTGTACAGGTCTGGATTCCAGGTGCTTATCTGATTGTGAGGTGATCTGATTGAAGTGTATAAGGCTTTGAATGGGTTGAGCAAGCTCAATGCAGATGGGATTCTTCCATTTGCTCAGATTAAGAACCTAAGGGGGCATAGATTCAAATTGAGGAAAGACAGTGGTAGAATAGTTGTGTGGAAATTTGCCATTAGCCAGCATTTAGTTGATTGCTGGAACAGACTTCCATCTTTTGTTGTGGAAGTTGATAGTTTAAATAAATTTAAGGCTGAGCTACACAAGCATTTGGAGTGAATAGATGGGTGAAATGGGAGGTTTTTTTTTTTGCTGATGCTGCATAGGATTGCTTTGTTGCATCAGAAAAGATGATATTGCTATAAGATCAGAAACAAAGAAGAAAAATCAGGGGCCTATAGATTTAGGTTCATACGTTTTGATTTATTCAGGAGTACCAAACAATAACTGAAGCTCTTCAGAAGTGACAATTTTTATGAGGAAACAATGGAAGAAAAAAAATCGTAGGCTACACATGGATTTCACCAAGGATCATACAAATTAAACTTAAAACTCTCAGATATAATTTTAATTTAATTGGAACATATGTGCCAGTCAAAGGAAAACAGGAAGAAACAGATGACTTTTATGCAGAAGTGCAGGGTGTTTTGGAAAAATCAGGTAAAAATGAATGTAAAATCATAGCAGGTGATTTTAATGCTAGAGTAGAAAATCAACCAATTACAGGATCATTGGATCAGAGGGAGAACCTATTATGAACAATGGATAATCATTAATAGACTTTAGAATATTCAATAAACTTAAGGTTACTAATACATTCTTCAGACGTAAAAATATTCACAAATACCATGGGAAGCAAGAGGAAGCTAATTGATGATTTATTATATTCTTATTAATGATACTTTGAATAAATACATTAGAAACTCCAGAGTATACAGGGGAAATTAAATTGACAGTGATCATTACAAAGTAAAAGTTGAATCCCTCACAAAAGTATTATAAAACCTAACAGAAAGAAGAACAAAGATTATGACAGAAAAATTTTTAAAACACACTTGTTGGAACAAGAAAGTATCAGATATCTGTACAAAAAATATTAGAAGAGAAAATTAAACCTAACACAAATGACATATAAGAAGATTGGCAAAATATAGAAGATGCAGTATTGACCATGGCATCTGGAAAGGAAAGCATTGGGTATAATTCTTTAAAGAAAAAGAATTGGCTGAAGAGCTGGAACAAAGAAATTAAAAATACTGTAGAAAAGGGAAAACAAGCATATGAAATACATTTACAAAGCAGTAGTGTGTGTGGATGACTACATAAATTATAAAATACTATGAGCAGAAGTTTGAAAATTATCACGAACTATAAAAAGACAAGATTGGGATAAATTTGTTAAATCTTTAGAATATGGTATAACTGGTGCACAAAGAATGGGGTTCAAATATTTAGAAAATTACAAATGGAAGAAAATGACAAATTGAGGATTAATTTAATTAAAGCCAGGAGCTCACATCTGGTGAGTATGGGCTTGGGAAACCCAGGGTCCTGAACTGGATATCATCATTCTTCTCTTTCTTGGTGATTCCTTTCTTTCTCTCTCAGGGTAACTCAGGAATTTTTTTTTGGCTGGTGCAGCATAAACCTCAGGCTTCCTTGCACCATAGGGCTAATAATAATAATAAAGGTATTTTTTATTTATATCACATTATGATGTAGCTATGAACATACCTGTATCAAACATAGGACCTGTTCGAATTTTTTCGCTTGTATTCAGCTTTGGGAGCAGCTCTTTTCACCATCCAACAATAATCGGCTAACATGGCGGCACTTCTTGTTTTTGTATCTTTGTTCCATTGCTGTGATGTCTTGATGGAAGTGTACACCGTGTTCACTGCTAATGGCACTACAATTTGGCGGGAAGAAATCCAAGTGTGAGTGCATGAAAAGCATCTTCAATCACATGTTGCACTCCAGTTTTTTGTAAGTAGTAATTAGCTCTTCCACCGGCTGCCTGTAGTTGCCAGCCTTTAACATTTCCTTGAAAACCAATCGAAACATTTTGAAAAGCTTTCCACAACAATTTCTCACTATCACTAAGGACATTCAAACTGTTCGTCTATGAAAGGTTGCCTTATTTGTGGACCAATGAAAACGCCTGCCTTAATCTTGGGAATTCCTCTTGCAAGTATGTAACTGCAAGCCCGTTCACTTCCTAAGCCTTCAAAAAATTTTTCACGAGCAACAGTTTGATGTGGAGTGGTGGAAGCAAAACTTTATTTGGATTTATCAGAGGTTTAAATGCTACTTGTTCTTCAGGTGTTAATAATTTTTGTTGAGGCCAACTCCTCTTTTCAGTGTCCTTGGCATTACTATCCCACTTGCCGAGAAAGCAAAAATTAGTGTAACCCTTTTGTAGTCGTAATAAAATGGCGATTACCTTTAAATCACATATCTACCAATCATACTTCTGATAGTGTACACCTAAGAGGTTCTCCATGTTGCATATGTTTCTTTTTTGTGGATGGCATATGCAAGAAGTATTGAAAGAAGCATATTTCCATTGTGTAATAACAGCCTTAAGGCTAATCTTCGAGTCTAAATAGTCGGCATTCTTCGGGAATGGGCCTCATTTTCATTACTGCCATTAGACCATCAACATCCTTAACAAATAGTGGGTTCACCATCTGTTTAATAGAATTTATCAGTCTATAAGGGAGGAAATGGGACTTTCCTAGAATGATCTAGAAGATTCCACTCTTGTAGCCTCGAGGCCAAAAGCTCTGCCTTATTCAGCAGTTCGAGATCCATGATGAGGTCATTAAGCTCACTTTCTGTGATCTTATATGGTTCAGAAGGATAAAGGTTTGGACAAAATGGTGGATCCCTTGAGGTAGACAGCTGCCCTTGCATAACTCAGCCCTGTAGTGAAAAAAAGCCAATAAATGTTCTTCCTGCCATTGACAGGTTCGAACCCGATATTTTCCACCTGATGTGGAGAGGATGGTGATGATAATCCTTGGTGCCATTTGACACTAAACACACTCTACACTCTGGTCAGCACCGGAAGCAATGCAGAACCTGCATGGCTCGGATGGGAAGCGTTATGTCAGAAGACGAAAATCGGAGGCATATCATCCCGACTGCATTACACCGACTGTAAAATTTCCCTCCGGTCAGATTGTCTGGGGATGCATAACAAGGAAAGGGGTGAGGCGAATTACGTTTATTAACGGAACGGTGAATGCAGCAACCTACACTGCTATCTTGGAGGAGCGCTTGAAACCCGTTATTAGGGATCACCACACAGACGTCGAAACGTGCATTTTTCAACAGAACTCAGCACCTTACCACATATCAAAATTGGTAAGTTTTATGCTATTTAGATTTAACGACGAGTTTGTCTTCTTGTCTCACAAGGCTTAAAACATACACCAATTTTTTCCCTCGTTTTTCTCCCTTAAGGTGCAGAAATGTTGGCATTACAGTAGATTGCATTGATAGTCTAATGTAGTTGGCATTATTAGACTGGCCTGGCAACAGTTTAGTTTTGAACCCTATTGAAAATTACTGGTACATAATGTCTAAAATTGCTCAGAAGAAGCCAACAAGTAATACTGCAGAAGAGCATTGTAAGTTTATTAACTCTATACCAGATCGTTGCAAGGTTGTAATTGCAGCTCGAGGAGGAGCAACAAAATATTGAGGGCTGATTTTCAGTACATAATACTATTACGTTAACTTGACATTTCAGTTTGTACACGGAAATGCAATAAAATGTATGTTTGGTTGTCGTGAGTGCCATTCACATGATTCCTCATATTTCCATTAATTACGCATTTTACCTTTTGGGAAAATATTTATGGCAATTAGGTATATCAGGTGGAGTCTTTTTATTGGATTTCATTCACAGAGATATGCAGGGTTGTTAAAATTGAAGTATCCCTATGTAGAGGACTCTGGAGCGAGTTCTACGGCTCATACTGAAGAGAAATTTGGACAACAGGTATAATGAAGGATGCGCTCACCATTTATTGGGGAAAAAAATAGTTACAAAATTTGTCATTATATGGCGCTGTGTTAATACAAATCACTTGAACAGAGCTACAATTGTTCAATGTGTCCGCCATTTTGGTCAACAACAGTTTCCATTCGAATAACAGCATTTTTTACAGCAGAACGTAACATGTCAACTGGAATAGCCAGCATAATGCTGTCCTTCAGATCTGCCAGAGTTTGACATCTTTCCCGATACACCTGGTTCTTCAAAAAACCCCACAACCAGAAGTCGCATGGGGTGAGGTCCGATGATCGGGGTGTCCTATATGTCTGAAAACAACGGCTGATGACCCGTTCGTCTGTAAAGTGTTGCCTTAGCCATCTTTGAACACGACGGTGGATGTGGGGTGGCACACCATCTTGCATGAATATGGTATCCTGAAGGTACTCATGTTTTTGCAGCTCTGGTATTGCGAAATTTGCCAACATTTCATAATATCGCTGTTCAGTGACGGAACAGGTGCAGAGTCCAGTTGGTGTTACCTGTTCAAAAAATATGGCGCACTCATGAATGTGTCCGTAAATCCCCACCACACTGTCACTTTTGGAGAATGCAACGGGACTTCTTGGATAACTCGAGGGTTTTCTGTTGCCCAAATGTGACAGTTGTGCGTATTCACTTGTCCATTTAAGCAGAAGTGGGCTTCATCACTCCAAAGGATGTTCCATGGCTAAGTGATATCCCCTGTCATTCGCGCCAGAAATTGAAGTCCGTATGTGAAACGAATATCTGCATCACCATATTTTAGTTGCCGTAGCATGAGCATCTTGTAAGGACAGTATCGCATCACCTGACGCATTACTAGCCTTACAGTGGAATACGGCATGTCCACTTCACGAGAAACAGCTGGCACACACGCTACCATATGGAGATTGACTTGATAGATCCACGACTGCCATAGCCACATCTTCAACACGAGAGGAGTCCACTCGTTTTCGATCTCTACCTGGTTGAACACCAAAATGTCCTGTCGCTTCAAATTTCGTAATCATTTTGCGGACAGCACAAACAGTCATAGGTCCACACCTTATGCGCTTCTGACGTGGGAATTCTCTGATAACCGCAACTGCATTGTTGCTGTTCTGATAGTGGAACTTCACTAATAGCGCCCTTTCCTGCAACGTTGTTGGCATAGCTGCTGCTGTAGTGCAGGCAAACATCTACTGTATGATTTTCAAGCGACTGCTTTGGTTTTATACAGTACAGCAGATTTTTTTTTTAATATTTATTACTTAAAGCGGTCCCAGCCAACCGATGGCAACCCCGCTGTCAGTTACACATAATTTAGCAGTACTCTTGTATACTCCCTCTCCTGTTTGCCCAAGTACAGGGAGGGAAAAAACCTGCCATGACCAAAAAAATTGACATGAACAAATTTAAAAATAATCAAATTACATAAAAAATAAAATATAGATACCGTATAATTAAATTTCAGACAAAATCCAAACTTCATTGGAAAGATCTGCATGCATCTGTTCACAGTCTGTTGTAAAGCCAGGAGCTACCGAGAAGAGAAATACCAGCACCAGGAGCTGCCGAGAGCAGAAATACCAGGACAAGGAGTTGGAGTGGATATAGTAAACTCCAGGCTCCACGATTTCACTGAACTTTAGGTAATTTGAGCACAAGGAGCTGGAGTTGCAGTGGATATAGCAGACTTATGCGCTTCAGATGCTGGAATTCTCTGATATCCGCAGCTCCACGATTTCACAGAACTCTAGGTAATTTGGCATATACCATACCACATTACAAATCTGAGGCTTCCAGATGCAGAAGAGTCTTCCACCTAAGAAATATTGCAGTTGCAAAGGCTTGGAAAGCCAAGAAGTTCGCCTGTTAATCAACCAGAATTGTCTCACAGCCTTCTGCCCTAAGACTGATTACTAACCCAAGATACCAATTCAATTCGTAGATCCCACTACTCCTCACAGTTGTACATAAACATGTTCCAATGATTCTCGTTCGCCACTATGGCAACTAGATCTTTCATTAATTCCTAAATCATGCAACTTTGCATTAATCGAACCATGACCAGTTAATAAGAACTTAGCTTGTAAGTTTGGGGCAAACCATTTGAATTTTATCGAGGCTGCATTTCTTAAATCTGTAAAAAAATTTTGTGTAATTTCCTGTTCTTTCCGTCCTGGGATCTGCCAAAGTGTCCACCTGTATATTCCGAAAAGAACAGGGAATGCGACGGCGGATGAAGTAAGCCAATGCAAAATACGATAAATGCCGATCAATAGGCAATTTTCCGGTCACAATCTGCAAAGTTGGGGTCGACACAGTTATGCATGCCATGCACATCCTAAGGAGCATTACTCTTTGAATGGAACTGAGCTTTATAGTATATACTTTATACTTTTCCACTTACACGTCCAAACCAAATTGGTGCACCATACGTTACCATGGGAATAAATACACATTCATATAGCAAGTTCAGCGCCTTACCTTTTATTCCCCAGCCAACTCTAGCGATTCGAGTAATCATCCCAATAAATTTCCTCATCTTTTCTGATAGATAAGTAACATGTGAGTTGAAAGTCAAAGATGCCTAGACATTTTAATTGCCTTGCCGATTTTAAGCTCGACCCATTCATTCTAACAACCGTGGGTCTTATATTCGAAAATTGATCCTTAAAGACCACATTGTCCTTGTTTTGGTTCCTGACACAGTCAGTTTATGTAACCTACACCAGTTATTATGTTCAAAAAAATCTGCTGTGACTCTAGTTACATCCGTGTATTTCCTTCAATAAGCAACACAAGATCATTAGCATATGCCACCATCTCTGTAGCTCGAAGTCCCTACGCAACCAGTCCTCCAAAACTAAGTTCTACATTACTCGTCCAAAAACCGATCCTTGTGGGCATCCCCTGGTCACCTCTCGTACAATAGAATCAACCGATAACTTAACAGTCACTATACGGTGCGTGAAGTAGACCTTTACCACCCTATAGATCTTAGTTTAACAGCCTGCAAGTCTCAACATCATAAGAACGCTGCTCTATTGAATGGAGTCAAAAGCTCCCTCAAAGTCAATAAAGATTCCAAGGACGGACATACTGTTTGAGCCTAATATATTGTTTCGCAATGCCCGAAGCGCATCTTCTGTTTCACGACCTGGAGTAAAACCATATTATCTGCCAGACCAGCCTAATTTTTTTCAGTATAGTCAGTAATTTGTCTCGCCGGTATCCTTTCAAACACCTTTCCTAATCCAGGGAGGAGGACAATAGGTCGATAAGATCGTGGATCATTCTTTGGCCTAGATGGTCCCTTCAGTATCAGCTTTAATAGGGCGTCCTTCCATGGTGATGGAAAGGCCCCGTCACGCAGGCAGCTATTCAAAGCTTCAAGAAGGATCCCTGGTATCAGTCGATGAGCCCGTTTAATGACCTCTCCTTCAATGAGGTCCATCCCTGGGCATTTATTATTCCTTATGCTTTGTACTGCACCACAGAGTTCAATCAGGCTAAAGGGATCCTCGTCATGTACCGCAGAGGAAGCATGTTAAGCCATTTCATCAACATTGGGACTGGGATTTCATCATCATAAGCACTAGGAGATCACAATTGAGAGTAGCAGTGTGTTTTATAGGCCTAATGACTCTGATGAGTATAATAAGGAACTGTACAGGGAAATAGAGTGGGCCAGTAAATCAGAGAGTCTTGTAATAGGGGATTTTAATATAACAGATATTGACTGGAATTTGTGAGGTTGGTCACTCACACACACAATACCAAGGCTTTTGTGGATTTAGTGGATGATTGTTTTCTACATTAGCATGTTCGGGAGGCAACTAGAGGGAGTAATACTCTTGATCTGTTTATCAGTAGTGATTCTTCATGCATTAAAAATCTGCAGATAAAGGAACCACTAGGTGACAGTGATCAGTGTTCTCAAGTGAGATTTACTCAAAGAAGTAACTACCATCAAGGGTAAAGGGAAAGGTTTTTGCTTTCGTAAAGGTGACTACGGTAGTCTGAGACAGTATTTAAATTCTATACGGTGGGACCAACAGCAAATTCAAAATGGGAAGCATTCAAAGAATTTATCTTGGAAGCAACTAGACTTTACATACCAATTAAGAAATATTGTTCAATGTTTAAGCCTGAATGGATGTCAGATGAACTAATCAGACATGTGGCAGAGAAGAAAAATGCATGGGACACATAAATTAATGGGTGACGTGGAAGCCTATAATAGATATAAGCTCGTCTGTAACCAAGTCACAAAGGAGATTAGGCAGGCAAAGGCAGATTATGAGAAATCCTTGGCAAAGGATGCAAAGAAAAACAACAAAGAGTTTTTTACCTTTATAAACTCTAGAAGGAAAGGGATGAATCAGATTGGTCCACTGGATATTGATGGTTCTACTGTTGATGATCCTACTCAGGTGGCTATCAAACTAAATGAGTATTTTGCATCTACATACACCCATGAGGAGTTATTCAGGGAGGGGAATGCCAGAGGTGAGTTAAACTCTGGCAGTGAGCTGGATCATTATCTAAAAACCGAGAGGAAAGTGGAGGAGAAATTGTTGAAGATAAACGTAAAAAAGGCACGGGATCTATCCAGTTTTATTAAAGGAGGCAGCAAAGGAAGTAAGCAAGCAAACCCTTAGCCCTAATTACGAGAGCTTCTTTGGACTCAGGGGAGGTACCCATGGACTAGAGAAGTGCAAATGTGACCCCAATTCACAAAGGAGGATCAAAGGGCAACACAAGTATATATAGACCTGTTAGTTTAACTTCTGTTCCAGGAAAATTAATTTGATAATTGAGAGCTATTAAATGCTCAATAATTCCTATATTCTATTATATTATAAATCAACAGGGATTACCTTTATTTTAGATATAGGAAGCTTCTTTTACAACTCTCCTAGTCCAACTCGCTAATAATTCTTGAGGATGGCGATATCTATTGTAAAGCAGGTGGGACATCTTCCCCACTGTCAGAACCGTAGTGTTCAGACCGCGCGGTCTCAACAATGAGCGCTCATGACTGCTGTCTATAAACACCATACTTCTGGCAACATGGAAACCATTACTTGGATTGGCATAAAATTAGATTTTGAGGTCTAAACTGTTTAATAAATATGGACCGATTATTTCTTTCGGTTCTATAGCTGGGCTTTAGAGTTTAATTTAGGGGTCTAATAAAATTGGATATGGGGGGGTGGTTTATTCTCTACATTCCTTAAGTCGGACTAGAACGTTTCGGGCGTCATGTTCACAGGAATGGAGCAACTCACAATTAATCCGAAACTTTTGTCTTATGTTGTAGTGTTTGTTCTTCACGCATGCGTATAAGTGACCAATCGTCGGACAATAGGAATGGCCTAATGATATTGAAGTTTCATGTAGTTTCATCTCTAAGGTTTCTGCAATAAGTAGTTTGTGATAGTTGTGTTGAATATTTATAATTTTTGTTTCATTAAAGCTGAATAAATGTCGTTCATTTATTGCGTGGACCGAAAGTTCCGATGCATTTGAATGACCCGCCTGCACAGAATCAATGATGGATGTTATTAAAAACCTGAAGAATATTGTTTATGGCCAAATGATCTGTGATAATTTGGAATCTGGTTGATATTTAGGATAATTAGGAATCTGGATAATATCTGGATGACATCCTAATTATCACAGATCATTTGACCATAAACAATATTCTTCAGGTTTTTAATAACATCCATCAGAGATTAAAATTTGAATTAGAAATTGAAGCAGAAACCTACTCCATAAACTTCCTTAATTTTACTATACACAGATTAGGACAAAAACTAAATTTCAGCATATATAGAAAACCCACTAATAAGGGGATGCTTTTGTATTTCCACAGTTATCATCCCCAACCATATAAAAAATCGGTCATGCTGAACCAATTTCTTAACGCCTTTAAATATTCTTCTACCCAAACTTCTCTAACCACTGAAATAAATGAATTAACTACAAGATTCTCAAATAGGGGTTACCTGCTAACCTATATAAACAAAGTCAAAACAATAGCCCGTGATAAAATAAATAACAACAAACATTGCACAAAAATCTGACAAGACCAAAATACATTTCATCACAATTCCATATGTCGAGTACTGGTACAATAAACGTAATCAAATATGCAAGGGAACCGACATGAAAATCATAGCAAAACCTATGAACAAATTATACACATTCTTCAGAAATCGACCTTCAAACACCATGAAAAAATTGCGACGCTGTCTATGTAGGATCTACCATGGGAGTGGCACAGCTTCGAGCAAAACAACACGAAGATTCTGTGCGGGCGGGTCGTTCAAATGTATCGGAACTTTCGTTCCACGCAATAAATGAACGACATTCATTCAGCTTTAATGAAACAAAAATTATAAATATTCAACAGAACTATCACAAAATACTTATTGCAGAAACCTTAGAGATGAAACTACACGAAAATTCAATATCCGTAGGCCATTCCTATTGTCCGACGATTGGTCACTTATACGCATGCGTGAAGAATAAACACTACAACATAAGACAAAAGTTTCGGATTAATTGTGAGTTGCTCCATTCCTGTGAACATGACTCCCGAAAAGTTCAAGTCCGACTTAAGGAATGTACAGAATACCCCCCCCCCCCCATATCCAATTTTATTAGACCCCTAAATTAAACTCTAAAGCCCAGCTATAGGACCGAAAGAAATAATCGGTCCATATTTATTAAATAGTTTAGACCTCAAAATCTAATTTTATGCCAATCCAAGTAATGGTTTCCATGCTGCCAGAAGTATGGTGTTTGTACACAGCAGTCATGAGCGCTCATTATTGAGACCGCACGGTCTGAACACTACGGTTCTTACAGTGGGTTAGATGTCCCACCTGCTTTACAAAATAGATATCGCCATCCTCAAGAATTATTAGCGAGTTGGACTAGGAGAGTTGGAAAAGAAGCTTCCTATATCTAAAATAATGGTAATCCCTGTTGATTTATAATAGGAAAATTAATGGAGGTACGGGTTAAAGAAGCACTGTAGTATCATCTAGACAAGACTTCAGTTATAGCTCGGACACAGCATGGTTTTGTTAAGGAAAATCTTGCCTGACCAATTTGATTGGATACTATGATGTGGTCACAAAGGAACTCGATGCAGGGAATAACTTTGATATCATATATTTGGATCTTAGTAAGGCTTTTGACACTGTAGCACATGGAAGACTGCTGCACAAATTGGAGTAGTGTGGCATTGGAGGTAAATTGCTGCTATGGATAAAAGGACACTGCTCATCGTGGACTAATGTTATTAGTGGAGTCGCTCAGGGTTCAGTATTGGGGCCATTGTTGTTTTCTGTATTTATAAATGATATTGATGATGGTATATCAAGCTTAATGTCCAAGTTTGCAGATGATACGAAGGTTGGCAGGGTTGTTAAGGATACTAATGACAGTATGCTGCTGTCATTGATCTAAAAAAGTTGAGCAGGATCTAAAAAAGTTGAGCAGATGGGCTGAGAGGTGGCAAATGAAGTTTAATATTGACAAATGTAAAGTACTACATATAGCAAGCAGCAACCCCAGAGTGACGTATCAACATCTGTGATACTACACTGACAGTGGAAGTGAACGAAAGGACCTGTGCGTAATTGTGCCTGCAGGTATGTAGTTTTCTGAGCAGTGTAGACGGTCTGGCAAGAGTAGCTCATAGTGTCTTGTCTATGATATACAGGAATTTTTCTAGCAGGGATAAGGAGTGATTATCCCCTTATATAAGGCAATGGTCAGGCCACACCTTGAGTACTGTATACAGGTCTGGTGGCCCCATTTTAAGAAGGATGTAGAGCTGTTGGAACGAGTACAGAGAAGGGCAACAAGATTAGTGAATGGAACAAAGGGTTGCGCTTACGAAGAAAGGTTTAAATTTTGCAAATTACAGTGTCTGGAGACTAGGCACCTGCAAGGTGAGCTGATTGAGGTGTATAAAGCTTTGAATGGTTTGAGCATGCTCAATGTTGATGGAATTCTCCCTCTTGCTCAGAATAATCATTTGAGAGGGCATAAATTCAAATTGAGGAAAGACATATGTAGAATAGATGTGCGGAAGTTTGCCTTTAGCCAGCGGGTGATTGGTTGGTGGAACAGACTTCCATCCTTTGTTGTGGAAGTTGATAGCCTAAATAAATTTAATGCTGAGCTGGACAGGTACTTGGAACGAACGGAAGGGGCGAAATGGGAACGTGTTGTGTTTTTTTTTTTTTTTTTTTGGCTGATGCTGCATAAGCTTGCTTTCTTTCATCATATGTCTCTACTAATGCTAGCATCTGTTCCTCATCATTGGAGATACTATCTCATCGTCTTGCACAGAGATAGTATCTCCAATCAGTTGGTCCAAAATCGCAGACATACTTCTCTCCAACTCATACTTTCCTGGTCAACACCTCCTATAGTGTATGCTGTATCTCCATTATATATTTTAGTCTTGCCAGTACATAGCTTATATACAATTCCCCATGGGTTCTCATTGCCCACTGTTCTAACCAACGTTCTCCAGGCAGTTAATTTTGATTTAGATATCATACGCATGTATGCACTCCGTATCCCCTGATTCTCTACTTTAAGTACATTAACCTCCTCCTCCCCATTGTTACGCTTACTTCTTTGGTACTTTTTCCGCGCTTTATGAACCTGCTTCCGAAGTTGGCTTACCTCACCAGACCACCATTTAACTGGAATCCTTTTACAGTTATTTTGCTTCATAGATGCGCTGGAATCCTCAAAGAGAGAACGCTGAAGTACCTCCAATGCATTCTCTCCAGACATCTGACTGAATGTCCAAATACTCAGATTCCCAAATCGGACATGAATATATTCGTCAAACCTATTCCACTTTGCATTTTCGATAGCAAATCGTCGTAACTGAGCTAGTTTTGTTATGTCCTTGACAGAAAATACAATGGCCCGATGATAACAGCAGACCCAGTCTACTCTTAATCGCCAATCGTCCACGATACCATTTGCCCTTACGTTACAGATTCACAAGTAAATCCCTAGCAGGGATAAGGAGGTGATTATTCGCTTGTATAAGGCAATGGTCAGGCCACACATTGAGTACTGTGTACAGGTCTGGAGGCCTCATTTCAAGAACGATGTAGAGCTGCTGGAACGAGTACAGAGAAGGGCAACAAGATTAGTGAATGGAACATAGGGTTAATCTTACGAAGAAAGGCTTAAGTTTTGCAAATTACAGTGTCTGGAGACTAGACACCGGCGAGGTGATCTGATAGAGGTCTATAAAGCCTTGAATGGTTTGAGCATGCCCAATGCTGATGGGATTCTTCCTCTTGCTCAGAATAATCACCTGAGAGGCCATAAATTCAAATTGAGGAAAGACAGATGTAGGACAGATGTTCGAAAATTTGCCTTTAAGCAGCGGGTAGTTAGTTGGTGGAACAGACTTCCATCCCTTGTTGTGGAAGTTGATAGCCTAAATAAATTTAAGGCTCAGCTGGACAGGTATTTCGAACGAACGGAGGGGTAAAGTGGAAATTTTTTTCTTCTTTTTTTTTTTTTTTTTTTGGCTGATGCTGCATTAGCTTGCTTTCTTGCATCATATGCCTCTACAAATGCTAATGCTAAATATTTGATTCTCCATTAACAGTGAAAAAAGTACTATCTGAACTTGGTAGATTTTGTATAAACAATCCACAACAAGCCAAGAATTCATCTAGTTGACGACCACGATAATTTGTAATTCTATCAAACCATGATGCTGATCTTGCGTTAGAATCCATCACAAATATTACTGAATTACTACCCAAGCGATTTTGAACCAGTTCCATGTACCTGATGTAGATTTTAATGTCTGTTGAGTGATTACAATACATACAACATAGATGGAATGATGCAAGATCTGACTCTACCCCTATGCACACCATCTGTGAAGAGCACAATGAATTTTTAACAGTAATAACTATGTCCTTATTAAACACTACAATTGCAGCTCTTAAGTCTGGTTCATCTGCACAGAGTATACGTGCTGAAAGTGGATATCCTGTAGGCCGACCTTTCACTAAGTATGGTTCTTGTATGTAGGCTATATCAATATTCTCTCTGCTGCACACTAGTCTAACTTCCTCAGCCACCGATTTTTATCTCTGAGCATTAATCTGTAGTATATATTCGATTTTACGTTGTACTGATTAAGAATTAAGTGATTATCAATATCTGCCATTAACGTTATCAAATTGCCGTGCTCTTTCTTTGACCAACTTAAGTGCATTCAAGTATTCTGGACACTGTTTACTCCTTACAGGATGATTTACAGCTCGATTTTTTGCCTTACAATTGGAACAAATTGGTTGTTCTCGCTGATGAGTACAGAATGGGTAGGAGTGTCCTATACCTGCACAGAGACTGCAGACAGGGTCTGTATGATAACATGTTCATCAACTGAATACCTCTCAATGTTTTATCCTATATAACTTTTTAAACATTACCTTTAAGGGGTTACATTTAATGTACATTTAATATTCATATATATATATATATATTAGTGATAAATTGTCCACATTTTGTCCAGGATTACAGTAAATTATATTCAGAAGAACTTATATTAGAAAAAAACTAATAGTTCCGATACTATAGCAAATTACTTGGATCTTCATATAGAAATATTCCATAATAATAATATAGACGTAAACGTATATAATAAAAGAGACGCATTTAATTTCAATGTAGTCAGCCTTACAAACTGGAGATCTAATATATCAAAATCAGTGCATGCTAATATCATTTTATCGCAATGCTTGAGGATTGCTTATATTTGCAATAATAATAAAAACTATTCAGCAAACATAACAGCATTGTACGGTAAGTTGATTAATAATAATTTCCCTATTGCTTACCTGAAATATCACTTCAGGAAAGCGATAAGCATAATTAATTTCAAAAATTTGTTTTCTGAACCTATTGTTTCAATATAATTTTCAATATAATTGTCATATTTAGTGCCATGAATATATGTACATAGGATACACTTTGCATTCTTGGTGTCTTACGACGTAAAAAACATGTACCCACCGGCTTGCAAATTACAGTGTACCATTTTTTATATATATATACACACACATATAGTTAAATTCATTTAAATTTACTTAAGTTCACGCTGAGGTAACATGCAAATTCAGCTCAGGGTCCTACTATAGGAACGGGTTTGCGATCCTGGGCATACCCGAGCCACAACTTATATCTTGTAATGTCTTTAAGCTGTCCTACACTCTTTATTTTTATTTCTCCGAAATTATTAGGGCAATCCGAGGACGTAGGAGAAACTATTTCTTATCTATACCACTATTCTTCGCCTTTGTGGAGTTCAGGTTCTATTTTTCCTACTCCTTTAGTTTTTCTTCTTACTATCTGCATGTTTCTCTTTGCGTTAACTTAAATTTAATTATTTATTTATATTTATTTTATCGTATCCATCACATAGGGGGCACCACATATTATTTTGACGACTATTACCTTATGTCCTAGATACGGTAAATATGTAGTGTGTATTATATATTTAATCTTATTTTAATCATTAAATTACGTTCTCTGTCGGGTCAACGATGATTAATATATGCTTACATTTATATTTTACTTATTTCTTACATTTGATTGTAATATTTCTGAAATTTCTTAACTTTTTATTTACATTTGATTTATATTTGGCCTATAATGGTTTATATTTGGTTTAGATTTAAATTACTTAGCATATATTGATCATTACAGAGAACTTCTTGTCTTTTTTTGCCTTCAGTCTGGGTGGTTGGCCCCGGTTGAAGTCATCTAGATTGTCAGTAAAAAGCGATATTTTTTTTTTTTTTTGCGTTTTCTTAAGTCCCTGATAGTATTATTATTTGATCGATTTACCTTTTTTATTATTTTCTATTATCCTTAATATTTTATATATATATATAGATATATATATGTTTTTGCTACTTCATTATGTAGATATTTAGAGTCGTCATTTCCTATTAGTCTATTTTAAAACTACCACCTCTTTTTCCTCTCTGCCAATGTAATTTTACGATGAAACCATTAAATTTAGCAGAAAGTCAACCTCTGACGTACAATATTTGAAGTGTCATATATTCTGGAAGCTTCATAAATTAAACATCAAAAAACAGTCACTGTTATGCCGTATCATAAACTCAGAAAGATCTACTACACGCTTAAATGAATCACTTGAAATTTAGGCCAGGATAAGTTATACTGTACAAAGACAACGACTAGCAATTATATCTTTCCACGCTATTTGTTTTCCTTGCTTCAGAAATCACAGTTTATATATGGGTGGTTTTTAAAATAAACCTAAGCCTTCAAAGGAAAAAGCTGTTCTGTTGCGCGTCACCTGTTAAGACAGCGTGTCAGCAATTTACATACCCGAAATGTTACAGAGCTTTTCTGTCTTTAGACATGGCCAAGCACAACTGAAATTAACTTTATTTATTATTATGATTACCGTTAGTTATGATTTTTTTTTCTTTCGTTATGAAAAATGCTGACCTCCTTTCACTATATCCACATATAGATGCGTCTGTTATGGGCAATAACCGCACATTAAATGTTTGTTGAAAATAAGCACAGATAAAGTACTCTGAACTTCTAAATATGGAAACAAGTACACATTCCGAAATAAAGCACAATCTTTAACGCTAAACATAGTACACAGTATGCACACAAAAGTGAATGAACGACACTCCAATCTAGTTCATCCAAAAGGAGAGTGCATATCAATAAGTGGTACTCTAACAAGGGATATTCAGAGGAGCGATCAGCAGGTGAATTCCAAACTTTCAAATTTAGAAGCAGTGTTTTTTTTATACTTTATAAAAATGCTAACAATTCTAAAGAGAAAATTTTCTTCTTGTGGTGCAGAAGTTTTGATAGATCAATTGCCAGTATTGTGATATTACCTTATTCTTGTATCATTTTTTTTTTTCTCACTGTGCATCCATCTGCCTACCCAATACCTCCCCTTCCCCGCCAGGTATCAAATCTCTGCATACGTCCCTATACTGTAATGCAAACAACAAGTGCGTTCATTACTTTTGAACAGGTGTTTACAAGCTTCAGAAATTTTACATAAAATATATTTTATCCAACGAAATATAAACGGTCATCTAATTACAATGCTTGCGGGACAACAACTGGTAAAAATGAGCTACCATCTTGATAAATGATTTAGTATAATTAAACGAACACGGCATGAAAATTAATAATGAAGAAATAATAAAAATTGAAAGGAAAAGTAGATAGAGATGTACTATGAGGAGCGGTACGAAAATAATACCTCATACTTTTTTCCGTCGGAAAATTTAATTCCTACAACTATGCCTTTTACGTGAATTAATCCTCAATCTTTAATAAACACACTGCTATTTTTCCACAAAGTCGCCATCAACAGCAACCTAACGTTAATAAACAGATATAATAATAATAATCATCATCATCATCATCATCATTTCTATTGCACTACCCCCATCTCTTAGTCAGACGTTGTGTTCCAGTCCTGTAAAAGTCATTACTCTTGCTCCAGGGCTTCGCGAACGTTGTGCTTCAGCTGGTCGTCGTCGTCGTCAAAATGGTTTCTACGATGTGCATCCTTCAGCAGGCCGAAGAGGTGGTAGTCTGAGCGAGCTATGAGAGAGGTGAAGAAGAACAGTGCACCCCAGTTTTGCAATGGCCTCCATCGTGCGCAGATTGATGCGAGATCGTGCATTGTCATGGAGAAGAAGAACCTAATTAAGGTTTTTGTCTGGTGGAACTCTATGGATGCAGGCTTTCAACTTTTTCAACATTTCCACATATCGATCTGAGTTGATTGTGGTGTCACGCTACAAGAAGTCCACAAGCAAGACACCATCTTTGTTCCAAAACACTGTTGCCACGACTTTACCGACAGAATGCTGTCTTTCTAACTTCTTCTTGCATGGTGAATTTTTATGGTGCCACTCCATCGACTGTTTCGTCACCTGTGACTATCCATAAAAGTAAAACCTCTCTTTCATTCTCGTAGCGCTGGAGAAGTTCCGTGCAGATGACTTTCCGGGCTTCTTTGTGCTCATTTGTCAGCATTTTCGGGATCTACCTGGCGCAAATGGCGCCTCCGTAGCCAGGTGGGAAGGAGCAGCAGTGCGTAGCACACGCTTCTTGATTAGACCGGGGTTCGAGCCCGTCACCACCAAATGCGGAGGATGCGGAAAGGTCAGGGAATGGCTACCGCATATCCCGGAGCAATATGGCCTTAGTTGCTAATGCTCCTAAAAACCAAACAACAACAACCTGGCGCAAACCTTAAAATAAATAAATTTTCTGTTTATACTCCGGCACGACAACCAAGTCAGTAGAGTTCACAATAAATCGTCAATACAAATATTATTCGTATTTAGTAGTCACGGGCTTGAACCCCGGTCCACTCAAGGAACGCGTGCTATGCACTCTCGCTCCTGACCACTAGGCTACGTCAGGCCTTCAAATATTTCTTCCCGTCAGTGACAGATTCGAACTCAGACCTTTTCTACACCTTTGGGACGACTGGTGATTGTAACCACTGCCTTGTTGTAGCCTAGTTCCTTTATGATGGTTATCACAGCAGGTGGTCCCTATACCTACTACATCTCACAATTCGCGTTTTGTTATGCAGCGTTCCCCTTTGATCAGCGCGTCGATCCGGGTATTGTAGTATGTAGTCACTGACGTAACTGGCCGGCCGCTCTTGGCTTGTCAACAATGTCACTTTCCCGAAATGGTTCTCCCCCGGCCTCCCTTTGATTCCAGTACCAGAGACTAGGGTACTGGAATCAAAGAAGAGCCTACAAAAACCACATTATGATATTAGGGTTCCCGTAAATGATTATATCTACCTATATTTATTTTGTCTGTAAATTTGGTGTTTTCTCTTGTCGATTTGCCTGTTTGCTGGAAGAAAAAAACCCCACTTTTGGGGGAAAACAAAAGAAGCCTACAAAGCATTCTCGTCCTATGCCACTGCAGTAGTATTGAGAGTAGGTTTGAACTGAATGCTTTTCAGTACACGTGTTTGACTTGACCATAGCATGAGGGGGGGGGAGGAAAAATTGGTTTATAATTTCTGGTGTTTGTTTTTCTCTTAGTAGATGGCGTTAGTTGTAATTTCAGATTTTTTTTTTTTTTTTTTTTTTTTTTTTTGGAGTCGGGGCACAAACTGGGGTTGTGTCTGGCATGTGGGCACATTTCCTCGCGACTATGTGGCTTCCCTGGTTAGCACCGGGTTAGATGCAGTCTTTGAATGTATCGATTGTGACGTCATATTGAATTTTTGTGAATACTTTTAATGCTAATTTTGTAGTGTTACATCGTGGGTCTTAATTCGGAAGGTCTATTTTGGAGTGGTCATGTTGTGGTCCACCCCCCCCCCTGCCGCTCGCCCCACGTCTTCGTTGCCGACGTAGAACCTTGTTTGTGTGCGGGATGGAAAGCCATGCGGGATGAAAAACTTTTTTTTTTCCTAAAAATAAATTCCTTTCTATTTCCATCTGTTGCTGAGACTTGAAAATAAATTCCTTGGCATTTCCTTCTGTTGTTGACACCTGAAAATAAAATCTGTATTCTTAAATTTTTCTTTCCCAAGATCCATCTGTTCTTGAAAAGCTGAAAATTAAACCTGTGTTTCCTTGAAGTTTTGTCAGTTTTATCTGCTTGTTTGTTTGTTATTTGGTTTTTAGGAGCATTTGCAACTAAGGCCATATTGCTCCAGGGATATGCGGTGGCCATTCCCTGACCTTTCCACATCCTCCGTATTTGGTGGTCACCGGCTCGAACCCCGGTCTAATCAAGAAGTGTGTGCTACGCATTGCTGCTCCCGCCCGCCTGGCTACGGAGGCGCCATTTTATCTGCAATGGTGGTTTGTAAAATCTATTCCAAAGTAAAATTTAACAGTCGTTAAAAGGTTATTACCTGTTCTTCAAAGCTGAAAATTAAACCTATGCGCTTTCTTGAAGTTTTGTCTAGTTTATCTGCAATGATCGTAATTTTCTCAAACCTCTGTATATGTTGGGTGTAAGATTTAAGATTTTAAGATTAGCTCTTTAAGATTGAAAATTAAGCAGTTGTTAAAAGGTTATTTTTCTCTTTAATACTAAAGAACCACACAGACAGACAGACAGACAATATTTTCAAAAAGATTACGCTTTTCCCCGAAAGAACCACACAAAAGATTATTCCCACTTTTAACAGAATAGGAATTTACGTTGTCACAAGAGATAAATACACAGCAGATAATTTTTGGGAAACACAAGCAGTTTACATATTGAAACGATGTAATGCAAATTCTTTTTTCTTGTTTATTTTCACTGGTTATTTTTGGAAATCATCAGATTTCATCTTCACAAAACACGGCTGTACATGTCACGAACTCTAGTTAACTTTTGCTGATAATTTCCATTCGGAAAGAGAAGTACCGAACATCGCTTTTCGGAGGTATCAATCCTTTCGGAGGAGGGGAGGGGGCATTTACTGTTTGAAGTGTACATAAAACACTTGTTTTATGTTCAAGACGTCCAGTGGCGCGTTATCCTATAGGCAAAAGAGACATCTACCTAGGGCCCCGATCAGAGGAGGGGGGTCCCAAAATCAGTCTCAAAAACTCATTGCTGTTTTTTATTAATACTTTTAAGTGATTTTTATCAGAAATTGAATTTTCTACCTTCCAAGGTCAATGAACTACTTGAAACTTAATTTCAAAATTACGCTCATTTTCAAAAATTGTTTTATCGATTTTGTTGGCTTTATATTTAGTTCTTCCTTAAATAGTTGAGTTATTTTAAAAAATAAAGACTGCCTTGGAATGCAATTTGCGACCCCAATCTAAAAATGGGAGCCTCCAAATTCCATTTTGCCTTAGGCCCGATTTTTAGATGGGGCCCTAAATTTCATTTTTCCTTGGGCCCCATGAAGGTATAATGCGCCACTGAAGACGTGAATACGATTTCTGATGGATCCAAATTGGAAAAAAAAGTTTTAAAAGTCCAAAGCGTTTGTTGTGTGTGTGAGTAAATACATTTTAATGTCTGTTTTCACTGTATCTGCAAACAATTTTTGATTGGTTGAAAATATAACCTGATATTTATTTTCCTTCTTCAAAAAGAAATATATATTTTTTCCCATTGTCTGTAGCTAACTTTTTGAAAATCTAAAATCATCAAACACCGTTCGTTTTGCTCTTGTAATTCTCAAGGGAAAACCAGAAACGAGTGTTGGATTTATTTTGAATTTACAATGATATTTATTTTGAAAAAGGTTAATTTCGAAACCGCATAAAGCTATTTCCCTTCCAAGGAGCATATGTGTGGAGCGGATATTAGGCGGCGAATATCAAAGCGATAATTTCCACCTTATAACCACATAGGAATTAAATGGATATATATTTTCTTTGAAATTAAATCGATATTTTTTACTGGATAAACTACAGAAAATATTTTCTTCCACTCTCCAGTTGCCTCTCTGAAAATCCAAAAATCCACATCGCTGTCTGTATTTTGAAATCCAGAATTAAATTCAGCGCGTACTTATGGGAAAAAATGTACAGCTCCTGTGTTTATTTCCAAATTTACATTATCAGCTGCTAGCATTTTCCACATAAACCAAGATACAGGAAAAATGAATTGGTGATCCAATCAATCTTCAAACTCGAATTTTAAGTGAATAATCAGTTTTGAGACGCAAAAGGTAGAAAATAACCACATTTACATCTTAACGACACACAAATCGGCCGGCCGAAAATAGATACGGCCTTTAACCAGTGGTGGGATTCAGCCGGTTCGTCAGAACCGATACTTATTTTTTTGTTGAGTCCGGCGAACCGGTTGTTAAAATGGCACTTGTGATGAGGATTCTCTCTAAGATGGGCGCCTGGGCAGCCACCCAATGTGAAAATTTACATTCTTTACTCTTTTTTAACGATTATCTACGCAACAGCGTATTCCAAGTGCCCGTAGTAATGTTCATTCCATCCATAGGTGAAAAAAATTAGACGGAACTATGCTTGTAATATTTATTTATTAATTTCATAAAATTCATTATACCTTCGATGAAATACTACATTTTTATTCCCTCGCGTTTGTTACTTAACCCGCTATGGGGTTAACATACAAACGTAAACAACCAGGGGGTGACACACTGTCATTTGTTTCAGCTTTGTGTTACACCCTAAATTCACACGAGATATTATGAGTGCGTTGGTGTTCCCCGATCAATAAAAACAATAGGAAGCTAGGACACAACGAACCAATAGAAATATAGATTTCAAGGGTTATCTTATCGCCCATTTCGGAAGCTGTGGAAGAATGTTTTTCCATGTTGGAATCCTTATGCCAGTGTGCACGTGGTAATTAAGACGTTTTTATCATAACTTTCCCGTGACAAACAGGTCTATCGTATTTAATCTGCATAGCCTGTGCCATTTATTAATTCAGCAAGAAATTTTCGTTTATCGATAAAATGAAGAAAATGTATGTTCTGACTGATGTTTATCAATGGTATAAGCACAGTGCTTTGTTAATAAAAGTTTATGATATGACCAACGTGGACAGAACCAGTAAAAAGTATTCAAATATATAGGCACATATCCGCTCCTGCTCTATAATATATTAAAATAAAACATTTTTTAAACCTTTTGCAGTAGCCCTTAAAAGGATGAAAAGGCAACAGAGTTTGACAGATTTTTTCAATAAGAAACCAAAATCAGAATTTGTATCAGAATTGGCCTTGGATGGTACAAAACAGTCACAAGCACAACGCACTCGAACTTGAAGAAAGCAGCACGTCAGTTATTGAAATAAAAAACGATAACAACTCCAACATTGAAAATAATCTTTCTGAATGCTGGACAGTGCAACAATATAACAATTTTAAAGAAAAATATAAAGGACTGGTAATTTTTAACAAAAAGTTAGGTTGCGAGTATTGTGCAAAATATGACTTTATAAAAGAGAAAAGTGTTCATGTGTCAAAAGAATAGAAATGTTTTCAGATTGAGGCATCAGGGAAAAATAAAGAGCAACAACAAGCTTCTCTAAGTAAAAAAATGAAAGAACATTTTTCATCAAAAGCTCATTAACATTTGTAAAGAGAACTTAAAGCAATATGAGCAGGAGTCAATAAAAAAAGTAATAGATACGATGCATGAAAAATATTTAAGTGATACTTGTAGAGTATTTAATACAGTTTACAGCCTGGCAAAAAGATGTAAACCGTTTTCAGTCTTGAAAATATATATTTTATAACTGATTTGGCATTGATGATTGATATTTTAAACGAAAGTTCTCTTCTTTCAAATGCGCTGCAAGCAAGAAATACAGACATAATAAAGGCTGAAAAACTCGTGATAAGATCTATTAAAGCATTTCAAATGCTTGGAAAGGAAAAGGGTCCATACGAAAAAAAAAGTTGATGAATTAATTACTTCAGAAAACTTCAAAAATATAAAATTTGTAGAAAATCATCAATTTTTCGGGCTTCCTCGAGAAAGACTTTTAGAAAACATCAGTAACAAATTTGAACAAAAGACTAATGGATTGTGAATATTTAAAAGGAAGTTGTAGCCAATTTCAAGATAGGAATAAATTACAATTTCTCAATTTTTTGGAGCCAGATTACTGGATTATTGAAGAAGTACTAGTTCCATGGAAAGCAGCTGAAGGACAATTGCTCATATTTAATGACATTTTTAATTACCAAATTGATATTAATGATTATCGAGATTTCTTGGAAAACGTTTTAAAAAATTCCCAGAATTATGCAATTCCTGAAATTGTTCAAAGAGCTAAAAATATTGTCAGAACAATTACTGTAAGTTCAGCAGAAGCGGAAAGGGGTTTTTCAAAGATGAACATAATATGTTCAGAGAAGAGATGTCGCCTGACTGTTTCTAATATATCAGACACAATGACTATTAGTCTAATCGGCCTAGTTCTAAAGGAATGGGATCCTACTCCTACAGTGAAAGGATGGTTAAGGATAAATCACTCAGCCGATGATGCTTGGATAAAAGCGAAGAAAATTGCAAGTGAGGACGCCAATCAAGAAGCAATATGGAAATATCTTAAATAACAGTTTTATTGTTTTTTGTTAGGTGATATTTAATATTTTTTCATTAATATTTTAAAACTCTTTCTTATAACATAATCTAGTTTTGTGGACCTCTTTTATTATTCTTATTTAAGTATTAACTGCATGAAATAATAAACTACCTTTCGGTATATAGTTTTTTTTATACTTAGAACGGTCATTAGGGCAGGGAACCGGTTGTTAAATTATTTGAATCCCACCATTGCCTTTAACCCATATATCGCTCGGTTATTCCTGGAACTAGTTCCCCATAGCAGTGACTTTGGAACTGATTCTTGTCGAAACCGCTACTATGCTGTAACTGTCGCTCTGGAAATTATGAAAAATCTCTCATTTTAATGGGTGAATTTCAATGTTCGTTTAGTCTGTCTAGTTTGCTTAGTCTTAATAGACAAAGTAATTAAGGCTTTTTACACATTATTAACTTAATGTTTGAAAAAAACAACTCGATTTTCATGAGCAAACCGTATTTCTATCCCAGAAAAAAACAACAGCTTTGTTTTTTTTCTGACTGTTTTAAAAAGAAGGTGAAATGAGGATATATATTTTTTAAAAGTTTACCTAAATTTAGCAGGTACACATGTTTCTGTCCCCTCCCACCAAGTGAGTGGTGATAACAGGTGGACGTATGACTCACTTTATTTCCTGTCCAGACATGCATCAGATTTTGTTCTTAAAGAAAAATCTTATTGGTTAGTTTGTGCCTATTCTAGGCTTCCTGTTGGTTGACCCAGAACCTTTTTTTTGGCTTCTGATTGCAAAATTGCAATAGTTGTTTCAATCCAAACTGGTGTTTAAAAAGAGGCATTTGGCTCTATTCCCTCACTTGCTTTTTCCCTGATCGTTGACAGTGTGTTTACTTTTTTTTTCTGAAGAGATAGATTCTGAAGATGTATTCTCAAGAATTAGATTTTTACTGTGATACCGAAGGCGAAATGGAGGCTGTCATTTTATTGGATGAGGTGGAGAAGGATGTGGGAATACGGAAACGAATTAAACTTAATGCGGAGAGGGCAAGGACAAGGCAGATACGAGCCGAAAGATGTTTATAACGTGAATTGGATTTTACTAGTGTAAGTATTTCTTGTTGACAATATAGAGCTACTTTTTAATTTTTAAGTGGCTTGTAAAAGCAAATTTTAAATTAGTACAACTCATTTTTTTCTGTCTTTCAATCGACGTTATTTTCGAGTTCTAAAAAACATCGATCTTTTTTTTTTTTTTTTTTTTCAGAATGCAGTGTTCTTTAGCCCTTCGCAACTAGCTGTTTTTACCCAAGCACTACCGTCGAACCTCTTGGCAAGGTGGGTGTTCAAGCGATGGCCCACAGATTCTCGGCGCTGCAGAGAGCCCCAATGAGGGAGCTGCAAACCACGACGCAGTGTCACAGCATAACGAGCAGATAAGTTGAACTCTAATTTTTTTGTAATTTCGAAAAGCAATACGTTTTTGTTAAGAAAAACATTGCCTTAAGCGATTTTTTTTCCTTTCCAGGTGAGGGGGAGGTGAATATGCTCCTGTTGTGGGTTTTGAACGGTTTTACCACATACAGGATAGCACGGAAAGGTATTCCAAGAAATACCGCACATTGTTTAAGACCTATGAAATACGGTTTAGAAATATAGACAGCCTTGCGGATAATAGTGAAAATTTTTCTTCTGCCTTCCGACTGATGTTAGAGGAAATAATCAGACGTTTGAGTGCGCAGGGGAACTGTTCTCACGTTCGTCTGTGCCACGATAAACTTAGCCTTAAAAGCCCCATTAATTTACCATATGTGCTGCTGCCTGATCTAACGTTAGACAGGGTGATGGCAGCATTTATAAAAGTAGAACAATCCAATACAGACTATGATTACAGACGATCTTAGTCTAGATGTTATTCTCATTAACATTGCCAATAGGGGTGGGAGCAATCGTTCTGAGAATATTAAGGAAAGGGGTATGTTGCATCTGAACGACTTTTTGAAAAAAAGAAATGTGTCGTTCAGATCAATAATGCCGATTCGTTGTGCCTTTCAAGAGTGTTATGCGTTAGCATTTCTGCCCACCAGGATGATGCCAAAACATACAGACAAGTGCGGGAAGATAAGTGTAGTAAATAAATTACAAGGGCTAAAGACTTGCAGGGGTTGCTTCAGGTGTTTGTGGTTTGGTTGAAGTGGAAAAGTTTCAGCGTGTTCTCATCCCCAAGTTTCAAATAGTGGTGATTTCCGCAGAGTGTGGTTTTCAAATTGTGGTGATTTCTTCAGAGTGTGATTTTGGGACTCGTACGAAAGTTTTGTAGATCTTTTCTTAGATGACACCAAGGTCATTCACGAGGCCATGCTAGTAACGGAGGATACGATGCTGGTTGGATTCTCGCCGATTGAGGGGATAGAGCAACTGTACAATTGCGGGAACGCAGTCATTGGATCCTTCGTTGCTTCCTATGGCCGGATAAAGCTCTACAACGCTATGGCCCCTCTACGCCAACGAATGATTTCTTGTGACATAGTTTGGTATACATTCGAGGTGAGCAGATGCGCTTAGACAGGGCTCCTCAGTTAAGTGGTTTACTTTTGGATAGTGCTTTTAAATATTTGATTTATTTAGATATTGTTGGATTATTTTGTTATAGGTTTTTCTGTAACTGTTTGATTTTAATAATATTATGGATATAATTTTTTAAAGTTATTTTAATTGATATTTATTTAATTTTATAATGGTAGTTACGAGATCTGCCTTAAACACGTCACAGGCTATCGTGACTCACCCGTCAAACAGCCGATGGCGATTTACGGGTGAGTAATGATTTACTTGTGGAACCTTTGGAATGTTTTCCAAGGTCGACCTAGTGACTAATCCTACCTCACCTGGGGATTATTTTCTTTGTGATCGATGTAAGGAGTGCACCGATCTTAAATTACAATTTGGTGCACTGATGGAACAATTTGAGTCCCTGAAAAAACGAGTGCTTGCCCTCGAGAATAATGCATCTGGGAGCTCGTCAGGGACTCAAAACTCCAGCAATCTACCAAGTGATGCACACCCGATTCGAGCCTCAAAACAGAAAAACCAAGTGCAAACTACTCTGGTTAAAAAGGACATTGTTTTATTAGGAGACTCCATTGTCATCAGGGAAACGAGGAATATTTTTTGTAATAAGGATAGGTGGAGCAGAACCAGGGTATGTCTGCCGGGAGCAACTATTGATGATGTCACCAACAGATTGTCAGATTTTAAAGGGAGTAAAGAAAATATTATTATTCATGTGGGGACAAATGATATTAAACGTACACGATCTGACGATTTGTTGGAAAAATACAGGACCATGCTGAGGAAATGTCGCGAGCTAGGCCATAATGTCTATGTGTCTGCAATTCTGCCCAGACACAATAGGAGGGATTATATGTTAAGAGCCTTGTGGATTAACTCAAGACTTGAAGGAATCTGCAAGGCTTTAGGGGTTAAATTTCTATCAGCATGGCCCACACTTGTAGGTAGAAGGAATTTGTTCTGTAGAGACGGGATACACTTAAACAAAGGTGGTGCAAAAGTTTTTGCCAGTATTATTGAGGATACCTTAAAGATTCAGGGAAACTGCTAGTTAGGGGGAATGTGGGTAATACTGACACGCGTTTATCTGATAATATTGGTCAAAGTAACTCTTGCACATACCTTAAGAGTTCTTATCTGTTACCCCAACTGGAAGTATTATCTAGATGTTCTGGGGGCAGAAACATTTCACGTGAGCGGGTAGCTAATATCAGGGACGAGAGCCTAAAAAACTTCAAGGGTTGTGTTAGGGTTGTTAAATATACAAGAACAGTAAATCTTAATTGTTTATACAGTAACGTTAGAAGTGTCGTCAATAAAATGAGCGAATTCGAACTGCTGGTTAAAACAAGTAACACGGACATAATAGGGCTTACAGAGACGTGGTGCAACCCGGAAATTAGGGATGATGAGTTTCAGTACGGCTTGTATAATGTATTTAGGAAGGATAGGATAGATAGAAGGGGTGGTGGGGTATTGCTTCTTATCAGAAGCAGCCTGAGTGCGCCAATAACTTTCCCGGATTCAGACATTTCACATGCTACTATAGAATCTGTATGGTGTAAGATAGTTGGAAACAAAGGTATAATGCGAGTAGGAGTAATCTACAGACCAGGTGATTGTGAAGATTATGACAAAAGCCTCTACATGCAAATGGAATGGGCAAATAAGCCTCAATCCTTATTATGGGTGATTTCAATTTGCCTCTAATTGATTGGAATAAATGGGAAGGAAACTCGACATGGGGAACAAAATTTTTAAATCAACTAGATGACTGTTATTTGTATCAACATGTCAGGGAAAGTACTAGAGAAAAGAATATCCTAGACCTCATCATCACACATGAATCAGATGACATAACAGGGCTGACAGTGGAGGAACCAGTAGCAGGAAGTGATCACGGAGTTCTACAGTAGATGATGACGAGAGAGGTAACAGAAGTAAAAGGCATTATTAACTGGTTAGATATCGCGCAGAGAATGAATACAATTGAACTGTGGTACGCTTTTAAAACATTAATCACAGATGCCTTGAATGCGTATATACCATTAAAAATATACTCCACGAGAAGGGTTCCAAGTTGGATGAATAGGGAAGTTGCCACATTACTTGAGCAGAAAAAGGTGACATGGAAATGGAAAGGTTACAGAGCAATAAAAAGTACTGAAGCCTATAACAGCTACAAGGTGATGTGTAATAGAGCCACAGAAAAGGTTCGACAGGCAAAGGCAGTTTATGAGAAATCACTAGCAAACAGAGCAAAGAGGGGGGATAAAGAATTCTTCACATATATAAATGCCAAGAAGAGCAGGACAAACCAGATCGGACCTTTACGTAAGGGAAAGGGGACAGTATTAAATGCACCAGCTGCCGTTGCAGATGAACTCAACAGTTATTTTGCATCGATATTTACAAATGAAAAGCCTTTTGTGGCAATGGGAAATTGTGGGAGCGAAGTTAAAAAATATGTAATTAATGATATTGAAATTTCGCAAGATTATTTAATGAAAAAACTTTCGAGCCTACAGACCAGTAAGGCTCCTGGAGTTGATGGAATATACCATATAATCTTAAGGGAGGCGGCAAGCGAGTGCATTGAACCATTGAGGCTAATTATGCGAGCATCACTAGACTCTGGGGAGATTCCCTTGGATTGGAAAAGTGCAAATGTATCTCCCATACATAAGGGTGGCTCTAAAATTGAAGTTGGAAATTATCGACCTGTCAGTCTGACTTCAGTAGTAGGGAAAATCATGGAGGCAATGATCAAGGGTGGAATCCAGGATCATTTGGATCGAATTGAAATTCTCAAGGATACTCAGCATGGTTTTGTAAAGGGAAAGTCATGTTTAACAAATCTGGTTCGCTATTTCTAAAGGGTCACTCACGAGCTGGATTTAGGGAATAATTTCGACATTGTTTATTTAGATTTCAACAAAGCTTTTGATTCAGTCCCACATGAGCAGTTGCTTTATAAGCTGGAACAGGTTGGAATCACTGGGAAAATCCTTAGATGGAAAGAAGGATGGCTTCAGGGCAGGAGGCAGAGGGTTGTGATAAATGGCTATTCCTCAGATTGGGGTGATGTAAGAAGTGGGGTTCCCCAAGGATCAGTATTAGGACCACTGTTATTTTTAATTTTCATCATCTGCAAATTTAGAGTGATGTCTAAATTTGCAGATGATGTTAAAATTGGTAGAGTAGTTAATGATCACTGTCAAGCTGAGCTTCTTCAGAGAGACCTAGATAGACTTCAGGAATGGTCCGAAAAATGACAGCTATGCTTTAATCCAACAAAGTGTAAGGTATTACACCTGGGAAACATTAATCCCAAAAAAACTTATTCACTTGGTGGAGTTAAACTAAACCCAGTACTGGAGGAAAGGGACTTGGGTGTTACGATACGGTCAGACATGAAATTCTCTGAGCATTGTAAACAGGTTGCAAGGAAGGCCCATGGTGTCCTATCGATGATCTATCGAACTTTTGCAAGTAGAGATAGGGACGTGATAATCCCATTATATAAGGCTTATGTTAGACCACACTTGGAACACTGTGTTCAAGTATGGAGACCGCATTATACTTATACTTAACATTATACTTTAACATTATACTTTCAGCATTAGAAAATTTCTGTGAAATCCCCATGTTTGACACTATGCAGTCTTCAGTGGAGCTCTGGTGACGTCTCCTTTTCTGGGCGACCGTTGGAGCACACACCAGCCTCTTCCTTTCCAGACGCGATTAGTACGCGTGTTGCTAACAGTCATGTGAGCAAGTTGAATCTGTGGGTTCAACCTAACCTTGTGGGTAAAAAGCCACGCTTCTCGTATGTGTATTTTCGCAGTGGCATCTAGAGATAACAGATAAAATTCCGGGGAACTGCGAACCATTCTCAGGTGAAGTGAGAGGTTGTTAACGATATATCTGGCTTGGTGGCACAAATCTAGTCTGAGATGACCCAAAAGTTCGATCGTTTTTGACTTTGAAAAATACTTCATTCGTTGGTATATGCAGCTATCAGCTCGAGAAAACATTGCACCCACATCTCAAACATTGTCTTTAACAAACAGTTCTGTACTAAGTTGAGAGATTTTAGCACAGCTGTCAAAGTTCAGAAGTGTTTCTAAATAGGCTCTATAAGCATATGTATCTGAAGAAGAGTTGCCAAGCTTATCTTGCACAAAAAGATCGATGTGGTGCAACACTGGATCGATCAATGGTGCAACACTGGAGGCCACTCACACAGCCGTGTATTGTGCTGCGGTAGCAGCCACGAGGATTAACGGAAACGAAGCGAGAGACCAGCAGCAACAGAAGAACGGAAAACAGAAGGAAACACCAGCTGGAGAAAGAAGACTTCAGCAGAAGACAAAAGAATTAAGAGTCAAGATAGGCCAATTGACCCGGTACCAACGAAGCAATAGGATTAAGAAATTAATTAGAAAAGTGAAGAGCATCCTCAAGAGATGCAGCGTCCACAGCAAACATAAGACAAAAAATCAGAGAATACGAGAGAACCTGGACACATTGAAGCAGAACCTCCTTGCACTCAGTAAGAGACTACGCCGATAAAAAGAGAGCTTCCAGAGGAAAATAAACAACAGAATCTTTAATGAGGATCAAAGAGGCTTCTACAGGAATCTCGGAGAAAGCGGGAAAGAAGGGAACGGACCACCCGAGAAGAAGACAATAGAAAGCAAGAAAACTAAGGATGTACAAGAAATGAGAGGGTGGGAGATTCGGGAAGAAGAAGAAGGAAAACAGACGATTAAGAACTCTCACAACTGGCGAACTCCAGGAATAGATAACGTCCACAACTACTGGTACAAGAAGCTGACTTGCACAACAAGCACCTGGCAGAGCAGTTCACCCAAATGATAAGGCACACAGAGACAATCCCGAAGTTTCTCACTCAAGGAATTACATATCTGAAGCCTAAACACGAAGATACAACAAACCCAGCGAAATATAGGCCAATCAACTGCTTCTCAACAATGCACAGGATCTTGGCCAGCTGCATAACCAGAAAGATATAAGCCCACTTGGAGAGCCAGAGCATAAGAGCCGAACAGCAGAAAGGTTGCAAGCAGCTGAGAAGGAGCAATAAACCATATATTCCACGGTTATGGAGCAAGCCTACAAGAAGTGCCGCAACATGTACAAAGCCTACATCGATTACCTCAAGGCCTTCGACTCCGTGTCTCATAGCTGGCTAATAGAGGCGCTGAACATCTACAAAGTCAATCCGATAGTGACACTTCTTAGGAGAAACGATGGCGAAATGGAGTTCCACCATTAAGGTCGAAAACATTACAACCAGGACAATCCCCATCAGGAGAGAATCTTTCAGGGTGATGCCCTGAGCCCATTGTGGTTCTGTCTGGCACTTAACCCTCTATCCACCATGCCTAACGGGAGCAAGTATGGATATAACCTCAAAAAAGAAAGAAAGAACCTGTACATCCTCACCCACCTGAAGTACATGGATGACATCAAGCTCTACGCGGCAACCGAAAAGCAACTACTCCGGATCACCGAAGAATTCAGCAAGACATTAGGATGGAATTTGGTCTAGAGAAATGCAAGACCCTCACACTGCACTAGGAAAAATTAATCGGCCGAAACTACCAGCTGCTGAATGGTAAAAAGATCGACGCTATGGCAGAAGGAGAGACCTACAAATACATAGGGATGGTGCACGCTTAGCAGTTAAAGCATAATGAAATCAAGAAGTGCCTCACCTAAAAATATCGTCAGAGACTCAGAAGCCGACTGAAAGCAAAATTGAACGGAGGGAATATAGTTAAAGCGATAAACACCTATGCAGCTCTGGTACATTTTTTATGATATTAGGGTCGCCTGTAATTGATTACATCTACCCATATACTTATTTTGTCTGTAAATTGTGTGGGTTCTATGGTCGATTTGTCTGTTTTGCTGGACGAAAAAACTCATTTTATAATCAGTGTAGGGCGGACGGTGACGATACCACTGCTATCCACGCAGACAGCTCCAGTACTAGCATACTCCTTTCGTGTAATGGATTGGCCTAACACCGAGCAAGAGGCTATCAGGCGAAAGACAAGGACAATTATGACCAAGAGCCGCCAACACCACCCGAGTTAAGAAGTGGAGAGACTAACAATAGCTCATAAAGGGGAAAGAAGCGGCCTGATAGATCTGGTAGAACAACAGAAAACAGCGATAGTTAACGGGGAGGATTACGTGGAGAACAACACGGCAGTAATCACCAGGCCCTAAGGAAGATAGATAAGTGGTATACCCCACTGAACCTAAGCGAGGAGCCCCCTCCCGCCCAGACGCACAAGAAACCAAGCTAGAAAGATGGTCAAAGGAGACACTCCACGGTAGACACTACAATGACCTCCATCATGATCACATCGATAACGTTGCTTCCAATGCATGGCTCACAAGCGGGACGCTCTTCCCCGAGACTGAACGGTTCATGCTGACCATCCAAGACCAGGTAATCAACACCAGAAACTATAGAAAATACATCGCAAAGGAGCCCGGAATGTCAGATGACACATGCCGACGATGCCACCTGACCTCAGAAACGATCCAACACATCATAGGAGAAGTAAGGTGATCACCCAGACTGAGTACGCTCGTAGACACGATTACGTAGCCAGGATAATACATCAGAACCTAGCGAGGAAATACCAGTTAACCAAAGAAAGTGTACCATAATACAAATACGAACCCCGGGCAGTAGTAGAGACCCCAACCCACAATTGGGACCGTGCCATAACAACGGATAAGACCATCCCGCACAACAGACCGGATATAACCCGTATATACAAGATGGAAAAGGCTACCTAGCAGATTGACATGGCGGTGCCCAACACTAACAATGTCCAGAAAACCCATGAGTTAAAAATTAGGAAGTACACGAATCTGAGGTCAAGGAGATGTGACATATGCAAGAAGTAACGACCATCCCGATGATCGTGTAAACCACCGGTATTGTGCCAAAAGACCTTACATAGCAGCAATAGGTCTCACAGAGAACATCAACAAGGAACTCAAGAAAGTCGCAATCCTGAACACCTGTAGGATAGTGAGAGTGTTCCTCGAACAACAGTAACACCAGACATAACAGCCACCCTGTAGTACTTGGTAGCAGTAACCATCATGGAATGGAAACCCCCAATTAGAGAGAAATCATAAAAGCGACAACAACAATAATAATAATAACTCCAGCAACTACTTTGAATCACTGAAGAATTCAGCAGGGTTATTAAGATGGAATTTGGTCTAGACAAATGCGACACCCACGGATTGCACCAGAGAAAATTAGTCAACCGAAACTACCAGCTGCAGTCTGGTAAAAAGATCGAAGTTATGGCAGAGTGAGAGGCCTCCAAATACTTGAGGATGATGCAAGCTCAGCAGTTACAGCCCAAGGATGCCTGACCGTTAAATTCCATCAGAGGGACTCAGAAGCCTGCTGAAAGCAAAGCTGAACGGAGGGAACACTGTCAAAACCCATTCAGTCCTGGTGCAAATATACTCCTTCGGGGTCATAGATTGGGCTAATATCGAGCTGGAGGATATCATGAGAAAGACAAGGACAATGATAACTAAAAGCCGCCAACACCACTCGAACTCAGCCGTGAAGAGACTGAAAATTGATCGGAAAGAAGGAGAAAGGAGCCTAATAGACCTAATTGTGTAACAGAATAGTTACAGCGATAGTTAACCTGAAGGATTACTTCCAGAAACACACAGCAGCACTCCACCAGGCCATAAGGAAGACAAACGGTATACTCCACTCAACCCCTCAGCGAGGAGTCTCCTCTCCCAACCATGAGGCATAAATAAAGCTAGAATGATGGGCAGAAAAGACATTCCATGGTAATCACTACAATTATCTCCAAACATAGATATAATAACCAAGTAAAAACCTCCTTTTTTACTTGGTTATTACAGACCAGCTTATATCTATCAGAGGCTTCTGTGTCACGTTAATTTATATGTATCCCATGCATTTTTCTTCTATGCCACATGTCTAATTAGTTCATCTGATATCCATTTAGGCCTAAATCTTGAACAATATTTCTTAGTTGGTATGAAAAGCTTAGTAGCTTCCAAGATTAATTCTTTGAATGCTTCCCATTTTTAATTTGCTGTTGGTAACATCATCAGTTGGTCCCACCTTTCCTTTACCCCTGATGGTAATTACCTCTTTGAGTAAATCCTACTTCAGCACACTGTGATCACTGCCGCCTAATGGTTCCTTTATCTGCAGATTCTTAATGCATGAAGAATCACTACTGATACTCAGATCAAGAGTATTACTCCCTCTAGTTGCCTCCCTAACATTCTGCTGTAGAAAACAATCATCCAATAATTTCACAAAAGCCTTGCTAGTGTGCGACTGACCAACCAACAAATTCCAGTCAATCTCTGGGAAATTAAAGTCCCCCGTTATAAGACACTCTGATTTACTGGCCTGCTCTATTTCTCAGCACATTGCTGATTATACTCATCAGATTTATTAATCCTATAACATACATCTTTCATTTTTCCTTTCCCAGTGCTTATGTCACACCGAACAGACTCAAGATTGCATTGTCCACCAGCATCAATTAGATGCACTTCCTTAGATTTTGTGTGTTTTTTAACTAACAGTATAACCCCTCCTGTCCTGTCTATCCTTTCTGTACACATTGTACTCCCTAAATTCCAGTGCTAATACTAATGCTAAATCATATGGTCTTCTAACGGAGTGAAAGAAACTAATAAAAGTTCCTTGTGTCATTGACGGGATTTGAAACCGAACCCTTCCGCCTGAAGTTAGTGAAGTGGATTATTAAATCGTCGGTCTAACAGCGAGAGCACTGTTCTCGACTTTGTCATTTTAAGAAAGGGTTGTATGGAGAGGCGAAATTGTAAATATCTATCTGACACATGTGATTTTGAAAAACTGTGGCAGACCACTAGACGGCTATTGGGTATCTTGAGTTCTTCCCCCTCCATTGCGGCCTTGCATTGCGGCAGGCGATAGAACAGTTTCCCCCATTAGTTGCGTAGTTTCCTTCGAAAACTTTGGGATTTCACACAGCAAAATAGCGAACTGACTACAAATGCACGAAATTTACGAAAAAAATTTCAGTTGTTTTGACGAAAAAATTAGATATTTGAATTTTTTTTCTTTATTTACTTTTCAATGCCCAGGTGGCGTGCGTATCGCTACATACCACAAGTTGTGTCTAGCCACGAGTCAATTTTCCTGGTGGTGTTAGTTATAAACGGTGATTTTCCTTGTCTTTGGCGTTTTGTGTTAAGTAACTGAGTTGCACTTGAATTTTCCCTTAACGTTCGTGAGTGTTACAACATGTCTCTAGATGAGGTAAGAACTTGTCATGTGCTTTGCAGTATAATTAAATAAATTTATGTTTAAAAGAAAAGTTTAAGAATTGCCAGTGAGTGGTGTCTGTAATTCTGTTATTATTAAATAATAATTATTTGTACTGTACAGTCTGTAGACGTATCAGGTATTCTAGTTGCTTTTTGTTTACGGAATTGTAGTTAGCAAATAAGTGAAGTGGTAATGAATTTGTGTTGTTTTCTTGTTTGTGTATTAATTAGATTTCTAAATTGTGAAATATGGCTTAACATAAGGATGATCGCTAATGTTTTCTTATATAGTTGAAGAAATTCGCTTCCCCCCCTTTCCCTCCAATTTTCCTCTTAAATCATTTAAAACATTACGAAATACGTATTTCAGATTTCTTTCTAAAGATAACTGGCGAATAATCTTTATAAAGAAATCTCAAACATTCTGTAACCAGAAGTATAAACGATATTTAATGCATTAAGGCGTGAATCTGTGTTACCGAATTTAACTTTATTTTTTTTATTTAAAGGGTGTGGTGCAGTAATGCACTTTTCATAAAAGTGGAGGATCAATTCGAATAATATTTTACTTTTCAGTGTACCCAGTTGTTTCAAACATGCTACTGCTCTTGGGTCCCAGCGTTTATCCCCACGAATTACACCGAACATTTCATGAAACGCCAAACACGAAAGGCATTAAAACCTTTAGTACTGTGCATAGGTTGAAAGCTGAGAATATTGTTGAATGAACTTATTTTTTTTATATTCACTTGTCTTATTGAGTAATAAAATGAGTATCGTACTAAATGGAAATACTACTAAAACTTTTTTTTTCTAGAAAATTTTGTAATTTATGTATCAATCGAATGATTTTTCGTAGTTCTTTATATTAAAGAACTGCATAATATCGATGTAGATACACCATAGTTAACCCATAAATTTGAACTACGTATGTAGTATAAAAGGCATCGTTTTAATAGTTCCTCATTGTGGGTGTCTTCACAACGAGATAGTCGGTATTGCGCTACTTCAAATAAATAACGCTTCTCTAGTAGAGAACACTACTGTTATTTATTTTCAGAGGTACCACCACCCAGACGATCATTTCAAAGCTATTTGTGAATTTAATGTGAAAAATAACTCATTGGACCAGATCTATTAAACCAAACAAATGAGTTATAAAACTTAAACGTATGTCATGGAACTGTTTTGATGAGAGGCTGAGATCGAGATTTTTATCAAGAAAACTGAATTTTGTAATAAAAAAAACCCCACGTGCTTTCCCCCCTCTCCAAATAACTAAAACCAGTACTTAAGATGAACCTAATCTCCAACCAAACTGCACAGAAGAGGTGGCTCTCCCCACCTTTTCAGAAACTTATCAGACCCTAAACACCATTTTTCCAACTGTAAAAACCTTTGCATGGAAGCAGTCATTGTTTGTTTCAAGTCCCAAACCTTTTCCGTTTTCGAAGCTTACACACATGATATTTTGCCTCTGTAATTAAAAAATATCATGAACATTTTTCTTGCCCACGGGATGATCGAATTGCAAGAAAATTACCTCCTCCAGTGTGAACTGTCTTATCCTCAAAAAATCTACAAATTCTCTTCCAAATTTCCTGCGCGAATTGACAGTAATAAAATAAATGGTACACTGTTTCAATTTCGGTACAAAATTTGCATAATCTGTTGCCTGTCTAAATCTATACGTAATATCGTTCACTGGTATATTTCCGTAACCAACCCTCCACGAAAAATCAATACGCGATGGGTAGTTTCTGCCAATTTTTAGATTTTTAAAAAACAACTGTGCATTATGGTTTCCTAAATTTGTCGTTTCAAAGCTATTGTGAATTTAATGTGAAAAATAACCCATTGGACCAGATCTATTAAGCCAAACAAATGAGTTATAAAATATTCAAACCTATAACATGGAACTGTTTCCCTAAGAGTTATCTATGGTGTATCTACACCGATATTATATAGATATTAGACTTAATCTTAATGTATTATGCCTTGTGCATTTTAGTTATTTTTAAATATTTTTTAATAAATTAAAGGAAGAACTAGACAAACTATTGGAATGGATGGACAGGTGTGTGTGTGTGTTTTTTTTTTTTTTTTTGCTGATTGTGTTTAAGCTGTTTGCTTGTATCATTTGCCAATAGCAGTGCTAATCTCCAGAACCAACACTAAATTTATTCATGAATAAATTAGTTTTAAAATAGGCTGGTGTTACAAAGATGTCACACCAGGTGGTATGGGGACAAAAAAGGGAGAGGAGGAAAACTGTCCTTTAAAAAATGAATAACATGATCCTTTAAAATAGCAAATATTTTAAAAAAATGAAATTACAAAAAAAAAACATCAAATAATATTTCTCAATAACTGAAAGTTGTAATCACAGATCTCTGTAACAAAAACTAGAATGATATTTTTAAAAAAATCATTGCTGAAAGATATTGTCTGCACACGAGCTGACACTGAAACATGGGGATTTTTTAGAAACATTATGAAAATACTGTATAGAGTAGCCAATTGTGGAATTCTGCATTAGTTGCTGTAAAGTAAGTGTCTTACTGACTGAGACCAATTTCTCAAGTGAATCTCTTCCAAATTTTTGAAGAAGACGTTGAAATCTGTCCAAAAGGAGAGCTTGCTAAAAAGCATTATGATCTGGAATGGTTTGTTATAGGTATACAGGGATATGAGTATACTATGGTTGTGGTGGTGGGCTTTCTTTTAAAGAGGCCATGGCTTAAAAGCAGTTTGTGTGAGCAGGATTTTATGATAGATGAATATTTATTTATTTTTTTTTAAGCAGATTAACTTCATTCCTTTTGTGTAGCATATTGACTCCAGGCATTTTTTAAGCATGATTCAGAATATTTTTCTTAGTTTTTATTAAAATATCAACTTCTGTTGAACTTTGTTATTAACCATAATTTTTTAAAATGAAAATTTAATTTACAAAAATTTTACTTTTTTGTAATATTTGATTACTCTGACAGTGACCTTCATACTGACTTACAGAAATTACTAAATGATGATACACAAATCAGTAAACTATGAAACTGGATTTCATTTCTAAATTCATCTGGCAATATTTAAATATCATATTTTATCTGTTTTTTGCATAAATATACGAAATAGTTAATGGCAATATTTAATTTGTTTTGAAATTCTTGGTTTCTGCGATTTGATACCTCTGTATTTCTAGTAAAGTTTGCATATCTATTTATGCTTGTGAATTTCCTTGACTAGGGTTTAGCTGTAATAAAATGTGGCATTGCTTAGCCCTATACTAAAGATTTATGTACAGTTTTATGGCATGTGTATTTCATTGAAGTAGCTAAAACTTTCCTTGTTTGCACTAGATATTTTTCCTTGAAAGCCATGGGATGTCCTTCAGTTAAGGAAGACACTGGCATTTATTTACTGAACTTTTTTTTTTTCTAATCATTTTCCTTGAGATATATATATTTATTAGTAGTAGTAACCTTCATTTACCTCAAAACATGTGGATGAAACATGTAAGAATTGGTTGGTTTGCTATCACAGTATAGTGCTATTCTATTGATCATACTGTCTTAAATTTATGTAACTTATTGTTTTTGGTTTTCTGCCCTCTTAAATTTATATTTGGGAAATGGCTATATACCTCTTAAAGCACTTTTTTTTTTTTTTTCTGTTTTTTTTTATATTCTAGAACAATGTTTCTCTAATAAATAAATAAAAAAAAAAAAAAAAAACTAGGAAGAAAACACATCAGTTGCAATAGTTTAAATTGTTCACTCACAGGTCAGTTTGAAACCCTTCCCACTTTCATTCATTTTCTTCACTTGGAGTAACTTGCAGTGCTTTCCAAGCTACTTTATTTTTTCCCCCTCCAGTTTCTCAATTAAACAGATCTCTATCCCTTATATGTACCCTATTTGCCTCCAGGCCTTTTTAAGCACGATTCTGAAACTTTTTCTTACATGTTATTAAAATATCAATTTCTGTTGAATTTTGTTAACTATAATTTTTTAAAATGAAAAATTCATTTACAAAAGTCAACTTTTTTTTTTTTAAAAATGTTTTCAAAAAAATGCATACAAATTCTAAATGCTTCCCATTTAGAATTTGTTGTTGGTAACATAATCATTTAGTCCCTTCCCTTTTATCCCTGATGGTAGTTACATCTTTGAGTAAATACCACATCGGTACACTCTGATCACTGCAAACTAGTGGTTCCTTTATCTGCAGATTCTTAATGCTTGAATAATCACTGCTGATAATTAAATTGAGTATTACTCCCTCTGGTTGCATCTTGAACATTTTGCCATAGAAAACAATCATTCAATAAATCCACAAGTCTTGCTAGTGTGTGAGTGACCAAATCTAGTTTTGGCAAGTGATGTGGCATTGGATGATATTTAAAACCATTTTACTTCAATAGAGCTGGAATCACTTTGCTCTTGAGAGAGCCACGACAGCTGTTACAGGCCGACATTTGACTTGCATCCTCATTTGGAAATGCTGTTTGAAGATCTCGAGCTGCTACAATCTTCACATTGTTCTTAAACCAAAGCCAATCACACACGAAACAGACTGAACAGAAATCATTATCTAAGAATGTACAGTTTAAACTGTGCATAGATGGTTCTGTGTTTCTTAAAATCCTATTGCTGCTCTGGCTGTGTATTACTTGTTGAATGATTTGATAGAGTACTTCTGGCAGTCAGTTTGGGCTTTATTTTTGTTTACAACTGGCTTTTGAGGACTCTTCATTGTTTTTCATTTTCACTGTCAACTTCCATGACTCCTTTCACTTCTAACATTTTTTTGGAAGATGAGGCTTTGATGATGGGGATGGACTTTCTCTGGCTTTGTTAAACTCCATTGCATGCTGTAATATCTTCTGCTGTCAAAATAGCTTAGATCTCTCCTTTGTACTCAATGGAGGTGGTTGCATTGCACATATGTGCTCTGTATGCATTACAACGCCCACTAGTAGTCTCCAGCATGTTGAATTAAATTCTTTTCTGTAAATTTTTTATTAAATATGGTGGAGAATGACAAAAGAAATAGCATGGCACAATCAATAGGGGTACTGATTAGGTCATGCATCACTTGTGCCTGGTATGGAGTGGTACAGTGGTAAAGGGGATGAATCATTGTGTTATTTTCTTGGTGGATTTTGTCAGTCCACAAAAGCATTGCTTGTGTACATATGCTATATGCCTTACAACGCTCGCTACAGTGGAACCACCACTTTACAATTGGTTCACTGGGTCTGCGTGGGTAGCACATGGTACTGTTACCGTCCTCCCACACTAGGTGGAAAAGGCCCGGGTTCAAATTCCATTGAAGATGTGAAGAACTGTAATGGGCTTTTTTTCGCTCTTTGGCTGAGTTAGTCAGTCTTAGATGTAGATAGCAAGGTTTTTCCCCAGAAACTGGTTTTTTTTGTTCAGCAAATCGATCAGAGAACACGTGAACTTTACCCATAATACATATGGGTATATGTAAGAAATTATGGCTGGCCCTAATATAGTTTAATTGGTTCACTGTATGATCAAATCACTTTACGGTGGACACTCCATAACAAAGTAGCGTTCACTATACAATATGTAGTAAGTGCTGATCATTGTGATAATGTTTAAGAATTGAATTTTAATTCTGTTAAGATTCTAATAAGCAAAAATAGGAGTATTATCCACCAGCTATAAATGTAATGATATATAGCACAATTTACACTTTAGTAGTATACACTTTTGTTAATTAGTAAGATACTAATTAACAAAATTAAATGATATATGAAAATCGGAAGAATATTTTCCACATGTTAACAAAAGAAAAAAGGAAGGCCACTACATTAGGTGGTTACCCTCCCAATTACTAACCCAACCTAATGCTACTTAACTTCATTGAATGCACAAAAACCAGGGCTGGTAAGAGGGCCTGTAATGTGTTTACTTATGGCAATGTTTGTATTTTTGTTGATCCACGAATGCAAGTTACTCCCATTTGAAAACTGACCATAGTGTGCCTAAAGAAGTTTCATTTTAAAAAGTGGAAGATTTTTTGTTAGAGGAGCATGGGGAGGACTTTTTTTATTTATTTATTTTTTTTCCCTCAGTTTGTGAAGCAAAGGAGGTGTAAGTCATCTATTTCCTCCAGGAAATGGAGGCACTCAACTCTCCACAGGACTTGAGGATGTCAGTGTTTTGGGTGATGGGCCCACCAGACAAAAGTAGGTGGATGGAAGGTAACAGGGGATAAAGTCATAGGGGCAAGTGTTCTATGTAGGGGTGGTTGCTATCAGTGAATTAACCAACACTCACCAGACCTTGAGTCAGTGTCAGAATCTCATCCCATGCCCTCAAAGTGAGTATGATATAACATGAGAGTAGCAGGGATGCTTTCAGGATGGGTTGCCTCCACTGCATTTAGTATTCACCCATTGCTTGCCCATCAGTTTGTGTTACATGCAGACTGTATACATAGTACCTGAATGGACTTTTTTTTCGTTTCTTATTGTAAGTAATATTCATTGACCGTTACAAGGCTTATACGCATGGCCTCTCATTCACTGTACAGATACACAACTTAGCCCACCAGTATTCTTTGGTTTTTTTTTTGACATGTATTCAGAGGGAATATTTATACATCTATGCAAGTGGGACACTTTCTCACATTCATTTTGAAGTCACTATTCCTCTGAATAGTGAAGAGGGAGACTTTTCCAGGCTAGGGGTATAACAAATATGGGGTCCTTTATTGGAGTAAGGGCAACCCCCCCCCAACTCAGCCCAGCCACACATATCTATGCACTGCCCAGTATAAACATGGCTGGCCCATCAGGAGCACCACCAGAACAGTTTTATGAATAATGAGATTAGCAGCCAGGCCACACAGTCATACTTCATAATATGAGTACACATTGCCTGTTTTTATATACACCACCAGTGTATATAAAAACAGGCAACTTGTTTTTACATGCACTGGTGTACAAAAGTTAAGGGTAAAAATTACAAAATAATTTATAAGGTCAATGAAATTCAGTATGTTGTATTATCAGTGCCGTACATAAACTTCTGTCAGCCTGGGGAAAAATATTCATCTGGGGTCCCCCTTGCAAAAATTAAAGGTGGAGTTCATAAAATTAAAGAATAAAGGAAATGCCCAAAAATTATTCAAATCATAATTCTTTATTTAAATTTTAAAGACTAGTGCGTTATTTATATAAACTTAAGTTGTCCATCATTACCTTATGATATTTACTTTATAAAGTTGTCTGAAACATCTGATGTTTTTATACCTTTTTAGTACATCTTGTTCTACAGGGTTGTTAAAATTAAAGTATCCTTATGTATAGGGCTCTATAGTGAGTTCTAAGGCTCGTACTGAAGAGAAATTTGGACTATAGGTACAATAAAAAATGCGCTCTCCATTTATTGGGGGGAGAAAAAATAAATAGTTACAAAATTTGTCACTGCATGGCACTTAACTATCTTAGTTAAGATTATGCAAATAACTTATTATTTGCATAATCTAAAGTTATTGCCACAGTGCCACTACTCAGCTCTACTGTGTTGTATAAAAGCAAAGCAGTCTCTTCAAAATCATAATGTTTGCCTGCACTACAACAGTAATGCCAACAACGTAGGGAAAGGTGCTATTAGTGAAGCTGTACTATCAGAACAGCAACAATGCAGCTGTGGCTATCGGAATTCTGGCATCAGAAGTGCATAAGGCATGACCCTATGACTGTTTGTGCTGTTTGCAAAATGATTGTGAAATTTGAAGCAACGGGACACCTTGGTATTCAACCAGGTAAAGGTCGAAAACAAGTGGACATCCTCTTGTGTTGAAGATGTGGCTATGGCTGTCGTGGATTTGTCGAGTCAAGTCAATCTCCACATGGTAGCACAAGTGTGCCAGCTGTTTCTTGTGAAATGGACATGCCATATTCCACTGTAAGGCTAGTAATGCATCAGGTGTTGCAATACTATCCTTACAAGATGCACATGGTGATGCAGATATTAGTTTCATATACGCACTTCTGTTTCTGGTGCGAATGACAGTGGATGTCACTTGGCCATGGAACATCCTTTGGAGTGATGAAGCCACTTTTGCTTAAATGGAAAAGTGAATATGCACATCTGTCTCATTTGAGCAACAGAAAACCCTAGAGTTACCCAAGAGGTCCTATTGCATTCCCCAAAAGTGACAGTGTGGTATGGATTTACGGCCACATTCATGATTGGGCTTCTTTTTTTTTTTTTTGAACAGGTAACACAGATTGGACCACACCTGTTTCGTCACTCGACAGTGATATTTTATGATATTAGGGTCCCCCTGTAAATGAATGAAGGCGCCTCCGTAGCCAGGTGGGAAGGAGCAACAGTGCATAGTACACGCTTCCTGATTAGACCGGTGTTCAAGCGCATCACCACCAAATACAGAGGATGCGGAAAGGTCAGGGAATGACCACCGCATATTCCTGGAGCAATATGGCCTTAGTTGCTAATGCTCCTAAAAACCAAAACAAACAAACAACCCTGTAAATGATTACATCTACCCATATATTTATTTTGTCTGTAAATTGTGTGTATTCTCTGGTCGATTTGCCTGTTGCTGGACAGTGATATTATGAAATATTGGCAAATTTTGCAATACCAGAGCTGCAACAACGTGGGTTCTTTCGGGATACCATATTTATGCAAGATAGTGCATCCACCATTGTGTCCAAAGATTGCTAAGGCAACACTTCATAGACGAACAGGTCATCAGCCATTGTTTCCAGATATTTTGGCCAACCTGATCACCGGACCTCACCCTACGCGACTTCTGGTTGTGGGGATTTTTGAAGAACCAAGTGTATTGGGAAGGATGTTGAACTCTGGCAGATCTGAAGACAGCATTAGATGTCATGTGCTGGCTATTCCAGTTGACATGTTACATTCTGCTGTAGAAAATGCTGTTCTTAGAATGGAAACTTTTGTTGACCAAAATGGAGGACACATTGAACAATTGTAGTGATTTGTATTGCCACAGCTCCGTATAGCAACATTTTGTAACTTTTTTTTTTCAATAAATGGTGCATTCTTTATTTCTTTTCAGTATGAGCCTTAGAACTCGCTACAGACCCTCTACATAGGGATACTTTTAATTTTAATAACCCTATATTCACATAATTGCAATCTATTAATTCTTTCTTGGCAAATTGTTGCTTGTGAATATTTTAAGTCTTGAAACTCCTCACTTTGGATGCAACTGTAAATTAACAAATGTAAAATATTCAAAAAGGATGGTTCATACTAGGCTCACTTGGTTCCTCGAGTCACAGAATCTCCTGCCAGTTCATCAATATGGCTTTCAGAAAAACAGATCAACATCTAGAGATGCTCATCAAAGCAACATCTACTGTGGGGGGGGGATATTAATACTGTACCTGTCTTACGGGGTTACGGCGCTAGATGTTGGGGGTAAATTATAGTGTAGGGGTGCAGCACCAGTGTGATGCTAAATGGAGATTGAGTTCAGGTGCTCCTAATATTTTTCACTATCAGTGCACTTAAGTTCTGAACATTCCTCTAGCTTAATCTATCTGTCTAGTGGTAAAATAGGACAATCTCATATCCTGAATATTTTAAAAAGGGAGAATCACCCCACCAATAAAATATTGAGATTGGGATTAGCATTGTTTTATGTTAGACTTCAGTTATGCAAATTAGCTTAATCTCTAATGCAAAACCTTTCTTGATTCTACAACTGTTTTTTTCTCTGCTGTAAATGGAGAGTTAGCAAGAGAGACAATTATTTCAAACAAAACATTTAATATAACAAATTAATAAACAAACATACATCACACCTTCCATCCAAAAAGATTAAGGACATGAGCGTTCTAATATAACATGTGCTACGTTTATGAGAATAAGTAAACATAATAATAATTAGTTTGAGCTGATATTATAGTAATTTCACATAAGTAGTCATTGTTATTGCTTTACATTGAAAGCACGTTATTGGAAATATCAATTCGTTAGCCATATATATTAAGTTATCAGAATAGTAAGAAACGCAAGATATACTAGGCATAACATTAAGAAGAAATATATATTCTTAGGAAGAAATTGTCGTTCATTATGGATAAGAAATAACATGAATATTTTCTGTTCAGTTATCATTTCCTTACAATCCTTTCACTCTTAGGAAAAGGGATTCTTCACTTACCCCATCCTGCTCCCTCGCTGTACTCTCATGGGCACATCTGGAGGAACTGGGTGGTGGCTTTCTCCTTGGCGATGACACAGACACCATACCACAAGAAATACTATCACGACATATTTTCATGCACTATGGTCAAAAACTGCTTCGATGACACCTCCTGACACCCTTCATTTGGCTCTTTTGAACATTTCACTTTTCCTCTCTCCCTTCAACTCTCTGGGTCTCCCAGGACCCAGTTTTTAAAGAGAAAAAATCCTCCATAGTTTACATAAATCTCAGATATGATTGGAATCTCCAGTGCTCGTCTCATACACCTGGACGGCACATGATGGAAAAGGAATGATCACAATGTCCCTCCCATTCTCTCTCTCTCAATCTGTGTCCTGTGACTACCCGAAGTGCCAAGCGCATTTCCATATTTGGCACAACTGCTGATACCCATACGCGTGAATATCACTAAAGGCATGTGACTTATGTCTAAGCTAGTAGCGTAAGGCTTCTCTGTTTATAATAAAGGTTATTTTAAAAGACAGCTCAGTAGAACTTTGAGTTTTATGTACATGTACTACTATGCTTCAATTATAATGTAGTTGATAATTGAATATCACAAGTAAAAGATTCTGTGGAAATACTTAATAAGGCATAAAAGGAATAGGGGAGTACTAAAAGAAGGTTAATTTTGTAATAAGAAATATGTAAAATGGGGGAGGGGGGTAGTTTTAGAAACAATTAATAAGAATAAATTAAAACTCCATTATGACACTGCAATGCCTTTTGTCATGAAACATGTAGTCGTGGTCACTTAGCTGGATTTGAGGAATAATTTTTGACAGTTTTTTATTTGGATTTTAACAAAACATTTTGTTCTGTCCCTCATGAGAGCTTACTGTATAAGCTTGAACAGGTTAGGGTTACTGGTAAGATTCTAAGGTGGATCTGGGTGGCTACGGGGCAAAAGGTAGAGGGTTCTGATTAATGGGTATTGTTCAGATTGGTGTAATGTCAGGAGTGGGGTTCCTCGACAATCGGTTTTTTTATGAAAATCCCAAACAAGAGAGGTATTAGAACCTATAGTACTTAGTACCATGCTTGAGTTGGAGGTTGAGAAGAAGAGAGAAGATTTGTTGACATTAGACTTGAACTTCTGTAGACTGTAATTTTCAGGGAAGACATACGAAGGAAGGTTTTTCCAGAAAATAGCAGTTGAATGAATAAACAAGGAAGATGAAAAGTTGGTTCTGTAAGTTTGAAGTTGGACAGTAAATGGATGTTGGCTAGTGGCGGCACGTGTTTGGACTGTTTTGAATGAGAGAGTGGGAATTGGAATTATAAAGCCAATTCAGAAGAACAGTGCCCATGGAAATATCTGTAGAAAAGCATGCAGCAGAGACAATGTCTGAGAGTGGAGGGACTCTGTTAGAGATGAGTCATTAATTAACATAACTGCCCTCTTTTGAATGGAATCGAAGTCTGAGAGAGGTTTGGGGCACTCCTCCAGATGTGGGAACAATATTCCTTGGTAGGGTGGATTTGCGATTTTGTACAGAGAGCAAAAGAAACAGTTTTTTTTAGATGCAGAGGAAGCAATATTTGTAATATGCTTGTGCCAAGAGGTTAGAAGTCAGGGTAATCCCCAAAAGAGATATATCAACTAAGTATAGGAGCAAAAATCCTTTTTGCAAGATATAAGACAAGACTGAGTTTTAGAAGAATTGAAATCAACTAAGTTGTCTTTGCCCCACTGGAGAATGGCATTTAAGGAATTGGTAGCAGATATTCAAGAAGTTGAAGCTGATTGAGCAGGACAAGGTTTCTCAAACTGGAATGCAATGTCCTATCTGCAAAACTATGGATAGGATTTCCAGTCAATGGAAGAATGTCATTAATATACAAGAGGAAAAGATTGGGGGAAAGAACTGAACCTTGGGGGACACCAGCATTAGTGGAGGTTAGAAGACAGAGCCATCACCCTCAGTGAGCAATCAGAGAACTGGATAACCAATTACAAAAAACAGTTGGCAAGCCATAAGATGGACAAAGGTTTTCTAAACAAGCTTCCAACATGATCAAAAGCCTTTCAGATGCCAAGAGCAACTGCTTGTTTCACCAAACTTTTCCATTGAATTTGTCAATAAATGGGTAACATAAGCCAGAATATTACCTGTGAATTAACAGATGGAATCTATACTGGTGTCCATTGATCAGACGGAAGGTTTCTAGGTAGTTTAAGAGTTGGCAGTTAATTGATTTCTCCATTACTTTAGAAAGAGTAGAAGTAATTGCAATGGGACGATAATTGGATGTGAGAGATTTTTGCTGATGCTGCATAAGCTGGCTTTCTTGCATCGTATACATCTACTAATGCTACTGTTGTCCACTGAGAAGACCTAGGATTAGACAATGCATGGAAAAAAGTTTCAATCATGCAGGATATAGAAACACTGTTACCAAAGTATATACAATGTTCAGTAGGTTGTGTATTAAAAAAGGAAAGCTAGAAGAATTAGCCAATGTAAATTGGCTAATTCTTCTAGCTTTGTGGTGATGATTTGTCATTTCAACCACTAAACGAAGTGAGATGGTTGTCAAGACATTGCCATAACTGCTTTAATGATAAATTACGAAGTTTTAATCCAGTATTGTAAAGAGCAAGTTAATGAATCTGATCCAACCAGTAACTACTGCCTGAAGATTTTTACCAGTCCATGATATTAAGTAGCATTTAACTCTTTTTAACGATGTTTTAGAAGATCCTGGCATCTGTAAATTTTTTCAGAAAAGTTGTTTGAATACATTTGAAGCACTACATGTGTATGTTTTGAGTAATGTTTTGCTATATATATATATATATATTTTTTTTTTATTAAAGGGATGATTTAACATAGTAATGGCTTTGCAGTTGTGTAGAATAAACTTGTTTGTTTTAACTTATAGAACTAAAAAAAATAGTGTAGTTAATTCATATTATTTAAAAGAAATGAGATTTGTCAATATAATAAGTTGCTTGCTTATAAATATATATATAAAATACCTATACCAAGAAATTAATAATACAAGACTAATTTCTTGATGCTATTGATGTATATTTCACATAATTCTCATTGTTTTCTTAGAAATTCAACAAAGTTGCAGAAGATGTAAAGAAGCTAAAGACTAAACCAACAGATGAAGAGATGCTGGATTTATATGCCCTTTTCAAACAAGCTATTGTGGGAGATTGCAATACAGGTAACCAATCCTTTAAGAATACCTAAAAATTGCTTTTGTTGGTTTGAACTTAAAGGATATCGTTTAATTTCTTCTGTAATTTTAGCAGAATATCTGGAACATCAGGGCTTTCATGTATTATCATCTACATCTGCTGAATGGCATGTGCAGGTGTTGGATGTGCCCTCGTATCGTGCTCCTCAGTTGGGTGTTTTTTTTTGTTGTTAGGGTTAGACAACCTGTTACAAAGTTCCTTCTACAACTCAGATCAGATACCTAGTTGGCCACTGCACTCGCCGGTAATTGTAAATGTCTTAATTGGATTTGGGTAGATTTTCATCATTATTAATTTTACTTTGTTACCAATGACAGTGGCTGTTATCAGTGTTTTCCCTTGCTGATCAAGATGTGACTTCTTCCTGAACAACTAGCTTGTATTAAAATTGTTGTTGGAGGTATGCCTTGGGGCTTATTTACACATTCCCTTTCACTGTGCCTTTTTGGCTACTTTCTTTGCTTATTGTATTTGTTGTTGAAACACTCACTATTTTAAGGACACTGACAATCTTTTAGGATTTCTACAGGAATAAACAAAGCTGTCTTACACAAGGTGCTATCAGGTTGATTATGTTCTAGAGTATACTTCAGCAGCATGTTAAAAAAAAAAAAGTTGTGGGAGCCATCTAGTCCATATGTGGATTTGAGGAAAGCTCTTGAAGAAAATTTAAAAACCTTGGAATTCCAAGTTTTGAAAATGACTTGGAATAGTAGTAGTGGCATGTGATGCCAGTGTATGAGCGTATGCAGCATCAGCCAAAAAAAAAAAAAAAATCGCACCATTCCCTCAATGCCTGTCCAGTTCCTCCTTAAATTTATTTAACCTATCAACTTCCACAACAGATGGAAGTTTGTTCCAGCAATTAACCACCCGCTGACTAAAGGCAAATTTCTGCACATCTATTCTACATCTGTCTTTTCTTAATTTGAATTTATGCTTCCTTAGGTTTGTAATCTGAACAAGTGGAAGGATCCCATCAGAATTCAGCGTGCTCAACCCATTTCAAGGCCTTATACACCTCAATCAGATCACTGTGCAGGTGCCTAGTCTCCAGCCACTGTAATTTGCAGAACTTAAGCCTCTCTTGGTAAGAGGATCCCTTCATTCCCCTCACCAATCTTGTTGCCCTTCTCTGTACACGCTCAAGTAAATCTACATCCTTCCTAAAATGAGGCCTCCAGACCTGTACTCAAGGTGTGGCCTTACCATTGCCTTATACAGAGAGACAATCACCTCCTCCCTGCTAGCAAAATTCCTATATATCATTGACAAAACCCCATGACCTGCCCTGGCAGCCTGTCTGCATTGCTCAGCAAACTTCATATCTGACTGCACAATTACTCCCAGGTCTTTTTCATTTTCTACCACCTTAAGTGTAGTACCACACAGTTGGTATGTTTCTCTGGGGTTACTTCTATCCATATGCAGTACTTTGCATTTGTCAAGGCAAAATTCAGTTGCCACTTAGTTCATCTGCCCAAATTATGTAGATCCTGTTGCAGTAGCACACTGCCATTACTGTCATTAACAACGCTGCCAACCTTTGTATCATCTGGAAACTTCGACATTAAGCCTGATATTCCTTTATCAATATCATTGATAAATATACAAAACAACAGAGGACCCAACACGGAACCCTGTGGGACTCCACTAATAACATTAGTCCACGAAGAACAGCACCCATTAATTATCACCCACATGGAAGACTACTGTGCAAATTGGAGTAGAATGGTATTAAGGGTAAGTTGCTACAATGGATAAAAGGATGGTTGAGTGGGAGAATACAGAGGGTGGTAATCAATTGGTGGAGTCTTGCAGGGTTGGGTCCTCTGTCTTGTATATTTATGAAGGTATATCAGTCTGTGTCAAAGTTTGCAGATGATACAAAGGTTGGCAGGGTTGTTAATGGCAGTGTGCTACAGCAACAGGATCTAGAAAATTTGGGAAGATGGGCTGAGAAGTGGCAACTGAACTTTGACAAATGCAAAGTACTGCATTTGGGTAGAAATAACCCCAGAGGAATGTACCAACTGTGTGTTATTACACTTAAGGTGGTATAAAATGAAAAAGCCCTGGGAGTAATTGGGCAGTCAGATATAAAATTTTCTGAGCAATGTAGACAGGCTGCCAGGGCAGGTCATGGGGTTTTGTCAATGATATACAGGAATTTTGCTATCAGGGAAAAGGTGATTATCCTTTTGTATAAGGCAATGGTCAGGCCATTGCCTTGAGTACTGTGTACAGATCTGGAGGCCTCATTTTAGGAAGGATGAAGATTTGCTTGAGCATGTAGAAAGAAGGGCAACAATATTGTTGAGGGGAATGAAGGGATCGGATCCTCTTACCAAGAGAGGCTTAAGTTCTGCAAATTGCAGCCGCTGGAGACTAGGCACCTGCGAGGTTATCTGATTGAGGCATATAAGGCCTTGAATGGATTGAGCACGCTGAATTCTGATGGAATTCTTCCACTTGTTCAGATTACAAACCTAAGGGGGCATAAATTCAAATTGAGAAAAAATAGATGTAGAATAGATGTGTGGAAATTTTGCCTTTAGCCAGCAGTTGGTTTATTGCTTGGACAAACTTCCATCTGTCTTTGTGAAAGTTGATAGGTTAAATTTAAGGAGCAACTGGACACACTTAGAGGGAATGAGAGTGAAAAAAAAAAAGTTTTTGGCTGATGCTGCATAAGCTCATATGCGCTTGCTTTCTTGCATCACAATTATTACTACTGCCATATTTGTCCCTGGCAGACATTGTGTTCGTGTGTGTGTGCATAAAGTTAATAATAGAAAACAAATAAAAAGAATAAATAACCACAAATGTAAGTGGCTGCATAAAGCAATATCCAGCAACATTTTGTGTAAACTATAAAAGAAATATAAATTAGACAGAAAAAGAGCAAAGAAACAAATAACAGAGCAGAATGAATTTTGCCTGGCACCCACTTGATAATGCAAAGGCCAAAAAATGTGAAATATCATAAGACATAATTAACCAACCACTAAAGAAAATAGATAATTTTTATTATTATAATTAGCCATATGGTGCAAGGATATGCCTGAGGCTTTTGCTGCACCAGCCCAAAAAACTGTATTTCAAACATAATACAAATTAATATTCACAGCTGTTATCCAGGGCCCTCTGATGAGATTAAACAACTGCTATTTTTGTTTGTTCCTTGTATTGTCATACCTATTTTCTTTAGTAGTTGGTTTATTGTCTTTTGTGATATTTTGCATTTCTTGGCCTCTGTGTTATCAAGTTGATGCCAGTCTAAATTTATCAATTTATGGCTTTGTCTTATATCTAATACTTTTATACATATATTCCTACCACATCTTTATTCTCCTCTTATCTTTATTTGTTTCTTCACTCTTTTTCTGCTTTTTTTTCCCTCTAATTTATATTTCTTTTATAGTTTGCATTTGTGTTGGATATTGCTTTACACAGCCACTTATGTTTGATCTATTTTCTTTTACTTTTTTGTTTTTATATTTATTTTTCGTGTTCTAGTTTCTTTGCTTTGTGCTGCTCATACTGCCCTCTATATTTTATCTATAATTTGTTATTTTCTGTTATCAATTTCATTTTTTTTTATGGTAACCTGGTTTAATGGCAAGTGCTTAAACTTTGTTCTTTTGTTGTTTTACAGCCTCATGATGTGATTTTATTGCTTTGGCAGGCTAACGTTTTAGTGTATGTTGCAGTAATTTACATTGTTTGAAATGCAGTAATATTCACAGCTGTTATATCCAGGGGCCCTCTGATTGGATGTACTATATTTCCCCATGTATAAGATGCGCCTTAATTTTGGGGCCCGAAATTTGAAAAAAAATGTATTACATAAAGTTATTGAACTCAAGTTTTATTCATCATAAAATTCATACAACTCATCACTGTCAAAACTCCCATCCATTAGCTTGTCCTCATCTGTGTCTGATGACGAATTACTGTCTTCATATATTGTCTTGTCCTCAGTTCCATCTATGGCATTTGAAATGCCACACTTCTTAAATGAATTGACAGCGATCTCAAACTTGATATTATCCCAGGATCTTTTCGCCCATGTACAAACTTCTCCTATAGTTGGTTTCTTCACTCTTCCTGCTGGTGTCAAATTGTCCCCAGAAGACTTCATCCATTGGTTCCTTTCGTCTCTCGTGGCAGCTTTGAAGGGTTTGTTAATGCTGACATCAAGTGGTTGGAGCTGGGATGTCAAGGTATGATGGAAGTTTTGTTTTTTGCTCTGCAGCAATCTTTGTATTTTTTGTTATGTGTGCCCTGAACTGATCAAGCACCAATAGGGCAGGTTTGTGTAAGAGCCCACCTGGTCTCCTGCTCCAAACTTTCTCAAACCAGATCTTCATCCCATCCTTGTCATGAACGTGGACAGTCATTCCTCGAGGAATGTCTTCTTTTGGCATTGTTTTGCATTTGAAAATCAGCACAGGAGGCAGCTTGGTTCCGTCGGCACAACAAGCTGGAACAACTGTATAATGCCTCTTTTCATGTCCACTTGTCTTCAGTTAGTTTTCACCCCCTTCTTATCAACAGTTCTGTTACTCGCTTTTAATTGAAGGGGGACTTGTCCATATTTGCAATCTGTCCCAACTCAAACTGATGTGTCTTCCGACATTGAATGACAAAACGATGAAATTCAAGGATCTCCTACTCATAGCTTTCGGCCATCTTTTGGGCAAATCTGGTGCGTGTACGCAGGCTTAGTCCATTCTGTTTCATGAACCTGAAGCACCAATTGTCCTCCTTTGAAATCAGTAACTTATTTTTCATCAGCAATTCTTCTTTCCTCATGCTGAACCATCTTTGTGGACACAGGAATTCCAGTTGCCCTTTGTTCCTCAATCCCCTCTCTAAATTAGGCCATTTTGTTGAATTGCCTGTAATGACCTTTTTTTGCCGTGGCGTTTTCAGTAGGGTTTCTTCATCTCTAGCTAGTCTCGGATTGTTTTCTCAGTTGGAGGAGGACCAAACTTACTTTCAGCAGCACGATTTCCATTCACTTTTGCAAACTGGATCACTTAACTTGAATTCAGCACTGTAAGAAAATCTTTTCTGGGCAGAACATAACCTAATATACCGGAAACAATAAGCACGAAGACAACAAGCGGGAAATGCAAGTTAAAAAAAAAAAATCTACAACCACTGTATAAGACAGACCCAGTTTTTAGACCCCAAATTTTTCGAAAAAAGGTGCGCCTTATACATGGGGAAATATGGTAATTTTTTTTTTTTTTTGTTCCTTGTTCATCTTATGTCTTCTTTAGTGGTTGGGTTATGTCTCTTTTGTGATAAATTTCTTGTTACCTTGTAATGAAGTTCCGTGGCAGTTTTTTTTTTGTTTTCCCAGAAATTGAATTTTTTCAAATTGTTAACTTTGCCAAGTCCTTTTGCAGTCAGTGACTTTATCAGTTCTTCCTCTGTATGATGTTTATCATCTCCCTCAATTGCACACTCTTGTTCTTTTGTCATTTCCACAAGTTCTTCATTAGGGAGGCCATTCCTGTCACTGTTTATTATCTCTTCCTATGTTGTCATTGTCAATTTCATCTAATTCTGCTTTTCCGAGCTCAACAACTTGCACTTTAACATTCTCAATTGAATCATCAGGTTCTTGGGAATCCTTTATGTAATCCTTCCACACTCCATGGTTTTCTGAGTCACTTCATCCCAGGCACTTAAAATGTTGTAGCTGACAGTTTTTTAATGCCGTAGGATTTCCAAAACTTCTTTAGGCTCTGTACATTATCACCAGTGTTGGTTGATAGCTTTTAATAGCTTGGGGAATGGTGTTCCTTATGTAGTAAGTTTTTAAATGTGGCAATAACACCTTGGTCCATTGGTTGGATCAGAGATGTAGTATTTTGAGACATGTAAAAAAATTGATTGTTCAAGTCTTCTTGGCTCTTTGCTTAGATATCATGGTGCTGTTGTCCATGATCAGAAATGCTTTGTAATAAAGTTCTCCCCTCTGTACAATATCTTTCCACTGTGGGACAGAATTCAGAGTACCAATCAACGAAGAGGCCTGGTTCCCCAAATTTTTTTTATTAGCCTTCCAAATTACAGATAGGTTTGATTTAGTGAAACCTTTAAAAGCCCTTAGATTTTCCAAATAATAAACTGATGATTTTAATTTAAAATCCCCTGCAGCATTACCACCCAGCAATAAAGCTAACCAGTCCTTTGCTGCTTTGAAGCCTGAACTGTTTTTTCTTTCGATATTAAACTTTTTAGGCACTTTTTTTCCAAACAAAAGTCCTATTTCAATCTACAGCAGGCCCCCGTTATAACGCGGTTCGCTTTACGCTGATTTGCTATAATACTGTTCTTATATTATAACCCCTATCTGACTATAATGCTGTCACATCATTATAACGCTCTTTTACGGATTGCATTTTTGGCATATTTAACGAAATCGTTTCATTTGATGGAGTCGATAGCTTGAAAATGAATAGCAAAACTGCATTAAAACGTTTCCCACACTCAGTGAAATTTTCTCTCACACTAATTTAATTGCAGTACAGTGACTTGGTACGTAGTTCCGAGATCAACATTTTAAAAAATGATAAAGTACAGTAAACCCCCGCTATTCACGGGGGTTACGTTCCTGAGAAATGTCGCGAATACTGAGTTATGGCTCCCATAGTAATAAAGGGTTCCATTCCAAAGTATGAAATATAAGAAAAACTAGTCTAAAATTGTCTATGTATGTATTATATGTACCTTCATAATATGACTATGAACATACAGTACATAGTGAAATGCAAGCATATGGCATCGAAATGAAAATAAGAAACAATTTAATATTAAATCTAATATTTATTAGATTTTTCAAACAATTCTTTCAAACCAGCGCCTTTGCTAGCAAAAAAACTTATCCCGCCAGTGCTATCACCAGTTTTGCTAAAGTGTTGATAAAGGAGTTTTGCCTTTTCACGAATGATAAGTGAACTTAACGGAATTTTATTTTGAGTTCGGTCTTCTATCCACAGATTTAAAGCCTTTTCCATTTTTTTTTCTAATTTAACATCGCGAGTTACAGAGCAAATTTTTGAAGCAATTAGCGTGTTTTCACAGACACTACGGCGGATTTTTTCTTCCAATTTTTTGATTGATCGTACTGTTGACTCATTGATTTTATGTTTTGCCACTGAGGAGACACTTTCACCATTAGAAATTTTGTCTAATAACTCAATTTTATTTGCTAATGTCATCACCTTTGATCTTTTCATATTTCCCTTGTTATTTGTAGCCATATTTTTGTACGGATTAGAAACAATTTGTCCACAATAAAGTCACTTTTTTCCGTTAATGCACTAGGAAAAAGTCTGTTTTACACTGCAAAACGGTAGCTTTATCACTTTTGTAAGCATATCAATTTATAAATTGATAAATTTATTCATTTATAAGCATATAAATTAAAAGCAAACGACCAAACCTTCCATGACAAGTGCATTACACATATTGAACAAGGATTAGCGAGAAACATCCACGCTCGCGATTTTGTCACCCCTCTCCCCCACCCACTGAACGCTGTTTTGACCAGGAAAGAATTTTAGCCACGCCCATGTTTTTTTATGGCGGAAAATATTCACAGTGCATTAAAATTCACATTTTTTAGGTTTCATTTTATATTAAATCAGCGATCGTGATACCGCAAATAGCGGGGGTTTACTGGATATTGCTTGTAATATTTGTGTTATATGCATTTATCCAAAGTCTAGTCATCACTCAGTACTGTATTAGACATCGTGCGAAATGGACAGTTTACTTGAACATTGTATTTGTATCATAATTAATGCAACCAACGCAGTTACATTTTCGAAGAGTTAATAATGGCCGATAAGAATGAAAAAACATCTGAGTGCAGTACGAAGAAATGTAAGAAAAAGACTGAATTTGAAAATCAAATTAGACGTTTTGAAGCGAATCCACTGAAAGCAACTTGGGCTAGGCCGGCTATTAGGATTGAAATGGAAAGACTTTAACTAATTTTATGGAAGATATCCAATGTAGAATTCAGTTAAGTTAAATATTATTAAAAGAGAGAGAGAGAGATTAGCCAATATGATCTGAAGAAAACTCGCCTAAAAAAGAATGTGGAACCATTTAAAACTAGTAAGGGCTGGTTGAATGGACTTAAAATCCAGGGAGAAGCTGCAAGTGCAGAAGGAGCCAAAACTTTCAAAAAGAACTTGTTAAAATTATTGAAGAGGGATATTATGTGTTATACTTCTTAACAAGTTTTTAACATAGATGAAGCAGGACTTTTGTGGAAACGAATGCCTAAAAGAAGTTTCATACGAAAGAAGAAAAAAACATGCCAGGTTTCAAAGTGGCGAAGGATTGGTTGACTTTATTGTTGGGTGGTAACACTGCGGGGGATTTTAAAATTAATACCCATTTTAGTTTTTTTGGAAGAGGGCCAAAGTTCAACCCAAAATCGACACATTTTTCATGATCAATTTAGATAAATTAAATTCATGATTTTAATTGGAATTTTAAGTTTAATTTTGATACGTAAGCTTCCACATAATTATATACATATATAATACAGAATATTTTATATGTACAAATATTAAATATTTTGACCGACATTTGTGTTTGTGCATCTTTTCACTACCATTTATTATTGATTAGGAAATATCCTATGGCACCGACCGCAACTCACAAATACATATGTTACCTTATGGGAATGCGGCACTCGCTTAGCGCGGATTCACTTGGCACTCTTTTTACGGAACAAATTATCAGCATTAAGCGGGGTCACCTGTACTTTAAAAGCCTGAGCAGTGTAACACACCCCTCTTCAACAATTTTAACAACTTTTTTTTTTTTTAAAGTTTTGGCTCCTTGATCTGCACTTGCAACTTCTCACTAGATTGCTATGTTGTGTAGTTATAGCACTTTTTGAATTTATTGAACCACCCCCTTACTGGTGTTAAATGGTTCCACTTTTTTTTTTTAGGTGAGCTTTCTTCAGATCTTTGTATAGACCAAACCTTTTTTTCTTTAATAATAATTGAACTTAGAATTCTGTGTTGGATGTTACCTTCAGTAAAATTTAGAATTCTCTCCATTTCAGTCATAATAATTGACCTGGCCCTAGGCAATTTAGTTGCCTTCAGTGGAACAGCTGTCTTTTCCATTACTAAAATTAATTCTTTATAATTGTTCTTGCAGTTATGAGCCTGCCAGTCCTAAATTCCACTTGTCATTTGCCACAATCAATTCACTTCAAAACTTCTAATTAATTTAATTTTCAAACTATCTTTTTCTTACCTTTGTGGTCTTTGTACTGTGTCCAAGCATTTTTATTCTTAGTGTTGCTTTTTTATTCTTATTTGCAATTATTAACTCTTTGAAAATGTAACTGCGTTGCATTAATTGTGATACAATGTTTGCATCCATTACCAATTCAGTCTAACACTGTACCGAGTGATGACTACACTTTAGATTAATGAAAATATTACAAGCAATATTCCTTAACTTCAACTTTTTTCAAATGTTGATCTTGGAACCATGTGACAAATCGCTGGATTGTGATTAGCATGGGAGAAAATTTCAAGTTTTAATGCTGTTTTGGTATTCATTCTCATGCTATCGACTAATCAGATAGAATTTTTGGCATGTTTAATGAAAATATTATCTGTACGCTGGTAAAAGAGCATTATAGAGTTGAGATAGTGTTACAGTTAGATACAGATTATAATAGGACAGCATTGTAGTGAATCAGCGTAAAGCGAACTCTGTTATAACGAGGGCCTATTATTTACATATAGTAAAGATTAATGGGAGAGGAAAGAGGTTGAAAACTTGCTTATTTATATTGTATTTTTATAATATTATGGGGAAGATTATAGTAAAAGCTATACCTAGATGGATCTATAAAAAAAAATTGCATAGGATAATATAATGTACCAAAGTTAGTATACAAATAGATAATCTCAAGATAACTACTTATTTTATTATTATTATAAAACTGCATATGCCTAACACCACCAAGTTTATGCAAATTCAGTTCAGGGTCCTACTTTAGGAATAGGCTTGTGATCCTGGGCTTTCCTGAGCCTCACTTTAAGCTAGCCTATACTCTTATTTCTCAGATTATTAGTGTAGTTTAGGTACTCTTTTTGCAATGTTAATGGAGTAGGGTCATCCTACTCCATTAACCATTGATCCCACTTGCTATCACCATGTTTCATTTTGTGTTAACTTAATATTAATGGACTATTTATAGGATTTCTACTTGCATTTTACTGTGTATCCATATTACTATATTTAATACACCTCTTCAACTTATAAATTCTACACATACACCCACCCTTTTTTTTTTTTTTTGCTAACCCCCCATATATTTGCTTTTCCCATGGGGATAGACAATGTCTTGTAATTGCAGACACCTTGCTTTCTGGATGCTGGTGTCCCAATAGAAAAACAGTAAGAGTCAATCATCTGGAATAATTGATGTCAGACCTCTTCCAGATAGCCCAATTTTCTAGATAATCAGATGTAAGGTATGATTAAATTTATTTAATCTTATCTTACAATTAACTTAAATAATTAAGATTAGTTAAATTTTAAAGAATTATAAACCAATCTTGGAAAAGGGTACATCCATCCAGGCATTTTTATACAAAACAGGAAAATTGGAAAGGTTTTTAAATGTGCTCTTTTTAGACTTGCTGATAATGAACATGGACAATCTGTGTCCCAGTAGCATTTGCACTGATCTATTGTAACTTGCTCTTTTCTCATCCTAAAACCTGGTGCAGACCACTTTTCTTTTAGTGGCTAGGGTTTTTCTCGGTAATGCTTTCCATAATAAGCCAGTCTCATCAACATTTATAAAGTCTTTCTCTTAATTTGCTACAAATGAAGCAAACTTCCTTTTGAAGGACACTGCTGCTGCTTCGTCTGCAGAAAGTTTCTCGCCTTCAATATCTAGTTCACATATATGGTCTCGGTTCAGTGCCGGATTTAGCACTTGAGAGGCCCCAGGCGCAATTCAATTTTGAGGCCCCCCTCTAAATACAGTACCACTACAGTGTGCATTCTACATGCCACGTTTTTACTATGGCACACGCTCTAGATTTGATGTTGCGGTTTTAATCATTTTGGTTGCGCAATTCTTTCATACATATTTTATTAATTGGGAATTAAATTTAATTCCCAATTATCACTTGCTATAAATGTCACGCCTCGTCGAACAATTCAGTTTTTTGATAAATACATAAATAATACATAGTATATTACAAATACTTACTTGATAACAAAACAAAAATACTCCTACACTAAAACACCAACCACACCAAACTAGTAATTTGTAACAGATTCGTGAGCAAAATGTTAGTTCCGAAAGCTATTAAAAAACACGATGCTCCGTTACATGTGAGCCAGCGCAGTAGTGATTTCAGAGGCTTTAAAAGACCTACTGCGCTTGCTTATTGGTTCCCAATTACGGTAGTTTCAAATAGTTTTGAACTGCCTCCGTGAACAAATCTAATATCATTTCTTGAGCAATATCGTCACAGGGTTCTTCACTCGTGGAATTACCTCCCCTAGGAAAAAACTGAAAGTGTTTAATTTAAGCATTAATGATAATGTATTCTACTTCAGATTCACTTATTTTGCGTACATATTTCATATAATATGTAGGGATATTTACATAAGAGTTTACTAACTTCTCATCTTAAATTATAGTTTTATTCAGTAATGGTAATAAAGATGAGTGTAAAAAAATTTTAAAATGAAACGATTATTTTTTTTGAAACATAAGATTTGAGGCCACCTTAATTTAAGAGGCCCCATGAGGCCTCAATTTAAGAGGCCTCATGTGCCTGTGTGGAAATCTGCCACTGCCTCAGTTTAAAGTTTGAGCCAACCTGTGCTTGCCTTAAAATCTTCATTACCTATAATTTTAGATTAAAATCTAATGCTTTTTTTTTTTACACAACATTGGGCCAGACACTGGTTCACAAACTTCATCTGAAGAAAACACAAAAATAGTGAGTGAACTCTAAAGCGACATTTTCAGGTTTCAACAGTCTTTTTCTTGCTAGATCCTCCTTCACTATCCATAAACGACAAATTCTGTTATAGCTTTGGAATTTTTCTTGATGTCATAAATTGAAGTCCCCATGTTAAAAATTCTTTGGAGAGATTTCCTAAATTTTTCACCTTTTCTAATTCTATTAATAATTTCCATTTTAACTAACTATTTAAGTAGTTGGCTATGCCCTGAAAAGATGCAGTTGCGCTAACTTGTACATTAGTTACTCTTACATAACTGATGATATTTTAAGGAGTCCTTATGTGCTGTGATGTAATGACTAGATTGTGGATATAGCTTAGCTTAATTTTTCAGCACTCACACTCGTAGTAATCTGCTTAGTTGGTTGAAAGTTTTGCCACATGCATAGTGGTTAAGAGATTCTAAAAACTTACGGCGATTATAAATTTAAAAACTAAGTGATGGGCTTTAAAAATTTTCCTAAGAAAGGAAAGTGCACCTTCCATTCTATGGTTGTTTAATTAAATGAAGTGAGATAAAAGCTAATAGCCACGCACGAGCGACTTTCGAAATCGTCTTCAGTTAGCCATGGAGGGAAGAGCAAGCGAGTGTGTTATATACAGGTTGGGTTCCCGAAATGCATTTCGGGAGCCCATCGTGCGCTCTCCCCTTCCCACTATAGCTAACTGAAGATGATTTCGAAAGTCGCTCGTGTGCAGCTATTAGCTTTTATCTCACTTCATTTAATTAATTTTAATTAGACAACCATAGAATGGAAGGTGCACTTTCCTTTCTTAGGAAAATTTTTAGTAAAGCCCATAACTTAGTTTTTAAATTTATAATCCCTGTAAGTTATTAGAATCTCTTAACCACTATGCATGTGGCAAAACTTTCAACCAACTAAGCAGATTACTATGAGGTGAGTGCTGAAAAATTAAGCTAAGCTATATCCACGATCTACTCTTACATAACCTGAGGCTTTAGCCCTAAACTATATCATAATCTAATTTCAGTTTTTTTTTTTTTTTGCAATGTTAAAACAGTTTTTTTTCTTTTCGTTCACATTTTATCATAAACAATTGAGAAAAAATAATCTCACTATTTCAGGCCAATATTATTCTTGCCAAATCTGCAGCTAAACTAATCTGAAATTCACTCATGGTTTCCAAAAAAACCCAGTAGTCTGATATTTTTCTGAAGGTCACAGAATTGTAGAGGTCAAAACTGTAAAACAATTTGTCATTTTCAGTTTATTAGGCTTTTTGTTTGTACAATCTGTTATAAACAGGTACTGAACTCTATTTTTGATTATTGTAATCAAAATTCAATTTGCAAACGTGATCACTATAACAGTGATCACGTTTGCTTTTTTTATTAATGCTTACTGCATTAATAAAAAAAAAATCAGCCTTTCAAATTATTCCAGATAACAGATCTTCTACTGTACTAAAAGAATCACATAATTATGTATAGTTGAAAGCAATGTGAATTCATTTGGTGGACCCAATGTGGTTATCTATCCTTTTTAAAAGAAGAGATTATAAAGAATAAAGGGCTATAACATGAGTGGTAATGTACATAAGATCATAAACTTGCAAGGCGTGTCAATTCTGTGTGTGTGTGCTAATCATATCAGTTTGTTTTTAAGTAGTAATTTACCTAGCTGGATGCTAGTATCATCTGTATATTATGCAGCAAATGAAGCAATTCATTACTAGTCAGCTTGCAAGAACACAATGATTTAAGTTCTTCTCTGCACTAATTGCCCAGTCATTTTGCCAATAAAATGAATGGTTGATTTGTGCTGCTCTTTTAAACACTCTACAGGCACAAAGGTTGAGTACCCTTGAATTGGTTCATTATTTATAATTTTGTAATTTATTTAACAATTGATTATGTTGATCCTTATCACAATTTCTATTTTTAACATTAGAACGTCCTGGGTTGTTTGACTTAAAGGGTAAATCAAAGTGGGATTCATGGAATGGGAAAAAAGGTAAGAATTATGAATTGGTTTCCTATGAATTCTTAGCTGATTCCATTTGAATCTTTTGTAAAAGTTGATTAATTTCAAATATTATATACACTGAGTTGACTTTGCATTATCAACACCTGCCTAGTACTTTGTGTGGGGTGGAACCATTTGCTTACAGTACAGCCTGGATTGTGTACAGGACTCCACAGGGTGTTACACAATGTGTCCTGTGATCCTGCACATTGACAGTTAGATGGTTGTAGGGTTGAATGTCCTTTTCCAGTTGATCCCAAACATGCTTTGTTGGGTGTGTACCTGGAGCAAACTCATTTTCATGTTCCTGAAACCAGTTAGCAACCTGCTAGTCCTTGTGGTATGGCACAGACTTGTTGATAGATGCTGGAGTTGTCTAGATATACTGTAATTTTGAAGGGGTGTACATGGTCAGGAATGATAGGCATTATCATAGCCATTGATTAACAGTAATCAAAGGATCCAGGGCTGCATCCTACAAAAGCAGTCCCCAAACCATAACGCCATGGCCTCTTGTTGCTCTATCCAAATGTGGATACACCCATCAGCATGATACAGTTGGAAACAACAGGATTTATCAGACCAGGCCAGAATTCCCATATGTTGGTATGGCTGTCCCTATGCAAGGTGCAGTTTCTAGTATCCTCACAGTAAGCATGAATGTTTGTGACAGCCATTGACTGCTATGGCCTATATGAGCTAATGTCCAGCACATAGTTCATGTTGATATTGGTCTTGCTGCATCTATGTTATACTGGCCCACTGTTGCATAACTGTGTTATGAGAAGAGACGCATGACACTCACCACATGTTGGCTGGTATTGAGATACTGGCACTTCCCATCACTCCATCTTTGAAGCTGGAAAGATCCCAACACCAATCCATTCCTTCTTGCAGACACTCAAACTGATCACCACACAGGGAGAATCTTATATCAGCTGTTCCCAGCTTTAAGCTTGCACCAGCATCACAGGCCAGTCTTCCTACATGGGGGTGCTAATGCAAAGATAACTCAGCGTATGATATAATTTTAAATATTCTTTCTTGTTCTGTCCCATCCATTTGAAGGTTCTGAGTTGTGGGTCCTTGCAGTTAGTTTCTTGGTTAACTAGTGTGGCTGACTAGTCATCTGTGTTTATGGGATGATTTACTGCTTTACATCTAAAAATCCACTAGGAAAAAATTACATATTTGAAATAATTCTGTTAAGGTTTGGTGTTTTGTTTTTTTTTTTTAAATCAGAACTAGTTTAGTTATTCTATAAACTGTACTTGCTAATAACAGAATTCATGTACACTACAGCAACAGTATTTTATTAAAGTATTAAATCAGCCGAAAAAAAATTTATCAGTTTGTCCGTTACTAAAAAGTAACTGTCCAAGATGTTGCTTGAGTGGCATGGTTTTATAGATAATGTTAATGAATGAAAAGAAGGAATAAAGTATTTCTGCTAAGTGTGAACTAAATACATGTTTACTTCCAGTTGGGAATTACATATAGACCTTGACCAGATGTTTTATGGTATGTCCCTATCACTCCTTCAGTGATTGCTATTGTTACTTCACCATTACAGGCCCCTCAACATGAGTACCTGTACATGGTGAGCAGACCTCTCGCAATGTACAGCATCTAAGTACATCAAAGCCAAAAGGAATCGTGGATCTGTTTTAAATCAACTATTACCCAGTTGACCAGCACTAAAACTGTCTGGGACAAAATCTGGAAAATGAAGGGGAAACATACATTGCACCAAGGATTTTGCTGCACCATTTATTGGTCATTCCAAGACCGATAAATGGTGCAATGTATGTTTCACCATTTATCGGTCCTGGAATATAATGGATGTGCTATTGCAGACCCAACTACAATAGCCATTCTCTTGGGGATACTTTCTCTACCATCTCTTCAACATCTTACTTCCCAGAGTTCCTCGTCTTGAAAGAAACAAGAAAAGCAGCCAATTAACTTCAAATCTAAGGATTCCCATTCTTTATAATAGACTCTTTTGCCATAGAAGAGTTTAAAAACAGCTCCAACACTTACCAAGGCAAGTGCTGCTAGCCAGATCCCATCCACTAAGAAATGATTAAACATCTGTCAGCAAAATCCTTGGACAACTGTTTTCTGTATGGTAGAATCTTTCTAGAAGAACAATTTCTGGATTCTTGGCATGATGCAATCACTCTTTCCTTTCTTAAGTCAGGAAAAGATCCTGAAGTTCCAATAAACTACAATCCTATTGCTCTGAATGGCCTTAAATGGTATTTGGAGACAAATATCATCCTCTCCAGAGTTCAGTGAGACTTCTGAAGGAACAGATCACTCTGGACCATTTTAATTAGGCTGGAAACAGAGATTCCTTTTTAAAATGAGAACACCTGGTGGCAGGTTCTTTGTTATGGAAAAAGTGTATGGCACAACTTGGGGAGTTGGAATTTTAAAAGACCTTTATGGCATCGGCCTTAGAGGTCATCTAACTTTTATTAGAAATTCTCTTCAGGTTCTCCCTGCGAAAGACTGTTTGCATACATTTTTGCTGGAAGCACAACCAGAATTGGGACTTGGACAAAATGCTATTCCAGTAGTATGTAGACTGGATTTTTTTGGCCTTTCTACAACACATCCATCAACTATATGCAAAATGCCCCAGAGGCTTAAATATCCTATGTACAATATAGTCTAATTCTTGAGGTGCTGACCAATACACTACACTTTATTGCACTTCCATTGTGCACTTATGTAATCTAAGTTAGATTGTGTTACAAGTATATGTATCTGCTGGACTTTGTATTTTGATGGCTGGATCTCAACCGTCATCTGGCAATTCGTATTTGTAGCATTTCAAACATCCTATGTCCAGAGCCTCTATGTTGAAACAAATGAGCCATAGATGCTCTGGACATAATCACTTTGTAGGAAACAGGTCTCTGCAGTATACCCTTAAACTGAAATCCCTGCCAGACCACCTTCCATGGACACCTCTTTTTGAACCATGATAAAACATCTCTTATAATACTCATCAAACTGTCAACCTTCCCTTTGGTATTTGTGTCCCAAAGCTGTGCAGAGAGCTTAATATCATTGTAGGCCATTGCCCAGTCACCAAGAAAACTACTTCTACCCTCATGCTCAAACACCAGCATTCAACTTCTGTATTAACAAGTGTGGAAAGACCACTCCAAATTCTCTCTACCAATAACTATGCCACCCACTGAACCAAAATAGTCTGACTTCTTGCCTTGGCTTGAGGTCAGAGTTATTGTTTGGGTATGCCACCATCTTCCCAGATAAAAATTGTCTATCCCCAGTGGATGCAGCATATACTTAGCAGAGTTGTATGCTATTGAATTAGCCTTGGGCCATATTAAAACTAATAAGTACCAAAGGTTTATGGTGTAAAGACAAAGTATAATACAGGCTTTGTCAGGTAGCAGATACAATCCTCATCCACTCCTGACTAGTGTCCAGCAGATGTTACATTCTTTTTTAATGTTCTTTCAACATATGTTTCTGTTGGATCCCAAGCCAAATTGGGATTGAGGGTAATGAACTAGCTGATGCTGCAGCTAGATTGCTGCAGCCCCAGAACCATAGCCTGTTACTCCCCTATACAGACTACGGGCTACTCTCCCAGTGGCAACAATCTTGGTAAGGGCAGGTCACAAACAAGCTTTATCAAATAAAGCCTGTAATCAAACACTGCAGTCTAGTCTGTACAGGAACCATAGAGGAAGTTGTTCATACCTGCTGAAGGCAGATGACTTCCCTGGACACCTTTTTAACCATAATTTTTTTTTTTTTTTTTTTATACAGGGTGTTTCAGTTAAACGTTTCAGAACTTCTAAGAGGGGTAGGATACATCCTGACAACTCGAAATCATATAGCAATGTGGGGTCGGAAATGCTTTCCTGAAGCGGTGTTGTACACAGAAGCACCATAAAGAAAAGAGACCGTAAGTGAGAAATCGTTTTAATAATACATGAAAAGAAGCAAAAGGTACATGGATTAAAGTGTTCGAAGTTTCTTCCACGGGCTACAATGCACGCCTCACATCTCCGACGCATGGACATCCGAACATTCTGGAATACTCCAGGCGAATTTCGAATTTCTTCGGCAGCTACTGCGATTCTTGCAACCAGCTCCTCAGCATTGTCAACAGGGGTGTCATAAACTAACGATTTCATATGACCCCAGAAATAAAAATCAAGACATGATAGGTCGGGTGACCGAGCAGGCCAATGCATGGGACCACCACGTCCGATCCACTGTTGACCAAATGTGACATCCAGGTAGTTACGAACATCTCCGCTATAATGGGCAGGGGCTCCATCGTGTTGGAACCACATTGTGTGTTGCGTCGATGCAGAAATCTGTTCATCTCTCAAAAGTTGTGGCAATACTTGCTGCAGAAAGATCAAGTAGATAGGTCCGGTTAGATGACACGGTAACAGGTAAGGTCCGATGAGGTGATCTCCCATAATACCGGCCCATACATTGACCGAAAATCGAATCTGTGCTGCACGACGTCGTATTGCATGCGGGTTCTCGACCGCCCAGATATGGTCGTTATGCGTGTTGAAAATTCCTTCCCTTGTGAAGGATGCCTCATCGGAAAACAACACTTCAGCAGGAAAAAGGGGATTTGTAGCACATTTTCCAAGGTACCACTGTGCGAAAGCAATACGAGGTGCATAATCCTCCGGTTGCTGTGTCTGGACACGCTGCACGTGAAACGGATGCATGTCTTGTTCTCAGAGAATCCTCCAGACGCTGCAATGGGAAACCCCGACTGCGTTTGCTAGACTTCGTGTACTCGTTCTTGGATTCCCCTGTACATGCTGCAGCACATTCTGTTCGACGGCTGGAGTCCGTGCTGTTCTTATCCTGTCCCTGTCAGCTCTTTCAAATGAACCTCTCTCAGCTAATCTCTGGTGCAGTCTTGCAAAGAAATTACGACTGGGAATACGCCTCGTCGGATATCGTTCCGCGTACAAACGCTGTGTGGCTGGCCCACTACAATTTGCAGCCCCGTACGCCAAATGCATATCGGCTAACTCTGTGTTCGTGTAATCATCCATCCTACTAACTTGGCGTTCTTGTTCAAGAAATTCGAAATTCGCCTGGAGTATTCCAGAATGTTCGGATGTCCATGCGTCGGAGATGTGAGGCATGCATTGTAGCCCGTGGAAGAAGCTTCGAACACTTACTTTAATCCATGTACCTTTTTTGCTTCTTTTCATGTATTATTAAAACGATTTCTCACTTACGGTCTCTTTTCTTTTTATGGTGCTTCTGTGTACAACACCGCTTCAGGAAAGCATTTCCGACCCCACATTGCTATATGATTTCGAGTTGTCAGGATGTACCCTACCCCTCTTAGAAGTTCTGAAACGTTTAACTGAAACACCCTGTATACTACTTTTAGTTATGCACTCGATCAGATTTTATCTACTGTGACCATGTGTCAAACATTTTTTACTTATTTAAATCATCAAACCTTTTTATTTACTCTTATTTAAAATTTATCTTTTATACCTTTTTTTTACTCATTTTATTGTTATACATCTTGACATAGTGATCTTGTTCATTAGGCCAGTGAAATTGTAACTGCTACCTTTTTTATATAACTTTGTTTTGGCACATTATAGCCTTAGCTGCTTATGCACCAATAAAACCTAAAACAATGAACAGACTAAGACCCAGCCTGTTATTCGTAGGATACAGGATGCAATGGTGGTAAATGAAGAAAAGGAAAGTGCGGATGATCCTGTCTTCAATCTGTATCCTGAGGAAGATATGGATTCGGAGCACCCCATTTCCTAAAAGCAGAAATCTGCATTTCTGAGCCAGCTAACAGGTCCACTAGCCATTAAATAATAATGGCTGAATTCTTAGAATGGAATTTTCATGGATTCCAATGAAATATGGAAGATGGCAGAATGCTCCTGCATGAACACGAACTGTCTTATTTTTAGGAAACATGTTTGAAGCCAAAAATCTGCCCAAAATACATGATGATAACCCCATCATGTGGAATTTTACTACCATCTGTATGGACAGGAATTTGGATGTGTCCCATGAAGGAGAAACCATACTTTTTTCAGTTGAACTAACTTAGAGGTAGTAGTAGTTTCTTCTCGCAATCTGTTCAGTATATATTTGCCTCCTGGGACAAACATCTGCTGGATAGATCTTGACAAGCTTATTTTGCAATTGCCCTGTCTCTGGGATTTTAATGGACATGCTATCCTGTGAAAGTTCAAATATTAATGAATGTGGCTGTATTGTTGAACATATAATTGAGAATGATGACCTGACCTTATGAAATGTGGGAATCATCATCAATTTCCGTGTGCCTATCCATATGTTCTCTGCCATATCTTTCTATCTGCTCTACTTTCTTGCTTCCTCTGTTCACAAATAATCCCTTCGGAAATGATCAGCTAAGTGTAACATCCATCATATTGGGCTGGCAACCCTGCCATTGATCTGAAATCTCAGTGGAAGTTTGATCAGGTAGATTGGGGCACATTCACACAACTAACAGAATTTGATCCTATTAGTCCAGCAGAAATCAGTTGATGATGCAGTAATGTGTATATCAGAGTGCATTATCATGCAGAAGGCACAAAATCAGGCCTCTGTGATATTTCTATGTTATCTTGTGACTGAACATTGTATAGCCTTTAAATGTGCCTATGCCAAAGCACAATTCATGTCACTGGGGCAAAAGGGCATGCTGATTAAAGTTTATATCCTCCATTAACCAGACAGCCAGTGCCAAAGTTGTCTGGGATAAAATTTGGAAAATGAAAGTTTATTTATGATAGTGTCCTCATTAATATTGGAACATAAAGGATATACAGTTGCAGACCAACTGCTATTGCCAATACATCTGTTGAAACATACTCAGGAGAGTTCCAGGTTTTAAATAAGCAAGTTGAGAAACAAATCCATAGGAGGATAGGAGGGAGTATATGATGAGAGCCTTGTCGATCAATTCGGCCCTGGAAAGATTGTGCAAGGCTCAAGGGGTAAAATTTTTTTCAGCCTGGACTGTACTTGTTAACAGGAGAGATTGCTTCTACAGGGATGGCATACACTTAAATAGAAAGGGTGCAAGAATATTTGCTGATGCTATCGAGGCAGTGTTAGGTGGGTCGGAAAACTGCTAGCTTGGGGGGGAGAGAAAGACGAATAGATTAACAGTAGCCACTGGCAGAGGTGAAAGATTCTTGCACTGCTTCTACTGGAATGAGCAGAAGCCTGAAAAACAAGATGTAGGATATTTCAGAGACTGCTGGGAGTCATTGCGGTACAAGTAAACATGGGTTGTGTTAGGGTAGCTAAGAATAGAAATAGGTGCATGTATACTTGCGTGTACACCAATGCTAGGAGTTTAGTAAATGAATTTGAGGTATTGCTCAAAACATCAAAGGCAGATATTGTTGGGATATCAGAGATGTGGTGTCACACAGATATAAGGAATGCAGAACTGGAATTTGGGGAGTACAGCGTCTACAGAAAGGATAGACTGGATAGGAAAGGAGGAGGGGTTATGCTATTATTTAAGAAATGCATAAAATCCAAGGAAGTGAAGCCAGTGGACATCGCTGGACAGTGTAGTGTTGAGTCAGTTTGGTGTGACATGAGCATTGGGAAATAAAAATTGAGTAGGAGTGTGCTATAGGCCTAATGACTGATGAGTATAATAAGAAACTGTACAGGGAAATAGTGGGCCAGTAAATCAGAGAGTCTTATAATGGGAGATTTTAATTTCCCAGATATTGACTGGAATTTGGGGGCTGGTCACTCACACACTAGCAAGGCTTTTGTGGATTTATTGGATGATTGTTTTCTACATCAGCATGTTCGGGAGGCAACTAGAGGGAGGAATACTCTTGATTTGATTATCAGCAGTGATTCTTCATGCATTAAGAATCTGCAGATAAATGAACCACTAGGTGGCAGTGATCAGTGTGCTGAAGTGCGATTTACTAAAAGAGTTAACTACCATTAAGGGTAAAGGGAAGGGTTATTGCTTTCGTAAAGGCGACTACGATGGACTGAGACAGTATGTAAATTCTATACAGTGGGACCAACTGATGTTACCAACAGCAAATGCAAAATGGGAAGCATTCAAAGAACTTATCTTGGAAGCTACTAGGCTTTACATACCAACTAACAAATATTGTTCAAGGTTTAGGCCTAAATGGATGTCAGATGAACTGATGAGGCATATGGCAGAGAAGAAACATGCATGGGATACATACAAATTAACACGTGACACAGAAGCCTATGATAGATACAAGTTGATCTGTAACCAATTTACTAAGGAGGTTAGGCAGGCAAAGGCAGATTACGAGAAATCTTTGGCAAGGGATGCAAAGAAAAACAGCAAAGAGTTCTTTACTTATGTAAACTCTAGAAGGAAGGGGATGAATCAGATTGGACCACTTGATATCGATGGGTCAACTGTTGATGATCCTGCTCAGGTAGCTAACAAACTAAATGAATATTTTGCATCGACATTCACACATGAGGAGTTATTCAGCGAGGGGAATGCCAGAGGTGTATTCAACTCTAGCAGTAAGCTACAGAATCTTGAAATAACTGGGAGTAAAGTGGAGGAGAAATTGTTGAAGATGAATACAAGAAAGGCACCTGGGGTGGATGGGATCTATCCAGTTATATTAAAGGAGGCAGCAGAGGAAGTAAGCAAACCCTTAGCCATAATTATGAGAGCTTCCTTGGACTCAGGGGAGGTACCCACAGACTGGAGATGTGCAAATGTGACCCCAATTCACAAAGGAGGATCAAAGGCTGACACAAGCAATTATAGACCTGTGAGTTTAACTTCTGTTCCAGGAAAATTAATGGAGGTACTGGTTAAAGAAGCACTGCAGGATCATTTAGACAAGACTTCAGTTATAGCTCGGACACAGCATGGTTTTGTTAAGGGGAAGTCTTGCCTGACCAATTTGATTGGATACTATGATGCAGTCACAAAGGAACTGGATGCAGGGAATAACTTTGATATTATATACTTGGATCTTAGAAAGGCTTTTGATACCGTTGCACATGGAAGACTGCTGCACAAATTGGAGCAGTGTGACATTGGAGGCAAATTGCTGCTATGGATAAAGGGGTGGTAAGGGGGGAGAAGACAGAGTGGTAATCAATGGACACTGCTCGTCGTGGACTAATGTTATTAGTGGAGTCCCTCAGGGCTCAGAGTTGCGTCCATTATTGTTTTCTGTATTCATAAATGATATTGATGATGGTATATCAAGCTTAATGTCAACGTTTGCAGACGATACAAAGGTAGGCAGGGTTGTCAAGGACACTACTGACACTATGCTGCTGCAACAGGATCTGGAAAAGTTGAGCAGATGGGCTGAGAGGTGGCAAATGAAGTTTAACATTGACAAATGTAAAGTACTACACATGGGGAAACAGCAACCCCAGAGCAACGTATCAACTCTGTGGTACTACACTGACAGTGGTAGAGAATGAAAGGGACCTGGGGGTGGTTGTGCAGGCAGATATGAAGTTCTCTGAGCAGTGCAGACAGGCTGCAAGAGTAGCTCATGGTGTCTTGTCAATGATATATAGGAATTTTAGCAGGGATAAGGAGGTGATTATTCCCTTATATAAGGCAATGGTCAGGCCACACCTAGAGTACTGTATATAGGTCTGGAGGCCTCATTTCAAGAAGGATGTAGAGCTGCTGGAACGAGTACAGAGAAGGGCAACAAGATTAGTGAATGGAACAAAGGGATGCTCTTACGAAGAAAGGCTTAAGTTTTGCAAATTACAGTGTCTGGAGACTAGGCACCAGCGAGGTGATCTGATAGGTGTATAAAGCCTTGAATGGTTTGAGCATGTGCAATGCTGATGGGATTCTTCCTCTCGTTCAGAATAATCACCTGAGAGGGCATAAATTCAAATTGAGGAAAGACAGATGTAGGATAGACGTGCGGAAATTTGCCTTTAGCCAGCGGGTGGTTGGTTGGTGGAACAGACTTCCTTCCCTTGTCGTGGAAGTTGATAGCCTAAATAAGTTTAAGGCTCAGCTGGACAGGTATTTTGAACGAACAGAGGGGTGAAGTGGAAGTGGTTTTTTTTTTTATTATTTATTTATTTTTTATTTTTTTGGCTGATGCTGCATAAGCTTGCTTTCTTGCATCAAATGCCTCTACTAATGCTAATGTTGAGCTTTAACTTATTCACTAAACAGGAATTGATAAGTGCACTGCTCTGCAACACTGCAATCTGCAGGACCAAGCGGCATACAATATCAGATGATAAAATGGTTTCCTTCATATTATCTAAAGCTGTTACTTCCCTACAATCAAATATCAGAAGGATTATTTTATGGAGTTTTGCTATAGGGCAGTTGTCCTTGGCTTTCTGAAGCCAGGAAAGGAACCCTAAAATTTCTACTATCATAGAATTACCAAATTTTTTTTTTTTTTTTCTTATACCAACTAAGATATTGTTTGATATTTGGACCTAAATGGATTCAGATAAACTAATAAAACTGCTGGCAGATAAGAAAAATTATGACAATAAGAAATTGTCAGGGAACAGAAACCTACATAAATCCAAACTGGGTGCCAGCCAAGTTGCTTAGCATCTTAGGCAAGCGAGGATGATCCTATTTAGATTTCTGACAAACTGAATAAATATTTTGCATCTACATTCATGCCTGGGGAAATATAGAGGTATACTAAGTTATAACTAGGTGCTAAATTTTGTAATAACAGAAAAGAAAGTAAAAGAGAAATTGAAGCCAATTGTAAATAAGGCATCCATGCCTGATGTACTTTATCCAATTATATTAAAAGCAACAAGACAGGTATGAAAACCTTTTAGCCGTAATTATGAGATCATTGGATTCAGAGGAGCCTCCAATATGTGTCAAAGTGGGATCAATGGGCATACTGAATAACTATAAACTTGTAAGATTGACTTCTGTCCCTGGGAAAATAATGTAATCATTGGTTAAAGAAGTGTTGCAGGATCATCTTTAGAGGGCTAATAATAGTATTTGCCCATATAGTGCTAGGAAGCCACAGGCTTTTGCTGCACTGGAAAAAAAAGTAGAGCAAAATATGAATTATATGCTTCCCTCCCCACACAGGTGTAACTCCAGTTGACCTTTGAATTTATTCAAACTGTTAGCCTCAACTACCTGTGAGTGCAACTTGTTCCAACAATCAACTTGCTGGCTAAAAATTTCCTACAATATAATCAAAACCTCTGTCCCTGTAATTTGAATTTATGGCACTTAGTTCTGGAATAATTGTTTATAACAGTGAGAATTCCACCTTCAATCATTTTACTAATCCCTCTGAGCCTTCTAAACCTCAGTTAGATCATCTCTAAGGTGCATGGTTTCCGAACACTAGCCCACATAATCAGTCATTCTTCTGCTGATCTCGTCATTAGTTGTCTGTCTTTGGACCCTTTCAAGCTGGGGTTTTTTTTTTTTTTTTTTTTTTTTTGTCTGTCGGATGAAGTCTTCATACTTGAACACAGTATTCAAAATGTGGTCTTACAAACTCCTTATACAGTGGGATTATGACCTCCCTATCTCTACTGTATATGTTTGATAAATCAGAAAACTTTAGTATCTGCCTGTATATCATTTTAAAATATAGTCACCAAAAATAAAATTTATTGGACGTGTGAAAAGTATCAAACTCAAAATACTCAAACTTCCAGGTCCTTTTACTCCTCCATTGTTTTTAAATCAACCCCACAAAGTGTATAATTTATTTTTGAGTTGCTATTCCTCAAGTGCAACACCTTGTATTTAATAGTATTAAAACATAGCTGCCACTTCTCTGGCCATCTTTGAAGTCTGTTTAAGTCATCCTGAAGGGGCACTGCTTCACAGTGATCATTAAAGACTGCCAATTGTTGCCATCTGCAAATTTTGAAATCACTCCTGTCTCTATGTTGATGTAATTTATGAAAATCAGAAACCAACCCGTTTATCTAAGACTTTCCCGCACACTTACTGCACAAGGGTCTGATCTGATTGGCTTCTTTGTATTCACATAAATGAAAAATTCATTGTCCCCATTCTTTGCTCTCTTAGCTGTTTCTAGGACTCCGACCTTATTTGTGGTACTATTACAAAGTCGAGGTGTACTTGTTTTAATTATGGTCTCCAGGGTTTCCCCTATATGCTGCTGTAGCATCTGAAAAGGAAAAGGCCAGCCGGCAAGTGTATATATATGTAGGTATATAAGTATGTGTCTTGTGTTGAGTGCCAGCACCTGGTGACTTTGCAGGCAGGGAACACCTGGTCCCCTGACTCCCAACCTTGGCCACATTGAGGTGCACCAGGTTCCACTTTCTAGCTGAGACTCTTACTGGAGCCATCAGGCAAGCCTGGGAGCCCCAAGGTATTCAAGGAAAGGGATATAGGAGTAGTATGAAAGGAAAGTAGATAGAAAGCAAGGGGATGAGAGAAATGGGCATCCCCAGAAAAGAAGCAAAGTAGCAAGAAAAGACTAAAGTTATTAGTGGAAAAGACAATCAATTTTTAAACTAAGAAGATTAATCTTATACAACTGTCTACCTGGCAGCAGGACCAAGAAAATTAAGCTGTCACAGCTGCAACAATTAGATACCAAGACAATTTTCAATTGACTTGATTAAAACTATTAAAACTCTTGATATTATGATTAAAACTCTTAATATTAATACAAGACCATGCAGTGAACAAAAGACAAGGTTAAGGTACTAGCTAATGGAATTTTCCCCAGCCAGTAAGAAAGCAATTTACACAATTGAAGACATCCAATTGTTATACTGAACACCCAGCAACAACTAGGTTAAACCAAAAATCACTGTCTTGTGATAATCAAATAACCTCTATCCCCATCACTACAGGTCAACTCTGTTGAAATTTGATCTCAACCTAAGATATAAATTCATCAACAAACAGCTCAATATCTATCTAACAACTTCAGTGATTTAAATTTCAATTTAGTAAGTCAGATAATAGATTGTACTCAAAATACTACAACCACAACCAATCTGAGATTTCAGCATTATGTAGTTGCAAGGCAATTTTCTTACCAAGATCTGTCATCCTGTGTGGGAAGTCAGTTCAGCAATTTTTATCACCAATCTTTGACTGATCCAGTCTTGTTTATTATTAAGCCAAATTCAAAATTGCTGTCAACCTCAGCAATAAAAGCTTTATCATTAATTTCTAATTAACAGTCAAATTTTTTTTTTTTTTTTTTTTTTTTCCCCCTTTACACACAATTTTTTCCAAGTCTTTTGAGGAATCAAAATACCAGGCACAAGCTCTGTGCTCAGTACAAACATAATGGAGAACATGTTCTCAAAGGACACAAGTGTTTTTGCTAAGGATCAGTTCGATTCAGTCTTTTCCTTTGCCTAAAGATCTTATCTGCAAATTCTGCCAAAGCAAGGTAATTTTCTTTACTGTCAAATCTAGGTAAGTCATTCTCCTCATATATATTTGTCAGTCCCTTCTATAATCTAAGTAACAGTTACATTCAAAAATTAAATGCTGCACTGTTTCAGGCTCTCCACAGTTACATAGTGGAGAAGCAGCAAGGGCAAAAGTATGAATTTAAAATTCAGACTTCCATGGCCTGAAATTAAGAACATTAAATTTAAGCCTAGATTAAACCAAGGTATATTTTATTTACTTGATTCTATCACCCTAGGCATGAATTTATTAGCTATTCTACCCTTAGTATCATTAGACCATTCCTCCTGTGAAACTACAAGGAACTGATTCTGAATTCTCTGCACATCTTTCTTAATTGGTAACTCTAGATTAAGTGTGTAGTGGTCAATAACAGCAGGTAGACCCTTCCACCTATAATACTGTAAGTAGTTAAATATTTCAAACTGAATGGGCAGTTTGCCTGTTAGTACCTGAAGAGCTGATGTTGAAATTGTATGACATGCCTTTGATGTCGCTGATAAAAAGAACCGTTGAACTTGCACAAAATACTTCTTTACAAGGCATTTACAAATACTAGTGCCCCATGCACCTGATGCATAGCAAACTATAGGTAAAAATATGCTTCCATAATACATTTTAATGTAGAAGGCTTAATGCCCCAGGCACATCTTGTAATTCTAATTAATTTTCCAGTGAGTGTTTTTATTTTCTGGAGTATATTTTGCGTGGGCTATGAACTGAAACCGACCATTATACCGAGGTATTTATACGTACAGACAATTTTAATAGGTTTGTCGTTTAATCTTATGTTTGGTGGTCTCTGTAAATTTAGGTTACCTTTTTAAAGAGCATTTGTTTGGTTTTCATTATGGAAATCTCCAGTTTGTGGGTTACACACAAAGTATTTAAGTTAAGCAACACATTTCCATGTTCTTCCGATTCAAGTCTGGAATTTCTATATATTAGAATAACAAGGTAGTCTGCATATGCAAGTTTAGAAACGCTATGTTCTTTAACCAGCCACTCATCAAGGACCATGTTCCAGCAAACAAAGCAGAGAATGGATCCCTGAGAGCAGCCACGATTAACTGGTCTCGATACAAAGCAATATCCAGATGAGACTACAAGGCATCTGTCCCGTGAAAGTAGTCAGTGATAATTCTGTAAATGGGGACAGAGACCCTGGCCTCCCGGAATCTCACCAGGACGCTCTGCCGCCATAAGGTGTCGAAGGCCCCTTTGAAATCCACGAAGAGGCCGTGGATGTATTTAGTAATAAATAAATTTTCATTTATTACAACTACAGCAAGTCCATCACAGCACTAGGCTAGGGGCATAAATTCAGTACAAAGGAGACAAATAAATATATATATAAAAATACATAGGATATTCTATATATATACATTAACAATGAATATGAATTATAATGATCAAAAATATATATTGCAGAACATCACATTTGGCTCTCTGATGTAGTTACTGGGTTGCAGGCAGGCAGTTTGTATTTCTCATTTGTTTGGAAATGAGACTCCTGTAGGCTTCAGAGTTGAGCAGCCTCTTACAATCAGTGTTGTGATAATTTGAGGTGAAGGGATGCATTTGGGAACATCCTGTCTATTTTTTTAGTCTGGAGAGTTTGGATTTGAATTGTTGGTTTCTTGAGTTTTTCTCTGTTGGTGGGAGCTACTATGTTGGCTAGGTTTGGTGAATTGGTTGCAGAAGTAATTAACTTTGCAAGAAGCATGACTCCAGACTCATTGATCATCTGTAGCAGAGGCTTTGTTAAGCTTTTTATAAAGCTGTTGCCTGGATAAGTTTATTGTTCAGCCATCTAAGAACCATTTTGATTTTTGAATTTTTTTGGCAACATATACATAGTGAGAATTAAATGAAAGATTTTTGTCAAAAACAACTCCTAGGTCTTTGTACGCTGGGAATTGAAACATTTGCAATTTTAATTTTTATGTGGTTTGGTTGTTTCTGTAAGGAATAAGTTATTTGAGCAGATATGTTTGTATTTATAGTCAGATTGAGATTCTTCAGATACTTGATGATTCCACACATCTGTAAATTTGCATCATGGCTAACCTTGGAAATGTCATCACAGGATTTGGAAATATTAAACAACTTTAAATCATTGGCATAAGCCAGCAGATTTTGATTTTCTTGTAGAAGTGGTTGTAGAGATGCTGAAAATATAACACTGGAAAGAGAACACCTCCTTGAGGAATGCCTGTTGTGGTTGTGACGAGAATATTATCAGTATTAGTGGGGAAGATGATTTCTATGATTTAGGCTGTACTGTAGATAGGATATAACCATTGTCAATGAGGAAATGATTTTTCAGTATTTCAATGGCTTTCTTGTGATCAATGTTGAAAGTGCCTGCGATGTCTAAGTAAAAGACATTGCATTGTGCTTTATCCTGAAACACAGTTTGGATGTGCACAGTGGTGTCAGCTAGGCTTGTTGTTGTGACCAAAATGCATGTTGACAGGTGTATTAGCAAAGATCACATCCTGAAGATATGGCAGCATGATCTTATCAATAATTTTGGCGATTATTGACGATACAGCAATTGGATGATAGCTTATATGGTTATTACTACTAGCCTGTAAGAATTGAATTCTTTAAATCTGTTTTGCATATCTTCATTGCAGATGTCAAAATTGCATGTTTCCATATTGAATTTTATCCATTCCAACGTCTGGTCATGCTGCAAGGTAGCTCTTGTTTTTGAAGAAAGTGCTCTTTTATTATGCTTGAGCCTGAACGTTAGTAATTTTTGTACGCCTGAATTTTTTTTTTTGAGCTGAAACAATGCTCTGCTCTTTTTATACTTTATGTATGTTGATGAAGTGCCATACTTCATCAGTACTTCATCAAAAATGCCACTGCCTGTGGTATTTGTTTCCTTTTAAAGTATGATTTTAGATGAGATTTGAACCAGGGTTTGGATTGAGAAGAAAGTCTTACAAGTTTGGATGCTGACTCTGTTTTTAATTGATTTAACCATTTTATTAGTAGAAACGTGGCATCCTGAATAGGTATCTTATTAAGAGAATCCCATGGATAGTATTTTAAGAGCTGCAAAAACTTTTCTTTTTGAAGGAATTTAATTGATGATATTCTTTTAGTGATTTCTAGGGGGGGGGGGGGCAAGGATTCCCACAGCAAATTGCTGCTTGCAGCTATACTTTTGTGGTCAGATCTAAATGTAATGTTGCTGCTACGTTTTTGTTGAAGATTGGAGTAAACTAGATCAAGCACTTGATTACCATTTGTAGCAGGGACGTTTATATTTTTAGCTCCTAGAACTAATGAGTCGGACAGAAACTTCATTTGTAAATTATATTTGGGCAGGGGGAGATTAAAGTCACCCATTATAATTGTTAGCTTGAGACTTATGAACAGTGATGACCCAGGTTATTACTTCGTTAATAATATCATCAGTAGGTCCAGGTGGAATATAAATATTATATATTTGAAGTAGTGAATCTTTCACTTGGATCAGAAGAGAAATTCCTTCAAAGTTGTAGGAACAGGAGTTGTAGGTGTTAATAACTTTAATGTTGTATTTTAAAATAATTGCTGACCCTCCACCTCTTCGATTAATCCTGGATGTCATGTATGGAGTGTAGTTGAGATTTTTCGGCAGTAGAAAAGCATCCTGAAGAGGCTCCTTCATCCATGTTTCAACTAAACAAATTATGTCATGAGTTTCTTCAACCAAAAGTGCTATAAGCATGGACAGTTTATTTTTTATGCTTCTTACATTCTGAAGAAAAATTCTGAGATTAACATAGGTGTTAGAAGGATGTTTGCAAGTAGTAGGAGGAAGGATAAACGGACTATGATGCGATCCCGGACTGGTATTCTCTAGCTATGCAGACTGTTCAACAGATTGCGAGTTTGACGCTAACTTCTCACTGGAGTTGTTGACAGAACCTAGAACAGTTCCATAAAATGGCATGATGAGTAGACCATTCGGCCAGATATCAGGATTTAGATACTTTTGAAGGTCACAATCCTTTAGTTCAATTCTGAAGGATGCGTATCTTGAAAGCACTACCTGGAATTTCCAGCTCCAATAGTAGCTGATCCATCTGCTGGGAGGGATCTAGTCTGCTAACAAAAATATTATTACTTTTAAACATCAGATGATTTCTAATTTTAATACAAGACTGTATTTTTTGTTCCTATTATGCTACTATATTTGTTTCTTCTGTGGGGAAACTTGGAGTTTGAAGGCAAGCTATTATGGGTAGGCACTTCAGGATTAGGATCAGATGGATAATTTTGACAGTGCACGTACATACTGCCAGGTTTCTGTTGATTTCTAATTGTGGTAGGTATCAGTTGCATGCTTGTGTCAACAATACATTGCGAGGATACATGATTCTGCCCTTGGAGAGAATGAGAGAACTAGATTTGATAGATGGCGCTGCTGTTTCTGGAACAAATTCTTCAGCATCTGCACTGAGGACTAGATTTGCAGCAACCTGATGAACATAGAAGGGCAAGGTATTGGAGGGCTCTCAACCATTGCCTTTAGGTCAAGAAGCATGTGGTAGAATTTGCACATGCTTCTTGACCTAAAGTTGGTCTTCTATTTGGAAAAGATGCTGTTTAATATCATTCTCTCTAAATTGTTTTCTCAACATTTGTTCCAGGGTAACAAATGAGATATCTTTGTTTGGGGATATTGTAGGCAGAGGGGGCAGGTAAGAAATGTCCTCAGTTTGTGTGGTGGCATCTAAGCTTGACTTCCTTGTATGATGGAAGGGCTTTGGAGATAGTAATACATTGACTAGCATTCATGGTCTCAGACCATGAAAGCATTTCAGTATTATTTGACTTTTATATGGATGGGAGGATCTCTGTCGGATGTATCTTTTCAACAACTGGTTTGTAAGGGAGACTTCATGGGTCTTCATCAAGAGTTGTTTTTACCAATTGTTCCCATGCTAAACACTTCTTTATAAATAAGATTAAAATATGTTCTGGTCTCCTTATAAATTTCCTGCAAGTGCTCGGTCTCCTCATTTGGTCTGTTATTACATTTTGCGCATTGGTAATCTCGCCTGGCATTCATTAGGTTGCTTCGCAAAACAGAAAAGTTAGAGTCCATCACGGGACAGAATTCCTTCGTCACTTTTTCTTTTAGAGTTCCATCACAAGCCTCAGTAATAAGTGTCATTACCTCTTGCAACTGCCAGTTTAAATCCAGTTCTCCCAAACGTTCAACATTGTCATCAGTGGATTTCTCTAAACTTGGAATCAAAGAGCTCCCAATCTGCACTTGGTTTTGTAACAAGAAAAATCTTAATTTCAATTAAGATTTCTGGGATCTGAGGACGATACAATGTTGAATGCAATAACATTGTAATCACTGCCAGTCCAGGAGGTATGAACCCTCCAGTCCCTGACACAGGCACCTCCGTAGCCAGGTGGGCAGGAGCAGCAGTGCGTAGCACATGCTTCTTGATTAGACCGGTGTTTGAGCCCGTGACCACCATATACAGAGAATGCAGAAAGGTCAGGGAATGACCACTGCATATCCCCAGAGCAATATGGCCTTAGTTCCTAATGCTCCTAAAAACCAAATAACAAACCCTGACACAATGACCAAATGTTCTGTTAGTCAATGTGAGATCAATAAAGGATTGTCCAGAGGCAGACAAATTTTGGTGGGCGTCCTGGGGAATTCCAAATAGTTAAGTTCTTTGATTGAATAATTTCCTCTAATTGCTTGCCTTTAGAGTCCGAAACAGGGCTGTTCCATAGTATTGACGATGCATTTGCATCTGCGAGAATTAAATATCTTCCCTGCTAATTTGTTTAAGGCCGTTTCTAAATAGTTCAAGAATGGTTCTATGGATTGACCAGTTTGGCTACATTGCATATAATGTGTGCAGTAAATTTCCTGAAAGATGCCATCCAAACATGCAGAGTGCTCCGTGTGCAAGCCATTAATCCTAGTAACTATGATGTTTGGATCTGCTATGACCAAGGCTGCCCAAACCCTAGCCACAGCATTACCTCAAATCTGCATGGGTTGAGTGACACTGTACGATTTTGCAGTCATTGGGTAGACCTTTGACTACACCTTTGTAGGTCTTGTAGACCAAGAATGCCAATATTTTGCTCTTCTATAATTTTAGACAGATCGTGTAAGACAGAAGCAGATCTTTGACAATTTAGTTGAATTTTAACTGTTCCTCTAATTATTTATTTTGTTTGTTCTATGCTTAATTGGTCAGTTTGTTTGATCCTGGGCAAGTAAATACTCTAGACATTTTAGGTCACGGTATGAATGGTCTGCCTTTTTTCTTCCTAATCTTGCAATTGGGACAAACAATTGACTGTATGCACTGAAACTCAAATACGGATAACTATCAGAGCTTAATAAAATTTTTCTAATATTGGCAGTAACCTCAAACCCAGTGTGAATTATTTTTATTTTTCGATTAAATCTTATCTTAACTAGTTTGAAAATCTCATTTACGTCAGACTAAGTTTTTTTTTTTTTTTTTTTTTCTCTCATATAGGTCTTCTAAAAATTCTTGGTCCGAAACTTTGTCGTAAGCTATAAGGGTTGGGTTTAATTTTCTTGGTGACTCAGTATTAAGGTTGTTCTTTAAATTTAGTGCAAGCTTAGATTTTCTAAATCATTACTTGATACAGTTTCTGTAACTATGCCTTTTTTCAAGTACTTTCCATACGGGTTCAAATTTTTACCTGCCTCAATTCTGTTTAAGTTTTTAGATACTGTTTGATCTCCTCACTTGTTTTAAGTCATACTCATCATTAGCACGTATAATTACAACATGTTTTGTTTGTTTCCGAAGGAATGTCTCCCTGCCTGATCTAACTTTCTGCCCATATTTGAAGCAGCCATGCTAGCATGGCCAGCTGCATTTGAAGATGTAGGTATTGCAGGGGGGGTTAATATTGCTTTCAATTTTTCATTTTCCATTATGAGATCAATTAATATTCTCTCCATGATATCCCATGTTTTATTCACTTCTATTACCATTGATGGAGTAAACTTAGGACCGAATTTAAGTGTATCTAGTAGATTATTCTTAAGTGAGAGAACAAAATCTAAATTTTCAGTGTTTCTTCACTGCTCTAGTTCTCCATCACTGTACTTTATCAGCAACGGCCCCACGCTGGGACTGCTGTATAGATGGAAATTCATCCTCCATGATTTAACAAGATGTACAAATGGCTCCTGAAATCCTTTCGGACTAGCCTCTGCAAGCTCTGTGCAACATCACCTGGCATTCCATCAGAGGACAAAGAGCTTTCGTCAGACATTTGTAAATTTGATAAAGCTTATTGGTACATAGCAGAATTAGATAGTTAATAATTCTTAAATTAACTTAGACAGTTTTAGCTTAGAAGACAATAACAAAATGTCAGCAAGCACAGAGGTAAATAACTTGTAAAGTCAAATTGCTCCTGAGTAATACAGTTGATACTATTGTCCTTGGTTGCGGAATTTGCTTCAGGTGGTTAAGTCTCCCTTAGGGATTTCCCAAACGGGGAGAAATCCCCAAGGGAGACTTAACAGAAACAACAGATGACATTTGCACAAAAGAAAGTTCTTGGAATTGCCAACCCTGCACTTTACTCGGTTATGATTACTCTAGTAGGGGTATATGGATGATAAATTAAAATTGCAAAATACTGAATACCTGTTAATTTCTTGTAACTAGAAAACAGATTATCAGTTCAGCCATCTTCTTCAGTATCCATTAATACAAAACATTGCTAAGAAGCTTTTAATTATTCACATATAAGAACTTACTTTGTGGAGCACAAAAGAAACATAACACTGAACTCAGGCATGTGTGTGTGTACTCTTATACATAAACTTCTACCTGTTGTAGACTTCAGTACTTTTCATTGCTCTGTAACTGTCCCATGCTATCGTTTTCTGCTCAATGTGATCACCCAGCTCTGCAGTCATCTGTTTCAGCATCCTCCTCCTGCAATATTTTCTTAAAGGTATGTATTCATTGGTTTCTGTGATATATATATATTTTTTTGCTTTAAAAGTATTCCATAATTCAAATGCATTTGCCATCCCTTGGCAATATGCCTAATTCACAATGTCATATAGTCTTAAATTTAATCATTCCTGAAGTCACCATCGTCCCATAGCCTCCCCCTTGGTTTTCACCAGGTCTCTATGCCACTTATATTCTCATGGGATATGGCTCATTAAACCAGAAGCATCATTCTGGCAAACCAACTCCCTCCCATGTGGAGATGAGCTTCTTTTTTTTTTGTCATAGATGAGCAGCACAAACTCCATTTTCACAGGCAGGTGTGGAGAGTTCTTTCTAGAAACTGAAATTATTAAAAAAAATTACAACACATACACCGCTCCACCTCAGGAGACCCTTGCATTGTAAACCTCTGCCACACCACCTTACCAAAGTTACTCCTGCCTTTGGTAAGGTGATGCTGTGGCAGAGGGTAGCATGATAGGCAGCCTGGCTCTCTTCCCAGTGGTGGTGGCAACATAGGGTTGCACTAGAGGGCCTTGTTTAAGCATCCAGAGACAACAACAGAAAACACAATACAGGCAGTTCCTGGTTTAAGAGGTGTGTCCCCCCCCCAAGTATGAACAAAATAGAAAACATGAACATTAATTGCAAAAAATGAATGTTAAACATTTATAAATACCACACTTCAAACCACGTGTGTAGCTATACAATACGATGTGCACGCTTTAAGATATTAATCTGTTCCAGAGACACCATCATATTGTGAAAATATCATGTGAACCCAATAAAAGGTTCTAAAAGGTTTTTATAGTGTAAATTGTATTAGTTACCAATTCATATCATTAAAATGTGCTACACTTTCATCATTATCATATGTTCTGTTATAAGAACCAATTTTGAATGGCTTTGTGATGCTTTTTCTGGAGGTCACTACCATAAAAGCAGTTTGCACTTTCCAGTTTATTTGGTTTTTCTGTTACTGCAAGCAATTATAAACGGGTAGTAAACTTCTATCTTATTGCATTTGCAATGATACAGATAACTGGAATTCTGAGGGTTGTGAACGTTATTATGATGAAATGTTTCCCCCTCTACTGAAATCTTTAATCGTATGAAAAACAAATTTTCAGAATCTTCTCTTCGTTCCTTTTTTTCTAAAAGCTTTGTAAACTTGTTACTCCATGCAAATCATGTTAGTTGCAATTTGTGCGTTCTCTTAAATGCTTATACATACTATTGAAATTTATGAAGAAAAGAGATTACCTTGGAAACAAATGCCTCTTGAAGCGTTTCTGAAGAAGACTACTACTTGAGCAACAAACAGTGCCGAGCCAATAATGAACAATCAACGAGTGTGCATTTAGTCTAAAGAATAAACATTCTTTAAGATTTGTAAGTAATAAATAAATTTCCTTATTATTTGCTGATTTTACAGGCTGTTTTGATTTCTTTGGATAAATCAATCATTGTTTCAACAAACTAATTGGCTAACTAATTTCATTGTTGAGAACGTAATCCCTATTTTTAACATTGTCTGTGGGAAATAAATTTCTACTTTACGACCACGCACTAGGAACAGATTAACTCGTAGAAGTTGGGAACTATCTGTACTGCATAAACCAGAGACTTTTTTTTTTTTCCTGGCTTTTGCAGTAGTTCTGCATTCCATCAGAGTACGTACAGCACAGATGTGGGAAACCACCAGTGGCATCTGACCCTAAATACTATGCCACTATAGTGTCTAAACTGTCAAATCCCCTCTTCTTGAAGTTAAAACCCATAACTACTGCAACATCTTTCTTCATTTTCCAACTTACTATTGCATTGGAGTCTAGGACGAGGCTACTAGAGACAGTCGTGTTCAAAGCCGCTAAGTGGATTTTTCTTATTTATTGATTTGAAATTGTTTTTCTAAAACTTTTGATTTAAATTTAGTAGTATAACATTATTTTGTGATTTTCTGATTAATTTGGTGTATTTATTCTTTACTCGGCCTTGTAATTGCATAAAAGTATCGGTAAGGGTTTCCATGTGTTTCAACTCTGCTACCGTTCGTAATTTTCCCGCCTTTGTGATACGATAGTTATATACCGTACTAGATAGCGTTAGTTGAACTTCGTTAGCAGTTAAATTGTACGTTTTAAATAAATACATATAACGACTTAGATTACAAATGTAATATAATTAATTATATTTAACATAATTAATAACATAATTAATAAATTAATAGAATCATGACTCAGACCAGAGCAGCAAAGCAAAAGGCTCAAGCTAATGGAAGTGCTGTGGCTCAGAGCAGAACTGAGGGGGGGCAGTTGTCCTCTGACACAGCCTTATAAAATGCACTGTTTGCTTGATGTTTGCAGAGCAATCGGGTACGGGACATGATACTGCCAAGGGGGATGTCTTTGTGTGTGCACGATGCAAGGAGTGTATCGATATCAGGCAACAACTCGGCGTTCTTGTGGGCCTATATGAGAGCTTGAAGGACAGTGTGGATGCCCTCGAAGAAACTAAATTGAGGGGCCCATCAAGCTCTCAGCTGCCCACATCAACGCCAGAGCTTGCACTTGGGCATCGCGTGACACAGACAACCCCCAAGGCAGAATGCACTGGTCCCGAAGGAACTAGTAGTTGTTGGTGACTCTATTGTCAGGGAAACAGGGAACATGCTTTGTAAAAAAGATAGGTGGAACAGGACCAGGGTATGTCTGCCAGGGGCAAAGGTTGATGACGTAGAGCGAATATAATCTTTTAAGGGCACAAAAGGTGATATAGTTGTACACGTTGGCACAAATAATATTAAGAGTAGGAGACCGGCAGAATTACTTAACAAGTACAGGTCACTGTTGAACAAAAGCCGAGAATTAGGGTTGAATTTGAAAGTGTCTGCAATTCTGCCCAGACACGATAGGAGGGAGTATATGATGAGAGCCTTGTCGATCAATTCGGCCCTGGAAAGATTGTGCAAGGCTCAAGGGGTAGAATTTTTTTCATCCTGGACTGTACTTGTTAACAGGAGAGTGCTTCTACAGGGATGGGATACACTTAAATAGAAAGGGTGCAAGAATATTTGCTGATGCTATCGAGGCAGTGTTAGGTGGGTCGGAAAACTGCTAGCTTGGGGGAGACAAAGACCAATAGATTGACAGTAGCCACTGGCAGAGGTGAAAGATTCTTGCACTGCTTCTATTAGAATGAGCAGAAGCCTGAAAAACAAGATGCATGGTATTTCAGAGACTGCTGGGAGCCATTGCGGTACAAGTAAACACATGGGTTGTGTTAGGGTAGCTAAGAATAGAAACAGGTGCAGGTATACTTGTGTGTACACCAATGCTAGGAGTTTAGTAAATAAATTTGATGAATTTGAGGTATTGCTCAAAACATCAAAGGCAGATATTGTTGGGATATCAGAGACGTGGTGTCACACAGATATAAGGGATGCAGAACTGGAATTTGGGGAGTACAACGTCTACAGAAAGGATAGACAGGATAGGAAGGGGGGAGGGGTTATGCTATTAGTTAAGAAACACATAAAAACCAAGGACGTGAAGCCAGTCGACATCGCTGAACAGTGCAGTGTTGAGTCAGTTTGGTGTGACATAAGCATTGGGAGATCAAAATTGAGAGTAGGAGTGTGCTATAGGCCTAATGACTCTGGTGAGTATAATAAGGAAATGTACAGGGAAATAGTGGGCCAGTAAATCAGAGAGTCTTATAATGGGAGATTTTAATTTCCCAGATATTGACTGAAATTTGGGGGTTGGTTACTCACACACTAGCAGGGCTTTTGTGGATTTATTGGATGATTGAGGTGTATAAGGCTTTGAATGGTTTGAGCATGCTCAATGCCAATGGGATTCTTCATCTTGCTCAGAATAATCTCCTGAGAGGGCATAAATTCAAATTGAGGAAGGACGGATGTCGGATAGATGTGCGGAAATTTGCCTTTGGCCCACGGGTGGTTGGTTGGTGGAACCGACTTCCATCACTTGTTGTTGAAGTTGATAGCCTAAACAAATTTAAAGCTCAACTGGACAGGTATTTCGAACAAACAGAGGGGTGAAATGGGAGTGGGTTTTTTTTTTTTTTTTTGGCTGATGCTGAATAAGCTTGCTTTCTTGCATCATATGCCTCTATTAATGCTAATTGTTTTCCACATCAGCATGTTCGGGAGGCAACTAGAGGGAGTAATACTCTTGATTTGATTATCAGCAGTTGATTCTTCATGCATTAAGAATCTGCAGATAAATGAACCATTAGGTGGCAGTGATCACAGTGTGCTGAAGTGGGATTTACTCAAAGATGTAACTACCATTAGGGGTAAAGGGAAGGGTTATTGCTTCCGTAAAGGTGACTACGATGGACTGAGACAGTATTTAAATTCTATACAGTGGGACCAACTGATGATGTTACCAACAGCAAATTCAAAATGGGAAGCATTCAAAGAACTTATCTTGGAAGCTACTAGGCTTTACATACCAACTAAGAAATATTGTTCAAGGTTTAGGCCAAAATGGATGTCAGATGAACTAATGAGGCATATGGCAGAGAAGAAAAATGCATGGGATACTTACAAATTAACACATGACACAGAAGCCTATGATAGATACAAGTTGATATGCAACCAAGTTACAAAGGAAGTTAGGCAGACGAAGGCAGATTACGAGAAATCCTTGGCAAGGGATGCAAAGAAAAACAGCAGAGTTCTTTACTTATGTAGACTCTAGAAGGAAGGGGATGAATCAGATTGGTCCACTTGATATTGATGGGTCAACTGTTGATGATCCTGCTCAGGTAGCTAAGAAACTAAATGAATATTTTGCATCGACATTCACACATGAGGAGTTATTCAGCGAGGGGAATGCCAGAGGTGTATTCAACTCTAGCAGTAAGCTACAGAATCTTGAAATAACTGGGAGTAAAGTGGAGGAGAAATTGTTGAAGATGAATACAAGAAAGGCACCCGGGGTGGATGGGATCTATCCAGTTATATTAAAGGAGGCAGCAGAGGAAGTAAGCAAACCCTTAGCCATAATTATGAGAGCTTCCTTGGACTCAGGGGAGGTACCCACAGACTGGAGATGTGCAAATGTGACCCCAATTCACAAAGGAGGATCAAAGGCTGACACAAGCAATTATAGACCTGTGAGTTTAACTTCTGTTCCAGGAAAATTAATGGAGGTACTGGTTAAAGAAGCACTGCAGGATCATTTAGACAAGACTTCAGTTATAGCTCTGACACAGCATGGTTTTGTTAAGGGGAAGTCTTGCCTGACCAATTTGATTGGATACTATGATGCAGTCACAAAGGAACTGGATGCAGGGAATAACTTTGATATTATATACTTGGATCTTAGAAAGGCTTTTGATACTGTTGCACATGGAAGACTGCTACACAAATTGGAGCAGTGTGACATTGGAGGCAAATTGCTGCTATGGATAAAGGGGTGGTTGAGGGGGAGAAGACAGAGTGGTAATCAATGGACACTGCTCATCGTGGACTAATGTTATTAGTGGAGTCCCTCAGAATTCAGTGTTGGGTCCATTATTGTTTTCTGTATTTATAAATAATATTGATGATGGTATATCAAGCTTAATGTCCAAGTTTGCAGATGATACAAAGGTTGGCGTTTGGTTTTTCATAAAAAAAAGTGTGTGACACACAACACACACTATGAACCAATAAATATGCCACCTTACACTTTTGCATCAGGCAAGTTTAGAAACAGTATATAGAGTACATGAAGCAAACCTTTTGTTTCTTAGAGCTAAGGGATTGTTTACTGTGTTGTGTGTCAGGCTGTAACTCAGTTCTGGTAGACCAGTTCTTTCCTTCCACTGCAATGCTGATATATTCCTCCTATCCCAGAGATAAAGAAAACAAGGGAACTTAGTGAAACCACTTTGCAAGTCCAGAAGGCCCCAGCATCTTAGAGTCCCATTTATACTGGCCACACTTATTCTTTGTTAATATAAGCTTCTTTAATAACACAGCAACAAAAATCAATCGTGTATATTCCCAATATAAATCAACAGAACTTTCAAACTTTGATTTTCAACTGCCTCTAGAAAAGACTCTAGATTGTGACTAATACCAATTTCTTCATAAAGGCCAATCAAATAATAAGATTGCATTCTTCAAAAGTATAAAAATGTGCATAGTGACTTATCTTTGTATGTGTGCTGGGATCTAGTAGCCCTCTATTTTTAAATGAGATGTCAAGAATTGCTCTGCACTGGATTTTGTTAAACACTCTGGTTCATTGCTAAGCCATCTAATTTTTTTTCTGATTTGGCAAGATGTGCTGCTTTTCTTGAATGTGCTTATGAGGCATAATTCCATCATCCTGTTTATCAGATTCTGCATATAATTCTGAAGACTTCTGTGGAAGGTGTATTTCCATTGGCATCTTCATTATTGACACCAGAGCAATACAGAATGTATTGGGATACACTAAAACTTTTCAATTCAGACTTGATGTAAAACTAATACAGTAGAACTTACTGTCTGTCAGGGTACAGGACGAAACCCATGATGGATAATAGAATGTGTATTATTTTATTACATAATACATAACCTAATTAAAGTTTAATTAAATTTTATTATTTGTTATTTACCTGGTCATCAAAAAATCATACATACCTATTTTTAATATTGTCTAGTAATGTCATAAAAAAACTTAAACAATATATAATTAAATTTAAAAAAAAAAGTCTTGTTTCATTATTCCTAAACCTTTTGGGAGGCAATGTTACAAGAAAGTAATGCTTGTGCAGCATCTACTTATTCTTGTACCTCGAACCAATCAATGTGCTTCAACAGCAGCTTCACTGTGGCTAGTTGTTTGTTGTTGCATCAGCAGCAGCTTTTTCTTCAGTTTCAGAATCATCTGAAATTGTCATCACTCTGCACAATTTCATTGTCATCTAAAATTGGATGCCAATATGGCCGCCGTTGTATTCAGATGTATGATATATCACTCAGTGATTTTTGTGTAAAAAAAATGTGTTTAAACTACAGTTTATGGTCTACAGTATCTTCTCTCAAGAATATATACAGTGCAGGAGTCCCTTGTTGAGAAACCTTTTGCATTCTACTGGGTATTTAGTTAGATCCCAGCGTCATTTAATGTTTCCTTTGTTGCCAGACTGCACTGGTCACCATGTGGCTGATGGCAGGTAAATAGAGCCGACCAATATAATGTGGCTAGCACGCTGGTATCGGGAGGTTGCCCTCATAGTGACTGCCCCCTGTTTTAACTTCTACAGAAACATTCCAATATTTCTGGACTGTGCTTAAAGCAATATTATAGAGGAAATCATGACTTGTGCTTCCCCCCCCCCCCATAAACTTTCCATGGTGATGCATGAACTTCTTACTCGTGCGACACTTTGAAATCGTGATGTCACGATTGTCTTCAGCATTCCCCGAAAACACTACAGGGAACTAATCCCATTGCTCTGGGTGCATTTTAGTACTTGGCTGTTCCCTCCCCCACCACGTGACCAATGGGAGAACTCAAAATTTGCGATTAACAGTTTCAAGACACCTAATAAACCTACGGACTTGTGGTTAGTTTCCATCGAGAGCTCTTGAAGCCCTACTTTCAACAGGCACGCCCAAAACCCAATAATCCAGAATACCAACAAAATGGAGGGAAAATCAGACAGAACTACCATCGCCGTGGAACAAGATCAAAATAATGACTATATTGATAGAAAACCAAAAAGAGACAACCCCCCCCCCCCACTCCGGAGCACCCTAACCAAAGGGAAAAATTGGAAAATGACTGTCCCGAAATTGGAAAGGAGAACACTCTCGCAATCCAAGCAAAAGGAGACAAATGAAGTAGCTGTCACACAGACTGACACTACAGAGGACAAACAGGATGCCAACGATGCATCAAAAAATGCAGAGTCCCCCCCCATGGGCCCTGCGCTACCCGAGGGTTCTGTTCTGGACCATATGCTGGTCCTCCAGGTGCAGCTAGAAAACAAGCTGAAGGAATCCTCTAGCAGAATAACCACTGCCCCCTCAGAGGAGAAATTGTGACCATCATGGACCAAGCTGGAAACCCTTCTACAGAAGGTCCGTGTAGAGGTGGTAACAAATAAGGCCAAATTGGAGGCCTATATGGAATGTGGTGCAAAACAAATGCCACAGTGGGCACCCACTTACACAGAAATGCCGAGGAAACCTACAAATGTACAGACCAAAAGTCAACCGGTCCAAAGAAAAACCCTTCTGCCCACATCTAATATACTGGTTGTACAACCAGTAGGGAATAGAAAATCCACCAGTGCGGAAATAAAGAAAGTTGCAGAGAGCTTGAAAGAGGACTTTGGTGCTACTAGAATCAAAGCTATCCGAAAAACCAGAAACCCGGTAATATAATTATTGAAACGGCAACCAAAGAAGCAGCACAGCAGATAATAGCAAACCCCAAGATCTTCACTCTGGGCCTTACCGCTGAGGCCCCCAAAAGAAAAGGGCCATCCGTAATCATTTTTGATATTGACCAGGACATGACATCTGAAAGTGTAAGGAAAGAGATATACAGGAAAAACCTCCTAAACAAATTACCTGACAGGGATGAAAAACAGCTGATTATACCCAAGTACAAAACAAAATCTAGAAATAGGGGAAACTGCAACTGGGTGGTAGAGCTGGCCCCCGAAGCATGGCAGATCCTACGAATGCAAAACACCATATACATAGAGTGAAGCAGTCATAGATTTAGAGAACGTGTGTGGATGTACCAAGGTGCTTCGGATGCTGAAAATATGGCCACACAACACACCTGTGCCCAAATAAACAAAGATCCCATCTGCACCAACTGCGAAGCCCTGAGATTAGATCATGCCCATTCCACACGCGACACAAACTGCACAACCTACCAGAAAGCTAAGGGTTCATATCAGTTATGGGGATACACCATAAGAAAGTTAATTATGGAATCCTAGTGGTGCACCAAATTTGGCCAGAGCAGTGGCCGGCAAAGCGCTGTGGGGCTAATGCAGGTGTTATCCTGATACAGGAGCCCTACGACTCATACATGGAAGTTGCAGGCTACCCACTCTGATATAAAATTGTACAATGCAACGAAGACACTCAGAGGGCGGCGATGGTAGTACGGAACCCGGAGATAACCACGACAAAAATACCACAACTCTGCATGCCATGAGCAGCATGTGCCCATATTATTAGCTCTGTTGGCAGCCTGTATATGATGTCATTGTACTGCAGACCTGGAATAGGAATAGATTTCGCTATCACTTACCTACAAACAGTGCAAGAAACCCTAGCAGGACAAAGTCTTAATCGGTGCCGATGTAAACTGCCGCTCCCCTGTCTGGCACAGCACTGCACCAGATCGACAAGGTACCAGGTATGGACAGAGTCTTGAGGAGTTCCTAGCAAATTCTATCTTCACTGTAAAGAATCAACCCTTCAATCTACTGACATACTGCGATACGCTGTGGGAATCAACCATAGACATCATGCTAACCACAAGAAACATAAAACTCATGTGACCGCCTGGACCACATCGGATCACCATCAATATCAAGAGAACGATGCCAAGACCAAATGGCAAATACATGGCGAGCAGGTTCGCCATCAAAAAGGCAAACTGGGAGCTCGTTCAAGAACAATTGGTCCACAAAGCACAAGAGGAAGTGACAGGATGGAAAACATGGACAGGATGCACAAGAAAGTCACCCACATAACCACTGCAGCGGAAATGGCAATGAAAAGGAAGACACCTTCCGTAGGAGCCATGCTGTGGTAGACACCAGAGTTACAAAGACTATGAAAGCAAATTCAAATAAAGAGAAAAGAATACCAAAAGGTGCAGGGAACCTGGCCACCAGCAGAGGTAGCCTATCGAAGACATCAATACCAACAGCTACTCAATGCCTACACTGGAAAAATAGCCTCCTGGGAGCGACCAGAAATGAGGATCCCTGGGGTGGTATACAGAATAACCACAAATAAGCTCCCCAGGGGGGAAATAACGAAGGCAACAAAAATGCCTCGAGGATCCCTCACTACAACATGGGTTGATTCAATTAACATTCTAAATACAATCATTCTAGAACCCCCAGACAACCTCAGTGACAAGCAGGAAGAAATCTCCCGAGCAAACGAGGCATTGCAACAAATGGAACCACCCTTCACCATGGAGAAGCTAGAAAATGCTGCAGCACAGATGTGAAATAGGAAATGCCTGGGGCCAGAGCTAATCAAAAAAGCTGTGGAACACATACCTGGCTTCCTGCTCAAACTTCTAAACTGCTGCCTGCAAGCGGGGAAATTTCCCGACCTTCTGGGAAACACGAATCTGAAACTCATCCTGAAGAATCCTAACAAGCCACCAGAACAACTGGATTCTTACCGACAGATTGCTTTACTGACTACCCTGAGTAAGCTATACGAAAGGCTGTTGCACAAAAGAATTATGAGCCACTACAAAGCCGCAAACCTAGAATTGCCAAAACAATATGGATTCAAACCAGGATTATCAACCATAGAAGCACTCCAAAACCTTATGTTCAAAGCAACCCAATGTGACAGGAAGTACTTCCTAGTCATCGCAGTGGACTTCACCAGGGTGTTTGACACCCTGTGGTGGCTGGGCGTCCTTGGCCAGCTCCAGGAGGCAGCGCTCCCAACAAACCTCTACAAGTGTATAAAGGATTAGCTAACTGACCGAAGAATTGAGGTGGTAACACCTTTTCAAAAAGTGGCTCTGTGTCCGCAGGGCTCGGTCCTGGGGCTGCTCCTGTGGAACATTGTCTTTGACGACTTCCTGGCTCGGGACTTGGGCAAAGTGAACTGCCAGGCCTTTGCTGACAATTTGGTCCTGATGGTGGAGGTGGACTCCAGATTGGGCCTGGAGACTCATGCAAACCAGGCAATACAGGTGTTACAGGATTGGGCAAGGCTACACATGTTGAAGATCTCACCCACAAAGACTAACTCTGTTCTACTGAAAGGAGTGCTTGACATCCACAGACCACTGCAAATAAAGATAGCAGGAACGACCATCAAACTTCCAAAACAAATATGATACTTAGGAATTACAGTCGATAGTAATTTATCCTTCACCCCTCACATCGTCCACTTGAAAGAAAAACTAAGGAATTAGTCTCATGCAGGGACTGGGGATTAAACAGAAAAACCCTGTCCCTGTACTACAAAGCAATTTTCATCCCAGCCATTATCTATGGATACCCTATATGGTACAAAAAAAAAAAAGCAGGAACAGTAGTAAATGACACCTGGACACAATCCAGCATAGCATTATGCTCACTGTCATGCATGCAGAACAGTGAGCATGAATGCCCTCCTGGTCTTGACAGGAGTCCTCCCACTGGACCTGGAGGTAACTTGCTGTGGGCTGATGTATCACCTGTCTAAGGGAACCCCACTACAATCTATTTACTTGCTCTAGAACCAAACAACCGCAAAGCAGAAAAGCCTAGAATCATGGCTCACCTGCTGTGGCAGGATAGATGGACAGCATCAAACAAAGGCGAAGACAGAGATTCATACCACTGGTTGCCAAGATGTATCCGAAGCCCCTCCCCCATGTAGTTTAACCCGGGGGTTAAATGTAACCTACTTACTAACAGGCCATGGCCCATTCAAGGCAAAATTGAACATGCTGGGTATAACGGAGGAGCTAACTTGCACCTGCAGTGAGCCTGAAGCATGGCGTCGTATAATGCACGACTGAGTTCTATGAGGAACACAGAAGCGTGCTAATAACTAAAATACAGTACATACCAAGAACACCATCTCTTGGACACAGAAGACAATTTTGCGGCTTTCAGCTGGTTTGCACAAGATGTCTTTGACTGAAGAAGAACAGAAATTGCCATCCATAATGAATAAAAGGAAATTACATACTCAGAAAATCGACCACCCCACAAGACTGCAAAGAGCAAGAGGAAATCAAAATGAACATGGAAGACAACTCCGACCGAAGTGAGGCCACAAACGAATCAAAGGACCCTACAAAAATCAAGGAACCTGGTTAGACACAGGAACTAAGCGACAAAGATGAGTGCATGCAAACAAACCAAGTGACAAGAAACCCGGACTGGACATAAAAACCCTAATCCTATTCACCCTTAATTCCCAATCCCCTGGCAGGGAGGAGACGTTTTCTGTTCCCTCCCTTCCCTTGCCACTCCCTGCTTCTGTACTCCTGGTAGGGCATGGGCCTGCCCCATTGCTTTTGGGGAAACCTACTCTAATGTCCCCATACTTCTGACTTTTCCCCCCCAGTCTTGAATCCCTCCCTTACTCTGTCTATACACCAGCCCATGTCCCACACAATGTCGAAAATTAAAACATGTCCAAATTCAAACCGCGCAAGCAAAAAAACTCTTTCAGCTTAAACCTTTTTCAGCAATTATTTCCCCACAATCTTTTTTTTTTTTAAGGCCCTAGCCACTGAAATCTCAGGAAACTAGGTGACAGGGCCTGCCAGAGTAAAATATCAACTACTGGGTACCTCCATGAGGCTAAGTGTGGACAACGTTGGACCTCAGCAGGGGTCTAGCGGCTAAATGGCCAGAAGAACAACGATACACAACATACACTTACAGAATCCATATACAGTCGGTCCTCGTATAACACGTGTTTACATCACACGAATTCGATCATACACGATTTATAAATAGGGGAATGATATCTTATATAACACGAACCGAATTCGCTTATGCACGATTCGCCTTTGTGTTTACAAGAAATGGCAGTCGAACGCAGAATCACCCCAACCGAACGCAACACGCTAGGAATGAAGAGAAGATTCTGAAAATGTATTTGTGTTTTATATCAGTGAAGGGGAAACACATTTCGCCATAATAACGTAAAATTCCAGCTACCGGTATAATCGCAAATGCAATTAGATGGAGTTTACTACCAGTTTATAACCGTTTCCACTAGCAGAAATGCAACTGGAAATTGTCTTATGGTAGTAACCCCCAGAAATGTGCTTTAGTAAAATGTGAGGTGTTAATAGTGTATCTCGGCCTTTATGGTGTTGTTTATGTGTATCAAGTGTGCCTCCTCATTTTGTAATTGTGCTTTATTCCCTAAAAATTAGTAAAATACTTAAAAGGTGTGAAAAGGAAGCGTCCTGGCGAAGACACTGCAGATTCAGAGAGAGAGGGAAAAAAAGCAATATCAATAAACAGAGGCGGACTGGGTCAAAAATTCTTACCCAGGAAAATTTATAGTGGCCTCATACTACGGTTCATGGCCAAAATCATACTGGCCTCTGGCCCACTGGGATTTCCCGGGTAAGGCTTATGGCCAGTCCGCCTCTGTCAATAGAGAAAAAATATGAAATTGTGAAACGCTTTGAGCAAAATGAAATGAGCATGTGATATTGCACGTGCTACAGACCTAAATGAGGCAAGGCCGAGAATTACGAAGAATGCAGAGAAAATAAAAATGCTTTCATAGCACGAACAACTCAAAGTGTAATTAAAATCCATTAGATTAAGACACAAAGAATTGGAAGAGATGGAATGGCTGTCATCTGTTTGGATAGAAAATCAAACAAAAAACAAGTTTGCTTACGATAGAAGCAAAAGCAGTAGCAATATTTTATTTCGTAATAAAATACGTAAGCATTTTATTACGACTTACGTATTATAATTTATACTTTACATATTATAAAATACGTAAGTATTTGATTACGACTATTTTATTTAATATAATAAATTTTTTACTATTTTATTAATAATTATTTATTATTTAAATAAATAATAAATATTTTTTATTACGTATTTTAATCGTTATAAAATACTTACGTATTTTATAACGATTAAAATTACCCGATTATTTATTGTGTTTGGTAATGTTTTGGTTCCAAATGTGTGTTCAATCTTGGGTGGTCGGCACCTAACCCCACTTTTCCCATAGGGCCTGTTGTTTATATTGCACGATTTTGCATTGCACCAGGGTTTCTAGGAACACAACTATTGTGCTATACAAGGACTGACTGTACTTTTAAATCTCTGGCCCTTGCAGTGAACTGTTACACCTATGATAAAAGCAACAGAGTTGGAAACCTCCAGTGCTGCTAAACACGAATACACTTTACGCTTTTTGTCATCTAAAATTTTGCATCAGACTTCCATATCTGGCCAAGCATTTACTTCCTCCATCAAAATATTTTTAAATCCAGGTACATTTGAACATAACTGAAAAATTTCAGTTTCTTTTGGAATGGTTTCTGTATCACTTGAATATATTTCTGGCCTCAACTTATTCTAGCTTCTTTGTATTGTTTGAACTGGAACATCATTCCATATATCAGCAACATTGAAAATTGTCTTTTAGTTTTTCCAAAATTCTATCACATCTAATTTATTTTCTGCCGAAACAAGTTTTTGAATGAGCATTTTGTGATAACAGCATTTCGTGCTCTCAATCATGCCTTGGCCCATCAGTTGAATGAGATGTATTTGCTGGTAGAAAGTGGCATTGCATATTGTGGTAAACCTTCTGATACCAAATGTGATCTTACACATGGTACAAATATTTTATGAAACCAATCATGAAATATCTTGGCTCATCCATGTGTTGTTTTGTGAGAAATATTTAACTGGCAAAGCAAATTAATATTTTTAAATGATCCAAGCTTTTTTGGTTTCCTTTTAACAACCAAAGGCAATTTGACTGCTGCTGGCATTAGCACATACCATTATAGTGATGAGTCATTTTGCATTTTATATCCTGTTGCATCTGTTCAATCATTGATTACTGTCGTCTGAGGTAGTGCCTTCCATTTAAGGCCAGTCTGTTTTATGTTTTGGTCTTTAACCAAACTTTGATCAGCTATTTCCTTCTGTAGTTTTTCAGGATAAACCGGAATTGTTACGCTATCTGTACTTAACTTCTCACCCTTTATTAACAACTGTTGGATACCATGGCAAAACTTAAAATTTGTCCAACCATCTGATGCTAGCCTTGAGGGATCTGCCTAGTTTTTTGATTTCAATGACTTTTTTGATTATTATAGGTCCCAACAATGGAATTCCTTCGCTACAGTTTTGAACAAACCATTGAAACATTGCGGTATCTAATTAATTTTTAGCAAGCTTCATTGTTTTAAGACTTAACATTGCTGTCAGTGGATTTAAATTTTCGACATGGTTTTCAATTGTCTGCATCATGCTTTATATCATTTACTGTTTTTTTTTTTTTTTTTTTTCTATTCCATAAACTGATGCTATATTTATAAAACTTTCACCTTTTCTTAGACTGTTTATTTCAGTTTGTGATAATCCAAACATTACTGTTTCTGTCATTTCAAAGGGTTTCCTAAATAAATTATTAAAATATGAAACAAACTGTATACAGTGAGTTGTAAACAAAGACATGAGTGACATGTGGCACCAATATCACAATGCATAGTGGTGTTAAGTGTGACAGTTAAGACTGATGGTAAGTAGTGGTGGACAATCTAAGTTCTAATGTAGTTGTCATGATGGTTTATGGCTTCTACCCATAGCAAAAGTTTCACAAAAGCACACTTTGGCCAGTCACAACTGCCACAAAACCACCTCTGCTATTAACCTGCAGCTACCATAGCAGAAACGAAATGCAGACTGTTTTGATCACCCATAGTCATTCCAAAATTGGTTTCATGTGTGGTGAAAAACTTTGTCAAAAATGATACGTTAGCATTAGCCTTCCATTTCACCCCTCCATTTGTTCCAAATGCCTGTCCAGCTCAGCCTTAAATTTATTTAGGCTATTAGCTTCCACAAAAGATGGAAGCCTGTTCCACCAATCAACTATCTGCTGGCTAAAGGCAAATTTCCACAGTTCTATTCTACAACTATCTTTTCTTAATTTGAAACTGTACCCCATGAGGTCCTTAGAGGAAGAATCCCATCAGCATTCAGCTTGCTCAAGCCATTCAAGGCCTTATACACCTCAATCAGATCACTTCTCGGGTGCCTACTCTGCAGGCACTACAATTTGCAGAACTTAAGCCTTTCTTGGTAAAAGCACCCCTTTGTTCCCCTCACAAATCTTGTTGCCCTTCTTTGTACTCGTTCTAGCAACTCTACATCCTTCCTAAAATGAGGCCTCCAGACCTGTACACAGTACTCTAGGTGTGGCCTCACCATTGCCTTGTATAATGGGATTGCCTCCATCCCTGCTAGCAAAATTCCTATATATCATTGACAAGACTCCATGATCTGCCCTGACAGCCTGTTTGAACTGCTCAGTGAACTTCATATTTGACTGCACAATTACCCCCAGGTCTTTCACTTTCCACTTCCCTTAGTGTAGTACCACAGAGTTGGTATGTTTCTCTTCAGTTATTGCTACCCATATGCAGTACTTTGCATTTATCAATGTTAAACTTCAGTTGCCACTTCTCAGCCCATTTTCCCAACTTATCTAGATCCAATTGGAGTAGCATACTGTCTTTACTATCGTTAACAACCCTGCAAACTTGGACATTAAACCTGATATACCTTCATCAATATCATTGATAAATATACAAAATGACAATGGGCCCAACACTGAAACCTAGGGAACTCCACTAATAATATTTATCCATGAAGAGCAGTGTCCATTGATTACCACTCTGTCATCTCCCACTCAATCATCGCTTTATCCATTGTAGCAACTTACCCTTAATGCCATACCTCTCCAATTTGTACAGCAGTCTTCCATTTGTAACAGTATCAAAAGCTTTCCTGAAATCTAAGTATATGATATCAAAATTATTTTTGGCATTCAGTTCCTTTGTGACCACATCATAGTATCCAATCAGATTGGTCAGACAAGACCTCCCTTTAACAAATGCATGCTATGTCTTATCTTAACTATTACTGCAGTCTTGTCTAAATGATCCTGCAGTGCTTCTTTAACCTAACCAGAGATTCTCTTATTTTCCCCGGAACACAAATTAAACTAACAAGTCTGTAGTTACTTGTCACCTTTTGGAACTCCCTTTGTGATACATTTGAACACCTCCAGTCTGTGGGGACCTCCCCTCAGTCCAAGGAAGCTCTCATAATTATGGCTAAGGGTTTGCTTACTTCCTTTGCTGCCTTTAATATAACTGCGTAGATCGTATCCACCCCAGGTTCCTGCTCTATGTTTAACTTCAATTTCTCCTCCACTTTGCTCTCAGTTATAACAAAATCACTTAGCTCCCTGTTAGCATTTGCTAAACTTCTGGCACTCCCATCATTGAATGATTCCTCATGTGTGAATGTAGATGCAAAATACTCATTCAGTTTATCAGCTGCCCGAGTTTGATTATCAATAGTCAACCCATCTACGTAAAGTGGTCCAATCTGATTCATCCCTTTCCTTCTAGACTTCACATAAGTAAAGAACTCTGCTGTTTTTCATTGCATCCTTTGCCAAAGATTTCTTGTAATTTGCCTGCCTAACCTCCTTTGTAACTTGATTACAGACTAATTTATACCTGCCATAGGCTTCTGTGTCACCTAATACTTTATGTGCATCCCATACATTCTTCTCTGCCATGAGCCTCAATTCATCTGACATCCATTTAGGTCTAAACCTTGAACAGTATTTCTTAGTTGGAATGAAAAGCCTAGTAGCCTCCAAAATGAAGTCACTGAAGGCCTTCCCATTTAGAATGCAACATTGGTAACATCAGTTGATCCCACTGTGCAGAATTCAAAAACTGTCAGACCTCTGTAGCAACCTTTTATGAAAGCAAAAGCCCTTCCCTTTAGCCTTGATCGTAGTAACATCTTTAAGTAATTCCCACATCAGTACATTGTGATCACTGTCACCCAGTTGTTCCTCTATCTGCAAATTCTTGATGCATGAATGATCACTGCTGATAATCAGATCAAGGATATTACTCCTTCTGGTTGCCTCTCGAACATGTTGCTGTAGAAAACAGTCATCCAATAAATCCACAAGTCTTGCTAGTGTGCAAGTGACCAACCCACAAGTTCCAGTCAGTATCTGGAAAGTTAAAATCCCCCATTATGAGACATTCTGATTTACTGGCCCACTTTTTCTGCTCATATACTCATCAGATTCATTAGGTTTTAACACACACACCTACTCGTTTTTCCTTTCCCAGTGCTCAACACAGACTCAACACTGTATTATCCACAAGCATCAATTGGATGCACTTCCTTAGATTGTTTCTTAACTAACAGCATAACCCCTCCTCCCTTCCTGTACACATTGTACTCCCCAAATTCCAATTCTGCACTGCTTATATCTGTGTGACATGTCTCTGATATCCCAACAATATCTGTCTTTGATATCTTCTTGACTATCACTTCAAGCTCATCAAATTTATTAACTATACTCCTAGCATTGGTATACATGCACCTGTTCCTAATCTTAGTTACCCTGGCACAGCCCATGTATTTACTTGTACCACTGACTCCCAGCAGTCCTGGAAATTTCCATCACCTTGCTTTCCAGGCTGCTGCTCATTCTAATAGAAGCAGTGCAAGAATCACTTTTGCCTCTGCCTGTGGCCACTATTAACCCTTTTAGTTAGTGTATCCCCTTCCAAGCTAGCAGTTTTCCAACCCACCCAACACTGCCTCAATACCATCAGCAAATATTCTTGTACCGTTTCTATTTAAGTGTACCCCATCCCTGTAGAAGCAGACACTTTCACATTCAACCCTAACTCACTACTTTTTTTCAACATTGTCCTGTACTTGTTGAGTAAATCTGCAGATCTTGCTCTTAATTTCATTAGTTCCAACATGTACATCGCCTTTTGTGCCTTTTAAAAGATATCTGCTCTACAACGTCATCAACTTTTGCCCCTGGCAGACATACCCTGGTCCTGTTCCACCTATCCTTCTTGCATAGTATATTCCCTGACAATAGTTACCAAAAATAACTAGTTCCTTTGGGACCAGTGCATTCTGCCTTGGAGATTGTCTCTGTTTTGCCTGATGCACAGGAGTGAGCTCTGTCATTGATCTGGGTAGCTGAGAGCTTGATGGGTCCTCATTAATTTCAAGGGCATTTACCCTACACTTCAACCTCTCAGATGCCCATCAGAATGCTGAGTTGGCACCTAATCTCTGTCTAGATTAATTGTGGATGCTACTAAAAGTTTCATACCTATTAAGAAATATTGTTCAAAGTTTAGGCCTAAATGGTTATCTAATGAGACTTGTAACAGAGAAGAAAAATGTATGGGGTGCATATAAATTATTAAGCGACTCAAAAGCCTATGGCAGATATAAGCTAGTCTGTAATCAGGTCACAAAGGAGGTTAGGCAGGTGGAGGCAGATTACGAGAAATCCTTGGCAAAAGATGCTAAGAAAAACAGCAAGGATTTCTTTACTTATATGAACTCTAAAAGGAAGGGGATGAATCTGATTGGTCCACTTGACATCGATGGATCGACTGTTGATGATCCTGCTCAGATAGCAAACAAACTGAATGAGTATTTTGCATCTACATTTACACATGAGGAATTAAGGTTTGAAAATGGCAGAAGGTTATCAAATTGTAGCGGGATACTTAATGATTTTATAATAACTGAGAGCAAAGTGGAGGAGAAATTGTTGAAGTTAAACATAAGAAAAGCACCTGAGGTGGATGGGATCTATCCAGTTATATTAAAGGAGCCGGCAAAGCAACTAAGCAAATCCTTAGCCATAATTATGAGAGCATCCTTGGGCTCAGGGGAGAGGGTCCCACGAACTGGAGATGTGCAGATGTATCCCCAATTCACAAAGGGGGATCGAAGGGTGACACGAGTAATTACAGACCAGTTAGTTTAACTTCTGTTCCAGATAAAATAATGGAGTCACTGGTTAAAGATGCATTTCAGGATCATCTAGACAAGACTGCAGCAATAATTCAGACACAGCATGGGTTTGTTAAGGGAAAGTCTTGTCTGACAAATTTGATAGGACATTATGATGTGGTTACAAAGGAACTGGATGCAAAAAAATAATTTTGATATCATATATTTGGATTTCAGGAAAGCTTTTGACACTGTTGCGCATGGAAGGCTACTGTACAAGTTGGAGCAGAATGGTATTAAGGGTAAGTTTCTACAATGGATAAAAGGATGGTTAAGTGGGAGAAGACAGAGGGTGGTAATCAATGGGTGCTGCTCTTTGTGGAATAATGTTATTAGTGGAGTCTCACAGGGTTCGGTGTTGGGTCCACTGTTGTTTTGTATATTTATCATGATATTGATGAAGGTATATCAGGCTTAATGTCGAAGTTTGCAGATGATACAAAGGTTGGCAGGGTTGTTAATGACAGTAATAGCAGTGTGCTACTGCAACAGGATCTAGATAATTTGGGCCGATGGGCTAAGAAGTGGCAACTGAAGTTTAACCTTGACAGATGCAAAGTACTGCATATGGGTAGAAGTAACCCCAGAGAAACGTGCCAGCTGTGTGGTACTACACTTAAGGTGGTAGAAAATGAAAAAGACCTGGGAGTAATTGTGCAGTCAGAAGTTTTCTGAGCAATGCTGCTAGGGCAGGTCATGGGTTTTGTCAATGATATATAGGAATTTTGGTAGCAGGGAAAAGGAAGTGATTGTCCCTCTGTATAAGGCAATGGTCAGCCCGTGCCTTGAGTACTGTGTACAGGTCTGGAGGCCTCATTTTAGGAAGGATGTAGATTTGCTTGAGCGTGTACAGAGAAGGGCAACAAGATTGGTGAGGAGAATGAAGGGATCCTCTTACCAAGAGAGTCTTAAGTTCTGCAAATTGCAGTGGCTGGAGACTAGCCACCTGCGTGGTGATCTGATTGAGGTGTATAAGGCCTTGAATGGGTTGAGCACGCTGAATTCTGATGGGATTGTTCAATTTGTTCAGATTACAAACCTAGGGGGGGGCATAAATTCAAATCAAGAAAGGACAGGTGTAGAATAGATGTGCGAAAATTTGCCTTTAGCCAGCGGGTGGTTAATTGCTGGAAAGAACTTCCATCTGTCGTGGAAGTTGATAGGCTGAATAAATTTAAGGAAGAACTGGACAGGCATTTGGAGGGAATGGTGTGGTTTTTTTTTTTGGCTGATACTGCATAAGCTCATACAGTTGCTTTCTTGCATCACATACCACTACTACTAGATCATTTCCTGTTTTAGAAAGGTAGGCAAACGTTTCACAATTTGCACATTTTTGAGACTGATGCATTGGAGAATCGCCCCCTTCGTTTCTCCAAGTCACAGAACTCTCGCTAGTCTGATCTTTGCTTCGTAGCTCTAGTCTGGGTCGTGTTATATTCTCTGAGGCTAATTTCATTTTAAATAAACCAATGATCCATGAAGTTTCTTCTCTTATTATTATGCTATTTTATAGCCAAGCTGTTTATGCAAAATAGAAAAATCTACTTTCAATATACTGTACTATACTAATAACTTATTTAAAATTCAGTACTTATTTTTTATAATTTAAAATTTTATTGTCAAAGAATGCATTCTTATGGCATGGGGGTGTATAGAAAATTGACATTCACTTAACATTTCAGTTAATGACTCGTTTTTGAGAGCTCTGATCCCCCTTATTAAGTAAAATATATTTGTACCCTACTATAATCTGTTACAAAGCAATATTATATTACATACATGCCAACATAGTGCACACGATGCTGTTGTAATGCCGATTGCTGTTAGCCAGAAAACTGGACATGATCTGTTCAGAGGGGGACACGGTCAACTTACCAATTTACATGTTTTCATTTGGGGTTCTTATAAATTTATTAAGAACACATTTATTAGAAGAGAATGTACGTAGTTTAGTATATATTATTGAATTTTTTTTTAAATTCATATTGTTGTAAGAATATACCACACAGATATTGTAATATTTTGCCGATTATAGTTATTGACCTTATTTAAAATTCAGTGGTATCTTCAACGTGTTAGTTTCTGTGGATGTTCATGGCCAGCAAGATTTCTTTCGTAATCTGTATCGTAAGTTTTAATTTTCCTTATCTATAAAAATCCACAAACAGCGCCTCAATCTTTTCTAGCTAATGTGACAAAAAGAGGATAGCAAAAAAATGCTGTCCATAAATAATTCCTTCATATGTTCACTCAATGTTGAGTGATATTCCCTACCAAATACCAGGATGTACTGCAGGTTGGACTGTACTCCTAATGGGAATACTCCAAGTATACATATTGCTTCATGAGATTCTGGATTGATCTGTGTCCTTAAAGTTGATTCTCCTCCTTTGTATGTTTCTGCATATAATGTTACTATTTGGAAGAATACCTTGCACTGCAGCAAGAATATCAATGACATTTGCCTTATTTGTGCTCTGTTTTCCATGGCTGTATTTACTTTTTTGGAGTACATTTGCTGCATTTCCTAAGCTGCTACATCTATGTCCATTTTGTGGAGAATGAAAAGAACCATCCTCTGCAATTATAATTACAAGAAAATATTGATTATTCGAGAAAAACTTAAATGTTTTTATTATAATTTTTGTTGCAGAGTCGCATACTGGTTCAGAGCCATACAGCTTCGTTAATTGCTATTCAGTACTACAGTGAATGCTTTGTTAAACATACCTTGTGAAAGCACAAGACATTTAACAAAGACTACAAAAGACAATTCTGTAATTATTGGACAAAACAAGTACAAAATTGTGATTATAATAGATTTTTAGTTTTAAATTTAAATGCATTACCTATGATAACAGTAATGTTAATGATTTTTGAAAAACTAGTTTCAAAGCTTAAGTTGCAATCACAACATGAACTACGAGCTGCTACTAATAATTATGTACTTTTTTCCTCTCCCTCTTTTACTCCATAGGAATGCCACAGACTGAAGCCAAAGAAGCATATATTACCAAAGCAAATAACCTTATTGAGATATATGGGTTAAGTTCCTAAATATAAAACTATCACCTCCCATTTTGTGGGAAAATTGGAAGTTTTGCTCTCATTTAGCACTATATACAAAGTACACGTTTTTATGGATTTTTTTATATTAATAAGCATGTTATTCGGATGAGGATTTTTTTATTCATCTGTTAATTACTTTAATTTAATATTTACTTTGTCAGAAGCTATATATTTTTGTATGTTATTCTACAAGAAGAATAAGAATTTAACTTTCTGAATGTTTCTTTGATTTACAAATTAATGAATCAGTTTTTGCTATGAAGTAAATTAATGTTTTGCTATCATTCTATTCCCAAATATCTGGTAAATGGAAATATGCCTGAATTATATTTAAATATGTATAATGAGGCATTCCATATTAAGTTGGAAAATTATTGCTTATTAATCAAACTCATTGAAATTTATATAAGAAGCAAATCCACATTCTTTTATATAGCTTATATTGTTAGTTGTTCATTATTACCAAATAAACTTGATCAAAGTTATTGTACTTTTAATTTTACATTGTTTAAAGTATATAAGAATGAAAGTGTAAAACTGCATAATGATACAAGGAAGCAAACTTTTTCTGCATTTGCCACAAAAAAAATAAATAAATAATAAACTATTATTCTCATTATCCAAAATTGCCTATCCAGTTCCTTCAGACTATCTTGGCCATCTAAGGCCACAGTTATTCTGTTAATGGTACTTAACTTAAACAAGTGTGATGGCACAGCAGGTTTTTTTAACAGCTGATGAAGTGCAGAAGCTGTTGCAGTGGATCAGATGTAAATTAGCCTTTTTGCTTCCAGAAGTTAAGTGTGTTTTAACTTATTTTAAGCTTTGTTGATTTACAACAACTATCTCTAAATGGGGTTTCCACCAAGAATTTTATATCCATTATCATTTGTTGACACCAGTTTCTCCTGCAGGAGAAACACACATTAGGCTGGTAATTAGTGTTTCTAGTGCAGCAGACAATCAAGTATCTTCATCACTTGTTTTTCATAATTTATAAAAATATATTTATGTATCATGCCAATTGTGGACTGACTGTTCCCTCTTGCATCTATTGCAAAATATGGCAAATGGTAGGTTTTTTCAGACACCTATATATCTAAAAAACTTATTTTTATTATTATTTTTTTTAATTCATACTTCCAGAAAGCACCACAATTTATGTATGAAGATTAGTGGCAAAACTGATAGCACTGGTGTAGCTGATCAGTACACCAGATCCTGCTATAATTCAGTTCTGAAAAAAAACAGATGCACTTAGTAGAAATGCTATGCTATAGCATAGCAGGTACATTATTATTATGGTGCAAGGAATTATTATTTTGCTGCAAGAGCCAAAAAAAAAAAAAATTTCAGAGTTACTTGGGCGAGTCGGAAATAAAAGGGAATCATCAAGAAAGAAGAATGATTATATCCATCTCAGGATCCTGGGGCCATGTTCACATAACAATCAGGGATTGGTTCTGAAAGCTATAAGTTTCCCCCCATTTTCAAACTTTATTCTTATTAATATATAGTGCTATAAGTAAATAAATAATATTAAAACTCAGATTAGTTTAGTTTTTATATTGTTTTATTTTGGTTTTTTTTTTTCTTCCAATTGGAGAAAATTTTGGATCTTGTATCAGATCAATTTTTTAAAGAATGAATGTAGAAACAGTTACCTATCCTATCCCCCACCATCCCATTTAATATGTAACTATTGCTCATCAGATTGTCCAATTTTCCTTTGAATTTTTAGCTTCTTTTAATGTCTGGATCTGTGTTAGAAACTATTCTTGCCAAACTTTACACCTTCCAATTTTATTTTAGTATATTTAATGCGTTTCCTACTAATTTGTTTATAGTATGAGTAGTAAGGAGTGTATATGAGGTGTGACAATAAAGTTCCCATAGTAGCATTAACATTTGTGCCACAATTAGCAATGGAGCAACTAACAATTATCAAATTTTGCTTTAAGCTCCAAAAATCTGTATCAGAAACACTAAATATTAAACTGTTTATGGTGATGAAACATGTCATACTGGTGTGCTTGAATGGTAGAAGTGGTTTAAAGATGGATGTGAGGATTTTTCCAGTGATCCAAGGAGTGTATGTTTTATCAACCTGTCAAGATGAGGACAGAGTTGGGAAATTTGAGATTGTTGTTTGACCCTCAGAATGATGGCTTATGAGTTGTCTATAAAGGAGACAAATCATCATTCTGCATGAAGATTTATGGAAAAGGGAGGCATGCAAAACTTGTTCCTCACAAATGAATTAGCAGAAACAGTGAAGAAAACTTCATCTGGATTTGTAAAGACAGTCCTAATTTCCTTGGGTGTATGCAGGACTTCAAAATTGTCAACAAAGCTGAATGTTTTGTTTACAGAAGTCCAGAATAGACTATCGACTTCTGATCATGTTTTTTGACAGTGTGATTCACAAGGAATTTGTAGGGGAATGATAGAATGACTTCTGCATTCAAGTGCTTCAAATGCCATTGAAGCAAATTTCCCTGTGGGGCTAAAATTGAGACAAAATCGGCTGGTTGTTATTGCAGAACATCTCTCCCCTATTCTACAAAATGGGGAAGGGGGTATTGTCACAAATTTCTGATGTAACATGGCATTGTACAGATCAACCATTCCAGCAGATTTCTTCCCAAACTGGTATCAAAGGAAAGATTTCAGGATGTTGAGGACATAAAAACAAACAAACATCTCTTTGGACACCTTTGCTGACTCTTTTCAGAAATTTTTAGAATGATTTAACGAGTGCATTTATTAAATTTATTTATTTTTTAGCATTTATTTTGAATAAAAAAAGGAGTAGGAATGGCATCTACCCCAATGTTAACTTTTTTTTTTTTGGGCTCCTTTACTCTTTCTTTTTATTGCACCAGTCTGGGAACTTTATATAGGTTACAGATTCTTGTATATAGGTTCTGTATCTAAAGTTTTACATACAACATATATAATAAATCTAAATATGCAATGTAGCCTTGTGGACAACCATAAACTGAAATGAGTAGCGAAAAGACTACTCATTTCAAAACATGGTAATACATTCATGGGTTTTGTTTGTGTAGTGGTATTCAAGGTGTGAGGTAAATATGCTTGTAACTTAGTGTATAGTAAGATGGCATGTTAGCACAATGAGCTATATATATATATATATATATATATATATATAGTCAGTGCTTTTTTTTTTTGTGACTGTACGCAACGGTACGGCATACCGGCACCTTTATTAACAGTGACATTTGGATGTGGTGCACTTTGAAATTTGTAATATTCCGTAAATTTTTTTCATGTGTTTATCTACTATTCAAATAAGCTTTGAATAGTAGATAAACATTTAATTATTTAACTAAATTTACAGTTTTTCACTGTCTAAGATTTTTCCATATAAAACTGTATAACCATTTTTATAATTCTAAATTACTCTGTTGGACCTCTGTCTAATTGTTTTGAATTCCCCTTGGAAGTTACACTTAAAATAGTTTCCATTGAGCGAGAAAATTTTCATATAGCGAACGGATTAGGAGAGAATGAACTCTGTATGCCCTATTTGCATTTCTGGCCTTTAGGCAATTAGTGCTGCTGTGCAAATTAAGAGAGCTGGAGGGATTACCATTCTACAACTAGTGGTACCTGATAAAACCTATCCGACCACATGTGGAGGAGTCGCACTAGTCAAGAGTGAGCAGATGGTGTATTCCCAATGCACTCTGGTCCACCTACTGCAGTGGTGTCCAAACATTTCCCGTACAGGGGCCATATTAAAAAAAATTCAAAGTTAGAAATCTTTAGTGTGTTGCATTTTCCATATCTTGTTGCATGTAAAAGTAAAATTGAAAATATTCAAAGCTTTAAGTACAATACACAGTTACATTTACTGACCATAAGAATTTTTAAATAAAAAAAATTAACAAAATTTAAAATGTTTTAGTTCACTTTCCAGGTGGGCCATAGGTTGGACACCGCTGTGAATCAACTGTAAGCACCCTGTTTGAGAATTAGGATGGAGTGATTTTATTTTACCCTGATAAATAATCATCTGTTTCGCAGAAGTGTGTTATCCACATTTTTCCGTAAATTTTCCCCATCTCTGTTTACATGGTCACAGCACCTGAATATCCGAATGACGCTGACATTTTGGACAGTTTCAAGAAAAAAAAATAAAATTCAAATTTAAGAACTAGTGACAATACCGATGACGAGAGAAGGAAAATGAGGACAACGAAGAAATTAATCCTAAGCATGAATTGTTGGCATTTGGTGAAAATGAAGTTAGAAAATTGTCAATTAGGTTGCAGTTAAATGCCATTCATGGATTTCGGGAAGGGGGGGTACCTAATTGAAAAGATGGTTTCGGAAGAATTGAAGCATTTGATGGATGCTCTGAGTAAGATACCAATTTCATCAAGTGAATGTGAATGAGGATTTTCACAAATGAATCTGATCGCCAGAGCTTCGTTGATGACAAAAATAGTTTCTTCACTACAATTTCTTAAAATTGCAGGCTCACCACTGACCCACTTCAATCTGACAAAATATGTCGATTCATGGCTGCTTTGGAAATGTCATTCAGCTACTGACACACAAAGAGGAAGAAAAGAAGTCTGCATAGGGTGTCGGATGAAAACTTAATAAAAATTTGGAATATTCTACAAAAACTATAAAATTATTTTTAGGGGCCATAGTCTAACGAAGAACCCTTAAAATGTCACTCTGTTTTCTGCCTGTCTGTCATAGCATTGTATCTCTAGAACCACTCAACTATTGACTAGAAATTGCATGGGTTTGCACATCAAGTGGGCCAACATAGTGCCATATTGATCATTGTTGACAAAATTTGTCTGAGAAAGACCATTGGAAAGAGTTCAACAAGTATGTTTAAAATACATTTTTAAAAATAAAAATGGCGGCGCCAGACAGGAAAATGTGAGTAATTTGTGTCCCCCTCTATTTCAGTCACTAACAGAGCTAAAAATTTAAAAATCGCATTAGCTATGTGTTATTTGCTGCTTATCAAGGGAAAACTATTCTGATGGAAATCTATCATTTATTTTTGTGTTAAAATTAAACTAATTTTTTTATTGCACTTTGATAGTGTGCCTCTTTGTACTAAGTAACTCTCCTTTTGGTGACAAAAAGTTGCTAAATGGTTAGTTAACAATTCTACAAAGGTCACTAATAAATATTACGACCAGAAGTATTTTTAACATTTTTCAAAGCTGGAGTTGTCCCAACAAGGAGATACTCAGAGAGCCAGTGTTGAGGAGGTGGTGGTGGAAGAGAGGTGACTGCGCTGAGTCTTGCACGGCCCTCACCTGCCAGTCACTTCTCCCCCGAGACTTTAATCACTTCTCCCACCCTTGGCATTAACAACAACTGGAAAGACTTAAATAGACAATGTTTTCGTTATTTCCTAAGTTTTAGGCCCAGCCGGGGTACTAGAAGCTTTTTTTCATTTACCATAAAGCTCTATTTGAGATACTACACTAACGACCATTCGTGTCATCCTGAGTGCCCGGCACTTGGTAGTTGACAGATTTATTTACTTATTTTATTCACATTTTACTTATTTTTCTACATATATATACTTAAATAATTAATTTATACTTAATAAACTGTTAATATACTAAATTTGTTGTTCTTATTCCAAAAACATTACTATGACAGTAACAATATCAGGAAAAAAATTTTTTAGAGTACTTTTCATATCCTTTTAATTTTCAATTTTTCCTGATAGCAAAGAATCAGTACTGGCACTTTTTTTTTTATTTACAAAAAAGACTATATAGTTAGTAATAATCTTTGGAAGTAGCTGATAATAACTGTGTTGGGCAGAAATGTATTGAGATATGTACCAAGGCCTTTAAGTAGTGAATTGCTCAGGTTGGTTGGAAATTATAATGGAAAAATAATTTAGTCAAGGCAATTAGTTAATTGTTCAAGTTACTGACCTAAAAGAAGGAAAAGGGAAGTGCAAGCATAAGAAATGAAAATATAAACTGAAGGAATGTAAAAAATGCTATTAATTTGATTAAAGCAAAATTGATACTAATTTTATATATATATAATACAGAATGCCAGCATTAATATTTACAATGTGAATATTGTACAAATATGCTATACTGTGAATAGAATGCTGCTGATAAGAAGCAATGCTTATGCATGGCCTGAGATGAAATTAATGGATAGAATATCAATGCTAGCAAGAAAGCAAATGGTACGTCATAGCAAACTTCAGCAGGAGACAACTATGGTGATCCATTAGGGCCATAGTATTTCTGCTTAATCCTAATAGATCAAAATAGAAAATGAAAAAAAAAAGATTTTAGTGGTTTTTTTTTTCTAATTTCAAATTTTGGAAATGTTCAATTTATAAATATACATAAGAGATAAATGCACAAACAAACAAAATCATTCACACAAGCCCAATAAGCCATATATATAATGTTCAGGTAAGGTTATGTTAAAAATTATCTTCAAAAATTAAAATTCTTAATTATAATAAAACAATCATATATACTTATTCACAATCTCCTAAAAGAATACATTCAATTTTAAACCTATACACCTAAAATGTAAATCTTCAAAATAAATTAAACCCATATAGACATTTCTATATATGTATACAAAACATATACAACTTGTGTGTGTAGGAAACCACCCAGACTTAACTAATACTCAGCTTTACATAAGTTTTTGCTGGCTGGTGCAAACAAAATATGGAAAGTTATTTTGCATCCCGTAGGAATAAATGGAGGTACTGTGAAAATATGTGAACCCAATAACAGTTGAGTTTTTTTTTTTAATTCGTTCCAAGTTCTTGGAATTTGAAAATTTTGCTATATTACTAAGCTAATTATCTCTAAAATGTCATATTTATAATGGAAATTGCACTACCCTTTCATCATTATCAGATGTTCCCATTATAAGAATCAATTTTGAACTCCTTTGTGATATTTTTTCTAAAACATTTCTGGAGGTCACTACCATAAAACAATTTGCACTTTCCAGTTTATTGGGCTTTTCTCTTAGTGCATCTAGTTAAAACTATCAAATTGCATTTGCGATAATACTGGCAATTGTGTGGGTTTTTACGCCCTTCACTGAAATCTTCAATCATATAAAAAAACAATTTTTATAAACATCTCTTCATTCCTATTTACATATTACAATGATGAAGAAGGGGAAGTGACTAACAAAGTGCAAGTGGTGGTAGTGCCAGGAAGTGAAACAAAATTGATTTAGAAATGAAAATGATTAAGAACTACAAAGCAAGATAGTGTCATCTATTGCAAGGGAATTAGGTCTTGCTGCTTCAACAGTGAATACTATTTTAAAGGACAGTGCACATATGGTTGAGCAGATGGGCTGAGAGGTGGCAAATGAAGTTTAACATTGACAAATGTAAAGTACTACATATGGGAAACAGCAACCCCCAGAGCAACATGTCAACTCTGTGGTACTACACTGACAGTGGTAGAGAATGAAAGGGACCTGGGGGTGGTTGTGCAGGCAGATATGAAGTTCTCTGAGCAGTGCAGACGGGCTGCAAGAGTAGCTCATGGTGTCAATGATATATAGGAATTTTTCTAGCAGGGATAAGGAGGTGATTATTCCCTTGTATAAGGCAATGGTCAGGCCACACCTAGAGTACTGTATACAGGTCTGGAGGCCTCATTTGAAGAAGGATGTAGAGCTGCTGGAACGAGTACAGAGAAGGGCAACAAGATTGGTGAATGGAACAAAGGTGCTCTTACGAAGAAAGGCTTAAGTTTTGCAAATTACAGTGTCTGGGGACTAGGCACCAGCGAGGTGATCTGATAGAGGTGTATAAAGCCTTGAATGGTTTGAGCATGCTCAATGCTGATGGGATTCTTCCTCTTGCTCAGAGTAATCACCTGAGAGGGCATAAATTCAAATTGAGGAAAGACAGATGTAGGATAGACGTGAAGAAATTTGCCTTTAAGCAGCGGGTAGTTAGTTGGTGGAACAGATTTCCATCCCTTGTTGTGGAAGTTGATAGCCTAAATAAGTTTAAGGCTCAGCTGGACAGGTATTTCGAACGAACAGAGGGGTGAAGTGGAAGTGGTTATTTTTTTTTTTTTTTTTGGCTGATGCTGCATAAGCTTGCTTTATTGCATCAAATGCCTCTACTAATGCTAATATAAAAGAATATGTCATCAGGCAATGGTATTTCATGATATTGCATCAGAAATGGAGATTTGAGAAGGGTTCTTAAAAGTTAACAGAAAGGTGAATGATATACTTGCTTGTTACAAAGGAATCTATAATGAAAAGAAATACTGTATAGTCAATTCATTAAAAATGAGGCAAGTGGGTTTTTCTCTCTCTTTTTTCCTCTCTCTCGTTTTTCTCTCTTCTCTTTTTTTTTTTCCTTCAGTTTTGACAAGGCAACTGTTTCCTTCCAGGCAGAACACTGGCTATTCAAGGAGTTTTGGGGCTATACTAGATGAGCACTTAGTGTTCATTGTCAACTGCCATTTTGAGCACCTTCCAAACAACTAACTACACAGCATTTCTGACATTTCATTGGATACCAAAGTGGCTCCCTTCTTATTCTCAGTTGCAAGATGGATGTTCAAATTGGATATATGGTGAATTTATGTACACGGTTGATTGAGAGTAGAAAGAGAAAACGGTGGATTCATTCAGAAAATTCAAATAGATTAAAAACAGGACAGTTTTATGTTGTTTGAAACAGGAAGTTTATTTTACAGAATGCCACTGAGTTTTGATGAATTTCCAATGTTAATTAGTGGAAAAATTAAATGCTAATTTTTTCACTAATGAACAAAAATGAATTAGTAAAACAAAGATACATTTGAAGTTTTCTGAGCAGTGCAGACAGGCTGAGAGAGCAGCTCACAGGGTTTCACAATGAGCCAAAACATGACCATCTACCTAATATGAAGTTGGTCCTCCACATGCAGCCAAAACAGCTTGTACCTGGCTAGGCATGGATGCTACAAGATTTCTAAATGTCTTGTGGTATCTGGTACCAGCAGAAACTCCTGTAAGATCAGTGGTTGAGACACTGCAGATCGGAGTTACTGTTCCAACACAAACCACATGATGGGATTGATGTCTGTGGAATTTGGAGATCAGGACTGTGGTATGGCATATTATCCTGCTGAAAGACTGCACTTCCAGAAGGGAAGACCGTTACCATGAAAGGGTGTACCTGGTCAGCAATGATGTTTAGGTGTAAAGTAGGGCTTGCATAAAACCGAGTTTAACCGAAGTTTACTCTTAAAACCGATTTTCTCAGACTTAGGGAAAATAAAAGCTTATAACACAGGTATTTATTTTATCTTGGGTAGATTATACAAATCGTAATCAAATCTTTTAAACAAAATCTATCACCTCTTATGTTAAAAAAAATTAAAGTGCTCCAAAAAAAATAACCAGCTTGGGATTATACAAAATTACAAATTGTATTCAAATCCTTTGAATAAAAACTATCTTCTCGTATAGTAAACAAAAAAATAATAGGCTCTATAATAATAAATAAATAAAAATGTGAAAAAAACAGCTCAGTGAAATTACTTTACTGTTTATTGCTCAGCTTCTTTCTGAGAATGATCCTTGAAAAAGCACAATATATTAAAAAAAATTTCCTGATACACGTGACCTTATTTTTGTGTTAAAGAGACCAGTGATCGAAAACATTCAGATTGGACACTTGTTGGTTTAATGGTCAGCAGTGCTCTATAAACTTTCTCCAGATTTTCACTTCTACTGTTAGTTGCCTCCAAAATTTTAAATTCTTTGCTGATTTCCAATTCACTCGGATGTTTTGAAGGCTCTTCAGTTAATGTCTTTATTACACTATCGTACTCTCGCATGAGTGTATCTCCAAAATCGGAAGTAGACGAGTTCTTGAACGTGAATCTTCTTTCCTAAACTTTTTGGAGTTGTGTAGATAGCTCAGCAGTTTGGCAATTTCGTCTTGCATTGTAACGCTGCAAAAGGCTTTGGTGAAACTTTAAAGCAAATGGGTTTCCTGCTGTATCAAGCTTAACAAGCAGAAATTCTATTGAAAACTGCTTTAAGTAAGTCTGTATCTTCTGAGGTTATAGCCTTCAGAATCATTTCAACTGGTCGCAAAGTTTCACATAGCAATTCAAGTGTTTTCCAGTCATCGTCAGACACAGCTTCAGTTGACAGTACTGCACATAGAGCATTTGGAATGAAATTTTTCAATTTCAAAAATCTTTCAATCATAGAATGTGCTATCCCATCTAGTCTTGCAATGTAATATAAGTTTATATTCTTTCCCATTAAATTTTGTAATATGTCATTTTTGGTAGGCGATTTTCGAAAACGCTTGCAAAATTTTCTGACTTTCTTAATAGTTTGTACATTATTGGCCATTGGATTGAAGAAATAAATGAGCTAATCGGTAAAGTCTGTTTGATGAAGCATGCCTTGCTGTCTTTCTTCAACTTCATCATCATCATCACTACTTTCTTCATTATTTTCATTGTCTTTGGGAGACTCAGAGACTGTGGCACCATAATTGATTGATTTTTCATAAAGTACATCTATAACTGACAGATGTATACAATGGGCTATACATTGTTGATGATTAGGCGTAATTTGCTTGCCAAGCTTAATCACCATTGCTGCTCCATCGGTGGTGCAGGCAACAATATCGTCATCCAAGTTAAAACCAAATTCCTTCAAGTGTCAATTCACAATTTGTTCAGTTCTTCTGCTGTCAAGTGAACTATTAATCTCAATAAGACCTAACGACCAATGATTGTCTTTTGAATGCACATTTATATTCATATACCTTTTATTTTGTATAGACGTATATTCGTCTCGAGTCGATGAATACCGTGTACCCAAAACCAATGAATTTTTCAAATGCTGAATGAGTTGTTCTTTCTTAGTTTTATAATAATTCAGAACCCTGTTTTTCATTCCATTCACTGAGGCTGGTGGTAATTTATCGTATTTATTTCTCTGAAGCTTGATTGTATAAACTCACTCTTGGCAATTGAATTAAAAGCAGCTAATTTTGAAATCTCTTCTTCCATAGATTTTTTAACGATAAGTTTTCTAATGTTCTTACCATTTTTATAGGAGGTTCACTGTTATCTTGTTTAATGTCAATCTGATTCATTTTCTTTAAATGCAACATCAAAGATGATGTAGATCCTCCAGACGACTTCATTATCTTCTGACATTTCGAACATTGTGCTTCATCTTTGCTTTTTCGAGCAAAATAATTCCATACATTTGATTTCATCTTAGACATATTAAGAGTAATGAATATTAATTAGTAGAAATTTATATCACCGACAATTTTAAATAAAAATATTGAAGACAACAAAGGCACAATACTATGCGTCACTCCCGAAAGCACTGAATGAAGAGTCTAAACGAGGCAAGTTTCCAAATTTTCACGAAAGAAATTTTTTATTTATTTACTTGCAATTTTTTTTTCCTCAATTAAATCTATTGTATTTTCAAAAATTATGTAAAAGCTAAATTTGGTGAAGCTGCTTTTTGGAGAACATTTGATCGCAAATTTAATAGGAATAAAGAAGCAAAATACTTTCTACGATTGAAATTTGATGCAATATTCAGCAAATCTGCAATATTCAGAAAACCATCAATAAGGTGCGTTCCATAACTTGCCTGGCGAACAAGAGAGATGGAAAGGAGAAATGTTGAGCATTTTCTTTTACGCTGTCGCTCCGACTCACTCAGTCATAAATGAGTACCCCTGCATCGTGCCATGATACAGGTTGGAAGATAAAAGGTACCCCTCCTAGATTTGGGCCACTTGCCCATGAGATTCGTACCTTAAAATAAAATAAAAAATATGTTTCAAACAAATCAGTTGAATGATCCAGACAAACGAACAAACAAAAGAAAATGTGCAGAATAAAAAAAACTATAATCAAGGGCTAACTAAGAAAATATTCGAATCCGGTTTTAGAAGCTCGGTTTTAACAACTCAATATGAAAACCGGTTTGCAAGCCCTAGTGTAAAGTATGTTGATTTCAAACGGCACCAGGGGTTTCCTCCATCTCCACGTTGCTTTCATTGTAGGTGAACCAGTTCAGTGGGAAGGCCAGAGATTTAAAAGTACAGATATTGTAAATGTGTAATGTCGTGTATCGTTGTTCCTCTGGCCATTTAGCTGCTGGACCCCTACTGAGGCCCAATGTTGCCCACATTTTTCCCCGTGGAGGCAGACCAGATACACCAGTATTTTAAGTAGGCACTCTAGCAGATCCTGCTGCCTACTTTCATGAGATTTCAGTGGCTAGGACTGAAAAAATAATATAAAAAATGATCAATTGCATTGGGATGTGAAATGAATAGGCCGAGATTGGACAAAACTAAATTTGGTCGAGATTAGATTTAATGTGTGGGGCATTCACTTGTTTGCAGATACATGTAGTGGGGGGAGGCAGAAGAATGGGGATGATAGAGATGTCCCCAGATGATCAGTGAGGCATGCTCATGCCCCACCAGGAGAAGAGAGGATCAGAAGGGGGGGAATCAAGAGGCTGTCTTCCCCTCCCAGCCAGGAGTGTGGTTTAAAGTGAAACGGGCTAGAATGCTCGATTCAGTTCGCCAATAAGGCTATTAGCAGTAAGCTGCGTAGTCCAGGTGCTTAGTGTGTAGCAGTCTGGTCCTAGGATTATGGTCATTCATGTAGCATGGTTCCACGTCCATGTTGTCTTCAGTTAAGTATGGAGTTCTGCATCGTTTTAGTGTCCAGTTAGTCAGTCTCTTGTGGCTTGGATTCTGTTCTCCGGAAGGGTGAGTCTTAGTCCACCTGCCATATTTTGTGGTTAAATCAGTTGAGCGTTTTGTTTGTGGTTGTTCCTTGCCTCAGATTTGTTGTCCAGATCCCCGTGTCAGGTTTCTCCTATTCCTCTTGGTCCGCTTGTTGGGGTTGCAGGGTTCGGCGTCTTGTGAATAGTTCCTGTGAATATTCAGAAAAGGCAATGAATGTCTCCTTGCCTTCTAGGAGACGTTCTTGGTCTTTGGAACAGTATTATATTCTTGTGACCATTTGGCAGCGGAGGTCATATTGGTGGCAGTCATACATAAGGTGCTGCCAGGTTTCTTGCTCGCCACAGGTAGAGTTGGGATCGTCTGTAATTGGGAGTGAGGTCAACTTGGCCTTGATGGCACCATGTACTGTTAATAGGTAGGTTGTAAATAAGTCTGGTGAGTACCAGGTCGGTGTCTTCGGCTGAAATCTGTCAACTTTGGGGAGGAATTTTTTGATTTTTCCCTTTGTGGAGGCATCCCAGCGTACCTGCCGCACCTGAACAGGCGAGTCTGGAGCCTTCTTTTTTCGGCAGTGTAGTTGTTTGCGGGGTTTGCATTGAAATCCTGGTGTGTGTGTGTGCAGGCCGACCCCTGGTGAGCTCATAGAGCATGTCTCTTTTGACCACCTCTAGCAGGAGGGATCCTGTGATAATCTGTAGTGTGTGTGTGTGTGTGTGTGTGCGCGCGCGCTCACCGTGCTGCAGTCACGGGTAGCGGACAATAGCATAGTTCTGTGGGTGGAATCCAGGATCCTTAGATTGACAGGAGTGCCAGCTTTTTTATACCATGCACCCACTGCATATGTTGCTATTGGGAGAAGTGCTGCCTTGTAGTACAGCTTCATTGTGTGTTGGTTTAATCTCCAGTCTCGCCGGGCGATTCTTTTAACCAGGGCAGTGCAGAAGTATATCTTCCTTCTCAGGTAGTTGAAGTGTGGTTTCAATGACAGTTGCGTGTCGAGTATGACTCCCAGATATTTGAGTTCTTTGCTGAATCGGATGGTTCTATTGCTTATTTTTATCTGGGGAGGTCTGCGTATATCCAGCGTTCCCTTGAGGAGTATGGAGTTAGTTTTAGTAGGTGAGATTTGGAGCAAGTGAAGTCCAACCCATAGTGACATAGTGTTTTTTGATAGGCGGCACCGGTGCTTTCGCACAACTGCGCATTTGAATCTCTTGTGAAGTAAGACAGTACTGTCAAGGCCAGACAGCACATGTTAATGTATGTTCATGTTTGCTTAGTGCAGGTTATGTTGTTCATCTGGCCGCTTAGCCTAGGGTCTGAGGAACACCACAGACTGCTAGTTACCGTCACTGGCACTGGGAGCCAGTGCCGGACCAGGTAAGTGGGAAGAGAACTCTGGCTGGCCGACCCTGGGGTTTGCCTGAGCTTCCCAGGGAGAGCCAAAAAAAAAAAAATAAATAAATAAAATAAAAAATATATATATAATAATTATAATAATAATAATAAATAAATAAAAATATAAAATATATATATATATATATATAATAAAATAAAAATAAAATAAAATTAAATTTAAAAAAATAATAATAATAATATAATAAAAATAATAATAAAATAATAAATAAATAAAAAAATAATAATAAAAAATACATATATATATATACATACATACACACATACATATTTAATATATATATATATATACATACATAATAAAATTTTTTTTTTTTTATTTTTTTTTCTTTTTTTGAAATAGGAGAAGGGGTGAGAGATTGAGGAGAAGAAAGAAGGTAAGCAGAAGAAAGAGGGCGAGGTAGGGTGGGCTCCCCATTGGGGGAGCCCACCCTACCTCAGGAGGAAGAGAAAAGATTGTGAGGTCAACTGACCCACAAGGTCAGGTTGCCTAATAGCATGGCCCTGCATTTGAAAAGTCAAATGCCAGTCCCACTCCCAGAGGAGTATTTATGTGAGTTCCTACACAGGTAGGAAAATCAGTATTGTCCTACACCTCGAAGAGAAGAGGTGCCAGCAAGTGAGTGGGTCCCACATTGGGCAAGAGCCCAGTGTCAGCAATTTAATCTTCAGCCAAGGGTGACTTGTAGGCAATGAGCAGTGTCCCACACTGGGTAGAGGACTTGGATAATCTTCTCTTAGGGGGATGAGAGGAGGCACACGGATTCATGAAGCTTAAGGATTGCTTGGAGTTCTTGTGTCTATTGTAGAAAAGTCTTTTTTGGGTTGGTGGGTTTGTCAGATAGCTTCCTTTGTAAACGTCGAGAAATTCCTGTTAGGTCAGGATAAAGATCAATATCCTGTTGGTGTTTTCTTTGATTCCATTCAGGATATGTTCTGTGAATTGAGTTTTGGATTCATAATAAGATGGGGGTGCGCTGAACAGTTTGCTGTAGGTGACTGACGCATTTCAAATACAGTCTGGGCAAAAGTAGTAAAGGCTTTGTAGTTGGTTTCGTCAGTTATGTAGAGATGTTCCTGCCCACTGGGTATATTTCCAGTTCTGATAATTAGGAGACTTCTAGGTAAATCATAAAGAGGGCAATTATACATGAAGTGAATCCAGTCTTCATTGTCACCGCATGTGCAGAGAGGAGAATCGGTGAGACCCAGGGCATGCAGCTTGGCCCGAAACGATCCATGACCAGTGAGGAAGAACGAGACGTGAAGGCCTGGTGAGTACCACGGAGGAGGTTTTGGTGCAGTTATCATTACTTGTGGAAGAAATCTTTTAGTTGTTTCACCTTTGGCTGTTTGCTCCCAAGATCTTTGCCAATGCTGAAAGAGCTTAGAGTAAATCTGTTTCATTTCATTTTTTGGATCATTAGCTAAATCGAGTGTTATGGTGGTGAATGGTGGTGGGAATTCCTCTCTTTATGCGGTATGCAAGGCCGCGACGAATAACCCCCAGGTCCAGAGGAAGAGTACCTGCTAAGACCTGCAGGGCAGGATTACTAACTGTGTGGCAAGCTCTAGCCACGGTGAGTAGGATATTGCATTGAATTGTATGAGTTTTGCTTTATTACGTGCAATGTTGGTACGAGGGAACCATATGGCTGCACCATAGCACACAGCTGGTAAGAAGATAGTTTTGTAAAGTAGCATGAGAGTCCTCCTCTTCAAACCCCAGTCTGCTCTGCTAATTCTTACGATCATGGCAGTATAACGACGTATTTTGTTGGAGAGGTAATTAAGATGAGGTAAGAATGTTAATCGGGAGTCGAAGGTTACTCCTAGATATTTTAGTTCTGTTTTGAGTTGCAATGTCTGCCCAGAGATTTTAATTTGGGGCGGTCTTCTTATGTCCAAGGATCCTTTGTAAATGGAAAAATTCCCATTAGTTATATTAAATCTTTTGAATGCTTGCCTATCTTCGGGATTATTCCCACTGGCATGGAAACAGGCTAGACTTAAACTTCTGCTTAAGTCCTTTGACAGACCCTCCAATGATCCGGCCTCTTACAGGCCCGTTGCACTGCTGCCCATCCTTGGCAAAGTCTTGGAAAAATTAATTGTTTCTCGTCTTCTAAATTACGATTTAGACAGAAACCTAAGTTCCCCACTTCAATTTGGCTTTACACGTGGAAGGTCTTCTGTTGATGCTATTTGTCAGGTTGAGTTCTGTTCAAAATTTAAATATGTCCTCGGTCTCTTTGATTTCCAAGGTGCATTCGACACTGTTTGGTGGCCGAGGTCTCTGCTCCTATTTACCGTCTCCTTTCGAATTACTTTGATTCTTGCAGCATCACAGTTTCCTAAGAATTCTGTTCTGTCTCCAGATCTGTTTCTAGGGGCTGCCCTCAGGGTTCTGTTCTTGGCCCTGTGTGTGCTGGAACATGGTCCGTGATGGGTGGCTCTCGGTTGATCGAGACATCCTTCAGATAGCTTACGCAGACGACCTTGCTATTCTGATTTTTGGTAATTCCTACCGGGAGCTAGAGTGCAGAGCAAATGAAGTTCTAGAGGACTTGAATATCTGATGTCAAACACAAACTTCAAATCTCGACTAATAAACCAAAACAAATGTTGCTGAAGGGCTCTCTTGATGTGAATAGACCACCTGTTATTAAGTTGAATGGAGAAATGATTAGGAGTATTCGGCAGCATAACTACTTAGGAATTTATTTTGATGACAGTCTTAATTTTAATTACCATGCAAAATATGTACTTCAGAAAATAAAAGCTATGACCTATAAAATTACCAGGAGTACTTTTGGTGTAAAGAAATCTTCCATTAAATTATACTACTCTTGTATATTTGTGTGTTATGCGGCTGGGGCCTGGGAATACAGAATCGGTAACCTCCTTATTCAAAAATATCTTATTCAAGCACAAAGATTTTCTTCTCGCTGTAAGTAGAGCTTGTCGAACTGTCTCTAAATTGACAGTCGATGACCGAGGGCCTGGAGAGCAGTTGCTCTCCAGGCCCTCAGTCATCGACTGTCAATCCAATATGAAGTAATGTTACGCTATCTTTTATATTGTAGAAGAAAAAATGTTCCTGCGATTGTAAATTGTATAACATATAATACTGACTTGCAAGAAAATGTAGACATTAAAGGAATGAGAAATGAATGTTGTAGAGCGTGGCAAAATACCTGGTCTACCTCTACTTTGGGTAGGGAGACTAAGTTTTTTCCCGAGGTTTTTGATTACGAGAAGAAAATGGACTGGTTCAATCCTGGTTTATACGTTATATTTTTATATACCGGTCATGGCAGTCTTAACTTTAAATTGTTCTCACTAGGATTAAGTAACATTCCTCTCTGTAGTTGTGGTGCTCAAGAAACTGTTGAGCACCTCGTCTTTCTTGTCCCCTGTACGATGATTTAAAACTGGACTTTCAACTTCTCACACATGTATTTGACTGCTCCGAACTGCCAAGATTGGTTAACTGTTCTGAATATTACACTGCCTTCTCCACCTATGCAGAGAAATTGTTTAAACGGAGGAAAAGAATTCTTGCTCCTGAGGTTCAGTAAAATGCTAGACTGTTTCTGTTTCTTTGGATTACTCTTACCTGATGTATTGATCAGTCTGCTGGACTCCGAAGCCCAGTATTTATTTATGTATCATCATTGTATATAGTCTTTTTATGTATAATTAACCATTGTACACAATGTATAGATTACTTTCAGCGGCGAATAGGGGAAACTCTAGAGCCCGCCAAAAATAATAAATACTTTGACATGACTTCTCTATTTAATCTGTATTCCATGACATATTCTTCCACATTAGGAAAGACCTATAAGCTTGAATTGATTTAAATTATTAATGCGATGTGTGACTATTAAATAACGAGACTGCTGCAATAAAAAAAATGAAATATTTCGCACCTTTGCATGTTATCAGTTTCAAAATTATGTGAGACAGTATGTGAGCGCCCAAGGCTCTCGCATACAGTTCATACGATTCTTCCAAGCACAGAAACATCTTCTGTAAGCGCTTTTAATATTTCAGTCGTTCTTTGATTGTTTTTATTGGACTGAAAATGGGTTCCCTTAAGTACACTTTTCAGTTTATGGAAGAGAAAAAAGTTACAAGGGGCTAGGTCTCGCGAGTAGGGTGCACATGTTCACACTCATGGATTTTTTTATTTTGGCCATAGACTGGCGAACAGACATTTGTGCTGGAGAATTGTCTTGAGGGAGCATCCATTGTTCCACAATTTAATTCTCTTTATTCGATTTTTTCCTCGAGCCTTGTCAGAACTTCAACGTATTATGTTTGATAGTCTGATTTGGTGGTATTCGTATAATTATCGAAGAAAACAAGAAGCATTGTTTTCATTTTTGATTTCGACTTTATTATTATTATTATTATATTATTATGTTTTTTTTTTTTCTGTGGGATTATTTTGCTTCCATTGCACTGACTGTATTTTAGTTTCTGGGTCATGCAGGAACAGCAACTTTAATCGCAAGTAGTTACAATACTTAGAAATTCTGGATCTTCTCCATTTTTGTTCAAAACATCTTCACAAACTTGGAATCTTCTCAATCTTTGATCTTCGTTCAAAATCTTGGCACACTTTTCTCGTGGCTAAATTTTCAATTAGAATTTCTGTTTCTTTGTCCATTTTGAGTTCTCATATAACCTTCTAGTACTTAAACGACAATCATTTATAATCAATGTCCTTACCCGGTCCTAACTTTCATCAGTTTTCATGCATACCTGGTAGCCTGGTCGCTCAGTCTTTCACATACTCTCTTCCTTCTAAAAATCCATTATGCCATTCAAACATGCGAGTTCTTGACACAATCTTCCCCAGAATCTTGACATAACCCATAACTTTCATCTGGAGTCCCCCCCCCCACCTTTAGTTTTGTTAAAAATTGAGGTTGATATTTTTTTGTCTGTAATTTTCCCGTTTAACTGCAAAAACACAAGGTAATGAAAACCTGTCTGACTGTAAAGCGAAGAGCCCGTTGGAACGGGACTTGGAAGCAAAAAAATGTCAACTGCTGTGCCTTTGTTTCACAGGTGGCGCTCGGTGTGTAGTAGCTGGTGCGCAGTCTCGTTATTTAATAGCCACACCTTGTAGATATAATATATTATATAAATAATATAATTTTTAACCGCTAGTTTTAGTTTTTTATTACTGTGATGGACAAACTTTCATGTTAATGTGGCGTTAATGCTAGTGCTGGTTTAACAATTATACATTATTGCATCTTTATCACTTTTTATATATATCGAGTTGTCTGATGACTTAATTATTAAGGGGTGTTAATAGAGTAATGTGTGCTACATTAATGCTATTGCTTCCATGTAGAACCAAATTTAATAATAAGAAATAAGTTTAGTACACACACACACACACACACACACACAGTGCTGCCACTTTATTAGGTACACCTACCTAGTAGCGTGTTGAGCCTGCTTTAACCTGCAAAACAGCCTGAATTCGTCTAGTCATGGATTGTACAAGATGCTGAAAACTTTGTGCAGGAATGGAGTACCATGCATACATGAGGTCACGCAATTCCTTGAGATTCGACGGAGGTATAGGCCTGCAGCGAACAGCCCTTTCCAGCTCATCCCAAAGATGTTCAATAGGATTGAGATCCGAGGACTGAGCGAGCCACTGCAGCAAAGAAAAGTCATTATCATGTTCCTGGAACTCATTCCATAGTGATTCGGGCTTTGTGCACCTGCATTATCCTGCTGGAAGTAACCATCTGACTGAGGATAAACTGTCAACACGAACGAATGCACTTGGTCAGCAACGATGTTTAGGTACGATGTGGTATTCAGACGTGAATCTATGGGTATCAATGGACCCAACGTGTGCCAAGAAAACATTCCCCCACACATTAACACTGCCTCCACTGCCTTGCACAGTAGTCGTCAGACATGACGGGTTCATGGATTCATGTTGTTTTCGCCAAATTCTGAGCCTTCCATCAACATGATGCACCAGGAATCTCGACTCGTCAGACCTATCAACTGTTTTCCAATTTTCGATAGTCCAGTGTTGATGTTGCTGTGCCCACAGGAGGCGTGCTCTCTTGTTCTTCATTGATAACAAAATGGTACGCGATGTGGCTGTCGGCTGTTGTAGCCCATTCGCGACAAAGTGCGCCTGGTGGTCCGTTGCGATATTTTGTTCTGCACACCAAGGTTTTATTCTGACGTGATGTACGACATTGTGGCCTGTCTGTTTGCTTGCACAATTCTAGCCATCCTCCTCTGACCTCTCTCATCAACAAGCGCTTTTCTTCCACATGAGTGCCGTTGAGAGGATGCTTTCTGTTCGTTGCACCATTCTCGATACACCCTTGAAACTGCGGTGCGTGAAAAGTTCAGGAAAACTGCCGTTTCAGAGATGCTTTGTCCAGCACGTCTTGTGCCTCGGTCAGGAGTTCTTACAATGCAGAGAGGCAACAACTCCAGACAAGCCAGTGGTTGCAGGTTCAAGAGGCATTCTGGACTAAGAAAACATGCTGACAATGCTGAGCTTGCCCCGGGACCACTAATGCAACAGCTATAGGGGCTTACAGTAAAGCATAAATACGTTTAGAATAGAATACAATACAATTAATAGGAAAGACAAAATTATTGAAACATGAAATCACAATTAAATACACCTAACTGTCAGGAGTTGGTTGTGACTAAATTCTCGAGATTAGCTAGTGCATGAGAACTGCTATTCAAGAATACATGAAGACCGGAGTTACCTGATGAGTGGAAGGTATGTGCTCCTCTAGGCATCTGAATTATATAATGTTATGTAATATGGAACAGGTACTGAGAAGGGCAATGAGATTGAAACAAAGGGAGCTCTTCCCAAGAAAGGCTCCAGTTTTACATATTGCATCGTTAAGAGACTAAGCATGTGCGAGGTGATCTGATTGAAGTGTTTAAGGCCTTGAATGGATTGAGCAAGCTCAGTGCTAATGAAATTCTTATCCAGACTATGTTGAGGTGACAATTTCAATTTTGGAAGGATGATTGCAGGATAGATATGCAGAAGTTTGCCTTCAGCCAACACGTGCTTGTTTGCTGGAACAGCCATCCATCCATTATTGTAGAAGTGAATAGTTTGAATCAATTCAAGAAAGAACTAAACAAACTATTGGAAAGATGAATAATGAAATAGATTATTTTATTTATTTATTTATTTTTGCTGATGCTGTATAATCTTGCTTTCTTGCATCATTTGCTACTACTAATACTAGCACTAAATTGCGTATGCGGAGTTTCCACATTTAATCAGCTCAGAAGCGCCCAAACTTTCTCGGCGCCCTTACTATCCCAGTAATTTTTTCACGGCACCCCTAGGCCAAAAGAAACAACTAACACAGTGGTTTTCGACCTTTTAATATATACCTATATAATAATTTTATTCTTTATATAGAGGTACTAAATAAAGATCAATTATAGATCACCACAAGATTAAAAAGATACAGTACAATGGACATTGTACCGTACCCTTTATATTGTACCCTTTTTATAATGAAATAAATATATAAATTTCAAAAAATAATAACTTTAAGTAACTTAAACCCAAATTACATGGCACCCCTAGAATGTTGTTGCGGCACTCTGGTTGAAAACCACTGAATCAACTCTTTCCAGAACAAAACGAAATTGCTCAAGTTAACGTTTCGCTTCGAGTGTGTTCGGAGTTCTCATTTGTACCTTCAATAATTCGGATTGCCTTCTTTATGCGTGTATTTTATTTATGTAGAACGGAGGTTTTTTTCTAAACGAGGATTTAGTGATGCAATTCAGAGCTTCCTTCAGAATTGTTTCACAATCACTTTGTAGAAGGCATTAAGACATCATGAAACCACTAGTGTTTGAAAACTCGAGACATCCAGAGAGAGAGAGAGAGAGAGAGAGAGAGAGAGAGAGAGAGAGAGAGAGAGAGAGAGTTCCCTGAAACGCTGGGTCCTCCTTTTCTCTCCAGTTCCTCTTTTTAAAACTTATGGCAGCGATTCGTTTCCCCCCCCCCCTCACACATGATGTCCGGGCCCTAGGCAACTCACCAGTCTGCCCCATTCCCCACCACTCTCAACGTCCCTACTATTAGATAACGCATTGGACAGCTTCCGGCTGAAATATCAAATTACGATAGCAACAGAGGTGTATTGCTAAAATAAAAATTAAAAAAATAGTACCGGAACGCTCGTTCTCCAGAACTATGATAATGCCACATCGACTGTACAGTAACTGAATCAGACTTCTGGTTGTTCTATGAACTCACGGTTCATAGAACAACCAGTTCTACCGTTCAGCTCATGGTGAATCAAAATGCAGCGTTCGCACGCATCACAGTACATCTCATTCTTTGGATCTTTTACTTTAGTAAGAAACGTCCAAGCTTCATTGCGAAATTTATATTTTTAAAAACTCTAATTTTAAAGATTACTATTAATATATTTTTAGTAGTAATGGGTGAAATAGATATTTCGGCTAAGCACGTAAAAGTTCGATGAAATTTACCGGTAAAAGTACTTTGCCGTAACGGCATTTGTATTGTTGCTCGCTCGGTAAACAGACTGTGAGTGTTATCGGTCTGGAGTAGAAGTTGAATCTCACGGGAGTTGAAACCCTCCTGAAGTGGAGGGGGGGGGTTACCTGACCTTTTTTTCTTTAGAATCACTAATTGAAATCACGAACAGAGTCATATTGGGAGTTCTGGCGTCGTAAAAAATGTTCATAACGTAGTTTCACCGGCAAACTTTTTCGAAAATTGCCATGCTTCTCGTGTGGGCTTCCTTTACTTTTGCCTTTTATTCTTAACGAACAATTTATCCACTAGTCCACCATTGATTCTAAAGAAAAAAGGTCAGGTTACCCCCTCCACTTCGGGAGGGTTTCAATCTCTCATGGGATTCAAGGCGCCTCCTTAGCCAGGAGCAGTATTGCGTAGCATACACTTCTTGATTAGACCGCGGTTCGAGCCCGTGACCACCAAATACGGAGGATGCGGAAAGTTCAGGGAATAACCACCGCATATCCCCGGAGCAATATGGCCCTAGTTGCTAATGCTACTAAAAACCAAACAACAACATTGGATTCAATTCCTACTCCTGACCGATAACACCCACCGACTTTTTACCGAGCGAGCAACAATAGAAATGCCGTTACGGCAAAGTACTTTTACCGGTAAATTTCATCAAACTTTTGCGTGCTTCTCATGCAGGCTTTCTTACCTTCGCCGATATTTCTTCTTCCCCTCTGATTATGCCATTGTTTCATAATATTAGGTGTATAAATTTAATGATTTTCTATTATGACATTTAGAAAAAGTACCTAACGTCGTTCCGGCCCAAATACACCACTGGAAAGCAATATGAAGTTACTTTTGTTACTACGAAATAAAACCGTCATACAACCAATGGATCAGGCAGCCAATAAGCATGTGATGTATCAAAGGAAACAGTGTGTTATTACTATTATTAGTAATCTTTTTTTGGCGATTGTGATAGTGAGCAGGACATAGGAGAAAAGACAACGCCAGTATTAAAATTTATTACATAAGTATTATTTTTATTTATTTATTATTATTTTTTTTATGAAAACCCCAAACACGAGAGGTATTAGAACCTATAGTACTTGGTACCGTGCTTGGGTTGGATGCTGAAAAGCCGAAAGATGATATTTGTTGACATTAGACTAACTTCTGTAGACTACTTTTCAGGAAATACGTACGATGGAAGATTGTTCCAGAAAACAGCAGTTGAATGAATAAACGAGAAAGATGAAAAGTTGGTTCTGTGAATTTGAAGTTGGACAGAAATGGACGTTGGCTGGTGGCGGCACGAGTTTGGACTGTTTTCGAATAGAGCGGGAATAATAGCAGCCAATTCAGAAGAACAGTGCCCATGGAAGAATCTGTAGAAAAGGCATGCAGCAGAAACAGTACGTCTATGAAACAGCGAGTGGAGAGACTGTTAGAGAGGAGTCATTAATTAACCTAACTGACCTCTTCTGAATGGAATCTAAGCCTGAGAGAGGTTTTGGGGGCACCGCCCCAGATGTGGGAACAATATTCCATGGTAGGGCGGATATGCGATTTGTACAGAATAAACAGCTGTTTGGAAGAAAAGTAACGCAGAGAGCGAAAGAGAAAGTTTTTTAGGTGCATAGGAAGCTATACTTGTAATATGTTCGTGCCAAGAGAGATTAGAAGTCAGGATAATCCCCCAAAGAGATATCAACTTGCCTAGAAATTGGAGTGTCACCAAAGACAAGCATAGGAGCAGAAGAATCCTTTTTGCGGTATATAAGACAAGACTGAGTTTTAGAAGGATTGAAATCATCTAAGTTCTCTTTGCCCCACTGGAGAATTAGCTGGAGATCGGCATTTAAGGAATTGGTAGCAGATATTCGAGAAGTTGAAGCTGATTGAGCATGGCAAGCTTTCTCAAAATGAAAAGTGGAATGAAATGTGCTATCATCGGCAAAACTATGGATAGGATTTCCAGTCAATGGAAGAAGGTTATTAATATACAAGAGGAAAAGAGTAGGGGAAAGAACTGAACCTTGGGGGACACCAGCATTAGTGAAGAAGTTAGAAGAGAGCCATCTACCATCACCCTCAGTGAGTAATCAGAGAGAAAACTGGATAACCAATTAGAAAAAGCAGTTGGCAAGCCATAAGATGGAAGCTTGTTTAGAAGACCTTTATGCCAAACAGGATCGAAAGCTTTTGAGATGTCAAGAGCAACTGCTTTTGTTTCACCGAACTTTTTCATTGAATTTGTACATAAATGGGTAACATAAGCCAGAATATCACCAGTTGATCGACATTGACGGAATTCGTTGATCAGACGGAAGGTTTCTAGGTAACTTAACATTTGGCGGTTAATTTTTTTAATTATTTTAGAAAGAGTAATTACAATAGGACGATAATTGAATGGGAGGGATTTGTCACACTTTTTGAACTGGCTGGATATGAGCAAATTTCCAAGCAGAAGGAAAAACACCTTTGGAATAAGACAGCAAAAAAGGCGGCAAAGAACAGGAGTAAGTTCAGAAGCACAGGTTTTGAGAACAATTGGAGAAACATCATCAGGACCTGCAGCTTTCTTAGCATCAATATTCGGCAAAATCTTTGACATCCTTTTGACGGAAGACCACAGGGGGCATTTAATGGAGTGTTGGGAATGGTGGGAGGTGTTTTACCAAGATCATTAATACACGAGTTGAAGAAAAATCGGATGCTAGCAGGTCAGCTTTCTTTGGTTGAAGTGACAACAGAACCATCTGGTTTTGACAGAGGTAGGAGCAGAGATAGGCAAAAGTTGCGGCCAATAGCTTTGGCAAGAGACCAGAATTCTCGGCTACCATTAGGGCAAGAAACAAGTCTTCTACTCTTACCCTGTTGAAAATCTAGTTTGGACTGATTAATAACTGCTTTACAATTGTTGCAAGCTTTGGTGTAGGCAGAAAATGAAATTGAAGAATTAGAAACAAGCCAATTACGATATGCAAGGTTCAAGAGAAGAATCTCTTGAACAGCCTTAGCAAATTCATTGAAAAACCAAGGTTTAGATAAAGGACGAGATTTTAAAGTGTAGTGTGGAATAAAGAATTCCATTCATACAAGAATAATTTCACTGACACGATCTGAGCAAACGTTGACATCAGAAGTTTTGAAACGGTAATCTAACCAAGGAAAGGAAAAGAAATCTCGCAGGTCATCCCATTTTGCATTCTTGTAATGCCAAAAACGAGGTTGGGAATAAAAATGAGATAAAGGCTCCATTGGAGAAGAGACAATCACCAAGTTGTGATCTAAGGTGCTAAAAGGACCACTCACTTAGAAGGGTTGTTTCTGAGAAAAAGATCAAGCGTGTTGGCTTTATGGTTAGGATTGTCTGGTATTCTTGTAGGTAAATGAAAAGGTCTGTGCTAGGTCATTAGCAATTGAAAAAGCCTCAGCGTCTCGGCCAGCTGGGTTGGTGTGACTAGAAACCGGAAGCCAGCTGGAGTTGTGAACATTAAAATCACCATGGAAAATTGCCTCACTGTTGGGAAAGTTGGACTGGAGAAAGTCAAGTTGCAAAGAGAGGAAGTCAAAGAGCTCCAAGTGATTAGTGGGGTTGGGAGAACGGTAGAGACAACAGATGAATTTGACACAATGAGGTAGAGATTTTAAGCCAGAGAAGGTCGAAAAGAGGATATTCCAAATTACCAAGTCTCTGACAGGGAATATCGGAAAAGACATATGGATAAGTACCACCTTTGAGGCGAAAGGAATCATACAGCAAATAATTTGGGCAACTGAGATGAACAGTAGTTGAATCAACCGATAACTGAGATTCGGTCAGAAAAAGAATATGGGGCTTGACAGACTGCAAGTGGAAATGGACATCGTTGAGATTAGAATTGAGACCACCTATATTTGTGAAATGAACTAGGAAATGTTTGGGAAGTTTAGATCTTTTTGCAAATAAGGTTACTCTATTAGTTTGACAAATCATGGTGTATTCAGATCCTTGGCATAACGTGGCCTTGACAATGCCCCCCCCGCATACACACTACTCGGACTCCCTCCCGTCACTATTTTTTTTTTTTATGAAAACCCCAAAAACGAAAGGTATGAAATACCTATAGTACTTAGTACCATGCATGGGTTGAAGGAGAAGTATGGGGGGAGGGGGGTGTGCCGGAAACTTTTCTCTAGAGACTAAACATGGGTTTCACCACTTCAAGCCTCCAATAAGCAAAGTGGTGGTATTTCACCGGTTGATGAAAGTCATCTACCACTGGCAGAGTAGTTAAAAGTTATAGCAAGAGACCCCCATCTGCATACCATATAAACACAACATTCGTGTTTTGCGACAAACAAAATGACTGTAATCAAACAATATTTTATACGTTTCATTACAAATGTTACTTTTTTTTTTTTAAGGTTATGAAGCTTTTTGTCCGCCACTGTAGTTTCGGAATTAAAATACCAAAATAGATTCAGTATAGGAGGATACAAAAATCCGACACAGCCCTGCATACATTGCAGTGCGAGGATATATGCAGTTCAATAATACTAGAATCCACAGTTCACTAGTACAATAAAAGAAAATTTAAGGAAGTATTCTTCATAAAAATGTTTCAGACCACTTTTGTAAACAGAGAACAAGAGGTTGAATTTAATCAACAATACTTGAACATATTTAAAAAGACAATAAAGGAAGACCTGAGAAAACGAGAAAGAAAACTCCAAATAACGGAAGTAAGTATTTATTTTATTTATATATATATATATATATTTTTTTTTTGCTATTGGACAATTAGAAATCTTATAAATAAGCTGTTGAAGGCACCTCTTGCCAGAACGAAATTAAACATTCGGCAAGCATTAGGCTGGCAACAGGTAAAATTCTAATCAACTTTAATATCTACTTCAATTTATTTTATTTATCCTTGTACTACTAAAATCGTATATTATTATTAGCCACATAGTGCAAGGAAGCGTGAGTCTTATGCTGCACCAGCCAAAAAAAAAAAAAAAAATTCCGAGTTAACCTGAGAGAGAGAGAGAGAGAGAGAGAGAGAGAGAGAGAGAGAGGTAGGAAGGAATCACCAAGAAAGAGAAGAATGATGACATCCAGCTCAGGAACCTGGATGTGCCAAGTCTATACTCACCAAATGTGAGCTCCGGGGTTAATATATAGAATAGGTAAAACTAATAATATATAATGTAATAAATAATGTATTATGGGTAAATTGTAATAAGTATCCACTAGAAGTTTTGAATATGTAATTTTAGTTTTAAGCATAATAGTAATTTGTTTTGTTTTTACCTCTCTGTCCTTAAAAAACAGCCTATGTTTAGGCTGAGGAATTCGTGTCTGTTTGATTTAAACTCTATTTTTAACTTTGTTTTGAATATAAATAATTTCATAAAATTTTCTTCGTATTTTCTGTGTCGTGTTACTATCATCTAAATTAAATAAGTTTTTATTGTCTGGAGAGAGAGAGAGAGAGAGAGAGATACACATAACGGCAAATAGATACCACGGATTCACCATACCTACAGTCCACTCCACGGAGAGACGGATGCGAGGTGTAGCTGATCCTCGTATACAAAAGCTTATAGAGCAGTGGTGTAACCAGGGTGAGGCAGATAGGGCACGGGCCAAATATGTTTCTTTTTTTTACGATAAGTGTATTTTGCTTTTATTTTGTAACCGGTATTATAACGAGTAACCAGCAATCTGCAATAAACCAATGTAAGAATTCAGCCAGAATTTTAAAGAACAGTTTTCAAGGGGCGCATTTTTTTTTTATTTTCCCTGGGCACTATCAACCTCTGTTGTGGACTATTTACACAGAGGAAATTATGATTTCTAAAATAATTGATTTTAGAAAGTATAAAAAAAATTGTTTATAGACATTTAATTATAGAAATAAAATTTAGGTGAATAATCATAACAGGAACAGTATGCACAAATTGAACTTAACAGCTATAGTACAGTGTCTAGTGGTATTACTGTATGGAGGCGACAGTTTTCATTCATAGATGTGTATTTTAAACTATTACAATAATTCTTTGTATTGCGAAAAATAAGCTGATATTACATTTTCATCACAGATTTCTGCGGAAGAATCAATAGAAGCCAAGCAGTTCATTTTCAAGGCCCCCAGCTCCAAGATAGAACGGAGAGGGACTGCTCCATTTGAGAAGTAGCCGCGTGCTTTATCTATAGCGAATTTTACATAATCAGCATCAAGATCCTAGATTTTGAAGAAATCCAGAATTATTTTTTTTTTTTACCATAACAAGGAGTTGTTATTAACGTATGTTTGCTGAACTATCAGACTACTCTCACTTAGTCCGACTTGCTCAGGTTTTATTGTACATTTGTTTTCGTGTTTTCAGTTAAAAAAAAACTGACGTGGATAAACAAAATTTGCTCTATAATTATAGAGCTAATTAGAAAAATCAATGCTTAAGAAAATGTTTGCCTTCTCTGTTTTCCTATATGTAGTTTCATTAAAAGTGATGTACCAAAACACGAAACTTTCCTCGTCCGGTGACGTTTAACTTAGCTGACGAATTTTTAATTAATCTAGAGATTCGTATCTGTACTTGCATATAAATAATATGCAAATACAGATACAAACCTCACAATTAATCAAGTTGCGCATTTTGTGCCAAAAAAAATTCGGATTTATATATTCAGATGTGCGTAATGTATATCTTTAAGCTTTAGATGTACGTAATGTACTCGTGTGTCAGTCAGTTTGCACATGCAAATTGAGCTTAACAGCTAATGTAGAAACAAGTATTTCTTGTTTATATATTTTGAATAACAGGTAATCATTTTTTAAGATCTCAATATAAACAACAAATGGATGTAACTTTGAATAAATAACCCTTATTATTAAAGTATATTGTATTATTTTTTTTCAGTTTTCTATTGCGAAAAGATCAAATAATGAAATCTTTTGAAGCTGTTTTGTTACTAGGAAACTGGGTCGACAGAAGCAAGTTACCGAAAACTGACTAACGGTCATACAGAACGCGGCAAACGCTTGTAGCAGTGCGACAACTGGCGAGCAGCAAACGTCCTTGGCTACAAAAGAATTCACTAATCGATACAACTAACGGCAGAAGCCATTGCTGCTGGTCTCGATCGTCTGTAGCTTCCTGCCTCATCTATTTTTTTTTTTAACCATTCAAATTTATATAAGAGTGGCGCCCTCTTGTGTCAGAAAATGTAGACATTCGTGTATGCCGTTGCTAAGATGCTGTTATTGGTCTGTTTTGACGAATGCTGTTGCGGTAATCTGTATGATTTGTTCTTGTGAAGTACTATGTGGTAGAGTAATGGTTCGCGACTAAGTGTAACTGTACTCCAAACTGCATATCTGGAATTTTGTTTAAAGAAGGTTTCTCTTCTGCATACGTATTGCTCATCATGAATATATATCACCTAACGTGTGGCAAGTGGAAACAAGGCATATCTCAGCCCTTGGGAACATGGTCGCCAAACTGAGGGGATATATCGTTCGGAAGAAGAACGATAATCGAAGTAGTATACCAATCAGCTCTTGGGTGCTCGAAAAAAATCGCATGGCTGTTAGTACTGGCATATTTTTACATACCGTAAGTGCTAATTGTTCATGAATACTCTAGTAAAATAAGCTTAAAATACGAAAATGAAACGAATATATCACTAATGTACGCAATACGCCATTGTTAAATCCCTCTTTATAAAATTGCCCAGTTTTAAATACCTTGTCTTTCTTTTAACATGTATACTTTGTTTTGAAACAGGTAGTTCTTTACCTTGAAACAGAAGTAGACGTTGATTGTATATCATCCTAATATATTACCAGTTTATTACACAGTACGAGCTTTACTTGGCGCCTCAGTTTAAAATCATGTAGACTTATTAAGTTTTAGAGTAGGTTCTGTTTATACGGTCGGGTTTTTTTTTTTTTTCTTTTTTAATTACGGTCACTGAGCAAAGTAGAGTAGTATAAAATTTCAGCATTAAAACTGTGTTGCACAAAGTTTTGTCATATAAATCCACGATATTCCATCGTGGAATTATTTTATACTGCGATACAGTTTTACATAAATCATTTACGGTCTCATATTGTGAAATCTTTCACATATTGTGAAGGATTTTACAATATGAGGTATTATTATTATTATTATTATTATTATTATTAGCTATATGGTGCAAGGAAGCCTGAGGCTTATGCTGCACCAGCCAAAAAAAAAAAAAAAAAAAGTATGCCACCTTGAAAACTTAGTTCTGCTTTTTTTATGAATTTCACCGCATATACAAATTATGCTTTTTATACACTGAAAAAGTCTCAGAATAACTTATGCACATGATTTTACATATTATATTAATGACGGTGATTAATTCATTAATGAAATTACTCGAGCTTCGATGATGGTCAGTGGATGTCATTTGGTTTAATGATTTTTCTTTGATTTAAGGCAGTTTAAGTTGTTAGATGGGGCATCAGTGTGTGTCGAGTTTGTAAGTTGCATCTGTCCCGAAATTATTGTGTGTTTATGCGAGTCTTGATTTTTTATTAAAACGGAATAATCCTATATTTATTATGGATTACCATTGTCATGTATTGCTAATGATATATGGCGTTAATGCTATTGTTACAGTTATTTATATATTATACGCACATGATTTGACTAATTTCTTTATTGGATCCTATATAATTTATGGATCCAATTTCATGGAGTGAATGCAATTCGCTAACGATTTTAGTGTTGTTAGTGGCCCAGGTTTAAAAAACTTAATCACCAATGCAAAATATATCTAGACACCAAAATCTAAGCTATCCTGGAATTTAAAAAAAAAAACTCCATTCATCCACATGGCCATCTCTCCGCTACCCAACATGAGCTTTGAACGGATAGATAACGAAATGAATAGCTATGCATAGCAGTTTGTTTTGTCTCATTAAAAGTTTTACTAATTTTAATTAATTTCATATTTAGTATGGCTAAAAACATGAATTTTATGATAACATGTTGAGACCGAATATTAATTTTTTACTTTTAATGCATTATTTACAGAAAACTGGGATTGGAACCAAAAGCTCTGCGGGTATCCGTAGTTATACAATAGCAATACAATTACACACACACACATATATATAATGTGGAAACTTAATTTTCTTATTATATTTTGTACCATTTTTATTTTTTAAATACTTCATTATGCTAATATATATATGCACACACACACACACACACACACACACACACACACACACACACACACACACACACACACACACACACGTACTCTTGAGCACATATACTAAAAAGGTATACACTGTATATGTGCTGAAACTGGGAAGTTGGCAATGTTTCTAGACTCATTATGAAATCTAGTTATCATTTCAGGGTTAGTTTAACAGCCTTTCATTCTCACTCATCTTTTCATACAAGTAGTTCTTCACCTGACTAGTAACTTAAGACATTACCCCCCCCCCACACAAACACCATTTTAATTAACCTGGCCTTGAACAATAACATTTGTAGCATGTTACTGCAGAAAAAAAAAAGACCAGAATTGTTGGGAACCGCTACGGTCAATTGCAGCCGGTCCGCTCCTGATGGTGGCTGCGGAAACTGATTACAGTTTATTCAGTATGAGTTCAGGGTACCCTCACCGGATGTTCTCCGACTCCTTGTAGATGTCTGACGCGCTCACCAGGTTCATAGAAGGGATGGTGATTTAGTGACCAGCGCACTGAGGCAGTTACATCACCCAGTCTTGTACAAACGAAATGCCTAGTTCAATAGATGCTGTTCGTTATTTCCGAAGTCCGTTAAATTCACCTCCGCTAAAGTGAAAATTTATTGTATACGACCATAACGGAAAGGCTTATAAAACAATTTGATTGGCATAGGACCGCACGCAGTCAGAGATTAGAAGAGTGACATAAGTAGTAATTCTGTTATTCTCTGGCTGCTATGGCCTATCAAAAACATCCTTCCACTCCCTAGCGCTTGAATTTTTTTTTTTTTTTTGTTTAATAAATTTAGTAAAAAATGGCTAATTGCAGTTAGTGTGCTTACACTAAAAAAAAAAAATCAAGCTTACTCGTGAAAAAAAAAACAAACTCATGCACCATATGTATTATGTCCGTAAATTAGGTATGTCCTAGTCCGTAGCATAGCTCAGTAAGTATAACATAGTCTTTCCCACACCGGGTGTGAAAAACCAGAGTTCGAATCCGTTAAAGGTGCGAGTAATTTTTCTGGATATTTTTCACAGCGTGGCTGAGTTAACTGGTCTTAGGCGAGGGTAGCATGTTTTTTCTCCCGGAAACATCAGGTTTTTCGTCCAGCAAATCAACTGCAGAATACACGTAATTTATAGACATTATATACGGGCATTATGGCCTAAGTTTCATCAGCAACTTAATTCATACTCGTTTCCTTATTTCTTGCCATGTTTACCAAGAAAAACCCAACTCTTTCGGAATGACAGGTGCTCGATTTTATAAGTTACAGCTTTAAGGATATTACTCCTTAATTTATGATTGCAGAACACTAGAATCATCCACAACGCTCTACCACATAATCTTCTACAATGTACTGCCATACAGGGATATTCTGTATCTTTCTGGAATATTCTCGGATATTCCAAACAATTCTTACATATTTAAATTTTTCGATTTTTATATATGCTGTAATAAAAAATATTTTAATGAAAATTGGTAAACAGGTTGGTTAATAAAAACATTAATATTAATAAATTAATATTTCTTAATTTATTAATAAATTTATAATACATTAATAAAAACTTGTAAGATTAAGAAAAATGAAACTTTGAGGTTTCCGAAAAGTAAGGCAACACTTTTCCTTAATAATGGTGAAAGAGCCGACCGGGCTAGCCGAGTGGGTAAAGTACCTGCCCGGCAACCCAAAGGTCGCGGGTTCGATTCCCGCCTCGGGCTTGGATCAAAGTACTGCAAAAACCTTGGGAGGTGCAATATGGCCACAGAAGCCGATGCGCCAATAACTACCAAATCAAAAAAAAAAAAAAAAAAAAAATGGTGAAAGGGAATGAGATGAAACACTATGGACAGATAGACCCGTAAATAACTTTCAAAAAGACCGCCAGTGCAGTGTTGCAGTACTGTTGCCTCACAGCAAATTCCAGTTGCAAAATGGCGGCTACCGTGCGAGTGTGGTCCAAAACAGATGTTCGAAGTTATTCGCTTTTTGCAAGCAAAAGGTATACAAGTGACATTCATCGTGAACTGGTGTGGTTGCTGTTTATGGCGAAAATGTGATGACAAAGAAGCAGGTGTGTTTTTGATGCAATGAATTTAAAGCGGGCCGTGTTGACATTGACGATCGACATCGGGCGAGCAGGCCTTCATTGAGCAAGACAGAAGACATTTCGCGCATTAAGGGCATCGTGTTTGAAACCAGGCGAGTGAAATTGCACAAATAGTAAACGTGAATAAGTCGACTGTTCACGATGTCTCTGGCTTTCGAAAGGTGTGCTGCCGCTGGGTGCCCCGACAATTATCATAGGAGGCAGTGGCGGATTTCCGCACAGGCGCACGAGGCGCGCGCCCGGGGACACTTAAATTGAGGGGGGGGGCCTCAAATCTCAGATCTAAAAAAAAAAATGTTTCATTTAAAATTATTACACTCATCTTTATTACGGTTACTGAATAAAACTATAATTTAAGATGAGAAGTTAGTAAACTCTTATGCGAATATCCCTACATATTATATGAAATATCTATGCGAACTAAGTGAATCTGAAATAGAATTCATGTTATCATTAATGCTTAAATTAAACACTTTCAGTTTTTTCCTAGTGGAGGTAATTCCACGAATGAAGAATCCTGTGACTATATTGCTCAAGAAACGATATTAGATTTGTTCGCGGAGGCGGTTCAAAACTATTCGCAACTAATTGGGAACCAATAAGCAAGCGCAGTAGTCTTTTAAAGCCTCTGAAATCACTACTGCGCTGGCTCACATGTAACGGAGCATCGTCTTTTTTAATAGCTTTCGGAACTAACATTTCACTCACGAATCTGTTACAAATTACTAGTTTGGTGTGGTTGGTATTTTAGTGTAGGAGTATTTTTGTTTTGTTATCAAGTAAGTATCTGTAATATCTTATGCATTGTTTATGTATTTATCAAAACTGAATTGTTTGACCAGGCGTGACATTTATAGCAAGTGATAATTTGGAATTAATTTTTTTTTTCGCGTTATTTGAAAACCATTTTATCAGCTGCATTTCAATAATGAGTCAAATTTCCACTAGATTCAGTTTGTTTAGAGATTGCATGATATTTTTAATAATGTTTTTACTGTTGTCTACGACAGTGCTTCCCAAACTGGTGGCCGTCAACCTTCTTGACGGCCACCTAATATATTTATATCTATAAGGAATAGAAATTTGATAATGTGCCATGCCAAATAATGTGTATGTAGAACGCTAACAATGGACTGGGAAATTTAAGGAAATTAATTTGTGTGGGTACACCAGATGGCTACATTTATGTATTCGATCTGCCAGTTCCCCAGTAGTAATAATTATAAAATCAATAAATTATAGGGGGGCCTCAAAATTGAATTGCGCCTGAGGCCTCTCAAGTGCTAAATCCGCCACTGATAGGAGGACAAAGCAAAACGCATGGGACTGTCTGGAGAACCTGTTGCGATACAGCGACGAAGGAGAGGATTTTCTCGCTCGCATAGTCACAGCAGACGAAACGTGGATTCATCACTTTACCCCGGAGAGAAAACGACTCCATGACCTGGAAACATCCACAATCTCCTGTGCGCAAAAAATTCAAAAAACTGTTCCCAGTATCCAAAAAGTCATGGCCACAGTGTTCTGTTGATGGATTTTTTTGCCGAAGGGAGACACAATCAATGCACAGCTTTACTGTGCAACGTTGGAAAAACTGAAAGCCAACATTCGACGCAAACGACCAGGCCTCCTGACAAGCGGCGGGATTTTGTTGCACGACAACGCAACTCCACACACACTGCCCACACCACTCGTGGGTTGTTGCGCCATAATAGTTGGGAAACTGTTACACCCCTTTTCAGAGGGCCGAACAAATGGAAGTCTGAAGGCGTTAAGTCTGGGCTGTAGGGGGTATAGGTATACCCTCTACAGCCCAGACTTAACGCCTTCAGACTTCCATTTGTTCGGCCCTCTGAAAAAACACTTTTCAGGAAAGCATTTCACCACGGATGAGGAAATTCATCAGGCGGTGCGATGTTGATTACTGCATGTGGGAACGAACTTCAGTACTGGTACTGATAAACTGATCCATCGTTGGGACAAGTGCATCAATAAAACTGGAGACTGTGGAGAAGTAGTGCCTGTTCACTTATTTCTTGGTGTGTAGTTTCAACTTCGTATTATTAAACATCATGGAGAGAGAAAATGTTACCTTACTTTCCAGAAACCCCTCGTAGGTGGGGGTGTGTATTTAACCCCAGGGGCTTACATCTGGTGAGTATGGGCTGGGCACACCCAGGGTCCTGAGCTGGTCGGTCTCTCTCTCTCTCTCTCTCTCTCTCTCTCTCTCTCTCTCTCGGTAACTCAGAAATTTTTTGGCCGGTGCAGCATGAGCACCATATGGTTAATAATAACTCTTCATAAGCTACACCACGTTCACGAGCACGGAGAGCGTGCACGAGAACTGGCTAATAACTACATTTACTTTGAATTTCAATTTAAATAATTGTAGGGAAAACGGAATAACAATTGCTAGATTTCTATTTTTACGATTTTAAATTTGGAGTAAGTAAATTTGGAAATCTTGAAAAGGCATATGATAGTATGCAAAGAGAAATTTAGCCGAGTTGTCAGGGGCACGAGCGCAGTAGTACACACTCTTTGAGTGGACCGGAGTTAAAGCCCGTGACTGCTAAATACGATTAACATTTGGATTGATTGATTTATTGTAAACTCCAGACTTGGTGGTCATACCGGAGCATAAACAAGAACATAAAAAGTGTGGTAAAGTCTGGAGAAAATGGAGACAGGGAGGAGGAGGAGGAGGAGGAGGAGGAGGTTGTGATGATTAAAAATATGTATTCAAACTGAAAGTTGTGCGAGGACAAAATTTGGCCACTTAGATTAGTTTCCATTGTCCAATGGACACTTCGACAGCGTAGTATATTGTCACAATTACTTATTATTGTGATGGACAATATCCTTGTAGCGGTGAATGATAAAAAAAGGTGGAACAGCTGTGTTTGCAGATGTCTTCTGGGCAAACAAGGAGGAAGACCTTCAATAGAAACTAACACATTGGGAAAGTAGTCAGTGGGTATGGTCTAAAGATAAGTAACCAAAAAAAGCAAAGAGATGGTGATGAGTGAGTGTAAAAGGGATAAAATTAGGGAATGAAATGTTGGAAGTGGTGAACAATTTTAAGTACCTATGAAATGATGGCAGCCTAGATATGGAAATAACAAGGAGAATAGCAGCTAGTCAAAGTTTCTTCTGTAACGTTAACAGCATGTAAAGTTCCAATGAAGTGTAAAAGCTGATAAATAAGGCATATTTTGTCCCTATTTTGACCTATTTTGCTGAGACGTGGAGGATAAATAAAAAAAAAGGGTACCAGAAGAATACAAGCAATGGAAATGAAGGTGTTAAAGATTATGCTAGCTAAAACTAGAAGAGACAAAATTAGAAATATTGATATTAGAATGAACTTGGGAATAGAAAGTTTGAGGGAGATATCTGCATCACGTTTGAGATGGTTTGGACACATGAAGAGAATGAAGTCGAACAGAATACTAAGAATATTTGAGATGAAAATGGACAAGAGGCCGAAAGGAAGACCCCGGAAAAGATGGGGAGATCAGATTAGGGAATATGTGGAAACGAAGAGATTGAGTGGGAGAGAATGACAGAAGGTATAAAAAGATGGAAGGCTTTGATTCACCTGACCCTAGGTTGGAACAGTGAGGAAGATACAGAAGTAAAGCCTGCTAAAAGCAAAGCTAAATTAATGGAATACAGATAAAGCCATAAACACCTACGCAGTCTTAGTGCTTACTCCTTCGGGATCATAGAGTGGACCAAAACCGAGCTGCGGGAGGTTATGAGAAGGACCAGGACAATGACGTACAAGAGCTGCGAACACCATCCGAAGGCGGCCACCAAGACTGACCATGGCCAGGAAAGAAGAAAGGGATTCGGCACACCGAACAGATTTAAGCGATTAAGAACTTGAAGGATTGCTTCCAGGGAAAAGTGCCAATCCACCATAAAGAAGGTAGTGAGGGGTACCCCTCTTTCAATCTCAATGACGAAACCCCACCCACCCGAACGAAAGAAACAAACAGAAAAATGAGCGAATCCCACCCAGTCCTTGGACTGGGTCAGCAAGACGGGAGGTGATTTCCTAAATAGGTTACCTCCAGTGCAGTCTAATTTTTAAGAGGGGCCCCTTTCAAAACAACACAATCTACATGTACACCAACCGCACACTTACCTGTGATACATACATGTACAAGATATATTTTTGTTTTGTTTTATGACATACATAAGGGCAAGCAACTGTTTCACGCATACAACGGTACTCTTTCGCACATTTGCCTTCTCCCGTTCATTAGCATACATCCAGACAGAACACAGTGCCCTTTAAATATAGACAGTCACTTTATGTATTATTTTTTTTTTCTATACTAATCCCGCCCTCCACACCAGTGGAAAAGACTAGAGTTCGAATCCCATCGATGACTGGAGAAATTTATGGGTATTTTTCACAACGTAACTGAGTAAGTCGGTCTCAAGCGAGATTAGCATAATTTTCCTCCCGGACACTCATGTGGGTTTTTCGTCCAGAAAACAGAAAATCTACCTCGGAACACACCCAATTTACAGACAATATACACGGAGCAACATGGCCTTAGTCGCCGATGCTCCTAAAATCCAACAACCAACTAATATACTAATCACAATCGTTTATTCGATCACCGCAAAGCTTACACACACATGACCTACCATTCATAATAAAATGACACATAAATGACATTCTCATTCATTCACCCAATCTCACACATTTCTTTCTCTCAGTACTGAACTCTGAATAGGAGATGACACTTTTTTTTGTTGCAGGCTAAGTGGACTGATTTCCCACCCAGCACGTATACCATACCTTGCACGTATACATACATTCATCAGATACAAAGCATACACTCTTACACACGCCCTCTTGGGTAGCACAGTTGGTAGAACCACAGCCTTCCGGTGGAAAAAGGCCCTAGTTCTAGTCCCGTCGATGACGAGAGGAATTTATGGTCCTTTATCACAACGTGGTTCAGTTAGTCGATCTCAGGCGAGGGTTGCATGGTTTTCTCCCTGGTTTTTGTGCAGCAACAGAAAATCGACCCAGAACACACGCAACTTACAGACAGTATACATGGAGCACTATAGCCTTAGTTGCGATGCTCCCAGTGGCGGATTTAGCACTTGAGAGGCCCCAGGCGCAATTCAATTTTGAGGCCCCCCCCTCTAAATATTTTCGGTAGCACTACAGTGTGCATTCTACGCGCACGTTTTTACTGTAGCACGCGCTCTAGATTTGGTGTTGCGGTTTTAATCATTTTGGTTGCGCAATTCTTTCATACATATTTAAACTAATGTTTAAATGAAAAAATGGCACAACTAAGCATTAATGATAATACGTATTCTACTTCAGAGTCACTTAGTTCGCATAGATATTACATATAATATGTAGGGATATGGCATAAGAGTTTACTAACTTCTCATATTAAATTATAGTTTTATTCAGTAACGGTAATAATAATGAGTGTAAAAATTAAAAATGAAACAATTTTATTTTTTTTGAGACCTGAGATATGAGGCCCCCTCTATTTAAGAGGCCCCAGGCGCGCGCCTGTGCGGAAATCCGCCACTGGATGTTCCTAAAACCCTATAACAACCCTTACACACACACGCACGAACGCAAAACACTCTTGCCCACATAAATACACTGGACATGTATAATGGACATGTATAAACATGTCCATTATACATGTCCAGTTATACATGTCCAGTCCATTATAAATGGACATGTATAAACCACTGTACGTATATTCATACACATTTATACACCCTCACTTACTCTTAACAGACAGGGAGTTACATTTATTCTGTTAAAATATAGTAACTTACACCCGACACAATGCATTCGGTCTCAGTTTTACAGGCACGAAGAAATCCAGGAATCCCATGTGCTCTTATTTATGCCCAGTATTTTCATTACCAGTTCACTGTCCGCATAAACATCCATTTACGTATGGGGTGGGGAAACACATTCCGACAGGCCACCCTTGTCTTGATTTGTCTATATGGGGAGAAGACCACATGTGGAATAAGTCTTATTGTGAAGAATTTAATTTGCTTAAGTCTGCTGAAACTGTTGTGTTGTAACCTGCCTGGCGCGAGTTGTCCGGCGCGCTGCAAAAACTGCTTTTCCTTATTCTGTTAATGGATTAAAGTAGTTTTCTTCTGTTATAAACAGATGCTCATGATTTCTGGCAGAGGAGATGCAATCTTTGTGATAACACTTCTCAGGTTGCCATAATTCGGGTAGTCGTACAACATTATCAACATGGGTCCAGTCCTCGTTTATACCGCAGGTGCAGTATGAGCCATCAGCTATACCAAGGCCAAATAATTTAGCCTTGAATGAGTCATGCCTAGGCAGCAGAAAGGAGATATATAATAATCCAGGGCTCTGGGTAAATTTATGGTATAAACCTTATTTTCACTTCACTTTTGGTCGTTCGATTCCAGTCATCTTGCCATAGTTGCTATACAGTTTGATTGCTATTTGGCTCCTTTCCTGCTTCATGGGATTTTAAAAATTGAGGGTTATCCTCAAGAAAGTAGTTGTTATTTGTTACTTGAGCCTGTAATAGACCATTTTTTACTATCTCCAGGTGAAACAAAAGGATACCAGCCAATACTTGCAGAGCAGGGGTACTGACAGTGCAACATGCTCCTTATGTTATCGTAACAGAATCGTTTGAATTCTGATTGTCTAATTTATTTTTATTCCTGACAGTGCTGTTTTGTGATACCAGGTGGCAGCTCCATACATTATGATACAGGAAGATGGCTTTGTAAATCAGGGCCAAGGTTTTTCTTTTTAGGCCCCAATCAGTTCTATTGATTCGGACAACCATGGCAGTATATCTTTGGACTTTTTTTTGACGAATTGGATTGTGTGGAAAGAAGGATAGTTTGTTGTCAAATATTATACCTAGATATTTCATTTTGGTTACTGCTTTGATTGGAGTTCTTGCTAGTCTGACTACCGGTGGACGTCTAGTCCCAGCCTATTGCTGCAAACTCTGTATAACAGTACAGTAAGACTTTGTGCTAACACTCCCTCTAATTTTACCTTTAATAAGACGTCTGTGAAAGCAACTCTTGTGGCAGCCTTTAGTCTGTGCGCCTGATTTCTTGAAATCTTTTGCGCATAGTGATCTGTCTGTTGGTTAGGTAATCCTTTATACATTGGTATAACTTATGGAGCACTTCAGCCTGGCACAGACCACGAAGAATGCTGGGCAACCATAGTGCTTCAAAAGCTCCTTCAAAGTCTACTGAAATGGCTAGCAAGTATTTTTCCTGTATAGATCCAATAGTTGTCATGGTATGGTGAATCGCGTCCTGTGTGTGTGTGTCCTTCCTTAAAACCATATTGTTTGACTAAATTTTTAACCTGATAGTGGGCTATAAGTCAAATTAACAGCAATCTTGTTAGTAGTTTGCCTAGGTCTGGTAGTAGAGCAAATGAGCCTATAAAGCCTTGGATGACTGGGGGTTTCTCAGGATTTGAGAATTAATCTCAGGTTAGCTTGTTTCCAGATTGCAGAAAAGGTTCCTATAGAAAGGCAGTTATTATATAGTTCTAACAGGTGTTGCGGATATGATGGTGGGAAACTTTAATTACCTCAACCTCGATGAGGTCATGGCTTGGGCACTTGTTTCCCCTGGTTCTATCAAGAGCCTGTTTCAGTTCATCTGCTGTAAATAGGATTCTACTCTAATGCTAAAATATGCTTCATATTTATTGAGAATCTGTTTAGTGCGCAGTGGGATGCTCTTCCCCAAGACCGAAGCATTCATGTTCGCTATCCAAGACCAGGAAATCAACACTAGAAACTACATCGCCAGAAACTTCGGGAATGGCAGACGATACTTGTCGACCATTCCACCTTTCCTTAGAAATAATGCAGCACTTCATTGCTGGAAGCAGGGTGATCACCCATACGCACTACACTCACAGGCAACGATCAGGTCACCGGGATAATACATTAGAAGTCAGCGGAAAAATACAAGATTATCAAAGAACGTATACCATATTACAAGTACTGTACGAAACTCAGGCCGTACTACTGACTCCTACTCACAAGCTGTGCTGGTACCTCTTCTACGTGGGTAGCACAGTGGTATCGTCACCGACCTCCCCACACCGGGTGGAAAAGGCCCGGGTTCGAATTCCGTCAATGACGCGCGGAACTTTAATTGGCTTTTTTCACTCCGTGACTAAGTTAGTTGATTTCAGGCGTAGATAGCAAGGTTTTTCTCCCCAGAAACGGGTCCAGCAAAACAGGCAAATCGACCAGAGAAAACAACGCAATTTACAGACAAAATAAATATATGGGTAGATGTAATCATTTATGGGTGACCCTAGTATCATAATTTTAATTTTTGTGCTGGTACCACGCCATAAAAACAGACAAGATGATACCGTACAACAGACCGGACATAACCCTCACTAAGAAGAAAAATGCTACCTACTTGATAGACGTAGCGGTGCCAACAGTAACCTCCAGAAAACCTACACAGACCATAGAGAGGAAATCAAAGAGATGTGGCATATGGAATAAGTAACGACCGCCCCGACCACCGACATGGTGCCAAAGAGCCCACATAAGAACCTAGCAGCAATAGGCCTCCCAGAAAACATCTACAAGGAACTCCAGAAAGCCGCGATCCTGAACACGTGTAGGATAGTCAGAGTTTCTCAACCAATAATAGTAACCGGACATAACGATCCAACGCACGTGGTACCATTATCTGTTGCTGGATGGAAAAATTTTTCCCATAAGAGATAATAATAATAAACCAACCATAAAATATACACAGTTTAGAGACATACGTGGACATCTCGTGGGCTCAGTCGTCACAGTGTTTATCCAAAATAGTCCCGCCCATAATAACCGCGCTTCAATTGCAATATATTGTAGACTAGATAGGTTGTTGTAGTAGGGTCCCAATTGCCACCCTGTATACTGTCTGTAAATTGCATGTTCTGTGATTGATTTTCTGTTTGATGGACGAAAAACCCGACTTTCTGGGAGAAAAAACTATGCTATCCTCACCTGAGGCCGACTAACTCAGCCACGTTATGAAAAATGCGAGCAAATTCTTCATGTCCTCGACAGGACTCAAATTGTCTTTTTCACCTTAGTCTTTTGTGGGTAAGACAGCGATTCTACCAACTGTGCTACCCACGAGGGCGTTGACTAGATAGCATTTTAGTATCATTCTAAGTAAGGCTATTTAAATTACTAGGAGTTGTGATCTCCACTGTGTTGCGAATACCAATAGAAATAATATCAACAATAGTACGCCATCAAGCTCTACAAGCACAGTTAGTCTAGTTATCGTCCTCCCCACATCGGCTGGAAAAATACTTGAATTCGAATCCTGTCAATAACGTGAAGAATTTTTGTAAGCATTTTTCACAACGTGGTTAAGTTAGTCGGTCTCAGAGGGAAACAGATTTTTTTTTTTTTCTCTCGGAAACTCGGGTTTTTCTTCCGCCAGACAAAAATCGACCACAGCATACACGCAATTTGCCGACATAATGTTTCAATATGGTCTATGTTGTTGATGCACCTAAAACCCTACAACAGTGCGATTGAGATATTTTTTAGGCACGTTCACATATATACAGTGGTGCTCAAAAAAAAATGCATCACTTACAAAATTTGTGAAACTTGGCAATATATCATATACGTTTTGTAATATAATTACTCTATCGCATCATCCGTCTCTAGCAAGCTTTCTGAAATGTCACGACACCATCACGTGTCATACCTGATGACACGTGATGGAGCGTCATATATGATTACATCATTCTGTGCTGTGGCTGACAATTAACACCCCATAGGATAAGCGTTGCTGCTGAGTTGAATGCAGAGGAACATTCGACGCATGAAATAGCTAAAAGGATTTCGTGTACTTCGTCAACTGTGGCAAGTTTATTACGAAAATTATCAGGAACCGGCATTTCAAACAGACAGAAAGGAAGTGAACGTCCACGAATATCTTCTGCAGCGCAGGACAGATTTCTGGTTGATCTCTGTCCGAAACAGAAGATCCTCATCGACAGATCTCAAAACAGCAAGGAAGGAGCCGGATACTGGAGTAAAGGCAATTACTGCGACAGTACATACATCTTTTCGCATTGGGATTAGTAGCACGTCGCCCAAAGCCACTTTTGACCCAAAAAAAAAAAAAAAAAAAAATGAAAGCGCAGCGTCTAAAGGCATGCTAGTTGTGCTGAGGATCAGTAGAAATGTGTTATTTTCTCTGGTAAATCAAAATTCAATTTGCATGTTTGGACGACCAGCAGACTGTTAGATACTCTCAAATAATATGGAACTGTATTTCACATAGAGGAGTTGATTGTCTTGAATTTGTGAAGAGTACAGTGAATGCTGAAGTGTACAAGGACATTGAGACAAATTACTTTCTACAATTAGAGATCACTATGGGGATGTTGCCGATTGCATTTGTCAGGACGACTCTGCTCAATGTCACACAGCCAAAACCGTAGGTACTACTTTATACAATTAGCAAAAGTTTTAAATTTATGAAATATCGGACTATTGCTTAAATAAACGTAATTTATTTCGCTGACCTTCTTGTCCACAGATTCAAAAATGGTTGAAGGATATATCAATTCGCACAATAACATGGCTTGGTAACAGTCCAGACCTCAATTACTGAAACACCCGTTTTGTTTCAAAATGAGTGTTTCAGTAATGCAAAAGAAACCAAAATTACTTAGAGTTGCGAGAGACATTAATTCGTGTTTGGTACCATGAGATTTCCCAGAGATACATTCAGAACCTTATCCAGTCGATGCCACGACGCTGTGCAACAAGGCAAGGGGTGGGCCAACGAAATTACCGTGGATTTTGTTTTTTGGTTATAAAGTTGCCTGTCGTCCTAGTATGAGCAAAAAAAAAAAATCACTGTTTACATAGAATTTTTGTTATTATATGAACCATAAGTAATGTTATGTTGGAGAAAAGTACTTATTTCATTTTATTTTTACCCATAAGGCATAAAAGAATTTTTCTGTAATTAATAGTTTCATATGAGTATTATTATTACTTATGCCTTTCAGCTATTTATAAGAGATTAGCTGACGGAATTAGGACAAAACCTAAAAAAATGAGGTGGATTTTTTTTGAGCACCACTATATATATACACACACCTCTATTGTTTTCACCATGTCCGTCCGAATATAACTACTTCCAGTGGATGGATTTTTCATGAAATTTTATATTTGGGCCTTTTAAAATATTTCTCGAGCCATTCCAAATTTCATTAAATCGGACCAATAAGAACCCAGCAATTATCTTTTTTGCATACAGTTTGTATGACAAAGAAATTAATGTATTACATGTAATTTTAATACGGTATTGTTCACTCCATGCAAGTTTTGCGTGTGTTGTTATGTAAGATTCGTGAACGTGTGAAGATTACTCTCCTCCCGTATACAAAAAAATGTATACGGGAGGAGAGTAATAAATATTATACAGTTGTAATTAAACTGAAGGACTTAAGTTTAGAGAAGGAAAAACTATAGAGCAGGGGTTCTCAACCGGGCGGGGGGGGGGGGGGATTGGCACCACAGATTGACAGACTCAAACTGTCGGAATATTGATTTTTCTACAAACTACAATTCTACGGAGTGTACATAATCTCTACAGGACATTGCACTTTATTGGATGCCACATATTAAATTAAAAATAAAGATAAATATTTCACTATCTTTTTGGAATGCACCTTTTGACTCAGACAATCTTGGAAAGGGGGGGATGACATTTTGACATATGGTGAAAAGGGTGCATGGGGCAAAAAAGGTTGAGAAACACTGCTATAGAGATTTAGCAAGTGTTTTATAAAGTTATAATCTTAGTGATTAATTGATAAGGAGAAAACTATATTTACTTTTCACTTCTATTAATCACAGAAAATGAAAAAAAAATAATAATTATAATAATAAATAAAATAAACATTTAATGTAAGAAAAAATCTAACTCGTCTGAAATGTAACGCACTGCGTGCATATTAGTATTTTTGTAAATAAACTGCTTTGGCCGTAATTGCTGTTTTATTGCCACTCCATACTATTATGTCGTATATTATATAAGTTGTTGTTACACACATTTCTGGCCTGTTACAGTGTTCTGTAACCATCACAGTAACCATCACAACTCAAAGACTGAGTTGAACTTTCGTTCAGGTGCCGTCCTACTTAAGATACTATACATGTCTACATAAGTTTTCGTTCTAGTAGAGTTCTAGGAACATCAGCGACTAAAGCCATATTGCTCCGTGAATACTGTCTGTAAAAGTTGCGTATTCTGAGGTAGATTTTCTGTTTGCTGGACGAAAAACCAGAGTTTTCGGGATGAAAACCATGCTACCCTTGCCTGAGACAAACTCTGCCACATTGTGAAAAGGGCCCATAAAAATTCTTCACGTCATCGACGGGATTCGAACTCGGCTCTTTTCCACCCGGTGTAGGGACAGGTATTCTACCAACTGTGCTACCACGATATATTATGTCTGTAGAAATGTGTTCGGGCCGATTTGCTTGTTATGTGGGGGGGGCACCTACTCTCTCCGCCTGAGATCAACTACAGCCTTGATTAAAGAGCTTTTAAGACTTCCTCGAGTAAAGTGATTGGAATCCAGATCCCTCTAAATGTCTGATAACTGTTGAAACCGCTGTACTATTACTGAGAGCCAGTTGAGATCACTCTCATTGTAAGAGTGGTAGGATCTGAGAGAGGTGGCTGTTACTTGGCGAGTACAAAATTTCATTTTTACATTGAATTTCTACTTGGAAATAAGGAGAGCAGAAATTAATCCTTTCCCTGGAGGAGAGTTGGTAAGGGTGTGCAGACAGGGTGCAAATAGAGTGTCATTTTATTTCTATCGAAGCGGGGGGGGGGTAAGCAGACAAACCTATTTTATTATCATCAGGCTCTGGCTGTTTTATTTGCTTCAGATGAGCGACTTCTGCCTATTCCTTTCTTTCTTGGGACCACCTTTCGAAGTTTATATTTTATATTAATGTTACATGCTGTAGAGTTACTCTTGGGAGAATAGGTGTGAAATTTTTAGCAAAGAAAGATCGACAAAAATAAATAATAATAAAAATCACGAATGATATCATTTGAAACAAAAATAACATGATAAATTCCAATTATAACAGTGCTTCTTTTAGTACTCTCCCACCTTAAATGCTCTTTCCTTCTTGTCCTATGGGCAATCCTATTAAATTGCATTAATTTTTTTAACATCTATAGTGCTCCTGTTTAAAATGCTTTCTCCTTTATATTTTCTTTTTTAAGTTTAAATATAAGATAGCTTATCATACCTTTTTGTAGGAAATATCTTCACCCAACACTCACATCAAATTGATCCGGTTAATACATAATATTAAAGATCTAAGTTTGTAACGCGATAATATCCATATTAAAAAAATTGTTAATTTATACGGTTTAAATAAAACTAATCTTGCATTCCATTCCCGATGTCTACTTACTGTTATCAAGGAAGAGCAAAGTGTAGTCGATGTACATCAATCTACCCCAAACTAAACCCATCAGCAATGATAAGACTAGAAACAGAAGATAATTGTCAAACTATATTAAAAATATTTTAGACTAGACTTCTTTATAGGTGACTAGGTTATGAACTGTACTCACAAGAAGTAAAGTGACAAATTTAACAATATCCACTCTCTTATAATTTAAAATTTAGTGTACCGCGACAAGATTATTTTTGTTAACCAATGTGAATCGCACTATTCACACATGCGCGTAAAGGTCCTAGAGTCCGAAATGGTGTATGGTCTCTGCACATATATAGAATTACAGTTTAATTTCATTTCAAGTGTTTCGGCTATTAAGAGTTTTATGTATTTATTCTGTGTATTAATTACTTTTGCCTCGTTAAAAAGAAAAACATGGTTCTCCTGTTGTTGTTGTTGTTGTTATTGGGTTTAAAGACACAAGGGCAACTGAGGCCAAATTGTGTCTAATGGTTCGCCTGGATGGCGTGAAAGGAAAGTTCAGATGCACCCGTCCTTTTCGCCCTCACAGATGACTGGTGTTGTAATTGCATCAAGAGATAATTTTGGGTAGAACCGATGTAAAAGGAGTTGCATTCCCCACAAGCAATGTTATAGACTCAGCGGTTCCCAACCGGTTGTTTGCGAACCCCTGGGGGTTCGCACTAAAATTTTTATAATGGCGTCTGCTTAGATTTATTTACATAGGTATATCATTGTAAACTACAAAATGTATACATAATAATAAACAATAAAGTAAAATAATATTAAATTAAAAGTAAAGAATTGCCAAAGAAAGAAACCACATTTCCCACAATTCCTTATAATTAGTTTATTATCTTACAGTATATCATGTTAAATAAATATGTTTTCCATACTAAAATTTTTTTGATTCTCAAGCACCATTATGGGCACTGTTCTTCTGAATTGGCTTCTGTAATTCCCGCTCTCTCATCAAAGCAATCCGAACACGTGCCGCACCAGTCAACATACTTTTACTGTCCAAGTTTAAACTCACAGAACCAACTTTTCTTCTTCCTCATTTATTCATTCAGTTTCCGTTTTCTGTAACGACCTTTCTTCATATGTATTTCCTGAAAATTACAGTCTACAGAAGTTCAAGTCTAATGCCAACAAGTATCTTCTTTCAACTTTTCAACCTTCAACCCATGCACGGTACTAAGTACTATAGATTCTAAAAAAAAAAAAAAAAAAAAAAAAAAAAAAAAAGTACCTGTACATAACAATTGGGTTTTTCCGTCCAGCAAAACAGGCAAATCGACCAGAGAACACACGCAATTTACAGACACAATCATTATATGGGTAGATGTAACATTTACGGGTGACCCTAACATCATAATTTTTTTTTTTTTTTTTTTTTTTTTTAGAGATGAGACATTAATTAACCTAGCTGCCCTCTTTTGAATGGAATCTAGAAGCCTGAGAGAGGTTTCGGGAAAACCGCCCCAGATGTGGAAACAATATTCCGTGGTAGGCCGGATTTGCGATTTCTACAGAGTCAACAACAATTTGGAAGAAAAGTAACGCCTAGAGAAAAAGAGAAAACGAAGTTTGTTAGATGCAGAGGAAGCAATATTTGTAATGTGCTTTATGCCAAGAGAGATTAGAAGTCAGGGTAATTCCCAAGATCTTGCCTAGAAATCGGAGCGTCTCGAAGATAAACATAGGAGCAGAAGAATCCTTTTTGCGAGATATAAGACAGGACTGAGTTTTAGAAGGATTGAAATTAAGTTATCTTTGCCCTACTACCATTACCCTGGAGATCAGCATTTAAGGAATTGGTAGTGGATATTAGAGAAGTTGAAGCTGTTTGAGCAGGGCAAAGTTTCTTAAACTGGAAGGTGGAATGTAATGTGCTATCGTCAGCAAAATTATGGATAAAATTTCCGGTCAATGGAAGAAGGTCATTAATATACAAGAGGAAAAGAGTGGGAGAAAGAACTGAATCCTGGGGAACACCAGCATTAGTGGAGTAATTAGAAGACAGAGAGCCGTCTACCATTAACCAGTGAGCAATCAGAGATAAAACTGCATACCCAATTACAAAAAACAGTTGGTAAACCATAGGATGGAAGCTTATTTAGAAGACCTTTATGCCAAACACGGGCGCCTCCGTAGCCAGGTGGGAAGGAGCAGCAGTGCATAGCACACGCTTCTTGATTAGACCGGGGTTCGAGCCCGTCACCACCAAATACGGAGAATGCGGAAAGGTCAGGGAATGACCACCGCATATCCCGGAGCAATATGGCCTTAGTTGCTAATGCTCCTAAAAACCAAATAACAAACAACAACAAACATGCCAAACACGAATGAAAGCCTTGGAGATGTCAAGAGCAACTGTTTGTGTTTCACCCAACTTTTCCATTGAATTTGTCCATAAATGGGTAAAATACGCCAGACTATCACCAGTGGATCGACACTGACTGAATCCATACTGGCGATCGTTGATCAGACGGAATGTTTCTAGGTAGTTTGAGTTGGCGGTTAATTGATTTCTCCATTACTTTAGAAAAAAGTAGAAGTAATTGCATTGGGACGATAATTGAATTGGAGGGATTTGTCACCCTTTTTAGGAACTGTTTTTCAAGCCCAAGAAAAAAACACCTTTGGAATAAGGAAGCGAAAAAAGCGGCAAAGAACAGAAATAAGTTCACGAGCTCAGGTTTTGAGAACAAGTAGAGAAATACCATCAGGACCTGGTATTTCTTAGCATCAGATTCGTCAAAATCGTGACATCCTTTTGACGGAAGACCACAGGTGGCATTGAATGGAGTGTACTGGGGATGTACCAAGGTGATTTACCAAGATCATTAATACATGAGTTGGAAGAAAAATAGGATGCTAGCTGGTCAGCTTTATCTTTGGCTGATGCGACAGAACTGTTTGGTTTTGACAGAAGTGGGAACAGAGATGGGCACATATTGCAGTCAATAGTTTTGGCAAGAGACCACAATGGTCGGCTACCATTTGACAAGAAACAAGTTTTCTACTCTTAGCCTGTTCGAAATCTAGTTTGGACTGATTAATAACTGCTTTACAAAGTATAAATGATACTTAATAATAAGTTTTATTATTACACTATGTCTCTTATAAAAATGGTTTTTTTTTTTTTTTTTTTTGGTAGTTGTTGGCGCATAGGCTTCTGTGGCCATAATGCACTCCCAAGGTTTTTGCAGTATTTTGATCCAAGCCCGAGGCGGGAATCGAACCCGCGACCTTTGGGTTGCCAGGCAGGCACTTTACCTACCCGGCAGGCCCGGTCGGCTTTAATAAAAATGTAGTACTGGAAATATTTTATAATAAAAATTCAGAAATATTATACGATTTCAGAGAATATAGGCTTAGTACTTAGCTTTAAAAATATGTTGTAAGGGGTTCGCTAAAAAAATTTTTAGTTTGGGAGGGGGGGGTTCACGATAAAAAAAATTATGTTGAAAGGGGTTCGCTAGTCAAAAAAGGTTTGCAACCGCTGTTATAGACTATATTGGTTCACTCCACGTTAGAGACTGAAGTTGGCTTCCTCGACTTCAGTATTGTCTGGAGTTTACTTATCGGCTGTGCAACTATTTTGAATTCAGAGTTTTTGAAAATGTTAATAAACTGTTCATACCATTGTTGTACATAAGAAACTTTAATAAGATATTTATGGGCAGTGTTCTTACTCAGCGGAACCGATTCGGATTTTTGTTTCACCTGTCGCTGTTTGTTATTTGGAGCATTAGCAACTAAGGCCATATTGCTCCGGGAATATGCGGTGGTCATTCCTTGACCTTTCCGCATCCTCCGTATTTGGTGGTGACGGGCTCGAACCCCGGTCTAATCAAGAAGCGTGTGCTACGCACTGCTGCTGCTTCCCACCTGACTATGGAGGCGCCTGCCCACGTGGCTAGCTGGGTGGGTAAAGTGCCTACCTAGCAACCCAAAGGTCGCGGGTTCGAATCCCGCCTCGGGCTTGGATCAAAGTACTGCAAAAACCTTGGGAGGTGCATTATGGCCACAGAAGCCGATGCGCCAACAATTACCAAAAAAAAAAAAAAAAAACGGAGGCGCCTACACACCTGTCGCTGAATGCCCCTAATTATATCTAGTGTATATATATCCCCTGTTTAAAAATCTTGTTTAAGTTTCCTGAGTTCGTCATTGGGAGATTCTTGTGTAGAACTATATCTGTACGCATTATAAAATTGGTAAAAATGAACTCCTTTTATACGTAAATGGGTGGTAACTCAAATAATGCTAAAATTTCCCTGTATTAGTAGGTTTATACGTGTGTATATATATATCCCCTGTTTAAAAAAAAATTTTGTTTAAGTTCCCTGAGTTCGTCATTGGGAGATTCTTGTGTAGAACTATATCTGTGCGCATTATAAAATTTGTTAAAAATGACACTCCTTTTATACGTAAATGGGTGGTAACTCAAATAATGCAAAAATTTCCCGGTATTAGTAGGTTTACGGTATATATACGTGTATATATATATATATCCCCATCCCCTGTTTAAAAATCTTGTTTAAGTTCCCTGAGTTCGTCATTGGGAGATTCTTGTGTAGAACTATATCTGTACGCATTATAAAATTGGTTAAAAATGATGCTCCTTTTATACGTAAATGGGTGGTAACTCAAATAATGCAAAAATTTCCCTGTATTAGTAGGTTTACGGTATATATACGTGTATATATGTATATATAGGTCTATAGTATATATATATATATATATATAGGTTTACGTGTATATATATATATATATATATATATATATATATATATATCCCCTGTTTAAAAATCTTGTTTAAGTTCCCTGAGTTCGTCATTGGGAGATTCTTGTGTAGAACTATATCTGTACGCATTATAAAATTGGTTAAAAATGATGCTCCTTTTATACGTAAATGGGTGGTAACTCAAATAATGCAAAAATTTCCCTGTATTAGTAGGTTTACGGTATATATACGTGTATATATGTATATATAGGTCTATAGTATATATATATATATATATATAGGTTTACGTGTATATATATATATATATATATATATATATATATATATATATATATATATATATATATATATATATATATATATCCCCTGTTTAAAAATCTTGTTTAAGTTCCCTGAGTTCGTCATTGGGAGATTCTTGTGTAGAACTATATCTGTGCGCATTATAAAATTTGTTAAAAATGACACTCCTTTTATACTTAAATGGGTGGTAACTCAAATAATGCAAAAATTTCCCGGTATTAGTAGGTTTACGGTATATATACGTGTATATATATATAGGTTTACGGTATATATACGTGTATATATATATATATATAGGTTTACGTGTATATATATATATCCCCATCCCCTGTTTAAAAATCTTGTTTAAGTTCCCTGAGTTCGTCATTGGGAGATTCTTGTGTAGAACTATATCTGTGCGCATTATAAAATTGGTTAAAAATGATACTCCTTTTATACGTAAATGGGTGGTAACTCAAATAATGCAAAAATTTCCCTGTATTAGTAGGTTTACGGTATATATAAGTGTGTATATATATATAGGTTTACGTGTATTTATATATCCCCTGTTTAAAAATCTTGTTTAAGTTCCCTGAGTTCGTCATTGGGAGATTCTTGTGTAGAACTATATCTGTGCGCATTATAAAATTTGTTAAAAATGACACTCCTTTTATACGTAAATGGGTGGTAACTCAAATAATGCAAAAATTTCCCGGTATTAGTAGGTTTACGGTATATATACGTGTATATATATATATATCCCCATCCCCTGTTTAAAAATCTTGTTTAAGTTCCCTGAGTTCGTCATTGGGAGATTCTTGTGTAGAACTATATCTGTACGCATTATAAAATTGGTTAAAAATGATGCTCCTTTTATACGTAAATGGGTGGTAACTCAAATAATGCAAAAATTTCCCGGTATTAGTAGGTTTACGGTATATATACGTGTATATATATATAGGTTTACGGTATATATACGTGTATATATATATATATAGGTTTACGTGTATATATATATATATCCCCATCCCCTGTTTAAAAATCTTGTTTAAGTTCCCTGAGTTCGTCATTGGGAGATTCTTGTGTAGAACTATATCTGTGCGCATTATAAAATTGGTTAAAAATGATACTCCTTTTATACGTAAATGGGTGGTAACTCAAATAATGCAAAAATTTCCCTGTATTAGTAGGTTTACGGTATATATAAGTGTGTATATATATATAGGTTTACGTGTATTTATATATCCCCTGTTTAAAAATCTTGTTTAAGTTCCCTGAGTTCGTCATTGGGAGATTCTTGTGTAGAACTATATCTGTACGCATTATAAAATTGGTTAAAAATTATACTCCTTTTATACGTAAATGGGTGGTAACTCAAATAATGCAAAAATTTCCCTGTATTAGTAGGTTTACGGTATATATACGTGTATATATGTATATATAGGTCTATAGTATATATATATATATATATATAGGTTTACGTGTATATATATATATATATATATATATATATATATATATATATATATATATATATATCCCCTGTTTAAAAATCTTGTTTAAGTTCCCTGAGTTCGTCATTGGGAGATTCTTGTGTAGAACTATATCTGTGCGCATTATAAAATTTGTTAAAAATGACACTCCTTTTATACTTAAATGGGTGGTAACTCAAATAATGCAAAAATTTCCCGGTATTAGTAGGTTTACGGTATATATACGTGTATATATATATAGGTTTACGGTATATATACGTGTATATATATATATATATAGGTTTACGTGTATATATATATATCCCCATCCCCTGTTTAAAAATCTTGTTTAAGTTCCCTGAGTTCGTCATTGGGAGATTCTTGTGTAGAACTATATCTGTGCGCATTATAAAATTGGTTAAAAATGATACTCCTTTTATACGTAAATGGGTGGTAACTCAAATAATGCAAAAATTTCCCTGTATTAGTAGGTTTACGGTATATATAAGTGTGTATATATATATAGGTTTACGTGTATTTATATATCCCCTGTTTAAAAATCTTGTTTAAGTTCCCTGAGTTCGTCATTGGGAGATTCTTGTGTAGAACTATATCTGTACGCATTATAAAATTGGTTAAAAATTATACTCCTTTTATACGTAAATGGGTGGTAACTCAAATAATGCAAAAATTTCCCTGTATTAGTAGGTTTACGGTATATTTTAAAGTGTGTCATCGTTCACCCTTGTTAACGTAAAGTTAAGAAAATTTATAGAGTTCTCACCTGGTTTTTCCTTTTCCAAAGTAAATTTAAGTCTTGTGTGTATATTATTAAAAGAACTCAGAAGATTATTTACATTATCTTTATGTGAAATAACAAGGATATCGCCCAAGTACCTACCATAAAATGTTAACCTCAGAATATACGGATTTAAGTGTAATTGCTCAATAGTGTTAAAATAAATTTCAGCTACTAAACCACCCAGGCTAAGTCCTATCGGAAGGCCAAAAATTTGTCTGCAAATGTCCGATTGAAAATCAATGTAATTAGCCTCTATAAGAAATCTGATTAAATGAAATATTTCGGTTATAGGTAACTTGGTTTTATTTAACATTATGGAATTACTATTAATCAAATCCCATAACGTATCGAGCGAATATTTAACATTACATAAGTATATAATGAGACAAGATCAGGGGAAAACAATTTATCATCATTATCTAACTTTTTGTCTTTTAATATTATTGAAAAGTGAATCGGAATTTTTTATACTGAATTTTAATGTAAGACGTAAAGGTTTTATGATTTCATATAAATAAGACACTTAGAGATGCAAAAGCCGAATTTTTGTAGGAGACATGTTCCACATGTTCATGAGCCATGCGTTAGAAGCCATCTTATCTATGTAGTCTTGATTGAGGTATTGCAGCATCTGCCATGCAGTATCACTGCAGTATCTGCCCTGGAGTGCTTTCTTCGCCCATCTTTCTTTGTTTCTTCTGTCTGAATGGGGTCTCCTTGTTGAGATTGAGTGGATGTGCCGCTTGTCTGGCTTTCTCATGGCTGGTAGATTTATGCTGTGTTTTCCTGGAAGTAATCCTTCACGTTCCTAATCGCCTTCTTTTGTTACTCAACGAGGTCTGTCAGACCCCTCCTTCTTTCTTTCCATGCTATGGTCATTCTCTTAGTTGCTGATTTCGGATGGTTTCCATGCAGATTTTTCAAGGGTTGCATAGTGTGTGTTTTCTTCTGGAAATGGATTTTCGTCCGGCTAACTGCAAATTACATGCAACTACGACACATCTGACTCCTCTTTGTCATTGTGGACCCATCACCGATTCCTGAGGGTTGTTTTTGTTGTAGGAGCACGTCAACAGCTTAGGCCATATTGTGCCGTATATAACGTCTGTAAATTGAGCATGCTTTCTAGTCAATTTGCTGTTTGCTGAGAAAACACCATGCTACTGCGCTTCAGACCGACTGACTCAGCCGCGTTGTGAAAAAGACCCATAAAAATTCCTCGTGTCATTGACAGGGTTCGAACTAAGATATTTTCCACATGGTGTGGGGGGAGGACGGTGATTGTACCATCTGCTGGTTACACTGATCCACATAGAACGTTGATCTTTTATGACAACTCTCTCTTTTTTATCTTTTAGCCAGTCCCACGATCCGATGTAGGCCCTTACTAGTAATCCCAGTTTGGTCCAGTTTATATGGCATCCTTTCATGATGGAAGATGTCAAAAAGTCTAGCCATATAATGTCAAAATTGTTTCTTGGGTTGCATTCTGTAATGATTTCATCATAATAATTCACCGGATTGGTTAACACGACCTCCCTTTCACGAAGTCATGCTGGGATCTATTGAGGATATTATTCTTGTTGAGAGGATACCGAATTGCAGCCTTAATCACACAATTTATAGTTCCCTATCACACAAATCAAACATGTTTGTTTGATGTATCGTTACGCAACTTCTCTTTGGAACCACCTTTCTTACTGAGAAGACTTTAGCACTTCTCCAGTCTAAGTGATCTGCCCGGAATACAATGAAGCTTTCTCAAAGGAATGTTGGTCTCTAGATCAGAACCGTATTAAATCTATTTCGGATGCTTTAGATTTCTATATAAGGCCGCGAAATACGCTACCCTCATGACTGAAGGAACTCGAGGATTTAATGTTGCTACAACGATGGCTTAAAATTACTCTGAGTACCTTTCAGCCATTTGTTGGATCTATACCACGTCGAATTGGAGCTGTAATTTAGTGAATAGTGTAAATCAGCAATTCCGTGACTTCAGTTGGCTGTTTATTAGGTAATGCATTGCTTTCTCCCCCTCCCCAGTCGTATTTGATGTCTGCTTTCTGCTTCTTTTGATGCTGGGAAAGGGCTTGCAAACTGGTTTTATAAAACCGGTTAAATCGGTTTTCATATTGAGTTGTTAAAACCGAAACCGAGCTTCTAAAACCGGATTCGAATATTTTCTTAGTTAGCCCTCGAATATAGTTTTTTGTTACGTACATTTTCTTTTGTTTGTTCGTTTGTTTGGATCGTTCAACTGCTTTATGTTTTAAACATGTTTTTTATTTTATTTTATTTTAAGGTACGAATCTCATGGGCAAGTGGACCAAATCTAGGAGGGGTACCTTTTATCCTCCCACCTGTATCATGGCATGATGCAGGTGTACTTATTTACGACTGAGTGAGTCGGAGCGATAGCGTAAAAGAAAATGCTCAACATTTCTCCGTTCCATCTATCTTGTTCGCCAGGCAAGTTATGGAACGCGCCTTATTGATGGTTACCCACTGGAAACAGATTCGCTGAATATTGCATCAAATTTCAATCGTAGAAAGTTTCTTGCTTCTTTATTCTATTAAATTTGCGATCAAAAAGCAGCTTCACCAAATTTAGCCTTTATGTAATTTTGAAAATACAATAGATTTAATTGGGCAAAAAAAAATTGCAAGTAAATAAATAAAAAATTTCTTTCGTGAAAATTTTGAAACTTGCCTCGTTTAGACTCTTCATTCAGTGCTTGCGGGAGTGACGCATAGTACTGTGCCTTTGTTATCTTCCATGTTTTTATTTAAAATTGTCGGTGATATAAATTCATACTAATTAATATTTATTACTCTTAATGTGTCTAAGATGAAATCAAATGTATGGAATTATTTTGCTCGAAAAAGCAAAGATGAAGCACAATGTTCGAAATGTCAGAAGATAATGAAGTCGTCTGGAGGATCTACATCATATAAAACAAGATAACAGTGAACCTCCCGTAAAAATGGTAAGAACATTAGAAAACTTGATCTTTAAAAAATCTATGGAAGAAGAGATTTCAAAATTAGCTGCTTTAGATGGATTTTCTTTTAATTCAATTGCCAAGAGTGAGTTTATACAATCAAGCCTTCACCTTCAGAGAAATAAATACGATAAATTACCACCAGCCTCTGAATGCAATTAAAAATATGGTTCTGAATTATTATAAAACTAAGAAAGAAGAACTCATTCAGCATTTCAAAAATTCATTGGTTTTGGGTGCACGGTATTCATTGACTCTAGACGAATATACGTCTATACAAAATAAAAGGTATATGAATATAAATGTGCATTCAAAAGACAATCATTGGTCGTTAGGTCTTATTGAGATTAATGGTTCACTTGATAGCAGAAGAACTGAGCAAATTGTGAATGGACACTTGAAGGAATTTGGTTTGAACTTGGATGAGGATATTGTTGCCTGCACCACCGATGGAGCAGCAATGATGATTAAGTTTGGCAAGCAAATTACGCCTAATCATCAACAATGTATAGCCCATTGTATACATCTGTCAGTTATAGATGTACTTTATGAAAAAGCAATCAATTATGGTGCCACAGTTTCTGAATCTCCCAAAGACAATGAAGAAAATGAAAATAATGAAGAAATTAGTGATGATGAAGTTGAAGAAAGACAGCAAGGCATGCTTTATCAAACCGACTTTACCGATGAGCTCATTTATTACTTCAATCCAATGGCCAATATTGCACAAACTATTAACAAAGTCAGAAAAATTTGCAAGCTTTTTCGAAAATCGCCATAAAAATGACATATTACAAAATTTTGTTAAAGCAAAATTTAATGGGAAAGAATATAAACTTATATTATATTGCAAGACTAGATGGGATAGCACATTCTATATGATCGAGAGATTTTTGAAATTGAAAAATTGCATTCCAAATGCTCTATGTGCAGTATTGTCAACTGAAGCTGTGTCTGCGATCACCGGAAAACACTTGAATTGCTATGTGAAACTTTGCGACCAGTTGAAATGATTCTGAAGGCTCTAACCTCAGAAGATACAGACTTACTTAAAGCAGAGTCTTCAATAGAATTTTTGCTTGCTAAGCTTGATACAGCAGAAAACCCATTTGCTTTAAAGTTTCACCAAAGCCTTTTGCAGCGTTACAAATGCAAGACGAAATTGCCAAACTGTGTCTTTGCTGAGCTATCTACACAACCCCAAAAAATTTAGGAAAGAAGATTCAGGTTCAAGAACTTTTGATTTTCCAAGGAAGCAAGTTTTGAAAAAGCATTCTGAAGAGATTTATTAGAGATTATTTGCAAAACATTCCGAAGGAGTCTTAGCGTTGAATGAAGAAACTGAAAATAAACGAACTTTTCTTCTTTTAGAAGAAAAAGAAGACTCGTCTAGTTCCGATGTTGGAGATACACTCATGCGAGAGTATGATAGTGTAATAAAGAGATTAACTGAAGAGCCTTCAAAATATCCGAGTGAATTGGAAATCAGCAAAGAATTTAAAATTTTGGAGGCAACTAGCAGTAGAAGTGAAAAGCTGGAGAAAATTTATAGAGCACTGCTGAACATTAAACCAACAAGTGTCCAATCTGAGAGAGTGTTTTCGATCACTGGTCTCTTTAACACAAAAATAAGGTCAAATCGATCAGGAAAAATGCTTAATATACTGTGTTTTTTAAAGGATCATTTTCAGAAAAAAATTGAGCAATAAATAGTAAAGTAATTTCCCCAAGCTGTTTTTTTTTCACATTATTTTTATTTATTTATTATTATTATTATTATTATAGGGCTTATTATTTATTTTTTTTGTTTGTTTACTATACGAGAAGATAGTTTTTATTCAAAGGATTTGAATACAATTTGTAATTTTGTATAATCTCAAGCTGGTTACTTTTTTGGAGCATTTTAATTTTTTTAACTATAAGAGGTGATAGATTTTGTTTAAAAGATTTGATTACGATTTGTACAATCTACCCAAGATAAAATAAATACCTGTGTTATAAGCTTTTAATTATTTTCCTTAAGTCTGAGAAAATTGGTTTTAAAGCCGGTTTTAAGATTAAACTTCGGTTTTGAAATTTCTCGGTTTTATGCAAGCCCTACTGGGATTTCACAGGATTCAAGGCTTCGTACTAGTCCCAATTGTAATTTTGTGTCTTTAGAAAACCATTTGGCTTGCATTGTTTTACAGTTCTGATTTCACAAGTTTCAGGGCTTGTACTAATCATAAATGTGAAGGTCGAGGGCAGGAAACAAGAGAACTGAACAACTTATTTTGGTGGAAGTGGACAAGATGTGGTACTCTATTTTATTTTTGTGTGTTGATGTCCACTTCCACAACTACCAACTTACTGTACTCCGTCACTATAAAGAGACTGGGAATAATACGGTGCGGTTCCTTGTGCCGCGCACATTGCTTACATTGAGAGCATAGTGGCATAGTGTTTGGGTAAGGCACCACCTGTTTTTTCCAACTGATGGCGCAGATGTGCGCCATCAGTACCCTTGTGATGAATGCAGAACCTCTGTAAAATCCAGTAAAGTGTTGTGTGTTGTATGTGTACTTTTGTGTTGGGCTCTGTTGGTGTATTCTGGCTACTTTGCCGTAAGGCCCCTAGTGGAGCTCCACTTTGCCCACCACACCGCTGAGAGGTGAGCCAGTCTGTCCCCAGTACTCTGGTTACTCTCTGTCAGGGGTCGCCTGAGCTTCCTGACAGACAACAAAAAAATAAAAAAAATAATAATAAAAAAAAATAATAATTACATTGAGAATACAGAGCATCTGGATTTTTAACGTCATTTGGATGTGCGTATATATATATATATATATATATATATATATATATATATATATATATATATATATATATATATATATATATATATATATATATCAGTCAGTATTACGACTGGATTCTGGCTATTGTATCTCCTTTATATTTGCGGTTTCTTGTACCGCATGGGGTGTACTAACGTCGACTGGTAAATGTACTCAAAGTTCAAATAGTTAAACAATGCGACTCCCGGCAATCCCTTGTGCTGCGGATGGAGTTGGTACGTCCCCTCTACTTTGACAATAAATTCTAGAATTTGGCATCTTATCTCTGAGTATTATATTCCTGAAGTGGACATAGTCCACTTCAGGAATATCCGTAAATGCATAAATACTCCGGGACGAGCAAACGGTCAGAGGAGTTCATAAGATAGACAGAATACTAGAAACAGAATACGGTGCTGTTTCTAGTATTCTGTCTATCTTGTGAACTCCTCTGACCGTTTGATCGTCCCGGAGTATAAACAGAAAATTTATTTATTTATAAATATAGAAAATCCAAACCTGACTACACTCGCCGTTAACCGTAAACGTTCGGCTTAATTCGGTTCAATAGGGAATCGCAGCCAGTGCAGCGTACAGCAGTAAGCAGTGCGCAGTTAACCAAGTGATTCTATGCAGCGTCAAAGAGTATTATTTCCTAATTATTATTGTAGCATCGATCGAACGAAGTTCCTTTGGGTTTGACTTCTTATTGAAAAAAAATAATATTGGTGCAAGATATTTTAAGTCAGTTTATGCCTTTTCTAATTATTACAATTTTTAATTTAATATAATTTATAGTCCATAAAATGAGCCAATTAAAAAAAAGAAAAATTGATGCCGAATGCCGCATTTTCAATGATAATTGGACATTCAAATATTTAATTGCAAATATAGACGATAAACCTGTCTGTTTGGTTTGTAACGAAACTATTTCCGTTTTTAAAGAATATAATCTAAAAATGCATTTTTCAACAAAACATTTCGTAAAATATAAGCTATTTTCACCGGAACAAATGAAAATTGAAGCAGAAAATTTAAAATGTGGTTTGCGTAAGCAACAGAATACTTTGAAAATTTTGTCAAATACAGATAGAGCTCTGACAAAAGCTAGTTACATTGTTGCACATTAGTTTGCAAAACAATGTACAGTAAATCATTTTCTGACGGGGAATTTGTGAAGGAATGTTTGATATTGCTGAATTATTATGCCCTGATAAAAAAAACTGACGTTTGAAAAAATTTCTCTGTCACGAAGAACTCTTGTGAGACGAATTGATAATATTTCGAGTAATTTATGCGATCAATTAAAATTAAAATTGGAAGATTGTACTTACCATGCACTGGCTTTAGATGAGTCATGTGACATTACCGATACGAGTCAACTTTTAATCTTTATTTGAGGTATAAATCATAGATTTGAAATTACGGAGGAATTACTTTCTGCATATTCTATGAAAGACACAACGACTGGCGAAGATTTTTTTTATACCTCTTCAAGAAGCTTTGCAAAAACATAATATAAAGTGGGACAAAATTGCCAACATCACAACCGATGGGTGTCCTAGTTTGACAGGAAAAAACATTGGATTATTAAAAAGAATAAGCGACGAAATAAAGCGTATTCCAGGAAAATAAATAATTTTCTTACATTGTATAATTCATCAAGAAACCCTTTGCAAAAGAGTTCTAAAACTGAAGCATGTTATATCGGTTGTAACGAAAGTAGTTAATTTTATTCGTGGAAGAGCTTTAAACCATCGGCAATTCATAACATTTTTGAAAGAAATTGAATGTGATTTTACTGATATTCCTTACCATACGGACATAAGATGGCTTAGTCTTGCAAAAGTGTTAAAATGATTTCATGATTTGTTGGATGAAATTGTAAACTTCTTAAATGCTAAGGACAAGCTGAATGAATTTTATGAATTAAAAGATGAACAATGGCTGAACGACTTTTTCTTCTACGTTGATATGTTTTCGCATCAAAATGAATTAAATTTATTATTACAATATCAAAATTTTGATATGTATACAAATGTCACATCGTTTACGAGAAAACTCAAGTTATTTTCGCAACAATTCCAAAATAAACAATTAACTCACTTTCCAATCTTACAAAAAAGAGAAAAAAACTTGAAATGGGCTGATTTTAAGAAATATGAGGTTATAATAAGTGACTTATTTAATGAATTTACAAGAAGATTTGATGATTTTCAGAAAATTTCTAAAGATCTATCTTTAGTAAGCCTACCATTTAATTTGAATGTCAATGATGCACCACCTTGTATCCAATTATAACTGATACATTTACAATCAAATTTAATATTAAAGAATCAATTTGCTGAAAAAACAATAATGGACTTTTATGCCTCGTTAAATTCAGAAATGTTTAAAAATATTCTGGATAATGCGCAGAAATATTTGGCATTCTTTGGATCGACATGTTTATGCGAAACTACATTTTCTTTAATGAAAAATACAAAGAGCAAAATTAGATCAAGAATAATGGATGAAAATTTAGGAGCAGTTCTACGAATAGCCACTAGTGAATTGAATCCCAATTTTGATGAAATCATAAATTAGGAACATTCCAAATGTAATCCCTCACGTTAAAGTTTTTGTTTTCTGCATTTACTTTGTTATCATGTTTATTCCAAATTGTAGTTCTTATCTGTACCTATCTATAATCGACTTCTATTTAAATATTGTATTTACTTTTTTTTTTAAATACATTAATAATTTGGTAATTCAAGTAATATAACATTTTTTAGGTTCTGATTTTTTTTGTTAAATCGTTCAATCTATTCCGGCCCGCGTCATGATACGAAAATTTCATTCGGCCCGTTGACGAAAAAAGTTACCCACCCCTGCTGTAGAGCATCTTTGGGATGCTGTGGAAAGGTCCGTTGGTCCGTTCGGGCTTTGGATCCTCCACCCAGGAATTCAAAGTATTCAAAGTATTTTATTATTTTCTGCGGGCTCCAGGGTTTCCCCTATCCGCCGCTGAAGAGTAACTGTACATTATTTACAATTTCTGGTTTAGCAAAACATCTTCTGATCCAGCATCTTCGCAGGAATGATTACAAACAGTAAGTCTCTTGCCTGATACCAATCATCAGACATTTGACCATGCTGTATATCCATAACACTTGCAACTAAGTTATTAAAATTTGTCGAAGGCACCAATTTCTATATTAATCGTCACAACTTAATACAACTATACAGATAGTTAGGACCTACCAGTTCGGTTACAATGAGGTCCGATATATATCTTACAATTTATACAATTTATGATTTACAATTTATAACAATTTATGATTTACAATTTATACAATTTAAGATTTACAATTTATGTACCTTATTACAGGCCGAAGTCCCAGGACACCGTCCACCCAACAGTGATCTGGCACATCGACTTATATATTCTGAACGCTAATATTGCATTCCGGCAATAAATACAAATAAATTTCCTCATCAGGGGTCTTGTAACAATAAGATTAATACCAAGGAGGCAACTATATATAGTGGTAGTACACTTATTACATTACATAATTATTCTCAGTCGGCAAGTCCTTTCCTTCTGCGGAAAGCCTTGTCTGCAAAGTTAGCCAGTGCCTGATAATTTTCTTTACATTCTTAAAACTTGGTGAAGTTATTTACATTGTAAACTTCGGTCAATGCCTGAAGTTCAAATCGAATGTCTACATAATATCGACATTCTAAGATTATATGTTGGACTGTCTCCTCTGAGCCACATTTACAAAGAGGAGACGCAGCCAAACCCAGAGTAAATAACTTTGAGTTTAGGCTGCCATGCCCGGATAGAAGGAAGGTTAGGTGAAGACCCGGGTTAAACCAGGGCCAATGTTTTTTGTCAAATTCGGAAACTTGAGGTATAAAAAGGGTAGTAATTCTTCCAGTGTTGGTATTAGTCCATTCGTTTTGCCATTCCTGGAGGAACTGGTTTCTTAATCTAGTGTTGTCTTCTTTCACTGGCACGTCCAGGTTAACAGAAACTGGTTGAAACTGGTTGAACTTCCTTCTACAATACTGAAAGTAATTGTACAGCACTTCGTATTTAATTGGTAGTTTGCCGTTGATTACCTGTAATGCCGACGGTGAAATTGTGCGACAAGCTCTTGAAGTTGCAATCAGGAAGAAGCGTTGGCCTTGAGTCAAGATTTTTTCCACCGTGACTCTGCGTATACTGGGGGCCCAAGCGCCCGCAGCATAACAGACTAAAGGAATAAATATACATTTGTAGTACAGCTTGAGAGTGGAGGGTTTCAGACCCCAAGAACCTTTGGTAATTCTGAATATTTTGCCTGTCAAAGTCTTGATTTTTGCTTAGTACGTATTTAGCATGGGTAATGAATTGAAGTTTGTTATCTAACATAATTCCTAGGTATTTGTACGAGTTAACTAATTTTATTGATTGTTCTTTAATCTTAATACATGGAGGTCTATTTGGGTCTAATTTTCCTTTGAGAAGAATTTGTTTTGTTTTCGGAACAGAAATAGTTAATTTATGTGTACTACACCAGTCATCAGCACGGACTTCATTAGCACGGATTTCAAGTTGTAGTCTGGAGTTTCCAGAAACAAGGATAATTAAATCGTCTGCGTAAGCCATCTTAATAGTGCAATTATGTTCGGTAGCCAGCCACCCATCAAGGACCACCTTCCAGCATACTGGTCCGAGAACTGATCCCTGAGGGCAACCGCGTGTCACAGGTCTCGCAACAGAGCAGGATCCACTGGAGACCACAAGTGAGCGATTCTGGAAATAATCCGTGATGAGACGATAAATAGGCACGGAGACACCGGCCTCTCGGAACCTCTCCAGAACACTTTGCCACCAAACAGTGTCAAAGGCCCCTTTGAAGTCCACAAGGAGGCCGAGGACATACTTTTCATTGGAGGCTGAAACGTTATTAATAACTAGGTTAATGGCATCTACTGTAGACATCCCAGCAGTGAAGCCAAACTGATATTTGTAGTTTAGGTTTCTTTCTCTATAGTGCTTTTGGAATCTCGCTACAATCAGCTTCTCTAGTATTTTTCCGAAGACCGGAAGTAGAGCGATTGGGCGGTATGAATTTGACTGATTTGCTGTTTTGTTGGGATTCTTAATGAGTAATTTAAGATTTGCTTTTTTTCAAGGAGAGGGGAAGGATCCATATTGTAGGCAGGCATTAAAGAGGTTCATCATCAGTTGGGGACAGATGCTCCAGATTCTTTTAACTATGGTAACTTCTAATAGGTCCAGTCCAGGGCATTTTCCATCACGCAAAGTCGCAACAGCAAGACCTACCTCGTGTCTGTCAAAATCATCTTCCTGGCTTTGGCCTACGTAAGAAAGATGTTCTAAACGAATGCCTTTTTGTACCGGACTTTCTGGTACAGTTTCATCCTGCATAATCAATTCATCCAAAATTGTTTCCATAGTCTCGGCCCATGTCAGAGTTTCGGAGTTATCAGGTCTAAGTACAGAGGAGAATATTTCCCCCGGATGAATTTTGTCTAGAGTGAGCTTGTAGATCAAGCCCCAGGGCTCCTAGTCCATAGTTTGTTTAGCTAAGCGTTCCCAAGCGGAGCGTTTTTCTTTGTAAATATTGTTGAAATATGTCCTTCTCGCGTTTTTGTATATTTCATTCAATCGGTTTATCTCGTCTTCAGGTCTACCATCTCTCCTAGCTCTCTGAACATCTCATCTTGCACTCTTTGTATGATTCCTTAGAGTAGAAAGGTTCTGGGACCACCAAGGAACCCAATTTTGTCTTCTCTGTTTCTTCTTAATCATCTCGTCGCATATTTCGGTGATGATTGCCATCAGTTCTTTTAGATGCTGGTCCAAAGTAAGGTCTGTCAGATTTGTCAGTTTTTCCTCCTTAAATTTTTCCTTAAGTAGTTTTTCAAAAGGATTCCAATTGATTTGTCGAGTTTTGTATCTGGGGAAGTCATGAGTGCCTCTCAAAGCTGCTGCGTTTTCATTAGATATTATGTCAAAGGTTATTACATTGTGGTCGCTTACCGACTAAGAGGAGTGAACTGTCCAGTTTTCTATGCATCTCCCGAATGTTGCATTCGACAGAGTGACATCTATGTAAGACTGACCAGAAGGGGATGAGTAAGTGGGCAGATGCCTGGGGGAGTTCCAGACAATCATTCCGTTAGTTATTATGAATTCCTCCAGTAATTCACCTTTATTATTCGTTATGGGGCTGTTCCACATGGTGGAAGAAGCATTTGCGTCGGTCATTATAACTATCTTTTTGCCTGATAACCTAATTAAAGCTGTTTCAAGGAAGTTTAGACAAGGCTCAGTTTGTTGAGAATGCTGTGAGCACTGCATGTAGATTGAGATGAAGAATATTTGTCCAAAACTACCTTACAAGCATGCACCATTTACTCCAATGGTGCACCATGCACCATTGGAGCAGAGACCATTTACCCTCTTGATCAGGAATGCGACGGAATTATGAACAGCGGTGCAGCAAGCATGGATGGTACTACGTGTATAAAGCTTTTGTGAACTAGTGGGCTCAATACCTCGCCGTTTGACTGCCCTTATCCGGTCGAAAGGTGGGCCTACCCGTTACTAGATAGGTATCCCATGATTTCTGTCCACTCTGTATATTATGACTTTGAATTTCACTCTTATAGTCCTATCTCTTATTCAGTAAACTTTGTAGCTTAACGCAAACTGCTGTATCTGTAATTTGCAAGAGTAGTTTCCCTTAGGTTACACAGTTTACTGAATAAGAGATAGAAGTATAAGAGTGAGTTCAAAGTTATAATATAGTTAAAGCTATATGGTCTTGGAGAAATTTTAAAATATTTGCAGCAAGCAGAATTTATAAGATCTTACGGCAAGCAGAATTTATAAGATCTTACGGCAAGCAGAATTTATAAGATCTTACGGCAAGCAGAATTTAAACGGCATTGATAATGCAATAATCTTAATGCTCCTCATAATATAGAGAGTTAGGCACACTATAGCCTTAGCAGCTAATGCGCCAATAAACACACACACACACGATATAGAGACTTATGACTCAGTTTACTGTGATTACGATTATTATTGCTGTTATTAATGGCCGTCGCAGCTAACATTATGATGGATCGCTCTTCTGATGAGTGTCGCAAGTAATCTGCACAAATAATATGGCGCATAAGGTTGTACGGTCTGATAAATAAATAAATTTTCTGTTTATACTCCAGGACGACCAAACGGTCAGAGGAGCTTACAAGATACACAGGATACAGAAACAGCACCGTATTCAGCAGTCACGGGCTTGAACCCCGGTCACTCAAGGCACGTGTACTTATGCACCCGCGCGCCTGACCACTAGGCTACGGCGGCCTTTGCCGTTGGACAACCATTTGCCCTTGAGGAAATGAATTTGTATCTTTATTTTTAAAAGCGGGACTTATGACTTTTCACATCATGGCCGAGTTAGTTTGGCCTGGGTGATTTAAAGATACGTGGGTTTAGTTGCTTCGATGCGAAAACAAAAACACCAGCTGCTATTGTTGATATGATTCAAATTTCTCCATGACGAGAAATTTGAATCAGTTGATAGAAAAAAATTTTTGGAGATTGCACCGAAGGACATCTATAGGAAACGGGAAAACATTTCCAGAAATGGAGGAAGCGTGGGTAAATGTTCGTACTAAATTTCGCACTGTTTTGAATACTTTATTTTTTTTACGAAAGCTGTTTAAAAAAAGGAATGAAACTACTTTTATTCTAATCCATGCATAACTCCTGTTATCCTCTAATCAACATTTTAGTTAACTCTTGGTAACTGTAATGTTATTTGCAATGGTTGCAGAAAGTGGAGGATACTTTGAAAAAAAGGCTAGAGGCTTCCGCAGAGAAAAAATTTACTCTAATTTTTGGAGAGGGATAAAATATAAAATCTGTTTCGTACTGTTTTGAATACTTTAATTTTTTTTAACGAAAGCTGTTTAAAAAAAAAAGGAATGAAACTACTTTTATTCTAATCCATGCATAACTCCTGTTATCCTCTCATCAACATTTTAGTTAACTCTTGGTAACTGCGATGTTATTTTTGTTGTTTTTACGACGCATCAGCATCGTCAGTTATATTTCGCTATTGTGTGTGTGTGTATACAAGTTCACAGTTCGTCGGCGTCTTGTACGATGTGCCGACTTAAAAACCAGCAATAACTCAGGGGGAAACTCAAGTGTTAACAAGAGGTTACCTTTGTTAATTAAACGTGTATTGTTTTTTTTTTTTTTTTTTTTTGGCAGTCTTTCCTTCTAGTTTATTTTAAAAATAATTTTTAATGAAAACGTGAACTCTAAAAAAGTTTCCCTTTAAAAATAACCTTAACAAATAGACGTAATTAGTTAAGCTTACAAATAAGCTAAACGAATTTAAGCAGTTAAAAACAGGTGTATTATATTACATGCTAATGATGGAAAGTAATTTGCAGTCTGTGTGATTATCGACCAACTCAAAAATGACTACCACAACAAGGTACGTACGCCGGTCTGTCTGAGCTGCATCTCCTGCGGGTTTTTTTATCAGTTAGTCATCGACTGTCGACGGCATTGGTATCATTTGTATGAGAACTCTTAGAACTCGAGACGCCAGGGTCTGTTCGTTTGGAAACGAGTATCATAGGATCCACTGTGAATATAGAGGTGTGTTCTATGAGGAGAATCTTTATTGCTTGTATATTAATATACATAGAGCAGTTTAAATTGCCATATGAATATTAAAGTAAAGGACTAACCCGTCTTTAAACCCAGGGGTCTTACAGAAAGGTTTCAAGGTAAGCTAACGTGATACTTATTAAAAGGGTAAGTAATGAATAAATAGTAATAATAATAAATAACCAATAAATAGTAAATAATAAGAAAATCTCTACGGATATTATGTAGGTGTGATTACTACTCGATTCCGTATTGCATACTAAACTTTGCTGCATTATTGATAATAATTATAATTATAATAATTATTATTATTATTGGTCGAGAGTTCCTCTATCAACAATAACAGCTGGGTATAACAATCACACTGTGCACTTGGTATTAGTACCGTTACGGGATGAATCCCCCTCCCCTATCAGACAGAAATAATAATAATAATAGTAACCGGACAAACCAACCATCCTACGCACTTTAGTGTTATCAGTCACTCAGTCTAAAACACTGATGAATCCAATATCTTTCAATATCAATATTACAGAAGATTTGGGAGAAGTCCGGTTGGCTTGCCTCCCTAAAATTCCCTCATGCACACCTTCTCGATGGTAAGCCCTGTTATGTCACTTAGGTGGCAACGAACGTATAGAGTGGTTCTCTTCAAGACGCCTTGTCAGCGCAAAGAGGAAAAGACCAAACCCTCCAGCACATGACAGCACGACGAAACAAATGGCCCTCAGTCCCCAGCGGCTTTCACCCCCCCTCTTACGGCAGCGACAGTATCAGAGTGGAAGCAGAGGGTGCTAAGAATCTCTGGGTACGACAGGCTGCCATGCACCGAAACTGAACTTGGTCTGTTATAACGTAAGATCGCTCATCGGTGAAGACAGGATATTAGAGCTCGAAAAGGAATTAGAAAATGTGAATTGGAATATAATCGGTTTGGCTGAAACAAGAAGAAGAAATTAATCATTTATAAGTTTATCAAGTGGAAATCTGCTGTACACCAATGGAAACAGTGAAAGGAGCGAAGATGGAGTTGGCTTTCTGGTCCATAAAGATATAAAAAAACAACATTTTGGAATTCAAAAGTACATTACCAAGGGTGTCAAGACTACTATTCAGGATTTCAGGTACAAGCTAAAGTTATAATGATTTATGCACCAACATCGAGCCATGATGATGAAGAGGTTGAAGAAATGTACACCGAAATAGCGAGTCTTCTAGATGAGCAGAAAACCCACTACACTATCATTATGGGGGACTTCAATGCTAAGGTTGGAAAAAGACAAAACAAAACTGGAACTTAAGAACAAGTTTGAGCTTCTGTAGACTGCTGAGGACCAAGATATCAACGAGGAATATAACAACTTTCTGAAAGTGATAAAGCCCAGGAAACCTATAGGTAAAAAGAAATCCAAAGTAGAAAAAAAATAGTCAAGAAACACTTGTCATGGTGACATGAAGGCGACAAATGAAGAACAAGATAAACACTGACAAAGAGAAAATTGAGTATACTGAGTTATGCAAAGTCATTAGAAAGAGACTCAGTGAGGACATAAGAAGATTTAACACAAGAAAAGTGGAACAAGCATTAAGAGAAAATAAAGGACTTAAATCAGCAGCCATGAGCAGTAATACAGAAAGACAAATGATACTGAAACTGAAGAATAGCAATGGTGTACTTATAAATAGCAGAGAAGGCATAATTAAAATAGCAGAAGACTACTATAGAGAATTATACAAGGAGCGAAGGAATGATGCCAGCAGTGGGAAAGATGGATCGCAAATTAGTAACACATGCAACGTACCCGATATTCTTCCTGATGAGGCCGAACATGCGTTGAAGAAAATGAAGAATCAGAAAGCCCCGGGGAAGATGAAGTTACTGTAGACTTGTTAAAATTGGGAAGAAGAGATATGGCGCAAAAATTGGCAAGACTCTTTACAAAATGCATTAGAATAGGTGTGACGCCTAAGGAATGGAACAATGCAATCATAGTTTTGCTGCATAAGAAAGGAGATTAATCAGAAATTGGAAATTATAGACCAATTAGCTTGTTATCCCACATCTACAAGTTGTTCACAAGGGTCATTACTAACAGATTAGAAAGAATACTTGATGAGAATCAACCGAAAGAGCAAGCTGGCTTTAGGACAGGATTTTCAACTGTGGATCACCTTCACGTAATATCACATCTATTGGAGAAAGCAAATGAATATAAAACACCATTGTGCCTGGCTTTTGTGGATTATGAAAGGCATTCGACTCCATACAGCATAAGGCAATGTTTCGGGCACTGGAAAGACAAGGCATAGATACTCCATATATTATGATTTTGAAGAAAATATATGAGAACGCTAGCTCCTTTATTGGACTAGACAAAGACAGTAGCAAACTTAAAATTGAGAAAGGAGTTCGACAAGGAGACACAATATCTTCGAAGTTGTTTACTGCTGCCCTTGAGAAGCTTTCAGAAGATTAGACGTCGCAGAAAGGAGTCAATGTGAATGGAGAGTACCTTAACCATTTACGATTTGCAGATGACATTATGGTCATAAGCCACGATCCCAAAGAATTAGAGGAAAATCTTAATCAGTTATGCACAGTTATTAAGGATTTTGGACTAAAGATGAATATGGCTAAAACAAAAGTAATGACGAACAAGTATGCCACAGAAATGGACATAATAATTGAAGGAGCAGTAGTTGAAAAGGTGAAGTCATATACTTATCTGGGACAAGTTATTAGCTGTAATAATGATAAATTGCTGGAAGTCAGGAGAGGAATAAATTTTGGGTGGATAGCATTCAGGAAATACATAGTCACATACTGAGGAGCAATATCCCAGTTTGTCTGAAACGTAAAATAATGAACCAATGTATACTCCCCACCATGACTTATGGAAGAGAAGCTGAGAACTACGCAGCGAAGAATGAAAGAGAAGCTGAGAACTACACAGCGAAGAATGGAACGAATTATATTGGGAATCAGACTGTTAGATAAGAAGAGAAACGCATGGATTAGGCAGCAAACTCAAGTAAAGGACATTCTTATCAAAACTAAAGAACTAAAATGGTCTTGGGCAGGACACATAGCTCGAAGACATGATGACAGATGGACCAAGAAAATAACAGAATGGTACCCAAGAGGAGCTAGAAGAAAACTCGAAAGACAACGGCGGAGATGGATAGACGAAATTCATGAGTTTGTGGGTGGCCATTGCACAAAACAGAAGGAACTGGAAAGTTGCTGGAGAGTTCTTTATTCTGCAGTGGATTGAAAATGACTGATAATGACCCGACACTGGGTGGAAAACCCATAAGGAGAAATAATAATAATAATAATAATAATGATTGTAATTCAGTTTATAAGTTTTATTATTATTATACTTTGTACGTGAACTATAAAATTTACACATGACAAGTTACACGACATGTAATCAACTTGCAATACAATAGTTTTGATTATCGCAGCACAGCCGTTCTCGATAAAGAAAAAATTGAATTACAAATAGCATTAACAATAGAACAGTAATCGTATTCACCATATAGTGGAAGGAAGCCAGTCTTTTGCTGCACTGGCAAAAAAAAAAAAAAAGAAGAAGAAAATGAAAAACCCAAGTATATAAGAAAATATAAATTATACGCTTTCCTCCGTACACAGATAACTGTCCAGTTGACCTTAGAATTTATTCAAACTGCCAGCCTCAACCACCTGCGAGGGCAACTTGTTCCAACGACTAATGACTTGCTGGCTAAAATAAAACTTCCTACAATCTTCCTTCCTCAACCCCTGTAATTTCAATTTATGGTTCCTAGTTCCACTTTCATTCATTTTACGAATCCCTCTCAGAGCCTTATAAACCTCAATCAGGTCACTTCTGAGGTGTCTCGCTGCCAAGCTCTTTAGCCCACATCACTTGGAGGCTTTCCTCGTGCGGTCGCCCTTTTGCCGATCTTACCACGCAAACAGCTCACCTTTTGGACCCTTTCAAGAAGCTCGGTGTCTTTTTTCAGATGAGGTGACCATACTTGAACACAGCATTCCAAATATAGTCTTGCAATTGCCTTATACAGTGGGATTATGACCTCCCTATCTCTACAGGATAACGTTCGATAAATCAACAATAGGACATCACGGGCTTTCCTGGCTGCCTGTCTATATTGTTCAGAAAACCTCATATCTGTCGGTATTGCAGTTCCCAGATCCCTTTCCTCTTCCACTGTTTTTAAGTTAATCTCACCAAGTGTATCATTTATTTGGGGAGGGGGGGGTTTGCTGTTCCCCAAGTGTAACATCTTGCGTTTATTATTATTATTATTATTATTAGCCATATGGTGCAAAGAAGCCTGAGGCTTATGCTGCACCAGCCAAAAAAAAAATAATAATAATAAATTCCCGAGTTACCCTGAGAGAGAGAGAGAGAGAGAGAGAGAGAGAGAGAGAGAGAGAGAGAGAGAGAGGAATCACCAAGAAAGAGAAGAATGATAATATCCAGCTCAGGACCCTGGGTTTGCCAAGCACATGGGCTTCAGATGTTTGTATTAGCACATGGGCTCCAGATGTGAACCTATGTGCTAATACTCATTATTGTAATCCAGCTCATAACTTCTTAAACAAACTATTATTTTTAGGCCACCCGAATAATTAAATTCATCTGCCGTGCTGTGTCTTATGTCTGTTAATTGCGTGTGTTCTATGGTCGATTTGTCTGATTTTGCTGATCATAATTTCTTAAAGTGCCCAACCCAAATCCATCACTGTGACCCTGTTGCCACTTCTCTGACCATCTTTGAAGTCTATTCCAGCCATCCTGAAGGAGCGCTGCTTGTCACTGATCATTAACGACTCTGCCAATCTTTACGCCATCTGCAAATTTTGACATCACGCCTTCTATCCCTTTGTCGTTGTCATTTGTGAGAGTAAGAAGCAACAGTGGTCCAAGAACCGATCCTTGCAATGTACTAAATATGCATCACTGAACGAAGTATTCAGTCTCCAGTTTAATAATCCTGACTCACATGATTTTTACCTCCGCTAATATATAAGCTGTTTGCAATCAATTTTTATGTGTAAATTTCGAAAATATTTCTTAAAATCACACAAAAACTCGTCACAATTTCTATTAGATGGGAGTAACGTTGAGGAGGATTAAATTTCATGTTCAGATTTGTCTGTCTGCATTCCTCTCTCTCTCAGTAACGGAAAGACATCTGTACTATTAGTAGGTGTACAGTTTATCTGCATATCTGTTCGATGTTGTTTGTTTCTTCTGTGTTTTGCTTAGCATTGTATTGTTAAGATGTTTAAGCAGAAGCAGAGGATGTCCTTGATGAGTACAACGAACAGCTGTACAAAGAAGTGGGCCAGTAAATCAGAATGTCATATAATGGGAGATTTGAACTTTCCAAATATTGACTGGAACTTATGGATTGGTCACTCACACACTAGCAAGACTTTTATGGATTTATTGGATGACTGTTTTCTACAGCAGCATGTTAGAGAGGCAACAAGAGAGAGTAATAATCTTGATCTTATTGTCGGCAGTGATTATTCACACTTTAAGAATCTGCAGATGAAAGAACCACTAAGTGATAGTGAACACAGTGTACTGATGTACGGTTTACTTAAAGATGTAACTACCATCAAGGTAAAGGGAAGGGCTTTTGCTCTCGTAAAGGGACGGGTTTTTGCTCTCGTAATGGCAGCTACAGTGTTCTCAGATAGTTTTTAAATTCTATACAGATGATATTACCATCTGCATATAACTGAAGAAGTTACCATCAGCATATAACTGAAGAAGTTACCATCAGCATATAACTGAAGAAGTTACCATCAGCAAATTCTAAATAGGAAACATTCAAGGAAATAATCATAGAAGCTACTAGGCTTTTCATACCAACTAAGAAATACAGGTCAAGGCTTAGACCTAAATGGATGCCAGTTGAACTATTTAGACAGTGGCAGAGAAGAAAAATGAAGGGGATGCGTATAAACTATCTTGTGATAGAAGCCTATGGTAAATATAAACTAGACTGTATTCAAGTCACAAAGGAGATTAGGAAAGCCAAGGCAGTTTGCGATCAGTCTCTGGCAAAGAATGCCAAGAAAAAGCATCAAAACCTTCATTACTTATATTAACAGCAGAAGGAAGGGGCTGAATCATTGGTTTACTTGATTTCTATGCTTTTGTTGTTTTTGAACCTGCTCAAAACCTTCATTACTTATATTAACAGTAGAAGGAAGGGGGTTGAACCATTGGGTTACTTGATTTCTATGCTTTAACTGTTGTCGAACCTGCTCAGGTTGCTGACAAGCTTAAGGAAATAGTTAAGGGTGTCGATGCCAGAAGTTGATCAAACTCTACCAGGGAGCTAAACGATTTTGTAATAACTGTGTGGAAAAATAGAAGACAAATTGTCGAAGTTAAATGTAAGAAAGGCACCTGGGGTGGATAGGATCTATCCAGTTTTATTAAGGAAAGCAGCAAAGGAGGTAAGTAAACCCTCAGCCATAAATATGAGAGCATCTTTGGATTCAAGAGAAGTTCACGTGGACTGGAGATGCGAATGTATCCCCAATTAAAAAAAGGAGGACAAAGAGTGACATGAGGAATTACAGAACTGTTAGCTTAACATCTGTTCAGGGAAAATCACTGGTTAATGAAGTAATGCAGGACCATCTAGACCAGTGGTTTTTGACCTTTTTTTTTTTTTTTTTTTTAATAACAAACTCTTATTTATTTTATTTTGTGGTACCCCTACTGAATTTTCTGCCTGTTAGTCCGATTCTCTCTCTGTATATATATATCTAATATTAAAAAATATGTTATATGATAGTTATTATCATATTTAAATATAAACAAAATTACAATTCATAATACAAAAATATATATATTTATATAATAATTTTATTCTTTATATAGAGGTACTAAATCAATTATAGACCACCACAAAATTAAAAAGATACCGTACAATGGATACCGTAACCTTTTTATAATGAAATAAATATATAAATATTAAAAAAGAAGGATTAAGTAACTTAAACCCAAATTACGTGGCACCCCTGGAATGTTTCTGCGGCACTCTAAGATGCCGTGGCACCCCGGTTGAAAACCACTGATCTAGACAGTAGTGCAATCTCAACGTGGATTTCTCAAGGAGCGATCTTGTCTGACCAATTTGATTGGATACTATGATGCAGTAAACAAAGGAAATGGATGCAAAAAATAATTCTGATGTCATTTACTTGGATTTCAGAAAATTTTTGATACTTTTACACATAATAGCAAATTGTACAAATTTGCTATTATGTGCATCGTGGACTGATGTCATCGAAGGAGTCCCTTAGGTTTTGGTGCTGGGCCCATTGCTTTTCTCAGTATTTAGTGCAGATGATACAAAGGTTGGCAGGTTGGTTGACGACCGCAACTACTGCAACGGGATCTAGAAAAATTAGGCAGTTGGGCTGAGAATGTCAATTGAAATTTAACATTGACAAATGCATATGGGTAGTACTAATCTCAGAGTAACATACTAACGGTGTGCTACTACATTCAGGAAGCTGAAAATTAAAAAGACCCATGGTGAATTTTGCAGTCAGATGTGAAATTCTTTGAGCAGTGCAGACAGGCTGCAAGGACCGCACATGGGATTTTGTCATATATATAGGAATTTTGATAGCAGGGATGGGGAGATATTTATTCTGTCGCTTAAGGCAATCGTCAGGTCACATCTTGAGTTCTGCATACAGTACTGCATCTGGTAACCTCATCTCAGGAAGGGTGTAGAGCTGGTGAATTGGGTACAGAGAAGGGCAACGAGATTGTGACGGAAACAAAGTGGTACTCTTACTAAGAAAGGCTTCAGTTCTGCAGATTGCTGCGGCTGGAGACTTGGTACCTGCGAAGTGATCTGATTGAGATATTTAAGGCTTTGAATGGATTGGGTAAGCTCAATGCTGATGGCATTCTTCCTCTTGCCACATGAGGGGGCATAAATTCAAATTGACGAAGATGGTTGCAGAATAGATGCGCAGAAGTTTCCTTTAGCCTACAGGTGGTTGATTGCTGGAATAAACTCACGGCCAATGTTATGGAAATAGATAGCCTGAATAAATTAAAGGAAGAACTACAGTAGACCAAGTGTTCGAGCGGATGGATAGGGTGAAATAGGAAAGTTTTTTTTATTTTTATTTTTTTATAGCTATGCTGTATAAGCTTCCTTTCTTGCAATATGTGCCACCAATAATACTGATACTAAAGTGTCAGAATTACCCTGACAGTATGAGTGTGAATGGTTTACAACAAAAACACAGAGACAGTAAATCGACATAAGTTTGACTCCACATATATGCAGTATTACCTGAAGCAAAAAATTTATGATGCGGCTAACAGGAAAAATTAAAAGTGCTTTTTGCTCTCCCACCAGCCTGCATTTTACTATTGGTAAGATGGGTTCTGGATTCATACCGATTTACTCCAAGCGCCTTTCTGGTCCTCTGTGAGGGTGAAATACAAAGGACCAGAATATGGCATGAGTGTCAATCAGCAGACATCGGGAGTGTGAAACAGCAGAAGCCGGGATTAGTCAGACCAGGAACGTTTTTCGAAATCCTTCACTTCCCAGTGTTGATATTCTTGTTTTTTTTTTGCTGACAGAGTTTTTATGACAACTCATAAAACCCCATTTGGTCTTCGGCTGCGATACTCCATCTGTGACAACTTACTAGGAGTTAAAAAAATCGTCGTCTACTGAAATGCTTCTTTGTTTACCATTGTTGTTATTTGACTGCTTGTGACTTTTATGCTACACTGCACAAGTTTGTTAGCCTCGGTTGGCCTCTTGCATCAGGAAGCTATTTCCGACCAGGGATTGTTATTCATTGTTTTATTATATAAAACATATATCCATTGGTCTAATAATGAATAGTTCCATTATTAGACCAATGTCAATACAGTACATCCGAGACACGCAGGCGTAAGTGAAAACCCCAGCAAAGTATGAGTATCTCAATTTTCACTATACTCATGCCTGCACGTCTATCACTGACCACCATCCTACGTATAGTTACTGAAATCTTTCAACCTGCAATTTTCACACTTAATTGCACCTATGCAGCGTGCAATGGGTTTTCTGCAGGTTTTCCCCATGGGTTTTCTGCGGTTTGCCAGTGTTGGGTACCTCTATGTCAATCAGATAGGTAGCCTTTTCCTTCTTGTGCACAAGAGTTATGTCCGGTCTGTTGTGCATGATTGTCCTATCCGTTATTATGGCTTGGTCCCAGTACAGCTTGTGAGTTGGGGTCTCTAGTGCTGCCTGGGGTTCGTACTTGCAGTACGGTACACTTTATTTGATCAACTGGTATTTCCTTGCTAGCTTCTGATGTATTATCCTGGCTACCTGGTTGTGTTTACGAGAGTACTCAGTCTGGGTGATCACCTTGCATCCTGCAGTGATGTGTTGGATCGTTTCTGAAGCCAGGTGACATCGTCGACATGTGTCATCGGACACTCCGGGCTCCTTTGCGATGAATTTTCTATAGTTTCTGCTTGATGATTACTTGGTCTTCAATGGCGAGCATGAATCCTTCAGTTTCGGGGAAGAGCTTCCCGCTCGTGAGCCATGCATTGGAAGCAATTTTATCTATGTGATCTTGATAGAGATCATGTATTGTCGGCCATGGAATGTCTCCTCTGTCCATCTTTCTAGTTGGGCGCCTCCGTATCCAGGTGGAAAAGAGCAGCAGTGCGTAGCACGCTTCTTGATTAGACCGGGGTTCGAGCCCATCACCACCAAATATGGAGGATGCGGAAAGGTCAAGAATGACCACCGCATATTCCCGGAGCAATATGGCCTTAGTTGTTAATGCTCCTAAAAACCAAATAACAAACAAACAAACATTTCTAACTTTGTTTGTACCTCCTGGTTGTGGGGAGACTCCTCACTTAGGTTGAGTGAGATATACCGCTTGTCTATCTTCCTTATGGCCTGGTGGAATGCTGCTGTGTGTTTCTGGAAATAATCTTCAGATCAACTACCGCTGTCTTCTGTTGCTCAATGAGGTCTATCAGGCCTCTTCCTCCTTCTTCCAGGGCAATTGTCAGACTCTCCACGGCAGATATCGGGTGGTGTTGGTGGCTCTTGGTCATCATTGTCCTTGTCTTTCTCATGATATCCTCCAGCTCGGTGTTAGTCCAATCTGTGACCTTGAAGGAGTATTAGCACTGGGGCTGCATAGGTGTTTATGGCTTTAACTGTGTTCCCTCCATTCAGCTTTGCTTTCAGCAGGCTTCTGAGTCTCTGATGGTATTTTTCGGTCAGGCAGGCCTTAATTTCCTTTGCTGTAACTGCTAAGCCTGCATCATCCCCAAGTATTTGTAGGCCTCTCTCTCTGCCGTGGCTGCTTCAATCTCTTTACCAGTCTGCAGCTGGTGGTTTTGGCTGACTAATTTTCCCCTGCATTTGCCGAGACCAAATTCCATCCTAATATCATTGCTGAATTCTTTGGTGATCTGGAGTAGTTGCTGGATGTGCTTCTCGGTTCCCACGTAGAGCTTGATGTCACACATGTACATCAGGTGGGTGAGGGTGTACAGGTTCTTCTTTCCTTCTTTGAGGTTATATCTGTACTTGCTACTGTTGAGCATAGCGGATAGCGGGTTAAGTGCTAGACAGAACCACAAATGGCTCAGGGCATCTCCCTGAATGATTTCTCTCCTGATGGGGATTGGCGTTGTGATGTTTTCGATCTTAATGGTGGTGCTCCATTTCAACATCGTTCCTCCTAGGACGTTTGTCACTATCAGATTGACTTTGTAGATGTTCAGCGCCTCTATTAGCAAGCTATGAGCACGGAGTAGAAGGCCTTGCGGTAATCGATGTAGGCTGTGTACATGTTACGGCGATTCTTGTAAGTTTGCTCCATAACCGCGGCAACTATGGTTAATTGCTCCTTGCATCCTTTCTGCTGTTCAGCCATTATGTTCTGTGGTCTGATATCTTCCTGGTTATGCTGATCAGGATCTTGTACATTGTTGGGAGGCAGGTGATTGGCCTATATTTCGCCAGGTTTCTTGTATCTTCATCTTTAGTCTTCAGATATCTGATTCCTTGAGTGAGAAACTTTGGTATTGTCTCTGGGTGCCTTATCATTCTGGTGAACTGCTCTGCCAGGTCTGTTCAAGTGAGCTTGTACCAGTAGTTGTGGATGTTATCTATTCCTGGAGTTTGCCAGTTGTAAGAGTTCTTGCTTGTCTGTTTTACCTCTTCTTCCTGAATTTCCCACCCTCTCATTTCTTGTATTCCTTGGTTTTCTTGCGTTTTAGTTTTATCCAGGTGACTCGGCTGTTAGGTCTTACTTTCCTGCCCCATATGTTTACCCAGAACTCCTCAATCGTCTTTTTCTCGGGTGGTATGTTCCCTTCTTTCCCGCCTTCTCCGAGATTCCTGTAGAAGCCTTTTTGGTTCTCATCGAAGATTCGGTTGTTTATTTTCCTCTGGGAGCTCTCTTTGTATCGGCATAGTCTCTTGCTGAGTGCAAGGAGGTTCTGCTTCAATGTGTCCAGGTATTCTCGTATTCTCTGATTTTTTGTCTCATGTTTGCTGTGGACGCTGTCTCTCTTGAGTATGCTCTTTACTTTTCCAATTAATTTCTTACTCCTTTGAGAACCAGGTACTGGGTCAATTGGCCTATCTTGACTCTTAATTTTTCTTTCTTCTGCTGAAGTCTTCTTTCCCAAGCTGGTGGTTTCTTCTGTTTTCTGTTCTTCTGCTGCTGGTCTCTCGTTTCTCTCCCGTTAATTCTCGTGGCTGCTTCCGCAGCACAATACACGGCTCAGTGAATGGCTTCCAGTGTTGTACCATTGCTGTCAAGGTAATGTGGTATCATGTGCCGATTCAGGTGGTCTGTGACTCTCCACAAGGTTCTATTTGGCATCTGCTTCGGTATCACATGAGTCTTTGTGGGATCCATTCCTTCGAGTTGTGTTAGGGCCTTCTTCCACTCATCCTCTATTCTGGTTATCATGACCTCGTCTTTTTCCACCTCAGCTGCTGTGGGTTGTATTTCTTCTTGCTCTTCCACCTCTGGTTCGGTGGTGGTATGCTTTTCCACCTCTGGTTCCATAATCTTTATCCTTTGTCGTTGATCGGTCAAATCCTGCTCGATTTTTTCCAAGATTGCAGGAGCTATCTGGTTCTTCATGACGATGGTACTTCTCTGGTCCACTATTCGCTGACTTGAATATCCGGGAATCATTCCAGCCACTTGGCAAGAGTCTCGCCCTGTAAGTTGTCATATCGGTCTCCAGCTTCGTTATTTCGTAGTATGCTTGCATGATGTACGTATTCATTTCGATGCTCCACTTCATGCGTTGCCGTTTTCTTCCATCCTGGGTGATCACTAGCGCAGTTAGCACTTCCAGTTGGTGGGGCTAGATGGTCTTGCCCTTCTCTTATGGTAGCCATACTGGGGACAGTGCCACTCACTCCACTGTCTACCTCAGGAGACCATCTCTGATTTTTCGAACCGACTCCTCTGCCTAAGGCCTGAACGCGAGTGACTTTATCCTGCACCACATTCAATGCGGTATAATTAATATTTCTCTGCGACATCTTCCATCAATGGAGGGGGACCTGTTTATCTTCGGTTTATTTCCACTGGTAATTCTCTGGAGTGACGCCAGATGGCGCCACAATCTGTCTTAGCCGCCACTCCGACCTTGGGGTAGGTAGGTCCCTTGGAGCAACTTTCACGATGTTTATTTATTTTATTACTATTTTATTTATTATTATTATTATTCTAATTTATTACTATTATTATACCGGTCTCCCAGCTGTTGTTGTTTGGTTTTTAGGAGCAATAGCAACTAAGGCCATATTGCTCCGGGAATATGCGGTGGTCATTCTCTGACCTTTCCGCATCCTACGTATTTGGTGGCGACGGGCTCGAACCCCGGTCTAATCAAGAAGCGTGTGCTACGCACTGCTGTTCCTTCCCATCTGTCTACGGAGGCACTGGTCTCCCAGCGTGATGGAGCCGCGTTCGCTTGTGCCAAGGCGGTATTTGAACCCGATCCATCAGGCTGGTAGTCCAGTGTCATAACCACTGGGTCACCTTGCCCCGTTATTGTTGTTATTATCATCATCATCCATATGGTGCAAGGAAGCCTGAGGCTTATGCTGCACCAGCCAAAAGAAATTCCCGAGTTACCTTGAGAGAGAGAGAGAGAGAGAGAGAGAGAGAGAGAGAGAGAGAGAGAGAGAGAGAAGTAGTAGACAATGTGCCTGACCAGCTGAGAACAGCACATTCAATGATATCCAGCTCAGTACCAGTGATCAGTAAAATAATCAAAATACTAGTTGTTGTTGTTATAGGGATTTCAGGTGCATTAGCGACTAAGACGATATTGCTCTGTATATATACGGTCTGTAAATTGCTTGTGTAGATTTTCTGTTTGCTGGACGAAAAACCAGAGTTTTCGGCAGAAAAAACCGTGCTACTTCGCCTGAGACCGACTAACTCAGCTACTTTGTGAAAGCGGCTGAGTTAGTCGATCTTATTCGGTTTTATTCCTCCTGTCATCGACGGGACTCGCATTCGGGGCTTTCCCACCCGATTTTTATTATTTACTACGTTACCCAAGAGAGCTCAAAATACTAGTGATTTCACTAGTATTTTCATTACGAACCGCCTACCGCTTGGGTACAAAATGGCACAATTCCTGGAGCCACGTGGCGAGACTGTAGTGGAAAAGCTCTCCCTTCCATGGTGAAATGCAGCAAGCAGTTCCCAATGCCCAGAAATCCACTGGGTGCACAGATGAAATACTGGCACGTCTGAAACAAGAGCCTGGTTCTCTTCCAGAAAAATGTCAAAAAAGACTGACGTGCATAGAATCAAAAATCCAACATTCCTCATCATCCACTCGACTCAAGAACAACCGATTGTAAAACTTGCCGTTTTTAGTGCAGAAATGCTTGTAAAGTAAAATAGATACTCTAAGACAGTTCATCACTTGTTTCCCTGAATACATCAAGAAGTTTCATCACCGAATGGGACCTCATCAGTCTGCATAACCAGTCAACTTCCACAAGACTATCATATTCGGGAGGCAACTAGAGGTAGTAATACTCTTGATCCGATTATCAGTAGTGATTCTTCGTGCACTAAGAATCTGCAGATAAAGGAACAACTAGGTGGCAGTGATCATAGTGTGCTGAAGTGGGATTTACTCAAAGAGGTAATTACCATCAAGGGTAAAGGGAAGGGTTTTTGCTTTCTTAAAGGTGACTACGGTGGTCTGAGACAGTATTTAAATTGTATACGGAGGGACCAACTGATGAGGTTACCAACAGCAAATTCCAAATGGGAAGCATTCAAAGAATTTATCTTGGAAGCTACTAGGCTATACATACCAACTAAGAAATATTGTTCAAGGTTTAGGCCTAAATGGATGTCAGATGAACTAATGAGACATGTGGCAGAGAAGAAAATGCATGGAATACATATAAATTAATAAGCTCGACTGTAACCAAATCACATAGGAGATTAGGCGGGCAAAGGCAGATTATGACAAATCCTTGGGAAAGGATGCAAAGAAAAACAACAAAGAGTTCTTTTACCTGTCTAAACTCTAGAAGGAAAGGGATGAATCAGATTGTTCCACTAGGTATTGATGGTTCAACTGTTGCTGATCCTGCTCAGGTGGCTAACAAGCTAAATGAGTATTTTGCATCTACATTCACCCATGAGGAGTTATTCAGGGAGGGGAATGCCAGAGGTGAGTTAAACTCTGGCAGTGAGCTGGATGATTTTGTAATAACTGAGGGGAAAGTGGAGAAGAAATTGTTGAAGTTAAACAAAAAAAAGGCACCCGGGGTGGACGGGATCTATCCAGTTATATTAAAGGACGCAGCAAAGGAAGTAGGCAAACCCTTAACCATAATTATGAGAGCTTCTTTGGACTCAGGGGAGGTACTCACGAACTGGAGATGTGAAAATGTGACCCCAGTTCACAAAGGAGGATCAAAGGGAGATTCAGGTAATTAGAGACCTGTTAGTTTAACTTCTGTTCCAGGAAAATTAATGGTGGAACTGGTTAAAGAAGCACTGCAGGATCATCTAGACAAGACTCCAGTTATAGCTCGGACACAGCATGGTTTTGTTAAGGGAAAGTCTTGCCTGACCAATTTAATTGGGTACTATGATGCAGTCACAGAAGAACTGGATGTAGGGAATAACCTTGATATTATATATTTGTATCTTAGAAAGGCTTTTCATACTGTTGCACATGGAAGACTGCTACACAAATTGGAGCAGTTTGGCATTGGAAACAAATTGCTGCTATGGATAAAGGGGATGGTTCAGTGGGAGAAGAGAGAGAGAGTGGTAATCAATGGACACTGCTCTTCGTGAACTAATGTTATTAGTAGAGTCCCTCAGGGTTCAGTATTGGGTACATTGTTGTTTTCTGTATTCATAAATGATATTAATGATGGTATATCAAGCTTAATGTTCGAGTTTTCAGACGATACGAAGGTTGGCAGGGTTGTTAAGGACACTAAGTACGCTGCTGCAACAGGATCTAGAAAAGTTGAGCAGATGGTCTGAGAGGTGGCAAATGAAGTTTAACGTTGACAAATGTAAAGTACTACATATGGGAAGCAGCAACCCCAGAGTGACCTATCAACTCTGTGGTACTACACAGACAGTGGTAGAGAGTGAAAAGGACTTGGGGGTAATTGTGCAGGCAGATATGAAGTTTTCTGAGCAGTGCAGACGGTCTGAAAGAGTAGCTCGTAGTGTCTTGTCAATGATATACAGGAATTTTTCTTGCAGGGATAAGAAGGGGATTATCCCATTATATAAAGCAATGGTCAGGCCACACCTTGAGTACTGTATACAGGTCTGGAAGCCTCATTTTAAGAAGGATGTAGAGCTGTTGGAACGAGTACAGAGAAGGGCAACAAGATTGGTGAATGGAACAAAGGGTTACTCTTACGATGAAAGGCTTAAATTTTGCAAATTACAGTGTCTGGAGAATAGGCACCTGCGAGGTGATCTGATTGAGGTGCATAATGCCTTGAATGGTTTGAGCATGCTCAATGCTGATGGTATTTTTCCTCTTGCTCAGAATAAACAGATGTAGGATAGATGTGCGGAAGTTTGCCTTTAGCCAGCGAGTGGTTGGTTGGTGGAACAGACTTCCATCCTTTGTTGTGGAAGTTAATAGCCTAAATAAATTTAAGGCTGAGTTGGACAGGTACTTGGAACGAATGGAGGGTTGAAATGGGAGCTTGTTTTTTTTTTTTTTTTTTTTTCCTCTTTTTGGCTGATGCTGCAGGAGCTTGCTTTCTTGCATCATATGCCTCTACTAATGCTAGGAACTGCGAGATCAAGGAGTCATCATTGCTAGACGAGTTAGCATTATGATGCAAGAAAGCAAGCTTATGCAGCATCAGCCAAAAAAAAAAAAAAAAACCCCTTCCATTTCATGCCTCCGTTCGTTCCAAATACCTGTCCAGCTCAGCGTTAAATTTATTTAGGCTATCAACTTCCACAACAAAGAATGGAAGTCTGTTCCAACGACCAACTACCCGCTGGCTAAAGGCAAACTATCGCACATATATATTACATCTGTCTTTCCTCAATTTGAATATATGCACTCTCAGGTGATTATTCTGAGAAAGAGGAAAAATCCCATCAGCATTCTTCCTCTTCTGTGTTGCCTAATAATTTATATGCATCCCATGCATTTTTCTTCTCTGCCAGGAGTGTCATTAGCATTAGCATTAGTAGAGGCATATGATGCAAGAAAGCAAGTTGATGCATCATCAGCCAAAAAAAAGCGCTCCCATTTCACCCCTCCGTTCGTTCCAAATACCTGTACAGCTCAGCGTTAAATTTATTTAGGCTATCAACTTCCACAACAAAGAATGGAAGTCTGTTCCAACGACCAACTACCCGCTGGCTAAAGGCAAACTATCGCACATATATATTACATCTGTCTTTCCTCAATTTGAATATATGCACTCTCAGGTGATTATTCTGAGAAAGAGGAAAAATCCCATCAGCATTCTTCCTCTTCTGTGTTGCCTAATAATTTATATGCATCCCATGCATTTTTCTTCTCTGCCAGGAGTGTCATTAGCATTAGCATTAGTAGAGGCATATGATGCAAGAAAGCAAGTTGATGCATCATCAGCCAAAAAAAAGCGCTCCCATTTCACCCCTCCGTTCGTTCCAAATACCTGTACAGCTCAGCCTTAAATTTATTTAGGCTATTATAGTTCCACAAGGAGATTCATCTATCAATCATTTCCGCCTTCTTGATGTAGATAACCACACAACATCCACAACAAAGGATGCAAGTCTGTTCCACCAACCAAAATACCCGCTGTCTGAAAGCAAGCCTCATCATGGGTATAATTAAATGTCTCGGTAGAGATCTTTATATGCAGGCCATCCATCATTGATGATTCTTGTACCTGACAATATTCTCTTTCTTATAATTGATAATAGAGTTTTTTTTATCTCTATTTTCTACCGGAACAAAAAAAAAACATCGTTTGGTTATTCTTTCGAATGCACCAAAAGCCCATTGTGTTCCTATTAGTCGTCCTCTGTTATTTTATTATTAGCTATACGGTGCAAGGAAGCCTGAGGCTTATGCTGCACCAGCCGAAAAAAAAAAAAAAACAAAAACAAAAATTCTGAATTATTGAGAGAGAGAGAAGTAGAAGGGAATTACCAAGAAAGAGAAGACGACGATGATATCCAGCTCAGGACCCTGGGTATCCCAAGCCCATACTCACCAGATGCGAGTCCCTGGGATTATTATATATTTTCTTTTGAAATATGCAGATTCATCAATTTCAACTTCGATAGGTATTCCATTTTCTGAAATCCCCCTAGTTAATTATCTTAATGAATTATTGATATCACGCAGATCTCCCTCAGATCTTTGCATTTTCCAATAACAGTGTTTTTTTTATTATTTTTTTTTCTTGATATTTAAATCAAGAGCAATGCGATCTTGAGACCAATCTTAGGACCAGAAATATAGAAATAATAAATTTTGAGATAACGCTAATGTGCTATCATCAAAAAATGATTTATGCCTGATACTCTTTGTTTTACGGCAAGATTTCTTACAACCCCATCTAAACATATCAGTTTTACATTTACTTTTTGTTAGCCACATTTCAAGTTTGCAAACTTCACCAAAAGCTGTACTTTGCAAAATGTGATTTTTCGCCAACCAAGAATTCAAGTGATTAATATTGCCACTGCATAAATTCATCATCTCCGTTAAACGGTAATTGTTATTTTTGACTTCTTCCTCAGAATAAACTGCACTTGATATGCAATTTGGAGGTTTTTGTCTGGGCATAATGTAGGGTCTTAAAATTTTTATGGCCCATTAATAGGATTTAACCCAAATGAAAATTTAAAAAGTTGGCGGGTTAAGTGTTAAAAATAGCGGATTTTGAGCATGCGGCTAGCGGGAAGTATTATTAAGAGTTGGCAACACTGACTGTCATCCGTGCGAACAGTGGCTCAACACGGTATTAGGTAGGTGGTCACTGAGTGCATGTGTGATGATTTGTAGAAAAAAAAAAAAAAAATATATATATATATATATATATATTTTTTTTTTCTTCTTCTTTATACTCCGGCACGACAACCAATTCAGCATAGTTTATAATAAATCATTAATAGAATCGTTAACTGTATTTAGTGGTCCCATAAATGACGCGAGGAATTTTTATAGGCCTCTTTCACACCGTGGTTGCGTTAGTCAGTGTAAGACGAAGATTCCATGATTTTTTCCCGCAGAAACTCGTGTATTTCGTCCAGCAAATCGATCACAGAACATACGTAGTTTGCAGACATATTGGTTTGGTATTTTCTCTCAGAAACTCGGTGTTTCTTCCAGAAATCGACCACAGAATACACGTAGTTTGCAGGCATATTATATATGGCGGTCTGCGCGGTAGCACAGTAGTATTGTCACTGTGTCATCCCACACTGGATGGAAGAGACCCGGGTTCGAATTCTGTCGATGACGCGAGGAACTTAATGGGCCTTTTTCACTCTGTGGCTGAGTTAGTCGGCCTCAGGTGTGGATAGCAAAGTTCTCCCTTCTCCCAGAAACTGGGTTTTTTTCGTCCAACAAAACAGGCAAATCGACCAGAGAACACGCAATTTTTGCAGACAAAATAAATATATGGGCAGACGGAATCATTTACGGGTAACCCTAATATCGTAATTTGGTTTGGTTTTTATATTATATACGGCACAATATGGCCTAAGTTTCCGATGCACCTAAAACCCTATAACGACCACAGGACAAACTCTAATTTATAATTTATTTTTAGGACAAACTCTAATTTATAACTTTGTTTTTCAGTTTTAGTTTTTACTCTCTCCTTTGTTAATTAAAGATGCATTGAATGGAAAGGTGAAGTTCTTTGCTTATTCTAGGATTTTGTTACTTCTCTGTGACAACAACCGACCATGTATTTAGCAGTCGTGTGAGCGTAATCGAGGTCCACTCCAAGAGCGTGTGCTGCTGCACTCTCGCTCCTAACCAGTCTAAGTTAAAAAGAAACTTGCTATTACTGAATTTTAAAGTTAAGACAGTACTACGACATTTTAAGCTGTCCATTTGTTTTATATAAAAATATATTGGAAAATGTTTCTTTTTTAAATATATTTTAAAGGAATAAATTTTTATTACTGAAACAGTCGTCCACTTTTATTTTATTTTTTTTATTCTTCTTCTAAGTGAAACAGATTTGGTCATGCTATTTTGACTGTTCTAATGTCCAAACCTTTGTTTTGTTTAGCAACAAGATTTGAGAATGACTCCTTGTCTTGTCTGCTGATCAGCCTTACGGAAGTATGGATGGATGGTATCTTCCCTGCGGCAAGGCTAGTGGAGTTTGCCGTAGGCTGATCTGGCTTTTTATTCCATGCCACGTTGAAGTCGTTTATTTATTTACGGGAAGTTTTTGATTTGTGGGCAAAACCAGTTAGTTTCTGATCGTGACACTGTTTTCAGATTATATCAGGTAAATTTTTATATCCTGTGCATTGTAACCTTTTTATGAGTATGTTTTCTTTTCTCATAGGTGTGCTTCGAATGACAACGTGCATGTTTTACCGTACCGCATTCGTTTTTTAATTAGACTCTGGAAAAATACATTTGCGAGCGTTGTTAATTTGTCATTGAAAATTTAATTTTTAGGTTCCCAAATATCAATAATGACACCCCAAACACCAGTTTGAGACTTTTTAATATATATATATACAGTATTTATTTAAAAAAAAAAAAAAAATGGCATGTGACTAGCATGCAGGCTCATTCCTAAGTTTGAGAGATTGCTTTGCCTAAAGGGGGGATTATTTATTTATTATTATTAGCCACATGGTGCAAGGAAGCCTGAGGCTTGTGCTGCACCAGCCAAAAAAATTTTGAGTTACCTGAGAGAGAGAGTCAGAGAGAGCACCAAAGAAGATAAGAATGATGATATTCAGCTCAGGATTCTGGGTGTGCCAAGCCCATACTCACCAAATGTGATGCTACTTTTTATAAAAAAAATGAATTACTATGTTATGTTTAGATAATGCTGTTTAATAGAAATGAAATCACATGAATATATATCACATTAAATATTTCAAACATTGCAAAATACTTTATTATGCAAAAAAAAGCAATTGAAACTTTGTTTTTTCTATTTACACCATCCTACAGAGACAAAATAGCAAAAAAAAAAAGACAAAACAAACAAACTTCATATTAATGTTTATAATTAAAAACGAAAAAGTTTCAGAAAAACTACAGTCAGTTTGGTTCTTCTTTCTCCCCACAATTATACTACATATTTTTTGGGCATACTAGTTTTATACAAGAAATACACATATATATTCCCTCCCATTTTTAGGACAAACTCTAATTTATAACTTTGTTTTTCAGTTTTAGTTTTTACTCTCTCCTTTGTTAATTAAAGATGCATTGAATGGAAAGGTGAAGTTCTTTGCTTATTCTAGGATTTTGTAAACATTTTTTTTTTATCTTATAGGGTGATACAAGTACATTGACTAATTCTTTAATAAAATTATTAGATATTTACTCAGCAAATATCTATTACTTTAAACAATATTGACATCATGCCATCAGCCATACATTTGTTCTTCTGCTGCAAGTACATTTTGTGCATTTTTTGTGTAGGCTTTCAACACTACCTTTTGTGGTGTTATAAAATGAAATAAATGTAGGCTTGTTTGAAGTATTAATAAATTTGCAGTGATGCATAGAAGAAATAACTAGTAAAGCCTTATTTTTCTTTGACATGTGCAATATGAATGTCAAGTGCTAAGTGAAACCATAAAGAGTTGTTATTATTATTATTAATTAGCCATATGGTGCAAGGAAACCTGAGGCTTATGCACCAGCCAAAAAAAATTGAGAGAGAGAGAGAGAGAGAGAGAGAGAGAGAGAGTCAGTCAGTCAGTCAGTCAGAAGGGAAAGGAAATCACCAAGAAAGAGATGAATGATGATATCCAGCTCAGGACCCTAGATGTGCCAAGCCCATACTCACCAGATGTGAGCCCCTGGAGTTGATCTGACTTGGCAATTTTTATGTAGTGCAAATGCTTGTGGGATCTCTTATGCTTTTTTGATATTTCCTGCAGAGGTTGTGTTCATTGCATGCATAATTTTTCATTTAGCTCTATGATGTGAAACTAGTTTCTGCCATGGTAAATCTAATTAGGATCAAATTGAAAAGCTGTAGCAAACAACAGCTTGTGTCAGTGTGCTGAACTTTTTTTTTCATTTTTGATTAATCAGTACCATCTCAATTCTTACCTGCATAAATATGTGCATTGTGCAATAATTGATTCTAGCATCTGTTGAATGCATGATTTTCAAGCCATATTTAGCATATATATTTAATTGCACATTTGCATAAAATGCAACAAGCATTTCCTAGCTGCACATGCTACTTCCTAAAGAATATGGCTGTTAACAGTTGCAATAAACATTTATAAAAATTTAGAAATAACATTTACTGTATCATTTTAGTATTAGTTATAGAATGCAAGGAAGTAGTTACAGGCTTTTGCCGCACAAAATAAAAACTAAATAATAATAAACATGATTATGTGGGGCACAGAGCTTGACAATCAGGCACCTCAGAAGACCTAATTGAGGTTTATAAGGCTCTCAGAATGGATAGTAAAATGAATAAAGGTATTATAAATGATTCCAGCCATAAATTCAAATTACGGGGAGAGGGTGTAGACTATTTTTTTTTTTTTTTTTTTAGCCAGCGTTTTGTTGATTATATAACCACCTCTATGGGTAGTTTATGCTGACAGCTTGGAGAATTCAAAGGTCAACTGGATGTTACCTATGTGAGGTAGCAATCACATAATTAGTCTATTTTCTTATCTAATTTTTTATATATATATATATATATATATATATATATATATATATATATATATATATATATATATATAACAATACAAAAGAAATTCTAATGCCAAAGTAAAAGGAGTAACTCAAAATACTGTCTAATTTGGCTGGATATACAACTCATAAAAATTTTTTTTGAATATTTACTTCATTACCATCAAATTTAATTCATAATTAATAATTGAGTTTGCAACATACATTTTAGTATTAAATAATTCATAATTAATTCTTAAGTTTGCAACATACGTTTTAGTATTACATCTGTTAATATATTAACATGCAATCCGTAAGTTGGGACCACCATTTTTGTTAATTCATACTCAGAATACTTGTGTTTCGTATTCTTGCTTTTCTATTTTGATCTGTATGCACTGGTAGAGATGTACGAAATGTTATGGCCCAAATGGATCATCATAGTTGTTGTCACCTGATGAAGTTTGCTATGATGTTCCAACTTATCCAGCATTGATATTAAAATCATTATTATTCATCACAGGCCTTGTATAAAAATGATGTCCCATATTGTCTGCCACGTAATGCAAAAAAATTTATATGAAATTTACAATTTGATGGTATATTTATTGATATCAGTAATTAGTATTGTACATTATAGTACAGTACATTATATATATGTATAATCATTATCTTATTAAATATGTACACTGCTCAACAAAATTAGCAGAACAAAATGTTTTTCATGAATATTTTTTTGTAAACAGTGCCACTGAAGGTGAATATTTGATATAATACCACTAACATTCAAATCTGAGTATCCAATAGAAATTGATCTACCACCTTACATAGCTGAACATTATGCAAATTATTCATGCCTATAAAAACATGGGTTGCGATCACATCACTTCTCTCCCATTTTTTGGGCTTGCTAAGTGGGATAGCCACATCTCCAGTATTCGGGATACAAGTCATTGTCATTTAGATCAGTGGTTCTCAAACTTTTTTTGCTTGTGGCCCACTTCTGAGTTTCATTCATAAATTAAACAATATGAGGGGTGGGGGCCTCTGTGGCCCACCCTTCATATTGTTTAATTATAATTAATGTAATATATATAATAAATACATACTTTAACCACTGCACTTTTTATTTATAACATGTATTATTATAAGGAATAGTAATAATAAAAAAAAAGGGGTTTATTAACTACAACCTTTATTTATAATAGAATTTTTACTCATGTAATATTTTGATCTTTTCTATTCAAAAAATATTACAATAATATTATTGTCCCTTAGTTTAGCGAGATCCTTGTGGTTGATGAGAACAAGCAAGTTTTTGTATATCTGGTTGCAGCATTGTTAGAGATAATCAAAGATCACCTCTCTTCACAATATCAAGACTGTTATGAGCTTTTGATAGCAGATGAAGAACTTGACTAAATCCAGATTCAACAAGATATGAAGTGGGAAATCCAATAAAAAAACAATTTTGCCTTCCCCAAAGTTGTGGAAAGTTATTTGCAATTTCACTGCTTACCCAGAAATGTTGGTTTGTCATTTTTGAATCTAGCTTGTGCTGTTATATCACTTTGCAGTTCAATAGGACATTCTTGTAATACGATGTCAACATCAACCACATTTACCTCAAATGGATTCACCACCCAGTCTGAGATAGTCATCTCTAGCAGGTCGCTAAACTGAAATTGCATATCATTATACATTCAAATTCTTCCTCATTTTCTTCACAAAGTTGTTGAAACAGACAATTTTGAAGTGCATTTGATTTTATGTGGTTTACAGCTTTTATTACAACAGCAAAGGTGGGGCGCCTCCGTAGCCAGGTGGGAAGGAGCAGCAATGTGTAGCACACGCTTCTTGATTAGACCGGTGTTCGAGCCCGTCACCACCAAATATGGAGGATGCGGAAAGGTCAGGGAATGACCACTGCATATCCCGGAGCAATATGGCCTTAGTTGCTAATGCTCCTAAAAACCAAATAACAAACAAACAACAACAGCAAAGGGTGCCATGGAAACATCCTCCCAATTTTTTTGCAACCAAATGTTGATGGTGGACAACATTTGGTTGCTTCAGGCATAGCATTTTTTAAATGTGCGATGAATCTTCTGTATCTACCTACCATCGAAGCAGCACCATCAGTTGCACAAGCTATTATGTTTTGTAGTGGATATTGTTTTCCTTGAAATAACTCTTAACTTCTTCAAATGTTGTCTCACCTTTGGTGTCTGTCTTGAGCTTTTGGGCAAAAAGCATTTCCTCAGCATTTCATTAACTGATAATCATTCAAAAACTTAACATTTGTCATCTGAAGGGCTTTGCATAGAGTGGATTCATTGATTTGCAGGGCAAACTTCTTAACTTGCAGTTGTGCAAGTAATTGTTTTTCCACATCATCTGCCATTTCATCAATACACGTCGATACTGATGAATTGCTCAAAGGGATAGTCTGAGTAATTTCATGTACACTCTGGTTCATTACAGTTGAAATTACAACAGACACTGCAGACAAAATCAATGATTCCCCAATATTATGTGGCTTGCCAGCTTTTTCAATTAGCTTGGAAATCTCATAGGATTGCAAATAAACCTTTATCAGTCTTGGATGCTCTTTTACTAAACATTTGTTTTACTATTGGCCTTGTTTGGAAATTATCACACAGATTTTAATTAATCCAGTGATTTATCCTTCTTGTGCTTGTGGCTTGTTATCTCTATCAATAAATCCAGAACAATAAATGTTCATTGGTTAAAATTTAGCTATGAATCGAATTGCACTCAGAAACTCAATACTGTTGTGCAGCAAGAGTAAATGAATTTTATTAATACTGCAATCAAATTGAAGCATGATCAGAAGAAATATCACAAAAGATGTTCGAAATAAATGAGTGCCACGTAACATGAGACAGGTCTCGACACTGCGTGAGAAGGAATCCTCTACACGTGGGGCCGACCGGGCTAGCCGAGTGGGTAAAGTACCTGCCCGGCAACCCAAAGGTCGCGGGTTCGATTCCCGCCTCGGGCTTGGATCAAAGTACTGCAAAAACCTTGGGAGGTGCAATATGGCCACAGAAGCCGATGCGCCAACAACTACCAAATCAATCTACACGTGCGAGGCATTGCATTGTTTTTAATAGCAGTGGCAGCTTTGTGGATGCGATTCAACAAGTCATCCTGGCTATTAACCTCTGTGGCATAAAAAAATTGTTTCATGTGACTCCACACATAAAAATCCAATGGGTTAAGGTCAGGAGAGTATGGCAGCCAATAAATGGGACTTCCATGACCAAATCCAGTGCTTCTGGTAATGATTTTCGTGGCAGAAGGTTTCCTAGCCAACAAGCAGCTGCTTCTACCATTTACCAGTGAGCTGAATATACCTTCAAAGAAAGCTTTGCTGTAACCTTTGCAGCTTGGAAGAACCGGTGTAAAAAAATATATGCAGCTTCTAGGAGACTATGTTGAAAAGTGAGGCAAGTGTCAACTGTATCTTCTGCTTTATGAGAAATAAATTTGGAGACCTCTTTAACTTGAATGCACCTCGTATATTGAATGGTGCTGGCTCCTGATAATATGCAGTTCAGTGTATTCTGCATATATTTGGTAGCATTTTGTCTGCATTTGTATATAAAGTTTTTTATTAATCTTAATAATTTTCTCCTGAGGGTGGATGCATATGTGTTTTAGCTAAAGGTACATATATATCTAGCTGTTTGGTTTTTTATTTTTAACTAAAAAATTTATTCCTGCCTTCCAGCTTACATTAACATGTACATTTAACACAGATGTGATATTTAATAAATTCTTGACAACATTCTTGTCTGATACTGTGTAGTTACTATTATTATTACTTTTATTATTACTATTAAGTGAAGAAGAATGAATCATCAAGAGCCATAAGAATTTTGAGCTCAAAAGATCTGCAGTATATAAAATAGACTCTTTTATTGTGCATAATTGAAATTTCTTGAAATCTAGAGCTAAGGTAAAATTAAGACATCAGGTATACTTTTTGAGGAATCACAGGTTTTTAATTCACCTTTACATTTTTTTAAATAATCCAAATATTCAAGCTCTTATAATTGATAAAAATCAGTTCTTTCTGGTAGCTCTAAATATCAGGTCATTAAGAAAAAATTGGTTTAACTTCTTGCAATATATAAATGCAATGAAATAATTTATTTCATGTATAGTTTTAACAGAGGTTAACATAAAAAGTGATGAAATTTCTAATTATAACATACAAGGTTATGACAAGGTCTATATGTTGAGAGATTTGAGAAGGGGTGGAGGAATAATAATATACTATAGAATATGCTTTAAGGCAGTACAGGTTTACCACTTAACTCAGTCTTGTGAAAACTGCTGTGTCAAATTATTAGGAGAAGATCCAGAAAACACATTCATGATTTGTGCTTTTTATAGGCCACCATCAGATTCTATAAACAGTTTCCTAACTGAATTAGATAACACAATTTTGCTATGGGATGACATACAGACTGATAAGACCATGCTAATAGGAGATTTTAATATTAATTTACTAACTGATGAAACTGATAATGTGTTACTCAGATACTCTGCAATCTTAAACAATTATGGATTTGAACATACCTTATTTGGAATAACTAGGCAACAAAGGATGGAGGGTGATAGAACAGTAAGCTGTTGTTTAGATAACCTTATAACAAATATAAAGTTGAAGTATGCTAATTCTTACCTACTATTAAATCAATTTTCAGATCACAGAACATGTATACTAATAGTGGATATGTACTCAAAACAACATCCATGTGAAGATATAAAATTAACAAATGTTATGAAGAAAAATTATTTATCAACAGGTAAACTGAAACAGAACATAGATAATATGTTAATACAAGAGCAAGTATCTTACACAACAAATGTAAATGTCTTTTCAAATAAGATAATACAAATGATAAACAATTCAAGGTTTAATACAGAGAGAAAAGTAAATCACTCAGCTTGCAACATAAATTCTAGGAGTAGCAGGATTAAGCTTAAGAAACCTTGGATGACTAACGAAATAGAAGAATTAATGGTACAAAGGGATAAATACTTCAGGCAGTATAGAAATTGTCCATCAAAGATAGAACATTATGACAATTATAAAACACTCAGAAATAAATTGACAGGTATGATTAGAAAACAAAAAAACACTTATTACAATCAATTTTTTATGGATAAGCAGATAACTCAAAAGGATAAATGGAACATTATAAATAACCTGTTAAGTACAAGGAAGAAATTATCAAGGGGAAATCAAATTAAAACACTATTAGAACAGATTTGTGGTACAAACAAACAATATGAAGCTGCAAATAGGGTTTGCCAAAGCTGTATTAGATCTCAAAAGATATTATATTCATTATTGCCAAAATTCCTTTTATCAACAAGATAAGTCTTCCTCAGATAGTGAACTCTTGTGTAGTCTTAACTCCACAATATACTGAGATTCTTAAGATTATAGAACAGTTAAAGAACAAGAAATCTTATGGACTGGACTGTATTACAGTAACCAAAGTAAAGAGAAATAAAGAACAGTTCTCTGTTCTCTTGGTGGAGCTTATAGCACAATGTTAGTCAGGAAACTATCCTACAAATTTACTTTAATTTAAGGTAATACCTATATATAAAAAGGGATCACCAGATAACTTTTGCAATTATAGACCAATAACAATTCAGTCAGTTATAAATAAGATAATAGAAAATTATATTTTTTCCCATATAAGCAAATATTTACATCAATATGGACTGTTAAACAACTCTCTATTCTCATATCAGAAAGGCAAGAGCACACAGACATTATTAGAGAATTTAGTAGACTCTTTTAACTTACATTTAAACACCAATAACTTCTTAATGATTTTATTTATAGATTTGACCAAAGCATATGACTTAATTGATATCCCAATATTGCAACAAAAATTACTGAAATATGGTATAAGGGGAAGAATCAATCAAATCTTAGTGTGTTATTTAACCAAAAGCAAAATAACAGTTGAAGTAGAAAATGCAACGGGAAAATCATATAATGTAAAGAGAGGAGTACCTCAGGGCACTTGTGCAGGGCCAATCATGTTCAACATCTATATAAATGACATATTCGAAGTAATAAAGAACTCCTTTATAAAAATTTATGCAGATGATATAATCTTATATACAATTGGAAAGAACCTGACAAAAATGGCTAAAGATTTACAGCAGGATGTAATATTGCTGTAAATCTTTAGCCATTTATAACTGACACATTTACAAACTTGTTTGCATGATAATAAATTAGCACTGAGCTTTGAAAAAAACAAAATTTTTGGTAATTAGACTTCCTCATCAAACCCTTGGACATGCATCCCTCTATTAAATTACATAAACATGAATGCCTACATGATCAGAATTTCCAGAATTGCAAATGTCTAACTGTAGGAGAAGTTTCAAATCATTGTTACCTTGGGTTATGGATTGACTACAGTCTAAGTTGGGCAATGCATATAACAAATTTGTAAAAAAAAATGAGATTTTATGTGTACTTTTTTTACTACATTAAGAATAAGTTAAATCTTAGAACAAAAGTTACCTTATATTATGCATTAGTGGACTCCCAACTCAATTATTTAGTAAATGTATGGGCACGAGCAAATATAACTGAAATAAGGGTAATAAACAACTTAATTAACAGGATTTTGAGACTTTTAATGGGGACAAACTTTTGGAATGACCTGAATAAGGAAGGCAATTTTTGTTGAAATATAAAATACTTTATCCAGTTCAAAAATTGAAGTTAAATTTAATCTTGAAAAATCTTAACACTATTTTTGAAGAGTCGAATCTGCAAAAAAATTGTCTCACATAATTTAAGGAACCCAAAAGCAATTGTTTTACCTCACCCTAGGTTACTAAATAGATGTGGAGATAGGCGTACAATGAATATAATAAACAACTTGTTGGTTAGTGTAGATTTCAGGCTCAGGAGAAGTTATTCTAGGTCCAAATTAAAATTCTTAATAAGAAAATTTTTGATACTCAATGATACAGTAGATTAGAATTGCTATGCCGATAAATTGCTATCTCTGTTTGCAGTGCGGAATGTACTATGTGTTGTGATTTCATTATCTTTTCTGTTAGATAATAAATTTGTATGCAAAAACTGTTGTAAATGAAGAATTCCAACTTGTTGTCAAGAAATTTTCTTTTCTTAACAAGTTCATTTATTGTAAACAAATTCTCTTGATAAAAATAAATTGTATTGTATTACTACTATTACTATTATATATTACTATTACTATTATATATTACTATTACTTTATAGTTACAATTTACTAGTTTCCTTTTTTTAAAATTGTCATTACTATAAAACCAAGAGCAACTAAGTCTCAATATGTCCTATGTTAAATCAGATTTTAAAAAATTTCGTAAGAGTTACCTCAATCTTTATCCATAGGATTACTTCTCTTCGAAACTTCACTTCCTAGTTCATTTCACAAATATACGTGGTCTCAATTCTAATCTCATCGATGTCCATTTCAACTTGCAGTCTGCCAAACCCCATGTACTTTTTCTGACAGAATCTCAGTTATCGGTTGATTCAACTACTGTTCATCTCAGTTGCCCAAATTATTCGCTGTATGATTCGTTTCAACTCAAAGGTGGTACTTGTGCATATGTCTGTTCCGATATTCCCTGTCAGAGATTTGGTAATTTGGAATCTCCTCTTTTCAATCTCTCTACCTCATTGTGTCAAATTCATATATTGTCTCTACCGTTCTTCCAACTCCACTAATATTTGGAGCTCTTTGACTTCCTCTCTTTGCAACTAAACTTTCTCCAGTCCAACTTTCCTAACAGTGAGGTAATTTTCCTTGGTGATTTTAATGTTCACAACTCCAGCTGGCTTCCATTTTCTAGTCACACCGACCCAGCTGGTCGAGATGCTGAGGCTTTTTCAATTACTAATTACCTTGCACAGATTGTTCATTTACCTACAAGAATACTGGACAATCCTAACCAAACAGCCAACGTGCTTGATCTTTTTCTCACAAACAACCCTTCTAAGTACACGGTCAAAGTAAGTGGTCCTTTTGGCACCTCAGATCACAACTTAGTGATTGTCTCTTCTCCAATGGAGCCTTTATCTCATGGCTAATCCCAACCTCGTATTGTTTGGCATTACAAGAATGCAAAATGGGATGACCTGCGAGACTTCTTTTCCTTGGTTGGATTACTGTTTCAAAAGTTCTGATGTCAATATTTGCTCAGATCGTGTCAGTGAAATTATTCTTGTAGGAATGGAATCCTTTATTCCGCACTCCGCTTTAAAATCTCATCTAAATGGTTTTCCAATAAATGTGCTAATGCTATTCAAGAGAAGAATGTTGTATATCGTAATTGGCTTGTTTCCAATTCTTCAGTTTCATTTTCTGCTCACACCAAAGCTCGCAACAATTGTAAAGCAGTTATTAATCAGTCCAAACTAGATTTTGATCAGGCTAAGAGTAGAAAACTTGCTTCTTGCCCTAATGGTAGCTGAGCATTCTGGTTTCTTGCCAAATCTATTGGCTGCAACTTTTGCCCATCTCTGCTCCCACCTCTGTCAAAACCAGATGGTTCCGTTGTCACTTCAACCAAAGAAAGCTGACCTGCTAGCACCATTTTCCTTCCAACTCATGTATTAATGATCTTGGTAAAACACCTCCCACCATTCCCAACACGTTCTATTCAATGCCTCCTGTGGTCTTCCGTCAAAAGGATTTTGACGAATCTTGATGCTAAGAAAGCTCCAGATCCTGATGGTATTTCTCCGCTTGTTCCCAAAACCTGTGCTCCTGAACTTACTCCTGTTCTTTGCCTCCTTTTTTACTTTCTTATTCCAAAAGGTGTTTTCCCTTCTGCTTGGAAATTTGCTCATATCCAGCCAGTTCCTAAAAAGGGTGACAAATTCCTCCCATCCAGTTATCGTCCCATTGCAATTACTTCTATTCTTTCTAAAGTAATGGATTAATCAATTAACCACGAACTGTCAAACTACCTAGAAACCTTTCGTCTGATCAACGATCACCAGCATGGATTCCGTTAGTGTCGATCCACTGGTGATATTCTGGCTTATGTTACCCATTTAATGACAAATTCGATGGAAAAGTTCAGTGAAACACAAGCAGTTGCTCTTGACATCTCAAAAGCTTTCGATCGTGTTTGGCATAAAGGTCTTCTTAACAAGCTTCCATCTTATGGTTTGCCAACTGTTTTTTGTAATTGGCTATCCAGTTTTCTCTCTGATCGCTCACTGAGGGTGATGCTAGATGGCTCTCTGTCTTCTCTGCTAATGCTGGTGTCCCCCAAGGTTCAGTTCTTCCTCTTGTATATCAGTGACCTTCCATTGACTGGAAATCCTATCCATAGTTTTGTCGACGATAGCACATTGTATTCCACTTTCCATTTTGAGAAACCTTGCCTGCTCAATCAGCTTCGACTTCTTGAATATCCGCTACCAATTCCTTAAATGCCAATCTCCAGATAATTCTCCAGTGGGGCAAAGACAACTTAAATAAATAAATAAATTTTCTGTTTATACTCCGGGACGACCAAATGATCAGAAGAGTTCACAAGATAGACAGAATACAAGAAACAGCACCGTATTCAGCAGTCACGGGCTTGAACCCCGGTCACTCAAGGCACGTGTACTTATGCACCCGCGCGCCTGACCACTAGGCTACGGCAGCACTTAGTTGATTTCAATCCTTTTAAAACTCAGTCTTGTCTTATATCTCGCAAAAAGGATTCTTCTACTTCTATGCTTATCTTTGGTGACACTCCAATTTGTAGGCAAGTTGATATATCTCTTTTGGGTTTGTTTGTTTGTTATTTGGTTTTTAGGAGCATCAGCAACTAAGGCCATATTGCTCCGGGGATATGACGGTGGTCATTCCCTGACCTTTCCGCATCCTCCGTATTTGGTGGTCACGGGCTCGAACCCCGGTCTAAGCAAGAAGCGTGTGCTACGCACTGCTGCTCCTGCTCACCTGGCTACGGAGGCGCCTCTCTTTTGGGGATTACCCTGACTTCTAATCTCTCTTGGCACAAGCACATTACAAATATTGCTTCCTCTGCATCTAAAAACTTGGTTTTCTCTTTTACTCTCGGCGTTACTTTTCTTCCAAACAGCTGTTCACTCTGTACAAATCACAAATCCGCCCTACCATGGAATATTGTTCCCACATCTGGGGCATCTCTCTCTCAGGCTTCTAGATTCCATTCAGAAGAGGTCAGTTAGGTTAATTAATGTCTTCTCTCTAACAAAGTCTCTCCACTCACTATCTCATAGACGTACCGTTTCTGCTGCATGCCTTTTCTACAGATACTTCCACGGGCACTGTTCCTCTGAATTTGGCTTCTATAATTCCTGCTCTCACTTTCAAAACAGTCCGAACCCATGCCGCCACTAGCCAACATCCATTTACCGTCTAAGTTCAAACTCACAGAGCCAATTTTTCATCTTCCTCATTTATTCATTCAGCTGCCATTTTCTGGAACAACCTTCCTTCATGCGTATTTCCTGAAAATTATAGTCTACAGAAGTTCAAGTCTAATGTCATCAAATATCTTCTTTCATCTTCTCAACCTCCAACCCAAGTATGGGCGCTAGTGCCGGGCAATTTTTCCAAAAGATATATAGAGTGATTTTTGACAGTGATATCATTTTGTTTAATTTCTAGTGCCTTTATTATTATCAGTTCACTGTAAGTGGTACTGTACTTGACAGATTTTGAGTGAGAACCCAGAAAGGGAAATCACTTTTCTTTTCTTTGTATATATTTATTAGATTTCTCACTAACCAACTAACTTCGCTAGCCACTTGGTCAATAGGTGGCACCGCTGCTGCCTCCATATGGCGGGGCTGGTAACCTGGGGGAAAAGTTATCCTCCAGTACAAAAAGGACCAACCATGGATATAAATGAGTATCCACCTCTAGAGTCTTTAAACTCAAGGCTAGACACATCAACTGATAATGACATGAACCAACCGAAAAGACTTCGCAGGGAAGAACAGTGCCATAACTTACCAAACTTTTTGGTGATACACTCACTATCCACGCAGCCTGTAGGAAATTTATCACCATTTCTAAATCAGTGATACTTAGAATCCATTGCCGGATTACCAAAAATAGTGAAACGACTGCAATCATGAGATCTCCTGATCGAGACATCTTCCTCCAAACATTTGGAATGGCTGCTAAAAACAAATACGTTTGATGGGCTGCCAGTATCTGTCACTCCCCACAACACCTTAAATTCATCTATAGGAGTTATCACAGAGTGGGATCTACTCACAGTCTCTGAGGAAGAACTAGTAGAAGAGCTTAGCAGTCAAAAAGTGATCAGTGCCAAACGAATTATGACAAAAAAAGATGGAAATCTCGTTCCTACTAGGTCCATCATCTTAACATTTAGCACTCCAGAATTGCCATCCATAGTAAAAGCTGGCTATTTAAATTGCCGAATTCGCCCTTACATCCCAAACCCGATTCATTGCTTTAAATGCCAGCATGCTTGCTGAGAGCGCCTATGGGCACTCTCAGCAGGCATGCAGAGGGGGGATGCCATCTGTCCAATTTGTGGATCAAAGACCATACACAAACAGATTGTTCAGCCTCAACTCCCACTTGCCCCAACTCTGAATTACATATAATCAATATTCCTATCCCACTTGCTACTAACGTCAGATTTCTTGGTCTGATATTAGACAGCAAGCTTAATTTCCAAGCTCACATCACTCAATTAAGAAATGTTTGTCTAAAGCATATGAACATACTTCGGTCAGTTTCGTCCATGTCTTGGGGAGCTGATCGATATACTTTACTTCACCTTTACAGAACTTTAATCCGTTCACGCTTAGATTATGGCTGTCTAGCATATGACTTTGCTAGAAGCACTACTTTACAATGTCTAAATATCATTCAGCACAGTGCTCTGAGGACTGCGTTGGGCGCTTTCAGGACTTCTGCAGTCCAAAGTCTTTATATCGACGCGCATGATCCTCCATTACACCTTCGTAGGAAAACATTGTTGCTCCAATACGCTGCTAAAATCCATAGCATACCATCTCACTCCAGTTGGGAGTATCTTTATAATGCTCGGTGGGATTTGTTCTATTAGAGCAAACCAAATGAAAATAGACCTGCTCACTCAGAATTAAAGAGCTTGTTCAGAATTGGAATGTTGATTTAAGTGATATCTTTCAGGACACAACTGCTCCTATTCCACCTTGGACATATGTTTCTGCATCTTACGATGTACATTTTTGTCAGTGAGGAAAAAATGTCATACCACCTTGAAATATCAGGCAGTTGCACTCATCTCGCGCTACTCTGAACTTCCGTGCCTGTAAAATCTATACTGACGGGTCGAAAACTGTGAGTACAGTAGGTGCTGCTGCAGTTTTTCCTTCATTTACTGCTACAGCCTCACTACCATTAGCCTGCAGCATCTTCACTACTGAATTATATGTTATCAAGTTAGCACTTGGTAAAATTATTGAGCTATCCATCTCACCTGCCATAATTTACACAGACTCCCTCAGTGCTGTGTCTGCCATAAGGAAGAATTTCTCATCCTCCCATTCAGTCTTGAATACATTCATTCCCAGTTAATCTCCTGCAACATGTCCAATCAGTTTTTGCTGGATTCCTGGTCATTCTGGTATTCCTGGAAATGAAAGTGATGACTTTGCCGCTAAACATCCTCAACCCTCTCTCTCTTACAACACCCTCAGGTTCCTTACAGCGACTATAAGCCTATCATTCGCAAAGCATGCTACGACAACTGGTCACAGATCTGTAAAAAGTAACACCAACTATAAACTTTACCAGATAAAATAAGATCCAAAGCAGTGGCCCTCTAGTTTCCGACCAAACAGAAGAGAGGAAGTGGTATTGGCATGATTCAGAATTGGATACACTCATCGTACACATCTCTTCCTGCTACTGGGAGAAAACGCACCTCAGTGTTCATCCTGTCAGATGCAATTTACGGTCCGTCATTTTCTGGTTGATTGTCCCTTGCATTCAACCATCCGCTCTAACACTTTCAAATCTCTCTCTCTCTCTCCACATTGAACATCTCTCATGATTTATCGCACTTCATAGGAAATGAAGCAAACACAGAAGAACTTTTGATGTTCCTAAAACATATTGGCTTGTACAGGAGCATATAATTTAATATCTATAACTATATGTTGCCTGTAAATAAACAGGAACAGACACAATTTGGCCTCAGTAGCCCTTATGTTGTAAGCACTATACCAACAACAACCACCAACCCAAGCCTGGTACTAAGTACTATAGGTTCTAATACCTCTCGTGATTGGGATTTTCATAAAAAAAAAAAAAAAAAACTTCTCCAACTCCGAACTTTATTACGCATGGTTTAAAATGATTAAAAGATTAAAATTATATACTCTTCATTAAAATACAATTAAATATGTTTAGTTCTCTAAGGCCCATGTATGACCAGACACCCCCAGGATTACAGCTTGAAGACCCAACTCGACCCCAGATTTATCCAACAACCTCGAGAGATTGAAGACATTGTGTCAAAATTTAAAAATAAAAGCCGTTAAAATTATCGCTTAAAATATAATGATGAATATTTGTCTAAAAACTACTTTCCTTCCTTAAGGGACAAAACTTTGACATACTGTCGTAATCACAGGTAGGAAACAAACTGTCTAATTTGAACTCTCCCCACGCTATTTATTACTGAGAGATTACTTGTTAACATGCACAAAGGTCCATGAATCCGAGATGAGAAAAGGTCTCCATATGTTAATCGTGTTTATTTTTAATTCTCATTTCTAAGGTTTCTGCACTTAAGTCTTCTGCAATTGTGCTGTATGTTCAGAACCTTAGCTATTTTAAACAAGAAAACATGATTCTTGTTTATCGAATGAAATGACAGTTCATACACGGGCTTAGAGAATTGAACATATTTAATTGTATTTTAATGAAGAGTATATAATTTTAATAATTTTAATCTTTTAATCATTTTAAACCATGCGTAATAAAGTCCGGAGTTAGAGAGTTTTGAAGAGAAGTAATCCTATGGATAAAGATTGAGATAACTCTTATGAAGTTTTTATAATTATCATATATATTATATACACTCAGTGATCATTGAAATGTGACCCTCCCATCTGTAATGGACTAGGCCCCATAGCTCGTAGTATAAAAAACCGAATAGCTTTGTACACTAGAGCAGCAGTAATTTGCATCTGGTCGTGTGAGTCAAAAAGATAAAGTGGCAGTTATAGAATGTAGTAAATATGTCACGGAATTTAAAAAGGGCATAATTATGTCATACATTGCAGTAGAAAGTTATGGAATGTAGTAAAGATATCGCAGAATTTAAAAAGGGCATGATTGTTGGGTTCACACATTACATGCTTCCATATCGGAAATAGCATGTCTTATTGGTTGCTCACAGCCCACTGTGGTTAAGATGTACAAAGAATGGTGTCAAACAGATCAAACCACCTCCTGATAGAAGTGTAAAGGATTATGTAAGGTGGATGTTCATGGTGAGCGAAGGGTGCAGTGTGGACTCAGTGGGGTTCCACAGCAGACAACTCAAGGACGTCCTCTCCTCACCACTGATCATCTTGATCATTGTTGCTGGCAAATGCTATGGTCTCAATAACATACTGGTTGAACACTTGAGGATGAAACTAGTATGCTCGTTGGACAAACCTGGTGCAACATGCCAACGGTTGCGGTCGTGGTGCACACAATGCAAGTCCACGGACCCATCATGTATGGTACCCACTATCCAGGTAGGTAGTGGTAATTGCTTTATATGGGGCATGTTTTGCTGAGAAGAACTAGGAGCCCCCTTTGGGCTCCTAGTTCTTCCCAATATTTCACTGGTGAGGTCTACTGGCAGTTCTTAGGAGACCATTTGCATCCTGCCACATTGCATTTTTTCCTGGACAGACGTGATATCTTCCAAGGTGATAATGCACTGTGTCATTGGGCCTGCATGCATGAGTGGTTCAAGGAATACAGTGAAGATATCACCCATCTTGATTGGCCTCCAAATTCACTCTACCTCACCTTACTTGAATGCCTGTGGGATGTTTTGGAACAGGAAGTGCTATAACCATCATCTTCCAACGTGATTGGCCGCCAAATTCACCTTACCTCATTTCATTTGAATACTTGTGGGATGTTTTGGAATGGGAAATGAGGCATATGGGCACACAGCCATCATCTCTTCCAACACTGTGGAAAGCTTTGCAGGCAGCATGGCTGTAGAACCCTACAGACATCTTCAGACAATAGTGGAGTTAATGCCTAGGTGGATAGTGGCTGTTATCTGTGCAAATTGTGACCTAACATGATAATAGGTTGACTGTAACAATTCAGTGATCACTGAGTGTATATATGAGAACATTAATGTTAATTAATTTTGAAACTGTTTTTAAATATATTCAGTATTTACTTTATTTTATGATAGTATTGATATTTGTGCTTTTTTTTTTTTTCTGAAAAATCTTGATAAATTGTTATAAGTTATGAGTCATTTTTATTTTAGAAGTACAAAAATCTAATAAAAATTTTTTTCTTAAATCTTTATTGGAGATATTACTGCAGTTCCTCTTTTACAGCATTATGTTACTCTGAACTGTGCTGTTAGCCAACTGAATTTCTCCTAAGAACAGTAATGCAATATGGGATATGTTCATGATGAAGGATTCGATGAGAGTAAAATAAAAATAATACTGTATATATAAGATGCAATGCTGCAAACAAGGAGACTTTATTTTGCAATATTAGCTGAACGAATTGACATAACTTTCTGAAAAAAGGTTTTATTTAGCACTACAGATAATGCAATTTTAGTTCTTAAAAACTGAGTTGAAAAATTGGGCTCTTTTGTTATGTAGCGATTTTCATTCTATGCTAAAAAATTTGCCATAACATGATGTAACAAGTTTTCATCAGTGCTCTGATTTCTTGTGGAATCTTATTATAAATAATCATTTTTTCAGACACCCCCCACCATTTCAAATTGTCTCAAAGAAATCCCAGAGAACTGAACAAACAAAATCATTGCACACAGAGTACGATATTGAGTTGCAGCATTTGGAGTTGAGGACCATATTATTTTGGAGAAGGCTCAAATGAAAGCAGTGAATGTGCAGAATAATGCATTCATTCATTGCAGACTTTTTCAAAATGGAATTCAAGACTAAGAATAAAACAAAACAAGGTTCATTTCTAACAAGATGCACAACGGCCCAACTATAAAATCTTATATAACATGTTTTCCATTTGTGTCATTTCAAGATCTAGTCACATTACGTTGCCTCCAAGGCCTCCAACTTCAGTGCAATTTACTTTTTTCCTGTAGGGTATCTGAAGAAGAGCTTTTGTGAGTGTCCTTTGAATAATACTTAATTAAAAGAAAAGATTTTACAAGAAATTAGTGTGGTTGATGAAATCTCGTTAAGTTGTGTCGTGGAAAATGTTCAGCATTAATTAGAAAGCTGTGTAATGAATCTGGAGTATGTGTATCACTTACTTTTTAAGAATTAAAACTGCACTTTTTTTTTTTTTTTTTTTTCAATGTTGATTTGTTCAATTAATATTGCAAAATGAAACTCATTAGTTTGCAGTACCACTCCCTGTATGATCAACTTTGAATATATATATATATATGTGAAGTAGAGTCCTGCATGGATCCTGTCTATTAGACTTGACCCACATTGTTTTACCCACAAAAAAAAAAAAAAAAAAAAAAAAAAAGAGAGAGAGAGAGAGCGAGTCAGAGAAAATAAAATCATGTGTTAAGAAATTTTGTATTAAATTTTCTCACATCAGTAATAATGCAATAGTTAGCTTTAAATTAAAATAAATAAATTAATAATATTAATATTTTATTGTATTGTATATATAACAAAAATAAATTAGGAAAAAAAAATAGAATGAAACATACTCATGATATAATTAATGTTATATATTTTTATTAAGTTGCAGTGCAGAAACAGGACATCAACAGTTTGTTTCTAGCTTCAGCTGCATTCTTCTTTCTTGAATTAGAAATTCAGATACACAAAACTCTTCATCTACTCATACCAACGTACAAGTGGCAAGAATTAAATCCCTTCTGCTCTCCAACAGGGAAGGAATGTACTTGACAAAGACCAGATGAAACTGTGTATTTAAATTGTGACCTTCTTTACCATCCCAAATGATACTACTTAATTTATGCAACTCACGTAATTGGCCAACTGTGCAACTATACAGCTGCTGCTTATAATGGCAGATGCATCCATCAGTATCCCCCTCCCATATGATTTCAAGCTCTGAATACATATTTTCTTAATTATATAATCTATTTTTTTCTCAATTGTGTACTCCTTTTTTTTTTTTTTTCTTAATTTTGTATTCTGTTATTTTATATCTTCATATACCTCACATCTTTATAACTTGGACTTGGTGCTTTATAGTCTTAGTTGCCTATGCGGCATAAAAATTCACATCAAATATACACTTTGTGAAAATAATTTTAATGAACATTAAAAAATGAAAATGTAGACAATTTTTGTATGTATGATAATATGCTACTTAAATTATACAGTAATTTTGAATTTACCAAGATGAATGCAATCCTAAATTAGTTAACATTAGTAGAGGTATATGATGCAAGAAAGCAAGCTTATACAGCATCAGCCAAAAAAAAAAAAAAAACCCCTCCCAATTCACCCAGCCATTCACTCCAAAGGTTTTTCTTCTGCCTTGAATTTATTTAAGCTGTTGACTTCCACAACAACAGATGGAAGTATATTCCATCAATCAACCACCTGCTGGCTAAAAGCAAATTTTTGCACATCTATTCTACAACTGTCTTTTCTTAATTTGAATTTATGCTCCCTCATGTGCATAATGTGAGCTTGCTCAAACCATTCAAGGTCTTATACACCTCAATCAGATCACCTCTTTTAATTTAGTTCTTTTAATATGCAATTTTTTGGAAACTTTTAATGATATTTTTCTTTCAGTTTTGTGCTGAAAGATTTCATTTTTAATATATCGATTTAAATTCTGTTTCTGAAGCACTGAATACAAATTTCATAATCAGAAGCAACATAATATAACAACAATAACATTATAATCGGAGATAATTCAGAAAAATTGAAAAAGGTCTATGTGTCACATATTTTTGTCTACTTTTTGTGTCTGGAAATTCAGTATTGGGGAGGTTTAAAATAATTTTAGATCTACACAACTAACTGTACCTTTTAGGTGAATGTACCCAATTTATAAAGATATCAATAGTTGAGTAGTGTATAATTCAGTTCACACAAAAAATGTGATGTGTGTCTGATGATTTAGTAAATAATGTTACTTAGTGGGGGGAAAAAAAAAAAAAACTAATGAAAACAGTTACTTTATGAGTTAATATATTCATTTTGGTATTATTGTATTACATAATGTATATTCAAAAATTAGAACTGCACCCAACCTGCGAATCGAAAAATTTCTGAAGAACGAATTGCACTGCAGGTAACGTTTGTGGGTACTCAACCCAATATAGGACTCTTAATGTGAAGTGTGTAATAGTGCTCATTATAATTACTTCAACAGTCTATTTTCACAAAGTGTAATTACTTCAACATTCTATTCTCACAAAAAGTAATTACTTAATTTCTAATGTAATGGCCTTTTTATTGTATTTATTGTAAATAAACACAGAGCTTTTTGACTAACTTTTTTTTTATCAGCCATTTTTAGGGTTGAATTAAATCAAATGTTTGAAAAGCATGAAAAATGTACAGAGATGTTTATCATTGGAGCACTTCAGGAAATAGACTGACTGATGACAGACTGTGACATGATTTTTTGTATGGCAAACAGAAGTGGAACTGAAGCAGCATCCTGTCGTAAGTGTAGGTCAGACTGCTGTAAGTGTATATTTTAAAAATTCTTTTTGTTTATTAAAAAAGTTATGATTTTTCTTTCTTAACTGACTTGCATATATGCTAAATATTTTTTCTTACTTTGCCTCTGTATGCTGTATCTGTACTATTTGGTTAAAAATAATAAAACATGTAGATTGCTGTAAATAATCAGGTGGATGGAAATTTGTTAGTGACATAAAGTGTGAGTTGACAACACATAAGGACTGCTTTTATATTATTTGAATTGGAATCATTACAGACAAAATAGATTTCCAAAGAATTCGATTATAGCCAAAAATGCAAATAGTAAATATACTTTTTCCTTTAAATACATTTATTATTTATTTACTTTATTTAGTTTTAAAATTTCTTCATTTAGTTTTTACAATTCAGTACTACTGACAAGTTATATCACTCAAGTAGATCTAGAACAACTTGAAAAAATCAACCACAAGAGCCAGGAATTCCAGTATTTGATTAAAGAGTCATCAAATGTGGACATTACAGGGATATTGGATGCATAGAGACACTATCATATCCAGGTATCATCGTAAGGAGGAAAGGGGCATGACAATCGGGTTTTTGAGTGTTTTTTTAGATAGACCTAGGAACATTTATACGCATACACTTATATGAATGGCTAAGGGGCATATTCTCCCTTCTTCCCCTCCTGAATACACCCCTTCATAGGGATATAAGAATTCAAAAAGGGCTGCAGAATTTGAATATGAGCACATATTTTTATTGTAGACAGAAAGGATAGGAGAAGGGGAGTAGTTATGCTCTTAGTTAAGAAGCACTTAAAATCTAAGACAGTGCATCCAGTTGACCATGGTGGATGTGATGTTAAGTCAGCTTGGCATGACATAAGCACCATGAAAACAAAAATGAGGGTAGGAGCATCTTACAGGCCAAATTATTGTGATGAGTAACAGACAATAGCATTAGCAAAGGCACATGATGCAAGAAAGCAAGCTTATATAGCATCAGCCAAAAAAAAAAAAAAAAAAAACCACACACACACCCTTCTTATTTCACACCCATCCACTCCAAATGTTTGTCTAGTTCTGCCTTGAATCTATTTAAGCTGTATCAACTTCTACAATGACAGATGGACGTTTGTTCCAGCAATCAACCACCCGCTGGCTAAAGGATAACTTCTGCACATCTATCCTACATCTGTCTTACCTCAATTTGAATTTATGCCCTCTCAGGTGATTATTCTGAGCAAGAGGAAGAATCCCATCAGCATTGAGCATGCTCAAACCATTCAAGGCTTTATACAACTCAATCAGATCACCTCACAGGTGCCTAGTCACCAGACACTGTAATTTGCAAAACTTAAGCCTTTCTTTGTAAGAGCAACCCCTTTGTTCCATTCACTAATCTTGTTGCCCTTCTCTGTATTCGTTCCAACAGCTCTACATCCTTCTTAAAATGAGGCCTCCAGACCTGTATACAGTACTCAAGGAGTGGCTTGACCATTGTGTTATACAAGGGAATAATCACCTCCTTATCCTTGGTAGAAAAATTCCTGTATATCAATGACAAGACACCATGAGCTACTCTTGCAGACCATCTGCACTGCTCAGAAAACTTCATATCTGCCTGCACAATTACCCCAGGTTATTTTCACTCTCTGCCACTGTCAATGTAGTACCACACAGTTGATATGTTACTCTGGGGTTACTGCTTCCCATATGCAGATCTTTACATTTGTCAATGTTAAAACTTCAGTTGCCACCTCTCAGCCCATCTGCTCAACTTTTCTAGATCCTGTTGCAGCAGCGTACTGTCATTAGTATTATTAATAACCCTGCCGACATATCGTGTGCAAACTTGGATATTTAGCTTGATATACCATCATCAGTATCATTAATGAATACATAAAACAACAATGGACCTAAACCTTGGGGAACTCCACTAATAACATTAGTGTTATTAGTGGAGTCCCCCAGTGGTTATCAATGGATACTGCTCTTCCACAAAGACGTGCCTCCACAGCCAGGTGAGCAGGAGCAGCAGTGCATAGCACATGCTTCTTGATTAGACCGGAGTTCCGAGCCCATGAGCCACCAAATACGGAGGATGCGGAAAGGTCAGGGAATGACCACCGCATATCCCGGGAGCAATATGGCCTTAGTTGCTAATGCTCCTAAAAACCAAATAACAACAACCTCCACAAAGAGCAGTATCCATTGATTACCACTCTTTGTCATCTCCCACTCAACCATCCCTTTATCCATACTATCAATTTGCCTCCAGTGCCACACTGCTCCAATTTGTGCAGCAATCTTCCATGTGCGACAGTATCAAAAGCTTTTTTAAGATCCAAATATATGATATCAATATTATTCTTTGCATCCAGTTTCTTTGTGACTACATCATAGATCCAAACAAATTGGTCAGACAAGACTTCCCCTTAACAAATCCATGCTGTGTCAGAGCTATAACCAAAGTCTTTTTTAGATAATCCTGCAGTGCTGCTTTAACCAGTGCCTCGATTAATTTCCCTGGAACAGAAGTTAAACTAACAGGTCTGTAATTACCTCTGTCTCCCTTTGATCCTCCTTTGTGGATTGGGGTCACATTTGCACATCTCCAGTCCATGGGTACCTTCCCTGAGTCCAAGGAAGCTCTCATAATTATGGCTAAGGGTTTGCTTACTTCTTTTGCTGCCTCCTTTAATATAACTGGGTAGATTCCATCCACCCCAACTGCCTTTCTTATGTTTATCTTCAACAATTTCCCCTCCACTTTACTCTCAGTTATTACAAGGTTATCTAGCTTACTGCCAGAGTTTAATACACCTCTGGCATTCCCCTCCCTGAATAACTCCTCATTTGTGAATGTAGATTCAAAATATTGAAACCTGAAAACCTGAGCAGGATCATTCACAGTTGAAACATCCATATCACGTGGACCAATCTGTTTCATCTCTTTCCTTCTAGAGTTTACATAAGTAAAGAACTCTTTGCTGTTTTTCTTTGCATCTTTTGCCAGAGTTATCGTAATCTGCCTTTGCCTGCCTAACCTAATTTGTGACTTGGTTACTGACCAGCTTATATCTACCACAGGTTTCTGTGCCACCTGTTAATTTATATGTATCCCACGCATTTTTCTTCTCTGCCGCATGTCTCATCAGTTCATCTGACATCGATTTAGGCCTAAACCTTTAACAATATTTCTTAGTTGGTATGAAAAGCTTAGTAGCTTCCAAGATTAATTCTTTGAATGCTTCCAATTTTGAATTTGCTGTTGGTAACATCATCAGTTGGTCTCACTGTATAGACTTTAAAAACTGTCTCAGACCTCCGTAGTCACTTTTACAAAAGCAAAAACCCTTTCCTTTACCCCTGATTGTAGTTACCTCTTTGAGTAAATCCCACATCAGTATACTGTGATCACTGCCACCCAGTGGTTCCTTTATCTGCAGATTCTTAATGCATGAAGAATAACTACTGATAATGAGATCAAGAGTATTACTCCCTGTAGTTGCCTCCCGAAGATGCTGCTGCTGTAGAAAACAGTCATCCAATAAATCCACAAAACCGTTGCTAGTGTGTGAGTGGCCAACCACAAATTCCAGTCAATATTTAGGAAATTAAAATCCCCCATTATAAGACACTCTGATTTACTGGCCCACTCTATTTCTCTGTACAGTTGTTATTATCGAGTATTGCTACTTAATCAGGTTACAGGTCTAGCTGAGGAGAACGTAAAAATACTAGTTGAGAACAAAACAAACTTTGAGACTTTCCAGACCTTTGCAGAGTCGGTCTTTAAGAAATGACTTGAACTAAGAACTCAAATCCAAAATCGAATAGTAATCTGACAGCTAAGAAGTTAATATATATGTTTGTATCCCATTAAATATAAATAGAATGACTTGTAAGATATGTAAATTTAATTGTATTACTAGGATTTAGAGATAAAATTCTAGTATCTTGTATAAATGTAAATATTTACTTCGCTAAGTTTATTGGAATTTTTTAAATTGGCTTGTATCTGCTGAGGCATTTTTTTTTTTTTTTTTTCCTGCTGGTTCCCAGGTTTGGTCAACCTGGGGACAGGATTGCTGGCACCCACCGGTATTGCATTATCTCCGGTGGGTGCGGGATTTGTGCACAAGGCACTGAAGGTGATAGTAGACCCAGACTGCTCCTTGTGCCTGGGGGCAGGCAGCGGCTGCATAGGTGTTGGCTCCTCCCTGGTGGTGAGGTGGACTAACACAAGCAACACACCATACACTAATACATAAAGCTTTGCAGAGTTTCTGCACCAACACAGACGTGCAAGGTGGAGATGGGCTAAGGCTTAGGAGCCACCCTTGATACAGGTAAAGCACACATACATGCGTGTTCATATATAATATAGTATCTTATATATGTATAATGAGTATATAATATAGTATCTTATATATGTATAATGAGTATATAATAGAGTATCTTATATATGTATAATGAGAATGCTAGGCCTATAACACATTCCTACTCTTAATTTTGCTTCCCCAGTGCTTATGTCAAACCAAACTGACTCAACACTGCCCTGTTTCAGCCAAGCTGACTGGCTGTACTTCTTTGGATTTTATGTGTTTCTTAACTAATAGCATAACCCATCCTCCCTTCCTATCCTGTCTACCCTTTTGTACACATTGTACTCCCCAAATTCCATTTCTGCATTCCTTATATCTCTGTGACACTACGTATCTGATATCCCAACATCTGCCTTTGATGTTTTGACCAACACTTCAAATTCATCAAATTCATTTACCACACTACTAGCATTGGTGTATACACAAGTATACATGCACCTGTTCCTGTTCTTAGCTACCCTAACACAGCCCATGTATTTACTTGTTCTGCAATGACTCCCAGCAGTCTCTGAAATGCCCTACACCTTGTTTTCTAGGCTGCTGCTCATTCCAATAGAAGCAGTGCAAGAATCGCTTTCACCTCTACCAGTGGCTACTGTTAATCTATTAGTCTGTATATCCCCCCAAGCTAGCAGTTTTCTGACCCACCTAACACTGCCTCGATAGCATCAGCAAATATTCTTGCACTCTTTCTATTTAAGTGTATCCCATCCCTGTAGAAACAGTCTCTCCTGTTAACAGGCACAGACCAGGCTGAGAAAAATTTTACCCCCCGAGCCTTACATAATCTCTCCAGGACCGAATTGATCAACAAGGCTCTCATCATGTACTCCCTGGCGCACTATGACTATAGATGCCCATGCGCCTAAAAAATTTTCAAACAAAGAATCATATACTCCCTCCTATTGTGTCTGGGCAGAATTGCAGACACTTTCAAATTCAACCCTAACTCACGGCTTTTTTTTCAACCTGTACTTGTTAAGTAATTCTGCCGTCTCCTACTCTTAATAGCATTAGTGCAAACGTGTGCAAAAATGTCACCTTTTGTGCCCTTAAAAGATGATATCTGCTCTACAACATCAACGTTTGCCTCTTGCAGATATACTCTGGTCCTGTTCTGCCTGAGAATAGAGCCACCGACAACAACTAGTTCATGTGGGACTAGTGCATTCTGCCTTGGGGGTTGCCACTGTGCTGTGTGATGTTGAAGTGCAAGCTCTGGCGTTGATGTGGGCAGCTGAGCTTGGGTCCCTCAATTTAAACCTTTCGAGTGTATTCACTCTGTTCTTCAAGCTCTCATATAGGCCCATAACAACGCTGTGTTGGTGCCTGATATCCTCACATTCCTTACATTGTGCACACAACATTCCCCTTGGCAATATCATGTCCCATTCCTGATTGCTCCACAAACATCAAACAAGCAGTACATTTCAAAAGACTGTGATTCAGAGGACAACTGCCACCCTCAGTTCTCCCCCTGAGCCATAGCAGTCCCATTAGCTTGAGCCTTTTGCTTTGCTGCTCTGATCTGAGTAATGATTTCGATTCAATTTCAATGCAAAAATATAAACCTAAACTTATATTGCAATGCAGTTATGACACTATATACAGGGTGTTTCAAATATGATGGTCAATAATTTAAAGGTGAAAAGTACGAACTAAAATAAGCAAAAAAAGTCCCAGTGAACATCGGGCCGCAAATGAACCATTTTCAAGATGATGCACATTTTCTGTTAAGATCCGCCATTGACTATGGGAGCACTAGTTTAGCAAAAAGATGTGAATCCTTTGCTAAGGGTGGTTTTATTAAATATAAGATAATAGATTTTTAATTTTTGGTTTCAACACCACAGGATTTTACAGATGTTGCATGTTAAAGAATGTTCTTTCTAACACCCTTTCCTCAACATCAGGTGTTATGCTTCTGGGCCTATCTGCTCGTACTCCATGTGCGAAGCGCCCATGTTCTCTAAGGCGTCAATGATGAATGTGCACCTGTTGGGCTGCCTTCGGTGGGGAAATGCTTCTAGGTACAAATATGCAGCCTCGAATGCATTGCCATTGGCTTTACCATACATGAAGTGCATGTCCACATACTCTTTATTGCTGTAACCTCTTTCCATGTTGACAAATACTAGTATGCCTGCTACATCTCAGAGCATTGAGAGAGGGGAAAGTGAAAGAATGAGCATAACCTAACCTAAACAAAGAAGTCAATGGAGGATCCCAACTAGAAATGTGCAATATCTCGAAAAAGATTCATTTAAGGACCCATGTTTACTAGGCTTTTTTTGCATATTGTAGTCTGTACAGTTCACCTTTAAATTATTGACCATCACTTTTGAGCCACCCTGTGTGTGTGTGTGCGTGTGCACACACACACACACACACACACACACACACACACACACACACACACACACACACACACACACACACACAGGGTGGCTCAAAAGTACATGGCATAACTTCAGGAATGAGTTCCTCATATGTAGACAATAAAATTATTTTATATCAACATAGTTCCGGAGATGCTTGGTTCCCAAGTTATTAATTGGAATGTCTCATCTCCCGCAGGTGATTTACTTCATCACAATTACTGACAGAATTGGTGGTTTTCCATTCCGACCATGTACTCAAATCAGGAGCAAGTGGATATGCACTTTATGTATGGTTTGGCGGATGGCAATGCTCTGGAGGCTCGTCGTTTGTACCACGAAAGGTTTCCAGAACAAAGATGTCCAGACAGGAAAACGTTTGAAGGTATCCATCGCCGCCTTTGTGAACATGGGACCTTTAAACCTCGTGCTGCCGACAGAGGACGACCAAGATCTACGACTCCTGAAGTAGAGGAGGAGATTTTGGACGTTGTGCATGCCACTCCTGGAATCAGCACACGCAGAATAGCAATGCAACTGGCTGTTCAACGTTGGACTATTTGGAGAGTGTTGCGAGAACACCAACTGTAGCCTTACCATCTGTAATGGGTACAGGCCTTGTCACCAGCAGATTACTCTGGGCGAGTAATGTTCTGCCAGTGGTTCTTGCACCAGTGTGGTACAACTCCTCACTTTCCTGCCTTAGTGATATTCACAGATGAAGCACAATTCACACGAGATGGAATCCAAAACTTTCACAATCAGCATGTATGGGGTGAGGAAAACCCACATGCAATTCTTCCATCACATCACCAATAGCAGTTCAGCCTCAACATCTGGGGGGGTGTTTTTGGTGGTAAGTTATTTGGGCCCCCATGTACTTCCAAACGAACTCAGGGCAGGCGTACAGAAACTTTCTGGAAAACAACATGCCTGATTTCTTGGATGACACGCCACTGATCATTCATCAACAAGCACACTTCATGCACGATGCCGCTCCAGCACATTTCAGCCACCTAGCCTGCAATTACCTGAATCGAAGTGGATAGGTAGAGGTGGACCAACTGCCTGGCCTCTATGCTCACTGATTTCAACCCACTAGATTTCTTCTTGTTAAGTGTCATAGACAGACCTTCAAAACTCGGAAACTAAGCATTTCCAGAACTATGTTGATATAAAATATTTTTATTGTCTACATAGGAGGAAATCATTCCTGAAGTTATGTCGTGTATTTTTGATATACCCTATATATATATATATTTTTTTTTTTTTTCAGTATCGAGTATTATCTCCGAGTTACATTATATGACGTTCGTATCTCCTATAAAGTTATATGTATTAATTATAATATTATAATGTTACTTACTATTACTTTCTGTTGTTGTTACTGTATTATTTATAATGTTACGTTTGTAAAATCTAGGTCGTTATATGTACAGAAACTCCCCGACTTACGTAATACTTGACTTACAGAAATTCAATTTTATGTAAGTTTTTGCCGGCCAGTGCAAACTTAAAAAAATCAGGGAAACATATTTTGCATCCCGTAGGAATGGAGGTATCATGAATGGAGGTATCATGAATATATCGTAATGTGAACCTAATAACATGTTTTTTTTTTGTAATTTGTTCAAAGTGCTTGGAAGTTGAAAATTTCACCATATTACTAAGCTATTTATCTGTCTGAAAGGTCATATTTATTATGGAAATTGCACTACCCTTTCATCATTATCATATGTTCCTGTTAAAGAATCAATTTTGAATGCCTTTGTGATATTTTTCTAAGGCACGTTTCTGGAGGTCACGACCATAAAACAATAAAAACAATTTGCATTTTTCGGTTTATTGGACTTTTCTTTTAGGGCATCTAATTATAAATGGCTAGTAAACTCGATCTTATTGCATTTGCGATAATACTGATAACTGCAATTGTGTGGGTTTTTATGCTATTGTGGTGAAATGAGTTCCCCTTCACTGAAATCTTCTATCATATAAAAAAACATAAAAAATAAATTTTCAGAATCTTCTCTTCATTCATATTTACTTATTACAATGGTGAAGGGAAAGGGAACAACAGAAAGTGTAAGTGCTGGCAGTCTAGGAAACCAAATAAAATTGATTTAGAAATGAAGATGAAAATGAAGTAGGACAAAGTTTGTCATCTATTGCAAGGGAATTAGGTCTTGCTGCTTCAACAGTGAATACTATTTTAAAGGACAGAGTGCATATAAAAAAACATGTCAAAGGATCAATGTACTTAAGATCAACAGTGATCACAAAATAGCATTCAGGTGCTATATCGAAGATGGAACAGCTGTTAATAATATGGATGGAAAATCAGATTCAGAAGCTAGTGCCCCTGAGTCTAATGCCCATTCAAGCAAAAGCAAGAAGTATTTATTAAGATATGAAAGATAAGTATGGTGAACCCCAACGCAAGTTCATGGCAAGCAATGGGTGGTTTAATAGGTTCAAGCATTGCGCTGATTTCCACAACATTAAAGTGCATGGTGATGTCGCCAGTGCTGATTCTGCAGCTGCAGAGAAGTTTTGTGATGTATTTGGAAAAAAATATTGATGAAGGCACTATTCAATGCAGCAAATTTTTAATGTTGACAAGACTGCTCTGTATTGGGAAAAAATGCTGGATCGAACATACAATGCCAGGTGTCAAGGCTTCAAAAGATAGGGCCACGCTCTTGATTGGGGCTAATGCAGTGAGAGATTACAGATTAAAACCACTGCTTGTGTTCCATTCTGGAAATCCTCATTGCATTTAAGGGCATCAATAAAGTCACCCTACCTGTGTATTTCCGATCGAACGAGAGAGCTTGGATAACAATATCTCTCTTTGAGGATTTGTTTAAATGCTGTTTCATTCCAGAAGTTGAAAAATATTGTAAAAACAACGACGTTCCTTTCAAGATTTTGTTTCTATTAGATAATGCTCCTGGACATCATACGCATCTAGATGATTTCAATTCGAACGTGAGAGTCATATTTCTACCGCCAAACACTACTTCACTCATCCAACCTATGGATTAGGGTGTTATTTCAAATTTAAAAGCATACTATTTACACTCAACATTTGCTCAGGCATTGTGTGCAGTAGACGACGGAAAAAATTTTACGTTAAGAGACTTTTGGAAATCTTACGATATTTACCAGGCCATCTTAAAGACTAATAAGGCCTGGACAGATATTACTAAAAGTTGTTTAAATGGCGCATGGAAGAAAATATGCACACGGCACGTAAAAAAGGCTTAGAAGGATTTGAAAAAGATGAATCATATGAAGAGGTTACAGATAAGATTGTAAAGATTGCAGAGCTTCTTCAGTTGGAGGTTGATGCCAAAGACGTGGAGGAGTTAATAGAGGAAGAAGAGAAAAAATTATCTAACGAAGAACTTATTGACTTGCAGGCAGCGATAGTGAAAGAAGAAAATGCTGACGAAGCTCAAGATGAACCAAATGAGGAGCTGAGACGCTTCATCACCAGAGAGATGGTAATGGCATTTCATGAAATTTCGTCGGCAATGGCAAGGTTTGAGAAGATGGATCCTGACAGTGAACAATTCTTAAAAGCTGACAGAGAGGTGAATGATATGCTTGCTTGCTGCAAAGAAATCTACGATGAAAAGAAAAAAGTCACCGCCCAGTCATCCATTAATATGTTCTTTCGCAAGGTTGAGCTGACGACTCATTCTAAATCTCCACAGCCCTTAACCTCCGCAGTGGCATACTTATCAGCTGAAGTTGTCGATTCTGGCAACGATGCTCGAGAGGTAAAACTTACTGATGTTATGCCTGTCTCCTCTCTTTTTTTGTAATTTTATAATTTTAAAATTTTTTAAATTGCATGCTTTTGTAATTTTTCGTGCACATGAGATAAAAAAATTGAATAAATACAATAAATAATTCTATTTACATGTTCGTCGAACATTTATTTTTTGATTAAATCAATTCAGCGAGCACAGTTGCGAGTGCTGCACAAGCATGGGGGAAATTCCGACTTATGTAGCTTTTGGTGGAATTCAACCCTTACATAAGTCGGCGAGTTCCTATATTTAGTTAAAAAGTACAATTTAATTGATAATGAAATTTAATGAGATTAATAAATTTTACTGATTAATTGATAATACTATAGTATACTAAGCTAACAGATTTCTAATACAGTGCTACATGTTTCACTATCTAGTTTTATGTTAAACCTTATGCTATCTAGTTCGGGATATTCATTGTATTGTATGACAATGGCGACAAGTTACAAACGGTAAATCTGCAGACATTAAGTATTAATAACTTTCAAAATTGCTATCTAAATTCAAAATAAACCAGGGATCTTGACTAGGTCTATAAGCTACTTATAGAAAATAATTGAATATAACAATTAAGTCAATAAAACAGCTAAATATAATTAAAAATTTAGCATTTGCCGGAGCTGCAAACTCTTGTCCAACAACGTGGATTGAATACCCTTACCGATACTAAGTAATAACCTACAAAATCTCTATCTAAGTTCAAATTAAACAAAGTATCGTAACTAGGAATATAAAGCTACTTCTAGAAAATTAATTAATATTCCAACTTAAGTCAATAAAACGCCAAAAATTTAAGAAAAACTTCACTATTAGCTGGAGCTGTAAAAACTTCGCCCTCACAGAGCTACTCTCGTTCCCAAAAATGAGAGGAAATGGATAAGTGATAAAGGAAGTGTGTATTTTTTGGCTGATGCTTACTCTCTTGCATCATTTGCTACTACTAATGCCAATGCCATTTGTTATTACAGTAGCATTCTTTTATATCTTAGGGTGTGAAAGTTTAAAAATGAATAGGAAGTAGCCGAAGGCATTAATATGTAAGTATTAGTATTTACCACAGTGCTTTTTAGGTAACAGCAAAATAACATTAAAAAATAAATAATAAAAAAAGTTACAAGTTGCATTCCTGACCTAAGTGCCGATCCAACTGACCATGGAATTTTCCAAAACTGTTAGCCTCAACTTAAGGAGGTAGCTCCTCAGATACAACCTATTTATTCAAAGCCCAAAACACCCCCCTCGATGTGGGCACCTATATGTGGAGAGATCTCCAAGTGACGCTGCAGATTAGCACCACTGGAATCCAATGCCCATATTTCCCAAAAGAGATAAAGGTTCCACACTACCAACATATGAATCCGGTGTGTTTGCCGTGTGCTGCAACCTGTGGAAATTTGGAAAGGGGGATCCTGGTGGTTGAGGTGTCCACCTTTAACACACAACTTTAGCCCTTGCTTCAACAAGACGGGTGGTCCTGGATGGCTCAGTCGGCTAGTCAGTTTGCCTGCAAGGGACAACCATGTCAGTGCCATGCTCCAACACTCATGATGTGAGAGACAGGATTCAGGCTGGCAGCATTGCAGGTCTGTGTAGCCATGGCATCCAACTCCCAAGCACATTTATTGCTTGCCAGGTAATATTCATCCCATTTGGGCTCTGTGGTGGTGGGGAGCCTAGACATTGAACAAAAACGAAAAACCTCATGAATCCTGATAAAGTTATTTCTTCTGGGGCTCCAACATGGTCCATATCTGAAAAATTAGGAGTTGACTCTGCTGATGTCACTTCAGCAAAAAAGACAAAAAACCAAAACAGTATCAAGTCCAGCATCCTGTTACCTGATAATATGCTTTACAAGTGAGAAAGTTATAGGAAAAATGTTGCTCTTTATCCAGAGGTCTGGCAGCTCTCCTAAATCTGTCAGACAGCTTTCGTCATGCAACATCCTTGTAGAGTTCAGAAGTGATAGACATTCAGAACAGCTTCTCCGAGCCACATCTGGAGGATTGCCTGTCATAATTACCCCCCCCCCCACACACACAAGACACTTAGCTCATCGCAAGGTGTCATAGCTGAATGGGATCTCGTGGAAGTTTCAGAAGAGGAAATCTATTCTGAATTAAAACTCCAAGTGACAGCTATGAAATGAATCTTCATGTGTAGGGATGGGAAACTTATTCCCACTAGAAACATCATCCTAAAGTTCAATTCACCAACATCTAATGAGATCACACCAGGCTACATTAACTGTCTGGTGTGTTCATATTTGGTAATGTTGAATCCTTTTTAAGTTTTCTTATCGCAAATAATCTTGTACAATTATAGTTTTAAGCCCAGTGTGTTAAGTTTACTGCTGTTGACACTAATAGCGTTTTGCCTCTATTCATTCAAGATGCTGTCTTTACAAGAGAAAGCTCAGTGTGTTGTTTGGTTAGCTGAAACAAAATTTACTGTGACTGTGCAGAGAATGTTTAGAGCCAAGTACAGTAGAAAGCCTCCAGACCTAAAGCTTATTAAATCTTGGATGGAAAAGTTTTTGGCAACTGGGTCAGTTGAGAAAGGGAAAAGCACTGGCAGATTACATGATTACATTATTGGACCTTTCTTCTTCCACGAAAACACAATTAGTGCAAACATGTTTTTAGACCTGCTCATTAATTATGCTATACCCCAACTGGAACAGAGGCAGCCTACTGTTATCGTTCAGTTGGATGGAGCACCTGCTCATTGGGCTCAAGTTGTTCGTGACACTTTGGATAAGACATTTCCAAACTGTTGTGGATGGGCAGGGATGGATCGATTTTGTGGCCCCTAAGGTTACCAGACATAACCCCACTGGATTTCTTTCTTTGGGGATATGTTAAAGACTTGGTGTATGCGGCAGCTGTTCCAGATATTGAAATATTACGAGAGCAGATTACATGTGCAGTCGAATGCATTGCACCACAGTTGTTAGAAAATGTATGGAAAGAGAGATAGAATATCAAGGCGATATTCAATGTGTCCAAGAGGTGCTCATTGAAGTTCTTTAAAGTCATTATGTATTGATAAAAACTTTTAATATTAGCATACAATTTGGTTAAATTTTGTTAACCTCCCAATAGTAATAAAATTTTTGTAACAAAATATAATCAGGGTAATCATTTGTGGACACCCTGTATATCAAATCCTTTAAGGTTCTTTAAGTGCCAGAAATATGTATACTTGCAAAAGGCCTGTCGTGGAGCTCTTGCATGTACAGCAGGCCCCCGTTATAACGCAGTTCGCTTTATGCTGATTCGCTATAACACTGTTCTTATATTATAACCTGTATCTGACTTTAACGCTGTCACAGATCACTATAACGCTCTTTTACAAATTGCATTTTTGACATATTTAACGAAATAGTTTCATTTGATGGAGTCGATAGCTTTAAAATGAATAGCAAAACAGCATTAAAATGTTTCCCACACTCAGTGAAATTTTCTTGCACGCTAATTTAATTGCAGTACAGTGACTTGTTACGTAGTTCCGAGATCAACATTTTTAAAAATGAACAAGTATATTGCTTGTAATATTTGCGTTATATGCATTTATCCGAAGTCTAGTCATCACTCAGTACAGTATTAGACATCGTGCGTAACGGACAGCTTACTTGAACATTGTATCATAATTAATGCAACCAACGCAGTTACATTTTCGAAGAGTTAATAATGGCCAATAAGAATGAAAAATACGAAGACTATAAATGTAAGAAAAATACTACTGAATTTGAAAATTAAATTAGAAGTTTTGAAGCGAATCGATTCCGGTCAAAGACAAGCGGATGTGTGCCATAATTTAGGACTTGCAAGTTTAACTGTAAGAACAATTTAAAAAAATTAAGAATTAATTTTAGCAGCGGGAAAGATAGCTGTTCCACTGCAAGCAACTAGGACTAGGCCGGCTATTAGGATTGAAATGGAAAGACTAACTAATACTAATTTTATTGAAGATAATATCCAATGCAGAATTCAGTTAAGTTAAATATCATAAATAATAAAAAAGCGAGAGAGATTAGCCTATATGATGATCTGAAGAAAACTCACCTAAAAAAAAAAAAAAAATTGGAACCATTTAAAACTAGTAAGGGCTAAGGGCTGGTTGAATAGATTTAAAATCCAGGGAGAAGCCGCAAGTGCAGATCAAGGAGCCTAAACTTTCAAAAAAGAACTTGTTAAAATTATGGAAGAGGGGTATTGTTTGTTATACTTCTCAACAAGTTTATAACATAGATAAAGCAGGACATTTGTGGAAACGAATGCCTAAAAGAAGTTTCATATTGAAAGAAGAAAAAACATGCCAGGTTTCAAAGCGGCGAAGGACGGTTGACTTTATTGTTGGGTGGTAACGCTGCAGGGGATTTAAAATTAATACCCCTTTTAGTTTATTTGGAAGAGGACCAAAGTTCAACCTAAAATCGACGCATTTTTCATGATTAAATTCATCAATTAAATTAAATCAATTTAGATCAATTAAATTCATGATTTTAATTGGAATTTTAAGTTAAATTTTGATACATAAGTAGTTACCACATAATTATATATGTATGTAATGCAGAATATTTTATATGTACAAATACTTGAATATTAAATATTTTAGCATTAGCATTAGCATTAGTAGAGGCATTTGATGCAAGAAAGCAAGCTTATGCAGCATCAGCCAAAAAAAAAAAAAAAAAAGTAACATAAATAAATAAAAATAACCACTTCCACTTCACCCCTCTGTTCGTTCGAAATACCTGTCCAGCTGAGCCTTAAACTTATTTAGGCTATCAACTTCCACGACAGGGGATGGAAGTCTGTTCCACCCACTAACCACCCGCTGGCTAAAGGCAAATTTCCGCACATCTATCCTACATCTGTCTTTCCTCAATTTGAATTTATGCCCAAGAAGATTATGCCCATTTTGACCGACATTTGTGCCTCTTTTCACTACCGTTTATTATTGATTAGGAAATATCCTATGGCACCGACCGCAACTCACAAATACATAGGTTACCTTATGAGAATGCGGCGCTCGCTTATCGCTCTGTTTTTCTGGAACGAATTATCAGCGTTAAGTGGGAGTCACCTGTACTGCAAAGGACCATGGAACTAAAGCATGTTCAGCCACAAAATCCACCAATGTTAACCGCCAAGGAGAACACCCTGCATACTCACAAGCATGCCAGATGTGGAAGGAAGAAAAAAATACAAAGATTTAAGGCCGAGCTGAACATATCAGGAGGCAAGAAAAGGGGTGAAACCGATAAATGCAAACAAACCAGCTCAGAAGGTAGCAGGGAGATGTTATTGGAACTCGGACCAAAATGATGAACCCACCAAAAATGTCTTTCACTCCCATCACACGCTACCTTTTAAGCTCAATAAGACCTGCACAGAAGGATCAATCAGCTGCCAATCCTATATCTGTATCTCCTAATGCTCCACCAGTAACAAAAAAAACTGGCGGAGAAAAGAATAAGAAACCTGAAGTTCATCCTAGCTCGTGAGGAGGAGGTACCTGACAAAAGCCTTGGAACTCTTTATGGAGAAGGCGGAAATAAACACAGGACAGTGTCCATAATTCCCCAAAAGAGATAAATTCAGGACGGAGAAAAGTAAGCCCTCAGCACTTTGGAAGCTGCTTGATACACCCATCAAGCCAAAATAATTGCTAAATTCTTACAGTGGAATTGTCATGTATTCTGGTGAAATACTGACATCAAGGCCCTACTGGCAAAGTGTGAGGCAGTTTGCTTTCTTTTGCAGGAGACATATTTTATAACTATCTTATGTAAGGGCAGAACTGGAGATGGATCTGCCCATGGAGAAGTTGCCATCCTTGTGGGCAACCAGACCCCATTCCAACCTGTGCCACTTTTCACTAACTTAGAAGCGGTAGCAGTTTGCTGGGACTGACATCTGCCAGAGAGACCTTGATGATCTCATTATGCAGCTGCCTTCTGCTGTCCTACTTCTAGATGATTTCAATGGACATAACACGCTGTGGGGTTGTGTCGACCTTAATGGACGGTAGCATATCATAAAGCATAACTCTAAAAGGAAGGGGATGAATCTGATTGGTCCACTTGACATCGATGGTTCGACTGTTAATGATCCTGCTCAGATAGCAAACAAACTGAATGAGTATTTTGCCTCTACTGAATGAGTATTTTGCATGAGGAATTATTAAGGTTTGAAAATGGCAGAAGGTTATCAAATTGTAGCAGCATACTTAATGATTTTGTAATAACTGAAAGCAAAGTGGAGGAGAAATTGTTGAAGTTAAACATAAGAAAAGCACCTGGGGTGGATGGGATCTATCCAGTTATATTAAAGGAGGCGGCAAAGCAACTAAGCAAACCCTTAGCCATAATTATGAGAGCATCCTTGGATTCAGGGGAGGTCCCCACAGACTGGAGATGTGCAAATGTATCCCCAATTCACAAAGGGGGATCGAAGGGTGACACGAGTAATTACAGACCAGTTAGTTTAACTTCTGTTCCGGGTAAAATAATGGAGTCACTGGTTAAAGATGCATTGCAGGATCATCTAGACAAGACTGCAGCAATAATTCAGACACAGCATGGGTTTAAGGGAAAGTCTTGTCTGACAAATTTGATAGGATATTATGATGTGGTTACAAAGGAACTGGATGCAAAAAATAATTTTGATATCATATATTTGGATTTCAGGAAAAATAATGTTGCGCATGGAAGACTTTTGTACAAATTGGAGCAGAATGGTATTAAGGGTAAGTTGCTACAATGGATAAAAGGATGGTTAAGTGGGAGAAGACAGAGGGTGGTAATCAATGGGTGCTGCTCTTCGTGGACTAATGTTATTAGTGGAGTCCCACAGGGTTCGGTGTTTGGTCCACTGTTGTTTTGTATATTTATCAATGATATTGATGAAGGTATATCAGGCTTAATGTCGAAGTTTGCAGATGATACAAAGGTTAGCAGGGTTGTTAATGACAGTAATGGCAGTGTGCTACTGCAACAGGATCTAGATAATTTTGGCAGATGGGCTAAGAAGTGGCAACTGAAGTTTAACCTTGACAAATGCAAAGTATTGCATATGGGTAGAAGTAATCCCAGAGAAACATACCAACTGTGTGGTACTACACTTAAGGTGGTAGAAAATGAAAAAGACCTGGGAGTAATTGTGCAGTCAGATATGAAGTTTTCTGAGCAATGCAGACAGGCTGCCAGGGCAGGTCATGGGGTTTTGTCAATGATATATAGGAATTTTGCTAGCAGGGAGGAGGTGATTGTCCCTCTGTATAAGGCAATGGTCAGGCCACGCCTTGAGTACTGCGTTCAGGTCTGGAGGCCTCATTTTAGGAAGGATGTAGATTTACTTGAGTGTGTACAGAGAAGGGCAACAAGATTGGTGAGGGGAATGAAGGGATCCTCTTACCAAGAGAGGCTTAAGTTCTGCAAATTGCAGTGGCTGGAGACTAGGCACCTGCACGGTGATCTGATTGAGGTATATAACGCCTTGAATGGGTTGAGCACGTTGAATTCTGATGGGATCCTTCCACTTGTTGAATTCTGATGGGATCCTTCCATAAATTCAAATTAAAAAAAGACAGATGTAGAATAGATGTGCGGAAATTTGCCTTTAGCCAGCGGGTGGTTAATTGCTGGAACAAGCTTCCATCTGTCGTTGTGGAAGTTGACAGGTTAAATAAATTTGAGGAGGAACTGGACAGGCATTTGGAGGGAATGGTGTGATTTTTTTTTTTTTTTTTTTTTTTTGGCTGATGCTGCACTTGCTTTCTTGCATCACATGCCACTACTACTACTACTATATGCTCACTGACAATAAATCCATCTCCCTTTTTTGTGGGAACTAACACCTTCCTCCACATGCCTACTCATATGTTTTCTGCCATTGATCTTTTTATCTGCTTCCCTTTTCTCCTCTCTTCGCTTAATCGGGAAGTGGGGGTGAACTAGTATGGAAGTGACCACTTACCTGTGATAACCTCACTAATTAGTGGGGGGACTGTATTTTCCATTTAGGTTACCATGGTAGAAGATTGATTGGGCTGAATGGAATGCTTTTCAATATCTGGCAGAATTTGATATTACTGCAGTCACTGAGGAGCCTATCAATGATACAATTATGTACATCACAGAAAGTGATTCTGTAATGTATGTGCCGCTGCAACCATTCCGAAAACATCCACCCTGTTTCCACAATTTCCGAAACATCGTGGAATGCAGAATACACAGAAGTCAAAAAAGGGCTCAAAACAAAGCTTCGTGGATATTTCAGAGATGTTCTACCACTGCCAATCTAATAGCTTTTAAACATGCATGGGCCAAAGCACAATAAATCCGCTGTTAGAGCCAAAAGGAATCAAATGAATCTGTTTGATATCATAAATTACTCAGTCCATTAGCATTAAAGTGGTCTGGGATATAATCCAGAAAATGAGGAGAAAATATACATCTCGCCCTTCATCAATCCTAGAATATAATGGATGCACTATTGCAGAGCCAATTGCAATAGCCAGTGCTATCTGAGAAACATTTTCTAATGTCTCTGCAATATCTTCCTGTTTCCCAGGAGTTCGTGGTCCTGACCCATAAAAGTGTAAAAACAGGCACTTAATTTCACATCAAAGGGCGTTTATCCCTACAACGGCCCATTCAATATACAGGAACAAAAAAAGAGTTCTCACCTTTTCTAAGGCAAGTGTTGGACCAGATGGCATCCATTAGGAAATGATTAAGCACCTTTCACCAAAATCTATGGATCACCTGCTCCTTCTGTATAACAGAATCTTTATTGAAGATCAGTTTCTGGATGCCTGGTACATGGCAACCGTTCTTGCCTTTGCAAAGCTGGGAAGGGATCCTAAAATCCTTACTAATTATCGTCCTATCACTCTGACCATCTGGCTGTGCAAAATCATGGACAGAATGGTTAATTTTCATTTAATATGGTATTTAGAATCAAATGATTCTAAATAGTGCAGCTTCCAAACAAAGGAATCGGTCCACTCTGAGCCATCTTATTAGACTGGAAATATTCATCCAGGCAGAATTTGATATCTCTTGCTTTCTTAAAATTGAATACAGACACAAGATGTGAACATCTTGTGTCTGTATTCTTTGATAAGAAGAAAGCATATGACACAACTTGGAGATTCAGCATCTTAAAAGACTTGTATAGCCCCATTTTTATTAAAAACCTTTCAGCCAATTGGTCTTTCCAAGTTCATGTCAGATCCTCTTCTTTCATTTCTTTTACCAAGAGGAGGGAATAATGCAAGGATCGGTATTAAGTGTTACACTTTTTGCCATCAAAGTAAATTCCATTACAGAAAAAATTTCTCCAGCTGTAAACAGCATCTTTTATGTCAATGACTTTAGTATATTTTCTTGGTCATGCAATGGGAGGGTTATTGAAAGACAACTGCAAGAATCCATTGATCACCTTAATTCCCCTGCACCTGCTAATGGATTCAGGTTCTCGCTACAGAAGACTATTTGCGTACATTTTTGTTATAAGCATAATCTTCATCCTGAATCTGAATTGAAGCTTGGACATAATGCCATTCTAGTAGTGATAAACACATGATTCTTGGGGCTCGTATTTAATAAAAAGTTGCTCCCCCTCCCCCAGAGTACATAAACTCCATACAAAGTGCATGAGAAGCTTGAACATTCTCTGTGCTCTCTGTTCTACATCTTGGGGTGAGGATGATGCATCTTACTTTGCATCTACCATGCACTTGTGTGTTCTACACTTGATTATGGGTTCCAGTTATATGCATCAGCCAGAAGTGGTGTACTTTGATGGCTAGACCCCTATCCATCATCAGGCTATATGTATTGCTACTGGAGCATTTTGAACATCTCCTGTCCAAAGCCTCTGTGTAGAAGCAAATGAACCACTGTTATCATTTTGACGTAAGCAGTTCTCTCTCTAAAGTATGTTTTAAAATTGAAATCTCTGCCACACCATGATCCTACGTGGCCAACCATTTTTGAGCCACGATGGGAAAATTTATACAACATCCGTTAGACTGCCAATTGTTCTTCGGTAATCATCTCCAAGAGCTACTCAGAGAACTTAACATCAAGTTAGATAAGATTGCTCAGTCACCAAAGCAGCCCCTTCCACCCGGGCACGCGACTTAGCACCTCTGTAGCCAGGTGGGCAGGAGCAGCAGTGCGTAGCACACGCTTCTTGATTAGACCGGGGTTTGAGCCCATGACCACCAAATATACGGAGGATGCGGAAAGGTTAGGGAATGACCACCGCATATCCCCGAAGCAATATGGCCTTAGTTGCTAATGCTCCTAAAAAAACCAAATAACAAAGCATGCGACTTTTTCCTAAAAACTGGGTAAAATCTTATACACCATCATCTGTATACCTGCAGCTCATTTCAGCACACCAAGCTGAACATTCTGACTTCATGCCAGTTTATGCAGACAACTTGAAGTTGGAATGATATGTAGGATCTGCTCCTGTATTTTTGGACTCTACTATATCTGAGCAGATTCTCCCTGAATGCAACATATTTACTGCAGAGCTGCATGCTGTAGCTTGGAACACATTACTGCTTGTCAGTAACAATGGTTAATTTTATGTTCCGATTCTTTGAGTGTTTTACAGACTTTATTAATGGTAATTTATTACTAATTAATTAATAATTAATGATTTATTATTAATCCTCAACCACTTCTCTCCCAAGTTCAGTAGAAGATCCACTTTCTTCGTGTATGTGAATACGATATCCACGTCTGCTGGATTCCTAGCCATATTGGGATTAGGGGAAATGATTTGGCTGATACCATAGCAAAATCAGAAACTCCCACTAATAGTTGCTATTAGTGGGCGTTTAACCTGTACTTGTTGAGTAGATGTGCAGATCTCTTATGCTTAAGGTCATTAGTGCCAACCTGTACTTGTTGAGTAGATGTGCAGATCTCTTATGCTTAAGGTCATTAGTGCCAACCTGTACAACAATATTAACTTTTGTGCCCTTAAAAGATGATATCCGCCCTACAACGCCATCAACTTTTGCATCTGGCCGGCATTCCCTGGTCCTGTTCCACCTATCCTTTTTGCATAATTTATTCCCCGTATCCCTGACAATAGAGTCACCGACAATAACTAATTTCTGTCCAACCAGCGCATTCTGCCTTGGAGATTGCCTCTGTGTTGCCTGATGCACAGGAGTGAGCTCTGGCATTGAGTTGAGCAGCTGAGAGCTTGATGGGCCCCTCATATTAATTTCTTCGAGGGCATTTACCCTAATTCAAATTCTCACCTCAAATTCTCATACATGCCCATCAGAATGCTGAGTTGTCGCCAAATTTCTTCACAGTCTCTGCACCTAGCACACACAGAGACATCCCATCCCCCTTGGCCAGATAATATCCTATTCTTGGAGGTCTGCAAACATTTTACATTTTGCACATTGTTTTAGACTGTGATGCATTGGAGAATCGCCCCCTTCGGTTCTCCCACGAGCCACAGCACTCCGGCTATTCTGTGAACGCTGCTGTGCTGCTCTAGTCTGCGTCATGTTTCCATTAAGTATAATTTAATTAACAATGAACTTTAATAAGATTAATAAATTTTACTGATTAATTGATAATACTATACTAATCTAACAGATTTCTAATACAGTACTACTTTTTCACTATCTAGTTTTACCTTAAACCTTACTCTATTCTGTATTGTATAACAACAGGGCAAGTTACGAACGTAAAATCTACGGACACCAAGTTTTAGTGTCTGTAGATTTTACATTTGTAATTTGCTGCTGTTATATGATACGGAATAGCGTAAGGTTTAATGTAAAACTAGATAGCGAAAAACGTAGCACTGTATTAGAAATCTGTTAGATTAGCTGAGGGCTGACAAACCTCCTACATGGAAGTTCTGTGACAGAGTTTTTTATCTATTAAACATATTTATATCTAGTGTTTAAATTTTAATAACACGTTTTACTGCTTTTAACCATCTGACTGAGCCTTATACACTGAGCCAGATTTAGCATTTTCATTAGTAGAGGCATATGAAGTTTATGCAGCATCAGACAAAAAAGCACTGCTCCCATTTCATCCCTCTGTTTGTTCCAAATACCTGTCCAGCTCAGCCTTAAATTTATTTAGACTATCAACTTCCACAACAAAAGATGGAAGTCTGTTCCATCAATCAACTACACTCTGACTAAAGGCAAACTTCCACAGATCTGTCCTACAACTGTCTTTCCTCAATTTGAATTTATGCCCTCTCAGGTGATTATTCTCGGCAAGAGGAAGAATCCCATCTGCATTGAGCATGCTCAAACCATTCAAAGCTTTATACACCTCAATCAGATAACTTCGCAGGTGCCTAGTCTCCACACACTGTAATCTGCAAAACTTAAGCCTTTCTTCGTAAGATCAACCCTTTGTTCCATTCACTAATCTTGTTGCCCTTCTCTGTACTCGTTCCAACAGCGTTACATCCTTCTTAAAACGAGGCCTCCAGACCTGTATACAGTACTCAAGGCCTGACCATTGCCTGACCACAAGGGGATAATCATCTTCTTATCCCTGCTAAAAAAATTCCTGTATATCATTGACAAGACAACATGAGCTACTCTTGCCGACCTTCTGCACTGCTCAGAAAACTTCATATCTGCCTGCACAATTATCCCCAGGTCCTTTTCATTCTCTACCACTGTCAGTATAGTACCACAGAGTTGATACTTTACGCTGGGAAAGTGATTCCCATATGTAGTACTTTACTTTTGTCAAGGTTAAACTTCATTTGCCACCTCTCAGCCCATCTGCTCAACTTTTCTAGATCCTTTTGCAGCAGCGTACTGTCATTAGTTTCCTTAACAACCCTGCCAACCTTCGTATCGTTTGCAAATTTGGACATTAAGCCTGATATACCATCATCAATATCATTTATAAATGCAGAAAACAACAATGGACCCAACACTGAACTCTGAGGGACTCCACTGACAACATTAGTCCACGAAGAGCAGTGTCCATTGATTACCACTCTGTCTTCTCCCACTCAACCATCCCTTTATCCATAGCAGCAATTTGCCTCCAATGCCACACTGCTCCAATTTGTGCAGCAGTCTTTGATCTAATTTGTGCAGCAGTCTTTGAATTTGCTGTTGGTAACATCATCAGTTGGTCCCACTGTATAGAATTTAAATACTGGCTCAGACCACCGTAGTTGCCTTACGAAAGTAAAAAACCTTCCCTTTTACCCCTGATGGTAGTTACCTATTTGAGTAAATCCCACTTCAGCACACTGTGATCACTGCCACCCTGTGGTTCCTTTCTCTTCAGATTCTTAATGCATGAATAATCACTACTGATAATCAGATCAAGAGTATTACTCCCTCTAGTTGCCTCCTGAACATGCTGATGTAGAAAACAATCATCAAGTAAGTCCACAAAAGCCTTGCTAGTGTGTGAGTGACCAACTCACAAATTCCAGTCAATATCCTTGAAATCAAAATTCCCCAATTTAAGACTCTATTATTTACTGGCCCACTGTATTTCCCTGTAAGTTTTTTATTATACTCATCAAATTCATTAGGCCTATAACACACTCCTACTCTCAATTTTGATATCCCAGTGCTTATGTCACACCAGACTGACTTAACACTGCCCTGTCCAGCGATGTCGACTGGCTGCACTTCCTTGGATTTTATGTGTTTCTTAACTAATAGCATAACCCCTCCTCCTTTCCTATTCTGTCTATCCTCCCTTCCTATCCTCTCTATCCATTGTACTCTCCAAATTCCAGTTCTGCATTCCTTATATCTGTGTGACACCACGTCTCTGATATTCCAACAATATCTGCCTTTGATGTTTTGACCAACACCTCAAATTCATCAAATGTATTTACCAAGCTCCTAGCATTGGTGTATACTGAAGTATATGTGCACTTGTTCCTATTCTTAGCTGCCCTAACACAACCCATGTGTTTACTTGTACTGCAGTGACTCCCAGCACTCTCTGAAATAACCTGCTACTTGTTTTCCAGGCTGCTGCTCATTCCAGTAGAAGCAGTGCAAGAATCACTTTGACCTCTGCTAGTGGCTACTATTAATATACAAAGGGTACTAGGAAAGTTTTGCAATATGACGGAACAATGAATCACAGGAAGCTGCTTGTTGCTGCATGTTGAAACATGTTCATACGTGCATAGTAGCCGCCGCGCCAAGTTGATGGGCTCAGTTATTCATTAGTAGTGAGAGTGTAAAGTGCTTGCGATGGCATCGTGGTCACGAAATGAGATAAGGACAGTTTTGCGGTATAATTTCGTGCGTGGTTTAACCATAGACCAGTGCTTAGAAGAAATGACTCTTGCACGAGATGATGATTGTCCACATCGTACAACGATATTCAGGTGGTATAGAGAATTCCAAAGGGGAAATTTCACTCTGGAGGATTCTGAGAGGCCAGGAAGGCCACGAACGTCAGTTACGGAGGAAAACGTTACTGCTGTGAGGAAAATGCTTGACGAAAACAGGCGAGTGACCTACCAACAGATAGAGGATACTTTGGGCCTAAATGCACCAGCAATTCGTTCGATTCTGCAAGATCATTTGCACGTGAAGAAACTTTGTTCTCTCTGGGTGCCGCATCAACTGACTGAAGAGCAGATGACACGACGTGTGACTTGGTGCCGGGAGATGTTAAAAAAGTTTGATAAGGGACAATCTCGGTATGTGAACAACATCGTGACAGGTGACAAGACTTGGCTGTACTATTACGATCTGCCGACCAAGGCTCAAAACAAAGTTTGGGTCTTTGATGATGACGACACACCCGTAATTGTCAGAAAATCGCGATCTGTAAAGAAGAAAATGATAGCTGTATTTTTCAAATCGAGTGGAATTGTGGAACGTGTCGTTTTGGACACGCAGAAGACAGTCACAGCTAAGTGGTATACTGAACAATGCCTGCCTAAAGTCATTGGATCTATGAAGAACCTGCGGCCAAAGTCAAGAATGGACACCTGGTACCTCCATCACGATAATGCTGCAGCTCACCGCGCCAAAGCCTGCACCAATATTTGACCACGACAGGACTGAAACTTCTCGAGCACCCTCCCTACAGTCCAGACCTTGCTTCCTGCGACTTTGCACTGTTCCCGCATGTGAAAATGAAGCTAAAAGGGAGGCGGTTTTCCAGTGATGAGGACCTTCTACGGGCTTGGGACAACGAGTGTGCTTTACTCCCTAGTGAAACTTGGCAGAACTGGTTTAAAGATTGGTTTCGGAGGATGGAGAGGTGTATTGAATGTAGAGGAAATTACTTTGAAAAAATTAAATAAACAAAGCTGTATTGCAAAACTTTCCTAGTACCCTTTGTATTTGTCTGTGTAACCCCCTAAGCTAGCAGTTTTTTGACCCACCTAACACTGCCTTGATAGCATTTGCAAATGTCCTTGATTTTATCCAACAATGACAATGTGTCAGCTGTTTTTAATTTTTTATGAATTATTAATTTATATACATATATATAAAATAAAGCATATATTTTTAGACCTATAATTGTGTAACGTTTTGACCAGGAAACCACTTTAAAAGGATAGCAGAACCTATTTTTAATTGTTATAACCTTGTTCTTGGCACATAATAGCCCTTGCTGCTAACGTGTAGAAATAATTGTACACCCTACCATGCCATGTCCAAAATACCTTACACTGTGTACTAAATGTAACCATTTGTGAACCAGCATAAGATGTATTCAAGATGTGGCATCCACATCACAGAGAGGAATGATGGCACCTACCTGTCACGAGAGAAAAGGAGGTGATAAATAACTCATCATCCAGCACTTTGCTTATTGGAAGCTTGAAGTGACAAAACCCATGCTTAGTTTGCAGAGAAAAGCTCTTGCAACCTCATATAACAGGAGACACTGCTTCTACAGGGATGGGATACACTTAACTTAAATAGAAAGGATGCACGAATATTTGCTGATGCTATTGAGGCAGTGTTAGGTGGTTGGTAACTGCAAGCATGGGGGAGATACATGGATTAATAGATTTAACAGTAGCTGCTGGTAGAGGTGAAATGATTCTTGGACTACTTCTATTGGAATGAATAGCAGTCTGGAAAATAAGGTGCTGTGGATTTCAGAGACTGCTGGGAGTCTTTGTAGAACAAGTAAATACATGCTGTGTTAGGGTAGCTAATAATAAGAACAAGGGAATGTATACTTGCGTGTACACCATTGCTAGGATTGTAGTACATAAATTTGATGAATTTGAGGTGCTGATCAAAACATCAAAGGCAGATACTGTTCGGATATCAGAGATGTGGTGTCACACAGATATAAGGAATGCAGAAAAGGAATTTGGGGAGTACAATGGGTACAGTAAGGATAGACAGGATAGGAAGTGAGGAGGGGTGATAGTAGTAGTAGTGGCATGTGATCCAAGAAAGCAAGTGTATGAGCTTATGCAGCATCAGCCAAAAAAAAAATTTTTTTTTTTTACAAAACAATTCCCTCTAAATGTTTGTCCGGTTCCTCCTTAAATTTATTTAACCTATCAACTTCCACAACGACAGATGGAAGTTTGTTCCATCAATTAACCACTTGCTGGCTAAAGGGGGTAAATTTCCCCCTTTAATCTAAAACTGTCCCACACTCAGTACACAAGGGTCCAAGCTGATTTAGTTTCTTCTTTTTCTCTGTACTAGTAGCAGTAGTAGAGGCATATGAACTTATGTAGCATCAGCCAAAAAAAAACAATTTCATTGATCCATTCCCTATAAAAGTTTGTCCTGTTCCTCCTTGAATTTATTTAAGCTCTCAACTTCCACAACAACAGATGGAAGTCTGTTCCAGCAATCAACTACCCACTGGTTAAAGAAAAATTTCCGCACATCTATTATATAATTTTCTTTTCTAAATTTAAATTTATGCTCCCTCAAGTTCGTAATCTGAGAAATCAGAAGAATCCCATCAGAATTGAGCCTGCTCAACTCATTCAAGGCCTTATACACCCCCAATCAGATCATCTCGCAGGTGCCTACTCTCCAGATGCAATTTGCAGAACTTAAGTTGTCCTTGGTAAGAGTAACCCTCCCTTTGTTCCCCTCGCCAATCTCGTTTCCCTTCTCTGTTCTCACTCAATCAACTCTATATCTTTTCTAAAATGAGGCCTCCAGACCTGTATGCAATATTCAATGCGTTGCCTGACCATTGCCTTATACAAAGGGATAATTACCTCCTTTTCTCTATTAGCAAAATTTTTGTATATAATTTACAATACCCCATGACCTGCTCTTGCCGCCTGTCTATATTGCACAGAAAACTACATATCTGACTGCACAATTACTTCCAGGTCTTTTTCCTTTTCTACCATCCTAAGTGTAATACCACACAGTACATTTCTCTGAGGTTACTTCTACCCATATACAGTACTTTGCATTTATTAATGTTAAACTTCGGTTGCCACTTCTCCGTCCATCTGCTCAACTTTTCTAGATTCTGTTGCAGTAGCACACTGCCATTACTGTCATTAACAACCCTGCAAACCTTCGTATCATCTACAGACTTGGACATTAAGCCTGATATATCTTTTGTGCCCTTAAAAGATGATATATGCTCTACAACGTCATCGAAGTTGACGACTTCAAAGGTTGGTCCTACTAAACCAACCTTTGAAGATGCTATAAACTCATGACTTTCTTTGGAAATACCTGCAGGCATTTCTATCTAGTCATGATGTCTTGTAACAATCGTTATTTATGTAAAATTTGAACTTAAGAAAAATTACTAAATTTAAATTTACAATATATTACTGAATTTAAATAAATAAAAAAAAAACTGTTAAGAAAACTTTATTCACTATTGTAAATTAATCTGGCAGAAATTCCAGATTAACATACCAACTGTGTGGTGCCATAAGAAAACAGAAAATGAAAAAGACATGGATGTAATTGTACAGTCAGATATGAAGTTCTCTGATCAGACAGGCTGCCTGGCGAGCTCAGGGGTTTTGTCAATGATATACAGGAATTGTGGTAGCAGGGACAAGGAAGTTATTATCCTCTTGTACAAGGCCATGGTTAGGCACCAACTTGAATACTGTGTACAGTTCTGGAGACCTCACTTTATGAAGGATATAGATCTACTAGAACAGGTGCAGATAACGACGACCAGATTGGCGAAGGGAACAAAAGGGTGGTCTTATCAAGAAAGGTGTGACAAACAAATATAATATGGACTGGTTTAGGATTAGCAAGTGAATACTTGCTTGAACACTAATGCTAGAAGTATAGCAAATAAATTTTACAAATTTGAAATACTGATTTAGTCATCACATGTGAAATTGATTGTAGGAATATTTGGAAATGAGTTGCCACACAGACATAAAGGGATGCGGAATGTGGTGAGTAGTGTGTGTGTATATACAGAGAGGACATTTATTTTTTCTTATTTATTGTGCATGTGGTCCTGGACACACGTTTTGCAAATTGCAGCATCTGGAGACTAGACACCTGTGTGGAGATCGTAATGAGGTGTTTAAGATATTGAATGAATTGAGTAAGCTAAATGTTGATGGCATTCTTCCTCTTTCTGAGGCTATACACATGAGGGGGCATAACTTCAAGTTGAGGAAGGGTGATTGCAGGATAGAAATGCAAAAGTTTGCCTTCAGTCAGCAGGTGGTTGATTGTTGGAACAGGCTTTTGTCTGTTGTTGTGGAAGTAGGTAGTTTGAATAAATTCAAGGGAGAAATATACCATTTCGAAACTTCAAATTTTAGTTCACCATGAAAAATACTTTAACACCACAAACGATACTTTAAAGCCCTTTCAGTTTAACACAGTTCTGTATAATAAGATTTCCACCATTGTGGAAAAGATTTATGTAAAGGTATGTGGAAAATCATAGCATTCATCAAGAGTAAATCTAATAGCATTTTCCACTGCAGCTTTAGAAAGCACTGCAGAAGTGGCAGATGTATCGAACAGATACGTCTCAAGGATATCTGCAGTTGAAAGCAAGCCGGAATCTTTATGGAATGTTAAGAAGTCAGATTGCTTTAAAATAAGTGATACAATGAACTCAGATTATCAATTGTTAGAAAAGCAGCTGCAGTTAAAGGAGGGCAAGGCTCTAGGGACTGATGGTATTTATTCAGTTATAATTAAAAAGGCTGCATGTGAATGTATTCAACCATTGGAAATGTTAATGAGAACATCACTAGACTAACTTTCCCAACAACATTAGCAGAATTATCTCCCATTAACATTACTAGGAGTGCTAATGTCTTCTCACTTCACAAAGCTGGTGCCAAAGAGGCTTTGGGTAACTACAGACATGTGAGTTTGACTTCTTGGGAAGGGAAGATCATGATGCCTGTAGTTAAGCATGTGATTTGGGACATCATGATAAGAATGGTATCTTGAACAGATCCCAGTATGGGTTCATTAAGAGTAATACTAGTTTGGCATCATACTAGTTTGGTAAATTACTATGGTGCAGTCATTAAGCAGTTGGATGCAGTTAACAGTTTTGACATTATATATCTACCTGAAGTCTGTCTAGAGGCTATAAGGTGGCAGCCCCACCACTAGACTTACCCCGCGAAAGGCTGGTAACCTATCCAGGGGACATTCTAAATACTCGAAATAAGCTCAAGGGAAAAACTGGACGGATCTCAAGGGTAACGACGTAGACAATGGATATAGGACTACGATTAAGGAACTTAAAGTAGCAACTTGGAACGTTAGGTGAATAAATCACAAATTAGATAAATTGACCATGGAACTAAAAAATAGAAATATTGACATAGCAGTCATTACCAAAACAAAAAAGAACAAAGGATCCAAAGAAATAGGTAACTTCATAATGATATACTCCGGCATACCAAGTGAAATGTGGGCATCATCGGGAGTTGCTGTTATAATAAAGAAAGAATGGGAAAACAAAATATTAGACTACTCTTGGATATCACCCAGAATATTGAAATTAAGACTAAAATTCTATCTTATACAATAACAATCATTGGCATCTATGCACCAGATTGATGAAACCACAGAATTTTATGACGAATTACAACAGATCATAGATCAAACTAACAAAAACGAGTATCTCATACTAGCAGGAGATTTTAATGCAAGGGTTGGTGCTCAATCAGTAGACAGATGTATAGGATCAGAAGGCGAATCCGTGGTCAACAATAATGAAAGATGCCTGATAGACTTCTGAATTTTTAATAAACTTAAAATTACAAATACTTTTTCAGACACAAGAATATCCATAAATTCACATGGGAAGCAAGAAACACAAAGGCTATAATAGATTATATTATCATTAATGAAAATTTAAATGACAAAATTAGAGACACTAGAGTATTCAGAGGCAGTGAAATCGATAGTGATCACTACCTAGTAGAAAGCACTTTCAAAATAAAAAGAAATTACCTTAATAAAAAGAAGAAAATACCAACAAAAACTGCTAAGAAATTAAAAATACATTTGTTGGAAGACGAAAGCACTAAATTCCTGTATAAAAGTCGATTGAAAGATAAACTCAACTCAGATGAAAGTGATAATGTTGAGGAAATCTGGTCAAACATGAAAAAATCAATTCTAGGAGCTGCTGAAGAAAGTCTTGGATATAAAAAATAAAAACTGGCTAAGAACTTGGAATGAAGAATTGAAACAAACAATCAATGAGAAAAAAAAAGACCTGTAAACTGTTCCTACAAACTAAAGACTTACACATAAAATATAAAAAGCTTAGAGCAGAAGTCAGGAAACTAACCAGAAGAATCCGACGAGACGACTGGGATAAATTTGTTAAATCTTTAGAACGTGATATCATGGGCCGATAGAGAAGAGGTATTAAAATTTTTAAGAAATTACAACTAGACACAAATGATCAAATAAAAACCAACTCCATCTCCCAAGCAGAATGGAAGCAACACTATTCCAAACTATGGTATAACCCAGGCACTAGGGAATTGGAAGATGAATCTGTGATAAACAAAGATGAAGAAAATATAACAATTGAAGAACTAGAGTTAATATTACAAAAATCAAAAAACCGAAAAAGCCCAGGCATAGACAATTTGAATGTAGAACTATTTAAATATGGGGGCACCTTACTAAAAAACGCACTACTAAAATTATTTAACATCATATGGCATAAGCAACAGATAGCCAAAGATTGGGAAACAGGAATAGTAATCAATTTACACAAAAAAGGCTCCAGAAATAACCCTAACAACTACAGAGGGATAACACTGCTGTCAACTGCTGCAAAGCCATACTCTAATATACTAAAGAATAAACTTAATAAATACAGTGAACAATTCTTAGATGAAGAACAATGTGGGTTCAGAAAAGGGAGAAGCACAATAGATGCCATTTTCTCACTACAACAAATTTTGGAGAAAAGAAGAGAATTCAATCTACCAACATTTCTGCTCTTTATTGATTATGAAAAAGCATATGACAATGTAAACCGGGAAAAACTTTGGCAGATTCTACATGAAGAAAATATCCCAACCCAACTCCGGAAAGCGATCCAAAGCCTATATAAAAACTCAAAAGTCTGTATAAAATATTCTAATGGCCAACTATCAGACCCAATTAACACCAATAAAGGAGTGAAACAAGGATGTGGACTACCAAATTTATTTAATATCTACATCAATAAAATTCTTAAAGAATGGAAACAAACAATTAACAACGGAATACAGTTGAACAACAGGAATAAAATCCAAACTATATTATATGCTGATGATCAAGTAATAATTGCAAAATCAGAAGATGAACTACAGATAGCAGCAAATGAATTGAATAAAATAGGTAAAAAGTACGAGATGAAAATCTCCACCTCAAAAACAAAATCAATGGGATTATGTGGGAAAAACATACAAAGAGTCAAAATTGTTATTGATGATAAAATAATAGAACAAATATCTGACTTCACCTATTTGGGAAATTTAATATCAAATGAATGGAAAGACATCCACACTAAAATACAAAAATATAATAAAATGAATGGAATGATTAAATGCCACTTCGGAAAACAAATGACAACTGAAACAAAATTACGACTGCACAAAATCACTTCAAAACCAGCCCTCTTCTACAGTTGTGAGACTTGGGTCATAAATAAGAAAGATGCACACAAACTAGAAGCAACACAAATGAAATTTTTAAGACCATTATTAGGCTTTACAAGACTAGACCACCAAAGAAATATAGATATCCACGAGAAATTAAAAGTAGATAACATAGTAAATGACATAAAACGGTATCAGGAAAAATGGATCAGCCACATAGAAAGAATAGACCCAGATTGGATCCCAAAATTAGCCTTTAACTACGAACTTACAGGCAAGATAGATGTTGGTCGACCAAGACAACGATGGCGAGATCAAAACCACTTCCAAAAGACCTAAGCCGGACCAAGTTCATGATGATGACGATGACATTATATATCTACACTTTAGTGAAGCTTTTGATACTGCCCCTTATAGAATGCTGATAAGATCTTATGTTGGATCACAAGTTGACCAAAAAATAGGAGATGGTGGATTGTCATAAATGGTCGGTCTTCAGAGTGAGACAGTGTAACAGTATGGTCCTTCAGAGTTTATATATTGTGTCCCCGCCTATTTCTAATTGTTTTAATGATATTGGTAAGGTGATCCAAAGGAAGTTGTCAAAGTTTGTAGGTAATTTGAAGGTGTGAAGAGTGGTTAACAACCTAAGCTAGGTCAGGATGCTTTGAAAGTCTTGGTTCAGCTGCATATATGGTTTTAAAAAGGCAACTAAAGTTTAGTGCTTCTGTTTGTTTGTTATTTGGTTTTTAGGAGCATTAGCAATTAAGGCCATACTGCTTCGTTAGTGCTTCTAAATGCAAGGTTATGCAATTTAGGGAATAAAAATAAGCTATGGAGGGAGGAGCTAAAAATGGTTCATGACAAAAAAAAAAAAAAAGACAAGTGTTATGATTCAATTTTATTTGAAATTTTTCTTGCATTGCAAACAGGTGGTTAGGAAGGCACATGTCCAGTCTGTGATTTATAGAACCTTTGCCAGTCATCATCACTATGTATGATGATGGTTAGACAGCATTTGGAATATTGTACAGGCGGGCCTTGATTAACGCAATTAATTCGTCCCGCGAGCGCATCACGCAAAACAGAAACGCGTTAATCATATATCATAACCAATAGGAAAAATTATAATTGGACCTTGACCTTCTGAAATGTCCATAAAGAATTTTAAAAATACCTTTTAAATAACTTTTTAACTGTATATAATGTAAAAGATAATGAAAATAATTATGGAATTAAATGTTTATTGCATAAAACAGCGGTTCTTAAACTGTACGCCACGGAATATTTTAAATTTTCGAGGGAAACACAGCGATACTCGACATCTGTCGGACACCGTGCGAACTACTAGCTCGAGGTAGTTCACAATTTCAGCATTTCTTATTAAGTTGTTTGGACCTAACTACTAAACGAAACTGTCAGGTATTTCTTTTGGTCTGTGTGTGCGCCTTGAAAAAATTACTGAGACATTAAAGGCGCCGTGAACCGAGAAACTTTGGGAACCTCTGACATAAAATACACAATGAAGAAATTATTGTTGCAGAAATATTTGAACAGTGTTGACTTTCTCTTTTCATCAATCAATTTCCGATAGCCGACAACAATCTTCTCTGGGCCCTGGCGAAATAAATATCGCAGAGAACATCAAACCTTTTGTTTGAGGTTCTATGCGATATGAAAGATTTAATCTAATTCTTTTACCGTTATCTCCTTCGTGGTAACATTTTCATCTGGCTCATTTAAAAATTTGAATTTTTAAATGCAAGTCTGCATTGACGGTGTGTTCCATCAACCATCAGAAGAAGACAAACACGTCTTCTTCCAATGGTTGATGGAACACACCGAGGCGGGCAGCAGGCAAACGTTTGTTTATTGACTATACGACTCGCAGTAAGCTTAACGTGCGATTCAAATCTTTTTCAACTATCGCATAAAAAAAAAAAAAAAATGATCGTGTTAACTGGAAATTTGCATCGTGTGAAGTGAAAAGTGGTATCATTTTTCAAATAGCGTTAACTGAATATCGCGTTAATTGAACTCGCATTATGCGAGGCCTAGCTGTATTCAGTTGTGCAGACCACACCTTGTGGAAGTAGGTAGTTGGCCTCTCTAGAATAAGTTGCCCTCTTTGTTTCAGAGGCAGTGAATCTGGCTGAATTCAAAGTGGAATCAGATGGGTACCTTGTGGGAAATAGGAATAGCATGACTATTTTGTTTTATTTATTTATTTATTATAATTGTTATATTTTGTTGGCGGATGCAGAAAAGTCCACTTCCTTGCATCATTTGGCCTCACTAATACTAATTACTAAAATCCTGAGGGACCCCTCCTTGAAACTAGTGCATACTGAAATAGATCATTTGTAATTAACAATACTTTGATAGTGTGAATCAGAGCTGTAATGCTTAATACATTTTACGTTGATATTAATATTTGTAAAATAATAAGAGGTACGTAGAACACTTCCGTATGATACCAAGAAATGAAAACGAAAAAATCGAAAAACTTATATTAGAGTAACAGATAATTAAAAATCAATTTAACACAATTAAAAATCAATATAACGCAATTACAAATATTAAAAAGAATCTAACGAAAATATTCAAAACGATTTTCCTTCCTGAAGCTGACAATGCTTTTTGACCGTATGTCGTGATCACAGGAATGAAAATTACCGAATAGGGTTGAACATGAAACTTAAATAGTGATTATTTGTCTTTGCGCATGCACGTAAAGGTCCACGCATCGGAGATCAAATATGGACGATGGACATTAACAGAATTCTCGTGTAATTTAATTTCTACAGTTTCTGCAATTAATAGTTGCGTATAATTATGTTGGACATTAAGTATTTTGGCCTCGTTAAATAAAAAAGTATGTTTTCATTAATGGCATGAAAGGCTAATTCTGACGCTGCTGAACAAGAAGCACGAACTGAGGCTTCACGTTGATTTACACGAATATTCAAAGAAAAATGCGTTGAACCTTGGTAAGACGAGTCGCAATCACCGCAAGAAATGTTGTATACCAGGTCATTAATTTGTGTTGCGAACACGGAAAGAACCGAGCTATTGTTCAGTATAGTGTTTAATTTCCGTATTGGCCTGGCCACAATTTTTAATTCAGTATCTGTAAAGAATCTGTTAAGCTGTTTGTGCCACTGTTCAACATATGGGACAGAAATAAAGTATTTTTTAATATTACTATTGTTGGTTAGTGTAGTATTTTGTATCCCATCCTGATTCTGTACCCTAATTCGGTTTATTGTAGCAAGGGGATAATCTCTGTTTAAGAACCTGCTAGTTAATATTTGTATTTCTGAGCCCAAAGCAGATGTGTAATTTTACCTGACCGAAAAGTGCAGGAATATTGTATGTTCTGGCCTTCAATTCCTTTAACTGATCTATAGTAATGTAGTCGTTTTTTCGATATGTGGTTAAATTGTTGAGAGATAGAGATCTGACATTAAGCTGCTCAGACTCAAACCCATTGGCAATCCAAACGATTGAGCATATACATTTGACACCTTTTCGACCCCGTATCGCATACTATGGGAGGTATTTAGACAATGTTCTAGTTATTACTGATAGTAGTACTATCCAAGGCATTTTACATTTGTTTAATAATATTCATTCTAGACTCAAATTTACATTGAAAAGGGAGGATACGGATACAAAGTCATTAAACTTTCTAAATTTCACGCTTACTCGGGACTCGAATAAAATCCAGTTTAGCAGCTATCGAAAACCTACAAACACCGGTATGCTTCTACATTATAATAGCTATCACCCGTTCACCTTCAAAAGATCGATTATCTTTAATCAATTTCTAAATGCCTATAAATATTCAACGACGGAATCTGCTTTGGGCTCAGAAATACAAATATTAACTAGCAGGTCTTAAACAGGGGTATCACCTTGCTACAATAAACCGAATTAGGGTACAGGCTAAGGATAGGATACAAAATACTACACCAACCAACAATAGTAATATCTAAAATTACTTTATTTCTGTCCCATATGTTGAACAGTGGCACAAACAGCTTAACAGATTCTTTAAAGATACCGAATTTAAAATTGTGGCCAGGCCAATATGGAAATTACACACTATACTGAACAATCGCTCTGCATTCGCAACACAAATTAATTACTGGTATACGACATTTCTTGCGGTGATTGCGACTTGTCTTATCAAGGTTCGATGCGTCTTTCTTTGAATATTTGTGTAAATCAACACGAAGCCTCAGTTCGTGCTTTTCATCCGGCTGCATCAGAATTAGACTTTCATGCCATTAACGAAAAACATACTTTTTTATTTAACGAGGCCAAAATACTTAATGTCCAACATAATTATACGCGACTATTATTAATTGCAGAAACCATAGAAATTAAATTACACGAGAATTCTGTTAATGTCCGTCGGCCATAATTGATCTCCAATGCGTGGACCTTTATGTGCATGCGCGAAGACAAATAATCACTATTTAAGTTTCATGTTCAACCCTATTCAGTAATTTTCATTCCTGTGATCGTGACATACGGTCGAAAAGCATTGTCAGCTTCAGGAAGGAAAATCGTTTTGAATATTTTCGTTAGATTCTTTTTAATATTTTTAATTGTGTTAAATTGGTTTTTAATTATCTGTTACTGTAAAGTAAGTTTTAATTTCTGGAGAGTATCATATGGAAGTGTTCTACGTACTATATTAAGGTATACTCTTCTTATTATTTTACAAAAAAAAAAAGTAATTAACATACATAGTTTTCATTGAAGCCATGCTTAAGAAAAACTTTGTTAAAAGTTTTTCATAAGTGTGGCTGAAGTATAATTAATTATTCTCTTAATGGCTGTTATGAACACCATTAAATTTAAAAATGAATACCATTAAATTTAAAAAATTGCCTTGGGATTTTTAACAATGAACTGTAATATTGAATTACAGAAGCTGGAGAATTAAAATGTCTGTCAGCTCAATGGGTTTTGATGATGCCTCACTTGGACCTGCTACTAATACCTCTACTGATGTAGAAAAGATTGATACCAGATGTCTGTACTTTGACTATGATTACGATATCACCACAGCTGTGATATGTGGAATGTATTTAGTATTTGGAGTTGTATATACTTTATATGGTGAGTATAGTTTACTCCTGTAAATTTTCTTAATTAAGGATTAAGAAAAATTCAAAATGTTGATTGCAGAAATGCAATGTAAAGATATTTGAAACAATAAAATAGCACATGAGTATGCAGGCTTAAATTTTTAGTATAAAAAAGAAGCAATTTGTTCATTAAAAAATCATGAGAGAATGCAATTTATGAAAAAATTCTGCAATTAAAAATATGATAGTGTGCTCTTAAAGTAGGTGGTGAGAAGCCTCTGACTAGTAAGTCAGTGGGGGTTACTATCACTATTTCACTGATCACTAAATATATACAATTGTTAGTTTTAAATAAGTTTGTGTTTGTGTATGAGATAATGGAAAATACAAAAATTGTAAAAAAATAAAATAAAAAATAAAAGAATACTTGAGAATATTTTTAACTTTTTCCAGAGTAATCTTTTTAAACATGTCTGCTGTGTCCCTGAGGAGCAAGTTTTTTTGCTAGATGGGCTCTATAAAGCAAGTTTTTTCATGTAATTTTGAAAATTCTTAAAAATAAATTTTATATATAAATGCTTTGAAATATTAATTTAAGTTAACTGACTAGGTTGCCCACTGTTAGAATGAAATTATACAAAAATCAAGAGGCCTCCGTAGCCGAGTGGGCAGGAGCGGGAGTGCAGTAGTACACGCTCTTTGAGTAGACCGGGGTTCAAGCCCCTGACTGCTGAATACGGTCGATCTGCCAACCTGCACTGGACCAGCGTGGCAGATTATGGTCCATTTCCCTCAACATGAATTGTTGAGGAGGCTTCCATCCTGCAGTGGGTTGATAAAGGCTGCACTTTACTTTATACAAAAATCAAATCAGAGCTAAAAAAATTGTAAAATAATTTTAAAAAATCATAAAAAAATTTCAAAAAACTTTCCATTACTACATTCATCTGCTTCTGGATCTGAATTCCAGAGAATTTCAGCTTTTGTAACCTAGACTCTAAGAACAATGGCTGACGGGCATGATTTCCCTTTTCTGAAAGGATTTTTCTGCTGCGATCTGTTATAAAATGTCCAAAATTTTAAGGTAAGAGATAAGAGTTGGCAGCACTTACTCAAAGATTTGTAGTGTATTTTAAAACTCTGGAAAGGTTAAAGCACCCAAAATGAATACTCCTGCAAGAAAATATGTGATTTTTATGAAAAATATTTATAATATTTTTTTATTATTATATTTTTTTGTTCTTAATTTTGTGGACTAGATGAAATTAAGTCACAGGCATGATTGCGAACATTTTTATATGTTGCCCATGCTTGTGTATAAACGTGTACTTAAAATGTGTATTAACCCACTGGGTGAAGATGTGATTGGAAGCTTGATTTTTCATTCAGAATTTTGAATTGGACTATCACATATTGCAGAAATCATAATAAATAAAATGTACCTTTGTTGCATAATTAGGACAGAAATTTTTGTTGGCCAACAATAAACCAAAAACATTCTGAACACTTTTTCCATCAAATATCTCTTACATAATGAAATATTTGAAATTAGAGTAATGACATCATGTTTGACTGAATGATTTATGTTAATAATGCAATAGATGTGCACAATAATAAAAAACAGTGTATTTAAAGTGTAATAAAGTGTTCAAAGAAATAAGGTCATGAACAACAAGTGACAGTAACGTTATTTCATTATACTTCATATTGATTGTACATGGTATAAATAGCTTTTGAAATAGAGCATCTGGGTAGACAGTCAATTCTGAAAGGAAGGGTTTCCCATACAACAGATGTTCAAAATCCTTTCATGCATGTCGTAGCGAGCAACAGGTTGATAATGCAGATTTACATGTAAAAACTCTAACACAGTGGTTCTCAGCCTTTTTTGCCCTATGCACCCTTTTCACCATATGTCAGAATGTCATTCCCCCCTTTCCAAGACTGTGACTCAAAAGGTGCATTCTAAAAAGATAAAAAAGTGAAATATTTATCTTTATTTTTAATTTAATATGTTACTTCCAATAAAATGTGATGTCCTGTAGATTGTGTACAATAAGAAAATAGTGCAACAGATTTAGATTATTGATCAGAGTGGCTAGGCTGTAGGAGTGCCATGTCTCCCCATCTCAAAGAGAAAAATTAGGATTGAGGTGATGGTGAAGTTGAGTTCTTTTTAAGGCACATCAGCATCTCAGGCTTTATTGTTCCAGTGTATTATGGCGATACATAGTGTGTTTGTTTATGGTGGTTAAAAAACCATAACTCATGGGAAAACCCCATTCCCTCCACTTGATTGGCTAACTATAGTCAGGCGCCTCCGTAGCCAGGTGGGAAGGAGCAGCAGTGCGTAGCACACGCTTCTTGATTAGACCGGGGTTCGAGCCCGTTACCACCAAATACGGAGGATGCGGAAAGGTCAGGAATGACCACCGCATATCCCGGAGCAATATGGCCTTAGTTGCTAATGCTCCTGAAAACCAAATAACAAACAACTAACTATAGTCCCAAGTATAAGAAGTCCTCTAACAAGATTCAAATGCACACCTCAAGTGGTGAGAATGCTAAACTGTCAGAAGAGAGTGATGGTGGACAGTGAGTAGAACTATAATATGCAATGGCACTTCACTTGGTAAATCCACAGTCGGTTAAAAATGTAATGCTCCACAGTAAGATGATTGGGAAATAAGGGGAGCGGGAAAGCTAAGATTTTTGTCTCTGAGGAAACTGGCACATACATTGTAGTCCAACTGAATCCAAATTCACCATGGAGTGAAAATGTGCTGATTTTCACTCCATGACCCGCCTAATAATGCATAGTGGCCTCCATAGCTGAATGGTCAGGAGCTGGAATGCAGTAGCACATTCTCTTTGAGTAGACCAGGATTCAAGTGACCCTGACTGCTAAATACAGTTGATCTGGCAATCTGCACTGGACCAGCAGGGCAGATTTAACATGAATCATTGAGGAGACTTCCATGCTGCAGTGGATTGATAATTGCTGCAGTTTACCTTTTTTTTTTTAATAATGCATATTGTGCATGATGCATAGTTAGTGTATCCAGTTGACAAGGATGGCCAGTGTAATATTGAGTCAATTTGGTGTGACAAAAGCACTGGGAAATCATAAATGAGAGTAGGAGTGTGTTACAGTCTTAATGGCTCTATGTAAAATGAACAATGTACAGAGAAATAGGGCCAGTAAATCAGAATGTCTTTTAACGATAAATTTTAACTTTCCAGATATTGACTGGAACATATCACAGGAATCATAATAAATAAAATGTACCTTTGTTGCATAATTGGTACAGAAATTTTTGTTGGCCAACAATAAACCAAAAACATTCTGAACACTTTTTCCATCTGACACATAATGAGATACAGGTAGTTCTCGACTTTATGAGTTAATTCGTTCCTAGTGTGTGCTCGTAAAGCGGGAATTTTTTCCCATAGACATAATGTTAAAAATAGGGGTTATATTATCAACAATAAAATTAGTTAGCTAATTAGTTTATGTTTAAACAATAATTGATTTATCCAAAGAAACGAAAATGTAGCCTGTAAAATCAAGCAAATTATAATAATAGAGAAATTATTTATGACTTACAAACGTTAAAGAATGTTTGTTCTTCATCATCATCATCGACTAAATGTACACTCGTTGATCACTCATTATTGGCTCGGCACTCGTTGGTTTGTTGCACAAGGAGTCGTCTTCTTCAGAAATGCTTCAAGAGGCATTTATTTCCAAGATAACCGTCTCTTTTCTTTATAAATTTCAATAGCATGCATAAGCATTTTTTAACGGAACACACAAATTGCAACTAACACGATTTGCACGGTGTAACAAGTTTACGAAGCTTAAAAAAAAATAGGAATTAAGAGAAGATTCTGAAAATTTATTTGTTTTTTATACGATTGAAGATTTCAGTAAAGAGGAAACACATTTCACCATAATAACATAAAAACCCACACAATTCCATCGGTATTTTCACAAATGCAATGACGTTGAGTTTACGATCTGTTTATAATTGCTTGCAGTAACAGAAAAGCCAAATAAACTGGAAAGTGCAAATTGTTTTTATTGTTTTATGGTCGTGATTCCAGAAATGTGCTTTAGAAAAATATCACCAAGCCATTCAAAATTGGTTCTTATAACGATGAAAGTTTAGTGCGTTTAATTTGAATTGGTAACTAATACAATTTACATTATAAAAACGACCTTTTAAGGAATTATATAGCGAAAATTTGAACTTCCGAGGTCATGGAATGAATTACCAAAAAACAATGAGTTATTGGGGTCACATTACGATATTTTCTCGATATGATGGACGGATTAATATCGTAAAGCGGAGTACACTGTATTGTATAGCTATGCGTGTGGTTTGAAATGTGGTATTTATGAATGTTTAACATTCATTTTTTCAATTAATGTTCATATTTTTGATTTTTTGAAACTTGATACTTGAAAAAAAAAAAAAAAACTCGTAAACCCGAGAACTCATAAAGTGAGAACTGTCTGTATTTGAAATTAGAGTAATGACATCATATCTGACTGAATGATTTATGTTAATAATGCAACGGATGTGCACAATAATAAAGAACAGTGTATTCAAAGTGTAATAAAGTGTTCAAAGAAATAAGGTCATGAACAAGTGACAGTAACGTTACTTCATTATACTTCATATTGATTGTACATGGTATAAATAGCTTCTGAAATAGCAGTCAACTCTGAAAGGAAGGGTTTCCCATACAACAGATGTTCAAAATCTTTTCATGCATGTCGTAGCAAGCAACAGGTTGATAATGGAAATTTCCATGTAAACACTCTAACAGAGTGGTTCTCAACCTTTTTTGCCCCATGCATCCTTTTCACCATATGTCAGAATGTCATTTTCCCTTTCCAAGATTCTCTGACTCAAAAGGTACATTCCAACAGCCATCCAATAAATCCACAAAAGTCTTGCTAACGACTTTTTTGGATTTATTAGATGATTGTTTTCTATAAGCAGCATGTTCAAGAGGAAACCAGAGGGATTAATACTCTTGGTCTGATTATCAGCAGTGATTATTAATGCATTAAGAAACTGCAGATAAAGGAACCACTACGTGGCAGTGATCACAGTGTACTGATGGGGGATTTGCTTAAAGATGTAACTACCATCCGGGGTAAAGGAAAGGGAAGAATTTTTGCTTTCATAAAGGTGACTACAGTGGTCTCAGACAGTTTTTAAATTCTATACAGTGGGATCAACTGATGATATTACCAACAGCAAATTCTAAATGGGAAGCATTCTAGGAATTATTATGGAAGCTACTAGGCTTTTCATACCAACAAAGAAATACTGTTCAAGATTTAGGACCATTAGTAGTTATGCCATTTAGATCTAATGGGCCAATATTGTTAATCCCTTTCCTTCTATTGTTAACATAAGCCAAGAATTCTTTGCTACTTTTCTTTACATTCTTAGTCAAGGACTTATCATAATCTGCCTTAGCTTGCCTAACCCCCTTAGTAACCTGATTGCAAAATAGTCATTTTGCTTTATACTGTCAGCCTGATATAATAGAATAGCTGATTGGAGTGCAAGTAGTATACACCCTTAGGAGTTGAGTGAGTTTCAGGCTGCTAAATATGATTAATAATATTCTTGTTAAATAACTAGATGTAAAATCCTCTGACTTTTTGTGCTTATACCAACAATGGATTGTGAGGTGCTGTGGTTGAGGTGCCTATCCTCCTACCAATGAGATTAGCAGTAGTAGAGGCATTTGATGCAAGAAAGCAAGCTTATACAGCATCAACCAAAAAAAAAACCACTCTTGCAATTTCACCCATCTATTTGCTCCAAAAGTTTGTCCAGTTCTTCCTTGAACTTATTTAAGCTATCAACTTACACAAGGCGCCTCCGTAGCCAGGTGGGAAGGAGCAGCAGTGACAGCACACGCTTCTTGATTAGACCGGGGTTCGAGCCCGTCGCCACCAAATACAGAGAATGCGGAAAGGTCAGGGAATGACCACCGCATATCCCGGAGCAATATGGCCTTAGTTGCTAATGCTCCTAAAAGCCAAATAACAACAACAACTTACACAATGACTGATGGAAGTTTGTTCCAGCAATCAATCACCTGTTGGCTAAAGGAAAATTTCCACACATGTGTTCTACAACTGTCTTTCCTCAACTTGAATTTATGCCCCTTCAGGTGTACAGTCTGAGCAAGAGGAAGAATCCCATCAGCATTGAGCTTGCTCAAACCGTTCCAAGGCCTTATACACCTCAATCAAATCATCTCACAGGTGCCTAGTCTCCAGGTGTTGCAATTTGCAGACCTTAAGCTGTTCTTGGTAAGAGCAACCCTCCCTTTATTCCCCTCACCAATCTCGTTGCCTTCTCTGTACTCGTTCCAGTAGCTCTACATCCTTCCTGAAATGAGGCCTTCAGACCTGTATGCAATATCAAGGTATGGCCTGATCATTGCTTTATATAAAGAGATAATCACCTTATCCCCGCTAGAAAAATTCCTGTATATATATATATATATGACAAAACCCCATGAGCTGCTCTCACAGACTGTCTGCACTACTTAGAAAACTTTATATCTGACTGGACAATTATCTCCAGGTCCTTTTCATTCTCCATATCCTGAGTGTAGTACTACACAGTTGGTAGATTACTCTGGTGTAATCTACACAGTTGGTAGATTACTGCTTCCCATATGCAGTACTTTGCATTTGTCAATGTTAAACTTCAGTTGCCACCTCTCAGCCCATTTGCCCAACTTTTCCAGATCCTCTTGCAATAGCGTGCTTATTACTGTCATTTACAACCCCGCCAACCTTCATATCGTCTACAAACTTGGGCATTAAGCCTGATATACCTTTATCAATATCATTGATGAATATAGAAAATAACAATGGGCTGAACACTGGGACTCCACTAATAACATTAGTCTATGGTGAGTGCATTCGAAAAATACAGAAGATTATGCAGCAGTTAATTTGAAAAAAGAGTGTAAATTTGAAATACAGGAATGAATATTTTAAAATATAAGCATGTATTTGCTTCCATAAAAATTCAATCACAACCATAAAAATTGTTTTATGGTTGTGACCTCCAGAAATGTGCTTTAGAGAAATATCACAAAGGCATTCAAAATTGATTCTTATAACAAAACGTGATAATGATAAAAGTGTAGTGCATTTTAAAGATTTGAATTAGTTTCTTGAAATTTGATTCTATAAAGAGACTGATTCTACTAACCAGTGATCATATTAACTGGTGCTTACTTATTTCATTCTACAATGGGCTTACGATTGTCCTCAACCAGACCAAGTGGTCCTTCCTCTCAGCCAAATGTGTTGTATAAATGTGTTGGCTGCATGTTTTGTTTTTACATCCTTTAGTCGAAGTGATTTTTTTGTGTTGTGCTTTAATTAATATATTAGTTTTAATAATTTTTTTTAATCAGTATGTATGTAGATAAGTTGATTACTCTACTTGCTGGATTTTTCCTCATTATTATTTGTGTTTGTGCAAGCTGGTAAAAGTTGGAAAAGGTGTGCATAATTACAGACGTCCGGATTAATGGAATAGTTATGAGTTTTTTGAGTGTGTACAGTTGGTTTGAAGTCTGTCTAAAGGTTGAATGATTTTCTGTTCCGTTAGTGTATATGGGTTATTTACTCCAGTGCTTATCTATACATCTTATTGTAAGTAATGGAAGGTAGATCTCATAGTAAGAAAGTCAGTAAAGGAGGGGGGAAAGGAAGAAGAGATTTGTGCACCCCCCTTTCCTTCTAGAGTTCCCAGGTTGCATAGTACTGAAACTGTTAAGAAGATTACAGATAAGTTTACCAGAGGTAAAAATATTAAGCCAGGTAGTGTAGTAAGTAGTGGTGTGGTAGGTGTAATGAGTGCAGCTAATGAGTACAAATCCTGGGGTATCTGGTAGTGTTGGTATTAATTCCCAAGCTAGTGGTACTGAAAATCCACATGTAGTGTGTACGTCAGATCAAGGGGTGCAATTTGAGGAAGAGGATGTGGTAACTGATTTGACAAATGTCCAGATTACTGACTTTCCTGACATTCAGCCTGATGATATTATTTCGGATATTGATAGTTTTTACTTGGAATCAGGGAGAAGAAGTACCGGCATTAATGTGCACAAGAATGAGATAATTGTTTCCAATATACAGGAGCAGGCAGAGATACCCTTATGTGTCTACAGTATTTGAGGTTGTAACAAAATTGAAGAAAAAGGTTATTGATTACATGACAGGTGAGAATAATAAGGTGACTAAGGCTGCTACTAATTTTCTGTTGGACGTCTGGGTTGACATGGAGACAGTATCAACAGCTTTGGTTATTGATAATGAGAGACTGAAAACTAAATTGGAAGAAATGGAAGTACGCGTAAGTCTTTTTGATGATGTTATCAGAGGGTATTCATTTTTTTCCCATTTTGTGGAGCAGCAGGGAATCTATGCAGATAAAGTCAGGACTGGGTCTAGTCAGTATCAACTTGGTGAGCAGGGGGTTTTCAAATGCATTCCCTATGATTGAGTGTAGCAGTAAACAGACTATTAAGGCCAGGCAGAATAACAAGATAATTTTCAGGGCTGAGGAGTCCTGTGATTAATTCAAAACCAGTCAGGATGTTAAAGAAGTGATTGTAAATGCTTTAAAGGGAAATTTTAGAACTATTCGAAATAAGATGGTATTGGTTGAGACGGATAATGTTAAGGATTTAGATAAGTTGATACAGTCTGAGGCTTTTGCCCATAAGGGCATAAAACAAGATAAAGTAAGGCTACAGAATCCAACAATTTTGGTCTACGATGTGGCGAAGGATTTAACCCAAGATGATTTTATTATTATAGACTTGTATAAGAAAAACCTACAGGACTTTGGTTACGAGAAAGGGGGGTTGTGTTTAGATTTAGCACAACCTCAAAGCAAAAGCATAATATAGCCCCTAAAATATTGAATGATTTGATGAATACTGATAAGCTGTATATTGTATGTTTTATGTTATGATAAGCTGTATGTTTTACAATTGTTACTAAATATTTTAAATGTCTTGGGTATGGCTACTCAGCACAGTACTGCACACATAAGACTGTGTCGTGCAGTCACTCTGCACAGGGTGGTCATTTAGTTGTAGATTGCCCAAACAAGAACAAAGATCCCAGCTGTGTGAATTGTAAATGTAGAGGTAGAGTTTATGATCATTAATGAACAAAAAAGCATTAGAAATAGCAAGTATGTGCACTTATAATGAATACTTCTAGTAATCACAATTTAAATAAGAGTTTTAGTCATATTGATGGAAGCATAGTACTCAGAATAGTACAGCTTAACACTCACAGATTTTTTATTATTATTATTATTATTAGCCATATGGTGCAAGGAAGCCTGAGGCTTATGCTACACCAGCCAAAAAAAAATCACAAGTTACCCTGAGAGAGAGAGAGAGAGAGAGAGAGAGAGAGAGAGAGAGAGAGAGAGAGAGAGAGAGAGAGAGAGAGAGAGAGAGAGAGAGAGGGGTGGGGGAAGCCCGAAGTAGAAAGGAATCACCAAGAAAGAGAAGAATGATGATATCCAGCTCAGGACTCTACTGACCACATGCAGTCACTGTTAGATTGTAGATTGGAGATGTTTAGATTGTAGGTAGGAAGGTAGTACAGGATGAGAGTATTGACATTTTGTGCCTGCAAGAGTCATATGCCAGTTCCTTTAGACACGAGCACAAGGTTGTGGGCTTCCCTGTTGAAGCCAGAGTTATCAGTGTTAAGAATGTGAAGCCTAAGACTGCAATTGTTATCTTTAATAAGACCATTCAGGTTACTGTACTGTCTGGATTATGTGACCAGGACTCAACTTGTGTTAGTTTAAGTTCATCTAGATTGTCTTTCAATTTGGTTTCTCTTTATTGTCTTCTTAATACAGATATATCGAATTCCATACAGGCAGTTCTCACTTTACAAGTTTTCGCTTTATGAGTTCCCGGGTTTACGAGTTTTTTTTTCCCCAAGTATCAACAAAATCGAAAATATGAACATTAATTGCAAAAAACGAATGTTAAACATTCATAAATACTGCATCCAGACCACGCACGTAGGTCACGAGCGTGATCTTAAAGCCATATAAAAGGTCGTGAGCATGGTTTGTAAATTGTATTAGTTACCAATTCAAATCATTAAAATGCACTTTCATCGTTATCATATTGTTCCATTATAAGAATCAGTTTTGAACGCCTTTGTGATATTTTTCTAAAGCACATTTCTGGAGGACACCACCATAAAATAATAAAAACAATTTGCACTTTCCGGTTTATTGGGCATTTCTGTTAGTGCATCTAATTATAAACGGGTAGTAAACTCGCTCTTATTGCATTTGCGATAATTCCGATCGCTGGAATACTGTGGGTTTTTACGTTATTATGGTGAAATGTGTTTCCCTTTACTGAAATCTTCAATCGTATAAAAAACAAATTTTCAGATTCTTCTCTTCATTGCTTTTTTTTAAAGCTTTGTAAATTTGTTACTCCGCGCGAATCGTGTTAGTTGTAATTTGTGTGCCGTTAAAAAATGCTTATGCAATTGTGAAATTTATAATTAAAAGAGAAGATTATCTTGGAAACAAACTCCTCTTGAAGCATTTTTGAAGAAGACTACTCCTTATGCAACAAACCAACGAGTGCTGAGCCAATAATGAGTGATCGACGAGTGTGCATTTAGTCGATGATGATGAAGAATAAACATTCTTTAACATTTGTAAGTAGCCGACCGGGCTAGCCGGGTGGGTAAAGTGCCTGCCTGGCATCCCAAAGGTCGCGGGTTCGACTCCCGCCTCAGGCTTGGATCAAAGTACTGCAAAAACCTTGGGAGGTGCATTATGGCCACAAAAGCCTATGTGTCAACAACTACCAAAAAAAAAAAAAAAAAAAAAAACCATTTGTAAGTCAAATAATTTCTCTATTATTATAATTTGCTTGATTTTACAGCTACATTTTCATTTCTTTGGATAAATCAATTGATGTTTAAACATAAACTAATTTCATTGTTGATAACGTAACCCCTATTTTTAACATTATGTCTATGGGAAATAAATTCCCGCTTTACAAGTGTTCGCTTTACGAGCACGCGCTAGGAACGAATTAACTCGTAAAGTCAAGAACTACCTGTACATTATATGGAAAAAGCTTATAGTGTGATTGGCAGCAGTAATTTAATAATAGCATTGGACTGCAATGCAAAGTCTAATTTGTGGTTTAGTGGGATAATTGATCAGAGGGAACTTTTGTTGGAGGACTTTTTTCTGCAAAAGAATTTAGGTGACCAGGGCAGCCATTTACCTTTAACAATGTGCATGGAAGATCAAATATTGATTTAACCCTGGTACCTCAAGGGCTTTTAAATAGAGTCTATAATTGGTGTGTGCAAACTAACTATGCAAATAGTGATCATAGAGCTCTGTTGTTTTTAGTTTAGTTTGTTTAGAGGATTTTTTTAGTTTGTATTAGTTTAGAGGATTTACCCAGCAGTGGGCATAATGATAATATGGAATTAGTTAATTTAATTATAGAAAGATAAAATGGTCAAGTTTTGTCCGATGTTTAGATTTAGATTTTTCAGTTGATATTATGTTATCTTTAAATACTTTAAATGCCAATGAATATGCATTCTATGTTCAAAGTGCACTATTTAGAGTCTTGTGTTGTGCAAGCAGAATTCTTAAGAGGAAGGTGGTTAATTGGTGGACATCAGATCTAACTAGTTTAAGGAAACAGGTATTTGCAAGTAGAAAATTGTACCAAAGGCATAGGCACTGGGGGACTCATGAAGCATTATATTATCAGGCTCTTTATAGAAGTAAAAGGAAAGCTTACTTTAAGGCCATTTATGAATGTAAATTGAAAGCATGGAGGAATTTGGTTACTAATGTGGGTAATACAGATCCCTGGGGATTAATATATAAACTAAGTTAAAATAAACTCAGATCTGGGGATATTATGAACATAGTGTCTGTAAATGGTGTGGAAACTTCTGACTGGGTTTTATGGTCAAGGAAATTACTTCTGAGTTAGTTCTGCATGATAGAGGAGGTGGGGAGGAAACAGCAGTGGAGCAACACTCCATTAGAATGTCCAATTCATTGTATGTTGGTTCTGATGGCATTGATCTGTTTACTGTGGAGGATTTGAAATTTATCTCTAGACAAGTTAATTGTCTAAAACCCTATGGTTTATTTAGTGAAAAATGTTGCTATTCTTAAAATGGTTGAGATTTATTCAGATATTTTGGTTAATTTATACAATAAATGTTTGCTTCAACAAACATTTCCTGGGATATGGAAGGTGGGCTTAGTAAAATTGTTACAGAAACCAGGCAAACAGTTAAATGGTCCTGGGGGTATAGGCCGGTTTCTTCTGGCTAACCTAGGCAAATTTTTTGAGAGACTACTTCTTTTAAGATTGAATCAGGTGTTGGATGTGAGTAGGTTAACTTTACCGTATCGATACGGATTTAAGAAAGGTCATTTGCTGAGGATGCTATCAATGATCTCATGTCTTTTGTAAGCGAGACTTCGGATAAGTATGTTTTAACTATTTTTATTGATTTCACCAGAGCTTTTGATGTGGTATGGCATGATAGTATTTTGACTGTGCTAAGGAGACTGAAATGTCCACAGTTACTGTATCAAACAATTCAAAGCTATTTAAATGGTAGGAAAATTATGTTAAAATCGGGGCATTTAAAGTTTGAAAGGAATATTTCTAGGGGTTGTCCACAGGGGTCTGTATTGGGCCCACAATTTTGGAATCTTGTGCTTAATTTTTGGCTTGAACAACAGATTCCTGAGTTGCATAAGGTAGTGTATGCTGATGATTTGGTTTTATGTGTCATGGGGAAATCTAGATTTGTTGTTGAGACAAAAGTGGCATGTGTTTTAAAAAATTTGGAGGCATGGACTCATTTGCATAAGTTGGTGATTTCTACCTTTAAAACCGTTATGATGCTTCTTAAATTATGAATGACCACTTAAGGTGAACGAAGTTCAGATTCCCTTTGTGTCTGTTGCGAAGTATTTAGGTATAAGACTAGATGATAAATTGTCCTTTCTCCCCCACTTAAATTACTTACATGACAAAGTTAAAAAATTCAGTTTGGCAATTATAAGGTTAACTAGATCTGAATGGGGTCTGAAAAGAAGGGTGCTTAATTTATATTACAAAGCAGTGTTTTTACTCATTGTAGCCTATGCCTCAGTGTGATATCACAGAGTTGTAAATGTTAAGTTTAAAAAAAAAATTACTTTTGTTCCAGAGGTCTATGCTTTTAGTTATTTTAAATGTATGCAGGACAGTTTCAACTAATGCAATGCAGGTGTTGGCAGGTCACTTATACATTGTATATATAGGGCACTTTGTTACTATAACAAAAAAGGTACAATTGTTTCTTTTATGAATATTACTTTTGAAAATGCTACTAATTTGACTAAGGCCAAGAAGGATATTTTAAATCAGCTGGTTATAAAATGGCAACAGCGGTGGAATATAAGTGACACTGGGGAGGTGACGAGATTGTTTATCCCCAGGGTCACTTTTACTTTTGATAATAAGGATAATAAATGGATTTTCCAGTACAGGCATACCTCGATTAACGAATAGGATGCGTTCCACGAAATTACTTCGTTAACCGAAACTTCGTTTTCAGAGGATAAATACTATGGCCAGAATAGGGATACGTTCCTACGTAAAGAAAATGAAAAGCTTTTTTTCGAACAAAGAAAAGTTTTATTAAATAAACAGTCAACTTACATACAAAGTGAAATCACATTTTAAAATATGAGGTTAAAGTTGATTGTTTATGCTTTTTTTCTCTTTCATTTAACAATTGCCTATACGGAGTTATTGCATTTAACACTGATCGCTTAACTATAACACTTCTTCCTAAATCAGGATCATTTTCACTAAAAAAATTTAAAACGTTTTCAATGTCATTTAAGCACCTTTTTAAATCTTTGGTTGTTAACACTTTTTCGGCAGGAACTTCTTTAACTTCGCCTTCATTATCTTTGTCTTCGTTGATAACAAGGTTTTCTAATCTTCCACTGAAAAACCATCATCTTCTGCATTCAATAAATTTCTAACATCCTCTTCATCGACATTTTCGAAACCTATTGATTGAGCCATCTGGATAACTTCATTTCTAATTTCTTGGATGTTATTTTCTTCTTCTAGTACAACTTCTGGCCATATTTTGCGCCAAACTCCATTTAAGCATTTCTTAGTGACTTCTTTCCAAGAACTATCAATGTTTTCAATTGCGTTTTTAATGGTGTAGTTTTTCCAAAAAGTTTTAACTGTCATTTCCTCTTTATCCTCTAGTTCAGGTAAATTGCTTAAAATTCGACGCAGATAATAAGCTTTAAATGATGCTATTACTCCCTGATCCAATGGTTGAAGCAGGGAAGTTGTGTTTGCTGGAAGAAACACAACTTTGACAGGAATGCATGTGTCCAACGTGTTAAGATCAGTAGGATGTCCCGGAGCATTGTCTAACAACAAAAGAGCTTTTTCTTCAAAGTTGTTTTTTTTTGACAATACCGTTTTACTCCAGGACAAAAGTGGTTAACAAACCAATCAGTAAATAACTCCTTGGTAACCCACGCTTTTCTATTTGCTTTCCATATTACAGGTAAATTCATTTTTATGTTACCTTTTAACGCCCTCCGATTTTCTGAATGGTAAACTAATAACAATTTTAATTTATAATCGCCAGAGGCATTTGATCCAAAGAGTAACGTTAAATGGTCTTTGACTGCTTTGAACCCAGCAGCTGGTTTTTCTTCAATAGAAATGAAGCTTTTTGTTGGTAGCCGTTTCCAGAACAAACCGCTTTCGTCAACATTGAACACCAAATTTGGTGGAAAATTTTCACGTTCAATTATTTCCTTTAGTTTTTCTGGAAACTTATTTGCAGCTTCTCTTGTTAATTTTACACTATGAATCCTGGCCCGTTTTTTTAAATTTCTCGAACCAACCACGAGAAGCCCCAAAGGTTTCCGTAATTTCTTCAGTTTGTTTAGATTTCAGGTGATTAAACAAAAATAATGCTTTTTCTTGAATGACCATTTGACTTAAAGGCATATGATGTTGTGACATATCATCTATCCACAAACTTAACATTTTCTCCATTTTTTCTAAAATTGGATTCCTTAAGCGAGTTAATTTTGCCGCTGTAACATCTGTACAATTCTGAGCAGACTGTTTTATTTTTTCTGATTGACTTAGTATGGTTGTTAAAGTTGATTGCGCTAATCCTAAAGAATGTGCCACATCGGATTTTCTTTCGCCGCTTTCAACACGTAATACGATATTTAGTTTAGTTTCCAAAGAAATTGCTTTTCTTTATGTTAAATGGGGCTTGAAATTGCGGACTTCGTTATATCGAGGCTTCGTTATCAGAGGTAACGTTAACCGAGGTATGCCTGTAATCTCATTGTCATATATTGTGAGTGGCCATCGGTCCTTGAATTTTAAGTTATACCATTTTGGCCTCTTAAATTCTCCTTTGTGTAGTTGTGGTCAGCCTGAGACATGGTACCATATTTTATATGAATGTAATTTGTACTCCGAACAAAGAGGCGCCTCCGTAGCCAGGTGGGAAGGAGCAGCAGTGCGTAGCACACGCTTCTTGATTAGACCAGGGTTCAAGCCCATCACCACTAAATACGAAGGATGCGGAAAGGTCAGGGAATGACCACCGCATATCCCGGAGCAATATGGCCTTAGTTGCTAATGCTCCTAAAAATCAAATAACTAACTAACTAACCGAACAAAGAGGAAAGTTATTGTTACATATTGAAGATTTTAATTTTGGTAATGAAAATAATTATCTTGTTAATCAGTTGAGATTTAATTTATTGCAAGAGTTCTGTGTAACTGTTTTTCAGTGGCGTAGACATTGGATAAGCCTTATGACAGATCATTAAACCAAAAGTGATTTATCCACCTTTTTTTTTTTTTTTTTTCCGCTGGCTCCCAGGCTAGGATACTGGGGATGGGATTGCTGGCTCCCAGGCTAGGATACTGGGGGTGGGATTGCTGGCAGCCACCAGTGTTTCCTCCGGTGGGTGAGGGATTTTTTATTGTTTTATTTTTATTTGTTTGTTTATTATTTTTTCTTTATGGTTTGGACCTGTCCGTGTACTTCTCTCCATCGTTGATTTCACTCCAATTTCCTCCTCTCTTAATGACATCAGTCTTTATCACGTCCTGCCATCTCATCCTTGGTCTTTTGTCTCTTAATTGTAAATCAAACATTCTTCTTGGCAAATGCCTCTCGTTCATCCTCTTGACATGTCCAAACCATTTCAAATGGGACCTTTCAATCCTATTCTGCACTCAACCTGAATTCTCTCCATAATCACATCATTCCTGATTTTGTTGTGTCTTGTCTTTCTGGCTATGCTCCTCACAAATCTCATTTCTGCCTCTTGAATTCTGCTTTCATCCTTTTTCCTCATAGTCCAAGTTTCAGATGCATATGTCAGAATAAACCGAATTAGGGTACAGGCTAAGGATAGGATGCAAAATACTACACCAATAAACAATAGTAATATCAAAAAATACTTTATTTCTGTCCCATATGTTGAACAGTGGCACAAACAGCTTAACAGATTCTTTAAAGATACCAAATTTAAAATTGTAGTTTGTAGTTACAAATTTAAAATTTAAAATTGTAATTCTAGGCCAGTACGTAAGTTACACACTATACTGAACAATCACTCGGTTCTTTCCGCGTTCGCAACACAAATTAATGATCTGGTACACAACATTTCTTGCGGTGATTGCGACTCGTCTTACCCAGGTTCGACGCGATTTTCTCTTAATATTCGTGTAAATCAACGTGAAGCCTCAGTTCGTGCTTCTCGTTCAGCAGCGTCAGAATTAGCCTTTCATGCCATTAACGAAAAACATACTTTTTTATTTAACGAGGCCAAAATACTTAACGTTCAACGTAATTATACGCGACTATTAATTGCAGAAACCGTTGAAATTAAATTACACGAGAATTCTGTTAATGTTCGGCGGCCATATTTGATCTCTGATGCGTGGACCTTTTCACGCATGCGTGAAGACAAATAATCACTATTTAAGTTTCAGGTTTAACCCGATTCGGTAATTTTCATTCCTGTGATCACAACATACGGTCGAAAAGCGTTGTCAGCTTCAGGAAGGAAAATCATTTTGAATATTTTCGTTAGATTCTTTTAATTGCGTTAATTTGATTTTTAATTGTTTTAAATTGATTTGAATTGTGCTAAATTGATTATTTAATTATTTATATTTTACTCTAATGTACCGGTAAGTTGTCGATTTTTTTCGATTTTTCCGTTTTAATTTCTGGAGGGTATCATACGGAAAAGACAGATGTAGAATAGATGTGCAGAAATTTGCCTTTAGCCAGCGGGTGGTTAATTGCTGGAACAAACTTCCATCTGTCGTTGTGAAAGTTGATAGGTTGAATAAATTTAAGGAGGAACTGGACAGGCATTTGGAGGGAATGGTGTGATTTTTTTTTTTTTTTTTTTTGGCTGATGCTGCATAAGCTCATACACTTTCAGGTAAGGGAAGCGTATAGGATGATAGGTTTAATTTCCTTTTTTTATTAATTATTATTATTTATTTTTTTTTTTTTTTTTGTTTTTATCATTGTTTTGTTCGGATTTTTTTTTTTTTTTTTTTTTGGCTGGTGCAGCATAAGCCATAGGCTTTCTTGCACCATGCGGCCAATACTAATACTAATTGGTACGTAATAGGCCTAATATAGAGCCTTCTTATATTTCAGTGGTATGTTCCTGTTCCAGGTCAGATCTTTTGTCTGCCTATAGAAATTCCCACCCACTTGTATCCTTCTACTTATTTCTTCATCTGTTACTCCACTCCTTTTAATGGTGCTTTCTAGATACTTGAAGTTGTTAACCATTTTTAGCTGTTTCCCTTCCATTGTAATGTATCCGTCAAGCTCGCCACTCCTCTTTAGAACCATTACTTCACTCTTCTCCTGACTGAAAACCAGTCCAAATTCATTGGCCATACTAGCCCATATATCACCTTGCCATTGCACTTGTTCCCTGCTCTCTTCCCATATGCAGAGGTCATCTGTGGAGAGCATGACTTTCATCTGGTCCTGTCCAAGTTGTTCCACCACTCTACATTGCACATCATTCATGACAGCTATGAACAGTGGTGGTGACAGGATGCCTCCTTGTCTCAAACCTAATGTTATTTTGAAGCTCTCCTTCAACCACACCACTATGCACATATTCTCAATTCTCTCTACAAGATGTTCCTCTATCCCCAAGTTTCTCAAAACCTCCCACACTTTCGCTCTCTTTATGGCATCAGATGTTTTCTTTATATCCAAAAATGCCATCCATAATTCTTTATTGTGTTCATAACACTTTTCCATCAGTTCCCTGATGCAGAAAATTAGATCCACTGGTGATCTGCTAGGCCTAAAGCCATACTGTTCCTTGGCCATCCTATTTTCAATCGTTCTTCTTATCTTCTAACACTCTCTCATACAGCTTACTCACATGTGATGTCAGTGTGATGCCTCTATAATTGGAACACTTTTTCCTGTTCTCCCTTCTTGAACAACGGGATGATTAAACCTTCTTTCCAGTCCTTCGGCACCCGTTTCTCATCCCAGATCTTACGGAACAGTCTGTATGTCCACGCTATCCCTGCCTCACCTGTAGCATTCAGCATTTCTCCATTTATCTCATCCATACCAGCAGACTTACCTGTCTTGATGTATTTCCATGCCTGCACTACATCATTCCAAGTCAAGTCTGTCTGCTCTCTCTCTCTCTGTATCTTTGCTTTCATCCCCTCTTTTATGATCAACCTGCCTTTGTCCCTTTTGCTGGCTGTCCTGCACGTTCAACAGATTTTCAACATTCTTCTTCCATGTTCCTCTTATCTCTTTGCCCTTGGTTATTAGGTTCTCATTCTCATCCATCAAGTATTTGCTCTGTTCACCATCTCTTCTCCTTTTCCTCACCATACCATACAGTGTCTTTTTATTACTGTCGATACCTTGTCATAGAGTTTCACTCCATTCTTCCAACCACAGTCTTCTTTCCTCATTAACTATCCTCTTGGTCTCTCTCTCTTCACGGTTTCATATCTCTCTTTATTCTTGTCATTTTTGTAGGTCCTGAATGCATTATTCTTGATTTTCACAGTGTCTCTCGTCCTATCATTCCACCATGGGGTTTCTTTCCATCTCCTTCTTTGCTTGTCCTTCCACAAACCTGCTTTATCAGTCCTACTATACAGTCTTTGAATGCTTTTCATTCTGATTCCACACTGTTCACCACTGTCTTAGGTACAACCTTCCTGAACTCTTCTCTGAACATCGCCCCCTTTTCCTCTTCTTTCACCTTCCACACCCGTAGTTTTCTCTCTCTTGTTATTTTGATTGTCTTCAATTTAGGGAATCTTAAAACTCCAACAACTAACCTGTGATCACCACCCAAGGGACACTAGGAATGACCTCGACGTCCACTAGTCTTCTGTGTCACTCTATCCACGAGTATATAGTCAAGGAGGGATTCCTTTTGACAGTCCCAACCATATCTGGTCACTTTGTGACTCTTTCTCTTCTTGAACCAGGTGTTTCCTATAACCAAGCTGTTCCGTAAACAGAAATCCAACAGCCTGTCACCATCATCATTCCTAGGTCCGCAGCCTTGCAAACCCATAACGTATTCTAGTCCTTGTCTATCCACTCCGACTTTTGCGTTCAGGTCACCCATGATAACTATATCTCCACCTGTGATGTTCTCTTCAAGTTTGTCCTCAAACTCCAGCTTCTCCATTTCTTCGCAACCAGTTTGCGGTGTGTAACGTACTATCTTCAATGTTTTGCTGTCATTCATTTGCAGTTTAATTGACATGAGTCTATTATTCACCTCCATTAGCCTTTCCTTAATCCTGTGATCTTTAATTATGGCTACACCCTTCCTCGCTACATCACCTCCAGACCAATATAGGTAATAGTCTCCTCATAACTCTCTACACTCATTTCCTTTCCATTTTGATTCACTCAATCCAAGTATGCTTATTTTTCTGTCCTTTAAGATGTCCACACACTCCTCAATTTTTCCTGACAATGTCATAATATTGAGTGTGGCTAGTTTAATATATGTCGTCATCAGCTGATCATGTTGGTTGCAGATACCACCACGTCTGGGCTAATTAGTTTTGAGGCTTCTTTTTCTATCAAAGGCAATAAATTTAAACTGCCGATCTGCCAAACCTGTCACAGCCATATAGATGTGGTAGCTCTTATTCAATGGAAACTTCTTCGTGATGTCGCAATTTAACAATTTTACACAATTTATGCTGATTTGCTAGTCACCACTGAACAAGCAGGTGGCACTGCTGTAGTTCTTTTATATCATGAATAAATCCAAATGGCTGACTCGGTAAAATTACTGTGACCTTGAAATTTACAAAAATTAATAACTCAGCAACAATGAATATTTTTAAGTACAATTTGGTATCCTGAAAACTTCTACAGCAAAGCTATCAGGTAGCACAACTGTTCTGCTATGAAGTCCCAGGGACTGATCATAGTTCCTTAAAAATTTATCGACCTTGAAATTTCCTATGTTTTCCTATATTCAAGAATAATAATGGTAGCCATTTTGGAAAAAGTTCACAGTCGGAAAATGAAACCACCCTTAGGTCCCAAATCTTAGCATTAGCATTAGTAGAGGCATTTGATGCAAGAAAGCAAGCTTATGCAGCATCAGACAAAAAAAAATAAAATAAAATAAATAAATAAAAAATAACCACTTCCACTTCACCTCTCTGTTCATTCGAAATACCTGTCCAGCTGAGCCTTAAACTTATTTAAGCTATCCACTTCCACGACAAGGGATGGAAGTTTATTCCACCAACCAACCACCCGCTGGCTAAAGGCAAATTTCCTCACGTCTATCCTACATCTGTCTTTTCTCAATTTAAATTTATGCCCTCTCAGGTGATTATTCTGAGCAAGAGGAAGAATCCCATCAGCATTGAGCATGCTCAAACCATTCAAGGCTTTATACACCTCTATCAGATCACCTCGCCAGTGCCTAGTCTCCAGACACTGTAATTTGCAAAACTTAAGCCTTTCTTCGTAAGAGCACCCCATTGTTCCATTCACTAATCTTGTTGCCCTTCTCTGTACTCGTTCCAGCATCTCTACATCCTTCTTGAAATGAGGCCTCCAGACCTGTATACAGTACTCGAGGTGTAGTCTGACCATTGCCTTATACAAGGGAATAATCACCTCCTTATCCCAGCTAGAAAAATTCCTATATATCATCGACAATACACCATGAGCTACTTTTGCAGCCCGTCTGCGCTGCTCAGAAAACTTCATATCTGCCTGCCCAACCACCCCCAGGTCCCTTTCATTCTCTACCACTGTCAGTGCAGTACAACAGAGTTGATACGTTGCTCTGGGGTTGCTGTTTCCCATATGTAGTACTTTACATTTGTCAATGTTAAACTTCATTTGCCACCTCGAAGCCCATCTGCTCACCCCTTTCCAGATCCTGTTGCAGTAGCATAGTGTCAGTAGTGGCTTTGACAACCCTGCCAAACTTCGTATTGTCGGCAAACTTGGACATTAAGCTTGATATACCATCATCAATATCATTTATAAATACAGAAAACAATAATGGACCCAATACTGAACCCTGAGGGACTCCACTAATAACATTAGTCCACGATGAGCAGTGTCCATTGATTACCACTCTCTGTCTTCTCCCCCCCAACCACCCCTTTATCCACAGCAGCAATTTGCCTCCAATGCCACACTGCTCCAATTTGTGCAGCAGTCTTCCATGTGCAACAGTATCAAAAGCCTTCCTAAGATCCAAGTATATAATTTCAAAGTTATTCCCTGCATCCAGTTCTTTTGTGACTGCATCATAGTATGCAATCAAATTGGTCAGGTAAGGCTTCCCCTTAACAAAACCATGCTGTGTCTGAGCTATGACTGAAGTCTTGTCTAGATGATCCTGCAGTGCTTCTTTAACCAGTGCCTCCATTAATTTTCCAGGAACAGAAGTTAAACTTACAGGTCTATAATTATTTGTGTCGCCCTTTGATCCTCCTTTGTGAATTGGGGTTACATTTGCACATCTCCAGTCCATGGGTACTTCCCCTGAGTCCAAGGAAGCTCTCATAATTATGGCTAAGGGTTTGCTTACTTCCTTTGCTGCTTCCTTTAATATAACTGGATAGATCTCATCCACCCCTAGGTGCCTTTCTTGTATTTATCTTCAACAATTTCTCCTCCACTTTACTCTCAGTTATTACAAGATTCTCTAGCTTACTGCCAGAGTTGAATACACCTCTGGCATTCCCCTCGCTGAATAACTCCTCATGTGTGAATGTCGATGCAAAATATTCATTCAGTTTGTTAGCTACCTGAGCAGGATCATCAACAGTTGACCCATCGATATCAAGTGGACCAATCTGATTCATCCCCTTCCTTCTAGAGTTTACATAAGTAAAGAACTCTTTGCTGTTTTTCTTTGCATCCCTTGCCAAAGATTTCTCATAATCTGCCTTTGCCTGCCTAACCTCCTTTGTATCTTGGTTACAGATCAACTTGTATCTATCATAGGCTTCTGTGTCACGTGTTAATTTGTATGTATCCCATGCATTTTTCTTCTCTGCCATATGTCTCATTAGTTCATCTGACATCCACTTAGGCCTAAACCTTGAACAATATTTCTTAGTTGGTATGTAAAGCCTAGTAGCTTCCAAGATAAGTTCTTTGAATGCTTCCCATTTTGAATTTGCTGTTGGTAACATCATCAGTTGGTCCCACTGTATAGAATTTAAATACTGTCTCAGTCCATCGTAGTCACCTTTACAAAAGCAATAACCCTTCCCTTTACCCCTAATGGTAGTTACCTCTTTGAGTAAATCCCACTTCAGCACACTGATCACTGCCACCTAGTGGTTCATTTATCTGCAGATTCTTAATGCATGAAGAATCACTACTGATAATCAAATCAAGAGTATTACTCCCTCTAGTTGCCTCCCGAACATGCTGATGTAGAAAACAATCATCCAATAAATCCACAAAAGCCTTGCTAGTGTGTGAGTGACCAGCCCCCAAATTCCAGTCAATATCTGGGAAATTAAACTTAAATTTACTGGCCCACTCTATTTCCCCGTACAGTTTCTTATTATACTCATCAGAGTCATTAGGCCTACAGCACACTCCTACTCTCAATTTTGATCTCCCAATGCTTATGTCACACCAAACTGACTCGACACTGCACTGTCCAGCAATGTCGACTGGCTTCACTTCCTTGGATTTTATGTATTTCTTAACTAATAGCATAACCCCTCCTCCCTTTCTACCGTGTCTATCCTTTCTGTAGACATTGTACTCCCCAAATTCCAGTTCTGCATTCCTTATATCTGTGTGACACCACGTCTCTGAAATCCCCACAATATCTGCCTTTGATGTTTTGAGCAATACCTCAAATTCATCAAATTTATTTACTAAACTCCTAGCATTGGTGTACACGCAAGTATACATGCACCTGTTCTTTTTCTTAGTTACTCTAACGCAACCTATGTGTTTAATTGTACCCCAATGATTCCCAGCAGTCTCTGAACTATCCTGCATCTTATTTTCCAGGCTGCGGCTCATTCCAATAGAAGCAGTGCAAGAATCACTTTCACCTCTGCCAGTGGCTACTGTTAATCTATTAGTCCTTGTATCCCCCCAATCTAGCAGTTTTCCGACCCACCTAACACTGCCTCGATAGCATCAGCAAACATTCTTTCACCCTTTCTATTTAAGTGTATCCCATCCCCGTAGAAGCAGTCTCTCCTGTTAACAAGTACAGACCAGGCTGAAAAAAATTCTACCCCTTGAGCCTTGCACAGTCCTTCCAGGGCCGAATTGATCGACAGGACTCTCATCATATACTCCCTCCTATCGTGTCTGGGCAGAATTGCAGACACTTTCAAATTCAACCCTAATCCACGGCTTTTTTTCAACAGTGACCTGTACTTGTTAAGTAATTCTGCCGGTCTCCTACTCTTAATATCATTAGTGCCAACGTGTACAACTATATCACCTTTTGCCCTTAAAAGATGATATCCGCTCTACATCGTCATCAACCTTTGCCCCTGGCAGATATACCCTGGTCCTGTTCCACCTATCCTTTTTACAAAGCATGTTTCCCGTTTCCCTGACAATAGAGTCACCAACAACTACTAGTTCCTTTAGGACCAGTGCATTCTGCATTGGGGGCTGCTGCTGTGTTGCGCGATGACCAAGTGCAAGCTCTGGCATTGGTGTGGGTCACTCACCAACACTTATTTTATCTAAAATATAACTTATTTTTGAGCAACGCTCCCCAAAACTTTCTTTATTAATTAATTTTATTAGCGCACTAATTCAGCTAGTATACAGCTGGTGCCACCAGCACCACCCAATTCCCATTATTATTATTTATTTTTTTAAATTTATTTTTTGTTTATTTTATTTTATGTTATTATTATTGATTTTATTTTTATTTAGTACTTTTTATTTAATAAATAAAAAGTAGTTATCTGCTTTTTATTTATTTTATTTTTTAAATTTTTTTGCTGGCTTCCAAGTTAGGTACACCAGGAGCCAGATTGCTGGCACCCACCGGTAAAGCACTTTTTCCGGTGGTTGTGTTTTTTTTTAATATTTATTATTATTATTATTTATTTTTTTTATATATTTTAATTAATTAATTAATTTATTTATTCATTTTATTTAGTTATTAATTTTATTTTTTCTATTATTATTATTTTTATTATATTTATTAATTTATTTTTCATTATCATTGATTTATTATTATTTATTTTTTATTAATTTATTTATTTTTTTAATTATTTATCATTATTATTATTTATTTATTATTTTTTTAATATTTTTATTTATTTGTTTATTTTATTATTATTATTATTATTTATTTTTTTTTTATGTGGGCTCCCAGGTTTGATATCCTGGGGGCGCGAGACTGCTGGCACCTACTGGTATAGCACTTCCTCTGGTGGTTGCGGAATTTTGTGCTTTAGCACAGTAAGATAATAAGATACACTTTTTTCTTTTCTTTTCTTTTTTCTTTTTTTTGGAGGTTTTATCTAAATACAGTATATACAAGTGGGGTTAGGCGAGAGCCTGGGAGCCACCCATGACATGGACATACACATATATACATATATAATCAATATGTACAATTTCCATGATAAAAATCACCTTTTGGAGAGATAAATAGCTTAGTTATATAGTGAAAATTTCGACTTGTGAGGTCTTTAAATGAATTATCAATAAACAATGTGTTATTGGGTTCACATTAGGATATTTTCACTATACGATGGTGACTCTGAAACGGATTAATATCGTAAAGCGGCGGTCCACTGTATTTGGACATTTTAAAAGGCAGTGCAATAAAATTAATGACAAAGCATGAACTGCATGTTCGATGTAGGTTGTTTTCAAAACCAGGTGACTTCATCTGCATATAAAAGTGTAGTCCATTACCAATTAATTCATTGTGTTATGTGTCAGTTTCATCTGGAAATGGTTGTAGTTTTTTCTCAATTATTTCCTCTTTTATATTGTAGATAGATTGCATTTAAAATCAGTTACCTGATAAAAAAAAAAATAAAAAAAAAAAACTATCCAGACCTCCTAAAAAAAACTAATTCAGACCTTCTGTCTCACTTGTTTTGGATAACTGGGATTATACAAATTTTTGAACAAAAGAGTTTGTGTGTAGAATGTGAAACCTGGGAATTGTTTCCTTATAATTTCATAAAATATTCCTTTTAGAGATGAGAGCTGAGATTTCAAATTCTTATGATGAAAAAAAAAAAAGGTTTCTTTTTGTTTGTTCTGAATTATTAAAATATAATAGTCATTTTTATTATTTTTCCCAAAGCACTTATCTTTAAACAGGTTTTGTGTTAAGTAAGAACTGTGAGAAGAATTTAGTATTTAACAAAGATAGATTTTTTTTAAAAATTTTGTAGATAGTTTTGTAAGATAGTATGATGCTTTATTTTTAGATATTTTATTTGTACATGATTTTGAAATGCTTAATTAGTATTTTTTTTTTTTTTTTTTTACCCTTTTTTGGTGCTTAAATAAACAGGATATCGCTGTTTCAAAGCAGTGATGTTTCTGACAGGGTTCACGTTTGGATCAGTAGTTGTGTATCTTATTTGCCTAGAGGAAGATTTACTACCAACTGCTGGTAATGCTGGTGTCGCTTTAGGAGCCGGTGTGCTGTTTGGATTGATTACAATGTTAGTACAGTATGTTGGCCTCTTTATGACTGGTTTCCATATGGGACTTTTTGTAGGTGTGGCCTTACTGATGATATTGCATATATGGTATATTCCTGGTACTGTTTGGATTACTGTAGCTATATTAATGGGCTGTGGACTGGTTGGAGCTGTCATCACATTGTTTTGGCAAAAAGGTGAGTTAGTTAGATTTAATATTAGGTTATTATGTTTTGTTTGTGCTGTACACTCTACCAATTTCCAATATCCTTATGTCCAGGAAAAAGGAATAATTTCAGTAACTCATTATTAACTATAAAAATTTACCATTATCATTTTTCTAAACTGCTTTCTCTATAGAAATGCACAGTATCCGTAAATGATTACCCTGATTACAGTATGCTATAACTTTTTAATGAATACTGGTAATCACAAACAGTTTTAAACAGAAGTAGATAAATATAATAAACTTCTACATTATTATTATTATTTGTGTATTTACTTGTGTATTTACGCCAAACAAATTACTCCTTCAACAAGGAGTAATTTGTTTGGCGGAGACAAATCTACCCTTAGTGGCCCTTAAAATGTCTAAATGATATTCTCACTCATGCCACAAATTTTCCAGCATTTATGGGGTAACTGTAGCAATTTAACTGTAGTACTTTCAATTGCTACAGTTAGTCTACAGAGTTACCCCCACTCATGCAAATTATTGATATTTGGAACAACTGTTTGGAAAACCACATCTCTTATATAACCCCACCAGCAGAGTAATGTTTGGTGATCTAGGTGCCATGGTCTGTCCCTGCCAATCCATCAATTTGAAAATTATGTGGCAAGCTTTTCACGAACATCAGTTGCCCAATGGGATGCCCCATTGAGCACCTGTGTTCATTTGTAGAAACAAGTTCTCAACAAAGAAGAAAGGACCAATTATCCTGTCATGTATCAGTCCACACAAGACATTAATCTTCAGATTACCCCAAATATGCTCCCTTAGAACATGTGGATTTACGGATCCGCAAATATGGAGATTGTGTATGTTGACTGTAGTACTAACATAGAATATAGCCTTGTCTGAAAAGCAGGTACATTTCAAGAAGCCATTATCCTCATCAGTGTGGTTCTAAATTGTCATTAGGAAATTTTTCGTGTTTTGGAGGGCTTCAGTTCTTGAATAATTTATATCTCAGAGGCATGTAACATCTGATGATTGTGTAAACATTGTGAACTGTTGACTTTGGTATCTGTAGTTGGTGTGAAGCTTTTGCTGATTCCATTGGTGACTGTGCAAAAGCAGTTTGAATGTTTACCACCATCTTATCAGAAATTGGTGGTCTGCCATAACTGCAACCCCAGGGGCTTACATCTGGTGAGTATGGGCTTGGCACACCCAAGGTCCTGGATACCATCATTCTTCTCCTTCTTGGTGATTCCCTTCTACTTCTTACTCTCTCTCTCTCTCTCTCTGGGCACCTCCGTGGGCAGGAGCAGCAGTGTGTAGCACGCTTCTTGATTTGACCGGGGTTCGAGCCTGTGACCACCAAATACGGAGGATCCAGAAAGGTCAGGGAATGAACACCGCATATCCCGGAGCAATATGGCCTTAGTTGCTAATGCTCCTAAAAACCAAATAACAACAACTCTCTCTCTCTCTCTCTCTCTCTCTCTCTCTCTCTCTCTCTCTCTCTCTCTCAGGGTAACTCAGAAATTTTTTTTTTTTTTGCTGGTGCAGCATAAGCCTCAGGCTTCCTTGCACCATATGACTAATAATAATAATAACGCCTTCCCTTTTTCACTGCTTCTGTTTCCAAGGATTTTCTCATCCATGACTTAATTAACTTCACATCAGGTGGATTCTTTCCATACTTTATTCTGAACAGTTGCTGAATGTTGAATACACAGGCGATTTTGTTTCTGCAAGTCAAACAACACATTGTGAGGCGCCTCCGTAGCCAGGTGGGAAGGAGCAGCAGTGCGTAGCACACGCTTCTTGATTAGACCGGGGTTCGAGTCCGTCACCACCAAATACGGAGGATGCGTAAAGGTCAGGGAATGACCACCACATATCGCTGAGCAATATGGCCTTAGTTGCTAATGCTCCTAAAAACCAAAATAACTAACTAACTAACAACACATTGTGCCTTCTCTGTCAGAGATGTTATTAGTATTAGTAATGGCCATATGGTGCAAAGAAGCATAAGATTTATGCTGCACTAGCCAAAAAAAAAAAAAAAAGAGTAAAATAATAATAAAATGAATAAATAATAAAAGACAAGGAAATGCACAACCTATGCATTTCCCTCTCCCATTTTCACTGAACAGATGCTGCAACACTACTAGTGACAAATATGGTAAACAAAACACACTAGCAGCAGAAACTGTGTGTATGTACTTTACCTGTAAAAATAAAATGGATGCTAGATTTTCCATTAAAATATTATTGCACATGTAATCAGGTTAATCATTTATGGATTCCCTGTATATTCTACTGTATGACTGTATCTTTTCTTTGTATCATTATTATCTGTTTCCTAGCATAATGTTGCACAACTTTAAAAATTATCCACATAGTTATATAACTTTTGGAAAAACTATCCACAATTTATATAACTTATATAAATTGAAATGGTGCACGTAGCAGTAAGTTTCTACTGTAGATAAAGGGATGAGTAAGTGGCAGAAGGTGCTGATAAAAGGCTGGTGTTATGAGTGGGAATCCACAAGGTTCAGTTCTAGATTTATTACTGCTTCTAATATTGACATAGCTATTTCATTGATACAATTGTATAATATCGGTGTAGATACACCCTAGTTTACCCATAAATTAAACTAACTACATATGTAATTTAATTTATGGCTAAACTATTATGTATCTACACTGATATTATATAGTTAATTTAAACCTATATCATTTTGTGCCTTGTGCATTTAGTCTTCAAAAATTGATACAAATGATACAAAGATAGGCAAGGTAGTTAACAACAAGAACACTGTAAAGGTTAATATTTTCTGTAAATAATAACTTACTGATGCACAAATGAAACTAAAAAAATCAGGTTTAATTCAACACAGCAGCCAGGGTACAATTTAGCAGCTGTAATTAATTGAATATTTGCAACTGTAATCAAACATTTTTTTTTTTCTCAGCTAACTCAGATGCAGGGCATTTTCTATTTATCCCTCCCTCCCTCTCTCTCTCTGTTCTGAAGTGATGGCAAACTGACCAATGGCTTACATGGTGTAATTAACAAGAGCAGTTCACAGTTATGAAGTTTTGGAGAGGCCTGGGTTTGATTCCTCCATGAATGGAGGAATTTCTAAAGTTCCATTCAATCGAAGCTGTAATTAGGTGATCAAAGGCAGTGCAAATAGGAGGGGGTCTTCCCATAATTTAATTCAGGTTTTTCAGCATGCACAACATGCAGACTGGCCCATGAGCATACACTTGTACATAACACACATTAGAACAATATAGTCTAAAGTCGCTGATGCTCCTTAAAATAAACCATGTGTGTACTATGTACGCATGAAATATGTTTTATATGAAAACATCTTTGACGAAAATCAGAACCGTTTTAAAATCAAATAGCTAGAACCGAAGTTATGAACGATGTAATATTTTATACTCACGCCCTGCTACTTACTCTACTGAATCAACGTTAGTGACATTATAATCATACTTCAGTCCGAAATATTTAGTAAATGAATAACGTTTTATGCCCACGCCCTGCTACTTTCTCTACTGAATCAACATTAGTGACATTAGCATTATACTTCAGTCCGAAATATTTAGTATTAACGTTTTATGCTCACGCCCGCTACTTACTCTACCAAATAAACTTTTGGAAAGGGTTAGCGAAATCAAAGCCAATAACCTGATTACCCATTTGATTGTAATCATTTGTTGAATAATATGACTGCAACAGTACAAGTATTTGTATTGTTACGATCCACATTTTCGTTACGTTCCATTGTTAGGTGCCACTATAGATGTTTTCATGTCAATAATTTTCTGATTAGTGAAAGGGACTGAATGCTTCACTGCTTAAGCTGAGCGTTCAACGATGCCAAAGTCAAATGCAGAGCATTGTCAAGAGTATCGAGCAAACTAACCTAAGAAAATAAAGACAGGTAGCAATGGGTGTGCAAGAACGACAAAGACTATTGAGATTGCGTAAAAGACAAACAGAAAACAAAGCATTGGATTTAGCAATGCCACTCCATCTAATAATGATGTACCCAAAGTGAGTGTTAATTATGTACAGCCGAACATTTTTACAATTGCAGAGCAGATAAGTTTAAATGATCAAGATCTTTTTCCTTACACCGACTACTATTTACATAAGAACGAACATTGACAGTTTGAAAGGATATTTATGAAAAATGATTTCTGTTCTGTATGCTACATTTGCAAATGTCTATAGTTCGAAAACGACACAAGGAAACCAGCTGCTAAAGATGCACTATTCATATGCATTGCATTTTCCAATGTGGACATTGACGGGATCCTTGTATATAATCTTGTATATGCTGTAGAGGATTACTTAAAAACAAGGATCTTAAGTATTACCCAACGGTCAAGTGATACTTAGAACAGTTGTCTATATTTCTCCTAATAGTAACATACAGGATATCATTGACTTCATATCATTTTATTGCCATACTCGTACCAGCATACCCATGATCGTGAGCGGCATATTGCATACCCATGATCACGAGCAGCAATTTTAATGTTAACTTTGGATTGGTAGAAACTGAACCATTAATTACTTTCTTGCAAGAAACAATCAATATAACTCTAAACACTAATCCCTCAATTTCAGCTACAAGTTGGGTGCCTCACGCTATTTTCCAGAGACATTTAAATGTGTTACAGTCGCAAGTATACATCTCTTACTTTATTTATCATAAATCCATTATATTTTGTCTTCTAGCTGAAATTATGGAAATTTGTGAATGATCAATAAAATATTTACAATGCTAAAGCTCTTTTTATTTCATAATCAATATATACGTATCAAAATACCTAAAAGAAACGTGAAGATTCGAAACCTTTATGGAAATGATGTCATTTCCACGTCGCATTTTCATCAAAGATGTGAGAGGGAAATGACATGAATGATGCTATTTCCGTGTTGTATTTCGTGACAAATTGGTTTTGCTTCGGTCCGAAATTTAGTAAAAAAAAAAAAGAAGGGGTTAATAGCAGCCATTATCAATCCACTGCAGGATGAAAGCCACCTCAACAATCCATGTTGAGGGAAATGGACCATAATCTGCCACGCTGGTCCAGTGTGGGTTGGCAGATCGACCATATTTAGCAGTGAGGGCTTGAACCCCGGTCTATTCAAAGAGCATGTGCTGCGGCACTCCCGCTCCTTACCACTTGTCTACGGAGCCTGTTTTAGTAGGTACCGCCAAAGATGTTTTCACATAAAAAAATAAAATAAAAATAAATAACAACCAACCCAAAACATGGATGTGCTCTCTTTGGTTAGTTTTTACAATTATAATAAACAACATAATGTTTATTTTAATGCATTAATGCACACCTTTTATACAGCAATCTTACTATCCTGTGCAAGAAATTTAGTAAGTTTCTCCACAGTTCAGTAATCAATAATTAACTTTCTCATATTGATGAAATTAATGCATTAGCTGTCTACTCACAAAAACTTGCTAAAACTCGCTAATGCTCCTCATGTCTACTCACTAAAAGATTAATTTAAAATGAGAATTATTAAAATTTTTGTACAATGTTAATCGAATGTCTAAACTAAAAAAATCTCATGATTAATTAATATCAGTATTCTGAACTTGTATCAATACTTCAAACCTGTTTAAATCAAAACAGACTTGATTTGATCCCTTGAAATTGGAATTAATCAGGTTTTACTGGAGAGAGAGAAAGAGAATAGAAAGATTTATACTCTGTAACCTTGATTATCCAAGCCCAACGAGGATCAAGATTGCTGGCTTGGATAAATAAACCAACATTTTTTGTAGGAATTTGGGGTCCATTTATTATGTACTGTAATAGCAGTTAAAAGTATGTGTGTATATATGCATGCATGTTCAAAATAATTTTAAAAAGATTTTATTTAACAAAATACAGCAGAATAGTAAATGTAAAACATACTTCAGTGTTCTCCCCAGGACCTATCGAATGGGTGCACCGCCTGATGAATTTAACTGACTGCCTGGCTAAAATTTAAGTGCTTCTTGCTATACCGTATGGTACTACTCACTGATCTCAATCAATATTAATTCGAGCATACGATGCAAAGTATTACACTTCCCCGCCCGGCTACTTCATAATGCCACCCAGCTGTCAAAATTTTCTGGAGAGAACACTGTATTTAAAATATACAAAGAATGCAATAACTGAATAATTTTAGTAATTTTACTCCTTTTCTGATGTTAAAAAGCAAAATTCTAATTACACCAGTTGATACTTTGTTGTGATGGGTTGACTTTTTTTTTTAAATTAATCATAGAGCAATTCCACAGTTGTTTACACTTCCCAAAAAAGTTTTCAAAATGTTGAGGATATTGTTGCTGGTTACAAGTTCAAGCATATTCTATCATTCAATTACTAGAACCAATGACAGCCGGTATGTAATGTTTGCATGTGTTGGATAAACTTTTGACAAAAAATTATTTAGTCTTGTTTATTCATGTTAATGAATTGATGGACACTACACTATTATATTACGTGGTAGATTAAGTAATTTATTATCAAAATGATACACGTTTAAAGGAATTGAACCACCTCAGTGCCAAACACAAAGTATTTATGGCTACATTTCAGGAACTCACTGTTTTCCATCTTCAAGCCAATGGAGAGATAGAACATTGAGGAGTTTTCCAACAAGTTTTAAATTTGATAATGATATTTGATTACAATACAACGTATTGTAACTATGCTGTAGTCCTTTACATGTACAGTTGTCATATACAAGCCAAACCAGGAAGGGGAGGGATTCCACATCCAGTATAACCATAGAATACTATGGAACTGGAGGTGGGGATTTGATTTTTTTTTTTTTTTTTGTTAGTAAATTTCTTTAGTTCTGCAATTTGTCCATATTAGTTTATGGCAGCTTAACCAGTGACCACTCACATAAGTTGCCACAAATTTATATGTAACTGGATGCAGCAGTGTGGGGGTCTACTAAATGTAATAATTCCATTGCATAGCCAGTCTTTCAAAACATGAGGACCTCGGGCAAGCATACTCTAGCATGTGAACACCTCATTTATACTTGCTGCAACATTTTGATACTTCACACTCTCTCTCTCTCTCTCTCTCTCTCTCTCTCTCTCTCTCTCTCTCTCTCTCTCTCTCTCTCTCTCTCTCACACACACACACACACACCATTAATTAGGTCAAGGTGGCACCGTTCACTTTGATAGCCCCCCCCCCCCAAGGTCTTGGTTATGAAGTCATTTGGTAGTTTACAAATGTATATATATGTGTATATATAAAAAATCCAAATCCGTTCAAAGACCCTGACAAACTAGCAGAGGGTTTGGCCACATGGATGAATGTATTTTTCCATTTCCTCCTTAACCATTTTCTATTGCTTTTCACTTCACTTTTTTTATTTTATTTTCTTTATTGCTTTTTATTTTAGTTTTTAGCTATAAGATTATATAAATTAGTAATCAACTCAAAAAATTAGTATTTAACTCGTAAAAACCTAGGTGAACCAACTGCTGCTAACACACAAAATTGTTAGTCAGCACCACTAGGTCTTAATGCCTGAAATGCATCCATCCCAGTTATAAATACACCAGCAAAATGCATACTAAAATGATTGATATTATTCCCTAAGTAAAATAATGTGCCTATAATGTTTAATTTTAACTATTGAAAGCATTAATGCCACGTATCAGTAGCACCAATTGAAAAATTAATAGTTTATTTCTTTATTGCAGCAAAAAACAAAAAACATATATATATATATTAACATTAGCATTAGTAGTGGCAAATGATGCAAGAAAGCAAGTTTATACAGCATCAGCAAAAAAAAACACCTCCCGCTTCACTAATTCGTTCCCTCCAATAGTTTGTCTAGTTCTTCCTTGAATTTATTTAAGCTATCAACTTCCACAACAAGAGATGGAAATTTGTTCCAGCAATCAACCACCAGCTGGCTAAAGGTAAACTTCTGCACATCTATTCTGCAACCCTACTTCCTCAGTTTGAATTTGTGCCACCTCATATATATAGTCTATGCATGACTTAGTGCAAGAGGAACAGTCCATCAACGTTGAGCTTGGGCATTCCATTCAAATTCTTAAACATCCTAATCAGATCACCTCACATATGCCTAGTTTCTAGACATTGCAATTTGTGAACCTGAAGCCTTTCTTGGTAAGAGTACCCCTTTGTTCCCCTCGCCAATCTCGTTACCCATTTCTGTACTTGTTCCAACAGCTCGACATCCTTTCTAAAATGAGGCCTCCCAACCAGTATGCAGAACTCAAGATGATGCATGACCATTGCCATATACAATGGGATAATCACCTCCTTGTACCTGCTAGCAAAATTCCTGTATATCATTGACAAAATCCCATCAGCTGGCCTGGCAGCTTGTTCTCATTGCTCAGAGGACTTCATATCTGACTGCACAATTGTCCTCAGGTCTTTTTCATTTTCCTCTACCATCAGTGTAGTACCACACAGTTGGTACATTACTCTGGGATTACTGTTACCTTATGCAGTACTTAGCATATGTCAGTGTTATAAACTTCAATTGCCATTTCTCAGTCCATCTGCCTAACTTTCCTAGTCCTGTTGCAGCAGCATACAGCCATTTCTGTCATTAACCATCCATTGTATCATCTGCAAACTTGGACTTTAAGCCTGATATGCCTTCATCACCATCATTGATTAATACAGAAAACAACAATGGGCCCAATGCCAAACCCTGGGGGACTCCATTAATAACATTAGTCCATGAAGAAGAATGTCCATTGATTACCACTCTGTCTCACTCAACCATCCCTTTATCCATACTGGTAACTTGTCCTTAATGCCACTCTGTTCCAATTTGTACAGCAGTCTCTTTTATGTGCAATAGTATCAAAAGCTTTCCTGAACTCTAAGTATATGATATCAAAATTATTTTTTTCATTCCATTCCTTTGTGACTACATTGCAGTATCCAGTCAAATTGGTCAGGCAATATTTCCCCTTAACCAACCCATGCTGTATCTGAACTAGAACTGCAGTCTTGTCTCGATGATCCTGCATTGCCTCTTTAACCAGAGACTCCATTATTTTCCTTGGATGGAAGTTAAACTAACAGGTCTGTAATTATTCGTGTCACTTTTTGTGAATTGGAGATACATTTGCACATTTCCAGACTATGGCGACCTCCCCTGAATCCCTGAATGCTCTCACAATTATGGCTAAGGGTTTGCTTACTTCCTTTACTGCCTCCCTTATTACAATTGGATAGATCCAGTGGTGTATTCGGGCTGTAATGCACCTGAACAACGTTCCGGTACCTTTTTTTAAATGTCATAATAGAAAATCATTAAATTTATACACCTAATATTATGAAAGAATGGCATAATCAAAGGGGGAAGTAGAAATAATATCTATTTTACCCATTGCTACTAAAAATATATACAGTAAACCCCCGCTATTTGCGGGGGTTACGTTTCTGAGAAATGTCGCGAATAACGAAAACGTGAATACTGAGTTATGGCTCCCATAGTAATAAAGGGGTTCCGTTCCAAAGTATGAAATATATAAGAAAAACTAGTCTAAAATTTTGTCTATGTATGTATTATATGTACCTTCATATTATGAATATGTACATAGTGAAATGCAAGCATATGGCATCGAAATGAAAATAAGAAACAATTTAATATTAAATGTAATATTTATTAGAAATTTCAAACAAATCTTTCAAACCAGCGCCTTTGCTAGCAAAAAAAACTTATCCCGCCAGTGCTATCACCAGTTTCGCTAAAGTGTTGATAAAGGAGTTTTGCATTTTCACAAATGATGAGTGAACTTAACGGAATTTTATTTTGAGTTCGGTCTTCTATTCACAGATTTAAAGCTTTTTCCATTTTTTCTAATTTAACATCACGAGTTACAGAGCAAATTTTTGAAGCAATTCAAGCACGTTTTCACGGACACTACGGCAGATTTTTTCTTCCGATTTTTTAATTGATCGTACCGTTGACTCATTGATTTTATAATGTTTTGCCACTGAGGAGACACTTTCACCATTAGAAATTTTGTCTAATAACTCAATTTTATTCGCTAATGTCATCACCACCTTCTTTGATCTTTTCACATTTCCCTTGTTATTCGTAGCCATATTTTTGTAGGGGTTAGAAAAGAATTTGTCCACACTAAAGTCACTTTCTTCCATTAACACACTGGAAAAAGCCTGTTTTACACTACAAAACGGTAGATTTATCATTTTTGTAAGCATATCAATTTATAAATTGACAAATTTATTCAATTTATAAGCATATAAATTAAAAGCAAACGATGAAACCTTCCATGACAAGCGCATAACACATACTGAACAAGGATTAGCGAGAAACATCCACGCTCGCGATTTTGTCATCCCTCTCCCCCCCTTACCCACTTAGTGCTGTTTTGACCGGGAAAGATAATTCTAGCCACGCCCATGTTTTTTTTATGGCGGAAAATATTCACGGCGCTTTAAAATTCACATTTTTTTAGGTTTCATTTTATATTAAATCGGCAATCGCGAATACACGAAACCACGAATACAGATACCGCGAATAGCGGGGGTTTACTGTATTAATAGTAATCTTAAAAATTAATAATTTCTTTAAAAATTTATTTAAAAACAAATATATAAATTTCACAATGAAACTTGAACTTTTCTTACTAAAGTACAATGTGTTAGATAAAGAGATCCAATGATCTCTTTATCTAACATCTTGAATACACCATGAATTGTCAAACTAATAGAGCAAGCTTATCTGCGAAAAGATCTAAACCTCCCAAGCACTTCCTAATTCATTTCACAAATATACGTGGTCTCAATTCTAATCTCAACGATGTCCATTTCCACTTGCAGTCTACCAAACCACATGTACTTTTTCTGACAGAATCTCAGTTATCGGTTGATTCAACTACTGCTCATCTCAGATGCCCAAATTATTCGCTGTATGATTCCTTTTGCCTCAAAGGTGGTACTTGTGCATATGTCCGTTCTGATATTCCCTGTCAGAGACTTGGCAATTTGGAATCTCCTCTCTTTGATCTTCTCTGGCTTAAAATCGCTCTACCTCATTGTGTCAAATTCATCTGTTGTCTCTACCGTTCTCCCAACTCCACTAATCACTTGGAGCTCTTTGACTTCCTCTCTTTGCAACTTGACTTTCTCCAGTCCAACTTTCCTAACAGGAGGTAATTTTCCTTGGTGATTTTAATGTTCACAACTCCAGCTGGCTTCCTTTTTCTAGTCACACCGACCCAGCGGGTCGAGATGCTGAGGCTTTTGCAATTACTAATGACCTAGCACAGATTGTTCATTTACCTACAAGAATACCGGACAATCCTAATCATACAGCCAATATGCTTGATCTTTTTCTCACAAACAACCCTTCTAAGTACACGGTCGAAGTGAGAGCTCCTTTAGGCACTTCAGATCACAACTTGGTGATTGTCTCTTCTCCAATGGAACCTTTATCTCATGGCTATTCCCAACCTTGTGTTGTTTGGTATTACAAGAATGCAAAATGGGATGACCTGCGAGACTTCTTTTCCTTGGTCGGATTACTGTTTCAAAACTTCTGATGTCAACGTTTGCTCAGATCGTGTCAGTGAAATTATTCTTGCAGGAATGGAAATCCTTTATCCCACACTCCACTTTAAAATCTCGTCCTTTATCTAAACCTTGGTTTTCCAATAAATGTGCTAAGGCTGTTCAAGAGAAGAATGTTGCATATTGTAATTGGCTTGTTTCGAATTCTTCAGTGTCATTTTCTGCCTACACCAAAGCTCGCAACAATTGTTAAGCAGTTATTAATCAGTCCAAACTAGAGTTTGAACAGGCTAAGAGTAGAAAACTTGCTTCTTGCACTAATGGTAGCCGAGCATTCTGGTCTCTTGCCCTAATGGTAGCCGAGCATTCTGGTCTCTTGCCAAAGCTATTGGCCGCAACTTTTGCCCATCTCTGCTCCCACCTCTGTCCAAACCAGATGGTTCTGTTGTCACTTCAGCCAAGGATAAAGCTGACCTGCTAGCATCCCATTTTTTTTCCAGCTCATGTATTAATGACCTTGGTAAAACACCTCCCACCGTTCCCAACACACTCCGTTCAATGTCTCCTGTGGTCTTCCGTCAAAAGGATATCAGAAGGATTTTGATGAATCTTGATGCTAAGAAAGCTCCAGGTCCTGATAGTATTTCTCCACTTGTTCTCAAAACCTGTACTCCTGAACTTACTCCTATTCTTTGCCGCCTTTTTTCACTTTCTTATTCCAAAGGTGTTTTTCCTTCTGCTTGGAAATTTGCTCATATCCAGCCAGTTCCTAAAAAGGGTGACAAATCCCTCCCATCCAATTATCTATCGTCCCATTGCAATTACTTCTACTCTTTCTAAAGTAATGGAGAAATCAATTAATCGCCAACTCTTAAACTACCTAGAAACCTTCCGTCTGATCAACGATCGCCAGTATGGATTCCATCAGTGTCGATCCACTGGTGATATTCTGGCTTATGTTACCCATTTATGGACTAATTCAATGGAAAGATTCAGTGAAACTCAACTAGTTGCTCTTGACATCTCAAAGGCTTTTGATCGTGTTTGGCATAAAGGTCTTCTAAACAAGCTTCCATCTTATGGTTTGCCAACTGTTTTTAGTAATTGGTTATCCAGTTTTCTCTCTGATCGCTCACTGAGGGTGATGGTAGATGGCTCTCTGTCTTCTAACTTCTCCACTAATGTCGGTGTCCGCCAAGGTTCAGTTCTTTCCCCCACTCTTTTCCTCTCGTATATTAATGACCTTCTTCCATTGACTGGAAATCCTATCCATAGTTTTGCCGATGATAGCACATTGCTTTCCATTTTGAGAAACCTTGCCCTGCTGAATCAGCTTCAACTTGAAAATCTGCTACCAATTCCTTAAATGCCGATCTTCAGGTAATTCTCCAGCGGGGCAAAGACAACTTAGTTGATTTCAACCCTTCTAAAACTCAGTCTTGTCTTATATCTCCCAAGAAGGATTCTTCTGCTCCTATGCTTATCTTTAGTGACACTGCGATTTCTAGGCAAAATGATATATCTCTTTTGGGGATTACTTTGACTTCTAATCTCTCTCTTGGCACAAGCACATTACAAATATTGCTTCCTCTGCATCTAAAAAACTTGGTTTTCTCTTTCGCTCTCGGCGTTACTTTTCTTCCAAACAGCTTCTCACTCTGTATAAATCACAAATCCGCCCTGCCATGGAATATTGTTCCCACATCTGGGGTGGTGTCCCCAAAACCTCTCTCAGGCTTCTTGATTCCATTCAGAAGAGGGCAGTTAGGTTAATTAATGATTCATCTCTAACAGAGTCTCTCCACTCGTTTTCTCATAGACATACTGTTTCTGCTGCATGCCTCTTCTACAGATACTTCTATGGGCACTGTTCTTCTGGGCATTGGCTTCTATAATTCCCGCTCTCTCTTTCAAAACAGTCCGAACATGTGCCGCCACCAGCCAACATCCATTTACTGTCCAACTTCAAACCCACAGAACCAACTTTTCATCTTCCTCATTTATTCATTCAACTGCCGTTTTCTGGAACAACCTTCCTTCATACGTATTTCCTGAAAATTACAGTCTACAGAAGTTCAAGTCCAATGTCAACAAATATCTTCTTTTGTCTTTTCAACCTCCAACCCAAGCACGGTACTAAGTACTATAGGTTCTAATACCTCTCGTGTTTGGGGTTCACAAAAAAAAAAAAAAAAAAAAAAAAAATGAATGAGATATACTCTGATTCGTGCGAATGCTGCATTTTGATTCACCATGAGCTGAACTCTAGAACTGGTTGTTCTATGAACCGTGAGTCTGAAATCTGATTCAGTTACTGTACAGTCAATGTGGCGTGATCATATATAGTCTTCTGTAGAATGACGTACAGGATGTTTTTTTTTTTTTTTTTTTTTTGTCATTCATATGTGTATTATACATATAATATGTACATGTGAATTTATGACCGATCTCTAATATTTAGATTAATTAATTTATTTATTACTGTTTCTTCTAAGGTAAAAATAACAGTATTTTTTAGTTGGAAAAGCCCAGTAGCTTCTGTGATTAATACCTTGAATACTTCCCATTTAGAATTTTCTGATGGTAATGTCAAGTCGTCAGTTGGTCCCACTTTATAGAATTTAAAAACTGACTGTGACCACTGTAGTCACTTTTATGAAATAAACCCTTCCCCTTGACGGTAGTTACATTTTTAAGTAAGTCCCATATCTGTGACCACTGCCACCTAATGATTCTTTTATCTGCAGATTCTTAATGCATGAATAATCATTGGTGATAATCAGATTGAGAATATTACTCCCCCTTTTTGCCTGTCTAACATGCTGCTATAGAAAATAGTAATCCAATAAAACCCCAAAATCTTACTAGTCTGTAAGTGACCAACCCACAATATCTGGAAAGTTAAAATCCCCCCATTACAAGTTAAACTAATTTTCTGGCCCACGTATTTCTTTGTACAGTTGTACATCATCAGAATCATTAGGCCTATAACATACTCCTACTTTCATTTTTGCTTTTGCAGTGCTTATGTCATATCAAACTGATTCAACTTTACATTGGCCATTTATATCAACCAGATGCACTGCCTTAGATTTTATGCTTTTCTTAACTAAGTGCATATCCCTTCCCACTCCTCCTTTCTGTATACATTGTACTCCCCATTGCCTTAGATTTTATGCTTTCCTTAACTAAATGCATAACCCTTCCCATTCCTCCTTTCTGTATGCATTGTACTCTCCATATTCAATTTCTGTATCCCTTATATCTGAGTGACACCATGTCTCTGATATCCCAGTGATGTCTGTATTTGTTGTCTTGATCAGCACTTGAAATTCATCAAGTTTTATTTACTATGCTCCTAGAATTGATGTACATGCAAGTATACATGCACTTGTTCTTACTCTTAGGTTTTCTAACACAGCCCATGTGTTTACTTTTTTAATAATGACTCTCAGTAGTGCTTTCAAGGCTGCTGCTTATTCTAGTAGAAGCAGTGCAAGAATCACTTTCATCTCTGCCTGCAGCTATTGTTAATCTATTAGTCTGTGTATTCCTCCCCAAGGTAGCAGTTTTCCGATCCACCTAACACTGCCTCCATAGTATCAGCAAATGCTCTTGCACCCTTTCTATTTAAGTGGATCCCATCCCTGTAGAAGCAGTGTTTCCTGTTAACAAGCACAGACTACTTCACTGAGAAAAATGCTACCCCTGAGCCTTGCAGGGATAGTATTTTTCCTTGAGTCTCTCCAGGGCTGAATTGATTGACAAGGCTCTCATAATATACTCCCTCCTATCATGTCTGGGAAGAATTCCAGACACTTTCAAATTTAGCCATAACTCACAACTGTTTTTCAACATTGTCCTGTACTTGTTAAGTAATTCTGTAGATCCCCTACTCTTAATGTCATGAGTGCATTTAATATATATATATATATATATATATATATATATATATATATATATATATATATATATATATATAAGAGCATATATGCAGGCTGCACATTAATACATTTAACATTCAACTCTTTTCACAGTTCCTCTGAACATATAGAAGACACTTTTTTTTTTTTTTTTTTTTTTTGTGCAGTCTAAGGTCTACCAGACCCAGCTGTGAAAAAAAAAGTAGTCTGCACAAGGTAAGGAAGTTGTCCCAGCCCATTGAGAAATCCCAAAAATCATTCACTTCATCAGGATTGTCTTGCAATAAATCCTTTTGCCCGACAAGAGTCCCAAAGTTTGCATGGAAACTGGAGGATGTGTACTGAAAGTAAAAGAGAGAGGGAAGGTTGTACCTGAATTTTAAATTTGGAATCTAAATCAGGAGTAAATGTTATTTTTGTATTGAGAGAAATAACACTTTGTAAATGTTATTCCTCTAAAAAAACCATAGGTTATGGCACCAGAAGTGGGATAGAGGAGAGTACTACATTAATTTGGACAGTTTCATGGTAATCAAAAAGCAAGTTGCCATTTCACCCACAGACTTAACATGCTGGGGATGTGGGTATGGCCTTTCTGTTGGAAAAGATTTTGTAGCTCCTGCAAACGTTAAGTTTTTGATAAATATATAGCCATTTTATTGACTTAATTGTCATATTAACTTATTTTCTAGAAATAGCTTATAGTCCTACTCACGCTAATAACTTATTTTGAATTTAGATAGTGATTTTTAAAGTTAATACTTGGTATCTGTAGAGTAATTTGCTCTGTTCGTAATTTGCGGCCATTGTTATACTACATTAGATCGATACAGAATAGCGCAATAAATTTTTCTGTTTATACTCCGGCATGACAACCAAGTCAGTAGAGTTTACAATAAATCGTCAATACAATTATTTATTGTATTTAGTAGTCACGGGCTTCAACCCAGGTCCACTCAAGGAACGTGTGCTATGCACTCTCGCTCCTGACCACTGGGCAATGTAGATCCCAAACTTGATAGCGCAAAGTATAATGTAAAACTAGATAGCGTAATAGTAGCATTGTATTAGGAATCTGTTAGCTTAGTATAGTGGTATCAATTAATCATTAAAATTTATTAATCTTATTAAATTTCATTGTTAATTAAATTGTATTTAAACAGAATCATGACCCAGACTAGACCAGCAAACCAACGGGCACAAAGTATCAGGAGTTCTGTGGCTCAGGGGAGAACCAAAGGGGGGGGTGATCCTCCAATGCATCACAATCTAAAAAAATGTGTGAGATGTAAAATGTTTGCAGACCTTTCTGGAATAGGACATGATCTAGCCAAGGAGGATGGAACAAGTAAATCCAAAACATGGGCTGTGTTAGGGTAACTGAGGGTAAGAACAGGTGCATGTATACTTGTGCATGTACACCAATGCTAGAAGTATAGTAAATAAATTTGATGAATTTGAAGTGCTGGTCAAGACATCAAAGGCAGATATTATTGGGATATCAGAGACTTGGTGTCACACAGATATAAGCAGTGCGGAATTGGGATTTGGGGAGTACAATATGTACAGAAAGGATAGACAGGTAGATAAGACAGAAAGGAGGAGTGGTTATGCTGTTAGTTAAGAAACAAAATCAAAGGAAGTGCATCCAGTTGACATTGGTGGACAGTGCAGTGTTGAGTCAGTTTGGTGTGACATGAGCACTGGGTAAGGGAAAATGACGGTAAGAGTGTTTTATAGGCCTAATGACTCGGATGAGTACAACAAACAGTTGTGCAGAGAAATAGAGTAGGCTAGTAAATTAGAATGTCTCAAAATGAGGGATTTTAATTTTCCAGATATTGACTGGAGCTTGTGGGTTAGACTCACATGCTAGCAAGACTTCTGTGGATTTATTGGAGGATTGTTTCCTACAGCAACATGTTCGAGGGGTAACCAGAGGGAGTAATACTCTTGATCTGATTATCAGCAGGGATTATTTGTGCATTAAGAATCTGAAGATAAAGGAACCATTAGGTGACAGTGGTCACAGTGTACTAATGTGGGATTTACTTAAAGATGTAACTACCATTAGGCGTAAAGAGAAGGGTTTTTGCTTTCGTAAAGGTGACTACAGTAGTCTCAGACAGTTTTTAAATTCCATACAGTGGGATCAACTAATGATGTTAAAAACAGTGAATTCTAAATGGGAAGCCTTCAAGGAAGTCATACCAACTAAGAAATACTGTTCAAGGTTTAGATCTAAATGGATGTCACATGAAATAATGAGGCTCCTGTCAGAGAAAAATGCATGGGATGCATATCAGTTTTCAGGTGACACAGAAGCTTATGGTAGATATAAGCTAGTCTGTAATTAAGTCACAAAGAAGGTTAGGCTAGCGAAGGCTGATTACGAGAAATCCTTGGCAAAGGATGCAAAGAAAAACAACAAAGGCTTCTTTACTTATGTAAGCTCTAGCAGGAAGGTGATGAATCAGATTGGTCCACTTGATATTGATGGTTAGACTTTTGATGATCCTACTCAGGTAGCTGACCAACTGAATGAGCATTTTGCATCTACATTCTACCAGAATCTATTTATACCCTGCCTTGGTGCATAACAGCCATTGTTGCTAATTCGCCAGAAAAATTTTATACCAAACCAAACCAAAGGATCTACATTCACACATGAGGAATTCTGTAAGGAAGGGAAGGACAGAAGTTTACTAAACTAGCAGGGAGCTAAACGATTAATAATGGAGGGCAAAGTGGAGGAGAAATTGTTGAAGTTAAACATAAAAAAGGCACCCGGGGTGGATGGAATCTATCCAGTTATATTGAAGGAGGCAGTGAGGGAAGTAAGCAAACCCTTAGTCATAATTATGAGAGCATGCTTAGATTCAGGGTAGGTCCCCATGGACTGGAGATGTGCAAATGTATCCCCAATTCACAAAAGGGGTTCAAAAGGTGACACAAATAATTATAGATCTGTTAGTTTAATTTCTGTTCTGGTGGAAATAATGGAGTCACTGGTTAAAGAAACATTGTAGGGTCATCTAGACAAGACTGCAGAAATAGATCAGACACAGCATGGATTTGTTAAGGGGAGGTCTTGTCCGACCAATTTGATTAGATACTACGACATGGTTACAAAGGAACTGGATGCAAAAAATAATTTTGATATCATATACTTGGATTTCAGGAAAGCTTTTGACACTGTTGCGCATGGAAGGCTACTGTACAAGTTGGAGCAGAATGGTATTAAGGGTAAGTTTCTACAATTAATAAAAGGGATCGTTAAGTGAGAGAAGACAGAGGGTGGTAATCAATGGGTGCTGCTCTTTGTGGAATAATGTTATTAGTGGAGTCCCACCGGGTTCGGTGTTGGGTCCACTGTTGTTTTGTATATTTATCCATGATATTGATGAAGGTATATCAGGCTTAATGTCCAAGTTTGCAGATGATACAAAGGTTGGCAGGGCATCCCATTTCACCCATCCAGTCACTCCAAAAGTTTGTCTAGTTCTGCCTTGAAATAGGTTCAAGGCAGAACTAGACAAACTTTCACCAAAACAAGTGGAAGTTTGTTCCAACTCTCTATCACCTGCTGGCTAAAGGCAAATTTCCGCATGTCTATTCTACAATTCTCTTTCCTCAATTTGAATTTATGTCCCCTCAGGTGAATAATCTGAGCAAGAGGAAGCATCCCATCAGCATTGAGCTTCTACAAACCATTCAAGGCCTTATACACCTCAATTAGATCACTTCACAGGTGCCTAGTCTCCGGAAACTGCAATTTGCAGAATTTATGCTTTTTTTGGTAACAGCAACCCTTTGTTCTGCTCACCAGTCTCGTTCTCTGTACTCTTTCCAGCAGCTCTACATCTTTTCTAAAATGAGGCCTCCAGACCTGTATATACTCAAGATGTTGCCTTATAGAAGGGAACAATCACCCTTCATCACTGCTAGCAAAATTTCTGCATATCATTGACAGGACACCATGAGCTACAATTGCAGCCTCTCTGCACTGCTCAGAAAACTTCATATCTGACTGCACAATTATCCACAGGTTCTTTTCATTCTCCCCTAGCTTGAGTGTAGTACACCCAGTTGATACTACACATTGACTTTACATTAGTCAATGTTAAACTTCAGTTGCCACCTCTCAGCCCATCTGCTCAACTTTTCTGAATTCTGTGGTGGTAGCATACTATCATGACTGTCATTAACAACAATGCCGACCTTCGTATAATCTGCAAACTTATACATTATTCATAAAAATCAAAATACTAAACTTAGACATTATTCATAAATACCGAAAACAACAATGGGCCCAACACTGAACCCTGGGGGACTCCACTAATAACATTAGTCCACGAAGAGCAGTGTCCAATGATAACCACTCTGTCTTCTCACACTTGCTCAACCATCCTTTTATCCATTGTAGCAACTTGCCCTTAATGCTATACTGCTCCAATTTGTACAGAAGTCTTCCCTGTCCCACAGTATCAACAGCTTTCCTAAAATCCAAGTATATGACATCAAAATTATTTTTTGCACCCAGTTCCTTTGTGACCACATCATAGTATCCAATCAAATTGGTCAGTCAAAGACTTTCCCTTAACAACCCATGCTGTGTCCGAACTATAACCAAAGTATTGTATAGATGATCCTGCAGTGCTTCTTTAACCAATGCCTCCATTAATTTCCTCGGAACAGAAGTTAAACAGGTCTGTAATTATTTGTGTCACGCATTGATCTCCTTTGGGGACACATTTGCACATCTCCAGTCCATAGAGACCTCCCCTGAGTTCAAGGAAGCTTTCATAATTATGGCTAAGGGTTTGCTTACTTCCTTTAATATAACTGGATAAATCCCAACTACCATAGGTGCCTTTCTTATGTTCAATTTCAATAATTTCTCCTCCACTTTGCTCTCAGTTATTACAAAATCATTTAGCTCCCTGCCAGTCTGATAAGCTTCTTGCTTCCCCTTCCCTACAGACCTCCTCATGTGTGAATGTAGATACAAAATACTCAATCAGTTTGTCAGCTAACTCAGTAGGTTCATCAACAATTGAACCGTCGTTGTCAAGTGGACCAATCTGATTCATCCCCTTCCTTCTAGAGTTTACATAAGTAAAGAAGTCTTTACTGTTTTTCTTTGCATTGTTCGCCAAAGATTTCTTGTAATCTGCCTTTGCTTGCCTAAAGTCCTTTGTTACTTGATTACAGACTATCGTATATCTACCATAGGCTTCTGTGTCTCCTGATAATTTATATGCTTCCCATGCATTTTTCATCTCTGCAACGAGTCTCATTAGGCCATGTGACATCCATTTAAGCTAAAACCTTGAATGGTATTTCTTAGTTGACATGAAAAGTCCAGTAGCTTCCAGTAGCTTTCTAAATGGGAAGCATTCATCTCTGAATGCTTCCCATTTAGAAATTGCTGTAGGTAAACATCAATTGGTTGCTCTGTATAGAATTTAAAAAAACTGTGAGACCACCGTAGTCACCTTTATAAAGGCAAAAACCCTTTCCCTTTACCCCTGAAGGTAGTTATATCTTTAAGAAATCATGCATTAGCAAAGGCACATGATACAAGAAAGCAAGCTTATATAGTTTTTATATATCTCAGTTATTATAGATCTGTGAGTTTAACTTCTGTTCCAGGAAAATTAATGGAGGCCCTGGTTATAGAAGCACTACAGGATCATCTAGACAAGACTTCAGTTATAGCTCGGACACAGCATACGGTTAAGGGAAAGTCTTGCCTAACCAATTTGATTGGATACTATGATGCAGTCACAAAAGAGCTGGATGCAGGGAATAACTTTGATATTATATATTTGGATCTTAGAAAGACTTTTGATACTGTTACACATGGAAGACTGCTACACAAATTGGAGCAGTTTCGCATTGGAAACAAATTGCTGCTATGGATAAAGGGATGGTTGAGGGGGAGGGGAGAGAGAGAGAGAGAGTGGTAATCAATGGACACTGCTCTTCGTGAACTAATGTTAGTGGAGTCCCTCAGGGTTCAGTGTTGGGTCCATTGTTGTTTTCTGTATTTATAAATGATATTGATGAAGGTATATCAGGCTTAATGTCCAAGTTTGCAGATGATACTAAGGTTGGCAGGATTGTTAATGACACTAATGAAAGTACACTGCTGCAACAGGATCTAGAAAAGTTGAGCAGATGGGCTGAGAGGTGGCAAATGAAGTTTAACATTGACAAATGTAAAGTACTACATATGGGAAGCAGTAGTCCCAGAGTAAAATATCAACTCTGTGGTACCACACTGACTTCATTCTCTACCACACTCACAGTGGTAGAGAATGAAAAGGACCTGGGGGTTATTGTGCATGCAGATATGAAGTTCTCTGAGCAGTGCAGACGGGCTGCAAGAGTAGCTAATGGTGTCTTGTCAATGATAAGACAGGAATTTTTCTAGCAGGGATAAGGAGGTGATTATTTCCTTGTATAAGGCAATGGTCAGGCTACACCTTGAGTACTGTATACAGGTCTGGAGGCCTCATTTCAAGAAGGATATGCCTTCCATATGTAGTAGAGCTGCTGGAACGAGTGCAGAGAAGGGCAACAAGATTAGTGAATGGAACAAAGGGTTACTCTTTCGAAGAAAGGCTTAAGTTTTGCAAATTACAGTGTCTGGGGACTAGGCACCAGCGAGGTGACCTGATAGAGGTGTATAAAGCCTTGAATGGTTTGAGCATGCTCAATGCGGGTGGGATTCTTCCTCCTCTTGCTCAGAATAATCACCTGAGAGGGCATAGATTCAGATTGAGGAAAGACAGATGTAGGATAGATGTGCAGAAATTTGCTTTTAGCCAGCGGGTAGTTGGTTGGTGGAACGGACTTCCATCTCTTGTTGTGGAAGTTGATAGCTTAAATAAATTTAAGGCTCAGCTGGACAAGTATTTCGAACGAATGGAGGGCGAAATGGAAGTGGTTTTTTTTTTTTTTTTTTGGCTGATGCTGCATAAGTTTGCGTTCTTGCATCATATGCCTCTGCTAATGCTAATACAGCATCAGCCAAAAAAAAAAAAAAAAAACCCCTTATTTTACCCATTCACTCCCTCAATGTTTGTCAAATTTTGCCTTGAATCTATTTAAGCTATCAACTTCTACGACAGATGGAAGATTGTTCCATTAATCAACCACCCGCTGGCTAAAGGCAAACTTCCGCACATCTATCCTACAACCATCTTTCCTCAATTTGAATTTATGCCCTCTCGGGCGATTATTCTGAGCAAGAGGGAGAATCCCATCAGCATTGAGCATGCTCAAACCATTCAAGGCTTTATACACCTCTATCAGATCACCTTGCCGGTGCCTAGTCTCCAACACTAATTTGCAAAACGTAAGCCTTTCTTCATAAGAGCACCCCTTTGTTCCATTCACTAATCTTGTTGCCCTTCTCTGTACTCGTTCCAGCAGCTCTACATCCTTCTTGAAATGAGGTCTCCAGACCTGTATACAGTATTTAAGGTGTGGCCTGACCATTGCCATATACAAGGGAATAATCATCTCCTTATCCCTGCTAGAAAAATTCCTGTATATCACTGACAAGACACCATGAGCTACTCTTGGAAACCATCTGCACTGCTCAGAAAACTTCATATCTGCCTACACAATTAACCCCAGATCCTTTTCATTCTCTACTACCTTCAGCGTGGTACCACAGAGTTGATGTTTTACTCTGGGATTACTGCATTTCCATATGTAGTACTTTACATTTGTCAATTTTAAACTTCATTTGCCACTTCTCAGCCAATCTGCTCAACTTTTCTAGATCCTGTTGCAGCAGTGTACTGTCATTAGGTCAATTAACCATCCCGCCAACCTTAGTATCGTCTGCAAACTTGGACATTAAGCCTGATATACCTTCATCAATATCATTTATAAATACAGAAAACAACAATGGACCCAACACTGAACCCCGAGGGACACCACTGACAACATTAGTCCACGAAGAGCAGTGTCCATTGATTACCACTCTCTATCTTCTCCCATTCAACCATCTCTTTATCCCTAGCAGCAATTTCCTCCAATGCCACACTGCTCCAATTTGGTGCAGCAGTCTTCCATGTGCGACAGTATCAAAGGCTTTTCTAAGATGCAAAAAATGCATCCAGTTCCTTTGTGACTACATCATAGTATCCGATCAGTTTAGTCAGACGAGCTTCCCTTTAACAAACCCATGCTGTGTCTGAGCTATAACTGAAGTCTTGTCTAAATGATCCTGCAATGCTTCTTTAACCAGTGCCTCCATTAATTTCCCTGGAACAGAAGTTAAACTAACAGGTCTCTAATTACCTGTGTCTCCTTTTGATCCTCCTTTGTGGATTGGGGTCACATTTGCATGTCTCCAGTCCATATGTACCTCCCCTGAGTCCAGGGAAGCTCTCATAATTGTGGCTAAGGGTTTGCTTACTTCCTTTACCGCCTCCTTTAATATAACTGGATAGATTCCATCCACCATTTATCTTCAACGATTTCTCCTCCACTTCACTCTCAGTTATTACAAGATTATCTAGCCAACTGCCAGAGTTGAATACACCTCGCATTCCCCTCGCTGAATAACTCCTCATGTGTGAATGTCGATGCAAAATATTCGTTTAGTTTGTTAGCTACCTGAGCAGGATTAACAGTTGAACCATCGATATCAAGTGGACCGATCTGATTCATCCCCTTCCTTCTGGAGTTTACATAAGTAAAGAACTCTTTGCTGATTTTCTTTGCATCCTTTGCCAAAGGTTTCTCGTAATCTGCCCTCGCCTGCCTAACCTCCTTTGCAACTTGTTACAGACCAGGTTATATCTATCATAGGCTTCTGTGTCACATGTTCATTTATATGTATACCATGCATTTTTCTTCTCTGTCACATGTCTAATTAGTTCATCTGACATCCATTTAGGCCTAAATCTTGAACAATATTTCTTTGTTGGTATGAAAAGCCTAGTAGCATCCAAGATTAATTCTTTGAATGCTTCCCATTTTGAATTTGCTGTTGGTAACATCATCAGTTGGTTCCACCGTATAGAATTTAAATACTGTCTCAGACCACCATAGTCACCTTTACGAAAACAAAAACCCCTCCCTCTACCCTTGATGGTAGTTACCTCTTTGAGTAAATCCCACTTCAGCACACTGTGATCACTGCCACCTAGTGGTTCCTCTGTCTGCAGATTCTTGATGCATAAAGAATCACAACTGATAATCAGATCAAGAGTATTACTTCTTCTAGTTTTCTCCCGAACATGCTGCTGTAGAAAACAATCATCCAATAAATCCACAAAAGCCTTGCTAGTGTGTGACTGACCAACCCACACATTTCCAGTCAATATCCAGAAAAAATAAAATCTTCCATTATAAGACACTCTAATTTACTGGCCCACTCTATTTCTCTGCACAATTGCTCATTGTACTCATCAGATTCATTAGGCCTATGACACACACACCCACTCTCATTTTTCCTTTCCAAGTGCTTATGTCACACCAACCAGACTCAACATTGCTTTGATCCACAACAGCAATTGGATACACTTCCTTAGATTTTATGTGTTTCTTAACTTAACAGCATAACCCCTCCTCCCTTCCTGTCCTATCTATGCTTTCTGTACACATTGTACTCCCCAAATTCCAGTTCTGCATTGCTTATGTCTGTGTGCTACAATGTCTCTGATATCCATACAATATCTGCCTTTGATGTCTCGACTAGCACTTCAAGCTCATCGAATTTTATTAACTATACTCCCAGCATTGGTGTACATGCAAGTATACATGCACCTGTTTCTACTCTTAGTTACCCTAACACAGCCCATGTATTTACTTGTTCCACTATGACTCCCAGCAGTCCTGGAAATTCCCATTGCCTTACTTTTCAGGCTGCTGCTTAATTGCTTTTCAATCAAAGTAGTGCAATAATCACTTTTACCTGTGCCAGCGGCTACTGTTAATCTATTATTCCGTGTTTCCCCCAAGCTTGCAGTTTTCCGACCCACCTAACTCTACCTCGATAGTATCAGCAAATATTGTTGCACCCTTTCTATTTAAGTGTATCCCATCCCTGTAGAAGCAGTCTCTCCTGTTAATAAGCACAGACCAGGCTGAGAAAAATTCTGCCCCTTGAGCCTTGCACAATCTCTCCAGGGCCAAATTGATCAACAAGACTCTCATCATATACTCCCTCCTATCGTGTCTGGGCAGAATTGCAGACACTTTCAAATTCATTCCTAACTCATGGCTTTTTTTCAGCATTGTCTTGTACTTGTTAAGTTATTCTGCCAGTCTCCTACCCTTAATATCATTAGTGCCAACATGTACAACAATATCACCCTTTGTGCCCTTGAAGGATGATATCTGCCCTACAATGTCATTAACCTTTGCCCCTCACAGACATACCCTGGTCCTGTTCCATCTGTCCTTTTTGCACAATATGTTACTCCGTTTCCCTGACAATAGAGTTACCCACAACAACTAGTCCCTTTGGGACAACACATTCTGCCTTGGGGGCTATTGCTGTGTTCAGTGATGTTCAAGTGCAAGCACTGGCATTGATGTGGGCAGCTGAGAGCTTGATGGGCCCCTCAATTTAAATCCTTCGAGGGCATCTACCCTGTCCTTCAAGCTCTCATATAAGCCCATAACAATGCCGAGTTGGTGCCTGATTTCCTCGCACTCCTTACACACAAAGACATTTCCCCTTGGCAATATCATGTCCCGTTCCTGATTGCTCCACAAACATCAAACAAACAAACAAACAGTGCATTTCAATAGACTGTGATTCAGAGGACAAACGCCCCCCCCCTCAGTTCTCCCCTGAGCCACATCAGTACACTGTGATCACAGCCACCTTGTGGTTCCTGTGTCTGCAGATTCTTAATACATGAAGAATCACTGCTGTTAATCAGATCAAGAATATTGCTCCCTCCGGTTGCCTCTCTAACATGCTGCTGTTGAAAGCAATCTTCCAATAACTTGTCAAAAGTATTGCTAGTGAGTGACCAGTCCCCAAGTTCCAGTCTATATCTGCGAAGTTAAAATCCCCCATTATACGACAATCTGATTTACTTTCCCACTCTATTTCCCTGTACAGTTGTTCATTGTGCTTATCAGAGTCATTAGGCCTATAAATACACTCCTACTCTCAACTTGATTTTCCTAGCGCTTGATTTTGGTTTTCCTAGTGCTTATGTCACACCAAACTGACTCAACACTGCACTGTCCACCCATGTCAACTAGATGCCCTTCCTTAGATTTTGTGTATCTTAACTAACAGCATAACCCCTCGTCATGTTCTATCCTGTCTATCCTTCCTGTACACATTGTGAAGGTGCCTCCGTAGCCAGGTGGGAAGGAGCAGCAGTGCGTAGCACACGCTTCTTGATTAGACCGGTGTTCGAGCCCGTCACCACCAAATACGGAGGATGCGGAAAGGTCAGGGAATGACCACCGCATATCCCGGAGCAATATGGCCCTAGTTGCTAATGCTCCTAAAAACCAAATAACAATAACAACAACAATAACAGTACACATTGTACCCCCCAAATTCCATTCTACATTTCTTATCTCTTGTGACACTGTCTCTGATATCCCAACAACATCAGCCTTTGATGTCTTTACCAGCACCTCAAATTCGTCAAATTTATTTACTATACTCCTAGCATTGATGTACATGCACTTGTTCTTACTCTTACTTACCCCTAACACAACCCTGTATTTACTTGCTCCATGATGGCTCCCAGCAGCCCTTGAAACACCTAGAACCTCGCTTTCTAGGCTGCTGCTGATTTCAATAGAAGCAGTACAAGAATCACTTTCACTTCTGCCTTTGGCTGCCGTTAACACAGACAACTCTATATGTTTGTGAATCCCCCCAAGCTAGCAGTTTTCTGACCTACCTGACACTGCCTCAGTAGCATCAGCAAATATTCTGGCTCCCTTTCTATTTAAGTGTATCCCATCCCAATAGAAACAATCTCTCCTGTTAACAAGCACAGACCATGCTGAGAAAAATTCTGTCCTTGCACAATCTCTCCAGGGCCGAATTGATTGACAAGGCTCTCATCATGTACTCCCTTGTATCGTGTCTGGGCAGAATTGCAGACACTTTCAAATTTAATCCTAACTTGTTACTTTTTTTCATCATTTATCTGTACTTGTTAAGTAAATCTGCAGATCTCTTACTCTTAAGGTCAATAGTGCAACGTGTACAACAATATTGCCTTTTTTGCCCTTAAAAGATATCTGTTCTACAATGTCATCAACTTTTGGCCTTGGCAGACATACCCTGGTTATATTCCACCTATCCTTTTATATCACAATATATTTCCTGTTTCCCTGACAATAGAGTCACCACTAGCTCCTGTGGGACCAGCGCATTCTGCCCTGAAGGTAGTTGCTGTGTTGCCTGATGATCAAGTTCAAGCTCTGGCATTGATTTGGGCAGCTGAGTGTTTGATGGTCCCCCAATTTAAGTCCTTCGAGGCCATCTACCCTGTTCTTCAAGCCCTAATAAAGGACCCTTTATGAGAGCTTGAACAACACTGAGTTGGACCCATAACAACGCTGAATTGGCACCTGTATTCTTTGCACTCCTTGCATCGAGCACACACACATAGACATCCCTCTTGACAATATCATGTCCCATTCCAGAGAGGTCTGCAAACATTTCTCAAGTTGCACATTTTTTTAGGTTCTGATGTGTTGGAGAATCACCACCTTCTGTACTCCCCGAGCCACAGCACTCCCGCTACTTTGTGCACATTGCTTTGCTGCTCTAGTCTGAGGCATGATTTTCAATTATGATTTAATTATTTAACAATGAAAATTAATAAGGTTAATAAATTTAATTGATTAATTTACTTACCATACTTGATTATAGAATACTATACCAAGCTAATGCAGTAATACATATTCGGCTATATAGTTTTACGTTATACATTAGCTATCAAGTTTCAGATATATGTTATCAGGTTATGCTAAGTTTATAATGGCTAAATTTATTCAATAGAATTCAGACAGAACTTGGAAGACATCAAGAATCTCCTGCACATGCATGTCCCAGTTGTCTGAGCATGCAGAAAAATATATTTAAAGACTAGTTTTTTGAAACTGCACCATTACTTGCAAGGATAGAATGGGTATTGGGTATATATATGGAGGGGTAGTAATCCTCATGGATAACAATACTTCCTTCAAACAGATTCCTGTTATGGCCAGCTTAGAGTCAATAGTCATCTGCCTTGTATTAGGGTTTATTTTAACTGTTTGCTCCATTTATTTACCACCTAGGATTGATATTTCCCAAAATGAACTGAATGATCTTATTGAATAGTTATCATCATCCTTCTTTCTCTTAGGAGACTAATGGCACAGTCCTTTATAGTACTGATATTAATGACAGTCAATGGTCACACTGTATAGTGCATATTTGACTACAATGATCTCTGCATTCTAAATACAGTTAAACTGGCACCTACCTCTAAGCAGCCTACATATATATCTTCTGCTATGGATCTATATATCTTTTCCTGAGTTCTTGCATAGGTTTTCAAAAGGGGGGGGGGGCAGTCAGTTGAAATAAATCCAGTCACAAGACTGACCATTTCTTTAAATTTTTGTTAATTAGTATGTCAGTCTTTTGAATTAACTTTCCTTTTTTCAAATCCCTGAAAACTTTTTTTTTTTTTTTTTTTTTGCACTCTCCATTGTAGTTTACTTTTTTGAATTCATTGAACTGGATTTTCTTGTAAGTTCATTAATACAATACCCTATAAAATATTAGAGAATGTAACTTGAAGCCAGGCAGCACTCCTGTGTTGCATGGCTTCAAGTAGATGCACATGTGTTCCTTGTGATGATATTCCATTCTTATTTGCTGAGGCTCATCTCAAATGCATCATTTTAGATATTCCCAGAGATTCCTAATGAAATTCATATCTGGTAGCCATGGCAGATGCTACATATCATTCCTGTATACTGTGCCCTTTGTGATGCGGCACTGTTGTCTTAGGACAGTCCATTGTTTAGGTACACAACTTCAGCATTGTGGGATGACCATGACGCTGATCTTCAAGAATATTCATATAGATCCTCCAGTTCTCATTATTCTGAAATATTCTCATTATTATGATAAAGCATGAGTAGTCTGAAAGAACAGAATAATGTTCCTTCAGACTGTACTTTATCATAAAAACAACAGAAATCTCCATGTGAGAACATTACCACAGTTGCTTACACAAAGGGCAGGATGCATTTGGAATCTGTTGTTTTGTAACTTCATCCACATCCTTGTGCATCTATCAGTGTTCTGATGACCATTTATGCCATTCATGATATTATTGCAAACAGATTTGTCTCTTCCATTTGCACATAAGAGGCTTACAAATTGCCATATGGCTGCATAGACCAATTTTACCAAGTCCCCCCCCCTAGCTGAAATTGATTCTTGTCATTTGGTGTTGTTGGGGTTTGCTGATTGTGTGCAACATGGCCTTTCAACTTTTGCATTCATGGTAGGCCTTGAATCTCCTTTGCCAAAAGTATCTTCTTTTGGCAAAGGCTATTCTTCTCACTGATGGTTTCATCCCACAGTTTTTATAGCCACTGATTGAAGACCCTAGATCAGGGGTCGGCAACCTTTTTTGAGTGAAGAGCTATTTTTGATCTTATTTAAAAAAAAAGAGAGAGAATCCAAAGAGCCACACCTCACTCAAGCTGGGGGAGGGGAGGGTTAAGAAATGGAATAGAGCGGGAAGGTGTTTTATTAAAAAATATATAATTTTGAAATATTATTTATTAATACTGAAAAAAGTAATAAACATCCAATTAGGTACGAATTAATGTGACTTTTGCTGCTGAACTTCTTGAGTGAATCTCTCAACATCAGGCAAGTATGCTGTAATTTTCATCTTTAATGTCAGCATAATGTACACCTATACATGCTGAGAGACTCACATTGTTCAGATGGTTTCTTGATTTATTTTTAATATAGTTCATGTTTGGAAATATTTGTCCGCAGAAATATGCCAAACCAAAAACTGAGAGATCCAAACGCAAATATTTTCAAATTTATATACGTGTCCGGTAAGCATTGAACACAATTTAGTCTTGCATTTTCAACTCATCTATCACCATCCATTTGTGCAGAATTGCAAGGGCAGCCTTTTGCCTCTCCAAATCCTCAATTTCAGTTTTTAGGCATTTTAGTTCTGCACTCCACATGTCCTTGAATTTTAAGTCCTCTAACTCTATTTCAAATTGTGCTGCATGTGGGCTAAAAGTTAAAGAGCCACAGTTACATGTTCAGAGAGCCGCATGTGGCTTGCAAGCTGCAGGTTGCCTATCCCTGCTGTAGACACTATCTATGTCAATACATGGGTGAAATTTGTTGCTACTTGTAATGATCCTTCATTCCTTTCCCTTGCTTTGGCTTTAATGATTCCACCGAGACACTGCAGATCTTCTTATTTCATTTGCTTACAGCAACCAGCATGAAGATATTAGAACACTGGATTCTATAGTAAATTGGTAGGGCATTATATTTAGAGTCAATACAATGATCTTAATAGGTTAATGTGCTAGCTAGGTTGTCTGACATAGCAGCACTGTTTTCTCATCAATGTAAACTTTTGGATAATTTCATTTCAGGATGCACTATTTTGGGAACGAGTATCTATGGTGGAGCAGTTATTGCAGCCAGTGCAGACTACTTCATTGAAAAGTTTATCATGGTCCACTGGGTGTGGGATAGAATAAGAGTTACATCATCTGTAGATGTATGTTGGTTTTCCTGGCTCATTCTTGGTGTATGGCCATTCATGGTTTTAGTTGGAACTATCACACAGTGGCGAATAACAGGACAGGGTATTCATCATCAGCAGAGTAAGTTTAGCAGTATCCATCACTTCATTTTTTTTATTTCACCAAATAACAGTAATAAACTTGTTTTTGACTAAGTAATTACAATTTATCTTTGAAAAACTTTTATTATTGCTTGTCTAAACTTTTATTATTGCTTGTCTAAACTTTTATTATTGCTTGATAAACCTTTCATTTGGGAATAAAAAACAAAATTCTGATGTGTTACTGTGTAAATAAGCTTGTTAGTATTAGTATACGATACAAGAAAGCAAGCTTATGCAGCATCAGCCAAAAAAAAAAAAAAAAAAAAAAACACTCCCATTTCACTCCTCCATTATCCTGTAATCAGAATAAGATGAGTTTTTTTACGTTAGTCTGTCTAAAAGATTTATTAATATTTTTAAAAAAACGGTTTATAAAAAAGTTATTTGAAAGAATTAGCACTAATTATGGCTTTTAGTGTTACACAGTGTACACCTATCATTAACCATAATGTACACCTATACATATAATTAATGTTATTTTGTTTTTTTCTATAACAAATTTGTTTATTTGTAAATATAACGAAATTTATGCCCAATTAATATTGTACCAAGCACAGTTAAGAATAATTAACAGAAAAATGGAAGAAAATAAGAACTAACCACTTTGTGCTTTTGGTTAGGAGGAAACAATTTTATGCTTGTGATTTTTTAGGATTGCTTGAAAGCAGTGAAAAACTCACAAAAAGCAACTTACTGATAAAAGGGGGAATCCAGTTTTTCAGCAGAGTTAAGCTGAACACTGATTTTGGAGTTAATCCATTCAGCTAGGTACAGAGATTGTTGAGGTTGATAACTATCATTAAATTACATTAAACTTTGTTTATGCTTCTGTCTTGAGTGACACCATCTTTATTATCTAACCTTTTTTAACACATTTACTGATTCAGAGTAAGTATCAAATGGCACTCGTATGCCATTTCACATATAAGCATTCAAAAAGTACCCAAGTGCTGTGTTGTAATGCATATAGATGGTCATTCTCAAGTGTCATGAGTGCTGTAAAAGTAAAAGCACTAAAAATTAACAACTGCAAAATTGTACACTGATTGAATTCTGTGATATTAGCAGCAGTGCTAGGTTTTTGTTTATAGCTTGGTATGCAGTTTTATTTGCTTTTTGTTTGTGTTGAGGTTAGTTTATGTGTATGAAATAAACTTTTGATAAAATTTTGAGGTTTTTTTCTGATTTACAGCTCATTTTATGAATTACAGCTCAGCTCAAAAACTATGAATTCCCTACTTTTAGTTTTCAATCATTTTCAAATTTTCAGAATATTGACAATTTTGGAATGTTGTTTCTCAACATTCTGAAAAATTATTGTACATTGAATATACTCTCTCAAATATAGGTGGAAGCAAACATATTAATGTGTTCGCTGCTTCCAGAATGTAAATATGTGACTTCAGATTTTAATCAACTTGGAGGGGAACCAACTCTACTTTTAGAACTTTTTCTTCAGTTTGACAGAAGAAAAATTGGAATCAAGCAGCCCTCACTGGAGGCTGATTGATTCAGTCATAGCGTGAAGAAAGTCCAAAAATGTTTCTGCCCTTTTCAGTCAATACCAGGTCAAAAAGGTTGTCAGAAATGCCAGCAGCAAAAGTGTTAAAGTTATAAAACTAATTGTATTACTTGGCCTTTATTTTCCTGAAATCTGTGAATAAGACAAAAGTTATTTTTGCTAAATCTTAATGATTAACATATTTTTTTATTTTAAAATAAATTTAATACATTTAATTAATTAAAATTAATTTAATTAAATTCAAATATTTTAAAATTTATTTAAATTAATTTTGATTAATTAAATTTATTTAAAAAGAACATTTAACCCCAAACACAGACACTATCTGCAAAATGATTGTGATCAAGCAGTTTTTACTTGCAGTGTATAACTATCTTTCTACCTCACTTGATAGCACAACTGCCTTCTTGTGGTGGGGTCAGTAAACTGGATGAAAAACAGTGGACTTAAATTACTATCCACCATTAGAGCCAAAGTGCTCCTTCCATCATAGTGACAAATATGAAACTCGATCTCTCTCTCCCTCCCTCCCTCCCCACAAGAGTTTGCAAACAGATTTGAACAAACAAGAACCTCCTCCAGCATTCTTCATACAAACTCTTTGTCAAATCATCCTCTGAACAATCTCTCCTTTTCATTCAGAGATGTTTAGAAAATTTTGGAAATTGTCACTAATTTGTTGGAAAACATTGTTTAATCCATTGTTGTACGTCTTTTTGCTGCAAATATTTAAAATCTTCAGTTGTTTCAGGAATTTCATTAGCATTGTCAGCCTTGGGCCAAAGTTTTCTCTAGGATTTAGAAATGTTGAAATTTGAATTTTGTTTCATGCTATACTGTAACTTGAAGCCAGGCAGCAATCATTAAAAATTATCATCATCAAAGACATTTTGATGATGATAATTTTTAATGATTCTATAAGACCTTTATTCATGATTTCTATTTACAAAACTGAACTCAAAAACTTTCACCTATGTCATTTCAAGAATCAAGATTAAACTGGATCAAGAATGTTACATTTGGTGATAAAAACATTGCCTTTACGTCCCCTTATTTAAGTTGCTCACAATTTAGATGTGAAGAAATATTATCCAGAAAGAGAACAGCTTTTTATAGAAGGTACAACTTCATGAAAAAATCCCATAATGCAGAGTCCATCCATTCTGATTGTGAGTGGTAACAAACCAGTAAAGATGAACACTTTATGTACTTAATGATGCCAATTCCTAGTTACTTAGTAGTAGCTGGCTGTGTGATGCACTTACACTAACTTACACATCATTTTGCAACCCGAGGCTTATAGCCCTAAAGTGCTCTGTGAACACTTTATATTTTTAAAAGCTCTAGGATTAGTTGATTTATCAATAACAAAAAGTGGATTTACCAATAAGTTTCAGATGATGCACTGCTGCAGGCAAATTTGATTCTCTCTTTTCATTTTTTGTATCCTGATGTTGAAGGCTCTGCTTTTGTTGTCATCATTTTTGTAGCTAACATCTTATAATTTAAACCTGTTTTCATCCATATTGTGTTCCAGTCTTTTTTTTTTTTTTTTTTCTGTTGATAAATTTTTGACCAGTGGATAATCTCTCCCCACTAATACTCAATATGAATATCATGACGTTTTACCTGCTGTACAACTTTCTGCACCATCAATCTTTTGATGCAAGACCAAGGCCTTTTCTCTAATGCTTCTTTTATGAGTCTGCTTATTGGAGTTCCACATCATCTTTCTTGAATAAGCCAGAGCAATAATGCAGTGCATACTTATCTCTAATTTTTGTTTTGAGTCTTTTCAAAGCCTCCAACTTAATTTTCATTAAACAAATCTTTCTTTTGTCATCCATATTTCTTTAATTTATTTACTTAATATTTAATTAAATTATGTTCTGTAATTATAATAACATAATATTACGTGCAAATGTGGTCTACAACAAACATACAACTGACTTTTTTGGGAAATGTACAATCCAACAGGTGATCATGGCATGTTAAACTAGCCTACCAGCTGCAAGCATTCTTGACTAGTGCCCATGGTAATGAGCATCAGACAATATGTTTAAAAGAGGGAAAGTGGGGGGTCATCGGTTAATCCATCACACAATGGTTATTATCTCTCTAAACAGAAATCCACCACTGTTCATTTCCGTCAAAAAAATTAGTGCCATATTTGGAACGTGGACTCTGCAACTGAACTGCTTCTTAGGTTTTTAGGGCTTATACCTGATATGAATCTCAACTTTGCATCATCTATAATAGTTACAAACGTTTTGCCTAAAAAAACCTAAATATGGGTTGCTGATAGATGCATTCTCTTAAACTTTATCATTCTTTTATTGAGTCCTGCTTAGATTATGGCTCCAGTTTATGGCCACCAAGAAAAGTGTCCTCATAAGGCTGAATACTATTCAAATTGCATTTTCAGGATTGCCTCAGCAGCTTTCAGAGCATCTCCAGTCCATTTTTTCTATATAGAAGCAAGTGAGCCTCCACTTCATCATGAGAGAGAGAGAGAGAGAGAGAGAGAGAGAGAGAGAGAGAGAGATATTCTCTTCTCATCTATGTGACTAAAATTCATATCCTTAAAGTTTTTCTTCATGGTGAATATATGATCAGGACTCTTGCACCCATAAACTGCCATACCAACACCAAACCCACACAAATCATCATAAAAACATTGCAGTGACACAAAATGCCATTCCATTTTTTCATATATATTTAAAAGATTAATATATAAGAAGTTTAGAAAACTGCTAACCTGGTGGATTACTCAGAGCAGTAATTTAATGATGCTAAAAAGCAGAAATTGATTTGATAAGTTCATTACTTTAAAGCAGCCTTTTGGGATATTCATTAACTTAAAGTTGCAAATATATTGCGTGAAAGGCATTTTAAATATTATAACGCAGGAGTAGAAATAGTTGAAAACACAAAACTATGTAGAGAATCATGGGAGAATTTTTAATAAGGAACTAAACTGTTACATGAAATAGTCTCTGTGAGGACTCTATTTAACCTAACTTTTTGGGAACCTCCCTTATAAGGCTGTAATAGATTAAAGAGGATATTTTTAAGTAAATTATGAAATAAAATATTGTTTTAAAAATGAGTTTTTTTAGGTATATAAATATACATACGTACATAATAATTGCTGTGTTTTAATAGAATAAATTGGTGGGGTTATTTTAATGTAATTATTATAGAATGAATAATACAAAGAATTTTTAATTTGATACATCAACAACCTGGACCTGAAATTTAAATATGTCTCGGAGGAAGCGTATTTCTCCACAATTGGTAGCATTATTACCTCATGATGCATGTAATCTTAAAACATCGTGAAAGAGGTCCAAGAGACAACAGGAACATCTGTATGTCGACCATCTGCAGTGAGTTGCATAGCTTTGGATTGAATGGTACAGCAGTTGTACGTAAGCTCAGTATTGTGGGCACTAGTGCAAAATGGCAGTTGAAGTAGTAGTGGTGGTGGTGGTGGTGGTGTCATTCCTGATGTTCATGGACCCTAAAACATAAGCATAAGGTGCTGGGTCAAATAATAAATCTTGCTATACAATGATTTTAATCCATAAACTACACCAGCTATTACATCAACAATAAAACTATTACAACTGCTATAATTTCTTTATAATCATATAAAAAAATTTATGTAGCATGAAGAAAATAGAAATGAGGATACGTACCGCTAGACCTGACCATTCAACAGGAAAAACAAAATTCTTACTTTATAGAATTCCAAGGGGATGCCTACCAGCTGTGGAAGGGCAGATAGTAACCCCAGTTCTAAATATGAAGGCAAAATCTTGGTTGCATGAACCATGTGCAGATCACATGGGAAATACAGGAAGTCTGCCTCTCTTCAGATAGGATGCCCGAGACAATGGGCTATGCTACTCCATTTGGGGGGGGGGGGAAGAGATGGACAAATGAAACAGTCTCATACTTGGTGTCTATGCCTATGCCAACTCCTTTTTTCATGATCTTGGCCACTGTTAAAGTGGAGGCAATTAATAAACGTAGATAGATTCTGAGCTGGATTTATTTCTGGATCAGTTGTCCCGAGGGCCCCAGCCCCATCTCCTCTATATAGAATAGTCAATTTTGAGGTGCTCTTTGGAGGGAGGCAGCAGGCTGTGCTACTCCATTTACCATTGGAGGTTGTGACAAATAATATTAATTATAGTCTGTATCATATTAGACTGTAAGCCTCTAGAAATCACTGTGAACTGCCCATGCTTGCCCCAACTCCTTTTTCATGATCTTGGTCAACCATTGAAGTGGAGAGGCATGGGGTAGATGATTATAGATAGTTCCTGAGGCTCCTCCTGCTCCCTCTGTAGAGATTGGTCAATTCTGAGGTGCTATCTAGGGTATCATTTGTCAGAAGGTGAATTATGAGTCTGTCTGAAGTTCACAGAGGGGTTGGACTGTATTATCCATCACACTTCCACAGATTCCCAGTGCTTCTTAATGATGTATAAATATATGGGGGATGGTGTCTGTGGTTTCATTAATGGAATGCAACCTCCATCTCAATAACAGATGAACTGGATTCAGGACATTGGTATAACTGCCCAGTGCTGTTTATCACAGTCCGTCCAGTAGATTTGAGTCCCAAACCTCTGTTAGGAGGGGAGATGAAAGTCTGGAGGGCAAGGGCCTTTCCTAGTTTCTTGTGGGCATCTTACGGTAGTCTCTGGAGGACTACAGTCTAATATAAGATGACCAAATATTAAAATTGGGACACACATGAGACTGCATAGTGCACATGTGAATCATAAGCAAGTGCCTTCCATATCAGTTATTTTAGAAACACAAGTGTTTATCACAGACTTCATGTTTTGACTTACATCATTGTGTGCATTACAAAGTTAATCTGCATCTTGTTTTCCAGGCTTCTGCTCATTCTAATAGAAGCAGTGCAAGAATCACTTTTACCTCTGCCAGTGGCTATTGTTAATCTATTATCCTTATATCTCCCCAAGCTAGCAGTTTTCCGACCCACCTAACTCTGCATCTTGTCTAGTAAATTTGAACATTGCTGAAGAAAAGTACAGGAGTACAAGATTTTTTTATAAGACAGGACTGGTGTTTATATAGATTGGAGTTAACAAAGTTTTTTTTTTTTTTTTTAACTTTCATCAGAGAATTCTATAGGTATCTGTTTTTAAGGAACTGGTGGTGGCTATTGGAAAAGTTCTAGCTGTTTGTTCACAGCAGGATGTACACAAACAGCTAGCATCATCAGCAAAATTATGTGTAGAATTTCCAGTTAATAGAAGAAGGTAAATAATATATGGTATGAAAAAAAATGGGTGAAAGAACTGAACTGTGGAAAACCTCTAACATTAGTTAAGAAGTTAGAAGGCACAGTGCTAGGTACTATGAGTGGCCATAGAGAAAACTGGCTATGCAGTTGCAAAAAATGGGAGGCTTACTACATGGTGAAAGCTTGTTTAGAACTCAATTGCTTGAGCTTCCCCAAAGTTTTTCATGAAATCTGTCCAGACTTCCATGGTTGAGTAACAATAAACCAAGATATCAACAGTGGGTGAAACTGCAAAATCCATGTTGGTTGGTGGTCATTGATCAGATGGAGGGATTCAAGGTAGTTTAAGACTAGGTGAGTTGATAGTTTTCTTCATTGCCTTGAAAAAGAGATGAGGTAAGTGCAGTAATGCAATAACTAGAAGGAAGGGAAATCTTACCTTCCTTTACCTTCCTAAAAAGGAAGGTAAAAAGAGATGAGGTAAGTGCAGTAACGCAATAACTAGAAAGAAGGAATTTACCTTCCTTTTTAGGAAGGTAAATTGGCTGATAATGAGCCACGTAAATTTCAAAGCTGAGAAATTCCATGCATAAGGAAAACACTATTGGAATAACAGAATTTTTTTAAAAAAAGGCAGTTCTAAACAGAAGTAAACTCTGGTGCACAGGCTTAAAGAATCAAGAGAGAAATGTCATTATGACCTGGAGACCACTTGACATCAAGTAGTTTCTATGTCATGATGCCCAGGATTCTTAGGATTCCCGATTAAAGACTTGATTATTTTGTTATTTTATTATTATTTTTTTAAATTATCTATTTTATCCTGAAAAGAAAAGTATTGATAACATAATTCATATTATTTCACTGTAACAGTAATTATTCTGATAATTATTAATTAAAATAACATAAACCTTTCCTCACACAATCCACATAATTTGGTTTAATTAATTAAAAATATAAAAAATAAATAAATAAAACAATGGCTTAGCATGATAATTCATTAAATTTTCCGAAACTCCTGGAAAGTTTAATGCAGTAAGATATAAATACAGTGCAACCTCGAAATAACTTGGTTGTTAGGAGACAGCTTTAATACCCACATTTCGCCATTTTTTTCCCCCCAGGGTCTTTTAATGTAAATATACTTTACTTAGTAAATAAATACTTTATTTACTAATGTAAATAAAGAGTGGGTGCGAGAGTACATGTGAACAGGCGAAGGTTTTACAGCTCCAGCAAATAGAGAAGTTTTTGCTTTTTTATTGACTTTAATTGGCATATTAATTTATTTTTTAGAGTTACTTTATATTCCTAGTAACAATACTTTAGTTTAAATTGAATTTAGATAGAGATTTTGTAGGTTATTACTTAGTATCAAATCCATGTGTGGACAGGTTTTGCAGCTGCCACGAACAAAAAGTTTTTAATTATACTTAGCCACTTTATTGACTTAATTGTTAGATTAAATTATTTTCTATAAGTAGCTTATAGACCCAGTCAAGCTCCGTGGTTTATTTTGAATTTAGATAGCGCAATTTGGAAAGTAAATAATACCTCGTGTCCGTAGATTAATCATTCGTAACTTGCTGCCATTGTTATACGATACAACGTGTGCTAGCATAAGATTTAACGGAAAACTAGACAGTGTAAGGTTTAATGGAAAATTAGATAGCATAAGATTTAATGGGAAACTAGATAGCAAGTATATTAGTATCAATTAATCAGTAAAATTTATTAATCCTATTAAATTTAATTGTCAGTTGAATTGTACTTTTTTAACTAAATAAATATAGCGACCTAGTTATTACAAACGTAACATTACAAATTAATACATATAAGTTGACAGGGGTTAAGAAAGTCATATGATGTAACTTGGAGATAATATTCGATACCGAAATACATATATATATATATATATATATATATATATATATAGTGTTATAACTGCATTGGGATAGAGGTTTAGGGTTATATTTTGTATTGGAATTTTATTGAACGAATAGAAATCATGACTCAGACCAGAGCAGCAAAGCAAAAGGATCAAACTAGTGAAAGTGCTGTGGCTCAGGGGAGAACTGAGGGGGGACAGTTGTCCTCTGAATCGCAGTCTATTGAAATGCACTGCTTGTTTGATGTTTGTGGAGCAATCAGGAACGGGACATGATATTGCCAAGGGGAATGTCTTTGTGTGTGTGCACCATGTAAGAAGTGCAAGTAAATCAGGCACCAACTCGGCATTGTTATGGGCTTATATGAGAGCTTGAAGGATAGGGTGGATGCCCTGGAAGGATTTAAATTGAGGGGCCCATCAAGCTCTCAGCTGCCCACATCAATGCCAGAGCTTGCACTTGAATGTCATGCAACACAGCGACAGCTCCCATGGCAGAATGTGCTGGTCCCAAAGGAACTAGTCGTTGTAGATAACTCTATTGTCAGGGAAATGGGTAACATATTGTGCAAAAAGGATAGATGGAACAGGACCAGGTCTGCCAGGGGCAAAGGTTGATGACGTAGGGCAGATATCATCCTTTAAGGGCACAAAGGGTGATATTGTTGTACACGTTGGCACTAATGATATTAAGAGTAGGATACCGGCAGAATTACTTAACAAGTACAAGACAATGCCGAAAAAAAAAGCCGTGAGTTATGGTTGAATTTGAAAGTGTCTGCAATTCTGCCCAGATATGATAGGAGGGAGTGTATGATGAGAGTCTTGTCAATCAATTCGGCCGTGGAGAGATTGTGCTCAGAGGTAAAATTTTTCTCAGACTGTTCTGTGCTTGTTAAGAGGAGAGACTGCTTCTACAGGGATGGGATACACTTAAATAGAAAGGGTGCAAGAATACTTGCTGATGCTATCGAGGCAGAGTTAGATGGATCGGAAAACTGCTAGCTTGTGGGGATACACGGACTAATAGATTAACAGTAGCCGCTGGCAGAGGTAAAAGTGATTCTTGCACTACTTCTATTGAAATGCAATTGAGCAGCAGCCTGGAAAATAAGGCAATGGGAATTTCCAGGACTGCTGGGAGTCATAGTGGAAGAAGTAAATACATGGGCTGTGTTAGGGTAACTAGGAGTAGAAACAGGTGCATGTATACTTGCATGTACACCAATGCTAGGAGTATAGTTAATAAATTCGATAGGCTTGAAGTGCTAGTCAAGACATGAAAGGCAGATATTGTTGGGATATCAGAGACATGGTGTCACACAGACACCATGTCTCTGATAAGCAGTGCAGAACTGGAATTTGGGGAGTACAATGTGTACAGAAAGGATAGACAGGACAGGAAGGGAGCAGGGGTTATGCTGTTAGTTAAGAAACACATAAAATCTAAGGAAGTGCATCCATTTGATGTTGGTGGACAAAGCAATGTTGAGTCTGGTTGGTGTGACATAAGCACTGGAAAGGAAATATGAGAGTAGGTGTGTGTTATAGGCCTAATGAATCTGAGGAGTATAATGAGCAATTGTGCAGAGAAATAGAGTGGTCCAGTAAATTAGTGTGTCTTATAATGGGGGATTTTAATTTCCTGGATATTGACTGGAATTTGTGGGTTGGTCACTCACACACACTAACAAGGCTTTTGTGGATTTATTGGATGATTGCTTTCTACAGCAGCATGTTTGGGAGCCAACTAGAGGAAGTAATACTCTTGATCTGATTATCAATAATGATTCTTCATGCATCAAGAATTTGCAGAGAAGGCGTCTCCGTAGCCGGGTGGGCAGGAGCAGCAGTACATAGCACATGCTTCTTGATTAAACCAGGGTTCGAGTCCGTGACCACCAAATACAGATAATGCGGAAAGGTCATGGAATGACCACCGCATATCCGGGAGCAATATGGCCTTAGGCTAATGCTCCTAAAAAAAACAAATAACAATCTGCAGATAAAGGAACCACTAGGTGGCAGTGATCACAGTGTGCTGAAGTGGGATTTACTCAAAGAGGTAACTACCATCAAGGGTAAAGGGAAGGGTTTTTGCTTTCATAAAGGTGATTACGGTGGTCTGAGACAGTATTTAAATTCTATACAGTGGTACCAACTGATGATGTTACCAACAGCAAATTCAAAATGGGAAGCATTCAAAGAACTAATCTTGGAAGCTACTAGGTTTTTCATACCAACAAAGAAATATTCTTCAAGATTTAGGTCTAAATGGATGTTAGATGAACTAATTAGACATGTGACAGAGAAGAAAAATGCATGGGATACATATAAATTAAAGTGTGACACAGAAGCCTATAATAGATATAAGCTGGTCTGTAACCAAGTTACAAAGGAGGTTAGGCAGGCGAAGGCAGATTACGAGAAATCTTTGGCAAAGGATGCAAAGAAAAACAGCAAAGAGTTCTTTACTTATGTAAACTCTAGAAGGAAGATGATGAAACATATTGGTCCACTTGATATCGACAGTTCAACCCAGGGAAGGTACCCATGAACTGGAGAAGAACAAATGTGACCCCAATCCACAAAGGAGGATCAAAGGGAGATACAGGTAATTACAAATCTGTTAGTTTAACTTCTGTTCCAGGGAAATTAATGGAGGCACTGGTTAAAGAAACATTGCAGGATCATCTAGACAAGACTTCAGTTATAGCTCGGACACAGCATTGTTTTGTTAAGGGAAAGTCTTGTCTGACTAATTTGATTGGATACTATGATGTAGTCACAAAGGAACTGGATACAAAGAATAACTTTGATATCATATATTTGGATCTTAGAAAAGCCTTTGATACTGTTGCACATGGAAGACTGCTGCACATATTGGAGCATTATGGCTTTGGGGGCAAATTGCTGCTATGGATAAAGGGGTGGTTGAGGGGGAGAAGACAGAGAGTGGTAATCAATGGACACTGCTCATCGTGGACTAACGTTATTAGTGGAGTCCCTCAGGGTTCAGTGTTGGGTCCATTATTAGCATTAGCATTAGTAGAGGCATTTGATGCAAGAAAGCAAGCTTATGCAGTATCAGCCAAAAAAAAAACAAAAAAAAAAACCCACTTCCACTTCACCCCTCTGTTCGTTCAAAATACCTGTCCTGCTGAGCCTTAAACTTATTTAGGCTATCAACCTCCACCACAAGGGATGGAAGTCTGTTCCACCAACCAACCACCCGCTGGCTAAAGGCAAATTTCCGCACGTCTATCCTACATCTGTCTTTCCTCAATTTGAATTTATGATCTCTCAGGTGATTTTTCTGAGCTAGAGGAAGAATCCCATCAGCATTGAGCATGCTTAAACCATTCAAGGCTTTATACACCTCTATCAGATCACCTCGCTGGTGCCTAGTCTCCAGACACTGTAATTTGCAAAACTTAAGCCTTTCTTTGTAAGAGCACCCCTTTGTTCCATTCACTAATCTTGTTGCCCTTCTCTGTACTCGTTCTAGCAGCTCTACATCCTTCTTGAAATGAGGCCTCCAGACCTGTATACAGTACTCTAGGTGTGGCCTGAGTTTTCTTTGTTTTCTTTATTTATAAATAATATTAATGATGGTATATCAAGCTTAATGTCCAAGTTTGCAGACGATACAAAGGTTGGCAGGGTTGTTAAGGACACTACAGGTGCTATGCTGCTGCAACAGGATCTGGAAAGGTTGAGCAGATGGGCTGAGAGGTGGCAAATGAAGTTTAACATTGACAAATGTAAAGTTCTACATATGGGAAACAGCAACCCCAGAGCAATGTATCAACTCTGTGGTACTACACTGATAGTGGTAGAGAATGAAAAGCACCTGGGGGTAATTGTGCAGGCAGATATGAAGTTCTCTGAGCAGTGCAGACGGGCTGCAAGAGTAACTCATGGTGTCTTGTCAATGATATACAGGAATTTTTCTAGCAGGGATAAGGAGGTGATTATTCCCTTGCATAAGGCAATGGTCAGGCCACATCTTGAGTACTGTATATACAGGTCTGGAGACCTCATTTTATGAAGGATGTAGAGCTCTTATGAAGAAAGGCTTAAATTTTGCAAATTTCAGTGTCTGGAGACTAGGCACCTGCGAGGTGATCTGATTTAGGTGTATAAAGCTTTGAATGGGCTGAGCATGCTCAATGCTGATGGGATTCTTCCTCTTGCTCAGAATAATCTCCTTAGAGGGCATAAATTCAAATTGAGGAAAGACGGTTGTAGAACAGATGTGTGGAAGTTTGGCTTTAGCCAGCAGGTGGTTGATTGCTGGAACAAATTTCCATCTATCGTTGTAGAAGTTGATAGCTTAAATAGATTCGAGGCAGAACTTGACAAACATTTGGAACGAGTGGATGCGTGAAATAAGGGTGTTTTTTTTTTTTTTTTTTTTTTTTTTGGCTGATGCTATACAAGCTTGCTTTCTTGCATCATGTGCCTCTGCTAATGCTAATGTTTTATGAGTATACAGACTAAAAGGCATCATCATCATCAGCCATTTTCAAACCACTGCAGGATGAAGGCCTCTCCAGCAACTTTCCAGTTCCTTCTGTTTTGAGCACTGGCCATCCATTTACTACCCACAAACTCATGAATTTCATCTATCCATCTCCGCCTTTGTCTCCCAGGTTTTCTTCTAGCTCCTCTTGGATACCATTCTGTTATTTTCTTAGTCCATCTGTCATCATGTATTCGAGCTATGTGTCCTGCCCAGGACCATTTTAGTTCTTTAGTTTTGATAAGAATGTCCTTTACTTGAGTTTGTTGCCTAATCCATGTGTTTCTCTTCTTATCTAACAGTCTGATTCCCAATATGATTTGTTCCATTCTTTGTTGTGTAGTTCTCAGCTTCTCTTCCATTCTTTTGGTGAGTGCCCAAGTTTCACTTCTATAAGTCATGGTGGGGAGTATACATTGGTTCATTATTTTACGTTTCAGACAAACTGGGATATTGCTCTTCAGTATGTGACTATATTTCCTGTATGCTATCCATCCAAAATTTATTCTTCTCTTGACTTCCAGCCATTTATCATTATTACAGCTAATGACTTGTCCCAGATAAGTATATGACTCCACCTTTTCAATTACTGCTCCTTCAATCATTATTTCCCTTTCTGTGGCATACTTGTTCATCATTACTTTTGTTTTACCCATATTCATCTTTAGTCCAAAATCCTTACTAGCTGTGCATAACTGATTAAGATTTTCCTCTAATTCGTTGGGATCATGGCTAATGACCACAATGTCATCTGCAAATCGTAAATGGATTAGGTACTCGCCGTTCACATTGACTCCTTTCTGTGACCAGTCTAATCTTCTGAAAGCTTCCTCAAGGGCAGCAGTAAACAGCTTCGGAGATATTGTGTCTCCTTGTCGAACTCCTTTCTCAATTTTAAATTTCCTACTGTCTTTGTCTAGTCTAATAAAGGAGGTAGCACTCTCATATATTTTCTTCAAAATCATAATATATGGGGTATCAATGCCTTGCCTTTCCAGTGCTCGAAACATTGCCTTATGCTGTATGGAGTCAAATGCCTTTTCATAATCCACAAATGCCAGGCATAATGGTGTTTTATATTCATTTGCTTTCTCCATTAGCTGTGATATTACGTGAAGGTGATCCATAGTTGAGAATCCTGTCCTAAAGCTAGCTTGCTCTTTCGGTTGATTCTCATCAAGTATTCTCTCTAATCTGTTAGTAATGACCCTTGTGAACAACTTGTAGATGTGGGATAGCAAGCTAATTGGTCTATAATTTCCAATTTCTGATTTATCTCCTTTCTTATGCAGCAAAACTATGATTGCATTATTCCACTGCTTAGGTGTCACACCTTTTCTAATGCACTTTGTGAAGAGCCTTGCCAGTTTTTGTGTTATGTCTCTTCCTCCCAATTTTAACAACTCTACAGTAACTTCATCTTCCCCCGGGGCTTTCTGATTCTTCATTTTCTTCAATGCATGTTCTACCTCATCAGGAAGAATATTGGGTATGTCGTATGTGTTGCTACTTTGCAATCCATCTTCCCCACTGCTGGCATCATTCCCCTGCTCCTTGTATAATTCTCTATAGTAGTCTTCTGCTATTTGAATTATGCCTTCTCTGCTGTTTATAAGTACACCATCGCTATTCTTCAGTTTCAGTATCATTTGTCTTTCTGTATTACTGCTCATTGGCTGCTGATTTAGTTCCTTTGTTTTTCCTTAATGCTTGTTCTACTTTTCTTGTGTTAAATCTTCTTATGTTCTCTCTGAGTCTCTTTCTAATGGCTTTGCATAACTCAGTATACTCAATTTTCTCCCTGTCAGTGTTTTTCTTGCTTTTCATTTGTCGTCTTCGGTTCATCATGGCAAGTGTTTCTTGACTAATTTTTTCTTCTTTGGATTTCTTTTTCCCTATAGGTTTCTTGGGCTTTATCACTTTCAAAAATTTGTAATATTTCTCGTCGATATCTTGGTCCTCAGCAGTCTGCAGAAGCTCATACTTGTTCTTAAGTTCCAGTACATACTGCTTTTTCTCCTCTTCTGTTATCTCAAAACCTTTGTATTATTTACTCGAGTCAGTTTTTTCCTTTCCTTTCCTACATCTATATCAAGTGTACATCTTACCATTCTGTGATCACTTCCAACATTTACCTTATTCAGGACAGTAACATCATTCACAATATATCTTCTGTTAGTGAGGATGAAGTCGATTTCATTAGTAGTTAATCCATTTGGACTCTTCCATGTCCACTTTCTGTTCACCCTTTTCTTGAAAAAAGTGTTCATTACTGACAATCCTTGAGATTCTGCAAATTCCACAAGTCTTTCACCTCTTTCATTTCTTTCACCAATTCCAAAATTTCCTATTGTTCCCCTTTCTGCGCTGTTTTGTCCTTTTCCAACCTTAGCATTGAAGTCTCCCATAATAATAGTGTAGTGGGTTTTCTGCTCATCTAGAAGACTCTCAATTTCGGTATACATTTCTTCAACCTCTTCATCATCATGGCTCGATGTTGGTGCATAAATCATTATAATCTTTAGCTTGTATCTCTTAGAAATCTAGAGTAATAGTCTTGACACTCTTTGTGATGTACTTTTGAATTCCAAAATGTTGTTTTTAAAATCTTTATGGGCCAGAAACCCAACTCCACCTTCACTTCTTTCACTGTTTCCATTGGTGTACAGCAGATTTCCACTTGGTAAACTTATAAGTGATTCATTTCTTCTTCTTGTTTCAGCCAAACCGATGATTTTCCAATTCCTTTTCCAGCTCTAATATCCTGTCTTCACCGATGAGTGTTCTTACGTTATAACAGGCCAAGTTCAGTTTCCGTGCATGGCAGCCTGGTCGTACCCAGAGATTCTTAGCACCCTCTGCTTCCACTCTGATCCTCTCGCTGCCGTAAGAGGGAGAGTGAAAGCTGCTGGGGACTGAGGGCCATTTGTTTCGTCGTGCTTTCATGTGCTGGAGGGTTTGGTCTTTTCCTCTTCACGCTGACCAAGCGTCTTGAAGAGAACCACTCTACACGTTCGTTGCCACCTAAGTGACGTAACAGGGCTTACCATCGAGAAGGTGTGCATGAGTGGATTTTAGGGAGGCAGGTCAACCGGACTTCTCCTAAATCTTCTGTAATAGAGAGATATTGGATCCATCAGTGTTTTAGGCTGAGTGTCTGATAACACACAGGATACCTGTTCCCCTTTAAGACTAAAAGGCATAAAACTTTAAAGGTTATATCATTCCTTTTACATTCTTCTGATACACAATGTTGTTATGGACTTACATTCTATGCATCCATTGTGAAACAGTGTTTTCAGTACATAAGTCTTAATAGTGGTCAGGTGAATAAATGAAGATGTTTACAATGAAGTGGTCAGGTTAATAAACGAAGATGTTCTAATCACACCATTACCTTATTAATGTTTTTAAATATTTTGTTAATTTCTGGTGCTTTTTCCTTACACAAGTCATCCACATTATCTTTTGAGTCACTCCTTAGCATCACTGGGATCCAGTATCATCATAGATCATGGCACACTTATTTGTCATGTGTTGTGATCTGTGGGAACTTGGAAAGAGGTGCTTGAGGGGGCCCAGCTTCAACACACCATTTTTACCCTGCCTTAACAAGATGGGTGGCCCTGGATGGCTCGACTAGGATCATTTGGCTAGTGGGTTTTCTGCAAGGGTCAACCATTTCAATTCCATGCCCTTAGCCTCATGGTCTGAGGGACAGGATCCAGACTCTGTTGGCGGTGCGGGTATAGTGTCTGGTAGCCCTGGCATCCCACTCTCGATTGCGTTTATTGCTTGCTGGGTAGTGGGCATCCCATTTGGGCTCCATGGTGGGTGGAGAGTCAGGACAGTGAACAAAAAATAAGAAAACTGTGAATCCTGATAAAAATATTTCTTCTGGTGCCCCAACATGGGGGCCCTATCAGAAAAATTAGATGTTGATCCAGATTGGGTCACATCGGCAAAGAGACAAAGAACTGAAGAAATATCTGGTCCAACATCTTGTTTCCTGATAATGCATTCTACTAGTGAGAAGCCGCTAGGAAAAATGTCACCCTTTTTTATCAAAAAGGGTTTGGAAGGGTTGGCAGGCTCTCCTAAATCAGTGAAATGGCTTTGCATAGGTGACATCCTTGTAGAGACCAAAAGTGATAAACATTCAGAACAGTTCCTCTGAGCCACATGTATGGGGGGAAGCCGTTACCCCCCCCCCCACACACACACACAAGACACTGAATTCATATTGCGATATCATCACAGAATGGGATCTCCTTGAAGTGTCTTAAGAGATCTGTTCTGAATTAAAACCCTAAGGAGGGAAATGAATATTCATACATAGGGATGAGTAACTTGTTCCCACTAGAAACATCATCCTGATATTTAATTAACCATCTCCTAATGAGATCAAAACTGACTATATTAACTGTTCGGTGAATCCATATGTTCCAAATCCTTTAAACTGCTTTAAGCGTTAAAAATATGGACACTTGCCAAATGGCCTGTTGAGCCCTTGCTTGTGCTGCAATGGGAACAAGGACCATGAAACTACATCATTTATCTACCAGACCCACCTGCATTTAACTGTCAAAGCACCCTGCATACTCATGATCATGCCAGAGGAGGAAAGAAGAAAAAGAAATAAAAAGACTTAAGGCAAAGCTGAACAGATATCTCATGCCATATCATATCAGGAGGCAAGAAAAGTGGTGAGACCTATAAATACAGATAAACCTGTTTATCCTCAGAAGGTGGCAGGAAGATGTTCCATTAGAACTTAAGACAGAAACAACCATCCTACCAAAAGAGTCATTTGCTCCCATCTCATGCTACCTATTAGGCTCACAAAAACCACACAGAAGCATCAATCAGCTGCCACTCCTATATCTGTACCTTACAATGCTCCACCGGTAACAAAAGAAATTGCTGTAGAAAAGAATAAGAAGCCTGAATAACCCCCTAGTTCTCAAGAAAAAATGGATGTCGAGGTGAAGGAGGTACCTGACAAAATAGTCTTGAACTCTTTGCAGAGGAAGAAATGGACAGGCAGCATCCATACTTCCCCAAAAGAGAATCCAGGACTGAGAAAAGTAAATCCTCAGCACTTCAGAAGCTGCCTGATGGGCCCACCAAGCCAAAATAATGGCAAAATTCTTGCAGTGGAATTGTTATGGATTCCAATAAAATACTGCTCTCCTCTTCTGATTGCTTGGTCATTAGTTGACACTGGTCCTGCTTCCATGTGGCAGGGCCAGTAACCTGGGAGAAGACAGTCCCTTTCTCAGGGCTAAAATGAGCAACCATGGATTGCAATGCATATCCATCACTAGAGCCAATAGGCTCTCAACATACTGAAACCTGCAGAATGGAACATGACCTCAGTTTCCCAAAAAAAGAAGATAGATCTGAACAAATCAGAATCTCCAGATTTTCTGATAATGTATTCCTTATCAACCCAGCTGGTAAGCAAACTCTCTCCTTTCATCATCCAGAGATGTCTCAAAAATGCTGCAGGTACACCAAAAATGGTAAAACAACTCCAGTCAGGCAATCTATTAGTTGAAACCACACAAGCAAGACATTCTGAACTGTTATTGAAATTGTTCTTTGTAAGCAGAATTCCAATTAAAGTCATGCCACATAACACATAAACTTCTTAAAAGGAGAGTGGAATTTATTGAATGTCATAAAAGAACTGGTCATGGAATTGCAGGAACAGAAATTAACTTGAGTAAACTTAAGCAAGGCAGATAATGATCTGGAAGGATGATAAGCTAGTTCCAACTCAAAATATAATACTGACTTTTAATGCACCTAATTTGCCAACTTCAGTTAAAGTAGGCTGCCATATCTGAGCATACGTTCCAAGCCCTTTAAGGTATTTCGTGCCAAAAATTTGCCACTCTGCGACAACACTGCAGATATGAAACTACTTGTCCTAATTGTGTGTCAAAAAGCCCTGCATACTCATGATCACAAACAGAGTGTACTGCAAAGGCTCCTGAATGTCCAAATTGCAAGAGCAATCATCCAGCATATTCAAAATTGTGTGCACTCTGGAAAATGGGGAAAAAAAAAAAATACAAAAGTGTAGGATCAAGAATAAAGTCCATATCAAGAAGCAAGAAAGCAAATAAAGTCAGCTATCTCGAAATGCGTGTATGCTTCCACTACACAAAAGTGCCAATCTGTTTCAAACCAGGTTGGAGGCGCCTCCGTAGCCAGGTGGTCAGGAGCAGCAGTGCGTAGCACACGCTTCTTGATTAGACCAGGGTTCGAGCCCGTCACCACCAAATACGGAGGATGTGGAAAGGTCAGGGAATGACCACTGCATTTCCCGGAGCAATATGGCCTTAGCTGCTAATGCTCCTAAAAACCAAAATAACAAACATGACAAACAAACCAAGTGGAAGTATCAATCCCACCAATACATCCATTGCAGAATGGGCATGATATGTTCTATCAACCTATCAGTCTACATCCAAAACTGGTTTAGTTGATGAAATAAATAATATCCCTATCACAGTTCCGCCCAAAATTACACCAAATGATAAAAAGCCAAATAAATCACGAAGTTAACAAGCCACTAAATTGCCACAATCAAATTCAAACAGCATGGACACTGAAGATATAACGGCACAAGATAGAGTGCTTTATCTTCGTGCAGAAGATGACATGGAGACCGGATTTTCACCTAGTCAATCCAATGATGTAGAAGAGAGTACAGATTCTGGACGCCCCCAACAAAATATGACCATCAAAGGCAAGCCATTCATGAGAAACAGACAGACTCGCATTTCCCCTTCAAACCCAAATAATGTAGTACATTGTATGATGGAATTGGAGGGGAATATGATGGAACTGTAATATTGATGACGTCTATGATTTAACTCCTGATATAGTTGTGTAGCTTTTTGTTTACAAGAGACTAATCTAACTCCACAAGTAACTCCAATAGTTAAAAATTTTGCTACTTATGTTAAAGATAGAAAGAAACTCTTCAATTTCTGCACTTGGTAGTGTTCAGATTTTAGTTGACTATAAAATACCTTCGAGAAATATTTCACTTCAGGCCCACTTAGAAGCTGTTTCAGTATGTGTAACAGTGGGACAAATACTAACTCTAGGATCATTGTATCTTCTACATAATAATATCTGTATGTTGAAAGAACTAGAAGACCTTATAAAGCAAATATTACCACCTTTTTGTCTCCTTGGTGACTTCAGTGCACATCATCCACAATGGGGATCTGTGCACACGGACAAAAGAGGACACTTGGTAGAGAAGCTAGTAGACCAACTGAACCTAACATTACTAAACATTGGTCAATATAGTTATACTCACCTTCCCACTGAATCTATGTTAGCAACTGACTTAGCTATCTGTTCCCCCATATGTATTCCAGTAATGGAGTGGACAGTTTTAAATGATCTGGACAATAGTGATAATTTTCCCATTATATGCAGAATCCAAAAACTACAAATCCTGTGCCCTGATCATTGGGTGAAATGGAAATTCTCCAAAGCAGATTGGGAAAAGTAGTCAGCCTGCGTTTCCTGTGAGAGCAAATTGATTAGAGCATAGCCCATAGATGATGTCACCCTTTTTTTTTTTAACTTGATCTTCATCTAGAAAGCCCAGGTGACCTTGGCAGAGACCAGGCAGAGAATAATGGGCAGCCTGGCTACCTCCTAGCAGTGTGTGTGCAGGCAACTTGGGGTCCAACCAGGGGCTCTGCAGCCAAATACCAGTATATAACAACAGAACCCAACACAATACTACACAATCAATATATAACACTTTTCTGGCATTTACAATAGTGCATGTGCCGCAAATGCAGGCCGCCTCCACAGCCAGGTGGGTAGGAGCAGCAGTGCATAGCACACGCTTCTTGATTAGACCGGGATTCGAGCCCGTGACCACCAAATACGGAGGATGCGGAAAGGTCAGGGAATGACCACCACATATCCCTGGAGCAAAATGGCCTTAGTTGCTAATGCTCCTAAAAACAAAATAAACAAACAAACTGCAAATGCAGGAGACCATAGGTGGCATCTGAGCTTAACACTATGCACTATGATGATGTCACTGAGTACATTACTGAGCAAATACTGACTGCAACTTCCGAATAAATACCTCAGGCCTCTGCATTCAAGCACAAAAATCTTAAACACTGGTGAAATGAAGGTTATACCATTGCCAAAATGGAAAAAAATAAAAGGCTGGAACCCGTTCTGTAAGTTTCCAACCACCAACAGCTTAATTCAATATAAACGGCTTAAGGTAAAAGCTCAAAAAATTAAAATAAAAGCCAAAAAAGACTCATGAATATGGATACAGTTCACTTCCACTACCACAAAAGATACTGGCAGTCAACTTATGTGGAATTATATTCAATGAATAAATGGTAAATATCTACCTCTTTCTGCCCCAATCTTAACCATGGAAATATCTTCTCCTCAAGAAATAGTTAACACCTTTGCAGCAACTTTCTCTCAAACATCTGCTACTTCGGCACATAACAGTTTTTTTCTACAAATCAAAGATTTAGCAGAAAGATACAAAATAAACTGCCATACTATCAAAATATTTTGCCTATAATCAACCATTTAACCAATTTGAATTCCAAACAGCATTAAACAGGTCACCCAACAATGCATCTTGACCCGATGGAATCTATTATGTAATGCTGAAACATCTAAATAATATGAAATTACCTTAAAATTACTATTAATGCTCTATAACCAGATTTTTCATGAAGGTACATATCCCTCTTCCTGACATCACTCTGTTATTTTAGCCTTTCCGAAACAAGGAAAAGATCAGTCATTCCCACAAAATTACTGACTAGCTGCCTAAGTAGAACTCTAGAAAGAATGATACACAGACAGTTTTCCTGGGGAATAGAGTTCTCTCAATATAACATGCTGAGAGAACTCTATTCCCCAGGATTTCAAGAAACATTTACTGAAATTCATTAAAAATTTTCTTCAAAATTTTTAACTTGAAATGACTTGAAATGTTCTTGAAATAGAACATTTCAAGTCCAGTACCAAACAGTACTTTCTTATTTTTATACTCAGAAATAAGGTGTCCCACAAAGATCAATACGTAGCGCTACTCTTATTTTCACTTAAGATGAATACAATAACCTACAACATTCCCAATACAGTAGAACTATATATGTATGCCAATGATCTTACTATATCTTGCCATTCACAAAATATTCATGCCATTGAAAGACAGCTACAACTTTCCATCAATAAGTTAGAAACATGGACATTACACAACGGATATTGTTTATCAGAGCAAAAAGCAGTTGCAGTTCACTTCTGCAATAAACACAAGCTGCATCCAGAACCGGAACTCAGGTTAAATAACCAACTTATCCCTCTCACCAGTAATCATGGTTCCCTAGGTTTAATATCGAACATCAAACTCAACTTTATTTCACAATAGCAGACATCCGAACTGTCTGTTTGAAGAAACCAAACATGCTCAGGTCCATTTCTGCTCTAATGTGGGATGCAAACATGGAAAAACATTGTGCCTGTATCAGGTCTCATCTGTTATGGTGCTGTTGTCTATGACTTGGCAAGGAAAAGCACTCTGACCAGACTTGATTATCATTCAGCACAGTGCTGTTCGAACTGCTCTAAGGGAATTTAGAACATCCCTCTCCAGTGTCTCGTGTAGAAGCACATGAACCTCCACTTCACCTTAAGAGGAAAATGCTGCTTCTCAGTTATGTAGCTAAAATTCCAAGCCTTCCAGCCCACTTGATTATTCCTTTTCGTCCCAGAATGGATAGCATTTATTATGGGGTGAAACAACTGAAAATAGACTGAAATTAGACTGAAAGATTAGTTGCACACCTGGAACTTTCACTTTGAGAATACAGGTAACCCTCATATTATACGGTAGTTAGGTTTCTATAAAATGTTGTATTGTGCGAAACCGTGTTATACGGGACTAAGAAAATGTACAAAAAGGAGGGTTACGTTCAAAATACACTATTCTGTTAACAAAATGTTAACAAAAATACACCATTCTAGATTTCGTGTATCTTCTGCTCTCTTTAAAAAAATCAGTAATCTGGTTTTTGTTTGCTTTTGCTTGATAAATCTTTGTGAATTTAATCGTATGGAACTAAGCATTTTTGAAGCTCCCTTTTGAACTTTGGACTCCTTTCATTCAAGAATCTGCATTCAAAAAATAAGATAAGATTCTAATTGCTTGGCAAACTTTATCCCTTCCCGTATTCTTTTTAGTGTAAAATTTGGAAGTTTAGAATTTTCATCTGTGCTATCTTCCTCTGAATTGATTTGGTTTTACATCCGATGCCATTTCCACCAAATCTACTTCACCAGCCTCTTTTTCTACCAGTAATTCTTGAACGTCTTCGGTAATCATATCTTTTTTTATTTTTTTAGGAGCATCGGTGACCATGGCTGTGTTGCTCTGTATACAGATATTGTCTATAAACAGCATGTATCCTGAGATCGATTTTCTGTTTTGATAGACGAAAAACTTGAGTTTCCAGGAGAAAAAATCGTGCTACCCTCACCTGAGCCCGACTAACTCAGCCACATTGTGAAAAAGACCCATAAAAATTCCTCCTTTCATAGACAGGATTCAAACTCAGTTCTTTTCCATCTGGTGTGGGGAGGAAGACAATTCTGTCAACTGTGCTACCCAAGAGGGCTTCGGTAGTTGTATCATCAAAACCTTCCCCTCCTACCAACATAGCAAGTTCTACTATCACACCGATTCTATTTTCTGCCAGTTCAATCATATTTCCTGAATGAACTGACTCTGGCCATACATTTTTCCCCATGCATTTAATGTTGACTGTTTTACTTCGTTCAGCTATAAAGCTATGTGATACAGTCCACAATTGAGAAACGTTTTCATGCCTCCATTACTTCAATAGGTTCGGAATCAATTTTTTCCAAAATCCATTGTAACGATTTTCTAATGTAATGAGTTTTAAAGGTGGATATAATGCCTTTATCTAATGGAAAGAAGTTGTATTAACCCAATATAACTGTGTTGGTAGGAACATAACTTTGACGTTTGGATGACTTAAATCTTTTGGATGTCCTGGTGTGCTATCCAGTAGTAATAAAACTCTGAAATCTAGATTTTTCCACAAGTTCAACAAGTACAAGTTGAATAGCACAGAACGTAACACAGGGATTTCCTAACAAAATAAAATACAGGGATTTCTCAATTTTTTTTGCCTAGTGAGTCAACATCGAGAATTCAAAAAGAGTGGAAATGTTGAAAAATTACATCCAACATAATAGCAGTGTTTTCCCCTCACAAAAACTCAAAATACCCTGTTATGCAAACAACCTTGCAAACAACCTGTTATGCCAGGTTGTTTGCACGTGTAGCACAGTGATATCATCATCAACGTCCTCCCCAAACCAGGTGGAAAAGGCCTGGGTTCAAATTCTGTCGATGACACGAGGAACTTTAATGGGCTTTTTTCACTCCATGGCTGAGTTAGTCGGTCTCAGGCATAGATAGCAAGGTTTTTCCCCCAGCAACTGGTGTTTTTTTATCCAGCAAAACAGGAAAATCGACCAAAGAACACACGCAATTTACAGACACAAATACTGGTTTATGTATTAAATTACAGCTCACCCTGCTATAATAATTTGATAATTTGTTATGCAAGGTTTGCTGAAATTCTCAAGCCATGTTAGAGTGAAACTGTGTTATATAAATACTGTGTTGTAGAAGTGGTTTTTTTTTTTTTTTTTTTGTTAGTTGTTGGCGCATCAGCTTCTGTGGCCATATTGCACCTCCCAAAGTTTTTTGCATTTTCTACTCTGATCCAAGCCCGAGATGGGATTCAAACCCGCAACCTTTGGGTTGCCAGGCAGGCACTTTACCCACCTGGGTAGCCTGGTCAGCGTTGTAGAAGTACTGTGTTATACGGGGGTTGCCTCTGTACTTCAAGAGACCGATGTATCAGATCCACCCTGGTCTGTAAATCGCCCTCACTGCGATGCTTATTTTTAGCAATGGGGAAAGAAATCTCTGGCAGATGAAAGTATTAAACTACATAAATTGTACTGTTTGGTCATGCCCTCAATACTCAACACTCTAATACAGAAATATGGTTCGAAAACAGACTCTGCCACAGCTGTCTTTTCTTCTTTTACTGCCTCCATATCACTACTGGTTTAATATAGCAGTTATACTGCAGAATTATGTGCAGTTAAATTAGCTCTATAGAATTTTAACACTTCCCACAATGCTAGCAGTGTAATATTCACCCATTCCATGAGCACAGTGTCTGCATTGGACAACAAAAATTCAACGTTGCGCCCCATCATAAAACAAATCCTTTCTTGTTTAAACCCATCAATGGAATAAAAATCATTCAGTGCAGTTTTGCTGGATCCCAGGTCATTCTGGTATCACAGGTAATGAGAGAACAGATTAGGCAACCAAACAGTACAATACCAGCAAATTACTAATTACCATATATAGATTATTTGAAGCATATAAAGAAAGTCTGTGCATTTCAATAGTCAGAAATCTTAAAGTCACAAATGGATAACAAATTGCTCCAGATCAAACAGGGACCAGCTTTAAAGAATTCTAGCTTCAGGCAAAACAAACAAACAAGAAGAAATTATACTGACAAGGTTACGCATAGGACATACACACCCAACTCATATGTTTCTTCTCATGGGGAACGACCTACCTCTATGCATGCATTGTTCATAACTGCTTACTGTCAAGTATATACTGTTAGAATGCACTTATATTCCCATATCAGAAAAAGTACTTTTCACTCTGTCATGATAGCAAGCACCCTTTTTACTTACCAACATTATTGAAAATAGTGCAAATACAGATGAACTTGTTTACCTTCCTTAAGCACATATATGAACGTCTCTGATTTTTAAAAAAAAGGTGGGGGGGGGGACTAAATTATTATACAGAATTATAACATAGGGGGCAAATTTTGACATCCATACCACCATCACCACAGACGAAATATGGATGGCATCAAGGCCATTCATCTGCAAAAGCACAAGTCGTAAGGACAGAACTAAGGATGGACCTGCCTGTAGAGAAGTTGCCATCCTCATGGGCAACTGGACCTCATTCCAACCTGTGCTGCTTTTCACTAACTTAGAAGTGGTAGCAATTCCCCTTACAGTTGGGGTTTTATTAACAGTCTGTTCTTGTTTGCTACTCGGGGCTAACATCTCCCAGCAGACCTTGATGATCTCATTATGCAGCTGCCTTCCCTGTCCTACTTCTCAGGGATTTCAATGGGCATAACACCCTATGGAGTAGTGCTGGTATTAATGAAAGGGGATGTGTCATAGAGCATATGCTCACTGACAATAACCTATCCCTTTTAAATATGGAAACTAATACTCTCTTCCACATGTCTACTCATACCTTTTCTACCATTGATCTTTTTATCTGCTCCCCTTCTGTCCTCTCTTCAACTAATTGGGAAGTGGAAGAGAACCTGTATGAAAGTGACCACTTCCCTGTGATAATCTCACTAATTAGTGGGAGACCGTATCTTCGTTTTAGGTTACCGTGGTGGAAGATTTATTGGGCTGAATGGAATGCCTTTCAACATCTTGCAGAATATGATGTCACTGCAGCCACTGAGGATGATGCAATGACGTACATCACAAAGTATTGTTCATGTAGCTGCAACCGCCATTCCAAAAACATCTACTCAGTTTTCACATTTTCCTAAACCATGGTAGAATGCACAGCAGCAAAAAAGGCTCAAAACAAAGCTTGGGGATATTCTGACAGTATCCTACCATGGCCAGTCTAATAGGCTTTAAACGTGCATGGGCCAAAGCATACTACATCTTCAATTACCATCATCAATTCACATCTTCAATTACCCAGACCATTAAGTGGTCTAGGATAATGTTCGGAAAGTGAAGGGAAAATATATATCTCACCCTTCATCAATCATGGAATATAATGGATGTACTATTGCAGAGCCAACTGCAATAGCAAATGTTGTTGTGGTGATATTATCCTATTCCTCAGAGTGCCTGGTCCTAAAACATAAATTGAAAAACAGGCACTTAATTTCACATCAAAGGGCCTTTATCCCTGCAACAGGGTGTTCACTATGGTTTACGGAAAAGTGGCTCCCCCGCATTTTGTCCCCAGTAGATAATGAGTAAGCTACAGAAATGTAAATACTGTACAGTCAACTCTCGATAACTCGAATTTTTATTGAAGTCCCAGCCCCTTTAGTGGAGATTCATGTTAAACTCTCTCAATTACTCAAACTGAACTTCCGATAACTCTAACTTTTCCGAACAAATTTTCAAAATGACATTTGTGTACAAATTGTCACGTAGCTTTTAAACTAATTTCTCCCTTTTGTATGTCTTCAGGGTTCTCTTTCCATTGTGAAAGGATTAACTGGAACTGTTAATCCTTTCACAATGGAAAGAATACATACTCGACCACGAGGGAGATAGTCACGTGGTTAGTGATGGACATGGGGGAGGGAACAGTGAATAATCTTATAGAAGTCTTTTCAGTAACAAGTGAATGTTGTTCTGATTTGTCTAAATTTAAACAATAAAAGTTCCTGCATCTGGCTCTCCTCACATTTCGTGGCGCAGTCGACAGCGCGTGTTTGCTGTTTTTGCCGCCTCCACAGAGAAGTAAGATACAGAGTGGACTCTTGCTCAATTCAAAAACATTCCACCTGCAAAGGGCATGTTTGGACAGAGGGTTTGGAAGGCCCAGTTGTGAAAGTCGTAACTAAACATAACTATGCAGCTCAAGCTGCAAGGTTGGAAGCATTGCAATTGATTGGTCAAATACGGCAACATGCAACAACCATGAACGAACGGCCACAGCAAATTGTTGCATCAGTTATTGCAGAGGCTCATACCAATGTCACGGCATTACTTCCTAAAAAGGATTCACTTAAACGAACCATTCGTCATGTTCGATGCAACAATGGTACTTCTGCTTTACCGAGCAATCTCCAGGACCTAGTAATTTCACAAAATTATCAAGAAATTATTATCGATGGCAATCTACAACAGTTTTTAATTATATTACATTTATACAGAATATATTATATTTATACAGAATCTGTATAAATCAACAGGGATTACCTTTATTTTAGATATAGGAAGCTTCTTTTCCAACTCTCCTAGTCCAACTCGCTAATAATTCTTGAGGATGGCGATATCAATGATTAATTGCGAGTTGCTCTATTCCTGTGAAGAACATGACGCCCAAAAAGTTCTAGTCCGACTTAAGGAATGTAGAGAATAATCCCCCCATATCCAATTTTATTACCCCCCCTAAATTTAACTCTAAAGTCCAGCTACAGGACCAAAAGAAATAATCGGTCCATATTTATTAAACAGTTTAGACCTTCAAAAATATAATTTTATGCCAATCCACATAATGGTTTCCTTGCTGCCATAGGTATGGTGTTTGAAGACAGAAGTCTTGAGTGCTCATTGTTGAGACCGCATGGTCTGAACACTACGGTTCTGACAGTGGGAAAGATGTCCCACCTGTTTTGCAAAATGATATCGCCATCCTCAAGAATTATTAGCGAGTTGGACTAGGAGAGTTGGAAAAGAAGCTTCCTATATCTAAAATAAAGGTAATCCCTGTTGATTTATAATATAATAGAATATAGGAATTATCGAGCACCTAATAGCTCTCAATTATCAAATCTATTAAACAGTTTTTAAATTATGATTCTCGGGACGAACTGCTCCCGGGTCGCATGCTTATTTTTTTCCACTAGTAACAATCTTCAGTTATTGGCGCGTAGCCAGGAGTGGTTTTCTGATGGAACAAGAAGTATGCTGCAATTTCTGCTAGAATCAAAAGAATAGGCCAAGATTTTCAAAATCGTAATGTGATTGATTATCTTAGAGGCATTGCATACAACTTAGAGTTTTAAACAATAATAATGTGCATTTATTCTATGATTGATTACCTTTGATTGATTCGTTCTGTTAAAACAAAATAAATTAGAATTAATAAAAAATTAGGTGTATTATTTACATTTCTATAGCCTATTCATTATCTACTGGGGGCGAAATGTGGGAGGAGAAATGCAGGGGGCAAAATGTTCCGGGGAAGAAATGCGAGGGGCGAAATGCGGGGGGCAACTTTTCCGGATCCCGTTCACTATATGACATCCATTATGAAATATTTAAGCACCTTTCACAAAAACCTTTGGATCACCTGCTCCTTCTGTATAACAGAATCTTTATTGAAAAGCAGTTTCCAGATGCCTAGTACATGGCAACCATTCCTTTGATTTTGCAAAGCCAGGAAAGGATCCTAAAATTCCTACTAATTATCATCCTATCACTCTGACTAGCTGTTTGTCCAAAATTCTGGATAGTGAGAATGGTCATTACTCATCTTGTATTGTATTTAAATCAAATGATCTACTCTCCTGCGTGGAGTGCAGCTTTTGAAGGAACCAGTCCATCTTGGTGCACTATGGCCATATTTGCTGATGTGCCTAATAAATCTCTAAACCAACCAATTGGACCATCTAATTAAACTGGAAACATCTGGGATACCTTCCTAAAACATGAACATGTGATATCTTTATTCTTTGATACATAGAAAGCATATGACACAACTTTGAGATTTAGCATCTTAAGACTTGTATATCCTCTGTCTCAGAGGGAATCTCCCCATTTTTATTAAAATTTTTAGCCAACCAGTGTTTCCAAGTTCGTGTAGGATCCTCACCCTCTCATCCCTTTTGCCAAGTACTTGCGGTACTCCCTCCTTTTGCCAAGGAGGGAGTACCGCAAGGATCAGTATTAAGTGTTACGCTTTTCGCCATCAAAGTAATTTCATCACAGAACAACTTCCTTCAACTGTAAATAGCACCCTCTATGTTGATGAATTCAGCATACTTTCTTAGTCATGCAACCTGAAGGTCATTGAAAGACAACTGCAGCTGATCGCTTTAATTCTTGGGCACTTACTAATGGATTCAGGTTCTTGCCTCAAAAGACTGTTAATATACATTTTCATCATAAGTGCAATCTTCATCCTGAACCTGAATTGTGGTTCACAATTCAGGTTCAGGATGAAGTGCACAAGAGGCTTGAACATCCTCCATGCTTTCTCCTCTACACCTTGCGGTATGGACTAATGCATCTACCGTGCACTTGTGCAATCTAAACTGGACTATGGGCCCCAGGTATATGAATTAGCCAAATACAGTATACTTCGATGGTTGGATCCTATCCATATTTCTTTTGGAGAATTTCGAACATCTCCAGCCCAGAGCTTACATGTTGAAGCAAATGAACTGCTGTTATCACTTTGATGAAGAAGTTGTCTCTAAAATACACTTTAAAACTGAAATCTCTGCTAGATCACCCTACGTGGACATTGGTTTTTGAGCCATGATGGGAAAATTTGTACAACACCCATCGGGCTGCCAATCATTTATTCAGTATTCCTATCCAAGAGCTACCCAGAGAGCTTAATATCATGGTAGACATGGTTGAGCAATTGCCAAAGCAATCCCTTCCACCTGGGCATGCTCTCATGTTCTGGCATGCAACTTTTCCCTTAAGAACTGGGTAAAGCTTGATATTCCATCATTTGTCTACCTGCAGCTCTATTCAGCACACTAAACTGAACATTCTGACTTCTTGCCAGTTTTCACAAATGGCTTGAAGTTGGAATCATATGTATGGTCTGCTGCTGTCTTTCCAGGCACTACTATATCCTAGCACAGTGTTTCTCAACCTTTTTTGTTTCCGTACCACCAAAGAACCACATTCTTATTTTTGTACCCCCATATACGTATGTCTTATATTTTACTACACGTAAACCTCTACACTTGAATTCTAAGTTCTTACATTGAGTTAACTTTTTTTTGTATTTATATAGTAAAACAGATGATAAAACCCCTTTTATGCACATTTTGTGTTGCTCGACAAATTACATTTATTCTCATTATAAATAACAAATATTAAAAACAATACAAACATTTATTCTCATTATAAATAACAAATATTAAAAACAATACAAACATTTATTCTCATTATAAATAACAAATATTAAAAGCTCAGTGAGATTGTTGAGCTTGTTTTGTTCAAGCCAGTAGTTCAATTCCTGGCCGAGTAGAAGTTATGGCAAGAATGATTGCTGACTCTGGATTCAAATGGTTTCTGTCCTTAACTTTTATTGATGTTAAGGCAGAGAAGCCTCATTCACACAAATAAGTTGAGGGAAATACAAGAAGCTTTGAAAGAGCTTCATCACTAATTTCTTTGAACCGTTTTTGAGTTTTGGACCAAAAATCGCATATTGTCAGGCTTTCAAAAATTGTTTTCAATGAGTTATCTGCTGCAATTTCTAATAAACTCTCTTTTAAATTGATTGGCATGTTAGCAGTTATGGCATTGGCTGTGACGAAAGGATTTAATACCAAATCGTTTATTTTTTCTTCATTCTTGATATGCGGAAAATATTGTGTGAAGGCTTCACTGAGATGCATCAAGTGACATTTATTTATTTTAGTCACACACACTGACCATTAGCATTAGTAGAGGCATACAATGCAAGAAACCAAGCTTATGCAGCATCAGTCAAAAAAAAAAAAAAAAAAACCCTCTGATTTCACTACTTTAACCATTCCAAATACCTGTCTAACTCAGCCTTAAATTTATTTAGGCTATCAATTTCCACAACAAAAGGTGGAAATCTGTTCCACCAATCAACCACCCTAGCTAAAGGCAAACTTCCGCACATCTATTCTACAACTATCTTTCTTCAATTTGAATCTACACCCCCTCAGGTTCTTAATCTGAGCAAGAGGAAGAATCCCATCAGCATTCAGCTTGCTCAACCGATTCAAGGCCTTATACACCTCAGTCAGATCACTGCAATTTGCAGAACTTAAGCCTTTCTTAAGTAAATAGGGTCTGCTGACGAGGCTAGTGGGAGCGAGACGTGTTCAAAGTCACTAAGTGGATTTTCTTATTTATTGATTTGAAATTATTGTTTTTCTAAAACTTTTGATTTAAATTTAGTAGTATAGCATTATTTTGTGATTTTCTGGTTAATCTGGTATATTTCTGATTATTTTGGTATTTTTATGCAATTACAAGGCCGAGTATTCTTTACTCGGCCTTGTAATTGCATAAAAGTATCAGTAAAGGTATCATATCCACGTGTTACAAGTTGCAGCTCCGCTGAACGAGAAGTTTTTTAGCCATATTTAGCCGCTTTATTGACCAATTGATACATCAAATTATTTTCTATAAGTAGCTTATAGATCTAGTCAGGATCGTTAGTTTATTCTGAATTGAGACAGCAAGATTTGGAAGTTAATTAATACTTAAGTGTCCGTAGATTTACCGTTCATAACTTGCCGTCTTTATTATACGATACGTTATATCCCGAACTAGATAGCGTTAGTAAGTATAGTATATAATATAATATATATAATATTGTCAATTAATCAGTAAAATCTATTAATTTTGTTAAACTTCGTTGTCAATTAAATTGTACTTTTAACTAAATTACATATAACGAATTAGATTACAAACGTAACATGATTAATTAATACATAACTTGGTACAGAAGTTATATAAACGGAACTCGTAGAAAATACTTGATACTGAAAAATATATATAGAGTTATAACTGTGTTGGGATACAAGTTTAGGGTTATACTTTTATACTGAAATTGAAATTTTATTAAAATTAAATCAAAATCATGACACAGACCAGAGCAACAAAGCAAAAGGCTCAAGCTAATGGGAGTGCTGTGGCTCAGAGGAGAACTGACTGGAGTAGTTCCCTCTGAATCACAGCTTTTTAAAATGCACTGCTTGCATGATGTTTGTGGAGCAATCGGGTATGGAACATGATATTGCCATGGGGGATGTCTTTGTGTGTGTGTGCGATGCAAGGAGTGTAACGAAATAAGGCGACAACTCAGCGTTGTTATGGGCCTATATGAGAGCTTGAAGGACAGGGTGGATGCCTTCAAAGGATGTAAATTGAGGGGCCCATCAATCTCTCAGCTGCCCACATCAACGCCAGAGCTTGCACTTGGTCATCACGCAACACAGCGGCAACCCCCAAGGCAGAATGCACTGGTCCCACAAGAACTAGTAGTTGTTGGTGACTCTATTGTCAGGGAAACGGGGAACATGCTTTGTAAAAAGGATAGGTAGAACAGGACCAGGGTATGTCTGCCAGGGGCAAAAGTTGATGACGTTGTAGAGCGGATATCATCTTTTAAGGGCACAAAAGGTGATATAGTTGTACACGTTGGGGGGAGACAAAGACTAATAGATTAACAGTAGCCACTGGCAGAGGTGAAAGTGATTCTTTCACTGCTTCTGTTGGAATAAGCAGAAGCCTGGAAAACAAGATGCAGGATATTTCAGAGACTGCTGGGAGTCATTGCGGTATAAGTAAACTCATGGGTTGTGTTAGGGTAGCTAAGAAAAAGAACAGGTGTATGTATACTTGCATGTACACCAATGCCAGGAGTTTGGTAAATAAATTTGATGAATTTGAGGTATTGCTCAAAGCATCAGAGGCGGATATTGTTGGGATATCAGAGACGTGGTGTCACACAGATATAAGGAATGCAGAAATGGAATTTGGGGAGTACCAAGGATATGAAGCCAATCGACATCGCTGGACAGTTCGGTGTCGAGTCAGTTTGGTGTGACATAAGCATTGGGAGATCAAAATTGAGAGTAGGAGTGTGCTATAGGCCTAATGACTCTGATGAGTATAATAAGAAACTGTACAGGGAAATAGAGTGGGCCAGTAAATCAGAGAGTCTTATAATGGGGGATTTTAATTTCCCAGATATTGACTGGAATTTGTGGGTTGGTCACTCACACACAAAAATCCACAAAAGCAAGACTTTTGGATTTATTGGATGATTGTTTTCTACATCAGCATGTTCGAGAGGCAACTAGAGGGAGTAATACTCTTGATTTGATTATCAGTGGTGATTCTTCATGCGTTAAGAATCTGCAGATAGAGGAACCACTAGGCGGCAGTGATCACAGTGTGCTGAAGCGGGATTTACTCAAAGAGGTAACTACCATCAGGAGTAAAGGGAAGGGTTATTGCTTTCGTAAAGGCGACTACGATGGACTGAGACAGTATTTAAATTCTATACAGTGGGACCAACTGATGATGTTACCAACAGCAAATTCAAAATGGGAAGCATTCAAAGAACTTATCTTGGAAGCTACTAGGCTTTACATACCAACTAAGAAATATTGTTCAAGGTTTAGGCCTAAGTGGATGTCAGATGAACTAATGAGACATATGGCAGAGAAGAAAAATATATGGGATACATATAAATTAACACGTGACACAGAAGCCTATGATAGATATAAGTTGATCTGTAACCAAGTTACAAAGGAGGTTAGGCAGGCGAAGGCAGATTATGAGAAATCTTTGGCAAGGGATGCAAAGAAAAACAACAAAGAGTTCTTTACTTATGTAAACTCTAGAAGGAAGGGGATGAATCAGATTGGTCCACTTGATATCGATGGTTCAACTGTTGATGATCCATCAACACTGGAATGCAGTGTTGTTTAATCTATCAGAATTAGTTATTTCTCATATGTATCTTCCTTCCAAGAAATAAATGATGTATTTATAATCACAAAAGAAACCTTCAGCCGATTTTCCTACAAGGAACAATTATTGCTTTATCGTTGCTCTAAAAACTACACATTTATAAAATTTTATATATGCAGTGAAATGACACTATTACTATACTATGTCAAAATCACTTTTCTAGAGAGCTACCAATAGGTTAGTCATCTCTTCCTTTCATAACCACCTTGGCTTGGTGATGTGGGAGAAATCTGGAATAACTCATGGAAGAAATCCCTTCTCTTCCTGCCTGAGGCTGGCTAACTGCAGCCCTGATTGAAGCGGCCTAAAGAATTCTACTCAAACATGGTACTCAAACCCAGGCCTCTCGAAACATTTGGCAGATAATGTGTCATGCTGACTAAGCTGCCATGGAAGACATATGTATGCAATAGAAATTAGTATCGTGATGTTTTTAACTTTCTGGCTCTGCATCTTTGCTCAATCAAAATCCAGGATATTATTGGAAGAGTCAATAATCAGACCCTGTGATGATTATTTCTCATTACACATTATTAGGATTGACAGCTGCATGTTTCATAAACATTAAAACCAAACTTTCTTTTATTTAACAGTTTAGAATGTGATGCCACCACTAATGACGTAACCTTGAATATACAATACGTGCAGTCAATGGCGGTGGCAGGATATTTTGAAAGGTGGTGCAAAAAAAAAAAAAAAAAAAAACTACAGTAGAACGTTGATTATCTGAACCACCATCGCCCCCAAAATAATTACAGTATCTACTTTTAGTGCACTGGTTTTTATGCTGCTTAATGCATTTGTTTCTGATTATATATATAGCATAGAAATATTTCAGTATAGCATAGAAATAGTCTTAATTTGTCATTACAGGAGTTAAAAATCAGTCATTGGCTTTAGCTACAGTGTGGACCCAGGACAGTCTCCCATGACCTTGATCTGTCATTGTCTGTTGTCCGTTATGAGCATGGGAGTACGGTGGGGGGTTAGCTTTCACTCAGTCTGCTGCGTGCACACTGCAGTGTGAGATTATTACATTTTAACAATGGTACAGCAACCATATCTGACATAAAAAGCAGAAAAAATTAAATTTTGAACTTTGCTTCAAAGTTATGCAATGAAGATGGCTCTAAAAAAAATGAAAACTATGAAAAAAGCTAGTGATGAGAAATTAGAAGACGCTGTTTATTTATGGTTTCTATAAAAGGTAGAAGTCAAGGCGAACCTATTTCTCGACCTCTGTTATGCGAAAAAGTGTTACAATTGAATCAAAAGTTTAAAAGCCCATCTGAATTTAAAGCCAGTAGAGATTTGGTTGAAAATTTTCAAATCTCTCCACAGTATAAGAGAACTTGGAATTCAAGGAGTAGCTTTATCAGATGATGTCTCAGAAGCAGAAGTTTTTAATGTATTCTGAAAATAGTGGAGGAAGAAGGTTTTCCAAGGATGAAGTTTACAATGCAGATGAAACTGTTCTTAATTGGAAGTCTCTCCTCATAAATCACTTGCATCATGAACACTACACAAAACTTACACACAAGACACTATATACAAATGACCAGATATAGCGAATGCCTCTTCACAAGATGTACAAAAGCAGCCAATGAGGGAAACTGTGGGGTCTGTAACAACAACACTTGAATCCCCTGCATCATAATATGAAATGGCTGCTCCTGGTTTCAAAGCCAACAAACAGCATGTTACAGTTATGGTGGGTGCAGATGCAAGTGGATAGCATGTTTACCATTGTTGGTGATTGGGAAATCCCAGAATCCAAGATGTTTTAAAGGTGCCTACCAGTACAATATAAAGGACAGAAAAATGCTTGGATGAATTCCAACGTTTTTTTGGATTGGTTTGGCCAAGATTTTATTCCAAGTGTGAAAAGCCATCAAGAAAATGAGGGTAAAGCTGATAAAGTTTTGCCTATGACAGCTTCAGGTCTCTGTGGGAAACTGTTGTCAATGATATATAGGAATTTTGGTAGCAGAGATAAGGAGGTGATTATCCCTTTGTATAAGGCAGTGGTCAGGCCACACTTTGAGTACTGCATACAGGTCTGGAGGCCTCATTTTAAGAAGAATGTAGAGTTACTAGAATGAGTACAGAGCAGGGCAACAAGATTTTTTTTTTTTTTTTTTTTTTTTTATATGTTAGTTGTTGGCGCATCGGTTTCTGTGGCCATAATGCACCTCCCAAAGTTTTTGCATTTTACTCTGATCCAAGCCCGAGGCAGGATTCGAACCCGCGACCTTTGGGTTGCCAGGCAGGCACTTTACCCACCTGGCTAGCCCGGTCGGCGCAACAAGATTGGTAAGAAGAACAAAGGTGTGTGCTTACGAAGAAAGGCATAAGTTCTGCAAGTTGCAGCATCTGGAGACTAGGCATCTGCAAGGTGATCTGATTGAAGTGTATCAGGCTTTGAATAGATTGAGCATGCTCAATGCTGATGGAATACTTTGATTTGCTCAGATTAAGAACTTGAGGGTATATAGATTCATATTGAGGAAGACAGTTGTAGAATAGATGTGTTGAAGTTTGTCTTTAGTCAGCAGGTAGTTGATTGCCGGAACAGACTTCATCTGTTGTGGAAGTTGATAGCTTAAATAAATTTAAGGCTGAACTAGACAGATATTTGGAATGACTGGATGGGTGAAATGGGAAGGGGTGTGTTTTTTTTTTTTTTTTTTTTTTTTGGCTGATGCTGTATAAGCTTGGTTTCTTGCATCATATGCCTCAACTAATGCTAACTATACACCAGTTTTTTGTTCATGTCCTTTAATATTTTCAGCCATTTGGCTTTCAAAGTGGTGATCAGTTCAGCTGTTTATTGGGCAGTTTCTCTTCACATGCACCTGATGATCAAATTCATTTCAGTGGTTTATTCTCTGTTAGTAGTGAGATCAAGGCTCAGGACTGGCCACTCTAACTCTTTGACACTCGTCTTCAAACCAGTCTCAATGCAAACATTGTGACATGTAGCATTTTATTTATTTTTTATTTTTTTTTATTTTTATGAAAATCCCCAGCACAAGAGATATTAGAACCTATAGTAACAACATTCAACCATACATGGGTTGAACAGTGAAAAGATGAAAGAGGATACTTGATGACATTAGACGCGAATTTCTGTAGATTATAATTTTCGGAAAATACATGTGAAGAGTGGTTGTTCCTGAAAATGGAAGTCGAAGGAATAAATCAGGAACAAGAAAAGTTGGTTCTGTGAGTTTAAAGCTGACTGGATGCAGCTCATGTTCAGAGTTGTTTGGAATAGACAGCAGGAATTATTGAAGCCAATTCAGAAGAACAGTATCCATGGAAGTATGAATAGAAAGGCATGCAGCAGAAACAGAATGTCTCTGAAATATTGGAGAGACTTCATTAGAAATGGGTCATTAATTAACCTAACTGCCCTCTTTTGAGTGGAGTCTATAAGTCTGAGAGAGAGAAAGTTTTGGGGCACTGCTGCAGATGTGGGAACGGTATTCCATGGTAAGGCGGATTTCAGATTTGTACAGAGTGAGTAGCTGTTTGAAAGAAAAGAAAAAACTCAAGAGCAAAAGAGAAATCCCAGTTTCTTTGATGAGGAGGAAGCAATATTTGGGATGTGCTTATGCCATGAGAGATTAGAAGTCAGGATAATCCCTAATAGAGATGTGATCTTTACATAGAAATCTGAATGTCATCTATGATAAGCATAGAAACAGAAGAATTCTTTTCTAGTATCAGTGTTAATAGTGGCAAATTATGCAAGAATGCAAGCTTATACAGCATCAGCCAAAAAAAATTACTTTGCCATTTCACCTATCCATCCCCTCTAACAGTTTGTCTAGTTCTTCCTTTAATTTATTCAACAACATCGGGTTGAAGTTTGTTCCAGCAGTCAACCACACGTCAGCTAAAGGCCAATTTCTGCAGCTATTCTGCAGCCTCCCTTCCTTGATTTGAATTTATGCCCTCTCATGTGCATAGTTTGAGCAGTAAGAAGAATCCCAATCAGCATTGAGCTTTCTCAATCCATTCAAAGCCGTAAACACTTCAATCAGATCACTTCACTGGTGTTTAGTTTCCAAACACTAAAATTTACAGAACAGAAGCCTTTCTTGGTAAGAGCACCAACTCTTTGTTCCCTTCACCAATCTCATTGCTCTTCTCTGTACCCACTCCAGCAGCTCCATATCCTTCCTCCAGACCTGTATACAGTACTCAAGATGTGGGCCTAACCATTGCCTGTGCATTGGAATAATCGCCTCCTTATCCCTGCTAGCCAAATTCCTGTATATAAAACCACATGTGCCATCCTGACAACCTGTCTGCACTGTTCAGAGAACTTCATATCTGACTGCACAATTACCTCCGATTCTTTTTCTTTTTACACTACCCTAATTAATTAATGCACCAACTGTGTGGTACATTAATCTGTGATTACTGCTATCCATTTGCAGTACTTTGCATTTGTCAATGTTAAACCTCAATTTCCATTTCTCAGCCCAACTGCCTAAATTTTTTTAGATATTGTTGCAGTAGCTTACCTCACTTATGTCATTAACCTCCCTGCTGACCTTTTTATCATCTATAAACTTAAACATTAAGCCTGATGTACCTTTATCAATATCATTAATAAATACAAAAAACAACAATGGGTCCACTACCAAGCCATGCGGAACTCTACTAATAACATTAGCCCATGAAAAACCAACAGCAAATTAAAAATGGGAAGCATTCAAAGAATTTTTCTTGGAAGCTACTAGGCTTTGCATACCAACTAAGAAATATTGTTCGAGGTTTAGGCCTAAATGGATGTCAGATGAACTAATGAGACATGGCAGATAAGAAAAATGCATGGGATACATATAAATTAACACATGACACAGAAGCGTATGATAGATATAAGCTGGTTTGTAACCAAGTCACAAAGGAGGTTAGGCAGGCAAAGGCCGATTATGAGAAATCTTTGGCAAGGGATGCAAAGAAAAACAGCAAAGAGTTCTTTACTTATGTAAACTCTAGAAGTAAGGGCATGAATCAGATTGGTCCACTTGATATCGATGGTTCAACTTTTGATCTTGCTCAGGTAGCTAACAAACTAAATGAATATTTTGCATCGCCATTCACACATGAGGAGTTATTCAGCGAGGGGAATGCCATAGGTGTATTCAACTCTGGCAGTAAGCTAGATAATCTTGTAATAACTGAGAGTAAAGTGGAAGAGAAATTGTTAAGGATAAACATAAAAAAGGCACTTAGGGTGGATGGGATCTATCCAGTTATATTAAAGGAGGCAGCAAAGGAAGTAAGCAAACCCTTAGCCATAATTATGAGAGCTTCCTTGGACTCAGGGGAGGTACCCATAGACTGGAGATGTGCAAATGTGACCCCAATTCACAAAGGAGGATCAAAGGCTGACACAAGTAATTATAGACCTGTGAGTTTAACTTCTGTTCCAGGAAAATTAATGGAGGCACTGGTTAAAGAAGCACTGCAGGATCATCTAGACAAGACTTCAGTTATAGCTCGGACACAGCATGGTTTTGTTAAGGGGAAGTCTTGCCTGACCAATTTGATTGGATACTATGATGCACTCACAAAAGAAATGGATGCAGGGAATAACTTTGATATTATATACTTGGATCTTAGAAAGGCTTTTGATACTGTTGCACATGGAAGACTGCTGCACAAATTGGAGCAGTGTGGCATTGGAGGCAAATTGCTGCTATGGATAAAGGGATGGTTGAGGGAGAGAAGACAGAGAGTGGTAATCAATGGACACTGCTCATCGTGGACTAATGTTATTAGTGGAGTCCCTCAGGGTTCACTGTTGGGTCCATTATTGTTTTCTGTATTTATAAATAATATTGATGATGGCATATCAAGCTTAATGTCCAAGTTTGCAGACGATACAAAGGTTGGCAAGGTTGTTAAGGACACTACTGACGCTATGCTGCTGCAACAGGATCTGGAAAGGTTGAGCAGATGGGCTGAGAGGTGGCAAATGAAGTTTAACATTGACAAATGTAAAGTTCTACATATGGGAAACAGCAACCCCAGAGCAACGTATCAACTCTGTGGTACTACACTGACAGTGGTAGAGAATGAAAAGAACCTGGGGGTAATTGTGCAGGCAGATATGAAGTTCTCTGACAGTGTAGACAGGCTGCAAGAGTAACTCATGGTGTCTTGTCAATGATATACAGGAATTTTTCTAGCAGGGATAAGGAGGTGATTATTCCCTTGTATAAGGCAATGGTCAGGCTGCACCTCGAGTACTGTATACAGGTCTGGAGGCCTCAATTTAAGAAGGATGGAGAGCTGCTGGAACAAGTACAGAGAAGGGCAACAAGATTAGTGAATGGAACAAAGTTTGCTCTTACGAAGAAAGGCTTAAGTTTTGCAAATTACAGTGTCTGGAGACTAGGCACTGGTGAGCTGATCTGATAGAGGTGTATAAAGCTTTGAATGGTTTGAACATGCTCAATGCTGATGGGATTCTTCCTCTTGCTTAGAATAATCACCTGAGAGGGCATAAATTCAAATTGAGGAAAGACAGATGTAGGATAGATGTGTGGAAATTTGCCTTTAGCCAGCGGGTAATTGGTTGGTGAAACAGATTTCCATCCCTTGTTGTGGAAGTTGATAGCCTAAATAAATTTAAGGCTCAGCTGGACGGGTATTTCGGAATGAACGGAGGAGTGAAGTGGAAGTTTTTTTTTTTTTTTTTTGGCTGATGCTGCATAAGCTTGCTTTCTTGCATCATATGCCTCTACTAATGCTAATGCTAAGAGCAGTGTCCATTGATGATAACTTGCTGTGTTCTCTCACTCCACCCATATCCATAGCAGTAACTTGCTTTTAATGCAAGTTACTGCTATGTATATGGGCAAGTTACTGCTATAAGTTTGTTTCAGGTTTGCAAATTGCAGTGCCTGCAGACCGGCACGTGTGAGGTGTTAAAGGCTTTGAATGGATTGTGCAATCTCAAGTGTTGATGGTATTCTTCCTCTTACTCAAACTACACACATTAATTCAAATTGAGGAAAGATGGTTGCAGAATAGATGTTTGGCTTCAGCCAGCAGGTGGTTGATTTTTGGAACAAACTTTCCTCTGTCGTTATGGAGGTGGATAGTTTGAATAAATTCAAGGAAGAACTCGGCAAATTATTGGATCGGATGGACAGATATGAGAAGGGATGGTTTTTTTTTTTGGTTTTTTTTGATGGCTTTGGATGTTTCATAAGCTTGCTTTCTTGCATTGCAAAAAAGCAAGCTTGAATTGTATTCCACTACTAATACTAAGATGGAAAAACTGAAAGTCTCAAAATAGCTTCCTTTTCAGTATTTAATAATTGTTTCTTCTTGGCAGGAATGCAATTTTCATAAAACTCCAACACATGAGTATAAATAAAATGGCTTATCTCTTAATAAAATTTTTATTTTGTCCATTTAAACTTAAAATTGTATGTCACGACAATAACAAACTTAGCAGCAGTGATTTTTTAAATTTCTATTGATTTTGTTTACCCTTAACATTAGCAGTTTTTTGTACTACTCATAACAGCCAGCATTAATTTTCCTTTTAAGCAACTTTATAGTTATTTGTAAAAAAACTTGCTATACCTGTATCAACTTCAACTGGCACTAGTAATTACACAAACTCTGAGTCATCAAAATGCTGATCTTAACTTTTAAAACCTGTGGGACACATGGAATAAATTCAAAGTTATAACTATTATTCCAATGCAGTATTACTTTTAGTATTGCAATTTTTGTCAACTCATTGAACTTTTATTACCTCGCAACAATATATAATAGCATACCCCAATGGCCTAAATAGACGTAAGCTAAAGCTATGTATAACGTATGTTACTGCTTCTGTTGTCTCCAGCAGGCTTTCTCCTTTTTTTTTTTTTTTTTTTTTTTTTAACTTACAACATGTAGCATAGAAAGCATTCCACAACTAGTGCATAGGAGGATATAATATTAATAAATAAATAACAATGATAACTTTTGTAATTATAAGACTTTAAACAAATACATAATGAATATCAATATCTTATATTTCACTAAATATTTAAAATGCTTTTAGGGCTTAAGCCTCAGGCTGTGTGAAAGTTTAACTGATGCTGTTCTCAGCTATTTTAGAGTTTGCTGCATATTAACATGATGCTATTGCACAAACTTGTACGTCAGCTAAATATTTAATTATTTTATGATTAGTTAAATAAGTGTCAACATCGAGAAGGTGAAGGAAATTACATCATTATATTGCTGTAGAATATATTTAGGCCTAAAGTCTCTGGAATAATTTAACTGTCCAAAGTAAAGTTAAAACAATACTTATCAAATTACCTTGTGATCTTAAATTTTAACTGTAGTAATTAATTTTTAAATGTAGAAGTTTCTACAGTAGAAAGTATATTAACAAGTTGCGTAAGGCCATCCATAATAGTAAAAAATTCATTATCTATACCATTTAGGTCCATGTGACTAGAAACTTGAAGCAAGCTGGAGTTGTGAACATTAAGGGAAATGTTTCTCTTTGCAAAGAGAAATTATTCCACTGTAGAAAAGTTAGATTGAAAAAATTTGAGTTTCAAGAAAACAAAGTCAAAAGTTCAAATGATTTGTTGAATTGATAAAAGTAACAAATGAATTTGACACAATGAAGTAAGGGGATTTTAAGCCAAAAGGAGATAAAAAAAAAAAAAAGATTTAAAATTAGGAAGTCTTGGCCCAGGAATATCAGTACTGTCTTTAAAGAAAAAACTAAAATAGTGCAAATAAGTATAGTGATAAGATGGGTGCGGGTTGAGGCAGCTAGTAATTAAGATTCTTGTCATTTTGTAAGTGGGATTTAGTATAATGTAAGGGAAATAGGCATCATTGAGGATAAATTGAGACCATGTGTATTTGTGAAATGAATTGGAAAATGTTTTGGATGTTTCATGATTTCCCAAATAATTTTGATTGCATTCATGATGCATTGTGGGTCTGTTGAAAGGGAAGAGCAACAAGATCAGTTAGGGACACAGAAGGGTATTCCTACTAAGAAACACTTCAGTTCTGTAAATTGCTGCATCTATTAGAATAAACATATGGTGTAGATGGATGCAAGTGAAATAATAGTTGAGGAAGGGATGTGAAGTAATGAAATTTTTATATATGCTATACAACATGGCAAGATATACCCAGCTCCTTAATATAATGTAGCCTTAACAGTATTAAGGAAAATTATAACAACTCATTGTTCTCATGTTTTGGTTTCATGCACTAGGAAAAGTATTTGTGGAAATGTGGAAGTTCTCTGATAGCCAGCAGTCAGTTACTGTCTGAGGTTAGCCATATTTTTTTGAAGTTGTGATTTTTTTCAGGCAGACTATGGTGCATGAGATATTTTCCATGTGATCAAACCCTGATATATTGGTGTCTCCTCACTGAAAATCAGAATGTACTATTTAAAATAAATTTGATTAGCAGTGACATTCATCCAGATTACATTTACCTTGGGCTGGCCTTGATTCCAAACAGGGAGAAAAAATTTGTTCTGATAGATTGTATTTGTTTATACTGAATACGTGATTTTTAAGACAAGATTGTTATATCTTTTGTACATATGTTTTATACAAGAAAAAATTCCTCTGGTAAATATCTATTCACAGCAGCAGTATTAGCTTGTTATGTATGTTCTGTAGAAATTTATACTACTGTAGTTGTGAGTGAGATATGACTGGCTTTTATTGCATTTGGTTTTTACTTTATAATTCTTCTAGTTGCATGAAGGTTAATTTTACTAATAATTTTGTCTGTTAAAGTGTTCCATAAAAGGACTTGTATCTTTGTTATCATTCAAAAGGAATGTGTTTGTTAATTCCACTTTTTATTTGTTCTAATTATAGTTATTCATTTTACCCAGTTGGTTTGTTTTACTAAACATAAATTATGACATCTGGAAATTCATTTAGGGTTGTATTTAAAGTCATTTTATTCAAACAATTTTCTCAGACCTGGAAATATAGGATTTAATCCAGGAGAAATACTTTGCTTGTTACTGTAAGAACCAACACCTGCAATCTCTGAAGGGCAGCTTCTGTGATTTCTTCTTCCTGAGCCAAATAAGAACTGGATTAAACATCCATAAAATGTTGACTTCGGCAGTATTCATAGTTTTACATTACCGGGAAAAAAATGCCCTATGAAGGTTTCTTATGATTGTCAAAGCCATGAAACCCAGACCTGAAACTTTACTTGCATAGCAAAAAGGAACATGGAGTGTACATCTAGGTGCTATTTTTTTAAATGCATTAATTAATGGGTTATTAAAATTTCTAGTTCACAATTTGCTGTTTGCTGTACCATTCTTAAGAGGATGACATTATTGATTGGAAGATATTATAGAAAGTTAAAAAGTACTTTTAGATTTCTCTTTGACTTTTATCATCACTTTTTTGACCATTGGTCAGAACTATTGATCATTATGTCTTAACTTTATTTTTGCCAAGTTAAATAATACCAAATTTGCAATTATAAATGGCAAGTTATCTCCTTATCAATTAATTTACCAAGTTATAAAAAACTTAATAAAACTATATTTTTACTTTCTCTAAACTACATTATCTACAGTTGTAATTAAACTGAGTTTAATTACAACTGTATAATAATTATTACTCTCTTGGTAAATACTCTTTTTAAGTCTCTTTTCTCTCTGTATATACAGTTGAAGCTCTATTTAACGACCCTCCAGGAGAATGAGAAATACGGTTGCCAGGGGCTCACATCTGGTGAGTTTGGGCTTGGCACACCCAGGATCCTGAGCTGGATATCATCATCATCCTTCTCTTTCTTGGTGATTCCCTTCTACTTTTCTCTCTTTCTCTCTCTCTCAGGGTAACTTGGGAATTTTTTTTTTTTTGGCTGGTGCAGCATAAGCCTCAGGCTTCCTTGCACCATATAGATAATAATATCAGAAGGACATTATATCAATCATTCATAAAATCAGCAAAAAAAACAAGTAAAAGCTTGAACATTTAATGTAATTCTACTAATATAATATAGTATAATCTTATTTATAATATGTACTACAGTATTAAACAAGAAAATTATGATTGTAAATATATTTTGCATTGATTGTAAAGTGCAGTAAGCTTAGAATTAAATTGTAAATTTCACTACATAGGCTACAAACCTATCAGCACCTAACAAAAGAATTGTTTCATACTTTAAAATAATCTGTCAAAACACAGTTTCAATGGTAGAGCATGTTTTAAAAGAGAATTATGAAGATGCACGATAGCAGTTATTTCACTTTCACAGTTAGGCTGCACTTGAAAAAAATCGATGTAAAAGTGCTAATCGTTGATGAGCATCTTTCATCACTACAAATTTCAGAAGTTCCTCTTCATTCGTGCATATCCTGAAACATTAAATGTCCGCATCCACTTCTGCGTAATCTTTGAAGATTAAGTTTTCCTGTAAGTTTTAGGTGATGACACACATGCCTATATTATCAGACTGTTCTTCGCAATTAATAGAGGAAGAAGCATGAGAAACTTCACACATTGAATGATGCAATGTGTAAAGTTTCTCACACAATGATGCAATACGTGAGAAACTTCACACATTGCATCATTCAAGGCGGTAAATCCAGCACTTTTGAAGCAGTTGGCGATCACTTTTTCATCAACTTCATCCCATGCTGAAACACATAAATACATTGCCTGCAGGATGTCAATTGTGCATTGAATTTTGCTTTCAGATATAGCACAATTTTGTTTAATGGCAACCTTTGGTAGTTTTTCTTAAAACACTGATTACACCTTGATCAAGTGGCCGAAGAACTGATGTCATATTTGGTGGTAGGTACTTTACAGTGATTGAAAAAGTCATTTACTTAAGAATGAGGGGTGCAGTTATCCACAAACAGCAAAATTTTTATATTCTAACTCACCCTGTGATCTACGTCTCTGATCCATCCTTCGTAGATTTGTGATGTCATCCATGCCTTTTGGTTTGCTTGATACATAGTCAGTAATGCCTTTAAAGCGTCTGGGCTTTCCCAATGATTAAAAGAGGAAGCTTCTCTGTCCAGACCTGTTTGCTGTTATGAGAATGGTAATCTGTTGTTTATCCGTTTTTTTTATGGCGCTACATTTCTCGCCTCTAAATGTAAGTGGTTCTATCCAGTAGCAGTTTTAAAAAATGAGTCCAGTTTCATCAGCATTGAAGATGTCATTGTAGTCATATGTCAGCGTAACATTTTTAAAGGATTTTCCTTTGATTCCTTTGTAGCAGCAATGTCCATGGCTGCACTTTTGCCACACTTTTTTGAAAGACAGGCCATGACAAGTCTTAAATTTCTGGAACCATCCATCTGAACTTTTAAATTCTTCAATATCCATTTGATGTGCAAACAATTCAGCCTTAGCTCTTAAAAGATTACCCTATCTACTAGAACATTTTTTGTACACATCATCATTAGCCATTCCAAAAGTACCTTTTCAAGATGGGGATACTTCGAGTTTTCATGCTCGAATCCTACCCTGTGCAGCAGATTTTTCTAAACTTTCAATTTTTTTCCCAATCTTTCAGAATAGTGAACAGAGTACTCTTAGGAATGGTGAACTGTCTGGCAATGTCACTATGCACACTATTATCCACAACTTGCAAAATCCTAATTTTATCTGAGATTGGCAAAGCTATCTGCTTTCTTTGAGGCATACCAATAAACATGCACCCTAACTAATGAAGTGAACTTCCAGCTGATGTTCATTTCATAATTGCACTGTGAGAAAAGAGCATGGGAAATCTTAACAAATGGTTTCTCAAAGTCAGGCTGCAAGCTCATCAATTACTTCAGTATATTTAAAGTGTTCTGTCATTTTTAAACATGAATATTGTAATCAAAAAGTAAAAATTCAGATTAAGAGATAGAAATTTATGGTCGTTATAGAGAAATCCTTTTATTTTCAAGGTCAATACCGAATTTAAAATAGCGTTTAGTTAATGAGAAATTGGCTGGAACCAACTGCAAAGGATGTTATAACGTATTGGGACTTTAAAAAGAGGTTTGACTATATATGTATCTCTTCACAAACAGCACCACATTCATGAGTCTTACATAACAATAGTATAAAGCTAACAATAATGCATTAAAAATACATGTTAATATATGTTTTCTGTTTGTCTGATTTTAATGAAATATAGAATGGCTTGACAAATATTTTTAAAAGGCCTAAACATAAAATTTCATGAAAATCCACCCACCGGGAGTAGAGTTGTTACCTGCCGATGGAGGGACATTGTGAAGAGAATAGGTGCTTAGCATATGCAGGGGGGTCCCTGGTATCTGAGTCCCAGCAGTTACGTGGATTTGAAAATTCACCAAGCACTTGAATATTTTTTGTGAGAACAATCTTCATGATCATGCAACAAATGTTAAGTGCGAAGTTAAGATATAACTAAATGCTACGACATAATTTTATCTGAAAAAATATGACAAAAAAAAAAAAAAAAAAAACACGAACAACTCTGGATTCATTCTTTATTCGTACAAATGAAAAATAGTGTAATTTCAGTAAACTTTACGTAACCTTACATTGTGTAACATATTATAATAAAAGATGTCTAATAAAATAATTTTCTCATTTTTCATTTCCTTCATCCATTTTTTATTATGTACAAGTATAAGAAAAATTATTATATAATATTGGTGTAGATACACCGTATCTACTCATCCTTCACAATGAGTTGCCCATGTATTGCCCCCCCCCCCTTTTTTTTTTTTTTGGTAGTTGTTGGCGCATCGGCTTCTGTGGCCATAATGCACCTCCCAAGGTTTTTGCAGTACTTTAATCCAAGCCCGAGGCAGGATTCGAACCCGCGACCTTTGGGTTGCCAGGCAGGCACTTTACCCACCCAGCTAGCCCGGTCAGCTGTATTGCCCTACCTTGAATAAGTAATACTTCACTTGCAATATCAGGGTACTTGCCCATCCATTGATGAAAAGCCAACTAGCTTTGAAACAGTGCCATCTGGGTGGTGATGCCCACCGAGAATAGCATTAGCATTAGCAGAGGCATATGATGCAAGAAAGCAAGCTTATTCAGCATCAGCCAAAAAAAAAACAAAAAAAAAAAAAAAAAACAACCACTACTCCCATTTCACCCCTCCATTCGTTCGAAATACCTGTGAGGCTGAGCCTTAAATTTGTTTAGGCTATCAACTTCAACAACAAGCGATGGGAGTCTATTCCACAAACCAACTGCCCGCTGGCTAAAGGCAAATTTCCGCACATCTATCCGACATCCGTCCTTCCTCAATTTGAATTTATGCCCTCTCAGGTGATTATTCTGAGCAAGAGGAAGAATCCCATCGGCATTGAGCATGCTCAAGCCATTCAAAGCCTTATACACCTCTATCAGATCACCTCGCCGATGCCTAGTCTCCAGGCTCTGTAATTTGCAAAACTTAAGCCTTTCTTCGTAAGAGCAACCCTTTGTTCCATTCACTAATCTTGTTGCCCTTCTCTGTACTCGTTCCAGCAGCTCTACATCCTTCTTGAAATGAGGCCTCCAGACCTGTATACAGTACTCAAGGTGTGGCCTGACCAATGCCTTATACAAGGGAATAATCACATCCCTGTCCCTGCTAGAAAAATTCCTGTATATCATTGACAAGACACCATGAGCTACTCTTGCAGCTCGTCTGCACTGCTCAGAGAACTTCATATCTGCCTGCACAATTACCCCCAGGTCCTTTTCATTCTCTACCACTGTCAGCGTAGTACCACAGAGTTGATGCGTTGATCTGGGGTTACTGTTTCCCATATGTAGTACTTTACATTTGTCAATGTTAAACTTCATTTGCCACCTCTCAGCCCATCTGCTCAACCTTTCCAGATCCTGTTGCAGCAGCACAGTATCAGTAGTGTCCTTAACAACCCTGCCAACCTTGGTATCGTCTGCAAACTTGGACATTAAGCCTGATACACCATCATCAATATCATTTATAAATACAGAAAACAACAATGGACCCAACACTGAACCCTGAGGAACTCCACTAATAACATTAGTCCACGTTGAGCAGTGTCCATTGATTACCACTCTCTGTCTTCGGCCACTCAACCATCCCTTTATCCATATCAGCAATTTGCCTCCAATGCCACACTTCTCCAATTTGTGCAGCAGTCTTCTATGCGCAACAGTATCAAAAGCCTTTCTAAGATCCAAATATATAATATCAAAGTTATTCCCTGCATCCAGTTCTTTTGTGACTACATCATAGTATCCAATCAAATTGGTCAGACAAGACCTGCCCTTAACAAAACCATGCTGTGTCTCAGCTATAACTGAATTCGTGTCCAGATGATCCTGCAGTGCTTCTTTAACCAGTGTCTCCATTAATTTTCCTGGAACCGAAGTTAAACTAACAGGTCTATAATTACTTGTGTCAGCCTTTGATCCTCCTTTGTGAATTGGGGTTACATTTGCACATCTCCAGTCCATAGGTACCTCCCCTGAGTCCAAAGAAGCTCTCATAATTATCGCTAGGGGTTTGCTTACTTCCTTTGCTGCCTCCTTTAATATAACTGGATAGATCCCATCCACCCCGGGTGCCTTTTTTATGTTTATTCTCAACAATTTCTCCTCCACTTTCCTCTCAGTTATTAGAAAATCATCTAGCTCGCTGCCAATGTTTACTTCACCTACGACATTCCCCTTCCTGAATAACTCCTCATGTGTGAATGTAGATGCAAAATACTCGTTTAGATTGTTAGCCACCTGAGCTGGATCCTCAACTGTTGAACCATCAACATCCAGTGGACCAATCTGATTCACCCCTTTCCTTCTTGAGTTTAAATAAGTAAAGAACTCTTTTCTGTTTTTCTTTGCATCCTTTGCCAAGGATTTCTCATAATCTGCCTTTGCCTGCCTAATCTCCTTTGTGACTTGGTTACAGACCAACTTATATCTATCATAGGCTTCCATGTCACCCATTAATTTGTATGTATCCCATGCATTTTTCTTCTCTGCCATATGTCTTATTAGTTCATCTGGCAACCTAGGCCTGAACCTTGAACAATATTTCTTGGTTGGTATGTAAAGCCTGGTAGCTTCCAAGATTAGTTCCTTGAATGCTTCCCATTTTGAATTTGCTGTTGGTAACATCATCAGTTGGTCCCACTGTATAGAATTTAAATACTATCCCAGACCATCATAGTCGCCTTTACGAAAGCAAAAACCTTCCCTTTACCTCTGATGGTAGTTACCTCCTTGAGTAAATCCCACTTCAGCACACTGTGATCACTGCCACCCAGTGGTTCCTTTATCTGCAGATTCCTAATGCATGAAGAATCACTACTGATAATCAGATCAAGAGTATTACTCCCTCTAGTTGCCTCCCGAACATGCTGGTGTAGAAAACAATCATCCAGTAAATCCACAAAAGCCTTGCTAGTGTGTGAGTGACCAACCCACAAATTCCAGTCAATATCTGGGAAATTAAAATCCCCCATCATATGACTCTCTGATTTACTGGCCCATTCTATTTCCCTGTACAGTATCTTATTATACTCATCAGAGTCATTAGGCCTATAGCACACTCCTACTCTCAATTTTGATCTCTCAATGCTTATGTCACACCAAACTGACTCGACACTGCCCTGTCTATCAATGTCGACTGGCTTCACTTCCTTGGATTTTATGTGTTTTTTAACTAATAGCATAACCCCTCCTCCCCTCCTGTCCTGTCTATCCTTTCTATACACATTGTACTCCCCAAATTCCAGTTCTGCATTCCTTATATCTGTGTGACACCACATCTCTGATATCCCAACAATATCTGCCTTTGATGTTTAGAGCAATACCTCAAATTCATCAAATTTATTTACTAAACTCCTAGCATTGGTGTACACGCAAGTATACATGCACCTGTTTCTAATCTTAGCTACCCTAACACAACCCATGTGTTTACTTGTACCGCAATGACTTCCAGCAGTCTCTGAAATATCCTGCATCTTGTTTTTCAGGCTTCTGCTCATTCCAATAGAAGCAGTGCAAGAATCTCTTTCACCTCTGCCAGTGGCTACTGTTAATCCATTAGTCTTTGTCTCCCCCCAAGCTAGCAGTTTTCCGACCCACCTAACACTGCCTCGATAGCATCAGCAAATATTCTTGCACCCTTTCTATTTAAGTGTATCCCATCCCTGTAGAAGCAATCTTTCCTGTTAACAATTACATTCCAGGCTGAAAAAAATTTTACCCCTTGAGCCTTGCACAATCTTTCCAGGGCCGAATTGATCGACAAGGCTCTCATCATATACTCCCTCCTATCATGTCTGTGCAGAATTGCAGACACTTTCAAATTCAACCCTACTTCACAGCTTTTTTTCAACAGTGACCTGTACTTGTTAAGTAATTCCGCTGGTCTCCTACTCTTAATATCATTAGTGCCAACGTGTACGACTATATCACCTTTTGTGCTCTTAAAAGATGATATCTGCTCTACAACGTCATCAACCTTTGCCCCTGGCAGACATACCCTGGTCCTGTTCCACCTATCCTTTTTACAAAGCATGTTCCCCGTTTCCCTGACAATAGAGTCACCAACAACTACTAGTTCCTGTGGGACCAGCGCATTCTGCCTTGGGGGCTGCCTCTGTGTTGCAAGATGACCAAGTGCAAGCTCTGGCGTTGATGTGGGCAGCTGAGAGCTTGATGGGCCCCTCAATTTATTTCCTTCGAGGGCATCCACCCTGTCCGTCAAGGTCTCATATAGGCCCATAACAACACCGAGTTGTCACCTAATTTCCTTGCACTCCTTGCATCGTGCACACACAAAGACATCCCCCATGGCAGTATCATGTCCCGTACCCGATTGCTCCGCAAACATCAAGCAAACAGTGCATCTTAAAAGGCTGTGATTCAGAGGGCAACTGCCCCCCTCAGTTCTCCCCTGAGTCACAGCACTCCCATTAGCTTGAGCCTTTTGCTTTGCTGCTCTGGTCAGAGTCATGATTTCGATTTAAATGTCAATAAAATTACAATTCCAGAACAAAATTAAAACCTTAACTTGTATCTTAACACAGTTATAACGCTATATTTATTTTTCAGTATCGAGTGTTATCTACAAGTTGCCTTTATATAACTTCCGTATCAAGTATGTATTAATTATTTGTTACGTTTGTACTCTAAGTCGTTATATATATATATATAGTTAAAAGTACAATTTAATTGACAATGAAGTTTAACAAGATTAATAGATCTACTGATTAATTGACAATATTATATTATGCACTATACTATACAAAGCTAATGCTATCGAATTCCGGATATGCTGTATCGCGTTTCAGTAACGAGTGTTATCTACGAAATTCCTTTATATAACTTCCGTATCAAGTTATGTATTAATTATTTATTTTTACTAATTATTTATGTTCCGTAACCTAAGTGGTTATATGTATAGTTAAAAGTACAATTTAATTGCCAATGAAGTTCGACAAGATTAATAGATTTTACTGATTAATTTTCACGTAACAATGGCGGCCTATTATGAACGGTAAACACGTGGATTTGATACCCTTTCCGATACTAAGTAATACCTACAAATCTCTATCTAAGTTACTTTAACTTTAAGTACCGTAAATAGGAATATAAAGCTACTCTAGAAATAAGTTAATATGTCAATTTAAACTAATAAAGCAGAAAATAAATCAGAAAAAACTTCTCTGTTCCAAGAGCGGCAGAAAGGCACGTCCGCCTTTCTATAGAAGACTATAAAAGAAGACTAACAGAGAAGACTATAAGTAACTATAGTCTTCTCTGTTAGTGAAGCGTTACTTATTCGAGGTAGTGCAATACCTCGAATTCTTATATCTCACAATATGAAATACAGTTGAAATGATGCTTTTCACACTGCTATCATAGTTTTTCTTTAAGAGCTGTCTATGGTGTATCTACACCGACATTATACAGATATAGAATCTTGAACTCTTAAAATATTATGCCTAGTTGCATTTAGTTTTATTTAAATAATAAACATTATGAAAATTGGTCCCTGTTTTAAGTGGAATTTTCTGGAACCAATTATCCTCGGATAACAAGGATCCCCTGTATATATGCAAACACACCTTAGAATGTCTAATGAGTGCCATAAATGACATGCTTTGCTGATAAATGCAAATGAAAAAATATCAGTCAGTGTCAGGGCTGTACACAAAGGAATACTTCTAGGGTGTTCAAACCCTATCCGCTTAACTCAAGCATGCAGTGAAAGAGAGATATGATGATCCTAATTGATATCTCACAAATCTCCCCCCCCTCCCATTTTCCCAGGTCAGACCCCTCTATTTTTAAATTTCTGTATATGACCCTGGAAAGAAATTGCTAGAATGTCACATTCAAACAACTAAGAATCTTATTATTATTTTCTTTTATTCATTTTATTTATTTACTTTTTTTTTTTTTTTTTCATGCCAACTGAAGGATTAAAAACTATTCTTGTATATGGAAACTGATTTTTCTTATATATACAAGAGCATCACTTTTTGGGAGCTGCTTTTTTTTTTTTTTTTTTTTTTTTTTTGTGAAAATCCCAGTCATGAGAAGGTATTAGAACCTATAGTAATTGGTACCATGCATAGATTGAAGGTCGAGAAGATTAAAAGATTAAAGACTATACACATTGACATTAGACTTGAATTTCTGAAGTTTGTAATTTTCAGGAAATGTGTATGAAGGGAGGTTGTTCCAGCAAACAGAAGTTGAAAGAATAAATGAGGAACAAGAAAAGTTAATTCTGTGAGTTTGAAGTTGGACAATAAAAGGATGATGATTTGTTGCTGCATGTATTTGGACTGGTTTGGAAGAGAGCAAGAATTACAGAAGCCGATTCAGAAGAACAGTACCTGTGGAAGTATCTATATAAAAGGTATGCAGCAGTAACAGAACTTTTATAAAAGAGAGAGAGAGAGTAGAGAGAGAGAGAGAGAGAGAGAGAGAGAGAGAGAGAGAGAAGAAAGTAAGAAAGTGAGTGCAGAGACTTTGTTAGAGATGAGCCATTTAATTAACCTAAATGCCCTCATTTGAATGGAATCTAGAAGCTTGAGAGAGGTTTTGGGGGCAATGGGAACAATATCCCATGATAGTGCTGATTTGCAATTTGTACAGCATGAATGTTTGCAAGAAAAGTAAGAAAGCGAAAGAGAAAACCCAGTTTTTTAGATATAGCGGAAGCAATATTTGTAATGTGCTTATGCCAAAAGAGAGAGATTAGAAATCAGGGTAATCCCCAATAGAGATATTATGATCTTGATAGAAATCGGAGAGTCATCAAAAATAAGCATAGGAGCAGAAGAATCCTTTTTGCGAGATATAAGACAGGACTGAGTTTTAGAAGGATTGAAATCAACTAAGTTATTTTTGCCCCACTGGAGAATTACTTGGAGATCAGCATTTAAGGAATTGGTAGTAGAGAAGTTGAAGCTGTTCGTGCAGGACAAGGTTTCTCCAACTGGAAGGTGGAATGCAATGTGCTATTGTCAGCAAAACTATGGATAGGATTTCCGGTCAATGGAAGAAGGTTATTTATATACAAGAGGAAAAGAGTGAGAGAAGAAACTGAACCTTAGGGAACCCCAGCATTAGTGGAGACTTTAGAAGATGGAGAGTCATCTACCATCACCCACAATGAGCAGTCAGAGAGAAAACTGGATACCCAATTATAAAAAACAGTTGGCAAACCATATGATGGAAGCTTATTTAGAAGACTTTTATAGCAAACATGATCAAAAGACTGAAATGTCAAGAGCAACTGCTTGAATTTCGCCAAACTTTTCCACTGAATTTGTCCATAGATAGGTAACATAAGCCGGAAATTTTACCATTGGATTGACACTGACGGAATCCATCCTGGTGATCACTGATCAGATGGAAGGTACCTAGACAGTTTAAGAGTTAGTGGTTAATTGAATTCTCCATTACTTTAGAAAGAGTAGAAGTAAGTGCAACGGGATGAGAAATAGATGGGAGGAATTTGTTATCCTTTTTAGGAACTGATTGGATATGAGCAAATTTCCAAGCAGAAGGGAAAAGATCTTTGAAATACGAAAGTGAAAAAAGGTGACACAAACAGGAGTATGTTCAGGAGCACAGGTTTTCAGAACAAGGGGAGAAATACTATCAGAACCTGTAGCTTTCTTAGCATCAAGCTTCATCAAAATCCTTCTGACATCATTTTGACAGAAGACCATGGTAGGCACTGAATGGAGTGTACTGGGAATGGTGGGAGGTGGTTTACCAAGATCATCAATACATGAATTGGAAGAAAAATAGGATGCTATAGCAGATCAGCTTTATCTTTGGCTGAAGTGGCAATAGAACCTTCTGGTTTTGACAAGTTGGGACAGAGGTGGGCAAAAGTTGTGGCCAATAGCTTTGGCAAGAGACCAGAATACTCAGCTGCCAATTGGACAAGAAGCGAATTTTTCTAGTCTTAACTTGTTCGAAAAACTAGTTTGGACTGATTAATAACTGCTTTACAATCGTTGTAAGCTTTGGTGTAGGAAGAAAATGAACCTTGAGGTTTGGAAACAAGCCAATTATTACAATATGCAATGTTCTTCTCTTAAACAGCCTTAGCACATTTATAACTGCTTTACAATCGTTGTAAGCTTTGGTGTAGGAAGAAAATGAACCTTGAGGTTTGGAAACAAGCCAATTATTACAATATGCAATGTTCTTCTCTTAAACAGCCTTAGCACATTTATTGGAAAACCAAGCTTTAGATAAGGGATGAGATTTTAAGGTGGTGTGTGAAATAAAGGATTTTGTCCCTACAAGAATAATTTCACTGACACAATCTGAGCAAACATTGACATTAGAAGTTTTGAAACAGTAATTTGACCAAGGAAAAGAAGAAAAAAAATCTCACAGATCATCCCATTTTGCATTCTTGTAATACCTATCAACACGAGGTTGAGAATGGCCATGAGAGGAAGGCTTCATTGGAGAAGGGACCATCACCAAGGTTCAAAAAAAATTTGTATTCACCAAGACATAGTTGTGATAGAAAGATGAAATTTCTTTATTTTGATTCCTTGAAATCTCTATAGCATCCACACAAATTTTGGTTTCAGTCTGACAGTTAATTTTTTTTCTTTGTAGCACTGAATGAAGAGTCATAATGGATAAAGTGGAAAGCAGATCAATGATTCGGTTCTGAAAGGGAAAACACCTAAAACAATCCATGAAGAAATGGTTGCTGTTTATGGAGAAGACTGCCCAGATTACAGCTGTTGATTAGTATAAATAATTCAAATGTGAAAGAACTTTGGTGCATCGTGATGAAATCCCAGGACACCCAGCAACTGCTGTAACAGAAGAGAGCGTTGCAAAAATTGTGGCATTAATTCTGGAAGATCACTATATTAACTTCAAAGAACTAGCTGCAGAACTCCAAATTAGCATTGGATCTGTGGAGAACATCATCGATCAACAGTTGCATATAAGTAAAGTGTCTGCTAGATGCATTCCCAGACTTTGGACCCCTTACCAGAAGATGGAAAGGACACATTGTGCACATGAGATGTTGTCAGTGTGCTGGGAAAAGCAAGAGTTATTTTCATGGCTAGTCACCATGGATGAAACTTGGATCTATCACTATGATCCTGAAATTAAACAAATGTGAAAACAATGGAAGCATGCAGAATCACCCTCCACCCCAAAAGGAAAAGATGCAACCAAGTGCTGTCAAGGTCATGCTGTCAGTTTTTTTGGGATCAGCATGGTATTAATACTAACAAATTACCTTGAAAAGAGCTGTACTGTGATGGTGAAGTATTCCAACCTCCTCATAAAGCTACATGCTATTATAAAAGAAAAAAGCTGGCCTGCTCCATGATAATGCCTCTGTGCATTCCTCGCATGCTTTAATGAGATGTGCCCATGAATGTGGTTTGAAATATTGCCACATCCTGCTTATTCCTCTGACCTTGCACCCTCGGATTGCTTCCTTTTCCAGCCCTGAAGTCCTTTTTTCATGGAAAACATTTGCTGCTGGTGATGAGGTGATTTCTGCTGCTGAGTTGTGGTTTGAAAGACAGAGGACTTCTACAAAACTGGCCTGCAGAAGTGTATTGAGAGGTGCCAAAAATGTGTTGTTTTGTTTAGGACTATGTTAAAAAAATGTAATATATCATGTTTGTTTCCACCTTATCACTACTTCTGGGTGAATACAAATCTTTTTTGAACCCCTTCCCCTACTTCATCTATCCTGGTAACAGGATGGATGACGTATTATAATCTTTCCATACAAAATTGTAATCTTGTTTGGCAATTTTCAGTTAAAAGCCCCCACAGAATATTTTTCTGTAGTTGTGCTTTACTTGGTCTGGTAAATATATCATGATGTGTGATTAGATTTCATGCTATAAATCTGAAAGAGTTTAGTTGATAAATGTTAGTGATGGTTAACATGTACCAAAGCAAACTGAATATTATCAGTTTGTTTTTGTACATTATTTGATCTCATGTCTAAAATAAAATTTTTCAGATGGCTGAAATTCTTGTCATTCCAACCAATAAAAAACATAGATTCATAGCTGGCAAATTGTGACTCTATATATGCAGTGAAAATGCTTTCCTTTACATATTTGACTTTTCTTACAATATGTGGAATATAACCTTCAATGCTGATGAGTTTTTGGATGTATTATGTTAACATAACTTTTTTTACGAATACAACAAATTACTTGTATGTATTCCAGAATAGTAAAAAAAAAAAGTGTAGCAACATGTAAACTTTTTAATATAAAAGCATTTTCAGTGTCCAAACTTGTAAGATTATCTCAGTCTAAATATTGGTTCAAACCACATCTAAAATGTATTTTAAAAGTTAAGAAAAAAATTGTACAGACAGTGGAAGAAATATACTAAAAACTATATTCAGATAACCTACAGATTTCTACTCAGCATATACCTGGAAGAATCAATGACCAGTCAGTAAGTATAAGAAATATCAACTCAGTACTAAAATGTATTTTATATAAAATTTATTTCTGATTCAAAAACCCTAACCCCCCACCCCTTTTCACCTTCACACCCACCCTTAAAGTTTGCAGTTCAGAGACATCTTTGGAAATGTAACCTCTGCAGACAGAAAGATTGTATTGTAATTTTTGAGTGTACAGATAAAGTATTGAATATAAATGAAGAATAAGGATAAGTTTTTGCTTAAAATAAATGTTAAAAGAAATATAGCTAAACAAATTTAAAATAGTTTTTCTTTTATTTATATGAGGTATTGCTAAATATGAACCAAAGGTTTATGTATATTTGCAGTGGCACCTTCTCGGCGGTCACGCCAGTTAAATTTACAAAGGATAAGGCAAGAAGAATCTCGAGCTGAACAGCGCCAGAAAAAGTATCGTTATCTTTATCAGGTGCGAACAGCTCACGGAGATGTCATATCACAAGTAAGTTGGCCATCCATCGGTAAAATTATCAAAAAAAAAGGATTTTAGTTATAAAATATATGACATCTGTTCTTGATATGTAATATTGATAATAGTCTACTTTATGATCAAATAGATATATATTGGCACAGCTTCCAAAATTTATTCAGAACAACTTACAGAGTAGAAAACATCAGTAAGTTATGCAAAGAATAATTCATCCAATTTGCATGAATAAATATCAGCTTATTAGTTGCAATGAGAAAAATTACAAAGCATTTAGCCATACTTGTTCTGTGTAAATAAAACTAGAGGTTTACATCTGTTAAATATTGATAAAATTGACACAGAAACATCAGGTAAATAAATATAAATTACATAATCAAATATAAATGTACAGAACAGTCAGATCACAACTTAATAAACATAAATTAAGAGGAATAGTATTTATCACACTAGTAATATCTGTAAATATTAGCATATAGAATAGTTTTAGAATAGTTTCCTCAATTTGTTTTCCTGTAAAAGCTATTTTCCAGGAATAGTTTTCCAGGATTCAGTGTTGGAATACTGAATAAGGCTGGGTATGAAATAAAGAAAGAATTTATCTAGAGAGGAATTCTATTAGTCAGAGGAATTAATAAGGCTTCTACTTGATGCATGTCAAAAGAGCTGTACTGTGATGGTGAAGAATGTACAGCAACTCTACATAAACCAACTTTCTGTCAAATAATTGGACCTGCTAAGTAGAAAAGAAGCATTTTGGAAATGGAATTAAGAGATTTGATCTGTATAAAAGTCTTTTTAAAGAAACCCAGTTGGGGTTATTAATCATTGTGGGGCAGGAAATGTGTTATTGGCCCAGTTTTAAATTGCACCTAGGTTAGAATTTGATACTCAACAGAGACAAGCCCTTTGATTTGCAAAGTGGAGTCAGAAGATTTCTACTCTCTTGTATCATACCAGGGTGGGCTGAAGAGTAATGCATATTACTCTTCATTGAGCTCAATGCTTTGAGCTCTTCATCTGCATAGAAAGATGAAATCCATTATGGTTTTTATAGAGCATTTAGATAATTTAATTTGCTTTTTCCAGCCACCAAAGGAACTTGGAATATATGGCCATTAATTAATTTTATTTAATTATTCTAAATTTTAAATCTACTATGTGCATATATTCAATCAAATTAAAAATGATCTGTTTACCATTTTTCATAAGTTCCTCAGAGCAGTTATCTCCCATTAAATCCATTTTATTTCTTACAAATGTAAGAAATGTTTTCTCCTGTATTAAATCCAATATAACACAGGAGAAATAAGTTGAAATTATGTATACGTGCCTTTCAACACCAGTACTAGAAATATTCTTCTGAATTTTAATTTATAAATAACTATAAGTTCAGTATAATTTTTCATTTTTCATCATTAATTGATATTTTTGTAATTTCATAAGACATGTTGTTGGGTAATTACGCTACATGAACATTTGGGGAGAGACAAACCGATGTTGGGAAATTGAAGCGCCATTTCGTGTTATTTCCCAACAGGATATCCTCCCACCTCCTCCATATTCCCTCACTTCACCTTTGCTGGCTTTGAAGCTACCTAAAAATTTGTGTGTACCATGGAAACCCCAATAACAATCCAGAACGTCGAAAAAAAAATTATTTTTTTTTGTCAGGGAAGTTAAAAACATTACCTACTGAATGCAATGCCCTGGATAATGGAGAGTAAACCTGTTGAATATTGTTGAAACAGTAGGAAAAGTGGAATTTTCCACGTGTCAATATACAGCAACTCCACCAAACTTCACAGTTGGGATGACACACTGATAAATAATGTTTTCCAGGCATCCACCAGACCCAAACACGGCCACCAGATTGGAAACCCAAGTCCAAGTACCATGAGTCACCACTCCATAATATAGCTTTCCAAAGTTCCAGGGTCCATTTTATGACGGGTTGTGCATACGACAGCTTGACACTGTGCATTGTGTTTGTGTGCTTCAGTAAAATCTGGTGCTATGTAGCCTTCTTTCCTATCCTCACATATTGTCCTTGTACTATAGAACAAGGACAATATGTGATTTCTCTGGACAATCTCTGGTCTCTTTCTGGCAATTTCTGTAACTATCTGAATACTTCCTGGCTATAGTAGCACCATTAAATTTCTATTTGGTGATTATATTAGCTACCATTGATCTAGGGTGTTGCAGCAGAACAGATTGAGTATTGATATGGCACCCTGTGATGACCCCCCTCTGCCATTGGAAGTCACTGAGCTCAATGTTTGACCCATCTACGTATTTTGTTGAACTGCTTGCCTCTAGCATGAACACCTTATGTACGTGACAGGTGGATTACGTTTTTTTTCCCAAATCCATTGAGTGTCTAGTATCCATAAGATTTGGGAAAATATAGCATATTTTTGAATTATAAAAAATAGAATGTTGCAGGTGAATTAGCAGCATTTTAAATATACATTTCCATCTGCTGTTACAACTCTTGTTGGGACAGCCAAGTACTTATGTAAATGTCAATGGGATGCTACAGGGATTACCTTTATTTTTCGCTATAGAATGGCTTCTTTTGACGAACTCTCCTAGTGGAACGCGTTAACAATTAATTTGTAACAACAATATAATTATAAGATTAATTAAACATCTTCCCAATGTCAGAACAGTAGCGGGACAACCCCATGGTATCAATATTGGATGCCCAACTCAACCCAGAGCTCCAACTACCACCCCCCCCCCTGCCAGTAAGAAAAAAATCACGTTCAACATAATTAAAATTAAATTTGATGTAAAAAAGCTTAACTACATATAGAGCAATATTCTCTTCATTCCTTAAGTTGGACTAAGGCTTTTCAAAACTACATCTTCACAGGAATAAGAGCAAACCAAAAAAAGTTAACCAGAAGAATTTGTCTTATGTAGTACTGTTTTGTTCTTCACACATGTGTATAAATGACCAGTCATCAGATAATAGGAATGGTCTACGAATATTAATTGAATTTATACATAACTTTATCTTGAGGGTTTCCGCAATAAGTAATTTACAGTAGTTATGTTGGATATTTATTATTTTTGCTTCATTAAAATCAACGTGTTGTTCATTGATCGCATGAAACAACAGTTCCGATGCATTTGATCGACCTGCCTGAACTAAAGCTTCATGTTGTTTTGCTCGACTGCCCCCATGGTAGAACCTACATAAACCGCATCACAGTTTTTACATGCGATGCTGTATATGAGATCTTGTTGTAATTGAAAGATGGTATTTAAAGGTCAAATTCTAAAAAACATATATAATTTATTCCTTGGTTTGGGTATAATTTTCGTGTCAGTACCTTTGCATATTTGATTTTTTAAGTTTGTTATACTATTGCGTGGCATAAGGTATGGTAATAAAATGTTTTTTGTCCATGTAAAATTTACATACATTGTGTTTCCCGGTTTTTATTTATTTTTTCCATGCTAAGGAAAAAATCAAAGTTAAGACCTTTGCATGGAAAATTTAAATTTTCCATGCAAAGGTCTTAACTTTGTTTATAATGGTTAAAGGGTAACCCCTGTTTATAAATCTCCTTGTTAGCTCATTTATTTCTGGTGTTAATAAAATCTGGGAGGAAGAATATTTAAACGCTTTAATGAATTAATTCAACATGACTGATTTTTTTTATACGAATAGGGGTGGTAACTATGGAAATGTAAAAGCATACCTTTATTAGTGGGTTTTCTATATATACTGAAATTTAATTTATGATATAATCTATGTATGGTAAAATTTAGGAAATTAATGGACTGTTTCTGCTTCTTTTTCCAATGTAAATTTTAATCTTGAATGGATATTATTAAAAACCTGTAGTACATTATTTATGGTCAAATGATCTGTACTAATCAAAATGTCATCCAGGTATCTTCCGTAATATGTGATCTGTGGCAAGAATGGGTTAAGATGCAACTTTTCTAATTTATCCAAGTATAATTCAGCAGTGAGTCCACTGATGTTTAGGCCCATTGGTAGACCAAAAATCTGTCTATAGATTTTGTCTTGAAAGAGAATATAATTGGCATTTACTAATAATTTCATTAGTTCAAAGATTCTATCTTTGGGAAGTCTAGTGTTATTAATCTTTATATCGTCATCATTTAAAAGGGTCCAAACTATGTATAAAGCATATGGAACATTTACATTTGTAAGTAATGAGGTCACATCCAATGAACATAGCTTATTATCTTTTTTAATATGAAGATCTTTAAGGGACATGAATAATGCATCGTAATTTTTAATGTTATATGTTAAATGTTCTCTAAATGATTTTAGAATTGGATAGATAAACATGGCTAATGAAGCAAAGGCAGAATTCTTATGTGACACAATCGGACGTATTGGGTATCCTGTTTTGTGTAATTTTACTTGGCCAAATAAGGTTGGGACATTATTTAATTTGTTCCCGCAATAAATTACTTATTGTTGAAACTCTCGAGACAAAGTTATGTATAAATTCAATTAATATCCGTAGACCATTCCTATTATCTGATGATTGGTCATTTATGCGCATGTGTGAAGAACAAAAAAGTACTACATAAGACAAATTTTTCTGGTTAACTTTATTGGTTTGCTCTTATTCCTGTGAAGATGTAGTTTCGAAAAGCCTTAGTCCAACTGAAGAAATGAAGAGAATATTGCTCTATATGCAGTTAAGCTTTTTTACATCAAATTTAATTTTAAATTTAGTTTTAATGATGTTGAACGTGATGTTTTCTTTACTGGTGGGGGGGGGGGGGTTGGAGCTCTGTGTTGAGTTGGGCGACCAATATTGATACCATGGGGTTGTCCCGCTACTGTTCTGACAGTGGGGAAGACGTTTAATTAATCTTATAATTATATCGTTGTTACAAATTAATTGTTAATGCGTTGGACTAGGAGAGTTGGTCGAAAAAGCCATCCTGCAGCAAAAAATAAAGGTAATTCCTTGTAGCATCTCATAAGATAATAGAATATAGGAATAATAGAGCATTTAATACCTCTCTATCGTCAAATGTAAATGTCTATGTGCTCATTTAACTGTGCCATTCCTTCATTTTAAGTCATAAAATGACTGACATTATTCTGTGACAAGGCTGTTTTTATATTGCAACCCTTCCACTTTAGCATTAGCATTAGTAGAGGCATTTGATGCAAGAAAGCAAGCTTATGCAGCATCAGCCAAAAAAAAAAAAAAAAAAAACAAATAAATAAATAAATAAAAAAATAAAAAATAACCACTTCCACTTCACCCCTCTGTTCGTTCGAAATACCTGTCCAGCTGAGCCTTAAACTTATTTAGGCTATCAACTTCCACGACAAGGGATGGAAGTCTATTCCAGCAACCAACCACCCGCTGGCTAAAGGCAAATTTCCTCACGTCTATCCTACATCTGTCTTTCCTCAATTTGAATTTATGCCCTCTCAGGTGATTATTCTGAGCAAGAGGAAGAATCCCATCGGCATTGAGCATGCTCAAACCATTCAAAGCCTTATATACCTCTATCAGATCACCTCGCCGATGCCTAGTCTCCAGACACTGTAATTTGCAAAACGTAAGCCTTTCTTCGTAAGAGCACCCCTTTGTTCCATTCACTAATCTTGTTGCCCTTCTCTGTACTCGTTCCAGCATCTCTACATCCTTCTTGAAATTAGGCCTCCAGACCTGTATACAGTACTCTAGGTGCGGTCTGACCATTGCCTTATACAAGGGAATAATCACCTCCTTATCCCTGCTAGAAAAATTCCTATATATCATCGACAATACACCATGAGCTACTCTTGCAGCCCGTCTGCACTGCTCAGAAAACTTCATATCTGCCTGCACAACCACCCCCAGGTCCCTTTCATTCTCTACCACTGTCAGCGTAGTACCACAGAGTTGATACGTTGCTCTGGGGTTGCTGTTTCCCATATGTAGTACTTTACATTTGTCAATGTTAAACTGTGTTACTTTTAGGAGTTGAACAAGTGTTAAACTTTAATTATCCTACACATTTATTTAAATATGAAGGATGACTAAAGGGTTGAGTGCAGATGTGAAATATAGTAGATCTATGTACTTTTTATATTCTGTCATGTGCAGGTTAGGCAAGATGGCAAGAACCAGAGAAATGGATGATAAATATATCTGTCCAAGAGACAAGACCCATTTTTAAATCAAAATTTGTTTTTTGGTTCCGTTTTCTTTTTTTCATTCCTTTAAAAATAAACTTCCTGTTCAATGTTTTTTCATCAGTTTAAAATATTGCACCCTTACAGAATGTTAACCTTGCCGGTCATCTGCACCAGCCCCTATTCATTACCATGTGCAGAGAGCAACTCTAGGGTCAGTGATGTACCTCATTATCTACCCTACAGAATCTTAGTGATATGTTCTGACATGACAAGGCAGAACAAGTGAATGATGATGATGATGATAGTTACAGTTAACTTTTTTCAGTTTTGGTTATATTTGCTGTTGCTATTGCTAACATGCCATTTAATACAGTCAGTTATCTCCAGTGGACAAGGATATTGCTATTATTTATTATAAGAGGTTGGCAGTAAGGATTTAGAATCTCCTGAGAAAACTACTTAGTGAAATAGCAGATAGTATGACAACCTTAAATGTCTGAATATTTCACTTCTAACTCTGTGACTTCTAAAATGAAGAAAAACAAATGCTGCCTGCTTTTAACAATTTATTATAAACACTAGTCTAGTTTTTCACAATGTTTATGTGAAGTATAAATAGGTGGCAGTACAGGGTAGATAATGAGGTACATCCTTGACCCTGGAGTTGCTCTCTGCACATGGAATAATTATGCTATCTTTTTTATTTCAATTATGAAATAAAAAAGATAGCATAATTATTCCATGGAAAACAAATTTCATAATTGGCAACACTGACCATCATGGCTGCCGCAACACTGGACCACAACACTCATCCTCCTGTTCATATTCATCTCTCTTCCAAACAGCTATCTGGGTTCCAAAAAAAAAACAGCATAATTCGAATACAAACTACTGCACATGGGATTAAAACTAATAACCATAGATATCTGTACTGCCCTAGAAACATGCCTATGCAGAATCATTGCCAATTACAAACAAGTCAAGGGGATAACCATGGGATCATAAAGAATGGTGCCATCACTAGTCCCATAACTGGTGTGTCAGTGTTGATGCCGATTTTTTAGATGCAAAACTTTATCAGATTAGACAGAACTTTGCAAAACAAACAAAAAAAAAAAAAAAAAAAATTCAGGCAGTGTTTTAAACTGGGAAACATGGAAATGTTCCAAATTCGTTATCATCAAGAATTATGTTGAAAAGTTTATTTTGGCAGCAGCCCAAAAAATCAGTATTCAGTCTCTTGTCCTTAAAATATTGAGTAGATCTCTTTATTAGATATTGCATAGTAACTTACCTTATCTCATTATATCATCCATATAAAATTCAGATCATCCATGATTTGCCAGACGGTGGTTTTGCTTCAAAGGTATTTTGCTAGAAGTTATTAGAGTTAGTGAACAAATATTTATAAATACCAGTTATTAATCAGTCTCAACTAGATTTTGAACAGGCTAACTGTCGAAAACTTGCTTCTTTTCCAAATGATAGTTGAGCATTGGCAAAGCTATTGGCCACAACCTTTGTCTAACTCTAATAATAGTTCTGTCAAAAACAACTGGTACTATTGCCAAAGATAAAACTGACCGGCTGGAATCCTAGTTTTCTCCCAAATCATGTACTGATGATCTTGGTAAACCACCTCCTACCATTCCTAATACACTCCCTTTAATGCCTCCTGTGGTCTTCCATCAAAAGAATGCCAGAACGATTTTGAACAGTCTCGATGCTAAGAAAGCTCCAGGGCCTGATGTTATTTCTCCACCTGTTCTTACACCTGAACATACTCCTGTTTGTGTCACCTTTTTTCACTTTCTTATTTCAAAGGTCTTTTCCCTTCTGCTTGGAAATTTGCTCATATCCAACCAGTTCCTTAAAAGGATGACAAATTCCTCTCATCCAATTATCATCCCATTGCACTCAGCATTAACATTAGTAGAGGCATACAGTACAAGAAAGCAAGCTTATGCAGCATCGCTGTCTAGATACCTTCCATCTGATCAGTGATCATCAGTATGGATTCTATCAGTGTCAATCTACTGGTAATATTCTGTCTTCTGTTAACCATCTGTGGACAAATTCAGTGGAAAAGTTTGGTGAAATTCAAGCAGTTTGCTCTTGACATTTCAAAGTCTTTTTTTTTTTTTTTTCTTTTTTTTTTTTTTTTAATGAAAACCTCCAACATGATAGGTGTTAGAACCTATAGTGCTTAGTACCATGCTTGGGTTGGAGGTCGAGAAGACGAAAGAAGATATTTGTTGACATTAGACTTGAACTTCTGTAGACTGTAATTTTCAGGAAATACATATGAAGGAAGGTTGTTCCAGAAAACGGCAGTTGAATGAATAAACGAGGAAGATGAAAAGTTGGTTCTGTGAGTTTGAAGTTGGACAGTAAATGGATGTTGACTGGTAGCGGCACGTGTTCGGACTGTTTTAAAAGAGAGAGCAGGAATTATAGAAGCCAATTCAGAAGAACAGTGCCCATGGAAGTATCTATAAAAAAAAAGGCATACCGCAGAAACAGTACGTCTATGAGACGGAGAGACTCTGTTAGAGAGGAGTCATTAATTAAATTAATTGTCCTCTTCTGAATGAAATCTAGAAGCCTGAGAGAGGTTTTGGGGACACCACCCCAGATGTGAGAACAATATTGCATGGCAGGGCGGATTTGTATACAGAGTGAGCAGCTGTTTGGAAGAAAAGTAACGCCGAGAGTGAAAGAAAAAACCAAGTTTTTTAGATGCAGAGGAAGCAGTATTTGTAATGTTCTTGTGCCAAGAGAGATTAGAAGTTAGGGTAATCCCCAAAAGAGAGATATCATATTGCCTAGAAATTGGAGTGTCATCAAAAATAAGCATAGGAGCAGAAGAATCCTTTTTGTGAGATATAAGACAAGACTGAGTTTTAGAAGGATTGAAATCAACTAAGTTGTCTTTGCCCCACTGGAGAATTACCTGGAGATTGGCATTTAAGGAATGGTAGCGGATATTCGAGAAGTTGAAGTTGATTGAGCAGGGCAAGGTTTTTCAAAATGGAAAGTGGAATGCAATGTGCTATCGTCGGCAAAACTATGGATAGGATTTCCAGTCAATGGAAGAAGGTCATTAATATACAAGAGGAAAAGAGTGGAGGAAAGAACTGAACCTTGGGGGACACCGGCATTGGTGGAGAAGTTATAAGACAGAGAGCCATCTACCATCACCCTCAGTGAGCGATCAGAGAGAAAACTGGATAACCAATTACAAAAAACAGTTGGCAAACCAGATGGAAACTTGTTTAGAAGACCTTTATGCCAAACACGATCGAAAGCATTTGAGATGTCAAGAGCAACTGCTTGTGTTTCACCAAACTTTTCCATTGAATTTGTCCATAAATGGGTAACATAAGCCAGAATATCGCCTGTGGATCGACACTGACGGAAGGTTTCATAAAAGAGGGGGGAAAAAACATTAAGGGTAAAGGAAAGAATTTTTACTTTTGTAAAGGGGGACTACAAAGGTCTCAGAGACAGTTTTTAAACTCTGTACAGTGGGAACAACTGATAATGTTACCATCAGCAAATTCTAAATGGCAAACATTCGAGGAATTAATCATAGAAGTTACTAGGCCTTCCATACCAACTAAGAAATACTCTTCAAGTTGTAGGCCTAAATTCATGTCAGATTAAGTGATGAGACTTGCAGGAGAGAAGAAAAATACACGGGTTTCTGTGTTGCCCGATATTTTATATCAGGCAACACAGAAACCTGTGGTAGATATAAAATAGTCTGTAATCAAGTTACAAAGGCGGTTAAGCAGGAGAAATCAGATAACGGGAAATCTTTTGGCGAAGGATGCAAAGAAAAACAGCAAAGACTTCTTAACTTATGTAAACACTAGAAAGAAGAGGATTAATCAAATTGGTCCATTCAATATCGATTGTTCAACTGCTCTGCAACTTTGGATTCGGGGGGAGATCTCCGCAGACAAGATCTGCAAATGTATCCCCAATTCAGAAGAGTGATCGAAAGGTGACATGAGTAATTACAGACCTGTTGTCTAATTTCTCTTCCAGGGAAAATAAGGAAACCACTTGTAAGAGAAGCAATGCAAGATCATCTAGATGAGGTTGCAATTATACTTCAAACACAGCATGGGTTTGTTAAGGGGAAATCCTTGTCTGACCAATATAACTGGATACTACGATGTGGTCACAGAGGTACTGGATGAAAATAATAATTTTGATATCATATACTTGGATTTTAGAAAAGCTTTCGATACTGTTGTTGCACATAAAAGGTTGCTGTACAAATTGCCCTTATGCTACTGGCATTAAGGGCAGGTTGCTGCTATGGATAAAGGGATGGTAATCAATGGACATTGCTCTTTGTGGAGTAATGTTATTAGTGGAGTCCACCAGGGTTTAGTGTTAGGCCCATTGTTGTTTTCTATATTTATGTGCAATATTGATGAAGACATATCAGGCATAATGTCCAAGTTTGCAAATGATATAAAGGTTAGCAGGGTTGTTAATGAGAGGAATGATAGTATGCTACTGCAATAGGAGCTAGAAAAGTTAGGCAGATGGGCTGACAAATGGCAATTGAAGTTTAACATTGACAAAAGCAAAATACTGCATATGGGTAGTAATACAAACTGTATGGTAGTACAATTATTGTAGCGGAAAATGAAAAAAACCTGGGGGTAATTGTGCAATTGGATATGAAGTTGATATAAGCAGTGCAGACAGGCTACCAGGACAGCCCATTGGGTTTTGTCTATGATATATAGGAATCTTGCTAGCAGGGATAAGGAAGTGTTTACCCCTTTGTATAAGGCAGTGAGTACTGCATGTCGGTCCGGAGGCCTCATTTTAGAAAGGATGTAGAGCTACTTTAATGAGTACAGAGAAGGTCAGTGAGATTTGTGAGGGGAACAAAGGGCTGCACTTATCAACAAAGGCTTCATTTCTGCAAATTACATTTGGATACTAGCACCTACGTCGTGATCTGATTGAAGTGTTTAAGACTTTGAATGGATTGAACAGGCTCAATGCTAATGGAATTCTTCCTCTTGCTCATACTACACACATGTGAGTTGGCACAAATTCAAATTGAGGAAGAGTAGTTGCAGAATAATGTGCTGAAATTGCCTTTAGCCAGCAGGTGATTGATTGCTGGAACAAACTTCCATTTGTCGTTGTGGAAGTTGATAGCTTAAATAAATTCAAAGCAGAACTAGACAAACTACTGGAGGGACTGAATAGGTGAAATTGGAAGGGTTTTTTTTTTTTTTTTTTTTTTGGCTGAGGCTGTATAACCTTGCTTTCTTTCATCATTTGCCATTAGTAATGCTAAACAGTTCTTGAGTCTTTGAGGCTGTCACTGACATTAACTCAGTTATGACAAGCTTAGTCCACCTGGGAGTCTAAAACACATGGAACCTGTATTCAGGTGACATTGAGTGTCACCCGAATACAGAATACAGGTCAATTGGATTGAATTTCGACAAAGTCCAGTTGTTCTGTGACAACCAACATAAGCAGGGGTCGCGATGTGGCATCCACCCCACATGGAGGAATGCCACCCCTCTGTGTTACCAGACATTATTAGGTGGTAGCTGACCCTCATCAACTGGTGTAATATCTCCACTACTTATTGAAGGCTCAAAGTGGTGAAACCCTTGTTTAGACTCCAAAGCAAAGCTCCAACTACCCCCCCCCCCCACATCTCTTTCATCATGCAGTATGATTGTTGTCTTTTGAGGTTATGATGGTCATCATGGCAAGTTCCAGTCTTCCTTTCATTTTGAGGGTACAGGTGTAAAACAGTGTTTGCAGGTTGGCTTATAGATAGTCCATCGAACCAAATCTATTCCTAACTCTCTGTGAGGTTTCTGGATCAGCTAGTGTATAAACTTGCTGCCTCTACTCTGCCAGATAGTGACTGGAGGAAGTCCAGGTAGTGTATATGCAGAGGATATTGTCAAGGTCATGTTATATCAAGAAGCTTTTATATATTGCCATATATACACCATATCCAAAAATTTCATTACTTAATACAAAATGTCCTCCCCCACTTTTTCTTACTACTGAGTACATCATGAGTACAGAGAAGGGCAACGAGATTAGTGAATGGAACAAAGGGGTGCTCTTACGAAGAAAGGCTTAAGATTTGCAAATTACAGTGTCTGGAGACTAGGCACCAGCGAGGTGATCTGATAGAGGTGTATAAAGCATTGAATGGTTTGAGCATGCTCAATGCTGATGGGATTCTTCCTCTCGCTCAGAATAATTACCTGAGAGGGCATAAATTCAAATTGAGGAAAGACAGATGTAGGATAGACGTGCGGAAATTTGCCTTTAGCCAGCGAGTGGTTGGTTGGTGGAACAGACTTCCATCCCTTGTCGTGGAAGTTGATAGCCTAAATAAGTTTAGGGCTCAGCTGGACAGGTATTTTGAACGAACAGAGGGGTGAAGTGGGAGTGGTTTTTTTTTTTTTTTTTTGGCTGATGCTGCATAAGCTTGCTTTCTTGCATCAAATGCCTCTGCTAATGCTAATGAGTAGGCAAACTAATAGAACAAACTTATCTGCAAAATGATCTAAACCTACCAAACACTTCTTTGTCCATTTCCACTTGCACTCTGCCAACACCACCCTCCCTCCCTCCCAAATACCTTTTCTAAGAGAATCCCAGTTATCATTTAATTCGACCACTCCTCATTTCAGTTGTCTTAATTATTTGCTATACATTTCCTTTTGCTTTCAAAGGTGGTACTTGTACATATTTCCATGCTGATATTCCCTGAGAGACTTAGTAATTTGGAATATTCTCGTTTTGTTCTTCTTGGCTTAAAATTTCTCTGCCCCATTCAGTCAAATTCATCTGTTGCCTCTATCATTCTCCCAAATCCACAAATAGCTTGGAATGCTTTGATTTGCTCTCTCTGAAACTTGATTTACTCCATTCCAACTTTCCTAACAGTGAGATAATTTTCACGATTCCAGGTGGCCTCCGATTTCGAGTCACACAGAACCATCTGGTTGAGGCGATGAGGCTTTTGCAATTACTAATGACCTCACACAGATTGTTCATTTAGAAACCAGAATACTAGACAATTCTAACCACACAGCCAACGATCTTTTTCTCACCAACAACCCTTCCAAGTACACAATTATGGTAATTGGTCTCTTCTTCAATGGAGCCTTACTCTTGTGACTGTTCTCAACCCCGTGTTGTTTGGGGTTACAAGAATGCAAAATGGGACGATGTGTGTGTGATTTCTCTTATTCCTTTCTGTGGTTGGATTACTGTTTTAAGTCTTTTGATGGTACTGTTTGTTCAGATTGTGTCGGTGAAATTAATCTTGTAGGGATGAAATCCTTTATTTCACATTCCACCTTAAAATCTCATCCTTTATTCCAACCTTGGTTTTCAAATAAATGTGCTAAGGCTGTTCAGATAAAAATATTACATATCAAAATTGGCTTGCATCCAAATCTCTAGGTTAATTTTCTGCCTACACCAAGCTTGCAACAATTGTAAAACAGATATTAATCAATCCAAACTAAATTTTGAACAGGTTACCAGTACAAAACTTGCTTCTTATCCAAATGGCAGTCGAGCATTCTGTCTCTTGTTAAAGCTATATTTTGCCCATCTCTATTCCTACCTCTGTCAAACCGGATGGTTCCATTGCTATCTCAGCTAAAGATGCTAGCAGGTCAGCTAAAGATAAGCTGACCCGCTAGCATTTTACTTCTCTTTAACTTGTATATTGATGATCTTGCCATTCCAAGTACACTCCATTCAATACTTCCTGCAGTCCTCCATCAAAAGGATATGAGAATAATTTTGAACAGTCTTGATGGCAAGGAAGTGCCAGATCCTGATGCCGTTTCTCCACTTGTTCTCAAAACCTGTTTGGGAGCTTACTCCTTTTCTGTTGCTTTTTCACACTTTCTTATTATAGTGTTTCCCCCTTCCCCTTTCTGCTTGGAAATTTTCTCATTTCAGCTGGTTCCCAAAAAGGTAATAAATCCTTACCATCCAAATATTGCCCCATTGCAGTTACTTCTGTTCTTTCTGAGGTAGTGGATATCCATTAACCACCAACTCCTAAACTATCTAGAAACTTTCCATCTGATCAGTAATCACCAGTATGGATTCCATAAGTGTCAATCAACTGTTGATATACTGACTTATGTTACACATCTATGGATAAATTCAATGTAAACATATAGTGAAATTCAAGCAATTGAATTTCAATTGCTTGAATTTCACTATATGTTTACATTGCTCTTGACCTTTCAAAGTCTTTTTGTTATGTTTGGCTTAAAAGGCATCTAAATAAACTTCCATTTATGATTTGCCAACTGTTTTTTTTTTTTTTTTAATTGAGCATCTTTCTCTCTGACTGCTCAGTGCAGGTGATGGTATTCTGTCTTCTATCATTTCCACTAATGCTGGTGTTCACCAAGGTTCATTTCTTAGTCCCACTCTTTTCCTCTTGTAATTAATGACATCTTTCATTGACTGGAAATTCTATCCATAGTTTTTCTGCACATTGCATTCCACCTTCCACTTTGAGAAAACTTGCTTTTCACAAACAGCTTCAACTTCAAATAGCCACTACCAGTTCCTTAAATGCTGATCTCCAGGTAATTCTCCAGTGAGGCAAATATAACTTAGTTAATTTCAGTCCTCCTAATACTCAATTCTGCCTGATATCTCACAAAAAGAATTCTTCTACTCCTATGCTTATCTTCGGTGACACTCAGATTTCAAGATCTGACATGATCCCATATCTCTATTAGGGATTGCTCTGACATCTAATCTCTCTTGCCATTGGCACCTCAGAAATATTGCTTCCTCTGCATCTAAAAAACTGATTTTTGCCTTTCGCTCTTGATGTTACTTTTCTTCAAAACAGATTCTCTTCTCTCTCTCTGTACAAATCTCAGATCTGCTCTACCATTGAATATTGTTCCCACATCTGGGACAGTTCCCCCAAAAACTTCTCTCAGGCTTCTAAACTCCATTCAAAAGAGGGCAGTTAGGTTAATTAATGATCCATCTCTAACAAAATCTCTCCATTCTCTGTCTCATAGATGTTCCATTTTTGCTGCATGCCTTTTCTGTATATACTTCCTTTGGCACTGTTCTTCTGAGTTGGCTTCTATAATTCCAGCTCCCTCTTCCAAACCATACTCCAAACATGTACTGCGGCCATTCAGCATCCTTTTACTGTCCAACTTCAAACTCATAGAACGAACTCTTCTTTTTCTTCATTTATTCCTTCAATTTCCACTTTCTGGAACAACCTCCCTTCATACATATTTCCTGAAAAAATATAATCTACAGAAATTCAAGTCTTATGTCAACAAGTATCTTCCTTAATCTTCTCAACCTTCAACCTATGCACAATACTAAGTACGACAGGTATTAATACCTCTCATGTTTGGAGGTTTTCATTAAAAAAAAAAAAAAATTACACAAATGATAATATTATCCAGGATTACAGTAAGCGGCATGCACCATACTTGGTGGACATTTACTACTGTCTCGAAAGAAATCAGATTTGAATTAATGTGTGTCATTTTAGTTGTCTTTGAGTAAATTTTTATTTAAAGTTCATTTAAAGAGGAGGTTAGAAGTGATGAAAGAAGCTATTTTCAATTTGGTGACTGTGTGAATATAATTGCCAAATAAGTAAAGTATAGCAAGCAATCACTAGTGAATGGCACTGATTCATACCTTCAAATTGAGTTAATATCCAAAGAAAGTTTTTAATGATGAAAAATTAATGAACTTCTAAGGAAAAGAAGTTTTGAATCACAAAAATTTCTGGTGCATCAATCCCAAACAGCCCACACAAGCTGGTAACTGCAGGCAGGCAGATTATTCTCACACATGCAAAAAAAATTCTGTTCAGTCTTGAATAAAGCATTTTGCTTGTTCCTTTTAAATACTATGGCAATGCTTAAAATTTGAACCTAACTTTTCAGTGTTCGCTACGTGTATTTACTGAGGTCATTACTCCTTGATGTATTGGAGAATGATGTGTAAATTTGTTAGACCAACAGTTGTTAAATCTTTTACCCTTGGATTGGAAGATGATTACCAAAGCAGACTAAATCAGACACATGATTCTGACTTATTCTCATGTAGCTCTACAACCAAGGTCATGGGCTGTCTAGAACCAGAGGAGAAGATTCTGCTAATTTGTTCAATGAGGAAGTGCTTTAATGCTGCACATGATTCACCAAGTCATACTGAAAAGTGAAGTCCTTATAAATGCTGAGGTAGCAAAAATTGCATTAGCTGATATTGCATTATTTATAGATTTGAAATTTTTCTAGCACTTTTCAGCATCACACAAGATAAAAAAAATAGATGAAGAAATACATGCTTTGCAGTATCAGTTCTGTCAATTTCATTGAGTGAACATACCATAAGCTTTTATGAAAGATAAAAAATTGATGTGAAGTGGTTCCTTAGTTAGGGAGTAAAGAGCACAGGAGAAACAAATTTTTCTGATTTGTTAGGAAAATTTGAAATTTATTTAGACCAACAAATTTTAAAATTTGTTGGTCTAACAAATTTTGAAACTTGAAATATAACAAATTATCTCAAATGATATTAGGCATTTTAACAATTTCTCATAGCAGTGCTGAATGGGAGGGGATTTCAGCCAGGTTAAATATACAAAAGCTCTGCTCAGATCTCATTTTAACAAAATTCTGGAAATGCTATTGACTGCAAAGTCTAGGGAGCAGGGCCATTGTTATAAACAAACCTCTGACAAAGCATTTCTAAAGAGGGCAAGGTCTGTAACATTATCTTCCTTGAAATAGTTATAATCAGTTGATGGTGTCTGATTGACAATCAGAACAGAGAAATCTTAGGTATATTAATGTTTTAAAGTCTTCTGTACTGTTAAACAATCTTGTGGCTATATCTTAATATAAAATGCATATGTCAAATTTAATTTTAAGTCCAGTGTCTTGAGTTAAAAAAAATATATCCTGCTTTACAGAAGTCAAAGTTTGGCTGCTCTGCAAGTGACTAAAAGTATCACTCTTCGTGGAAGATATTTTACAGGACCATTATTAAGAATTACCTTTACTATAACACTATTTAATAATGGCAGACATGTACATTTCACTTATTAGAATGAATTTAATCACTTTTAAAGACATTAGCTTACCAAAGTAAATTTTGATGAACTAGTGTCTTTAACCATGATTAAAGGCTTTTACTACATCAACAAAAATGTCCAGACTGTTGTTTGTAACAGTGCAGCATAGACTCGGAAAATTTTTCTGTTTACATCTGAAATCTAGTTTGAGTATTATAATGGCTACTGATGCAAGGAAATAGGCTTTATTTATTATTTTTTTCCCTGCATCTGTCAGAAATAAATAAATCCCTCAATTACTCACACTTTATCCAACTCCCTGCTTTGATCTCCTTGGCGCATTAGCATTAGCATTAGTAGAGGCATTTGATGCAAGAAAGCAAGCTTATGCAGCATCAGCCAAAAAAAAAAAAAAAAAAAAAAACCACTTCCACTTCACCCCTCTGTTCGTTCAAAATACCTGTCCAGCTGAGCCTTAAACTTATTTAGGCTATCAACCTCCACTACAAGGGATGGAAGTCTGTTCCACCAACCAACCACCCGCTGGCTAAAGGCAAATTTCCGCACATCTATCCTACATCTGTCTTTCCTCAATTTGAATTTATGCCCTCTCAGGTGATTTTTCTGAGCTAGAGGAAGAATCGCATCAGCATTGAGCATGCTCAAACCATTCAAGGCTTTATACACCTCTATCAGATCGCCTCGCTGGTGCCTAGTCTCCAGACACTGTAATTTGCAAAACTTAAACCTTTCTTCGTAAGAACACCCCTTTGTTCCATTCACTAATCTTGTTGCCCTTCTCTGTACTCGTTCCAGCAGCTCTACATCCTTCCTGAAATGAGGCCTCCAGACCTGTATACAGTACTCTAGGTGTGGCCCGACCATTGCCTTATACAAGGGAATAATCACCTCCTTATCCCTGCTGGAAAAATTCCTGTATATCATTGACAATACTCCATGAGCTACTCTTGCAGCCCATCTGCACTGCTCAGAGAACTTCATATCTGCCTGCACAACCACCCCCAAGTCCCTTTCATTCTCTACAACTGTCAGTGTAGTACCACAGAGTTGATACGTTGCTCTGGGGTTGCTGTTTCCCATGTGTAGTACTTTACATTTGTCAATGTTAAACTTCATTTGCCACCTCTCAGCCCATCTGCTCAACCTTTCCAGATCCTGTTGCAGCAGCATAGTGTCAGTAGTGTCCTTGACAACCCTGCCAACCTTTGTATCGTCTGCAAACTTGGACATTAAGCTTGATATACCATCATCAATATCATTTATAAATACAGAAAACAATAATGGACCCAACACTGAGCCCTGAGGGACTCCACTAATAACATTAGTCCACGATGAGCAGTGTCCATTGATTACCACTCTCTGTCTTCTCCCCCTCAACCATCCCTTTATCCATACCAGCAATTTGCCTCCAATGTCACACTGCTCCAATTTGTGTAGCAGTCTTCCATGTGCAACAGTATCAAAAGCCTTTCTAAGATCCAAGTATATAATATCAAAGCTATTCCCTGCATCCAGTTCTTTTGTGACTGCATCATAGTATCCAATCAAATTGGTCAGGCAAGACTTCCCCTTAACAAAACCATGCTGTGTCCGAGCTATAACTGAAGTCTTGTCTAAATGATCCTGCAGTGCTTCTTTAACCAGTGCCTCCATTAATTTTCCTGGAACAGAAGTTAAGCTGACAGGTCTATAATTACTTGTGTCAGCCTTTGATCCTCCTTTGTGAATAGGGGTCACATTTGCACATTTCCAGTCTATGGGTACCTCCCCTGAGTCCAAGGAAGCTCTCATAATTATGGCTAAGGGTTTGCTTACTTCCTTTGCTGCCTCCTTTAATATAACTGGATAGATCCCATCCACCCCGGGTGCCTTTCTTGTGTTTATTTCAAGATTCTGTAGCTTACTGCTAGAGTTGAATACACCTCTGGCATTCCTCTCGCTGAATAACTCCTCATGTGTGAATGTCGATGCAAAATATTCATTTAGTTTGTTAGCTACCTGAGCAAGATCATCAACAGTTGACCCATCAATATCAAGTGGACCAATCTGATTCATCCCCTACCTTCTAGAGTTTACATAAGTAAAGAACTCTTTGCTGTTTTTCTTTGCATCCCTTGCCAAGGATTTCTCGTAATCTGCCTTCACCTGCCTAACCTCCTTTGTAACTTGGTTGCATATCAACTTGTATCTATCATAGGCTTCTGTGTCATGTGTTAATTTGTAAGTATCCCATGCATTTTTCTTCTCTGCCATATGCCTCATTAGTTCATCTGACATCCATTTTGGCCTAAACCTTGAACAATATTTCTTAGTTGGTATGTAAAGCCTAGTAGCTTCCAAGATAAGTTCTTTGAATGCTTCCCATTTTGAATTTGCTGTTGGTAACATCATCAGTTGGTCCCACTATAGAATTTAAATACTGTCTCAGTCCATCGTAGTCGCCTTTACGGAAGCAATAACCCTTCCCTTTACCCCTAATGGTAGTTACCTCTTTGAGTAAATCCCACTTCAGCACACTGTGATCACTGCCACCTAGTGGTTCATTTATCTGCAGATTCTTAATGCATGAAGAATCACTGCTGATAATCAAATCAAGAGTATTACTCCCTCTAGTTGCCTCCTGAACATGCTGATGTAGAAAACAGTCATCCAATAAATCCACAAAAGCCCTGCTAGTGTGTGAGTGACCAGCCCCCAAATTCCAGTCAATATCTGGAAAATTAAAATCTCCCATTATAAGACTCTCTGATTTACTGGCCCACTCTATTTCCCTGTACAGTTTCTTATTATACTCATCAGAGTCATTAGGCCTATAGCACACTCCTACTCTCAATTTTGATCTCCCAATGCTTATGTCACACCAAACTGACTCAACACTGCACTGTCCAGCGATGTCGATTGGCTTCACTTCCTTGGTTTTTATGTGTTTCTTAACTAATAGCATAACCTCCCCCCCTTCCTATCCTGTCTATCCTTTCTGTAGACGTTGTATTCCCCAAATTGCAGTTCTGCATCCCTTATATCTGTGTGACACCACGTCTCTGATATCTGCCTTTTGATGCCCAACAATATCTGCCTTTGATGTTTTGAGCAATACCTCAAATTCATCAAATTTATTTACTAAACTCCTAGCATTGGTGTACACACAAGTATACCTGCACCTGTTTCTATTCTTAGCTACCCTAACACAACCCATGTGTTTACTTGTACCGCAGTGGCTCCCAGCAGTCTCTGAAATATCATGCATCTTGTTTTTCAGGCTTCTGCTCATTCTAATAGAAGCAGTGCAAGAATCTCTTTCACCTCTGCCAGTGGCTACTGTCAATCTATTCGTCTTTGTCTACCCCCCAAGCTAGCAGTTTTCCGACCCACCTAACACTGCCTCGATAGCATCAGCAAATATTCTTGCACCCTTTCTATTTAAGTGTATCCCATCCCTGTAGAAGCAATCTCTCCTGTTAACAAGTACAGTCCAGGCTGAAAAAAATTCTACCCCTTGAGCCTTGCACAATCTTTCCAGGGCCAAATTGATCGACAAGGCTCTCATCATATACTCCCTCCTATCGTGTCTGGACAGAATTGCAGACACTTTCAAATTCAACCCTAATTCCAATGTCTATAAAACACTGACCACAAATTTAAAATCTTACTCCCTAAGATTTTAGATTTGCGTTCCCTGATTATTGCATTTCCAATCATCAGGGAACACAAATCCCCTCCGAATGAGGAAGGTGTATAACCTAATCTGTCTTGTTAATTTTTACAGATCCTGCTCACAGCCTTATACACCTCAGTGAGGTACTTCTTCCCCTTCTAAAATGTATACTCAATGTTTGCAGTTCACACCTATGCCGTTCCTCATGAGAACAATGATCAGTGCTCATCATCAATTTAATCACCATTTTTTTGAACCTCAAACGAGTGTGTGTGCGTGCGTGCATGTGTTATGGAGCCTAATTTCAGTATCCTAAGTGCTGTCTAATTATTGTCTCATAGACAGGAATAATCACATCCTTTTACCAACTTTCAAATGTCTGATAAATCATTGATAAGACACATTAAAATTTCATGCTTGACTGTATCACGTCCGTAAATCTTTTTTGTTCCTTCTCCTTTGTGTGCCTGTGCAGGATTCCTAAAAGGATTCCTTTTAGGATTCTATTCTTAAAGGTTGCATTTTATATCTTGTCCTTAACTGTAGACTCCTTGATCATGCCAATCATTGACATTAGACCCTCTAGTCCATTGTTTGCCATTAACATTAGCAAGAGCACATGATGCAAGAAAGCAAGCTTATATAGAATCAGCCTTAAAAAAAAAAAAAAAACCACACACACACACACACACACACACACACACCCCTTCTCATTTCACCCATTCACTCGCTCCAAATGTTTGTCTAGTTCTGTCTTGAATCTGTTTAAGCTATCAACTTCTACAACGACAGGTGGAAGTTTGTTCCAGCAATCAATCATCCGCTGGCTAAAGGCAAACTTCCGCACATCTATCCTACAACTGTCTTTCCTAAATTTGAATTTATGCCCTCTCAGGCAAATATTCTGAGCAAGAGGAAAAATCCCATCAGCATTAAGCATGCTCAAACCATTCAAGGCTTTATACGCCTCAACCAGATCACCTCGCAGGTGCCTAGTCTCCAGACACTGTAATTTATAAAACTTAAAAACTTCCTAAGAGCAACCTTTGTTCCATTCACTAATCTTATTGCACTTCTCTATACTCGTACCAACAGTTCTATATCCTTCTTAAAATGACACCTCCAGATCTGTATACAGTACTCAAGTTGTGGCCTGACCATTGCCTTATACAAGGGGATAATCACCTCCTTATCCCTGCTAGAAAAATTCCTGTATATCATTGACAAGACACCATGAGCTACTCTTGCAGACCATCTGTACTGCTCAGAAAACTTCATATCTGCCTGCACAATTACCCCCAAGTCCTTTTCACTCTCTACCACTGTCAGGATAGTAACACACAGTTGATACGTTACTCTGGGGTTACTGCTTCCCATATGCATTATTTGACATTTGTCAATATTAAACTTCAGTTGCCACTTTTCAGCCCATCTGCTCAGCTTTTCTAGATCCTGTTGCAGCAGTGTACTGTCATTAGTGTCATTAACAACCCTGCCGACCTTCGTATCGTCTGCAAACTTGGAGATTACGCCTGATATACCATCATTAATATCATTAATGAATACAGAAAACAACAATGGACCAAACACTGAACCCAGGAGGACTCTGCAAATAACATTAGTCAACGAAGAGCAGTGTCCATTGATTACCACTCTCTCTCTCTCTCTCTCTCCTCCTACTCAACCATCCCTTTATCCATACAGCAGCAATTTGTTTCCAGTGCCAAACTGCTCCAATTTGTGTAATAGTCTTCCATGTGCATCAGTATCAAAAGCCTTTCTAAGATCCAAATATATGATATCAAAGTTATTCTTTGCATCCAGTTACTTTGTGACTACATCATAGTATCCAATTAAATTGGTCAGACAAAACTTCCCCTTAACAAACCCATGCTGTATCCGAGCTATAACCGAAGTCTTGTCTAGATGATCCTGCAGTGCTTCTTTAACCAATGCCTTCATTAATTTCCCTGGAACAGAAGGTCTGTAATTACTTGTGTCATCCTTTGATCCTCCTCTGTGAAGTTGGGTCACATTTGCACATTTCCAGTCCATGGGTACCTCCCCTGAGTCTAAGGAAGCTCTCATAATAATGGCTAAGAGTTTGCTTACACCCTTTGCTGCCTCCTTTTATATAACTGGATAGATTCCATCTACCCCAGGTGCCTTTTTTATGTTTATCTTCAACAATTTCTCCTCCACTTTACTCTCAGTTATTACAAGATTATCTAGCTGCTCACTGCCAGAGTTTCATACACCTCTGGCATTCCCCTCCTTGAATATCTCCTCATGTGTGAATGAAGATGCAAAATATTCATTTAGTTTGTTAGCTACCTGAGCAGGACCATCAACAGTTGAACCATCGATATCAACAGTTGAACCATTGATATCACATTCATCCCCTTCCTTCCAGAGTTTACATAAGTAAAGAACTCTTTGTTGTTTTTCTTTGCATCCTTTGCCAAGGATTTCTCGTAATCTGTCTGTGCCTGCCTAACCTCCTTTGTCACTTAGTTACAGACCAGCTTATATCTATCATAGGCTTCTGTGTCACCTCTTAATTTATATGTATTCCATGCATTTTTCTTCTCTGCCACATGTCTAATTAGTTCATGTGACATCCATTTAGTCCTAAATCTTGAACAATATTTCTTAGTCAGTATGAAAAGCCTAGTAGCTTCCAAGATTATTTCTTTGAATGCTTCCCATTTTTAATTTGCTGTTGGTGACATCATCATCAGTTGGTCCCACTGTGTAGAATTTAAATACTGTCTAAGACCACTGTAGTCACCTTTATGAAAACAAAAACCCTTCCCTTTACCCCTGATGGTAGTTACCTCTTTGAGTAAATCCCACTTCAGCACACTGATCACCGCCACGTAGTGGTTTCTTTATCTGCAGATTCTTAATGCATGAAGAATCACTACCAATAATCAGATCAAGAGTATTACTCCCTCTAGTTACCTCGCGAACATGCTGCTGTAAAAAACAATCATCCAATAAATCCACAAAAGCCTTGCTAGTGTATCAGTCAATCCCTGGGTAATTAAAATCCCCTATTATAAGACACTCTGATCGTCTGCCCACGCTATTTCTCTGCACAATTGTTCATTATACTCATCAGATTCATTAGGCCTATAACACACACACCTACTCTCATTTTTCTTTTCCCAGTGTTTATGTCTCACCAAACAGACTCAATATTGCGTTGTTCACCAGCATCAATTTTTCTGTACATATTGTTCTTCCCAAATTCAAATTCTGCACTGCTTATGTCTGTGTGACACCACGTCTCTGATATCACAACAATATCTGCCTTTGACGTCTTGACTAGCACTTCAAGCTCATCAAATTTATTAACTATACTCCTAGCATTGGTGTACATGCAAGTATTCTGCACTTGTTTCTATTCTTAGTTATCCTAATACAGCCCATGTATTTATTTGTTCCACTATGACTCCCAGCAGTTCTGGAAATTCCCATTGCCTTGCTTTCCAGGCTGCTGCTCAATTTCATTTAAATAGAAGCAGTGAAAGAATCATTTTCACCTCTGCCAGCGGCTACTGTTAATCTATTAGTCCGTATATCCCTCTAAGCTAACAGTTTTCTGACCCACCTAACTCTGTCTTGATAGCATCAGCAAATATTCTTGCACCCTTTCTATTTAAGTATATCCCATCCCTGTAGAAGCAGTCTCTCCTGTTAACAAGCACAGACCAGGCTGGGAAAAATTCTACCCCTTGAGCCTTGCACAATCTCTCCACGGCCGAATTTGATCGACAAGGCTCTCATCATATACTCCCTCCTATCATGTCTGGGCAGAATTGCAGACACTTTCAAATTCAACCCTAACTCACGGCTTTTTTTTCAGCATTGTCTTGTACTTGTTAAGTAATTCTGCCGGTATCCTACTCTTAACATCAATAGTGCCAACGAATATCAGCCTTTGTGCCCTTAAAGGATGATATCTGCCCTACGTCATCAACTTTTGCCCCTTGCAGACATATCCTGGGCCTCATTAACAGTCTCATACACTCATGCTGCTTTTTTTTTTTTTTTTTAGTATACTGGCTGTATGTCTTTTATTCCCAGTGGTTTGACTTCTTTTTGTTTTGCACAATAGTTTATAATTATGACTAGATTTTGTTTCCTGTTTCAGTGCAAAAATTCCATTGTTCAGTTTGCTTCACCAATGTCTTATATATACTATACACCTACCTTATAGATCCAGTCACCTACTTACACTGATAATTAGCTTTTAAAGGCACAGATCATATCATTACACATATCATCATCATCCATTTTCAATCCACTACAGGATGAAGGCCTCTCCAGCAACTTTCCAGTTCCTTCTGTTTTGTGCAATGGCCATCCATTTACTACCCGCAAACTCGTGAATTTCATATGTCCATTTCCGTTGTTGTCTTCCAGGTTTTCTCTTTGATACCATTTGGTTATTTTCTTGGTCCATCTGTCATGTCTTCAAGCTGTGTCCTGTCCAAGACCATTTTAATTCTTTAGTTTTGATAAGAATGTCCTTTACTTGAGTTTGCTGCCTAATCCATGTGTTTCTCTTCTTATCTAACAGTCTGATTCCCAATATAATTCATTCCATTCTTTGCTGTTTAGTTCTCAGCTTCTCTTCCATTCTTTTGGTGAGTGCCAAAACGTAAACATCTTACGTTTCAGACAAATTGGGATTTTGCTCCACAGTATGTGACTATATTTCCTGAATGCTATCCATCCAAAATTTATTCTTCTCTTGACTTCCATCCATTTATCATTATTACAGCTAATGACTTGTCCCAGATAAGTATATGACTCCATCTTTTCAATTACTGCTCCTTCAATCATTATATCCCATTCTATGACATACTTGTTCGTCATTACTTTTGTTTTAGCCATATTCATCTTTAGTCCAAAATCCTTACTAACTATGAAAACTGATTAAGATGATTTTCCTCTAATTCTTTGGGATCTTGACTTATGACCACGATGTCATCTGCAAGTCGTAAATGGTTTAGGTACTCTCCATTCACATTGACTCCTTTCTGTGACCAGTCTAATCTTCTGAAAACTTCTTCAAGGGCAGCAGTAAACAACTTCGGAGATATTGTGTCTCCTTGTCGAACTCCTTTCTCAATTTTAAATTTATTACTGTCTTTGTCTAGTCTAATAAAGGAGGTAGCATTCTCATATATTTTCTTCAAAATCATAATATATGGAGTATCTATGCCTTGTCTTTCCAGTGCCCGAAACATTGCCTTATGCTGTGTGGAGTCAAATGCCTTTTCATTTAGCATTAGTAGAGGCATATGATGCAAGAAAGCAAGCTTATGCAGCATTAGCCAAAATAAAAAAAATAAAAAAAACACTCCCATTTTACCTCTCCGTTTGTTTGAAATACCTGTCCAGCTGAGCCTTAAATTTATTTAGGCTATCAACTTCCACAACAAGGGATGGAAGTCTGTTCCACCAACCAACTACCCGCTGGCTGAAGGCAAATTTCCGCACATCTATCCTACATCTGTCTTTTGTCAATTTGAATTTATGGCCTCTCAGGCCATAAATTCAAATTGACAGGCCATAAATTCAAATTCAAATTCTCAGGTGATTATTCTGAGCAAGAGGAAGAATCCCATCAGCATTGAGCATGCTCAAACCATTCAAGGCTTTATACACCTCTATCAGATCACCTCGCCGGTGCCTAGTCTCCAGACACTGTAATTTGCAAAACTTAAGCCTTTCTTCGTAAGAGCAACCCTTTGTTCCATTCACTAATCTTGTTGCCCTTCTCTGTACTCGTTCCAGCACCTCTACATCCTTCTTGAAATGAGGCAGTACTCAAGGTGTGGCCTGACCATTGCCTTATACAAGGGAATAATCACCACCTTGTCCCTGCTAAAAAAATCCACAAATGCCAGACATAATGTGATGTTTTATATTTTATATTAATTTACTTTCTCCATTAGCTGTGACATTACATAAAGGTGATCCATAGTTGAGCAATTAACAAGCTAATTGCTCTATAATTTCCAATTTCTGATTTATCTCCTTTCTTATGCAGCAAAACTATGATTCCATTATTCCACTCCTTAGGTGCCACACCTTTTCCAATGTATTTTGTGAAGAGTCTTGCCAGTTTTTGTGTCATGTCTCTTCCTCCCAATTTTAACAACTCTACAGTAACTTCATCTTCCCCTGGAGCTTTCTGATTCTTCATTTTCTTCAACGCATGTTCTACCTCATTGGGAAGGATATCAGGTATGTTGTATGTGTTTCTAATTTGCGATCCATCTTCCCCACTGCTGGTATCATTCCTCCGCTCCTTGTATAACTCTTTAGTAATCTATTTTTAGTAATCAAAATTGCTGTAGTTGCACTTCTTTGGACCCTTTCTAAAAGACCAAATTTCATCTCATCTCTGTTTTGTAAAGAGTGATAATAACATCTTAGTCCTATAGCTCACTCTGAGCCTTCCTGGCTGCCTACTTACATTGCAAAGAAAACTTCATGTCTGCTTGTATCATAACCCCAAAATCTTTCTCATCCCGAACCACCTTTAATTCCATATTCTCTAATCTGTAAATACTATCCAAATATATATCAAATTACTCAGAGAGTTAGGCATGTTAAGGCAAATTATAAGAAGTCTTTGGCTAAGAGTACAGAGAACAATAGCAAAGAATACTTTGCTAATATTAACACTAGAAAAGAAAGTGGCACCTCCGTAGCCAGGTGGGAAGGAGCAGCAGTGCGTAACACACGCTTCTTGATTAGACCGGGATTCGAGCCCGTCACCACCAAATACGGAGGATGCGGAAAGGTCAGGAAATGACCACCGCATATCCCGGAGCAATATGGCCTTAGTTGCTAATGCTCCTAAAAACCAAATAACAAACAAACAAACAAACAGAAAGAAACTGATTAACTACATTTGTCCAATTGGTATGAATGGCAAAAAAAAAAAAAAAAAAAAGTACTAATGATCCTGTAAAGATTGCTAATAAATTGAATAAATGTTTTGATCCACACATGACCATAGAAGAAATTTTCTGAGAGAGGATTACCAAAGTCTATCTAGTACTGATAGACTGGAAGTTAAATGATTTTATAACTGAAAAAATGCTGGAAGAGAAACTGGTGTAGCTAATATGCTTGAGGATGAAGGAACCTATTTAGTTATATTAAAATAAGTTTCAAATGGGGTAATAAAACTTTTAATTAATAAAGAAAGTATCCTTGGATTTAAAAAAAATTCCTATCTGATCGTGAAAATGTCTCTCTGATTCACAAAGGTGTAGGTAATTACAAATCACTCTAAATTTGACCTCTTCTGGGGAAAATTATGGAGTCAGTAGTTAAAGGAGTAATACATGATCATTTGAATAAAAATGGAGTATGTGACTATCAAACCATAGGTTTCCGTAAGGAACATTTACATGTGAACACTCTAATTAGATACTGCGAGGAACTGGATGCAAAGAATAATTCTGACATCATTTGATGCCAAAGTTTGGAGCAGTGTGGCATTAGAGGCAAGTTAATACTATAGATAAAGTGATAGTTATGTGATACAAGTTAGGGAAGTAGTTACTGGAAGTAGTTAGAAGTAGTTAATTGTTTACTGCTCTTCATGGACTGCTGGTTGGATAGAGCAGTCTGGATGATCAAGATTGTGCCCAAATTATGATCAAGCTCAGGACAAACATTTAGTCTGTTTGATTTGAAATAATGTAAAATAAAAAGTGGGGGGAGGGGCCATGTTACAAGCTGAATAACTATGAGAAGCACAGTAAGAATCTTTTTAGGCAAATTGAACAGACAAGTGAATGTACAGTCAGTTCTGTTATAACGCAGTACATGTGTTCCCAGAAAATCTCCACGTTATGGCACTTCGCACATTAAAAACAACAGGACTATGGGGAAAATAGGGATGGAGCAGAACACTTAAAAAAAAAAAAAAAAAAAAATTCAGTGTGGTAAAACACTAAAAAAAATTTAGAACCCCAATAAAATTGCTAACACAGGTTTAAACATCTTAAATTTCTAATAAATAAATAAATATTACAGTAAATATAGCACTGTAATATATACATACTAATTAATATTTCTATTCACTGACTTTTTTTTTTTTTTTTTTCGGATTGTAAAATTTAAAATAGTAAAAAAGATAAGCAATCAATGACGACAAACACAGCATTCACAAATTACACAAGTGAGATATGCAGTACCAATTTCGTGCATTAAAAATAGGAAGCTTAAAAAATAGGAATGACGAGAAGATTCTGAAAATTTATTATTATTATTTTTTTATATGATTGAAGATTTCATGGAAGGGGTAACACATTTCACCATAATAAAATTAAAATGCACAGAATTCCAGCTATCAGTATTATCGCAAATGCAATAAGATTGAGTTTACTACCCATTTATAATTAAATTGCACTAACAGAAAAGCCAACTAAACCGGGAATGCAAATTGTTTTTATTATTTTATGGTAGTGACCTCCACAAATGTATCCTCTGCTCACACTATTACGCCTCATGAAATTTCTGTTGGAATTAAAAAATGTGAGCTCCTGAAAACATGAGTCGGCCTACAATATCTTGTGAATACAGCTGATGACTACAGTGTGTCGTCTCTGACCAATACAACTACAGTAAATGAGAAATATAGCTCTCACACATTTGACATTTTTTAAGCTTCATAACTTGGTGCTGGATTTTGTGTTCACATGATGTTACTCACAGACGAAATTGCACATTAGACAATGCAAAAATTGAGTTATACCTGCATTGTTCCCTAATATATCAGTCACGTTGCCGAAATGCACGTTATAGCTGAGCTGACTGTACCTTGTTTCAGGGGACTTCAGTTAACCACTTATTGAGAACTTGTAGATCATCCATTCGCCCACCAGGAAAAAGATATCTGAACCGGAGAGAGAATGAGAATGCTATTATTTCTTTCGGCATGTAAGGGAAAATGTATGGGTGTGCTCGCCAAGGCCATGAATAGTGCCATAATTATGATAGTGGGGGAAATTGATATTGTGTACAAAGATCTTAATAGCTCAGAAAATAGATAATGATCTCGTCTTCGTGAGGGGAAATATGTTTTGACATTTTTCATTTCTTATCATTAGGGTAATAAATATATGCAACTGAATAAAAATGAATTATGGGACTATTTTAAAGGACTTTTACTAGAACCACAAATGTAGACTATGTATATAAAGTGCTTAGCATCATTTGCGCCTTAGTCTAGAACCACAAATATATTTTTACCTTTAGGGAAATACTACAAAGATTCTAAAATGGATGATGAGGGTGCTGACTAGTAGATAGAACAAAAGAAAAAAGCATGGCAAAGATATTAAATTTATAGAAATGCTGGCTCACACAACAAGCATAAATCAGCCTACATTATGACAACAAAAAAAAGGGTTCAGTGGGCAGAAGCTGAATATAAGAAGCTCCTGACAAATAGAGCTAAAAATGAGAGAAAAGAATTCTACTTATACATATCTTAGAAGAAAGGAATAAATCAAGTACTCTCTTTGCAAGGCAGATGTAGTAGAATCATTGCTAAGTCAGCTGAAGTGACTGAACAAGTAGTTTGCATCATCCTTTGGAAATGAATGCATGATTGGTCCAATGGAAACTATAGATTGTGGCATGAATAGTATCTTATGCTCTCAGATGCTAGTTTAACTCCACTGTGATGATATGAAACTTAAAAAAAGGCTAGTAATGTGTGTAGTGCTATGTTTGTGCAATGTGTTTTGTTATGTTGTTTCTGGCTGTCTTGCTACCAGGAAGGCGTGTCCTGATACCACAACTAAGCACACACTGCCACTAACTTTGAATGGCACATACTGAATTTCCAAACCGAATGGAATCATTTGAAAAAAAAACTGATAGTAAAACTACTAATGAATTCTGCACATGACTAATGCTAGCAAGGACAGACACAGTAGAGGAAAGCTTAGCAGAAAAAGGAGGAGGATGAAACAGATGAAAAGGGAAGGACAAAAATTAAAAGGAAGAGGGGGAGAGAAACAGATCCCACAACACAGGATGACCTGCATATCTAGCAGATGATCCTGTTTCAGGACCAGTCTGAGGCCAGCAGTAGATAGACAGGAAAATACAGTAGTCATTCAGCATTCTGCTATGGTATGATGAGGAACTGCCAAGTTGAAGTTGATGTATGAAGTTGGTTACATGAACTGAAGATGATGGTAGTGATATCATGAACTTGAGACAGTGGAGGTGATAGCCTGAACTGAAGGTGGAACTGGAGTAGTAGTACTGCTTCCAGGAACTGAAGTACTAGCAATGATGTCCACATCTACTGAGAGCTTTATACAGAATATTAAACTTTTCTTTGGAACCCAAAAGAGAGATGATTCATTGCCAGGAGAAAATGAACATGGCAAATAGGCTGACAAAGATTCAAGTAATATGGATGAGTGAAAAGAACATACTGCCACAATTAGAAAGAAAGAATTAGAGAGATTAAATCAGCAAGTTTAGTATGAAGGGAAGTTTAGTACCATGACCATTTAAAGAAAAAGAATATGGAGACTTGGTACGAACCATTTTAGATCAGACATTTTTAAAGCAAAAGACACAGATGGAATAAATTTTCTTGGGACCATACCTTTTGCAAAAGAAGACCACTGAACAGAGTTGAGCTAAGTGATTCCAGCTATGAGTCTTTTCAGTTATAGAATCACAGTGGATATTAAGAGCTGGATCTACAAAGTCAAACAGAAATGGAATGTCTAAGATAGAAGCAAAAACCACTATAAGCAATTTGGAGGTCTGAAGGTAGGCAAACCATTCAAGGCCTGTAACGCAACTTTCAAGACAGTCCAACAGGAACTGCTCATCATTAAGAACATATACCTTTCAACAGAAAAGCATTTCTCTTAGATAGATGCCGTCTTTATATACAAAAACCAGGTGCCAGCACCATGGGTATACATCGGAACAAATATCACTTTGTACAAAAGATGAAGGGGTCTTTGACCAATGAACTCATTATTTTCTTCAACCTCAGCCAAGCTTACTAGCCTATATTTTCTCATAGGTAGTGAGCTAGAATGCTATATTTTGAACCATTAAGTGATGTGGGACCATGGCAAAGTACTTGGCAAAAATTTTACTGGGGCCAGAAGAGCTAATTAAGCACTAATCATGACACCATAACTGGATTTGGTGTAATTCCCTTGAACTGGAATCATCACTGCCTCTTCAGTCCAATTGTACAAGTCACAATTTTTGGGAAAGTAATCCTCAAATTGTTGTTTGAGAGAAGACAAATGAGAAGATATTTGCAGATAAAGTCATGAGCCAAAACATTATGACCACTCCTGTCTCCACAAATGGATGCAACCCACAGCACCTAGATGTGATGCCACTGACTGGCAGAGCATATATAGTGACAGCATGGGTAGTACCTATAAGTTCATCAGTACAAAACCCCTGCAATGGGGAAAAGGAAAGACCTGGCAGAGTTTGAATGAGCAATGATTTGTGGTGCTAGAAAGGCAGGGCCAACATATCAGCAACTGCAGGCATTGTTGGTTGTCCAATGGCCACCATAGTGAAGGTGTGGCTGTAATGGTCCAAAGAGAGAGAGAGAGAGAGAACCACCAAATGTGCTGGGACAACAGATATCTCATGCTCCCTCAATTAATGGCAGACTACAACCAGGGAGCAAAGAGAAACATTTCCAAGCACACCCTCTAACGGATACTCTCGCAGATTGGTCTACAGAGTAGGCGACCATGTGCCCAATTTGAATGACTGTTGTCAATGCCTCTGCGTGTTTTGGGCATGGGAGCACTGTTCCTGGACATTGGACAACTGGGAAAGTAACTTGATCTGATGAATCAAGGTTCCAGCTCCATCATGCCGATGGATGAATGCATATTCAGTGGTGAGCAGGTGAACAGTTGCAACCAAACTACATAGTTGGATGAAAACAAGCCGGCAGAAGTGGTGTCATTGGTTTGTGGGATAATTTCATGGATCACTGGATCCCTCATTCCCATTGAACACACCCTCACCACCATATCCTACCTCGGCATTGTTTCGGAGCAAGTTTTTCCCTAATGGTGACTGTGTATCCGGCTGGCACCGGACCCTTTCAGCAAGACTATGCCTCATGTCCAAGCACATTTTGTGTGCTCCCTGGCCACCAAATTCTCTTGACATCAATCCCATTGAATATTTGTCCATCCATGCCAGTGCCTTGCTCCAGGATGTCCTTTTGCCCAGCATATCTGAAGATACCTGTAGTTTTGTGGAGTTAATGCCACACCAGGTGCAAGTGCTTATCATGGAAACAAGTGGCCCAATGCGCTATTAGGTAGGCAAGTGTTTTGGTTCATGAGTGTATATATATATATATATATATATATATCCAAAGGAAAAGTTAAAGCTCTTCTAAAAATGATTCCATTGTAACAAATGATTCAACATGGTACTTTTTGATGCATCGTATCCACAAAGCAAGTTTTTGATCATTTTTCATCATACTATCAAGATTTTAAATCTTGATATTATATTGAATATGCTTCTTAGCAGGCTGCATTGGCCTTCAAAAAAAAAAAAAAAATTCTTTCTCCAAAAATGATTTTAAATGACATTGTGTAGCTTACCATAATGGTAGTTTTCATTACTTATATCATTATTGGCTCAGCATTTTTCAGATTGTTGTCTTTTTTAGGTTTGGTTAGCATATCTTTTATTGTATCTGTTCTTTTACCACTTCAGAATTATTTCTACTTAAACTATATAACACAAAACAGTGTCCTTTTGTTTTTTTCAAGCTCCAGTAACACTTTACCCGTGGACCTGATTAAACTGTTCCATGGGTTTATATGGAATATCATGTCATATATATAAAGTACTCACCATCAGTTAAAGTTTTTTTAATACTGTGCTGTATTATCCCCCAGGCTATATATCCATTTAATGTTTTGATAATTCATAACATAAACTATCTTTAAAGTAATGATTTTTCTCAATGTTGGAAGTTAAGTTTCTGTGATATGAATGAAATTCTTTAGGCTCATATCAGTTGTGAAAAGTGTTAACTTAAAAATATTGCTTTTTAATTCCTGAGAAGTTATACTGCATATATTACACAAAATCTAAAAAGATGTCAGTAGATGAACTTCCCAAATTGAGCAACCTTGGGTGTCATTCTTGTCCTATCTTGGAATTTTCTGGATTTTGGATGTCAATTATAGTCATAGAAAAAAAGCAAAAAGTACTGTTTCTATATTACTGTACATTATCTTTCTTAAGGAAAAGATAACATACAGGTACATGAAAAAGTATAGTAAATATACAATATACAGGTAGTTCTCGACTTTACGAGTTAATTTGTTCCTAGCGCGTGCTCATAAAGCGGGAATTTATTTCCCATACACATAAGGTTAAAAACAGGAGTTATGTTCTCAACAATGAAATTAGTTAGCTAATTAGTTTGTTTAAACAATGATTGATTTATCGAAAGAAATGAAAACATAGCCTGTAAAATCAAGCAAATTATAATAATAAAGAAATTATTTACGACTTACAAATGTTAAAGAATGTTTATTCTTCATCATCGACTAAGTGCCCACTCGTTGATCACTCATTATTGGCTCGGCACTCGTTGGTTTGTTGCACAAGGAGTCTTCTTCTTCAGAAATGTTTCAAGAGGTGTTTGTTTCCAAGATAATCTTCTCTTTTAATTATAAATTTCACGATTGCATGCATAAGCATTTTTTAATAGCACACATACATTGCAACTAACACGATTCGCATGGAGTAACAAGTTTACGAAGCTTAAAAAAAAAACAAATGAAGAGAAGATTCTGAAAATTTTTGTTTTTTATACGATTGGAGATTGATTGAAGTAAAGGGAAAACACATTTCACCATAATAACGTAAAAAAAACCCACAATTCTAGCTATCGGAATTTTTGCAAATGCAATAAGAGCGAGTTTACTACCCGTTTATAATTGTTTGCAGTAATAGAAAAGCCCAATAAACCGGAAAGTGCAAATTGTTTTTATTGTTTTATGGTCGTGACCTCCAGAAATGTACTTTAGAAAAATATAGGCGTTTAAAATTGATTCTTATAACTGAACATATGATAATGATGAAAATGTAGTGCGTTTAATGATTTGAATTGGTAACTAATACAAGTTACAAACCACGCTCACGACCTTCTATATGGCCTTAAGGTCACACTTATGACCTTAAAAATCACATTTTAGAGAGATAAATAGCTTAGTTATACAGCAAAAATTTCAACTTCCGAGATCTTGAAACCAATTACCAAAAATGCAATGTGTTATTGGGTTCACATTACGATATTTTAACGATACGATGGTGTCTCTGTAACTGATTAATATCATAAAGCGGGGTATACTGTATTGTACAGCTACACATATGGTTTGGAATGCGGTATTTATGAATGTTTAACATTCATTTTTTGCAATTAATGTTCATATTTTTGATTTTGTTGATATTTGATACTTTTGGGAAAAAACTCATAAACCCCGAACTCATAAAGCGAGAACTGCCTGTATATTATACAGGCAAACAAATAAAACTGTTTCCTCTTCCAAAATAATTTTCACGTCTATAAACATAGTGATATAACTAGAATTTTTGGTTCCTCTGACAAAACATCAGAAAAGTGCCGCTGCTTTTCATTAATATGAAAAAACTTTAGACTATTATTTATTTAATAATAGTCTAAAGTTTTAAAGCTCTGGTTGCTTTGGCAAACAGCGGATTCACCAAAGCAGCATGTCCGAAGTCCTTCAACGTGAACTAAGAGTCCCATGATGGTATAATGGTTTTCTCTCACTTATTGGGAGAGTTCAGTTTGTTGAATCCCATCAGAAATTGGAGAAATCCTTAAAAGTCTCTTCCATCAAGAGCTTTAACCAATCTTTCTCAAACAGGATTTTCCCTTTGAGTTATTTTAAAGCCCATACATCCACACAGATAAATTGGCTCTTCAATACAATAGCGCAGTATGACCTAAGATGCTGATGTACATATAACCAATAACAAAAGCAGCTGAGAATTGAATTTTCCATTATCATGTAGTTTACCAGATTTCTGATTTTTATGGCGACTCCGTAGCCAGGTGGTCAGGAGCAGCAGTGCGTAGCACACACTTCTTGATTAGACTGGGGTTCGACCCCGTGACCACCAAATATGGAAGATGCAGAAAGGTCAGAGAATGACCACCGCACATCCCCGGAGCAATATGGCCTTAGTTGCTAATGCTCCTAAAAACCAAACAACAACATTTCTGATTTTCATAAATACAACTGAAAATTAGATGGTGCTGGATTTGGAAAGTTCAACTGCATTGTTATTAATATCAATTCATGTTTGATAATTTATTATTATTTATGCCCTACTTTCTCAATAAATTTTGTTGTTTTTCAATACCTGATAGATTATTGCTTTTAGCATTGTTAGCTGTGTGGTCACTGCACTTATTGTTACCCCATTGCATCTTCACCCTGGGGTCCTGTGGGACAGTATCTTCCTCTTAGTCATTCACCCACTGACAAAGATTCAGCTTATAACTCAGTTTAACTCAACTTCTATTATATGTTGCTTTAATAACTTATTTCCTGCATGGTTCTTTTAAATGATGTACTGTAAATTACTTATGTCTTTCTCTGTGTATTGTGTGTGTGTGTGTGTGTGTGTGTGTGTGCGCATCTGCAAGTTTTATCTTCTTTCATTATCCTTATCTAAACACCCATTTATTCTTTGTAGTTTTAAAATGAAATTTAGTTCTCTAGTCGATTAGTTAATCATCCAGTTTTTTAAATTGGAATATGGATTTTTCTATGGTGTTCTACCTCTTCTGTTTTTCTCTGGTACATAGCAAAAATTACATTTCATCCAAAGTTTTCTTGTTGTTCATATTTTAAAGTACAGTAAACCCTCGATTTAACAGACTAATAGGGGTATCCGTTAAATCAAATGTAACCTGGGGGGGCATTTTTTATTGTTCTTAATATAAAAAAAAGGCTTTAATAGAATATAAAATGTCGCAATCTGGCCTTTGATTTATGAATGTCAGAAACAGTTTGTTTTTTATGTGTAAATTTCACAAACACGTGCTACTGAGACGCCTTGTTCTGTGCCACATTTAAGTTCACATACGTTCTTTTAACTCCATTTTAAATTGTAAAGATTGCAAAATTATTTAATAAATAATCACAATTCAGAAATCACAGAAACACTCTGTATACAACCTGACTGCACGATAGCTTGAGGCAGACTGAGACCTAAACAAAGCGAGTCGGTAGACCTGCAATTTAGTGTCCCGAGTCACGTTCAGCTCGCAAGTCACCACCTGCCCTTATCTGTAATCTGGGAAAACAGCTATTTGAACATGTTTTCAGAAAGAATAAAAAACAATTTCCTGAATTTGATTATAAAAATAAAAGTAGATAATTATCAAAACAATAATGGAAATAGTAATTATTATTAATTTTTAATTAATAATAATACTGAACCATGTTTACGATTTATAGTTCAGTGATGTTTGGAACTTTTGTCTAATATGCAAAATCTTTAATGAACCCTCAGGAGAAAGAAACCCAGAGGTGTGACATCTAGCGATGTATAACCTAAAAAAAATAATATGGTTGAGATTAATATGTATGTTACTGTTATTATTTGTCCGATCCGTTAAATCCAAAATCCGTTATATCGGGGTCCATTAAATCACAGGTTTACTGTACTTAAAAGCCAAAATTTTTAATTACTTTATTATAAAATACTGACTAGTATTGTATTTCTACTTCTAGTATTGTATGTCATCTAGTTGCAATTAGGAAGCAATTTTTTGGAGCTGAACTTCTACTAGATAGTGCATATGTTAAATTCCAGTATAAAGAAATTTATTTCATTATTTAGCTTCTTTTTACTGTAAAGGAGCCTTAATTTCATTAATACTTAAAATACACCTTTTCATAAAACATCTGAATGATTTGAAATTATAATAAAATAAAAAGATAAGACATACTAGCAAGAAAAGAATTTATTGATATGACACAAGTCAAATTTTATTTTTGTATGTTTGGTTGCTCATAGGACATCTAACTGATAATCTTTTTCTCTCCCTATGCATTCAAGTGTTAGTACTGAACATTGCTAGAAAATTCATGATTTCATTTTATAGTTCAGTGATGTTTGGAACTTTTGTCTAATATGCAAAATCTTTAATAAACCCTCAGGAGAAAGAAACCCAGAGGTGTGACATCTAGCGACTGTTATGGCCAAGTGACAGGACTGCCAGTGCACTGAAATATCTAAAAAGAACTTAACAAACAACAGCGAATGCCCTCAGAAGTGTTGTCAATCCCATTGAAAGATGTGGTTCCACCCTATCAAGATAGGCAACAGATGTAGTCTATCTTGATAGGCTGTTTACAGTCATGTGTTTACAGTGAAAAAGGGACCAATGATGCTACTGTGCATCAGGCCACATAAAATATAAATTTAAAGCTGAAGTTTCATGTTGAAGTTACAAGACTACATGGGGATTTTCTGAACTCCAAATGTGAACATTGTCAGTTTTCAATCCCCAACACTTGGAATATAACCTCATCAGAGAACAGGAAGTGTTGCAGGAACCATTATTTCAGTATAAAATCTCAACTAAAAGGCTTCTACTTAGACCTGTCATCTAGTTGCAGTGCAAGATTTTGTGAACAGTTGTGGGTGATGGCTGTAATTCTCTGATTGATTTTGTAGGTTACAGAAAGGATCCATACACTTGCCTCACTAATCAGTCTCTGATGCTGTTCTTTGACAAAGAATACTTTCTGTAGTGTGTGGAAGTTTCTCAAGGTTTGCATCAAAAAATGGGAAAAAATGCACTACGTCAAATGTTTATTGCAGTTTAGTAAACATTTGACAACACAATACATTTTTTCCTGTGGTAACATTTAGAGCAAAAATGAAAAACCACTTCACTCAACTACTTTACAAAACTTTTGCAGTTGCTGCATCCTATTTCCAACCAATTTACATAAATAAATTTTGTTTGAACTCTGGGATGACCACATGGTCAATTTGCAAGACAGAACTCAAGAAACAGCATTGTATTTTAGTAGTCATGTAGGCTCAAACCACCTTCACTCAAACTATATGTACTTATATACCATCATCCCTGACCATTCAGCTATAGGTAGCTTTCTTTCTGTAATATGCAGTTTAGCCACATTGAAATCATTCAGATCTTTTATGAATTTTAAACAAAAAGAAATCATATGAATATATAATATGAAACAAAATAATGCATAGAATCGATTCTAATCTCATTTCGATCTTGGTCTATTATATAATATCTCATTCATCCTCTTTTTCTCCTACTAATCCCACTACTTCTTAGATATGTATGCTGGTTACATTGTTTTCTTCTGGCAGTACAACTATATGTAGACACAATAAAATTAGAACTTGATTTTTTCAAACTTTTCATAATTTAAACTCAGTGTTAGACCCTGTTTCATACAATTAATCACAAATTATTTTATATAAGGGGCATTTGAAAAGTTTAAGGATTTATTTTAGAAATTTGGTAAAAATTTTACTTTCCAACATGTGGTCTCCTTTGGGAGTTGATACACTTGTGCTACGAATCAATGCTTTGATTTCAGCTGTAAAGAAAGTTTTCTCTTGGACCTCCAGGAATGCATCCAGTACAGCAATATCACTGTCGGTTGGAAAATAGATGCCAGCCAGGTATTTTTTTGAAACAGGTAAAAGTCCGATGGTGAACGTGGAGTATGGTCCAAGATTTCAAAGCCACACTCATGGCAGTTACAGACATGTTGTCCTGGTGGAACAAGACTCCTTTGCTGAGTTTTCCTCTGCATCTGTCTTTGATGTTTTCATGCAAATGCCTCACAAGATCTGCGTAATATGCCCCTGTGGCTGTCTGACCTCTCTGAAGGTAATCTACTAGTAACACCCCATCAGAATCCAAAAAAAAACCAATGCCATCACCTTGCTAGCAGAATGGAATCAACTTGGCTTTCTTTGTTGGGGGAGAAGAACTGTGTTTCCACTGTTTGTACTGCTCCTTTTTCTTGCCGAAAGTGATGGATTCATGTCTCATCCATTGTCACAAATCTTGCAAGGAAATTTGCTGGATCTGCTTGAAAATGACCCACCCCCAATGTTGTAATCATATCCTCATGAATTGCCTTTGTATCTTTTTTCCCAAATATTGGATGACTGCACAGCGACTAATTTTGTCCATCTTTCCTCATTCACACAACTTTCTTTTTTTGACTTCAGGACCTGTAATTAAAGAGGCATTATTGAAACTGCATGAAACTTGGTAGGTTACTATTTGAAGCGTTGTACATTACGTATAAAAATTTTTTAACACTGTACCACTACTCTTTCATAATACTCAGGCCATGAACTTTTCAAATGCCCTCATATTATCAAGAAAAACCTATTTCTGTCCATCGTTATTCACGGGATAGTAATATTGCAACTGTATAGTTATATCAATACTTTTCCAGTTGTAATTTATTTTTAGTTTATGTGTAGGTTTAAGGTTGGTATAATTATTTTCCTTCCCACATTAATTTAATACCATCCATATAGCACTCTTTTAACATACCTTGTTCGGTGTTTTTTTTTTTTTTTTTTTATTCGATTACCACTACTTTTCCCCCCTTACATAATACTTGGTGGTATTATTCTTAAAGTGCTAGGTTATTCAAATCCATCAGATTAAGTACTCGCACTCACCACAAATTGCACTTATGTATCCTTATATATGCATTTAAATTAATATATTTATCTTAAATCAGTAGTAAATATATATATTTGTTTTATTAGTTTATAATTTTTCTTACCCAATGTCATTTGTGCTTTTTTATCTTTTTTATTAAAACTTCAAATGAGAAAGAGACTTATCTATTAGAGCACACAGCTAACACTGCTATAACTTTTCCTTTCCATTTTTCATATTTACTCCTGTTGTCCTAATGTATATGTGAATTGTACATGTGTTTGCGTGTGTGTGTGTGTGTGCGCACGCGCGTACATTTAGCATTTCCCCTTTCCTTACTCTGTTTGGCATTTCTATATCTCGTGGGCTGTTGCCATGGAGACCAGAGGGTGAGAATGCATCACTTTATTTGCAGAATTACATCCAGAGTCTACAGAAGAAGGTATGTCCTCCACCAGATGACAGCTTCACCACACTCCATTCAGATTTGACTCACCTGACAGTATTGAATCCTTCAGAGAGCACTGCCACATCCATCAGTCAACTGCCATGACAACCACAGAAGTATAGGGAATTTGTTGCTAAATAATAATGATGAACATTGTACTTGCAGTCATATGCTGTACCATCATAAATATCATGTTTATGACAAATTATGTTTCACATCATTTATATGACCAAACTATCTTATAGCTTGTAACATTTAAAAATACCCACATACTTACATATATATATATAGTTCTGTCATATCGAAATTATAGTCCACCATACTGAATAGATAGAAATAAATTTGAAAAGCCGAGGGACTAGTATCGTTTTCTTTAAAGACCATGGTATGTTTTGGATGGCAGAGTTGGCTTTGAAAACAAGGACTACTATTAAGGATGCTATTGCTAGCACAGCATTGCTAATAAAACTTCTCTGTATTAATTGCCACAAACAAATATTCACTGATGTCCTTTTGGTGCTGATTATGTATATGAAGCCGGTGAAGAGAATGGTGCCTTGAACTCGTGAACTGGAAGATGCTATGATAGCATCTAGTGTTGATATTCCTATTTGCACTTGAATGTAAGGTCAGACCATACATATTACTGCCATTATTTTAGTCACCAGTTGGACTGGAGTTCATATTCCTATTTATGCCAAAAACCAAAGAAAATGCCTTATAGCCCGAAGGCACAGAATTGTAAAGTCTGTGTTATAAAAATTACATGGCACAAATTTTGTAGGTATATCTTATCTCTGTTAAGATTGGGTTATATTGAAAAGAGTAAAACAGTTATTATTATCATCATTACTATTTTTTTGAACTGTGATGTTAATGTATTCTTCTGATATTCTCTTTCTCCCCCTCCCTTTCTCTCACACACTCACTCTTAAATGGTTGTTAATGTTTCATGGCACAGTGTATTTGGCAGCAGATGGCTGTTGTGGGTAACTTATCACCATGACATATTTGCATTGCTCATCTCTAAATCATCTCCAGAAGTTGTAATTATATAGTTTTTCAGTGCAATGTAAACTATAAGAAAACATTGTGTATTGTATGGTTTGGTACAAAGTGTAGATTTGAAAACTTGCTGATGCTATATTGGATAAAGTTTTTCTGTATGGATGTATTGCTCTATGTATAAAAGGGGGAAAAAATGCTTTATGTATTTGCAACATAGTTCTGATGTATTCAGTTCTCCATAGGTTTTTTTTTTTTTTTTTGTGCAGGACTTTTCCTCCTACTTCACCTTTAAAAACAGTTTAAGTGAACATTGAGTTGTAAGTAGTGTTACTTTTAAGCCAAAAAAACAGTAACTTATGTAAAATAAGGTGTGCAAATGATTGTATCCCTTGGAAGTTCTAGGTGGCATTTTATTATTATCGTTCTTATATTGCACCCAAAATTAAATGATATTGTTATTTTTTTTATTATTTTTTTTTTTTAATAAGCATTCCTGTGTGCTCACAGTCGAAAAGTAAACTAGTTTTTGAAAAATATCTTTATTTTTTTTAAAAAGAGCAATGTACACAGCCATCAGATAAGAGTTATGCATATTCTTTATCATATTAATATGATGCTTTATCAGAAGTAGCTAAACATCTCTAAACAGCAGTTCACATACATCCTAAATATATCTAAATCAGTTTATCCCAAGTTTCTGAAGCATTGAATTACTGAATAGAAATTGAATTATATTAGAAAAATATGAATATATGTTAAGTTCTAATCCTGTCATCTAAATCTTATATGATTTTAGAAACTACTCTTGTCATATACATGCAACTTAAAAAATATATCCATAATTCAGTGGTCTGGTGAATATGTAAAATGAACTGACAGATTAAACAGAATTGCAACTTTTAAAATACTCAAATTAAGTTCCCCACCACCACTCAATCTTCATATCTATGACTGATGAAACCAACATGTTGTTGCCCAATTTGCCACCCATAATTCATTCCCTAGAAAGAATTAGTGATTTAATATTTAAATTCATAGTATTGGCTTTATTTTTTATAATATCTTTTAATCAGGGAGTGCCATCTTGAAGGTGAGTAGTAAACTATGTAGTATCAGACACCCTGAAGATGTTTCAGGCAGTGATATATATAGATATGGTGCACAGTCTTCTTGAAACCAAACCTTGTTATCCATGTACATATCACATAAAGAAGGTATAATGTGGATCTGTAATGTTCATAGCTATATTTCTATTGTTTTTTTCACATCAAAGACAAATGGTCCAAATATCCCAAGGGGTCCTAAAAATCTTGTCCAGAACTGTCACTTACATAGGGTTAAGAGCTTGGTTATGAGAAGGCAGAAGAAAGTGGTCTGGTAAACGAAACGACTTTCTTATGCTTAATCTAGCAAATAAGTTATAATGTTCAAGGTTTAGACCTATATAGATGTCAGATGAACTGATGAGACTGAAGAAATGCACATGATAATTATAAATTATCTAGTGATGGAGAAGCTTACAATAAATGTCTTCAATCAAGTTATTACAGGAATCAGACATGCTATGACTAATTATGAGAAGTCTCTCTCTCTCTCTCTCTCTCTCTAAGAAAGCTACACTAATCCTGTACACATAGCCACCAACCCTCCAGATTTATGAGATTGTCTTTTTTGAAAAAAAAAATCAGTTTTTCCCCATCTTTTTCATTCCACAAAAAAATAAATAAATAAACTACATTTAAATTTGATTAAAAAAAAAAAAATGCTAAGGAATTGGCTGTCGACTGTGCTATGGTAGTCTGCATTGCAGAATAGAAATAAACCATAATAGCGTTATTCAGTTGTTTCAGTTGTGTAGTATGCAGTTAATTAAGATTGTCTTTTTGTAAGATGCCAAAAAATACAACATAAAATTTAAGATATATGCAAGATTTTGGAAGGTATTGTAAAATCTTAAAATGGTAACACATTTGTATTCTCTGTACAGTACCAAACTGTACTGAGTGTAGATGTGATCTTTCAATTTTAAGCAGTGTGAAACGTGATGTAATCAGACATTTGCAAACAAATAAGCATAAAGATAGCATTCAGTGCATAGAAAGAAATGCAGAAATAGATGTTGCATTTCATGATGATGCCATAAATGCCAAATATTTATGTGCACTTTTGTCATAAAACATAATCTTCATCCAGATTGTGCTGATCTACTTTATTCAGTAGTATGTTACCTGGTAATGAAATAGCAAAAAAAACCAAAAAAAAACCAACAGTTGTGGAATTATGAAAGCAATAGGCATTGTTATTGAAATTACATGAACAGCAAACGAAAAGGTAGTGATGGCTCTGAAAAATGGGCTATTTTAAATTGCTATGGATGACGGCAATCAAAGTGATTCCAAACTATTTAACCATTCAAATAGGTGACCTCTCATAATACAAAATTTTTGTCAAATTAAAAGCAGCTTTGTCTCGGTGGCAACTCTGGAAGATGACTCTATGTGATACAACATTATTCATATTCTAAATGACCTAAAAGTTTGTGTAATTCCTTCAAAAAACTGGCTGGCACTTAGTATTGATAATGCATGTTATGGTAGGCCTAAAAACAAGTAGTAAGGGTTTTAAAAGAGGGAATTGAGCACTTGGTGGTAATAGGCTTTTATTGTCATCTTATCTGTGTGCTGAAAAGGATCTGCATGCCTTCCTTGTGAAAGGGGACAAATACTTTGTTAAAATTTACTAGAAGTGCTAAAAATGAAAGAATAGATTTAAGCAGTTTCAACTGGTGCACACCACTGAAGTGCATTTCCTCACCCAGTAGGTGAGGAAATGCACTTCAGTGGTGTGCTTCAATAGTTTTGAAGTACCTGTACATAGAAGACAGCTCGCTCGCTCTCCCCCCCTCCCATCCCATTAGGTACAAATTACTTGTGAATCACACTGTTTGCCAAAAAAACATGATTAGCATTGTCTTGATCCTGAAATGAAACTTTTTGGGCTTTGGTGATGATTTTGAAGTCCACTGCACGCTCTTACATCTGTCGACGTACTGAACCACCCAACACTCATCTCCAGTGATAGTACAGTCGAGGAAATTAGGATTGCCTTGATAGCTCTGTATGAAATCTTTGCACAATGATGATGAAGAGTGATGACACCCTTCATCATTCATGAGGCTGTGTAGCACAAATTTTGTACAGACCTTCCTTTCTCCTAAATCTTCTAAATCCAATTTCAAAAATGGAAGTACATGATTTGAAAACTGTTGGTGAAATAAATGTGCATACGAGGTGTGGCAATAAAGTTTCAGACTGGAGCTGTTGTAGTTCAGACTTCCTCTAACAGATTGTCCAGTAGGCTGACAGATTGAAAGCAACAACCAGTCTGAAAACTTTATTGCCACACCTTGTATGCACATTTATTTTACCAACAGTTTTCAAATGTTGGTAAACGTGGTGCACGAGTTCCCATTTAAAAAGGTTTTTATAAATTTCGAGGTAGCATAAACTTCATCAATGGGAGTGCATTGTTTTCAAATTTCTTGTCTACAAGTTTGCATTATTTCTTAGTGTTGATAAAGAAATAGGTGAAGCAGTAGATATTTTGAAGTATCATTTCTGTCAGTTTCACTGCAAGAACCCACCAGGCTTTATTATGAAATAAGAAAGAATTGATATACAGTGGTCTTTGGTTGGGGAACTGACAAGTATAAAAGGAAGCTGGAAATACAGCAAATTATCACAAGCCATTGAAATTTTAACAATTACTGAGCTATGATGATGGCAAGAGAATATTCGGCCACGTGAGGAAAAAAAAAACTGAGTTCAGATTTTCTGTTTTGGGGGGGGGGGAATCTTTATAAATGACTGACATGCTCCTGACTGCTAAGTCTAGATAGCAAGGCCAAGTGCTAAGAATGAAACCCTGACTTCTAAGTGCAGTCTGCAACACTATCTTTCTTGAAGCACTGATAATCAGTTGAAATTAGAAATCAACCAGACATCAAGATTTTTCCCATCTCCTCAAATGCAAGTAATTTTAGTTTAGATTTCTTTGACATTCACAGAATATCATTAATATCCCTGCACTTTACTGTGGCACAATAAGTGATTATAGTTCAATTAGACATTTTTTTATTCCATTAAGTTCTTAATTTATTATTATTATTTTCATTCTGTAACACTTTAGCATTAGTAGTAGGATATCATGCAAGAAAGCAACCTTACAGAGCATCAGTCAAAAAAAAAAAAAAAAAAATCCCATTTCACCTACCCATTCCTCCAAAAGTTTGTGTAGTTTGTCCTTGAATTTTTTTAAGCTATCAACTTCCATAATGACAGGTGGAAGTTTGTTCTAGCAATCAACCACCCGCTGGCTAAAGACAAATTTCCACACATCTGTGCTACACCCATCTTTACCCAGTTTGAATTTATGCCCCCTCAAGTGTATAATATGAGCAAGAGGAAGAATCCCAATAGCATTGAGATTGCTCAAACCATTCCAAGCCCCAAACACCTCAATCAGATCACCTAGTAGATACCTAGTCTCCAGATGCTGCAATTTGCAGAACTGAAGCCTTTCTTAGTAAGAGTATCCACTTTGTACTCTCACCATTGCCCTTCTCTGTACTTGTTCCAACAGCTCTGCTTCCTTCCTAAAATGAGGCCTCCAGACCTGTATGCATTACTCAAGGTGTGGTGACCAATACCTTATACTAAGGGATAATCACCTCTGTATCCCTGCATTGACAAAACCCCCAATGAGCTGTCCTGACAGCCTGTCTTTCCCTTCTCAGAGAACTTCATATCTGACTGCACAGTTACACCCAAATATTTTTCATTTTCTACTACCTGAGTGTAGTACCACACAGTTGGTACATTTCTCTGGGATTACTGCTACCCATGTGCAGTACTTTGCATTTGTTAATGTTAAAATTCAGTTGCCACTTTTCAGACCATCTGCCAAAACTTTTCTAGATCCTGTTGCAGTAGCATACTGTCATTACAACCATTAACCACCTTTGTTACATGTGCAGACATGGACATTAACAACCGACAACCATTAACAACTTTTGTATCATTGATAAATATAGAAAACAAAAATGGACCCAACACCAAACCCTGGTGGACACCACTAATAACAATATTCCACGATGAGCAGTGTCCTTTGATTACCACTCTCTGTTTTCTACCACTCAACCATCCCTTTATCCATTGTAGCAACTTTCCCTTAATGCAATACCACTCCAATTTGTAGAACAGTCTTTTGTGTAACAGTATCAAAAGCTTTCCTGAAATCCACGTATATGATATCAAAATTATTTTTTTGTATCCAGTTCCTTTGCGACCACATTTTAGTATCCAATCAAACTGGTCAGACAAACCCTTAACAAACCCATTTGTGTCTGAACTGTAACTGCAAAAAATAATTTTGATATCATATACTTGGATTTCAGGAAAGCTTTTGATACTGTTGCACATGGAAGACTGCTGTACAAATTGGATCAGTATGGCATTAAGCGCAAGTTACTGCAATGGATAAAGAGATGGTTGAATCGGAGACAGTAGAAAGTGGTAATAAATGGACACTGCTTTACATGGACTAATGTTATTAGTGGAGTCCCACAGGGTTTGGTGCTGGGCTCATTGTTGTTTTGTGTATTTATCAATAATATTGATGAAGGTATATCAGGCTTAATGTCCAAGTGTGCAGATGATACAAAAAGGTGTACAGGGTTGTTAATGACAGTAAAGACAGTATGCTACTGCAACGGGATCTAGAAAATTAGGCAGATGGGCTGAGAAGTGACAACTGAAGTTTAACAGTGAAAATGCAGAGTACTGTATATGAGTAGCAGTACTCCAAGAGAAATGTACCAACTGTGAGTTACTACACTCAGTGAGGAATGAAAAAGAACTGGGGGTAATTGTGCAGTTAGATATGAAGTTCTCTGAACAGTGCAGACAAGCTGACAGAGCAGGTTATGGAGTTTTGTCAATGATGTATAGGAATTTTGCTAACAGAGCAGGTTATGGAGTTTTGTCAATGATATATAGGAATTTTGTTAACAGAGACAAGGAGGTGATTATCCTTTGTATAAGGCAATGGTTAGGCCACACCTTAAGTACTGCGTACAGGTCTGGTGGCCTCATTTTAGGAAGGATGTAGAGTTGCTAGAATGAGTACAGAGAAGGGCAATAAGATTGGTGAGAGGAACAAAGGGGTGTGCTTATGAAGAAAGGCTTAAGTTCTGTAAGTTGCAGCATCTGGAAATTAGGCACCTGTGAGGTGATCTGATTGATGTGTATAAGGCCTTGAATGGTTTGAGCAGGCTCAATGCTGATGGGATACTTCCGCTTTCTCAGATTAAGAACCTTGGGGGGGGGGGGGGCATAGATTCAAATTGAAGAAAGACAGCTGTAGAATAGATGTGTGGAAGTTTGCCTTTAGCCAGTGGGTAGTTGATTGCTCAAACAGACTTTCATCTGTTGTGGAAATTGATAGCTTAAATAAATTTAAAGCTGAACTAGACAAACATTTGGAGTGACTGGATCGGTGAAATGGGAAGGGGTTTTTTTTTTTTTTGGCTGGTGCTGTTATAAGCTTGCTTTCTTGCATCATATTCCTCAACTAATGCTAATGCTAATACAGTCTCGTCTAGATGATCCTGCATAACTTTTTTAACCAATGGCTCCATTAATTTCCCTAGAGCATAAATTAAACTAACAGATCTGTAATTACTTGTGTCACCCTTTGATTTCCTTTGTGAATTGGGGATACATTTGCAATTCTCCAGTCCATGGGGACCTCGCCTGAATCCAAGGATGCTCTCACAATTATGGCTAATGATTCTGTTATTTCCTTTGCTGTCCCCCTTAATATAATTATATAGATCCTATCTGCCCTAGATGCCTTTCTTGAGTTGAGTAGATCAATTTGATTCACCCCTTCCTTCTAGAGTGTATATAAATAAAGCAGTCTCTGCTGTTTTTCTTTGCACCTTTTGCAAAAGATTTCAAGTAACCTGCCTTTGCTTGCCTAACCTCCTTTCTGATTTGATTATAGACTAGTTTATATTTACTGTGTTTGCTGATAATTTATTTGCATCCCATTCATTTTTCTTCACTGCCATGATTCTCATTAGTTCATCTGACCTCCATTTAAGCCTAAACCTTGAACAATATTTCTTAGTTAGTATGAAAAGTCTAGTAGCTTCCATGATTAATTCCTTGAATGCTTCCCATTTAGAATTTGCTGTTGGTAACATCATCCCTGTTACATCCTAGTTATATCTTTAAGTAAATCCCTCACCAGTGATCACTGCCACCTAATGGTTCCTTTATCTGCAAATTCTTAATGCATGAATAATCACTACTGATAATCAGATCATGAGTATTGCTCCCTCTTGTTGCCTCTCGAACATGCTACTGTAGGAACAGTTATCCAGTAAATCCATAAAGGTCTTGCTAGTGTATGAATGACCAACCACAAGTTCCAGGTAATATCTGGAAAGTTAAAATCTCCCATTATAAGACATTCTGATTTACTTGGCCCACTCTTATTTCTCTGTATAGTTATTTGTTGTGTTCATCAGAGTCATTAGGCCTATAACACACTTCTACTCTCATTTTTGCTTTCTCAGTGCTTATGTCACACCAAACTGGCTCAACATTGCACTGGCCACCCATGTCAACTGGATGCACTGCCTTAGATTTTATGTGTTTCTTAACTGACAGCCTAATCTTTCTGTCCTCCCTTTGTATTCTGTACTGGACTCTGATCCTATGACTTTCTTCTCTCATCTCCCCTTACCCCCACCTCCCATCCCTACTTTTCACCTGGAGGATCTTACTACCACAAACCTTTTACTTTTCCTTAACAGTCCCCCTCCTCACGTGAGGATGGTCTTCTCCCCCTCTGTCCCTTTAACATCCTATTTCCAGGTAGACAGCCTTCCTGTTTACTATTGTCCACCTTAATCTTCTTCATCTGTCCTCCTTCCTGCTTCACTGTCATCCCCCTTTCATGGTTTCCTCTTCTAGCTTTTTTTCCCCCTATGGCTCTCCCTGTCAAACTCAGGCACAGTCCATGGTTCACCCCTGCCAGAGAACCTTCTACCTGTACTACACTAAAACTTATGCTATCTCTGGCATTTACAGAGTTTGTAGTGTCACAAATATAATATGCAGTTTATAGGGAAAACCCCAGTGCCACATGACAATGTACAAAATGCACAAAGACCTTTCTGTACATATTGTACTCCCCAAATTCCAATTCTGCATTCCTTATATCTCTGCAACATTTTTATTTTATTTTATTTATTTATTGTACTAGGCAATCCCAGCCAGCTTTGTGGCACCCCCACTACTATTTACATACTGTACAGATAATTACAATTGCTCCATTATAACATATTGAAGTTCTGCAGTTCATGTCATGTCAGTTTGAATCTCTGCCAAGAAAAATAGCTAGTGAGAAAGTTCTTGCACTAGTCCTCTTGAATCATTTCACCTGTCTTCTTCCATCGTGTTTACCGCAGCCAAGGAGACATTCTACATGCATCCGTTCCACTCATAAAAAATTGGAATGTGCCATGGAAGTACCCAGTGCAGTGCGCAAAAATGCAGTCATCTTATTCCATGTTACTCTCACACAAGAACGCCATTTCACCATTAACAATAGCTGCATTTGTGTATTTTCACAAGGTAAGCTACCCACCATTATTTGGAATGGTATCACGCATTATATGCTTACCCTGACTGCAAAATCTTCTTTCCAATGTCCAGAGGACTATTTAGCCCATTCACTCAACCACACCATGTCTCTGATATCCCAACAATATCTGCCTTTGATGTCTTGACCAGCACTTCAAATTTCATCAGATTTATTTACTATACTCCTAACATGGGTGTACATGCAAGTATGCATGCACCTGTTCTTACTCTTAGTTACCCTAACACAGCCCAGTTATTTACTTGTTCCATGATGACTCCCAGCAGTCCTCAAAATCCCTGGCACCTTGCTTTCCAGGCTGCTGCTCATTCCAATAGAAGCAGTGCAAGTATCACTTTCACCTCTGACTGTGGCTACTCTTAATCTATTAGTCTGTGTATCCTCCCCCCAAAGCTGGCAGTTTTCCAACCCACCTAACGCTGCCTCAATAATCAGCAAATATTCTTGCACCCCTTCTATTCAAATGTATCCCATTCCTGTAGAAGCAGTCTCTCCTGTTAACAAGCATAGACCACATTAAGAAAAATTCCACCCTATGAGCCTTACACAATCTCTCCATGGCTGAATTTATTGACAAGGCTCTCATGATCTCACTCCATGTCGTGTCTGGGCAGAATTGCAGATACTTTCAATTCAACATGACTCCCAGCCTTTTTTTAATATTGCCCTGTACTTGTTTAAGTAAGTGTACAGATCTCCTACTCTTAATGTCATTAGCACCACCATGTAAAACAGTATCACCTTTTGTGCCCTTAAAATATGATATCTGCTCTACAACTTCAACCTTTGCCCCTGGCAGACATACCCTGGTCCTATTCCACCTATCATTTTTGTACAATATATTTCCCATTTCCCTGACAGTAGAGTCGCTGACAATAACTAGCTCCTGTGGACTAACACATTCTGTCTGATTGCTGTTGATTGTCCTGATGCACATCAGTGAGCTGTGGCATTGATGTGGGCATCTGAGAGCTTGATTGGCCCCCAGTTTAAATCCTTCGAGGGTATCCACCCTGTTCTTCAAGCTCTCATAAAGGCCAGTAACATGCTCTGTAGTGCATGTTCTGTTTTTAATAAAAATAAATCCACAGACAGAAAAATTTTAGGTAAGCTGATGTTTAAAAGTATACTGTACAGGTAAACAATTTTATAGTTGTATTTTAATTAATGATGTGCATAATAATCAAATAATCAATTATATGAAAAATAGTTGATAGTGGAAGCAACATTATCAAAAAAAAAAAAAAAAAATTAAATAAATAAAAAACAAGGAAGTGACAGTGAAGGGATTTGACCCAACATTATCACAACTAAAGATAAGTGCTATCCCCACTTGGGCAATAGTTCTTCCTTCTCTCCAATTATTGCTAAAATCGATTATATGCAAATTGCATTATGATATTTAATAAATAAATAAATCTGCAGCCATTGTCAGTCCACTGCAAGATGGAGGCTTCAACAAATCATGTTGATGGAATGGACCATAATCTGCCATGCTGGTCCAGTGTGGGTTGGCAGATCAACTGTATTTAGCAGTCAGGGGCTCGAATCCCAGTCTACTCAAAAGAGCGTGTGCTATTGCACTCCTGTTCATTACCACTCGCCGTTATTACAATATTTATTGTTACTTAATTATATAATCAATTATGAAAATTCCATAATCTATTATTTCAATTATTCCCATCACTGATTTTAATATGAAATGTGCATTTTGCAGTGAAATTGAATTTCTAGTGCAATGTAGACTTCAGTAAAAACTTCCTGCTTTTTCTAAAAAAAATCTGTTTTCTTGTGTTTTGGGAAATTCTTTTCCTTTTTTTGCAGAAAAACTCTTGTTTTTCAACTGATTTCTTCCTACTTAACAATGCCTGGTCTCTAGCTATTTTTCAAGTAAAAAGTTAGCAGCTATGTGTGAAGGTTGTTAACAAACTTATTGTTTGTTTTCACAGAACACACATAACATTCACACTTGGAGATTGTTTTTAGGATGGAGTGTACCAGAGGTATACCTACTATGAAAGTTACCGCTGTGGATAAAGGGATGATTCAATGGTAGCAAACAAGAAGTGGTTATTAATAGCCACATCTCTTCATGGGCCAATCAGTGTTGCAGTAAGGCCACAGAGTAATATTTTGTAATATTTTTACCAATATTGATGTAGACATAAAGTTTAACATCTAAATTTGTTTATGATGAAAGGTGGGCAGGTTAGTTAATGTCAGCATATGCCACTTGATCAAGAACTAGATAAATTAGGCATAATCTATAGTTTTATATTGATAATTGCAAGTTAGTGTTTAAAACAGGATGCAAGGAACAAAAAAAAATAAATAATAATAATTTTCTCTATTTCTACCAATAATTTGTAGAATTATTGGTAGATATGAATTTCTACATATCTATTCTTATACCATCCTTTTATGGTATAAACTTATGCCTCCCTCCCCCTTGTGTTTCATTTGAGAATGGATAAAGATGCCATCAGCGTTTAGTTTAGTTAACCTTTTAAAACCTTATACATTTCATTTAGGTCACCATTTAGATGCTCAGTTTCTAGAGACTGTGATTTACAAAATCCCGGTCTTTCTTGGTAAGAATATTCTTTTATCCCCTCCCCCCAACTAATCTTGTTACTCTTCTCTGCACCCTGTCCAACAGATACTAAAATGAAGTTTCCAGACTTATATGTGGTATTGCAGATATGGCTTAAGCATTTCCTTATACAATGGGATAATCACCTCTTTGTACCTGCTGGCATAGTTCCTGTATATCACTGACAGAACCCCCTTAGCCCCGTGAATTTCATGTGAGACTGTAATTATCCCTAGATCTTTTTTTTTTATAATCCGACCTTCAGTTTGATACCACCCAGATAGTATTCTGGAGTTTCTACTATCCAAGTGCAGTACCTCACATTTATCATCAAAATTGCTACTTTCCAGTCTATCTGTTGAGTTTATCTAGATCCCCTTGAAGTAGCATACCCTTATTACTGTCATTGTCACTGTGCCCACCTTTGTATAATCAGAAAAATTGGATATCAAACTTGGATTATCCATAGCAATAACTTGCCCCCGTGCTACATTACTCCAATTTACAGTGGTCATAATCTGTTGAACTATCAAAGGCTTTACCTTATTGTCAGAATTATTCTTTGCATCCAGTTCCTTTAACAAGCTCATGGTAACTAATTGGTTTGGTACTCCACAATCTACCTTTAACAGATTCATGCTGTGATTGCATTATGGCCCCACTGCTATCATGATGATCTTGCATTACCTTGTGAATAAGAGATACATTTGTGCATCATCAATCTGCAGATACTCATCCTGAATCTAAGGGTGTTCTCATTATGATGAGAGCATCCTTAGATTCATGATAGTGTTTTTCCACTTTTAACTGAAGCAGTTTCTCTTCCACCTTACTTTTCTGTTATTTAGACAACGTACAAGTTAGTGCGAACACATCATATTAGTACGCAGCTAAACTCTGAATTAGCACAAATATGCAAAGGCGGCATCATTTAAGTTATATCTCATATTGTGAATACCTTCACAACAAGTTGCTATGATATTGCACTACTTCGAATAAGTAAGGCTTCACCAAAAAAGAAGACTGTTGTTACTTATTCTCAGTGGATACCACCACCCAGACGGCACTGTTTCAGGGCTATTTGGCCCTTCTTCAGTGGGTGGGTAGGTACCCTAGTGATGCAATGATGACAAAACAGTTATGAAGTACAACTCCACAATATGAGAGATGCTTGATGGTATAATATGAGGCTAAAGCCCTTAACACATTTCAGTTTTCTGTTATTGCAAAATTATTTTACTCCCAAAAGTATTAAATAAGACTTCTATTAACCTCATCTCTAAGAACTTCATATGTGAATGTAGATGCAAAATATATATTTTATCAGCAATATGTGTAGGCATCAACATATACCATTAATTTGCAGACGATACAAAGGTTGGCAGGGTTGTCAAGGACACTACTGACACTATGCTGCTGCAACAGGATCTGGAAAGGTTGAGCAGATGGGCTGAGAGGTGGCAAATGAAGTTTAACATTGACGTAAAGTACTACACATGGGAAACAGCAACCCCAGAGCAACGTATCAACTCTGTGGTACTACACTGACAGTGGTAGAGAATGAAAGGGACTTGGGGGTGGTTGTGCAGGCAGATATGAAGTTCTCTGAGCAGTGCAGACGGGCTGCAAGAGTAGCTCATGGAGTATTGTCAATGATATACAGGAATTTTTCCAGCAGGGATAAGGAGGTGATTATTCCATTGTATAAGGCAATGGTCAGGCCACACCTAGAGTACTGTATACAGGTCTGGAGGCCTCATTTCAAGAAGGATGTAGAGCTGCTGGAACGAGTACAGAGAAGGGCAACAAGATTAGTGAATGGAACAAAGGGGTGCTCTTACGAAGAAAGGCTTAAGTTTTGCAAATTACAGTGTCTGGAGACTAGGCACCAGCGAGGTGATCTGATAGAGGTGTATAAAGCCTTGAATGGTTTAAGCATGCTCAATGCTGATGCGATTCTTCCTCTAGCTCAGAAAAATCACCTGAGAGGGCATAAACTCAAATTGAGGATAGACGTGAGGAAATTTGCTTTTAGCCAGCGGGTGGTAAAAGACATATACAACTTTGGTCTTAGAGGACACATTGCCTTCTTTATCAAAAACTTCCTTACAGACCGGTCTTTCCAAGTTCGTGTAGGATCCACCCTCTCCCGTCCATTCTGTCAAGAAGAGGGAGTTCCACAAGGATCAGTTTTAAGCATTACGCTTTTTGCAATCAAAGTTAACTCTATAACTGAACAACTTCCTCCAACCGTAAACAGTGCCCTCTTTGTAGATGACTTTAGCATCTTTTTGCAGTCATGCAATATGAGGGTCATTGAAAGACAATTGCAGCATGCCATAGACCACGTCAACTCTTGGGCAGTGACTAATGGTTTTAGGTTCTCACCACAGAAAGTCGGCGTACACTTTTGTCGCAAACGTAACCTTCACCCTGAACCAGAACTTAAACTCAGACAAGACATCATTCCAGTAGCACCCGAGACAAAATTCTTGGGGCTCATTTTCAACAAGAAGTTGACATTTTTACCTTATATCTGTCAACTGCGGACAAAGCACAAGAGGGTTGAATCTCCTACGCTCTATTTCCTCCAATAAATGGGGAGCAGACCGCTCCACTTTGCTCAGCCTCTATCGTGCACTTTGTCCAATCTAAACTAGACTATGGGTCCCAAGTGTACGCATCGGCTAGAAACAGCGTACTTAGGTGGCTGGACCCAGTTCACCACCAAGCCATCCGTATTGCTACTGGAGCATTTAGAACATCCCCTGTCCAGAGTTTATATGTTGCAACAACTGATCATTTCGACGAAAGCAATTGTCTTTAAAATATACGTTTAAATTAAAATCCCTGCTAGACAACCCTACGTGGACATCCGTTTTCAAGCCACAATGGGAAAACCTATATAACACTCGTCAGACTGCCAACCGGCCTTTTGGTATCCGTGTCCAAGAGCTGCTCAGAGAGCTCGACATCATGGTAGACAATGTTGCCCAGTCACCAAAGCAACTACTTCCACCCTGGCATGCTCGCTTACTATCATGCGACTTCTCCCTTAAAAATTGGAGTAAGTCCATAACTCCATCTTCTGTCTACCACCAACTCTGTGTTGCCCACCGGGCCGAATATTCCGACTTCTTGCCTATCTTCACTGATGGGGTCGAAGTCGGAGTTGTCTGTTGGATCTGCTGCTATCTTTCCAGATCGTTCTATATCTGGAAAGATTCCCCAAGAATGCAGCATATATACAGCTGAGTTGTATGCTATATAGTTAGCCTTGGACCACATTAAAACCCATAGGTATCAAAGGTGTATGGTGTACATTGACTCTCTAAGTACACTGCAGGCTTTATCGGGTATGAGGTATAATCCTCATCCATTTGTGACCCGGATTCAGCAAACACTACACTCTCTGTCTGAGTGTTCTTTCGACGTTCGTTTCTGCTGGATTCCAAGCCACATTGGGATCGTGGGAAATGAACTGGCAGATGCTGCGGCCAGGTCACCAGAATCCCACAACACTGTTAGTCCCCTATACAGACTACAGGCAGTTAATACATGACACATTACTGTCCCAATGGCAACAATCTTGGCATGACCAAGTCACAAACAAGCTCTATCAGATAAAGCCTGTAATCCGACATTGGCAGTCTAGTCTGCGCAGGAATCACAGAGAGGAAGTTGTTCTAGCTCGTATCCGCATAGAACAGTCATCTTACACATACTTTTCTGCCTAGGGCAGTTGACTGTCCTATGTGCGAGAACTGAGACACCTGTTTAAGTATACGTCATATTTTAACCGAGTGTCCACGTTTTAGACGCGAACGTGATTTTTATTTTACTGCTTTTAGTCATCTGGCTGAGCCTTATACACTCAGTCAGATTTTATCCGACAATGACAATGTGGCTGCTGCTTTTAGCTATTTAAAATCAGTAAACCTTTTTACTCGTATTTAAAATTGAATTGTCATTTGTTTGTTTATACATTTTTTACTTTTATACCTTTCATATCTCGACATGGTGGCACTAATTAGGTCACTTAATGTTTTAACTTTTAATATATGACCTGGTTTTGGCGCATTATAGCCTTAGTTGCTGATGCGCCAATAAAACCCAAACCAAAGCAGGAATTTGCTTTCAGTCAAAGAGTTTTGGAATAAACTTCTATCTGGTGTGTGGAAGCAGGTAGTTTGAATAAATTTAAAGTAAGATTATACTAATTGAATTATTAAAAGTGATAGGCAGCAAACAAGTGCATATTTTTTGTTTACGGCTGATACTGTATAAGCTTTCATCTATCATTCAAATTAATAAAAATGTAAACGGTCAATAAAATTAAACCTTTAGGTTTATTGCTACTTTCAACAAAATCAATGTTTAAACATAAAAAAAACATGATGTGAAGCGAGGATTAATCAATAGAAACTTTTGAGATTATAAGCCTTGAAAAACAAACATTTCAACATATAAATGATAATTAATTGGTAAACCGTACAGTATGAATTAATGATTTTTTTATTATTAATCAACACAAATGTTTGCAAAATTTCTTTGTTGAGAATTGGATTGAAGTAAGTAGTCTTCAGGATATCATTTTCCATACACATGAGTCAAAGCCAGTTCAAACGCTGCTGCCCCATTGTGCTACGAAGATGATTATTTATAAGTTTCTCTCTCGCTCAATTTTGAAAATGAGCGTTTCCCTGTACAGTTGGTCGCTATATGCACATGAACACTCTCAGTGCGATTTCAACGTTTGGAAATGCAGATTTCAAATTGCCCGAAATTAGTTTGCTGTACAACGCAAAGAGAGAGTCTCACATTTTTCATCAAGAACCACGTAGTGCTTGAGATGCTGGCATTCATTTAGAAGGTAACTATAATCAAGGTCTTTGTCATACACATTAGCCAGATGTTCGCACTTTTTGTTTAGCTCATCAGAACCAATTGTTCTTAATTGACCGAAGAAGGAAAACAGATTTCCAACCTATGAATAAGCTTCTGCATGTTTTGGCAGATCAGAGTCCAGAACAGGGTTTAATGTTTCCACCTTGAATTTTTCACTTTTATTTATAAGTATCTCTTCTCCTGATCTAGGCACCTCCATAGCCAGGTGCAGGAGCAGCAATGCGTAGCACACGCTTCTTGATTAGTCCGGGGTTCAAGCCCGTGCCTACCAAATACGGAGGATGCGGAAAGGTCAAAGAATGACCACTGCATATCCCCGGAGCAATATGGCCTTAGTTGCTAATGCTCCTAAAAACCAAATAACAAACAATAACATCTCCTGATCTATCGTATCTACTAAGACATCTCTATAATCCAAATCTGGACACCTACTCCTGGCCTTCAGTTCATATTCACTAAATTTGTCTCTAATTTCCTGAAGATAAGTTTTCAGAGACTCAAGAATATTCTTGGCAACATATGTCCACATCTTTAGACTGCAGGAACTTACTTGTTTTGTTAAATCTTTTGAGAATGTCGTTCCAAAAAATTGTCAGAAAGATCGTTTCAATGTTCTCCATTCTCTCACTTAATCCTTCTGCCTCTCACCTTATGTTCACCTCCTGGTTAGTGTCAGCTGATAAAGAATCCAGTGCATCTTCGATTTTTTCGAAACCTTCATGCAGAGCATGGACAGCATCAAAATGTGATGACCACCTTGTATCAGACAGATGCTTGACCACAGCATGATCTTTTCCTAAGGATGATGACAGAACATTCCATCAATGTGTAGAAGCTGAGAAAAAGGAATACAGATGCTGACAAAGTCAAAGAAGGAGACAATCTGTAGACAACACTGCCACTTTTTACTTCCACCAAGTTCAGACTGTCCAGCACAGGGGATGTAGATGGCCAACTCATTCAGATGACAGATCCATGCTTGCAATCCAGTATAGCATCCAAACATATTTGAGGCATCGTCGTACGATTTACCATGGCAGTTTGATAGCAGAATTTTGCTCTCATTCAAAAAATCTATAACAGTGTCTGCTAGATTCTTTGCTCCATGAGAAAATATGGGGATGAACTTGAGGAAATGCTCCACAGGTTCACATCCTCGAATGTACCAGATGATAAATGTCAGTTGATCAATGTGTGGGATGTCTGGAGTGGAATCCACACTTATTGAATTGTACTTTGACTCTTTTATTTCATGTAGAGAATGTAACTATTGGCTCGACAAAAAATGGAAACTATGGGTTCCCCTCGCAACATATAATGGAAAAGATAGATACGATGGGTTCCCCTTTCTAGCATTTCCATACAGTTTGAGATGCTCTTCCAAAAAGTGTCATATTCACTCAACAGCTCTAGAATACCTAAAAGGTTTACATTTTTTGTCGACTCAATAGTTATTCTCTCCACGAAATGCCACACCTCTGGAGGCAAGAAAGCAAATGACAGAAATCACACGTCAACGCATTATGCCATCATGCACTTGTGATGTTCTCCATTTTCATGTTCTACAATAAGATTACTGTGTTTCCAATCATTAAATCTTGGTGTAGCAAAGGGAGATTCTTTGTTAGACAATAGGCGACATGCAAAACAGTACAAACAACCTTGGGATGGTGAATACAGTAACCATTCGTGTTTTACACATTCGCCATTCCGCAGTTCACGTTTGAATACATTCTTTGATAAATACCTTGTCTGAGTCTGATTTCTCTCTGCTCTGGTTCCGTTGTAAACTTTACTTGAGTTTAAATGTTGCAATCATGAATCTGACTTGATGTTGGCCCACCACAAATCCAGTAATCCACTATTAGTATTCTTAATGTCCCATAGTCCGGAATCAGTGACGTGAATCACAGACTCGGGACACTCCTTTGCCGTTACAGATTCATGTATTTCTTCTTGTGGAATGTTAGCATTAGTAGCAAATAATGGTATGTCTAGAGCTGGATGATCAGGTGCAAGGGTGGATGTAGATGGCGATGCTGTATTTAGAGGAGCAGTACTAGTAGCTGCCACTGCACCTGGCCTAAACTAAGATGTTAACTTTAGAAGTTTGCTCATTTTCTGCTTCTCTTCTTTAGCTTGTTTCCTCTTCTGTGCCCCACTCATATAAGTACGCTTCATTTCATCTGGAAAAAATATAAATATTTTTAAATTTTTTTACAGACTATTGCTGTTTGGAAGTTGGAACATTAACAATTTGTAATGAAATAATGGTATATCTCGTAGATTCTTTTCCAGGACAACTTTTTTCTAGCCCCTTTTTTTTTTAAATTATTTTATGAGTAAGTTCAAAGTGATAACCAACATTACTCAGTTGGTGATAAATTCACCATGGTCCCTGGAATCGTGGGCTCCTGGGCAAGTACCCTGTGTGCCCATGCGTTAAATCGGTACTGTTTCTAAGATCCAAATATATGATATCAAAATTATTCTTTGCTTCCAGTTCCTTTATGACCACATCATAGTATCCAATCAAATTGGTAGACAAACCCATGCTGTGTCCGAGCTATAACTGAAGTCTTGTCTAGATGATCCTGCAGGGCTTCTTTAACCAGTGCCTCCCTTAATTTTCCTGGAACAGAAGGTCTGTAATTACTTGTGTCACCCTTTGATCCTCCTCTGTGAATTGGGGTCACATTTGCACATCTCCAGTCCGTGGGTGCCTCCTTTAATATAACTGGGTAGATCCAACCATCCCAGGTGCCTTTCTTATGTTTATCTTTAACAATTTCTCCTCCACTTTGCTCTCAGTTATTACAAAATCATCAAGCTCACTGCCAGAGTTTAATTCACCTCTGGCATTCCCATCCCTGAATAACTCTTCATGTGTGAATGTAGTTGCAAAATACTCATTTAGTTTGTTAGCTACCTGAACAAGATCATCAACAGTTGAATTATTGATATCAAGTGGACCAATCTGATTCATCCCCTTCCTCCTGGAGTTTACATAAGTAAATAACTCTTTGCATCCTTTGCCAAAGATTTCTCGTAATCTGCCTAACCTCCCTTGTGACTTGGTTACAGACCAGCCTTTATCTATCATATACTTTCGTGTCACCTCTTAATTTATATGTATCCCATGCATTTCTCTTCTCTGCCACATTTCTCATTAGTTCATCTGACATCCATTTAGGCCTAAACCTTGAACAATATTTCTTACTGGGAAACAATATTTCCAAGATTAATTCTTTGAATGCTTCCCTTTTTGAATTTGCTGTCGGTAACATCATCAGTTGGTTCAACCGTATAGAATTTAAATACTGTCTCAGACCGCCGTAGTCACCTTTATGAACGCAAAAACTCTTCCCTTTGTCCCTGATGGTAGTTACCTCTTTGATTAAATCCCACTTCAGCACGCTGTGATCACTGCCACCTAGTGGCTCGTTTATGTGCAGATTCTTAATGCATGAAGAATCATTACTGACAATCAGATTGAGTATTACTCCCTCTCGTTGCCTCCCGAACATGCTACTATAGAAAACAATCATCCAATAAATCCACAAAGGCCTTCCTAGTGTGCGAGTGACCAACCCAGAGCCAGGGTGAAGCAAATGAGGCTCTTGCCTCGGATTAAAAGCTGAAAGGGGTGCCAAAACAAAGATTAAATAATTGCCAATGTTGCCATGGTTATTGCACAAAATAGAAGGAACTGGAAAGTTGCTGGAGAGGCCTTCATCCTGCAGTGGATTGAAAATGGTTGACGATGATGATGCCATGATTAACAGAAGAGCACAATTTTTCATTCTTGCCTCAGGTACTAAAATGGTTCGGAACAGCCCTGGAATAACCCACAAATTCCAGTCAATATCTCTGAAATTAAAATTCCGAATTATAAGACACTGATTTACTGGCCCACTCTATTTCTCTGTACAGTTGTTTATTATACTCATCACAGTCATTAGGCCTTTAACACTCCTACTCCCAATTTTGCTTTCCCAGTGCTTATGTCACACCAAACTGACTCGATACTGCACTGTCCAGCCATGTCGACTGGCTATACTTCCTTGGATTTCGTGTTTCTTAACTTTTTTTTTTTTTTTTTTTTTTTTATGAGAACCCCAAACACGAGAGGTATTATAACCTATAGTACTTAGTACCGTGCTTGGGTTGGAGGTTGAGAAGACGAAAGAAGATATTTGTTGATATTGGACTTGAACTTCTGTAGATTGTAATTTTCAGGAAATACGTATGAAGGAAGGTTGTTCCAGAAAACGGCAGTTGAATGGATAAATGAGGAAGATGAAAAGTTGGTACTGTGGGTTTGAAGTTGGACAGTAAATGGATGTTTGCTGGTGGCGGCACGTGTTCGGACTGTTTTGAAAGAGAGAGCGGGAATTATAGAAGCCAATTCAGAAGAATAGTGCCCATGGAAGTATCTGTAGAAGAGGCATGCAGCAGAAACAGTGCGTCTATGAGAAAGCGAGTGGAGAGACTCTGTTAGAGATGAATCATTAATTAACCTAACTGCCCTCTTCTGAATGGAATCAAGAAGCCTGAGAGAGGTTTTGGGGGCACCACCCCAGATGTGGAAACAATGTTCCATGGCAGGGCGGATTTGCGATTTATACAGAGTGAGAAGCTGTTTGGGAGAAAAGTAACGCCGAGAGCGAAAGAGAAAACCAAGTTTTTTAGATGCAGAGGAAGCAATATTTGTAATGTGCTTGTGCCAAGAGAGATTAGATGTCAGGGTAATCCCCAAAAGAGATATATCATTTTGCCTAGAAATCAGAGTGTCACTAAAGATAAGCATAGGAGCAGAAGAATCCTTTTTGCGAGATATAAGACAAGATTGAGTTTTAGAAGGGTTGAAATCAACTAAGTTGTCTTTGCCCCACTGGAGAATTACCTGAAGATCGGCATTTAAGGAATTGGCAGCAGATTTTCGAGAACTTGAAGCTGATTGAGCTGGAGGTTTCTCAAAATGGAAAGTTGAATGCAATGTGCTATCATCGGCAAAACTATGGATAGGATTTCCAGTCAATGGAAGAAGGTCATTGATACACAAGAGGAAAAGAGTGGGGGAAAGAACTGAACCTTGGGGGACACCGGCATTAGTGGAGAAGTTAGAAGACAGAGAGCCATCTACCATCACCCTCAATGAGCGATCAGAGAGAAAACTGGATAACCAATTACTAAAAACAGTTGGCAAACCATAAGATGGAAGCTTGTTTAGAAGACCTTTATGCCAAACACGATCAAAAGCCTTTGAGATGTCAAGAGCAACTACTTGTGTTTCACCGAACCTTTCCATTGAATTAGTCCATAAATGGGTAACATAAGCCAGAATATCACCAGTGGATCGACACTGACGGAATCCATACTGGCGATCGTTGATCAGACGGAAGGTTTCTAGGTAGTTTAAGAGTTGGCGGTTAATTGATTTCTCCATTACTTTAGAAAGAGTAGAAGTAATTGCAATGGGACGATAATTGGATGGGAGGGATTTGTCACCCTTTTTAGGAACTGGCTGGATATGAGCAAATTTCCAAGCAGAAGGAAAAGCACCTTTGGAATAAGAAAGTGAAAAAAGGCGAAAAAAAGTGAAAACTAATAGCATAACTCCTCCTGCCTTTCTATCCTGTACACATTGTACTCCCCAAATTCCATTTCTGCATTCCTTATATCTGTATGACACTACATCTGATATCCCAACAATATCTGCCTTTTATGTTTTGATCAACACCTCAAATTCATCAAATTTATTTACGAAACTCCTAGCATTGGTGTACACATAAGTATACATGCACCTGTTCCTATTCTTAGCTACACTAGCACAGCCCATGTATTTACTTGTTCTGCAATGACTCCCAGCAGTCTCTGAAATCTGCACTTGTTTTCCAGGCTGCTGCTGATTGCAATTTAAGCAGTGCAGGAATCACTTTCACATCTGCCAGCGGCTACTGTTAGTCTGTGTATCCCCTCCAAGCTAGCAGTGTTCCGACCCACCTAACACTGCCTCGATAGCATCAGCAAATATTCTTGCACACTTTCTATTTAAGTGTATCCCTTCCCTGTAGAAGCAGTCTCTCCTGTTAACAAGCACCCACCAGTCAAAGAAAAATTATACCCCTTGAGCCTTGCACACTCTCCAGGGCCAAATTGATTGACAAGGCTCTTATCATATATTCCCTCCTATAGTGTCTCAGCAGAATTGCAAACACTTTCAAATTCAAACCTCAGCTTTTTTTCACCATTGACCTGTACTTGTTGAGTAATTACGCCAAATTCCAACTCTTAATATAAGTGCCAACATGTACAACAAATCACCTTTTGTGCCCTTAAAAGATATCTGCTGTACAATGTCATCAACTTTTGGCCTTGGCAGACATACCCTGGTTTTATTCCGCCTATCCTTTTATATCACTATATATTTCCTGTTTCCCTGACAATAGAGTCACCACCAGCTCCTGTGGGATCAGCACATTCTGCTCTGAAGGTTGTTGCTGTGTTGCCTGATGATCAAGTTCAAGCTCTGGCATTGATTTGCTGAGTGTTTGATTGGTCCCCCAATTTAAGTCCTTCGAGGGCATCTACCCTGTTCTTTAAGCTCTCATATAGGCCCATAACTGAGTTGTCGCCTGATTTCGTCACACTTCTTACGTCGCGCGCACACACACATTCCCCTTAGGAAATATCATGAGCCGTTCCTGATTGATCCAAAATATCAAACAAACAGTGTGTTTCAAAAGCCTGTGAGTCAGAGGGCAACCCCTCCCCCCTCAGTTCTCCCCTGAGCCACAGCACCCATTAGTTTTGAGCCTTTTTGCTTTGCTACTCTGGTCTGTCATGATTTCTATTCAATTTGAAATAAAATTCCCATACAAAAAATATAACCCTAAACTTTTATCCCAGTGCAGTTATAACACTATATACAGGGTGTCTCAAAAATACACGACATAACTTCAGAAATGAGTTCCTCATATGTAGACAATAAAAAATATTTAATATCAACGTAGTTCCGGAAATGCTTGGTTTCCGAGTTTTGAAGGTCTGTCTATGACACTTACTGTTCACATCACCTTATAGTAATTGTTCAAAATGTACCTTCTGCCTGAATACAGGCCTCACATCGACGTCTCATGGACTCGCGAAGACTATGCCAAATTCCTGGCATATTTCCTATTGTCTCACAACCTGTCACAATTCGATTGCGGAGAGTTTCCACATCAGCTACCAGAGTCGAATACACCAATGACTTTAAATGGCCCCACAAGAAGAAATCTGGTGGGTTTAAATCAGTGATCGTGGAGGCCAAGCAGTTGGTCCACCCCTCTACTTCAGGAGTCGTAGATCTTGGTCATCCTCTGTCGGCAGCATGAGATGTAAAGGTCCCATGTTCACAAAGGCAGCGCTGGATACCTTCAAACGTTTTCCTTCGTTCTGGGAACCTTTTGTGGTACAAATGACGAGCATCCAGAGCATTACCGTCCGACAAACCGTACATAAAGTGCATATCCGCTTGTTCCTGATTTGAGTACATGGAATGGAAAACCAGCAGATTCTGTCAGTACCTTGTGATGAGGAAAATCACCTGAAGAAGATAAGACCTTCCGGTTAGAAACTGGCAATTAGAAGTGGTTTCTTGAAGTTCTACAGTATATAAAATGAGAAGAAATTGAAAAAAAAATTACGTTTTCAACAGATGGGAAAATATGTTGCCTTGTAATTATATATCCATATAAGAGGATTCCTGTACGCAGAGCCGGCCCGAGGGGAGTGCGAACGGTGCGAGCGCACAAGGCCCCGCGCCGCTGACTGATTTTACAAAATAAAAATGGTTTCATTTTTTTCTAGCGACATCGCCATAAAATGGCCATATTTTTTAATATACATAAGAAATAACATGTCAATAATCATGTTATTAACATTATCTGAAAGCCCGCCAAGAATTCTCCAAAGAACACGGAAAAATATGTTTCCTTTCAAATATATTTAAAATATCTCTCCTTACAAATAAAAATAATAATTATATAATAATTTATTGGTGTTTCATTTGAAATTATTGAATAAATATTCCCCACAAATACGAATATATGTATATTCGTATTCGTATATTTGAATATATATATATTGATTACAAACTAACTTATATCTGCCATAGGCAGATATAAGCTAGTGTGTAATCAGGTCACAAAGGCGGTTAGGCAGGCGAAGGCAGATTACGAGAAATCCTTGGCAAAAGATGCTAAGAAAAACAGCAAGGATTTCTTTACTTATATAAACTCTAAAAGGAAGGGGATGAATTGATTGGTCCACTTGACATCGATGGTTCGACTGTTGATGATCCTGCTCAGATAGCAAACAAACTGAATGAGTATTTTGCATCTACATTCACACATGAGGAATTATTAAGGTTTGAACATTTGTAGCAGGATATTTAATGATTTTGTAATAACTGAGAGCAAAGTGGAGGAGAAATTGTTGAAGTTAAACATAAGAAAAGCACCTGGGGGTGGATGGGATCTATCCAGTTATATTAAAGAACGCGGAAAAGCAACTAAGCAAACCCTTAGCCATAATTATGAGAGCATGCTTGGACTCAGGGGAGGTTCCCACGGACTGGAGATGTGCAAATGTATCCCCAATTCACAAAGGGGGATCGAAGGGTGACACTAGTAATTACAGACCAGTAAGTTTAACTTCTGTTCCGGGTAAAATAGTGGAGTCACTGGTTAAAGATGCATTACAGGATCATCTAGACAAGACTGCAGCAATAATTCAGACACAGCATGGGTTTGTTAAGGGAAAGTCTGACAAATTGGATAGGATATTATGATGTGCTTACAAAGGAACAAAATAATTTTGGATGCAAAAAATAATTTTGATATCATATTCTTGGATTTCAGGAACGCTTTTGACACTGTTGCGCATGGAAGACTATTGTACAAATTGGAGCAGAATGGTATTAAGGGTAAGGTGCTAGAATGGATAAAAGGATGGTTAAGTGGGAGAACACAGAGGGTGATAATCAATTGGTGCTGCTCTTCGTGGACTAATGTTATTAGTGGAGTCCCACAGGGTTCGCAGAGTTCGGCGTTGGGTCCACTGTTGTTTTGTATATTTATCCATGATATTAATGAAGGTATATCAGGCTTAGTGTCGAAGTTTGCAGATGATACAAAGGTTGGCAGGGTTGTTAATGACAGTAATGGCAGTGTGCTACTGCAACAGGATCTAGATAATTTGGGTAGATGGGCTAAGAAGTGGCAACTGAAGTTTAACCTTGACAAATGCAAAGTACTGCATATGGGTAGAAGTAACCCCAGAGAAACGTACCAACTGTGTGGTACTACACTTAAGGTGGTAGAAAATGAAAAAGACCTGGGAGTAATTGTGCAGTCAGATATGAAGTTTTCTGAGCAATGCAGAAAGGCTGCCAGGGCAGGTCATGGGGGTTTTGTCAATGATATATAGGAATTTTGCTAGCAGGGAAAAGGAGGTGATTTTCCCTCTGTATAAGGCAATGGTCAGGCCACGCCTTGAGTACTGCGTACAGGTCTGGAGGCCTCATTTTAGGAAGGATGTAGATTTGCTTGACCGTGTACAGGGAAGGGCAACAAGATTTGTGAGGGGAATGAAGGATCCTCTTACCAAGAGAGGCTTAAGTTCTGGAAATTGCAGTGGCTGGAGACTAGGCACCTGCGCGGTGATCTGATGGAGGTGTATAAGGCCTTGAATGGGTTGAGCATGCTGAATTCTGATGGGATCCTTCCACTTGTTCACATTACGAACCTAAGGGGGCATAAATTCAAATTAAGAAAAGACAGATGTAGAATAGATGTGCGGAAATTTGCCTTTAGCCAGCGGGTGGTTAATTGCTGGAACAAACTTCCATCTGTCGTTGTGGAAGTTGATAGGTTGAATAAATTTAAGGAGGAACTGGACAGGCATTTGGAGGGAATGATGCGATTTTTTTTTTTTTTTTTGGCTGATGCTGCATAAGCTCATACACTTGCTTTCTTGCATCACATGCCACTATTACTACTATATATATATGACAGCTGATCGTACATCGTACGTTTTTATCGCGATTCGCGAGGTGTGAAAATAAATAACATATTCGTATCTATTTCGCAACATGACTAGTAGAGACACAGATGCAGGAAGAAAGTATATGTGTGGCTCTGATATATCGAAGAAAAAAATAAAGAGAGAAGAAATTACGGAAAAACAGAGGAACTTCCTTGCAAAATTTTTAAAAACCGAAAATGTGCAACAAACTGAAGAAACGCCAAGGGCTCACATCTGGTGAGTATGGGCTTGGCACACCCAGGGTCCTGAGCTGGATATCATGATTCTTCTCTGTTTTGGTGATTCCCTCCTACTTTTCTCTCTATCATATTCAATTTTTTTTTTTTTTTTTTTGGCTGGTGCAGCATAAGCCTCGGCTGCCTTGCACCATATGGCTCATTATAATAATAATAATAATAATAATAATAATAATAATAATAATAATAATAAACGCATAATTCACAGTTACTGGAAGATAAACTCGCGGAATTGAAATTACGCCGTGCGGCTTCCACGAAAACGATCCTGATCATCATAAAGCCAGCTCTCGTTATAATGAAGAGGAAAGCAATAATAAGAAAACTGTAGAATGGGAAGATAATCATGAAGCAGCGGGAAACGTACAGACGGAGGATTTTTTGTCAGCGTCGAACAAAGAACAGGAATTATTCCGAGGACCCCAGCTTCAAGAGAATCAACAAAGCGACGAAGACGAAAATGTCGATATCAATGATCCTGGTGCTTGACCTGAAATTATAACTGATAAATTTAGAATGGCTATCATACAAAATAGCCGTGACACAAATAAAAAACTACGATTTTCCGAAAGATAAAAATAACAGAAGTTTTTCTGAAAATTATTATTTAAGAAAATTAACGAATGGGTAATTTACTCCAAAACCACTGTCAGAAACGAGGTGGGAATGTCGCCTCGAAAGTGTGAAATCTGTGAGATACCAAGTATCACAATTTTCTCTAGCTTTGAAATACCTTTATGAACATACCAGTGACATGAAAACGAAATCCGAAATCCAATCAATCGAAAATAAACTTACTTCAGTTGAATTTTTATTAAGTTTGGTCATTTGGTTTGACATACTGAATGAAGTAAATATTGTGAGCAAGATATTTCAAAATTTAAATACAGATATCGGTACTGCAAATTCACATTTAAAAGGCCTTTTAAATTTTTTTGAACAGTATCATGAATCGGGATTCAAATCTTCTTTAATAACTGCAAAGGAAATAGCTGAAGAATTACAAGTGACATCCGAATTTAAGAATCAAAGAACTGGACGAAAAACAAAGCAATTTTGTTATGAAGGAACCGATCAGCCTATTTCATCAGGCGAAGAATATTTCAGAATTCAATATTTTCTAGTCATAATCGATAGTGCGATTATTTCTTTTAAGAAAAGATTCGAAATTTATCACGAACATGAGACATCATATGGTTTTTTATATAATTCGGATAATATTCAAAAACTGACTGAAAACAATCTTCTTAAATGTTCCAAAGACTTAAATGTGACCTTGCAAGACGATATTGATTGCATTGATATATTTAATGAAATCAAAATTTGTCGTCGAGTTTACAAATATTACAATATTTACTGAAAAATGATTTATTTGAATTGTATCCAAATTTTGTTACTGTTCTGAAAATTATATTAACCTTACCAATTACCGTCGCATCTGCAGAAAGATCTTTCTCAAGATTGAAAATAATAAAAAATTACTTGAGATCTAGCATTAGTCAAGAACGATTTACCTCCTTTGCCATTTTATCTCTCGAATCCGAAATAGCCAAAAAACTAAATTATGATGATATTATCAACGAATTTGCTATAAAACATGTAAGAAAACGAAACAAAAATCACATATTGTGATCTTATTCAATTAAGTCGCATATCAAATTGTATTTTATAAGTATATGAAGCAATTATTTTTCTTATTTGATTTATTAAAAATTTTTTTCGTGATTGAAATGTTAATTTTATTAAAATAATTTAATTATTTATCATTTTCATGTAATCCTTACTAAACCAATTGTGCAATGTAATAAATATCAAAATGCAATAAATTATTTTGTTGTACGAAATTTGTATCAAGGCCCCGCAAGTCAACTTTGCACCGGGTCCCGCTTTTGTTCGGGCCGGCCCTGCCTGTACGGATTTCAGAATGAGTACCACTAGAATGGGGTGTCGTTCAAAGTGACAGTGACGCTCGGGAACCAAGCATTTCCGAACTATGTTGATATAAAATATTTTTATTGTCTACATATGAGGAACTCATTCCTGAAGTTATGCCGTGTATTTTCGACACACCCTGTATATGTATTTCAGTATCGAATATTATCTCCGAGTTACGTTATATATGACTATCTCCTGTCAAGTTATATATATTAATTTGTAATGTTACGTTTGTAAAAACGAAGTTGTTATTTGTATTTAGTTAAAAAAGTACAATTTAATTGACTGACAATTAAATTTAATAAGATTAGTAAATTGTACTGATTAATCGATATTACTATACTTTCTGTCTAGTTTTTTGTTAAACCTTATGCTATCTAGTTCGGGGTATATGTTGTATCGTTTAACAATGGGGGCAAGTTACGAACGGTAAATCTACGAACACCAGGTATTAATTACTTTCAAAATCGCGCTATCTAAATTAAAAATAAACCACGGAGCTTTACTAGGTCTATAAGCTACTTATAGAAAATAATTTAAGTAATCTAACAATTAAGTCAATAAACAGGCTAAATATAATTAAAAACAGCGTTCGCGAGAGCTGCAAAGCTTGTCCAACACGTGGATTAGATACCCTTATCCACAGAGTAGTAAGGTACAGAGCGGACACTCTCATAGGCGATAATGTTAATTTTTTTTTACATGTTAAAACGTATAGAAAGTGGCGGTACCAGTTTTGAACCCCTAAAAACAGGCCGAACGTTGCGAAGAGTTCGTGGAGAATTTTCTACAGTTTTGTTATTGCAATGGACAATATATCGAATCATCGATTATTAGTATAACATATAATTATTGTTTCAATACAAAACTAAAAGACGGAAGAATAAGGAAATACAATGTATTACCATAAGTAGAGATAATGGCAAACATAATTTAACGGTTATGATAACCGTGTGGTTGCGTTAAACGAAGTCGTTTTCTCCTTTGTTTTTCCCTTATGCCTTTTTCTTAGTCTTCTCTCTCTCTCTCTCTCTCTCTCTCTCTCTCTCTCTCTCTCTCTCTCTCTCTCTTATTTGAATAAATATAAAATTACAGTTGTCGTTTTTGTTGTTATTAGATATCTGTATAAATTAATTCATTTAGAATTGTTCACCTTTTCGAATTTATATCACATAATCATCATTTTCACTGTAATAAGACAATATAAGAAAACGGAAATATTTATTTTTTAATGCTAAAATAATGACAGTATACATTTCACAAACACCACATTACTGACACTAATCAGAGTTTAATTATATCAAAATCACAAATTAAAATTTGCAAAAAATCCTACAAATGATAATCAAACGTTTACGTATCTTAACTAGAAAATGGGATATTTTTTGATGATAAATTACCCTAAATGTTCCTTCGGAAAATGGTGCAATCGCACTCCAAATTTCTTACATAAGTAACACTTCTTCCTAATAATAACTAACTAACTAACTCACACACACAAAAAAATAATAATAATAATAACCAAAAAGGAGCTGACCGGGCTAGCCAGGTGAGTAAAGTGCTTGCCGAGCAACCGAAAGGTCGTGGGTTCAAATCTGGCATCGAGCTTGGATCACAGTAAAATACAAAAACTTTGGGAGGTGCATTATAGTCACAGAAGCCGATGTACCAACAACTAAAAAAAAAAAAAAAAAACACGCTATGAAAAACGAACTTGCTGCGTTCAATGAATACTAATCTTTTCAAATACAGTAACAGTTTGTTTTTTTTAGCAATGTGTATGCGCATTAGTAATCTGTGGATTTTAATCGCCGCGTTAGATCAAGGGTTTGGTATCCTTGACTCTGGGATTAATTGAGCAAGTGTCCACTGTGTATCTTACTACTCTGTGCCCTTACCGATACTAAATAATAACCTACAAAATCTCTAAATTCAAATTGTTACTAGGAATGTAAAGCAACTCTAGAAAATACATTAATATGCCAATTTAAATCAATAAAAAAGCAAAAATTTAAGAAAAGAAAAGGTTATGTTTAATTTTGACTATTTTCGCTCTTCTGTCTTGCCATGCTGCTGGCAATATTTTTGTTTAATTATCATTCTAATTTTTTTTTTTTTTTTTTTGAAAACCACAAACCAGAGAGTCATTAGAACCTATAGTACTTAGTACCGTGCTTGGGTTGGAGGTTGAGGAGAAAAATATATTGGTTGACATGTAATGTCAACCAATATAAGTTAGTTGACAGAGTTAAGTAGTTGTTAGTTGTTATTTATACTATAGACTAACAACTAACAATAAGTTAGTTGTTAGTCTATAGAAGTTGACATTACATGTCAACTTCTATAGACTAATTTATTTTCAGGAAATACGTATGAATGAAGGTTGTTCCAGAAAATGGCAGTTGAATGAACAAACGAGGAAGATGAAAAGTTAGTTCTGTGAGTTTGAAGTTTATTATTATTATCAGTAGCATAAAGTAAAGTGTAAAGTGTTCATTGTCTAACGGCCCAAGGGGTTTCCCCCATCTCCGTGTTGTGTACTCTGTTTGTGAAACACAGAACACTGTGAAGGCCAGAGATTTTAAAAAGTGTAAGGTACATGTTTATGTTGTGTAGTGTCATGTTGTGTTGTTCCTCTGACCTTTTAGCCGTTGGGCCCCTAGTGGGACCCCCCGTTGCCCACACTTAACCCCGAGGAGGCAGGTCAGGCATAGAGGGATCGCATTAGAAGTAATTACTCTGGCAGGCCCTGCCACCTAATTTCCTAAGATTTCAGTGGCAAGGGCCTAAATAAAAAAAAAATAATAATAATAATAAATAAATAAAATAAAAAATAAAAAAAATTAAAAAAAAAAATAAATAAATAAAATAAAAAATAAAAAAAAAATAATAAATAAAAATATATATATAAAATAAAAAAAATGAAAATAAAATAAAAAAAATAATAATAATAAAAAATAAATAAATAAAAAATAAAAAAATAAATAAAAATAATAATAATAAAAAAATCAATAAAAAAAATAAAAATAAAAATAAAATAAAAAAAAATAAAAATAAAAAAAAAATAAAAAGTAATAGTAATAATAACTAAATAAAAAAATTATAATAAAATAAAAATAAAATAGAATAAAATGCATATTTAGTTAGAGTAGGGGTGAAGACTGAGGAAGGGGGGGACAGATAGACATATGGGGATGATAGGGAAGGCAACCCCAGAAAGGTCAGTGGAGACTGGCCCCACCAGGAGAAAAAAAGGGTGTAGCAGGGAGGGGGAGGAGACAGAAACCCGTCCCCTCCCTCTCCCTACCAGGGGAGGGGGTATTAAAGTGAACCAAGTTAGGGTACATGGTTCGGAATGCTAGTTGGCCAAGAAAAGAAGTTGACATCCAATGGCATGCCGGTGGCATTGTCAGTCTTTATCTAGGAGATTGTCTTATTGGTCACATCCATGAGAGACAAGTCCAGAAGAATAAGAACCTTTTGTCTTTCTTAGATTGTCTTAATTTGTGGGTTGTCTCTATTCAAAGGTAGTTATCTTTGGTGGGTGACATTTTGGAGAATGTATAGTAGTTCACACCAATGATGGTAATGCTGGTTAAGTTTAGCTGCCTGGTTCCAGTACCATCAGGGTCCCTGGGTTCATTTAGTAGAGCAACCCTTTTTCGGGCCCAGAGGCAAAGAACATGTTCGGGAACGTACTTAATGGAAATTGCAAAAACAGAAGAAAGCCAAAGACGCCGGGCTCGGAGGCAATTGCCTTGCCTGCCTACATGGTAGCTATGCCACTGATGATTATTATTAGCCATATAGTGCAAGGAAGCCTGAAGCTTATGCTGCACCGGCCAAAAATAATTCCCGAGTTACACTGAGAGAGAGAAAGAGAAGTAGAAAGGAATTGCCAAGAAACAGAAGAATGAAATTGGACAGTAAATGGATGTTGGCTGGTGGCGACACGTTTTCGGACTGTTTTGAAAAAGAGAGCGGGAATTATAGAAACTAATTCAGAAGAACAGTGCCCGTAGAAGTATCTGTAGAAAAGGTAGAAACAGTATTCTATGAGACAGCGAGTGGAGAGACCGTTAGAAATGAGTATTTAATTAACTTAACTGCCCTCTTCTGAATGGAATATAGAAGTCTCAGAGAGGTTTTAGGGGCACCGTCCCAGATATGGGAACTATATTCCATGGTAGGACAAATTTATGATTTATACAGAGTGAACAACTATTTGGAAGAAAAGTAATGTCGTGTGCGAAAGAAAACCAAGTTTTTTAGGTGTAGAGGAAGCAATTTTTGTAATGTGCTTGTGCCAAGAGAGATTAGAAGTCATTGTATTCCCCAAAAGAGATATATCATTTTGCCTAGAAATCGGAGTGTCACCAAAGATAAGCATAGGAGCAGAAGAATCCTTTTTGCGAGTTATAAGACAAGACTGAATTTTAGGATTGAAATCAACAAAATTGTCTCTGCCCCACTGGAGAATAACCTGGAGATCGCCATTTAAAGAATTGGTAACGGATATTCGAGAAGTTAAAGCTGATTGAACAGGGCAAGGTTTCTCAAAATGGAAAGTCGAATGCAATGTGCTATCGTCGGCAAAACTATGGATAGGATTTCAGTCAATGGAAGAAGGTCATTGATACACAAGATCAAGATCTGAACCTTGGGGGACACCAGCATTAGTGGAGAAGACAGAGAGCCATCTACCATCACCCTCAGTGAGCAATCAGAGAGAAAACTGGATAACCAATTCCAAAAAACAGTTGGCAAACAATAAGATGGAAGCTTCTTTAGAAGACCTTTAGGCCAAACACGATCGAAAGCCTTTGAGATGTCAAGAGCAACTGCTTGTGTTTCACTGAACTTTTCCATTGAATTTGTCCATAAATGAGACATGAGACACTGGTGATAATCTGGTGACGGAATCCATACTGGTGATCGTGGATCAGACGGAAGGTTTATGTAATTTAATAGTTGGCGATTAATTGATTTCTCCATTACTTTAGAAAGAGTAGAAGTAATTGCAATGGGACGATAATTGGATGGGAGAGATTTGTCACCCTTTTTAGGAACTAGCTGGATATGAGCAAATTTCTAAGCAGAAGGAAAAACACCTTTGGAATAAGAAAGGCGGCAAAGAACAGGAGTAAGTTCAGGAGCACAGGTTTTGAGAACAAGTGGAGAAATACCATCAGGACCTGGAGCTTTCTTGGCATCAAGATTAGTCAAAATCCTGACTTCCTTTTGATGGAAGCCCACATGAGGCTTCTGTCAAAAGTGTGTTTTCTGAATTTGCAAATAAATAATTCTAAGTTTCGAATGGAGCATGGTGTTTTACCAAGATCATTAATATATGAGTTGTAAGAAAAATGGGATGCTAGCAGGTCAGCTTTATCCTTGGCGAAGTGACAACAGAACCATCTGGTTTTGATAGAGGTGGGAGCAGAGATGGGCAAAGGTTGCGGCCAATAGCTTTGGCAAGAGACCAGAATACTCGGCTACCATTAGGGCAAGAAGCAAGTTTTCTACTCTTAGCCTGTTCAGAATCGAGTTTGGACTGAAAGTGGCGTGTCCATTCCTACAAAAATAATTTCACTCACACGATGATCTGAGCAAATGTTGACTTTTGAAACAATAGTTTGACCTAGGAAAAGAAGAAAAGAAATCTTACAGGTCATCCCATTTTGCATTCTTCTAATGCCAAACAACACGAAGTTGGGAATAGCCATGAGATAAAGGCTCCTTTGGAGAAGAAAATATCACCAAGTTGTGATCTGGGGTGCCTAAAGGACCACTGACTTCGACCGTGTACTTAGAAGGGTTGATTGTGAGAAAAAGATCAAGTGTGTTGGCTGTAAGGTTATGATTGTCCGGTATTCTTAGCATCTTGACCAGTTGGGTCGTTGTGAACATTAAAATCACCAAGGAAAATTACCTCACTGTTAGGAAAGTTGGACTGGAGAAAGTCAAGTTGCAAAGAGCTCCAAGTGATTATTGGAGTTGGGAGAACGGTAGAGACAACAAATAAATTGGACAGAACGAGGTAGAGAGATTTTAAGCCTGAGAAGATCGAAAAGAGGAGATTCCAAATTACCAAGTCCTGACAGCGAATATCGGAACAGACATATTCACAAGTACCACCTTTGAGGCGAAAGGTGGTACTTGTGATACAGCGGTGGTACTTGTGATAAAGGTGATACAGCGAATAATTTGGGCATCTGAGATGAGCAGTAGTTGAATCAACCAATAACTGAGATTCAGTCAGAAAAAGTACATGGGGTTTGACAGATTCCTTTGTCTCCTCCCCGCCGCCCCCTCTTTCCTTCTGGTGTGGCATGGGCCTGCCTCACTGATTTTGGGGTCATCTACTCTATCGACCATATACTTCTGTCTCTCATCCCCCCAGGCTTTAGTCTCCCCTCCCACTCTGGGAGGGGAGACTAACACTGTATAACTTAACTTATTCCAATAACTTATAACTTATTCCAACACTGTATAACTTAACTTATTCCAATAACTTATAACTTATTCCAACACTGTATAACTTAAAACTCCTTTGGCCTTACCCAAACTCTAGCGCACACCCCCTTTTTTTTTTTTTTTTTTTTTTTGGTCCTAGCCACTGAAATTCCTGGAAATTAGGTGGCAGGACCTGCCAGAGTACTTATTTAAAAGTACTGGTGTACCTGGCTTGCCTCCACGGGTCTAAGTGTGGGCAACGTTGGGCCTCAGTAGGGGTCCAGCGGCTAAATGGCCAGATGAACAACGGTACACGACACTACATCCGACAATATCCATACACTTTTAAATCTCTGGCCTTTACAGTTTTCTGCAACACACGACAATGTAGACTACACGGAGATGGGGGAAACCCCTGGTGCCGTTAGACCCTAAACACACTTTACACTTTACTGCAAGTGGAAATGAACATGGTTTAGATTAGAATTGAGACCACGTATATTTGTGATTTGAACTAGGAAGTATTAGATCTTTTCGCAGATAAGCTTACTCTATGACGTAGCCCAGTGGTCAGAAGCGAGGGTGCATAGCATGTGTTCCTTTGAGTGGACCGGGTTTTAAGCCCGTAACTACTAAATACGATAAATATTTGTATTGACGATTTACTGTAAACTATACTGCCTTGGTTGTCGTGCCAGAGTATAAACAGAAAATTTATTTATTTTTATTTTTATTAGTTTGATAATTCATGGTGTATTCATTAGTAAGAAAAAGTGGGGGGTGGGGGACATGCTGTATAAAGTAATGAGATTTTTGGATATATCGTACAAATGGTAAGAATATACCCAGATCCTTGACATAACGATTATATATATATAACTATTATATATATAATCCTCGATTATATATATATAACTAAGAGTAAATTTAAAATAAAAACTAATGCCAGTACCATGGCAAAACTGTAGAGCGAAAACAATAAACAAAATAATTAAATTAACGGGGAAGGTAACAAGACTAAACATTGTAGTAGAAACTCTCCAGCATTCCTCCTGAAACTCTCCAAAATAATTTAATCAATTACCTGTTGATTTAACTATTTTGTTTAATTTATTATTTTCGCTCTACAGTTTTCCTATGCTACTGGAATTAGTTTTTATTTTAAATATACTTTTAGTTATATTTTAGGCATCATGTAGAGGAAAACGCATTTTGCTGTCTCTGATGATTGCTCTATTTCTTTTAGTTTCTTTCATCACCGTTTTCAACTATTTTCTTTCACTACCTTTTTTCAAAACTATATTTCATTATTCAAATATATATATATATATATAATTGATCACCACAAAATTAAAAAGATACCGTACACCTTTTTATAATGAAATAAACATATAAATTTAAAAAAAAATAGTTTAAGTAACTTAAACCAAAATTACGTGGCACCCCGGAATGTTGCGGGACCATAAGGTGCCGCGGAACCCCGGTTGAAAACCATCTTACCGATACCCATCATCAGACCGTGGTGTTGGGGTAACAAAAATAGAAAGGGTTACAAATTTGAATACAATTATCAATATTATTAAAATTATGAATATTACGATTACAATTGCAATGATTACAATTTCAATTAGCAATATTATGATGCTACAATTACAATTTGCAAATAAATAATTTTAAGTTTCGATTATTGTTAACAGTAAAAACCAGATATTGAATTAGCTCAATACAAAGAGATTAAATTCTTACCTGCCGACAGACTCGTCTTACCGATGCAGGTAAGAATTTAATCTCTTTGTATTTAGCTATTTAATATCTGGTTTTTATTGTTAACAATAATCGAAACTTAGAATTGTTTATTTGTAAATTGTAATTATAGAATCATAAAATTTATAACTGTAATCCTTGCCGGCCCATGCTAGTGGGGCACCTTAAAAAATTTAATATTAATACCTCAATATTTTGAAATAACGAAAAACTAAAACTATTCATAATTCTTTATTATATTTATATTATTACAATTTGTTAACAGTTGACTAGACATTATGATAATATAAACAAAACTAATAAGAAAGATATATATATATATATATTTTTTTTTTTTATCGGCAAAATCTTTGAAGGCTTTATTAAATTTAAATTCCTTTCTTCTCTTTCAATGGATAAAATTTCAAGGCTGTTGAGTCTCTCCTGAAGTGTTGTCGATGTCAAATATGTTTTAATTAACTTTAATCGGGAAAAGCTTCTTTCCCTTAATCTGCAGGAATAGTTAAAAATATTCTTAGAGATATGAATAAATTCGGAAATCCAGTGGCTCTTTCATTAGTTGCGAGAAATTTTTAAATATTTAAAGGATTTTCGAAGCACGATTCTGGAAGAACTGATTTCAGTGCTTCCATTTCCTCCACTAACATATGGCCATCAATATCTGCTACCTTCACATACTTGACTAATTCCTTCAAGTAAAGCTCTCAATGATTTTGGCATTTGAAAGTGCAATTTCTAAATCTGCAGTGTTTTCTTAAATCGTTCTTTAAACAAAAAAATCTTAGACAAGCCTTGTCTACTATTTGATTAAAGCAGTTTACCTTGTAAGCTTCCTCAGGATTTTTTATAGGTAATTGAGGTGTCCCTTTTCTGTAATCTTCTTGTGCGAAATTCTGGAGATACTACCAATTCTGTCGCAAGTTCTCTGGCACCAACTAAGACCTGTTTAAAGCCAGTCTCTCTATACTTTTACATCCAGCACAGAAGGTTTTTAAATGAAGAAAGAGCTGTAGCAAGATCTGTAAGATCACTTTTCAGTTCTTTACTAACAAAATTTACTTGAAACAACAAATCATGCCAAAATACTAATGAAACAAGAAACTTGTATTCCTTAATCTGGTTAGCTAGTGATTCAGCTTCGCTTCTTGCTTGGGTATCTTCTGATGTTTTTGCTATTTCCAAAAGTGCATCATGGAAATCACCAACTTCATACCTTAAAGCAGTGGTCTCAAACTCAAATTGCATGCGGGCCGAATGCACGATCTGAAAGCAGCTGACGGGACGGAATTTTTTTTTTAACAAAATGAGAGTGAATATATATATATATATATATATTGCACCGTACAGTACTTACTCCTAATGTATGGATACCACCCATTTATAAACTGGTGTTACGCGTGTGTGTGGTGTGTTGCGTGTAAGTTTATAATAAGTTTGGAAATTTTTCTTTTAAAATTTAATTTGCCTCGAACATGGTTTAATTGAAAATTTATTTGAATAATGTTCAATTGTATTTTCTACAATGTTTTTCTCTATACTTACTTTTTATTTCTCAAACTTATATTTTTCTCCTTCTCTTCCTGGCTAAAATTATGAGACTCTTTCTTTCGGTTAAATTTTCTTTTCTATTTTCTTTAGATGCCCAATCACTTATTAAATATTTATCAAAACATACATAAACAATAATAATAATAATAACGCAAAGGAAAAAATTCAAATTTATATTTATTTTCTATCTGAAATCTGAAACCTGCAAGAAATTTCTGTTGGTTACACTCTGTAATTCAAACGTATTGACAGCTAAATAATAAATTTTCAGACTGACATTTATTTCAAATAATTCTAATATGTTGAATTAACCACTAAATAACTTACTTTTTAACTTAAACTAAAAATAAACAAATTATGAAAACTTTCCAAGCGGGACAAAACTTGAGAATAAATAATGACAACCTATTCTCTTTCTTTTATTTATTAAATTTTTCTTCGACACATACAGAAAAAATACATATGTTTGTATGTAAATAATTATAAACTTCTTTATTTCTTACTACAACTTGCCACTTGATGGCGTTTCGATTCTGATAAAGTTTGTAGCCTTAGAGAAAAATTACTAGAAACTATCTTCATCACGGATTGTAGATGCTCATCGGTCAAGCGGGTTGTTTTCTTAGACTTATTAATTTTCAACTGCGAAAAAAACTGTTCACATATAAATGTACTCCCAAACAAAGCGATTATTCTTATTGCAAAAATTCGTAACTTTTGACAAGTACGAATAAAATTAATGAAATCTGTATCTTCAAATCTTTGAATAAGATTTATATCACACTGTAAATTAATTAGCTCCATTTGTAGATTTTCTGGTGAGTTATTCACGTTCGTTTTTAATGGTAATGAAAATAATGTAAAATCGGACTCCAAATCAGTAAAATCTTTAAATCTTTCTTCAAATTCTTGTCGTAATAATGCTATTTTTCTCGCATATTCTTGAGATTTTTCATTTGAAATAATAGGGATAATTTAAGATGTAGGAAATGTACGAAATTTTTTGATTCCAGTTGTGTTTCCCATAATTGCAATTTAACTTAAAAGCTTTAATACAAGCATACATGTCAGTGATAAGTTTATTCTTTCCTTGCAGCTCTTTATTGAGAATATTTAAATGGCCGGTTAAGTCAACAAGAAATGCTAAATCTGTTATCTATGTATCATTATGTAGCTCGTCGATGGTTTTGTTTTTTTGTGTCCTGAAAATTTTGATTTCATTTATTAAATCAAAAAACCGTTTTAATACAGCTCCTCGACTTAACCACCTCACCCCGTTATAATAAATCATTTCTCCGTACTCACTTTCAATTTCTTCAAGCAATGCAACAAATTCTGGATGATTCAGAGCTCGTCCACGGATAAAGTTTACTGTTTCCATAACATTATCCATCTGGAAATTTTTGGCACAAAGTGCTTCTTGATGAATAATGCAATGTATAGTGCAAAAATTATTCTGAAAATTTTCTTCTTTCACTATATTTCTTAATTTTACCACTACTCCATTTTTTTTTTTTTTTTTACCAACCATAGCAGCTGCACTATCACTTGCAAATCCAACCATTTTATCCCAACTTAATTTATATTTATCTATTACGATTTTTATTTCAGAAAAAATATCCAGTGTCACAGTTTTTCCTTTCATAGGAATTATTTCCAATAATTCCTAAATTACTTCAAATTCATCAGCAACACCTCGTACGAAAACGGCAAGTTGTGCTATATCTGCGATGTCAGTACTCTCATCAACTGCTATTGGGAATGCTGCAAAATCTATACTTTTTTCTTTTAACTGACATCGTAAATCACTAGCGATTTCGTTAATACGGTCCGCTCCCGTGTTGGCTGACAATCTAATATTTTTAAATAATTGTTGTTTGTCAGGACAAAGAAGTTCAGCAGACTTAATCCAACAATCTTTAAGGAATTCGGCATCAGTAAATGGTTTTGATCGTTTTGCAATGATGTGCGCGAGAGCAAAACTTGCGTGAAGTGTTGCTTCCCTGGATTTATTTGCTTCAGTAAAAAAATTTTGTTGTCGTTGTAAGCTAGATTTCAGAAACTAGCCTTTTCTTTCCTCAGTTTGCCTTCCAACATTTCAAATTTTTCTTTATGATTCGTTTCGTAATGGCGACGTAAATTGTATTCTTTCGGAACTGATATTCCCTTATTACAAATAAAACACAATTTTATTGTGCACAACACCACAAAAGTACATAATTTCCCATTTATCTTGAAAAACACGTCCTTTGTCCAGTTTTCTTTTACCCTTTGTTAAAGACATGGCTTGCAGTTTAATTCTCTTAATTAAAATCACTATTATAATTTTATTTACAATTTTAATTTTTTTTAACAAGATGAATTTTTGTATGAAAACAACACTCAAAAGTTATGCACAATTCTAAACGATAGATATTGATATATATGTAGAATCTACATTATATCAATACCTATCGTTTATTTTATTTTATTTATTATTATTTTGTGTTAGTTGTTGGCGCATCAGCTTCTATGGCCATATTGCACCTCTCAAAGTTTTTGCATTTTTACTACGATCCAAGCCCGAGGCGGGAATAGAACCCGCGACCTTTGGGTTGCCAGGCAGGCACTTTACCTACCTGGCTAGCCCGGTCGGCACCTATCGTTTATCGTTAGATCTACATTGTAGATCTAACGACAAGCACAAATAAACAGGTTTTATAAGTCGTACGTTAAGTTTGTCTCCATCTATATAGCAATGTGAACTGCGCAGCTGTGCATCCAGCTAACCAACTAGTGACTGACTCAAGGAAAATATATATCAGAAGTACCAACTCAATAGAAAAAATCGGAAACACCAGAATACTGAAGCGCCACCAATGTCGGCTGGCGAACTAAATTTACTGATTGTACCGACGTGGGAAGTTCTCCCACCTTACCTCAGTCCGTGGCCTGGCATACAAGCATACAGTGACAAAGACAAAGCCCAAACCTATTCATTCTATCTCTTTTTCCTTCAATAGCAGTTGCGCACATAAGCTCAGTCTATGTCTCTAAAACTATAAGCACCGTATTTACAACAAATACATAATTGAAATGTATTCGCGGGCCGTGTAAAATTGCTTCTGGGACCGGATGCGGACCGCCAGTTTGAGACCACTGCCTTAAAGCCTTCACATGGAGCGACCATCAAACTCAAACAGGAACTAAAATACTTAGGAATAATACTAGACCGAAACTTGAACTTCACATCTCATCTCTGTTATCTCAGAACGAAAACAAGGATGCTCTCGGCCTTGATAACCAAAATCACCAGGAGGGACTGGGGACTAAAGAAGAGGGCCCTCTCCCTTCTATACAAAGCTCTCTTCATCCCTATCCTTGCCTATGGTGCAAGCGCCTGGTATCAGAAAGCAAACACAGCAGTCAACAAGAAAAAGCGAGTCAATCCACCGATCCATACTATTGACAACAACTAGAGCCTGCTGCACAGTGAGCATCCATGCGCTCCAGGTCCTGGCGGGCTTCCTTCCCCTGGACCTGGAGATTGTGCGCTGTGGGCTGCTACACCAACATTCGAAAGGAAGAACCACAACTTATCTAGACAGATCCACAGGACAGATCCACAGAAAAGAAAATCCTCAGAAAATAAGAGGTTAACGGAACACCTGCAATATAAATGGTAAAATAGATGGAATCTTACCACAAAGGGGCAAGTCACCAAAAAAATTATACCCGATGTCAGTAGGGTATATCCTATTTCCCCGTCCTGGTTTTCCCCTGGCTTGCACACCACCTTCCTTCTTATGGGACACGGCTCCTTCAGAGGGAAACTCCACGAGCTGGGAATCTCCGACAACCCGAGCTGTAACTGCGGTCAGGAGGAAACCTGGGAACATCTTATCCATGACTGTGACAACTATGAGGACCTCAGATGTCAGCTATATACACGCATCAACTCCTTGCTAAGAAACCGAGAAGAAATAATATTGCAAGAAGAAGATAATTACCGGGCTTTCACCGTCTTTGCCCGCGAACTCTTTGAAAGACAAAGATCCCTGCCACATCATCACTAACCTATGAAAACACAGACGTAACTACCTGAGATGACTGCGAAACTCTGAACTAGTGACCACCTGAAATAGATACAACACATGAACGTAACAAACTGGACCTGACTTCTGGACTTGGACCTCCACCGGACTAATGCAAAGACGAAGATTGCAACTTGGACTCGGACCTCGAAGATTGCATCTTATGATGCCATATAGCGCTCCGGCTCTGTCTAGCCTGCTTTTAACTCCTCTTTCCCTAGCAGGGGGAAGGGGACGGCCTGCTGTCTCCTGCCATCCCTCTTTCTCCTCTGGGGCATGGGCATGCCCCACTATTTCAACAGGAGCCATCTTCCCTATAGACCCCTTACTTCCAATTTCCAACCCCCAGTCTTCCACCCCCCCTCCCATCTCTTTCCCCTTACAACAACGCCTGCTCCACACGTACAAATTTAAAACACCAAAATTCATGCCGGACCTATTAGGAAATCTTATCACCTCCAGCGCTTATCCCTTATAGCCCCCTCTAAGCAGCGTATAATGTACCATCTGTGCCCAAAAGAAAAGAATAATTTTTATTTTAATTATTATTTATTTATTTTATTATTTTATTTATTTATATATATATATTTTTTATTCTTATTATTTTTTTAATTATTATTATTATTTTTTTTTTTTTTAGGTCCTCGCCACTGAAATCTCAGGAAAATAGGTGGTAGGACCTGCCAGAGCAAACTTTAAGGGAACACCTGGCTAGCCTCCATGTGGCGGAATACGTAAACGACAGGTCCCATCTGTGGCCTGGCGGCTAACAAGCCAGAGGAACAAGGGGCACAACATATTACACAACACATGACCCACACACTTTTAAACCTCTGGCCTTGACAGCGTACTGTCCTCGATACAAAGAACATACGCGGAGATGGGGTAAATCCCTGGTGCCGTTAGACCCAAAAATACTCTGTACTCCTTTCACAGAGAGGCTTTACAGAAAAACCCTTCACATATTTTTGGAAAACTGACCATCACTTTGTTGATGCTGAAACGATCACGCACAGACGTTGAAGTGTCCCAAAAATTGTCATTGCATCAGGACAGGTTTTGGCCATATCCCCCAGAATTAGATTATAATTGTGACAAGCACATGGCCTTGCATTTTCCTGTAAAAGTCGTGCCCGAACACCTGAAACTTTTCCTGTCATATTAATTCCATTGTCATAACCTTGATCTCGGATATTAGTTATGTCTAATCCTAATATTTCGAGTTCCTGTTTCAGCACATTGTTCAAATTTTCTCCGATACTGCTTTCTATATTGATAAATTTTATGAACTGTTCATATATACCGACTGGCATATTGGACAGCGTTCCATCAGAGACGTATCTAATTAATTGTCAGGAACATTTCGAGGGCTTAGTGTCAGGCAACGTTAACTACAAAATCGCATTTTTGTTTTGAGACAACTTCAGTTTAGCTCTATACAAATAACAATGCGTATCATGGAATAGAAATGTATTTCTCTAGTAGTTTACAGGTTAGCTTGGGCTATAAACACTTTTTCTTGGTTAATTTCAAAAACGTTTACTACAAAATGATTTTGTTGTTAACGTTGTCTGACACTAAACCCTCGATTTGATCCTGATGACTGATATCGGGTGTACACTGAAGAATAACAGCAAAATACCTGGCCGATTTTATTCGCACTAGAAAGATTCTTTTTCTAGTGCTTCTGTGGACTCTCTTTTCCTCTTCCTTTTAGCGTAGCCGCTTGTTGTGCTTTTATGCTCTTTTTCCATTCCAAAAAGAAATTATAAGGGAACAGACGGATTAGTAAAAATTTTCTTACATGTTTTGTTTTCAACTTACTTGTAGAATAAAGAACTTTATAAAATAACTGCTTTCTCAGTGATCAAATGAGGAACTCCATCATTCATTAAACTATAAAGCTTCTGATATTTAGCCTGTTGAAGAGGTGAGCGTGAGAACAATAAGAAAATCTGTTTCGTGGCAGACACTCATCGACAGCATGGAACACCGCTAGTTGGATTGAACGACATAAAAACACACTTGATAAGAATTCTGCAATGCATTCGTTGAGTTCAATTACATCAAGAAAAGTTACCACAAATCGATTCTTGAAATTCAAAAAGTACCGTATTACAATGCCTAACATTTTCATAACATTAATGTCTTACTTTCATTGATCGATAATCAAACTGAAGTTTCTGTTTCCTTAATTATGTTTTAAATTTTATACAAAATGTGTGGTGCTATAGCATTGCATATAGCAAAATGTGTGGTGCTATAGCATTGCATTGCATTGCATCTCCCATACATAAGGGTGGCTCTAAAAGTGAAGTGGGAAATTATCGACCTGTCAGTCTGACTTCAGTAGTAGGGAAAATCATGGAGGCATTGATCAAGGGTGGAATTCAGGATCATTTGGATCGAATTGAAATTCTCAAGGATACTCAGCATGGTTTTGTAAAGGGAAAATCATGTTTAACAAATCTGGTTCGCTATTTCGAAAGGGTCACTCACGAGCTGGATTTAGGGAATAATTTCGACATTGTTTATTTAGATTTCAGCAAAGCTTTTGACTCAGTCCCACATGAGCGGTTGCTTTATAAGCTGGAACAGGTTGGAATCACTGGAAAAATCCTTAGATGGATAGAAGGATGGCTTCAGGGCAGGAGGCAGAGGGTTGTGATAAATGGCTATTCCTCAGATTGGGTTGCTGTAAGAAGTGGGGTTCCCCAAGGATCAGTATTAGGACCACTGTTGTTTTTAATTTTCATAAACGACATTGATGAAGGGATAGAGGGCGTGATGTCTAAATTTGCAGATGATGTTAAAATTGGTAGAGTAGTTAATGATCACTGTCAAGCTGAGCTTCTTCAGAGAGACCTAGATAGACTTCAAGAATGGTCAGAAAAATGGCAGCTGTGCTTTAATCCAACAAAGTGTAAGGTATTACACCTGGGAAACAGTAATCCCAAAATAACTTATTCACTTGGTGGAGTTCAACTAAACCCAGTACTGGAGGAAAGGGACTTGGGTGTTACGATACGGTCAGACATGAAATTCTCTGAGCATTGTAAACAGGTTGCAAGGAAGGCCCATGGTGTCCTATCGATGATCTATCGAACTTTTGCAAGTAGAGATAGGGACGTGATAATCCCATTATATAAGGCCTATGTTAGACCACACTTGGAATACTGTGTTCAAGTATGGAGACCGCACCTAAAGAAAGACATCGAGCTTCTTGAAAGGGTGCAAAGAAGGGTAACTCGCCTGGTGAGATCGGCAAAAGGGCGTCCGTATGAAGAAAGACTTCGAATATGTGGGTTGCAGAGTTTGGAAACTAGACACCTTAGGGGAGATTTGATTGAGGTGTTTAAGGCTCTGAGAGGCATCAGTAAAATGAATGAGGACAAAATTTTCAAGATTATAAATGATGCTAGAACTAGGGGACATAAATTCAAGTTACGCGGGGAAATGTTTAGATTGGACTGCAGGAAGTTTTATTTTAGCCAGCGAGTTATAAATTACTGGAATAAGTTGCCTTCATGGGTGGTAGAGGCCGACAGTTTGGGGAAATTCAAAGGTCATCTGGATAGTACTTTCGGGTAAGGGAAGCGCATAGGATGATAGGATTAATTTCCTTTTTATTTAATTTTTAATTTCATTTTATTATTTTTATTTATTTATTAATTATTATTATTTATTTATTTATTTAATTTTTGTTTTTATCATTGTTTTGTTCGGATTTTTTTTTTTTTTTTTTTTTTTGGCTGGTGCAGCATAAGCCATAGGCTTTCTTGCACCATACGGCCGTTACTAATACTAATACTAATACTAATATTATTGAAGTACATTTTGTTCTTCGCACTTTGAAGTCCTTACTTACCCTGCTGTCTGAAAAACGAAATTCAAAAATGCCACTCAAATGATCAACTACCCTTAATGCACAGCTATGAAAAATGCTATGCTGCTTTCTGTCTTTGCACCTTCTGTATCGCCAAATTTCCTTGAATCGCAATACTTTCTGATGCTGAAAACTAAAGGGCTCTTCGGCTTTCTTGTGATTCATTTTTATTACGATGCCTTTCAATATCGCTTAATTTGGCTGAATTTACAATCTTTTCTAAACATAATTTTTAAAAAAAGTCATTATTTCAGGTTTCACAGGAGTCCTGATCGATTTATATACGTTTTAAAATCAATTCTTTAACTAAACTTAAAAAAAAAAAAAAAAAAAAAATCCTTCTCAATTTTCTTTTCCTTTATCTCTGTTTTTCAACTATTCTTTGTTCCTTTTTTTCGTTTAATTTTAATTTTTCTGCCATGCACCGGGCCACAAGAGCGCGGGGTCCGATTGGGGCCAATTGGCCTAAGGCTTGCCCTGACTATAATTGTAATCGTAATATTCATAAGTTTAATTGTAATATTGGTAATTGTGTTCAAATTTGTAACCCTTTCTATTTTTGTTTCCCCAACGGCATGGTCTGATGATTGGAATTACATGGTTTAGTCATTGCACGACTATTTGCAGCTTTGATAAGTTTTTGAAGGCAAATATATTTTCCACTCATATTGGAACCGTTGTCGTAACCCTGACTCCTCATGTTATTTAGTTTTAAGTTATATGTTGGGAATAAATCATTTAATACTAATGTATATAAACCCTTACCTGTTGTGTCATTAATTTGATGAAATCGAGAAAAAAAAAAGGTTCCGTTATTTCTACGTCATTGCCGGAGTATACAACAAGACGTATGATATATGTTATTTGTCCAACATGGCTACTGTCAGGGGTGCAATCTATAATAGTTGAGAAATACTGGCTATTTTCGACTTTACCTAATATTCTTTCCTTATTTTTTCAACAATGAAAGAAATAATTACATTCAAAATTTACTTCCACTTAATTTCAATTGCTTTCAGAAAATTACCATTATTGGGAACGTACAGTTCGCTTGAGGAACCGCGAAATGCAAGAGACTGGCCGCCTAAATATTGAGCAAAAGCAAAAATTCGTTTAAAAACTTCAGTCCACCGATTTTTCTTTAGTTCATAATTGAATATTTGCAGTTCCAAATATTTTACAATAAAAACGATATATATTATTTGTTGAAAATGAATATATTAACCACTCACGATTTACCTTTCGTTGTTTGCTTATGTCCTTGTATAATATACACTTGAAAATCGTAATTTTTTAATTTGAAGGAAATGAAACATTATTCACTTGTTCAATTCAAAGTCCAGTTCCACCAACATATCTATCCACTTTCTTGATAAAATTTCGTGCCAATGACCAGAATCCTTGATGGCTTCTATGGGAATGTTTTCATCCACTGCTTCCGAATTTTCACTTCCAACAGAAGCATAATTTTCTTGCTCCACTATAGGTTGTCCCATTACTTTAGCATTAATAGATGCATATGATGCAAGTAAGGAAGCTTATACACCGATGAGCCAAAACATTATGATCACCTACTTAATATGACGTTTGTCCTCCACGTGCAGCTAAAACAGCTCGTACCCGGCGAAGCATGGATGCCACAAGATTTCTAAATGTGTCTTGTGGGATCTAGTACCAACATGTAACCAGCAGATCCTTTCACTCCTGTAAGGTCCGTGGTTGAGAAGCCGCAGATCGGAGTTGCTGTTCCAACACAAACCACAGATGCTCGATGGGATTGATGTCTAGGGAATTTGGAGGCCAGGGCAATACCTGGAAGTCTTCCTCGTGTTCCACCAACCAGTTTCGAACAATCCGGGCGGTGTGGCATGGCGCATTATCCTTCTGAAAGACGTCACCGCCAGAGGACAAGACCGTTGCCCAAGAAAGGGTGTATCTGGTCAGCAATGATGTTTAGGTAAGGTGTGTTGAGGGTCTAACGGCTCCTGGGGTCTCTGCATATATTCTATGTTTCAGGAAAGCCTGAGATTTTTAAATAAGTCTATGGTTCATGTGCTATGTGGTGTGTTGTGCCCTTTGTTCATCCGGCCTATTAGCTGCCAGGCCTCAAGTGGAACCTGACGTTTCCACACCCTGCCATGGGGAGGCTGGCCGGATGTACCCAGTGAGGCTATTTTGCTCTGGCAGGTCCTGCCACTTACTTTCCTGAAATTTCAGTGGCTAGGACCTAAAAAAAAAAAAAATTGGAGAAATCGCGAGCGTAGTTTAGTTAATTAAAGTTCTTTTAAAAATCGGTTGGGATTTACGCTGAAAGTCTGTAAGGCCTAAAATGTCGGGCATAAATTTTGACGTATCTTAAATTTTGATGTTGAGCTGATCGTATGTAAGATGACAGTTTTGGATGGGGAGGCAGAAGACTGGGAGAGAAGTAGAAAGCAAAGGGGTCGATATAGATGATGATCCCCCGTTTGTTAGTGGAGCATGCCCATGTCCCACCAGAGGGAAGGAAGGGTGGCAGGGGAAGAGGGTTCTTCCCCTTACCAGGAAATGGGGTTTAAAGAGGATCCTGCAGGTGCAGGATCTGAGAGCCAGATGGTGCCCTAATCTAGCTCTGGGACATTTCAGTGTCGGTCTCTTTCAGATATTTCGTCAGTGTGATGAGAATTTTCCTTGTCCGGGGTAGTTTTCCTCATGATAGTTGTCTTCTCCTTTTCCTGTAAGTGACTTTGATTAGTCTTTTGGGCACTAATGGTGTGTTTTTTCTGTACTGTTGAATTTCCTTCTTTGATTCTGGTTTGTTTGAGTTTCTCCCTTGTTCTGGTTCATCCATTCCTTCTAAGTTCATCCATTCCTTTCTATTGGGTGTTGTCTTCCTGCTGGACAGGTTGTAGTGCAATAATTGTTTCCCTTCTTGTAAATAGTTGAGTTGCAAAGTTGGTAAATACTACAAACTCTTCTTGTGTATTCAGGAGTCGGGATTCAAGGTGAATTGTATTGTATTAGATGTTTGTAATAAGGCTCGCTTTTATGTCGTCATAATTTTCACATTCATGCATGACATGAGTCCATGATTCAGGTTCTCCGCAAGTACAATTTCTATCTTCTGTTATGCCTAGCATGTTTAGTTTTCCTTAAATAGCCCATGGCCCGTGAGTAGATATGTAGTGCTTAGGCCCAGAAAGATCCACGGTGGGGCTTTCGGGTGCATTTTTGTTACTAGTGGAAGAAATTTTTGCGTTATTGCTCCTTTGGTGGTTTTATTCCACCTTCCTTGACAGGTTTCTATTTAGGAATTCATCTTCCAGCCACTTGTCACATCAAGGGTTATGCCACAGGTTGTAATTGGGACAGTGTTTTTGTGATAGTACATTAGTCCCGCGAGAACAACTTCCAGGTCAAGGTGTAGTGGACCTGCAATGACCTGGAGCGCCGCCGTATGTACTAACTGTGCTACTCTCTCTAGTGATTGTAAGTAGTATGTTCTCTTTCAGGAATTGTTTCAATGATTTTCCTCTTTGCTACTGTGATAATTTTCATCATCCATACTGGCGATCCATATAAATATAATTACCAGGATGAAGAGGGTCTTTTTATTTAGCCCCCAGTCCTTGTACGTGATTCTTGCTATAAGTGCGGTGTATATATACGTAGCTTCTTCCTCAGGTAGTGTAAGTGCGGTTTAAATGAGAGATTGCTCTCAGTGATAATTCCTATGTACAGGGTTGTTAAAATTAAAGTATTCCTATGTAGAGGGCTCTGGAGCGAGTTCTAAGGCTCGTATTGAAGAGAAATTTGGACAACGTACAATAAAGAATGCGCTCGCCATTTATTGGGAAAAAAAAGTAGTTAAGAAATTTGTCACTGTATGGCATGTAACTATCTTAGTTACAATTATGCAAATAACGTAAGTTATTTGCATAATCGTAAGTTATTGCCACAGCTACACTACTCAGCTCTACTGTACTGTATAAAAGCAAAGCAGTCTTTTCAAAATCATACAGTAGATGTTTGCCTGCACTACAGCAGCAATACCAACGACGTTGCAGGGAAAGGCGCTATTAGTGAAGCTATCAGAACAGCAACAATGCAGCTGCGGCTATCAGAGAATTCCGGCCTCAGAAGCGCATAAGGCGTAGACCTATGACTGTCTGTGCTGTCTGGGCCATATTTTTTTGAACAGGTAACACCGATTGGATCCCGCACCTGTTCCGCCAGTGGACAGCGATATTTTATGATAGTAGAGTTCCCTGTAAATGATTACATCTACCCATATATTTATTTTTGTCTGTAAATTGCGTGTGCTCTCTGGTCGATTTGCCTGTTGATGGACAGCGATATTATGAAATGTTGGCAAATTTTGCAACAACGTGGGTGGTTTCAGGATACCATATTTATAAAAGATTGTGTGCCATCCCACAACCACCATTGTCACAGCGTATAGCCCTACACGTCCAAATTTAAAATACACCAAAAAATTTCGCCCAACCTTTTAGGCACTTTAGAAACAGGCTTTCAGCGTCAAACCCCATATTAGTGCTTTAATGTAAGTGATTTAAAATCAACCGCGGTCGTTCCAATTTTATTTTAGGTCCTAGCCACTAAAATCCCAGGAAAGTAAGTGGCAGGACCTGCCAGAGTACAATTGACTCAATGGTAACACCCGGCTAGCCTCCACGTGGCGAGGTATGGGCAACGTCTGGTACCATTAGGGGCCTGGCGGCCAATAAGCCGGATAAACAATGGGCACAACATATAACACTACTCATGACCCACACACTTCTAAATCTCTGGCTTTGACAGGGTACTGTCACCGATACATAGAACATTCGCGGAGATGGGAGAAATCCCAGGAGCCGCTAGACCCTCAATACCTCATACCTCATACCTCATACCTCATACCACCATTGTGTCCAAAGATTGCTAAGGCAATGCTTTACAGACGAACGGGTCATCATCCATTGTTTCCAGACATCTTGGCCACCCTGATCAACGGACCTCACCCCATGCAACTTCTGCTTGTTGGGTTTTTTTTTTTTTTTTTTTTTTTTTGAAGAACCAGGTTTATCGGGAAGGATGTCAAACTCTGGCAGATCTGAAGCAGCATTAGACGTCATGTGCTGGCTATTCAGTTTACATGTTACGTTCTGCTGTAGAAAATGCTGTTCTTCGAACGGAAACTGTTATTGACCAAAATGGAGTACACATTGAAAAATTTAGCGATGTTCAAGTGATTTGTATAGCCATAGAACCATATAGTGACAAATTTTGTAACTAATTTTTTTCCCAATAAATGTCGAACGCATTCTTTATTGTACCTGTTGTCCAAATTTCTCTTCAGTACGAGCCTTAGAACTTGCTACAGAGCCCTCTACATAGGGATACTTTAATTTTAACAGCCTTCTATTTTATCTTGTTTGGTAATTATACTGTTATTCCTTCTACTTTTTGATTTGTGGTGGCCTGTTTAAGTTTAGTTTTCCTTTCAAGAGGACCGAGTTCTTTTGCGGTGCTAGTTTTAGGTTATTTAGTTTGACTTAATCCTGTAGGATTTGCAGTGCTCCATTTGCTTGTTTTTCAAAGTTGGCTCTTGAATCAGCTGCTGTGATTAGGAGTAAATCATCGGCGAAGGCCTGGGCTTCAACCTCCCCGTGTCCTTGCAAAGAAAGTCATCAAGGACAAAGTTCCACACGAGCGGCCCCGGGACAGAACCCTTGGGGCAGCCCCTGTGAACTGCACCTGATAGGCTGGAAAAGGGTGCAAGGATCTGCACTTCCCTATCAGTGAGGTAAGACTTGACACAATCAAATAGATGTTTTGGAAGGGCTGCAGCATGAGGCCTTGCCAGGATGCTTGGCCACCAAACGGTGCCGAACACCCCATCAGAATCCACCGCACGCAATCACCAGGAAGTATTTGCTGGTACGTTGTGCAGCTCTGTTAAGGAGGTCTCGAATCGCATCAGTAGTAGAGGTTTCAGATTTCAACCCATTTTGTTTTTAGTTGCTATATAGTGCTGTTCGATTCTCTTTTGTAGTAGTCTTTCCAGGATTTTGCTCACCGATAGCAAGTCTGTAGAATGTAGGCAGCTCCGGCAGTTTTGTTGGGCTTTTTGAGTATCAATTTTAAGATGGCTTTTTTCCACTGTGTTGGAAACTGACCTTGCTCCACTCCAGGCAGCTATTGTACAGTCGTAGTAAGAGTTTGGAAACACATTCAGCAGTCTTTTTGATCATATCTAGTTCAATTCAATCTAAACCTGGGCATTTTTTGTTTTTCGTTATGCCCGACGCTTCTTGGAGCTCCTCAAAAGTAAACGGTGCTTCTTTGCTGATGTTTAGGTAAAGTAAAGCGTATTTAGGCTCAGACGGCACTAGGAGTTTCCCCCATCTCCATCTTTACATTGTGTGCTGATACAGACCACTGTAAAAGCCAGAGATTTAAAAGAGTATGGATCATGAAGTGTGCGGTGTCGTGTAACCCTTGTTCTTCTGGCCATTTAGCTGTCAGCCCTCTGCTGAGGCCCGACATTTCCCCACTTTCGCCCTGTGCGTGGGGGCAGACCAAGTACTGTACATAGTAGTTTAAGGTTTACTCTGGCAGGTCCTGCCACCTAACTTCCTCAGATTTCAGTGGCTAGGACCTAAATAAAAAAAATAAAAAACAGTGATCGCATAACGTAGTGGGGAAGCCCTAGAAGAAAGCCAAAAATGGTGGGCGAAACTGATTTTATTGTTGAATTTAGTTTGTGTAGGACATTCACTTGAGTGCAGGTAGAGTAGGAGAGGAGACTGAAGACTGGGGGGAGATAGAAATATGGAACCGATAGGGAAAGCAACTCCAGTTACAGTGGGGCATGGCCATGCCCCACCAGAGGGGAAACGTGGAGCCAGAGGAAGGGGAAGGGACAGCAAGGCCGTCTACACCCCACGCCCAGGGAAGGGGAGGAATAGTGGCTCGCAAGAGTTTTATTAGTTTTCCTTTGCTGGGGGCACCATGACCAGTCAGGAGATAAGTAGTGAAGAGGCCTGGCGAGAACCAGGATGGTGGTGCTGGGCGGGTTTTTTCAAGCTCTGGTAAGATGTTTAGGTATAAATATAGGTATGTTCAGGGTCTAATGGCTCCTGCGATTTCTCTCATCTCCACGTATATTCTATGTATCGAGTGACAATACCCTGTCAAAGCCAGAGATTTTAAAAGTGTATAAATCATGTGATATGTAGTGTGTTGTGCCCATTGTTCTTCCGATATGTTAGCCTCCGGGCCCCTGGTGGAATCCGACGTTACCATACCCAGCCAGGTGTACCTTAAGATAAGACAAATCTACCCTGGCAAGAACTGCCACCTACTTTCCTGAGATTTCAGTGGCTACGACCTAAGAAGTAAAGATGAACGCAGTCTATTCTGCCAATAACTTTAGAAATTTCTCTAGATGGGGTTATGCACTGTAAATATCAAGCTTCCAGGCCTAATAGGTCCGGCAAGAATTTTGGTGTTAATTAAATTTGGACGTGTGGGGCAGACGTAGTATCAAGTGAAAGAAGGGTAGGGAGTGGGGAGAGGAAAAGGAAATATGGGACCGATAGAGTAGATGGTCCCTGCAAGCAGTGGAGCATGCCAGTTCCCCATTAGAAGGAAAATGGGAGTGGTGGGGGGGGACAAGTTTCTCTCCCTCCGCCGGGGGAATGGCCTTCTATACTTCGCTTGATATGTTAATTTGGTAGTGTCATGTCCGGTATTTGAGTCAAAAAGATGGGCCCTACTCCTATTGTAGTGTGTCATTTGCTTTAGGGAGGTAAAAGAGTTCTTCGTCTTGTAAACAGCAGCTAGACAAATTGAGTGAGGCCCTGTAGTTGTCCTGCTCCTGTAAAATGATGTGCTCTTCATTGCTGAGTAGTGAGTGGATAGTCGTGTATAGTTGTCCAAGCAGGTCCTCGAAGAAGTCGCACTCATGGAGGAGGTTCTCCCAGAATTCTTTTTGTCCACAGGCCGAGAATGGGGTGTCTGTGAGCCCAAATTCGTGTAGCTTTCTTCTAAAGGAGCCATGCCCAGTCAGTAAGAATGTGGTGTAATGTCCGGAAATAGCCATGCTGGGGAGAGGTGATATACCCTGCAGATATCTGGGAAAAACTTCTTGGTAATGATTCGTTTGGTGGATAAATTCCATCGGTTCTGCCTGGTGTCTTTTAGGTGTTCTGTAAGCCTTTTGTGTTGTAAGGTTTTGCTGATTGCTGAGTCAACAGTGAAATCCATGTGGGTTACTGTTCTTCCTTTCGAGTGTTGGTACAGTAGCCCACAGCGCAAAACCTCCAGGTGCAGGGGAAAGGATCCAGCCAGAACCTGGAGTGCGTGGGTGCTGACAGTGCAGCAAGCTCTGGTAGTCATAAGTAATATGGAGCATTGAATGAATTCAAGCTTTATTTTGTTCATTATTGTATTTGCCACACCCCCGCAGCATATGTCACGGCTGGTATGAAGACACTTATATTAGAGGGCAAGGGACCTCTTTTTTAGGCCCCAGTCTCTGTGGGTTTTTCTGGCAGACAGTTTTCTAATTTTTGTCATAAGTATTCCAGGTCTGGGGTGTAGCATTGGTTTTTATCTAGTACAATCCCCAGGTATTTCAGTTGTGTCTGCAATTTGATAGTCGCTCCATTGATTTTGATTTGCTGAGGCCGTCGAGTATCAAAAGAGTTCCTTTTAGTAGGATTGAACTTGTCTTGGCTGATGAGATAGTTGGTGCAGTTTGGTCCATTCCTGGAGTATATTAATTGTGCGATTTGCATTTAGTTCCAGCTGGGTCCTGCTGTCAGCCTCAATCAGCAGCACCAAATCACCGGCATAAGCCTGGGAAGTGACAAGGGGAAGATCCAGATTGAAGAATCCATCCAGGACCATATTCCACAGGAGCGACCCAGGACAGAACCCTGCTGTGAACCGGTCTGGTAGCATGGTAGTAAGGAGATACTCTTCTATTTTGGAGGTAAGATTGTAAGCATCGATACATGTTCGGGATTTTTGCCTGTCGGAATCTTTCCAGCACGCTGGGCCACCAGAAAAAATCGAAGCACCATTAAAATCCGCTGATAACTAGAAAGTATTTACTATTACAGTGTTTGGCGGCCTCCACAATTCTTTCTAGTGCGTCTGCGGTGGATCAGTCTTTTCTGAACCCGAATTGGTTCTGTGACATGAGTCCTGCTTTCTGGTAATGTGCTTCTATCCTGTCGTGTAGTAATCTTTCGAAGAGCTTGCTTAGCACTGACAGCAGGGCAATAGGCTTATATGAGCCGGGTTGGTCTTGTGGTTTGGTAGGACTCTTAAGAATGAGTCGAACCCTAGCAGACTTCCAAACTTCGGGGAAGACACCCTCAAAGAGGCAGTGATTATGTGAGGTATGTATTCCACTGTTTTCTTGGCTATTTCGGGTTCGATATAGTCTTCTCCCGGAGTTTTCCTGTTTTTATTCTTGCAGCAGCTAGGTTGAGATCTGTTAAAGTAAATGGAGGTTCTTCTGTTGCTGTCCATTATCTGTCATTGTCTAAACATAGCATTTGTTGTTCCGTTGTCTGTGACTCCTTGTATGGCAGAAGTATGTGGTCCAGGATGTTTTCAATCAAGGATTTCCCAAGTCCTGGTGTAGGTGCCTTGTGGTGTTCTAGTCGCTGATACCACCCCTCCCCCGAGGAATTTGTTCGTGGTTACTCTGTACACCACGCCGTAGGGGTTGGTGTTCTCACAGTGGATACCAGGACATCCCAGGAGCATTTCTTTCTGAGCTTAATTTTGGCATTGTACTCGTTCCTGACCTCGCGGTAGCGTTATCAAAGGACGTCCATCTCCTCTTGGGGCCAGGATCTTCGGGCGTTGGAATCTCTTCCTACAGCTGTTTACCCTTTGTGTTATATCTTCTGGTTCGTTTGACCACCATTGGTGCAGCTCTGGGTGCTGGTCGTTTTCGTTGTATAGCTATATTAGCTGCATCTGAAATTAGTTGGACTATCTTCTGTTGATGTTGGTCTTGGTTGAGCCCATTTTGATTGAAGTTGCTTGTAGAGTCTGACAGCGCCATTTGGAACAGGTTCCAGTCTGCTTTAGATATATTATATCTTTGGGTTAGAGTCGTTGCTTGGTTACGGTGAACCAGTGAACGATACAGGTTGAAGGTCGGTGGTCTGAGGTGGTCCAGTTTTCCTGTACCACCCAGGGTGTGAGGTGGCCAGCTATGGAGCGATTGGCAAGACTAATGTCTATGGTGGATTCCCCTAGCGTGCTGGAAAACATGGAGGGCTGATTTGATCGATTTAAGATGGTTAAGTTGCTGGTGGAAATAAAGTCCTCTAGGCGCTGTCCATTCCTGGTACCCTGGCGATCAGCTATTTCACCGTGCCAGTCAGGTGATCTGCAGTTGGCGTCCATGCCAGTGATCAAGTTAGCATTCGGGAGTGTTGATTTTACATGTATCTGATTTCGGTCATGATGTCTTCCCCGGCCGTGCAAAGCTGGAAACTATATAAAAGGCTCCAAGGCAGGATGCTATGTGGGCACAGACTGCCCAGTTGGTGCATAGGTCAGTGATCTTGGTTATAGTGAGGTAAAGATTCTGGACGATGATTGCGGCCCAGGGAGTATCATCCTCATTCTGGACTATCTTGAATTGGAGAGGGTATCCTTACCTTTTTGCTGTGAGTGTAGGGTTCTTGGATTATGAGTATTTCCAGGTTATCTTCTTGTGTTTTCTTTACCATTTGCGCAGCGACTGCTATTGATCTTTGTGCATTATGCTGCGTAATTTTGACCCTAGTTAAATTGTATCTGTTTTGTCTATTCTCCATAGTCGGTCCTCATTTGTTGTGCTCCTGGCTTTTAATATATCGACATTTGTTCTCCTGGACAGAGTGGTCATATGACATCTTCATCACCTTGCAGTTTGTGCAGGTTGGAGGCTTTTTCTTGTTCGAGCAGGAGTTAAATTTGTTGCCGGTGCCGGCACAGTGGCCACAGACAGGTTCTTTTAGCTTCCAGGTGTGTGTTGTATGGCCAAAGCGACCGCACCTGAAGCACTTGGGAACAGCCACGCGTTCATTGACGCGATGACTGCCCCAATTAATATATATTCTGGTCTGGTGGTAGAGGATTTTCCATGTAGCTGTAGATAGTTCAATGACCCACTTAGTTGCATTGCCTGGTCTGGGTTTGGTTTTGAACTTGGGAAAGATATAGCGTCCTGGTTCTTCATTTGGGAGTTGTCTCTGCAGGCTTGTTCTGAAGGCTTCTTCTGTTATCCCTTCCGCCCCTTATCGTAGATAACTATGTTTGGTCATTTTCTTCTGGGTGGTTCTGCTCTTAGTCCTAATGTTTGGATTTTGGTGTTTCTCATGATGCTCTGTATGTCTTCCTCGGTTTCAGTTTGTATAAATCACTGTGTTCCATGTTTTCCTTACTGACATGATTCTTGTGTGTTTTAAGTCTTCTTTGAATTGATCCACTACTGTCTGCTTCACCTTCTCACTGCTTTTGAGTCCCTCGGGTGATGAGGGTTTAAGTACCACTAGATGTGGCCTAAGTAAAAGGGTTTTCTTTTGGGTTGGCTCTCTCTGGGTTGTAGTATCTGTTTTGGTTGGTTGTTTCTCGTTGGTCCTCAGTGCCTGTGAGTAAGTGGAAACGTGCTGTGGCATTTAGTTTGTCCCACTGGTTTGCAAGATCTCCAATTTTGCATTTGCAATTTCTTTTCCATGTTTTTTGGAGTAGGATAGTCTCCATCTTAGTCTAGATTGAGTGAGACAATTTCTGTGTGTAGAGCTGTTGTAATTCTGTTGTTCGGTTCCTTAAACAAGCTCTCCAGGGCAGTCCTGAGGGCATGAGACTGCTCAAGGAGAGTACCTTTGGGTAGTGTAGGGGCCAATAGGGTATCTTGAGTGTTTCCTGGTGCAGTCTGTGGCTTTTTGTTTTTCCAACCTAGATCGAGTCTGCCTTTCAGATAGTGGCATTATAAAGTTCTTATTTTTCCTTTCGGCTGTACTACATCCTGTTCAGTTGTTGTCAGTCTAGTCTTGATTGTCAATTATGATTGGTTCATCATTTTTTGTAGCTTGTGACTGCATTTCACTATTTAAGTTGGATATTTCATCCAGTTTCGGATTTGTGGGAGTAATTCGGATTAGCGAAACCGTACCATGATCGGTTGAGGGAGGCATAATAGAGACAATGAATATCACTAACAGAAAGTTTGTACTGTTATTTGGAGCCGAGCAACAAAGTAGCAAAGTTTTGGGGTTACCCCCAGGTTACCAATGGGGAGGAGGAACAGTGCAGAAAAAGCTCGTAAGACGTCTAGACAGCTTTCTTCTAGGGGTCATCAAGGGTGGTGTTGGCTTGCCTGCAAGATTCATAAAATAATATATGACACCCTACCATGTAAAGTCTATGGTCAAGCAGGGGGAGGGAAGAACATTAAAGTCATAATTCTTCCACTAACAGCGGTAGTCTAAACTGCGGAGCACGGTCCTTGAATAATCGAGGGAATTTGATCGGAGTAGCCCTCTTTTAATAGAGGGGAAATCCCTCTTTAATATGGTGTGTTTATTATTGCTTTCTGGTTTATAGTTTTCAAGAAAAGGTTTCCCAAAAAGCACTCAATTTACCGAGATCGGCAAAGGCCCGACCATGTGGTTCAACAACGGTGAGCGCAATTTTCATGATTAAATGAGTTATCCACATTTTAATCATCAAAACATCATAAGCACTGTGTGTATCATAAATGTAGTCAGTTTCTGTACCAACACTATCATTTCAGTATCAATAAATCAGGAAGGTGGTAGATGTTAGAGTGCCTGACACATGGATGACTGGACCCAGGGTATCCCAGCAAAACACTGCCCAAAGCATGACACCTCCGGCACCGGCTTGTTTTTGTCCCACGGTTCATCTAGGCGCCATCACTTCTTCAGGTAAACGACGCACGTACCTGGCTGTCCACATGGTGCAAAAGGAAACATGATTCATTGGACCAGATGACCCTCTTCCAATCATTCAAGGTTCAGTTCGATACTCGCGTGCCCATTCTAGACGTTGTCACCGGTGAACCGTGGTTAGCATGGGCACTCAGAGTGGCCTGCAGCTACGCAGCCCTATTTTCAGCAGGGTTCAGTACTGTGTGTTGTGACACATTATTCCCGTCACCAGCATTCCAATTATCGGCGAGTTGCGCCACAATCGCCCTTCTGTTGCACCTTCCCATCCGGGAGAGCCTTCGCTCACCTCGTGCATCGATGACCCGTGGTCGTGCAACACCTCGCCAGAGGATCGTGGGTTTTCTCTCCTCGCACTACTTTCGGTAGGTACTAACCACGGCTGACTGTGAGAATTCCACCAGCCGTGCCATTTCAGATATGCTCTGACCCAGCATCTGGCCTTTATAATTTTGCCTTTGTCAAACTCATCTAAGTTCGCTGCCTTTCCCATCTGAAGAACAAGAGTAACACTAATTAATGGAGCTCAGTATCATATGATTTTTATACCGTGTCCCGACCCGCTCACGTGCCGTAGTTCACCTCCAGTTGCTTGGATTTGCGTAACGACTCGCAGGTTATAATGTTTTGGCTCATCGCAGCCAAAAAAAAAAAAAAAAAAAAAACCACTTCCCATTTCATCCATCAGTTCACTCCAAATGTTTGTCTGGTTCTGCCTTGAACTTATTCAAGTTGTTTCCTCCACTACAACAGATGGAAGTGCAAAACTTGAGAACCAACACTATTTCTAAAGGCTACAACCAGAAAATCTTTACTCAAGGTACTGAATGGATGAGAGTAGATTAACTTTTGGATGAGAGTAGATTCAGTCTCAGCAGCGATTCTGGACGTCAGCTAATCTGGCGAGAGGTTGGCACACGGTATCACCCCCGCAAACATCACTGAAAGGGATCGATAAGGCGGTCGAGGTGTTCTCGTCTGGGAAGGCGTTATCTTTGATGGACGTACACAACAACTCCAGATACTGGAAGTCGGTACTGTAACCAGTGCACTCTACTCTAACTTATTTTTAGGCCACCCGAATAATTAAATTAATCTGCGGTGCTCTGTGTGTTATATGTCTGTTAATTGCGTATGTCCTATGGTCGATTTGTCTGTTTTGCTGGACGAAAAATCCCAGATTCTGGGGGGTAACCTTGCTATCTACGCCTGAGACCGACTAACTTAGCCACGGAGTGAAAAAAGCCCATTAAAGTTTCTTGCTTCATCGACGGGATTCAAACCCGATCCTTTTCCACCCGGTGTGGGGAGGACAGTGACGATACCACTATGCTACCCACACAGACGCACACTACTGTACTGAGGCAATTCTTCCCCATGTGCGTCTATTCCAAGGTGCCATTGGTCCCGAGTTCGTGTTTATGGATGATAACGCCACAACCCATCGCACACTGCAGCTGTTGATATGCTTTTGGAAAGTGAGGACACTGTTCGTAAGTATAGGCCTGCCCGTTCCATCGATCTAAATCCAATCGAACACATATGGAACGATCTGGGGAGACCAGAAAATGTTCACCAGCTGAAGATGGCGCTGACAGAGGAATGGGCGATGTTACCGCAAGAACTTATCAGTAACATTGTTCTAAGTATGGACAGGCGGTGCAAAGCCTGCATCGACATTAGGGGTGGCCATATCTCTTACTGAAGACCACCTGTTCCTTTTGTTCCATCTTTGGCAGTGATGCATCTGTATCATGGCAGCCAGTGCTATGTTGCCATTTTTGAATAAAGTCCCTCTGTACCGTTTTGTTTCCTTCGTCATTTCTGTACCTCACGAGGCTCCTTTGGTATGCTTTTCCCATATCCAGGCCACTCCTATGAGAAGCTACAGGTGAAAACCTGACTGGTCCTTAAATTTTGCACACCAGTGTACAAGAGTACAATCACTCTCTTATACCTGCTAGCAAAATTACTATATATCATTGACCAGACACCATGAGTATATGCCGACCGGGCCTGCCGGGTGGGTAAAGTGCTTGCCTGGCAACAAAGGTCGTGGGTTCGAATCCCGCCTCGGGCTTGGATCCGAGTAGTGCAGAAACCTTGGGAGGTGCATTATGCCCACAGAAGCCTATGCGCTAACAAAGAAAAAAAAAAAAAAAAAAAACACGTGAGTTATTCTTGCAACCTTTTTGCACTGCTCAGAAAACTTCATGTCTGACTGCACAATTTCGCCCAGGTCCTTTTCATCGTTCACTACCCTGAGTGTAGTAAATAAATAAATTTTCTGTTTATACTCCGGCACGACAACCAAGTCACTAGAGTTTACGTTGTTGTTATTTGGTTTTTAGGAGCGTTAGCAACTAAGGCTGTATTGCTCCTGGAACATGGCCTTGGTTGCTAATGTAGAGTTTACAATAAATCGTCAATACAAATATTTATCGTATTTAGTAGTCACGGGCTTGAACCCCGGTCCACCGAAGGAACGCGTGCTATGCACTCTCGCTCCTGGCCACTCGGCTACGTCAGGCCTGCCACTCAGTTGATTCGTTATTATTATCCATATGGTACAAGGAAGCCTGAGGCTTATGCTGCACCCAGCAAAAACAAAAAAAAAAAATTCTGAATTACCCTGAGAGAGAGAGGGTAGAAAAGAATCACCAAGAAAGAGAAGAATGATGATATCCAGCTCAGGACCATGGGTGTGCCAAGTCCATACTCACCAGATGTGAGCTCGTGGCGTTACTCTACCCATACGCAGTAGCAATATGGGTTACTGCTACCCATATGCAGTAGTAATATGGGTTACTGCTACCCATATGCAGTACTTTACATTTGTCAATATTAAACTTCAATTGCCACCTCTCAGCCCATCTGCTGACCTTTTCTAGATCCTCTTGCAGTAGTCTATCATTACTGTCATTAACAACCCTGCCAACCTTCGTATCGTCTGCAAACTTGACGTTAACCCTGATATATCTTCATCAATATCATTGATAAATACTGAAAACAACAATGGGCCCAACACCGAACCCTGACGGACTCCACTGAACCATCCTTTTATCCGGGCGCCTGCGTAGCCAGGTGGGAAGGAGCAGCAGTGCGTAGCATACGCTTCTTGATTATAACGGTGTTCGAGCCCGTCACCACCAAATACGGAGGATGCGGAAAGGTCAGGGAATGACCACCGCATATTCCCGGAGCAATATGGCCTTAGTTGCTAATGCTCCTAAAAACCGAATAACAAACAAACAACATCCTTTTATCCATTGTAGCCACTTGCCCTTGATGCCATTCTGCTCCAATTTGCAAGTAGTCTTCCATGTGCCACAGTATCAAAAGCTTTATAATCATCAGAAATTTGCTCGGATTCATCACCTTTTCTGCATGTGCAATAGTTATAGTACTTTTGCAATACTTTAACATACTTCCTTCTTGTTTTTCTATTCTTCTTGTTTTTTTTTCCTGCTCCACTTTATATTTTCCTCCGAAACATCTTACCTGGGTAATGAATCCAATAATTGTTTAATGATTTAAAAAATTATATTTAGTGTATTTTGCTCTGAGATATCTGAGTAATTTTAACTGACCATTTTTTTAATGAGTTAAAAACATTTCCATTTATTATTTGCGCTAATCATAAAATTTTACTACTGTTAAATTAATTCAAAAAAGGTCAGCGATAGAAACTCTTTTCTGAACGATAATATTCAGTCTTGTCATATGCCGTGTGTACGCGTCTCTTACTTGAGTCCCGACGAATCCCCTTCTTGCACGAACACATGAGTACGTTTGTCTGCGGCTTAGTGCCACAATCATTTAATACAAATTCCGCACAAAGTATACACGTGACATTCAGATTCTAATACTCAGATTCGATGTCTTTCAGTAGTTCCATAAATTTACGATGACCAGGTGAGGATGTAAATTTAATTTCGTTGATGCATTTAATAACAACGGTCATCATATTTTCATTATTCACTATTTCACTATTTTGGAACATAGTCTTTCTTGATGAATTATGCAATGAAAACTAAATTTTTCACCATATAAACTTTCTCCCATATCATTTTTCAAATATGTCATAGCGCCCTTGTTCTTCCCTAACACAGATCTCGCGCCGTTAGTGGATATTCCGATTAAGTTACTGTATTAAAGTTTGCATTCTAGCATAATATCTTTTATCTTATTAGATATGTCTTCGTTCATCGTTGTTGTTTCAAGTTGAGTAAGTGATAACAGTTCTTCAGTTATCACTTACTCAAATTTTACATTAAAATTTTTATCTATTCCTCTGATAAAAACAGATAGTTCATCTGTATCTGCCGAATCAGTCCTTTCGTCGAAACCAACGAATAATAATCAAAATAGGATTTTTTTGTTGTAAGGCAGTGGCATAACTACAGCAAATTCGCCTCAGTGAAAACGCAGGTAAGGGCACTGCCCTTCCCTGTTAGCACAACCCCAAAAAGTGAAGAGGAAAAAAAAAAAAAAAAAAAGAAAAAGAAGAAGAAAAAGCTCAACATATTACCCTTTATATCTGAAAAATAGCGGACATATTTTCGTTTTAACTTTTTCCGAACAAAGAAATAAAATACCGGGAGGATGGCAATTCTACCAACAGTTGTCTGCTTACTTCATTATTATTTAAAATAAAAAATTACTGACATCAGAGTAATAAAATTACAATTAGTTCTGTCAAATTGTAACAAAACGAAAAGAATAGTAAAAAATAATGATGATAAATTCAATTCACAGCAATGATCGCTGAATTACGACCACCTACATAATACTTCGTAGGCCTTCTTTTTGTACAGCAGCTATCCAACGTTGCATTGATTCAACAAGATGTCGGAAGCGTTCAGGAGATATGGCCAACCAAGTTGTGTGTAATGCGGCTAGTAATGCAGGTATATAGGTGATTGGTGTACCCAGACGCCTGATATGCCATTCCATAGTGTCCCACAAGTGAAATGGAATTGATATCGGGGGAGTTCAGAGGCTAGTCGATATACTGGAAGTCAGAACTGTGTTCCTCAAACCATTGCTGCACATGAAGTGCTCGATGGCTCGGCGCATTGTCACCATCGCCATTCTGGAAAAAGTGTAACATAGTAGGGTGTACACAGTCAGAAAGCAGTTGACGAGAGCAGAGCCCACTGATACGTGGTTCCACATGCACCAGGGGTACAAGTTCCTGCCAGTGAAACATGCCGCACACCATACAACCGCCTCCATCGGCTTGCACTTTTGATACAAATGACATGACTCGTCCGACTAGCACACCTTCTTCCAGTCTTCTAACGTTCAATTTGCATACTCTTTGCACCAGGCGAGTCTTTTACGCCCATGAACCTTGGTTAGGAGAGGATGCCGTAGGGGTCGTCTACTGGTATAGCCCATACGTGCGAGCGCGCGACGCATAGTCATGCCAGATATTGTTCCGGGTTGACCCATTTTGTATTGGGTAGTCAACTCTTCAACAGTGCTGCACCTGTTGAAGGGTTGACCCATTTTGTATTGGGTAGTCATCTCTTCAACAGTGCTGCACCTGTTCGCCTGTACGAGTCGTCGGACCAGGCGCTCACTTCTAACATCAACCTTTCGCTGACCTTTGCAGTTTTGCCATCGGGTCGTTGTTTAAGCATTTTGACGCCAGTCCTGGTACACTTTGACAACGGCGACTCTCGAACACCCCACCAGTTCAGCCGTTTGGGAACTCGAGGCACGAGCTCGTCGAGTTCCCACAATCTGTCCTTTATCAAAGTCCGATAAATCCTTCCTTTTACCCATCATGCTCTGACTTCCAGTATATCGACTGGCCTCTGAACTCCCCTGAAGTTTACTGCCTACTGAACCACTGACACCTTATCTATGCTACGTAGGTCGACTAACTGCGCACTCTCGTACCTCACGTGGTCAACGGGTCGCATTCACTTTTCATAGAAGTGATAATATTCAGATAATATAATTCAGTGATCACTCAGTGTATATTATTATCACAAACTCGACAACATTTGACGATCGCCGACGTCATGGACAATTCATAATTTGTGAGTGGTCCATCATGTAAACTTATGAAAGCTGGAATAAATAAATTCACTTACATGGAATAATAAAATTACTTATTACAGAATCACTACAAAGTTGGCATTGCATTGTGCACAAAGCAAATCAATGCATACTTCTCTATTCATAGGTGCGCATTCATAGTTCTCTGAGCGCAAAAGGAAAAAAAAAAAAAAAAGGGGGGGCAGCAACAAAAACAACTTTTTTGAAATTAAATTTATCTATTGATATTATGATCCATCAACAAATTTTCAATTAAAAAAATACTCACACCAGGGTAATAAAATTACAAATCGTGTGTACAATTTTAACAAAATACAAAGAATAGTAAAAAATAAATAAATAAATCTACAGCAATGAGTAACATATATTAGTATCAAAAACTGGACAACGTTTGACGATCGCCGACGTCATGGATCATTTAAAATTTGTGAATGGTCCATCATGTAAAATAAGCTAATGAAAAATGGAATAATAAATTTACTTACTTAATTCAGCCTTTCTATCACAAGTTAGAAAAAAATGCAATAGTTCTGGTTGACACTGTTTTTCATACTGCAAAAAAAAAATATGTGGAGGTCCTAAAGTCTCGAAACTTTATTAGACAGTTGGACAGACAACTTGAGTAGTCAATTGGACAGACAATTGGCGAGTCTTGACTATTCAAGTTGTCTGTCCAACTATTTTTCATACTCTGAGAAACTTACATTTAGAATAATATTACACCTTGCTTGATAACAGCTACAGAACTTTGTTTGCCAATAATGGAAATGAAAATCTCTATGATTGCTAAATTCTTTTGTTTAGTTTCCCACTCTCGTTTCCTTCCCAAGTTACTCTTTCAAGTAACTTTGCAATAAATTTTCCCACGACAAACGAAAATAGAACAGATACACATAAAAAGGTTAAAAATATATTATTCATGGCCAGCGAACAAGTTCATGTCCTGTGGCCATAACTAAGCGACAAGGGTAGAGTGTAATAGTAATAGTAATAGTAATAGTAATAGAAGCATGTAATGCAAGAAAGCAAGCGTATGAGCTTAAGTAGCATCAACCAAAAAAAAAAAAAAAAAATTCACACAACCATTCCCTCTAAACGTTTGTCCCGTTCCTCCTTGAATTTATTTAAGCTATCAACTTCCACAACGACAGATGGAAGTTTGTTCCAGCAATTAACCACCCGCTGGCTAATGGCAAATTTCCGCACTTCTATTCTACATCTGTCTTTTCTCAATTTGAATTTATGCCCCCTTAGGTTCGTAATCTGGGCAAGTGGAAGAATCCCATCAGAATTCAGCGTGCTCAACCATTCAATGCCTTATACACCTCAATCAGATCATCTCATGCCTAGTCTCCAGCCGCTGCAATTTGCAGAAATTAAGCCTATCTTGGTAAGATAATCCCTTCATACCCCTTACCAGTGGCGCCCACGTAGCCAGGTGGGAAGGAGCAGCAGTGCGTAGCACACGCTTCTTGATTAGACCTGGGTTCGAGCCCGTGACCACCAAATACGGAGGATGCGGAAAGGTCAGGGAATGACCACCGCATGTTCCCGGAGCAATATGGTCTTAGTTGCTAATGCTCCTAAAAACCAAACAACAAACAACCCCTTACCAGTCTTGTTGCCCTTCTCTGTACACGCTCAAGCAGATCTACATCCTTCTTAAAATGAGGCCTCCAGATCTGTATCCAAGGTCTGGAGATCTCATTTTAGGAAGGATTTAGATCTGCTTGAGCGTGTACTCAAGGTGTGGCCTGACCATTGCCTTATTCTTCTTCCAGTCACGTAGCTCCCTGAGGAGCTGTTATGGCCACCAACAAATTCCTTCAACTGCATCAATCATGTGCTACACGAGCAGCATCGCAAAGTGTCAATCCCAGAAGTTCACTAATCCCATCCTTCCACCTAGTTGCAGGTCTTCCTCTGCACCTTTTACCCTCGGTTTTTCCTTTCATTATATTCTTCAACAGAAAGTTTTCCCTTCTTACTATATGACCAAAAAACTTGAGATGTCTTCTGTTTGGTGCTATGAAGAAGAATTTTAGGCCTGCCAATTTTAATCAATACCCACTCATTTGTTCTTCGATCCAAGTAAGAAATACGCAGTATTCTCCTGTAACACTACATTTCAAATGCCTCAATTTTCTTCCTGTCAACTCTTTTCAGATTCCATCCTTCACATCCATAAGTGGCAACTGGAAAAATTAATCAATCAATGATTCTAGTTTCGTCTTTAGGGACAGATCGTGATCTCTCCATAATTTTATCAGATCAGCGACCAACGTTTTAGCAATTGCCTGTCATCTTTTTACATCGTTTGAGCAGTCACTATTTTTATTTATTCTTGACCCTAAGTAATCAAATTCACCAACTTCTTCGATATCTTGCCCATTAACCTTCATTTTACTGTAACCGAGATTATTACCATAATTTTAGTTTTACACACATTCAGAAACAGTCCTTTTTTCTGCTTCACATACTCTCCTCAGAGTTTCTTTAAGATGATCCTTAGAATTATAAATTAGCACAGTATCATTTGCATAACGAAGGTTGTTTATCATCAGTCCTCCAATTTTGATGCCAGTCTCAAAATCTTCCAAAGCTTTACGCATGATATCTTCGGCATAAATATTATAAAGGTTAGGTGACAAAATACAGCCCTGCCTGACATCGTTACTTATTGTGAAAAAATTCGTGTTTTCCATGTTCGTTCTCGCAGTTCTTTCCTGTTCCTGGTATAGTAACTTAATCAGCTGAATTATGTGGACTGGGAAACCCGTAATAGTTTATGGAAACCCATAAAACCCATCATAGTTCTCATGTTGAACACAATCAAATGCTTTTGTATAATCTATAAAACACAAAACGACTGCAATATTGAATTCTTTGCATTTTTCAATAATCAGTCGTAGACTTAAGATCCGATCTCTGGTTCCTCTACCCTTCTGAAACCTGTTTGCTCTTCTGGCATTTCTTTTTCAAGTTTTCTTGAGATTCTATTTAATATGATTTTAAGAAGAATCTTGCTAGCGTGAGAAATTAGGTTAATAGTCCTATAATTTCGGCAAATTTTCAGATCTCCTTTTTTTGGTAAGGGGGTGAAAATGGATTCCTTTCAATCTGATGGCCACCGTCCCGTTTCCCAAATCTTTACAATCATTTTATGAAAAAACTGGGATCCCTTCACACCCGTTGCTTTAATCAATCCCGGGATTTCATCAGTTCCAGGTGCCACACATTAGTTCTCTGATGGCCTTATCGACTTCTTCCTTCAGTGGAACTAGTTCATGATCACACTCTTGAAAAGGGAATGGCAGATCATTAGTTCCAGCAGGTACTCGGAAGAGCTGCTCACAGTATTCTTTCCACCTTCCTTTGATTGTGTTCTCCTCTGTTAAAATTTCCCCCTTGGATCCTTACATTAAGTTTTGGTCGGAACTTGTCTTAAGGACATAATTACATCATACATCTTTTTAGTATTGTTTCATTTGTTGTGGTGTTTGATTTCTTTACACTTTCAATAGATATAATCCTGTTTGTTGAAGAGGCCTCTGGAGTCACGAACTGTATAAGTCATCTATGATGCTACTAAAACACTGACTCAAATCGATAAAATGCCTTTATTAAACAAAAAAAAAAAAAAAAAAAAATTCACGTACTGACTTTATAAACTGTATATTAAAATAATAATATAATAAAATAAGATGGTAAAATAAGATGAAGAATAAAATGCGATAAAATATAAAATTAAAAGCGATAAAAAGATGTTTAAAATCACTAAAAACCACTAAAACAGGAGCTTTCCACACGGTCGCCTTCGTCAGCAATATTAGTTGCGGGTTATCCCTCAATTAATATATGAACACAAACGCCCAAGCCGGTCCGCGACATGAACTATGGCACCTGCGCAAGGTCTATTTCTCGTGCGTTGGAACCGGAAATGGAACGAACCACTCTAAACCGTTCGTCTGTCCTTAGGATAAGGGCTTCAGAGAGTATGAATGCGACAACCCTTATCCCTATTAAGACTATAGGGATAAGGGTAACGAACGTATCCTAAAATTCTCTAGCCATTTCCGGTTCAAAAGGCCATGCACTCTATCCACGATCACGGCTTCTTTTTTTATGTGAACCCCAAACACGAGAGGTATTAGAACCTATAGTACTTAGTACCGTGCTTGGGTTGGAGGTTGAGAAGACGAAAGAAGATATTCGTTGACATTGGACTTGTATGACATTGGACCATATGTAGTACTTTACATTTATCAAAGTTTAACTTCATTTGCCACCTCCCAGCCCATCTGCTCAACTTTTCTAGATCCTGTTGCAGCAGCGTACTGTCATTAGTGCCATTAACAACCCTGTCAACCTTTGTATCGTCTGCAAACTTGGACATTAAGCCTGATATACCATCATCAATATCATTTATAAATAAAGAAAAGAACAATGAACCCAAAACTGAACCATGAGGGACTCCCCTAATAACATTAATCCACGAAGAGCAGTGTCCATTGATTACCACTCTTTGTCTTCTCCCACTCAACCATCCCTTTATTCATAGTAGCAATGCCACACTGCCTCCAATGCCACAGTGCTCCAATTTGTGCAGCAGTCTTCCATGTGCAACCGTATCAAAGGCTTTTCTAAGATCCAAATATATGATATCAAAGTTATTCTTTGCATCCAGTTCCTTTGATTACATCATAGTATCCAATCAAAATTAGTCAGACAAGACTTTCTTTTAACAAACCAATTCTGTGTCCCAGCTATAACTGAAGTCTTGTCTAGATGATCCTGCAACGCTTCTTTAACATGTGCCTCGATTAATTCCCTGGAACAGAAGGTAAACCGACAGGTCTGTAATTAGCTGTGCCTCCCTTTGATCCTCCTTTGTGGATTGGGGTCACATTTGCATATCTCCAGTCCATGGGTACCTCGACTGAGTCCGGGGAAGCTCTCATAATTATGGCTAAGGGTTTGCTTACTTCCTTTGCTGAATACACCTCTGGCATTCCCCCCCCCCCCCCAATAACTCCTCATGTGTGAATATCGATGCAAAATATTCAATTACTTTGTTAGCTACCTGAGCAGGATCATCAACATTTGAACCATCGATATCAAGTGGACCAATCTGAATCATCCTCTCCTTTCTAGAGTTTACATAAGTAAAGAACTCTTTGCTGTTTTCCTTTGCATCCTTTGCCAAAGATTGGCAAAGGATGCAAAGGATTTTCCCTCAGTTGTTGGTAACATCATCAGTTGGTCCCACTGTATAGAATTTAAATACTGTCTCAGACCATCCTAGTCGCCTTTACGAAAGCAATAGCCCTTCCCTTTACCGCTGATGGTAATTACCTCTTTGAGTAAATCCCACTTCAGCACGGTGTGATCACCTAGTGGTTCCTTTATCTGCAGATTCTTAAGCCATGAAGAATCAGATCAAGGGTATTACACCCTCTAGTTGCTTCCCGAACATGCTGATGTAGAAAACAATCATCCAATAATCCACAAAGCCTTGCTAGTGTGTGAGTAAAAAGTAAAAAAAGTAAAGTGCAGGCATTATCAACCCACTGCAGGATCGAAGCCTCCTCAACAATTCATTGCTGAGGGAAATGGACCATAATCTGCCACGCTGGTCCAGTGCGGGTTGGCAGATCGGACCGTATTTAGCAGTCAGGGGCTTGAACCCCGGTCTACTCAAAGAGCGTGTGCTACTGCACTCCCGCACTTAACCACTCGGCTAGTCAAACGGCTAACCAATTTGTGGTTGGTTAGCCGTTTGACTAACCAACCACAAATTCCAGTCAATATCCGGGAAATTAAAATCCCCCATCTTTCAGCAGGATAATGTGCCATACCACACCGCCCGGATTGTCCGAGACTGGTTCCTGGAAATGAGGAAGACTTCCAGGTATTGCCCTGGCCTCCAAATTACCTTGACATCAATCGCATCGAGCATCTATGGTTTGTGTTGGAACAGCAACTCCGATCTGCGGTGTCTCATTCACGGACCATACAGGAGTTAAAAGATCTGCTCGTTACGTGTTGGTACCAGATACACAAGATTCATTTAAAAAGGTTGTAGCGTCCATGCCTCGCCGTGTACGAGCTGTTTTGACTGCACGTGGAGAACCACCATCGTATTAGGAAGGTGGTCATAATGTTTTTGCTAATCGTGTATTCCAAAAAAAGAAAATAATAATTGCTGGAATTCTATTGGTGTGATTTTAATAAAACATAGGAAGGGTGTAATTTTTTAATCTTTTTGTATCTTAAAACCTTATATTTCTGTTTCTAAATTCATTGGCTTTCCAAATATGCTGTACGTCCAGAATGCCCAGTTTATTTGTGAGAAAATTTCCTTGATCATATGTTCATGAAAATTTTTTCTGTAAGAAGAAGCTCCGTGCAAAATTTCATTGAATTTTGTCCAGTAGAAGATAAATTATTGTTGGCATCATACAAGTATGATCGAAACAATACAAGCTGCAATAATTGGCTTCTGCGGAAGCTGAAGATGATGTCACTTCCGTAACGCTTTTCACATGACGGATTTCGTTACAAATTTTTGAATAACGCCAGTAAAAACGTTTCTAACGTAAAAGGAAATGCCATTTATGATGTTCAATGCAACATGGCCAAACTGACTTGAGAACTTAAGTCAAAATCTTATTGGTGTAAGTTGCGTTGCGAACAACATGTTTTTTTGGCTGGTGCAGTGTAAGCCTCAGGCTTCCTTGCACCATATGCTAATAATAATAATAAAACAGCATCACAGACGGCTACAGATTTGTTACCTGTTGACGTTGAAAGTACTGTATTATCATAAAAATATTCACAATTCTGAATATTCATAAGAATATTCAGAATTGTGACTAAAGCTTGTTTATCACCCTAGTATCATTATTATGATTATTATTATTATTAGATATATGGTGCAAAGAGCCTGAGGCTTATGCTGCACCAGCCAAAAAAAAAAAAAAAAAAAATTCTGAATTACCCGAGAGAGAGAGAGAGAGAGAGAGAGAGAGAGAGAGAGAGAGAGAGAGAGAGAGAGAGAGAGAGAGAGAGAGAGAGAAGTAGCAGTAGAAGGGAATCAAGAAAGAAAAGAATGATGATATCCAGCTCAGGACCCTGGGTGTGTGTGCCAAGCCCATACTCACCAGATGTGAGCCCCTAGAGTTATTTCACAATACAATAAAGAGAACTGAAGGAGATAACGTGATTATTTTTTATGTTTAAAAACACATTTCTGACTTAAAAAGAAACGTGAATGACAGGATGGAAAATGAGGAATATTGAAATAATAAATAGACACGATTTAACGAATTTATGAGAAAATGGTTTCCTAAATAGAGATTGGTATAAAAACAGTTTGGAATAATTAAAAATACATACAGATCATTTAAAGGTTGTAGAAAAATTTTGTTTAATTGTTTTTTAAAACCACTTCACTGTGGAAAGATATGCAAGAAACACTGGAATTTATAATAGTAAACATACCCAAAATTTCTATAACCGAGAGTTTTATTTGATGAATCATATTTCCTATCATATTTCCTAAAAATTACGTAACGGAAGTAAAAATAAAGGAATGGAATTAAGAGAACCTTGAGATTGATACTAAATGGACTAATGGAAAATTGTTCAATACTTGTTGTGCTTTCCAGGAACAAACGCTTTAAACTGAAAGAAAATGAAAATCTTTAATGCAACAATAATAATAATATGTACAAATACAGTTTATGTTGCAGCCTATCCGTCATGGTCACAGGCCAGGGGTTAACATATTTATAGAAAGGATGTTTTCATTAATTTTGCGAGAATATTTGCTGATGCTATCGAGGAAGTGTTAGCTGGGTCGGAAAACTGCTAGCTTGGGGGGAATACACGGTCTAATAGATTAACAGTAGCCGCTGGGAGTTGTGAAGTGATTCTTGCACTGCTTTTATTGAATGAGCAGCAGCCAGGAAAACAAGTTGCAGGGTGGTTTCAGAGACTGCTGGGAGTCATTGCGTTACAAGTAAATACATGGGTTGTGTTAAATGAATTTGAGGTGTTGGTCAAATCATCAAAGGCAGATATTGTTGGGATATCAGAGACGTGGTATCACACAGATATAAGGAATGCAGAACTGGAATTTGGGGAGTACAATGTGTACAGAAAGGATAGGGAGGGAGGAGGGTAATGCTATTAGTTAAGAAACACATAAAATCCAAGGAAGTGCACGCCAGTCGACATCGCTGGACAGTGCAGTGCCGAGTCAGTTTGGTGTAACATAAGCACTGGGAGATCAAAATTGAGAGTCTGATGAGAGCTTAATGACTCGGATGAGTATAATAAAAAACTGTACAGGGAAATAGAGTGTGCCAGTAAGTCAGAGAGTCTTATAATGGGGAGTTTTAATTTCCCGGATATTGACTGGAATTTGTGGGTTGGTCGCTCACAACACTAGCAAGGTTTTTTGTGGATTTATAGGATCCTTGTTTTCTATATCAGCATGTTCGGGAGGCAACTAGAGGGAGTAATACTCTTGATGTGAGTATCAGTAATGATTCTTCATGCATTAAGAATCTGCAAATAAAGGAACCACTAGGTGGCAGTGAACACATTGTGGTGAAATGGGATTTACTCAAGAGGTAATTTCCATCAGGGGTAAAGGGAAGGGTTTTTGCTTTCGTAAAGGCAACTGCGGAGGTCTGAAACAGTATTTAAATTTTGTACGGTGGGACCGACTGATGATGTTACTAACAGCAAATTCAAAATGGGACGCATTCAAAGAATTAATCTTGAAAGCTACTAGGCTTTACATACCAACTAAGAAATATTGTTCAAGGTTAAGGCCTAAATGAATGTCTGATGAACTAATCAGACATGTGCATAGAAGAAAAATGCATGGGATACATATAAATTAATGGGTGACATGGAAGCCTATGATAGATATAAGCTGGTCCGTAACCTAGTCATAAAGGAGGTTACGCAGGCAAAGGCAGATTATGAGAAATCTTTGGCAAAGGATGGAAAGAAAAACAGAAAAGAGTTCTTTACTTATGTAAACTCTAGAAGGAAAGGGATGAATCAGATCGGTCCACTGGATATTGATGATTCAACTGTTGATGATCCTGACTCAGGTGGCTAACACAATAAATGAGTATTTTGCATCTACATTCACACATGAGGATTTACTCATGGAGGGGAATGCCAAAGGTAAATTGTAACTCCGGCAGTGAGCTAGATAATTTTGTAATAACTGAGAGCAAAGTGGAGGGGAAATTATTGAAGATAAATATCAAAAAGGCACCGGGTGGATGGGATCTATCTAGTTATATTAAAGGAGACAGCAAAGGAAGTAAGCAAGCCCTTAGCCATGGTTATGAGACCTTCCTTGGACTCAGTGGAGG